>NW_026441995.1:1402500-2652500 GCF_026898425.1 Galleria mellonella | reverse complement strand
TTTAACCCTCCAGCATCCTTAGACAAGTAACAAATGAATTTATAGACAAGAAGACATTTGTCTATGGGAAGTTGGTCTCTTACCAAATTACGTTTTTAAACGATTTTAAAAAGGAAGCGTACATTTAATACTTTTAATTTTTTTTATTACACTTGATGTCTTCGTAAATTATGATTTTTTTTTTATTTTAAGGGCGAGATATCAATTATCGAGGTATGGAATGATAATGTCACGTCAGCTGTTACATCGTGACGAATCAGTCATTTCCTACTGTGGTTTCTATAACGGAGCACTGGAACTCGACCTGACCTATATATATTATATATATAAACTACATAGATATATAATTTATTTGTGTTACTTACATCATATAAATAACAATGGATAATAAAACAATACTCATACAAAAAAAGAGATAAAACAAGTTAAAATTTTTCCTTTCGTGCATGTGCCACAGTAATATAAAATGGTCATAACTCAGTTTATTACTTTGCTCTAAAAAGAGCAAAACACTGATATTTTGTTGTAGGCTAAAGTACTAATATTTCTCTATCCTCCCTTATATGGAGAACCTTAATAAGCAGGGCATTGCCCTTCAGTTAACTAAATAGGTTAGAAGTTACACATGAAAGTGGATACTTTGCGGCATAGATGTTGGCTATCCCCTATTCCTACAGAGTGATTGATTAATTTAGTATCCGGTAAATAAGATCGAACTACTCGGAAGGATTAATTTAGCAAGCAAACTTTAGGAAATGTACTCGTATTTAGACCTGTTATAGTTACTTCTAAAAATAGCAATCACTTCTCTGTTATCTTTACTTCCTATTTAATATTATAAATATATTTTATACTAGCGGCACGTCCCGGCGTCGCACGGGTGGACTTTTTAACATTTTAAAAAGTGGCCATTAAGGCTGCACACGCGATGTAAGTTTAAAATGGAGTAACTTCTTCCGTTTTCCTAACATTTCCCTTCACTGCTCTGCTCCTATTGATTGTAGCGTGATGAAAAGTATACTGTAACCTGCTCAGGAGTATGAAGAATAATTGTACTAAGTTTCGTTAAAATCCGTCGAGCAATTTGTGTTTCTATAACGAAAGATATACAGAAAGACAGTTAGACAGACAAAAATTTTACTGATTGCATTTTTGGCATCAGTATCGAAATTAAAATTCGAACACTAATCATCCCGTAGGATGATTAGTGTTCGAATTTTAATTTCTATAAAAAATTCTATAGAAATTTTAAAGCCATTTATACCTACACCAGTGGCCCGTCCCGGCTTCGCACGGGTGGCCATTTTTACATTTTAAAAAGTGGCCATTAAGGCTGCACACGCGACGGCAGCTTAAAAATGGAGTAACTTCTCCCGTTTTCCTAACTTTTTTTCGTTTCCCTTCACTGCTCTGTTCCTATTGATCATAGCGTGATGAAAAGTATATTATAACCTGGCCAGGAGTATGAAGAATAATTGTACCAAGTTTCGTTAAAATCCGTCGAGTAGTTTTTGTTTCTATAACGAACATACAGACAGACAGTTAACAATTTTATTAATTGCATTTTTGGCATCAGTATCGATCATTAACCATCCTCCGATAGTTATTTTGGAAATATATTTCATGTACAGAATTGACCTCTCTACAGATTTATTATAAGTATAAATTATTATAAGTATAGATAAATTGTATTTCACAGAAAAAATACCGACATCAAATATGGAACAATCAGTTATTTTGATTTAACAACTAAATTACTCAACCAATTTTGATAAAATTTCTATGTAACGAATCTGTAAATACATCCTTTCAGATAAAGAAAGAATTTTCCAAATCAGTTCTTCAGTTTCGATCAAAAAATCGACGGAGTTATGGAGTAACAAACATTAAAAAAAAAAACATACATCTGAATTGATTACCTCCTTCTTTTTGATGTCGGTTGACAAACTATCGACTCGCTCCGACTTCGCACGTAGATGGTGTAGGGATCATATAAAGGATAGCTCACATTCATCATCATCATATCAGCGTTAAACTGTTCACTGCTGGAAATAAGCCTCCCCCTTGGGGGAGTTTGCTAGTAGTTGTCACGCTTGGCAGGCAGATTGGCAACCGCAGGCTTTAGAGATGTTTTAAGGGGGATGCTGTTGCCTATCCCTCACCTTCCATTAGTCACCTCTTACGACACTTAAGGGAAAGCAAAAGGTGGCCCATTCTACGCCGGAGCCACACGGCTATATATAGTTCATATAACTCGCTCATAATGTAGCTTTCTATAGTCGAATAAATTATTAAAATTCGTTAATTAATTTTTGTGTTTTTCCATTATAAACAATAAATAAAATTTTACCTCTTTATAATATTAGTTTAAACTAGCAATAACCACGGCACTGTTTGTCTAAATTCAGGGTATGGTCGATTATTTACAACACTTAGGTTGTATAATGTTCTTCCTGTCGAGCTTTTCCCTAGAGACAGAATATATATACAGAATGCGGTCCTTCAAAAAGGGCGTATTATGGTTTTTTAAGAGTCGTAAACGGGCGCGTAACATTCCTGGCGTTACTGGCGTTCACAGGCTACGATAATTCCGTTTATCACCAGACGGCCCGTATGCTTGTTTACCAATATTATAAAAAAATGCTTTTTTTTTTTAAATTGAGAGTATTAATATTACTAGCTGTCTATCTATCTTATTTAAGAGCTGTGCTCTTGTCGGTGGAGCTCTTGCCACTCACTACGATTTTCAGCGAGTCTCTTCACCTCTTGATATGACACGACACCAACTTTTTTCTTGATCTGCTTGATGTAACTATGCCTTGGTTTTCCTCTTCCCCTCCTTTCTTCTATCTTACTTTTTAATATAATGTTCATAAGTTCATCGTATCGTATTTGTCCTAACATTTTTCCCTTTCTGACCATAATAGTTCTTCTAATTTGTCTTTTTTCCTTAACCCTAAGTAATGTAACTTTATTAGCTGTATACCACGAAATTACATCCGTGAAGATTTTTTTATATAGCTTGGAATGACTCACAATATGTCAAGCTGTTGTTATATTCCCAAGGTTTAATATTGGGTCTTATCTAAAATCTACCAGATTGAGACTTCTTCATGCAGTTCAGAATGGCGAATAGGCTGATTAATGGCATCTTCAACGTAAGCTCACGATGAAAAGTAATAAAAAGTTGTAATCGTCGCCTATAAGTACAAATAATCCTACTGGACGTCACAGAATACACAGTGATGCCCGTTTCTGCAGAAGAAGGTGCTGTTTTCGTATTATACATTTTTTATGTAAATTCTAATTTACACCATATTGTATTCAGATTCTTTCAGCGGTTTAAGCGTGATTGCGGAAAAAGTACCCAAACATGTTCACAAACTTTTAAATTTACAACTTTTTGTAAAACTCGCTTTATCCAATTTTTTCCGAATGCGTCCTATACTAGTTGTATCCCTCAGCTTTGCATATCATCATATCGTGATGTTGAAAAGACTATAAATTTCTTTAAGAAGTGACCTAACAAATACAAAAATAATATTTCAAATTCGACTAGCATTTTCTGAGATTAGCTCGTACAAAAAATAAATTCTTTTGATTTATTATACGAGTAATAGTATAGATCTAGGATGTGGCCATAAATTCGACTATTCTAGACTATTCTGTTACGAATGTTTTACAGAACAGTATAACTGTCCAGCGGTGACACAATTTTAATTAAATACCAAAGATTCAATGCTGCGCAAAACCAGGATTCAATTTGTGAGTGAGAAATGATTGAATGGCGTATACAATAAAGGAATTAGGCACATATGTTAAACGACAGAATCATTCTATACATCGCCGTAATGGACTTTATATTTCAATTTCAATACCATGGGAAATTACATTTTCAAAGAATAATTTAAGTGGAACTGTTGTCTATGGTAATATTGGTTTTGATATGATTGGTTGTGGGTATCATCAATTGATTTCAAAAAGTTTTTCAATTTAGCTGCTTTTATGTTTGTCACCTTACATTTCCATCAGTTTTTTTATACAACTTAGAATGACAGACATGAGCAGTACTATGGACATAACAGAGTATACTGTTACGCCCATGATACCCCCCATGTGTTGCCATTCCTGAGGACTCAGATGTTATTCGTCTGTACCCTGCAAATTCACGCCATATGATAGCAAGAGATTATTGTACTCTATCAGCTTGAATTTCTTGCTCTCTGATTAAATCCATTTCCTACGATGTATATACTGGTCTCACTTTTACATTCAGGATGGAAAAAAGTGATAATAATAGGAACAATAACCCCATTCATCATCGTCATCACATCAATCGTTATTTGCCCACTAAACATAGACCACCCAGAGGGAGGTCTACCAGGAGAGGGAGGTTTTACCAGAGGGAGACTTTGTACAAAGGTCAATTGCTTGGGTACCTCTGCCCCATTTGTGTTTCAACCGTGAAGCAATTGTGTTTGCATAGCTGCGTTTCGGTTTGAAGGGTGGGATATGGCGTTAAATTACTGGGTACAGAAGAATAATACCTAAGCCCTCAGGAATGGCAACGCATGGGGGGTATCATGAGCGAAACAGTATACTCTATTATGTCCATGGTACTGCACATGTCTATAGGCGATGGTTACCACTTTCCATCAGGTGGATCGTCAGCTTGTTTGCCATTCTAAGTTGTATAAAAAAAAAGACCACCCCTATTGGGGAGTTTTACTGGTAGTTGCCATGCTTGGCAGGCGAATTTATAACCGCAGTTAGGTTTTGTGTTGTTTAAAAGAGGATGTTGCTGCCCATTCCTCGAACATTATATTTCCTTAGTCGCCTATTACGACATCCATGGTAAAGGAAAGAGTTGCTTTTTCTATGTTGGGACCACAGGAAGGGCTTCTTTGCTAGCTATATATCCTAATAGGTCAAACTTTACGCGATCCCGTTTGGAAACCATCGTGGTTAATTCCCAGTGAATTCATGTATTGGTTTCCAACCCGTTAAGGTTTTATTTTTCACTGGTGCCTTACTACCTACGCTAATAGAATAATATTAGCGTAGGAAGGTGTACCATCACATTTGAATTTATTAATGAACTCAGTTAAAAACTTAAAGATAATGTAAGATTGTTTCAGCCGTTAACTTTCCACTGCTGAACATAAGCCTTCCCCATAAGGGGGAGTTCCGCCGGTAGTTGCTACGCTTGGCAGGTGGGTTGGCAACCGCAGTTAGGCTTTAGTGACGTTTTAAGAGGGACGCTACTGCCCATCCCTTGCCCGCCCTTAGTCGCCTCTTATGACACCCATGGAAAAGTAAGGGGTGGCCTACTATAGTTTACTATAGGTGAAATAATTTTTAAAATCGGTGGAGTAGTTTTTAATTTATCCGTTACAGAGAGACAAACAAACAAACGATGTTTTAATTTTAAACAGAATACTTGTTTCTGAAAATCGTTCATCAGTTAATCCGACATAGTCGATAGAGCAAATTGGCTTTGACGTCCAATGGAATGAACTTTATATTTTTCGAATCCTTTGATGTTCAATTTATTTCGATGCCCATTTATGTTTACATTACCCTACAGGGATTGTTATTTTTATATCCTATGTATTAAAATTCTATAGAAATTTTAAAGCCATTTATACCTACACTAGTGGCCCGTCCCGGCTTCGCACGGGTGGCCATTTTTACATTTTAAAAAGTGGCCATTAATGCTGCACACGCGACGGCAGCTTAAAAATGGAGTAACTTCTCCCGTTTTCCTAACTTTTTTTCGTTTCCCTTCACTGCTCTGTTCCTATTGATCGTAGCGTGATGAAAAGTATATTATAACCTGGCCAGGAGTATGAAGAATAATTGTACCAAGTTTCGTTAAAATCCGTCGAGTAGTTTTTGTTTCTATAACGAACATACAGATAGACAGATAAAAAATTTATTGATTGCATTTTTGGCATCAGTATCGCTCTTTAACCATCCCCCGATAGTTATTTTGGAAATATATTTGATGTACAGAATTGACCCCTCTACAGATTTATTATAAGTATAGACATATTTATAATTGTGCAAGCACCATAATCAGGATGCAAAAGTGTCATCCATTGGTATGGAGAGGAGAAGAGATTAGTAGTAATGGAATCTAATAACCCTATTGTTAGTAATGTACTCCATCTAGTAGATCTCCATGCGGATCCTCTTGGTATTTATTATTAGATTCCTTAATACTTTTAAACTGTTATTTTAAACTCCTTTAGTTATAGATGGATAAATAGATACTCTTTATTGTTTTCTCCAAACGATTACTGTTTCGCCCATGATACCCCCCATGCGTTGCCTGAGGATTCAGATGTTATTCCTCTGTACCCTGTAAATTCACGCCATATCTCACCCTTTAAACCGAAACACAGTTATGCAAACACAACTGCTTCACGGTAGAAACACGAATGGGACAGAGGTACCCAAGCAATCGACTTTTGTACAAAGTCTCCCTCTGGTAAATATATACAATATTATCACACTTGTACAACAATTAAACCGTCACTCTAAGTTTGTTTTGAAAAGATTGCTCTCAGCAATAAGACCACCTTACTGTACTTATATAACTGTATCGTTTTATTTATTAGTTGTTTTGTTTTACTTCCTATTGTATAATATAAATAAATAATATTCATTCATTCAAATGCCTGTTACTTTACTGGTATCATGCAAGGACAGGAAAAGGTATCATTTTATTTTTATCTTTTAAACAAACCACATTAGATATATTTTTTCCGTCGCCACTCACCAAACGGAGAATGGAATTTGTAGACTTTGAATTTATATTGAAATTATAAAAAGGTACATTTTTATTTCTCAACAAATTGTTATAGAAAATTCTTGACTCCACCCTTTACTTGTTTCATCCTTTTAAGTCATCATCAAAGACTTGTTTACATTGTTCTTGTTTACCTTCGCGCATACAATTGAAGAATATTTATTTAAATTTCTCCTGCGGTTACAGAGATTGTATATAAATATGTAAAAGGAAGCACAAGTATGCAATAAAGTTTCGTATCAATTTACCAAATTTAATTTCGTTTCTGTTTGTGTCAATCAAATTGCTTTTTTCAAGTCACAAATAAGGAAATAGAAATACAAATAATGTAGTCTAGGTATGTACAGTCTAAATTAATATTATTAAGAGGAAAGGTTTGATTTTTTTGTGCGTGTTTTGTTAAGGATAAACTCCGAAAATATTTAACCATATAAAAAAAAAGAACTCATCTTTAAATAATCTCATTGAGGTCGATTTTTGAATCTGATTCTATTTCTCTAAACATATATCTAATATTTTTATTTGATTGTTTTGTAAAATTATATTTATTTTTTTATTCTTTTGTGCACAATAATATATATATATATATATATATATATATATATATATATATAATAGTAGTAGTTATATATATATTATCAATAAAGAATAAATAAATAAATAGATTATTGATGTCAAATGTATTGTAGGGAGTCGATATAGTCTGTTAAAGAGAGAGTTACCAGAGGAAGACTTTGTACAAAAGTCGTTTGCTTGGGTACTCTGTCCCATTCGTGTTTCAACCGTAAAGCAGTTGTATTTGCATAGCTGTGTTTCGGTTTTAAGGGTGGGGTATGGCGTGAATTTACTGGGTATGGAGGAATAACACCTGAGTCCTCAAGAATGGCAACGCATGGGGGGTGTCAATGGTGAAACAGTATACTCTGTTATGTCCATGGTACTGTTCATGTGTATAGGCGACGGTTACCACTTTCATCATCAGGTGGGTCATCAGCTTGTTTGCCATTCTGCCATGTCGGTCCCGGCATAAAATAAACCACCCCTTCCTTTCCTGTGGGTGTCGTAAGAAGTGACCAAGGGAGGGTAAGGGATGGGCAACAACGTCCCTTTTAAGACATCTCCAAAGGCCTAATCGCGTATGCCAACTCGCCCATCAAGCGTGGCAATTAATGGCAAAACTTCTTTTATGGGAAAGGCTTATGTTCAACAGTGGGCAGTTAACGGTTGAAAATATATATAAATATACCAGAGACTAATATAGGTTTTATTTTATTAAAAAAAAGTGCGTATCAGAAGCAGAGCTCTAGTTTGTTATATAGGCTGTAGAAAAGAGTCTAAAAATAAACATGTTAATTGCATAGCTGTCAAGAGTTTATGATAGATTGCTCATAAACGTTCTTATTTTCGATTTTTCATTATTAGCGATTCTCCTCTGACTTTGTTCGAATAGATAGGCAGAAGATTAGTATTTTTTATAAATAAAATAAAGCCTACGTTACTCACTGATAACATCACAAGAGGGAGACTTTGTATAAAAGTCGATTGCTTGGGCACCTCTGTCCTATTCGTGTTTCTACCGTGAAGCAGTTGTGTTTGATTGGTTGTGTTTCAGTTTGAAGAGTGGGATATGGCAGTGAATTTACAGGGTACAGAGGAATAACACCTGAGTCCCCAAGAATGGCAACGCATGGGGGGTATCATGGGTGAAACAGTATAATCTGTTATATCCATGGTATTGCTCATGTCTATAGACGACGATTACCACTTTCCATCAGGTGGGCCGTCAGCTTGTTTGCCATTCTAAGTTGCATAAAATAAACATCGTTGTTTTTGTAAGTGACGGAATTTTTAAAATCCGTTAAGTATTTTTTGAACTTATACATTATAAACATATTTTTTTTTATTTAATTTAGTTTAAAAAACAGAAAATGGCCGCTGTATAAAATTTATCATAGCGTCGCACGGCATGGCAGGATATTATCGTCGTAATGTAATAGAACATGAAAATGTATGTAGTTGTATGAGGACGCTGTTAACTTTCAACTGGCTTAAAAAAAGGAAGTTCTAAATTCGGTTGTATATCTTTTGTTACCTCATAACTCTGTTAATTATAAATTAATTTATAATATCTTTTTTTTTATCTTAAAAGATATACTTTCAAATTAGTTCTATACAAATTTTTGTCAAAATCAGTTTAATGGTATAGCTTTTAAATAAAAATAACTTTAGTAAAGTATGTTACGTCTCGATCGAATTCAGTTATTTTCGTGGAAAACAATCTTAACTTATTCACAATAATAACTTGATGATATCGTTAATGTGCACAGAAATTTTTAAGGCTTTATATTAACACTAAGATTGTCAATTAGCGTAGTAGTGTCATAGTTGTATTGTTGTGTAAGTGGGTGTCATTTTTGACAGCTAGATGTGTATTAAAACCTTACAAATATTATATGACCCCGGCATAGGATAGGCCACCCTTTTTTCTCGTGGGTGTCGTAAGAGGGAACTATGGTCAAAGGATGGGTACCGCTTAGCAACGTACCTCTTAAAACATCTTTAAAATCCTAACTGCGGTTGCCAACGCGTCTGCAAAGCGTGGCAACTACTGGAAAAACTCCTTTTATGGGGAAGGCTTATGTTCAGCAGTGGACAGTCAATATCTGAAATAGTAAAGAAAAAATGGAGAGGCTTCTTAATTCCTATTTCGTTACTTCCAATTTCGTTACTTCCAATTATGAATTTATATAATTATATGAAAATTTATACAAATATATGAAGACATTTCTAATTTTCCATATTGTTATTTTAAATCATGCAATTTACGCAATTATATGGAAATTTATACAAATATATGGAGAGGCTTCTAATTTTCCAGGTTGTTATTTCAAATAATATCGAATTTAAAAAGTTTAATTTGTAGTCAGTCAGTAGATATTCTAAATTGTTTTCATTTATTATCATCACTTCGGGCTTTAAACAAGTGTGCTAATGAATAAAATAAGACCAAATCTTCCCTTCCCTCAACCGACTTCTAAAAAAGGAGGTTCTTATTTCGTTTTTTTTATGTTTATGTATGAGGTAACCTCATAACTCCGGGGGAAAAAGATAGTAATGCGGTCTAACAGCCTCATTGCTAGTAATATACTTTATCAGGTCGACCTCTACGCGGTTCCACCTGGAAACCATCGTGCTTATTTCTAGTGGAATTCGTCACGATGGGCTAACTAACCTGATTTTATCTTCACCTATCATCCCTCATTGGTGCCCTACCATCAGTAACTCCATCAGTTCTAAACCGATTTGGATGTTTTTTATCTAAAAGGATATACTTAGATATTAGTTAATTCTGTAATTTATTTTTATTTAATTAAATAATTCAATTATATATTTTTATCCCAGTATACATACACTATATCATTGTATATACTACATAATTTATACGCAGTGAATTGCAAAGTGAGGGCTGCTTTTATATTACTCAAACGTAGCTTTATAAAAGCGAGTATGAAGCGTTTTATTTATTTCAAAGCGCAACGCCAACACACATTTTTCCGGCTTCTGTTAACCCTGTTAGTTAAGCTTTAATAGCAGGTGTAGCTTTTTATTTTTATAGTTTTATTACTCATATAAAAAAGTATCAGGTATTGCTGGTATAAAATATAACTACTAGGTAATCGTGATCTAACCTTGTTTTAATGTAGAAATAAAATGGAATAAGCTATACCTGGTATTTTATTTCTACGCTGTTGTTTAAAACATTATGATTTTCCATCAGTAATGGATTTATAATCCAGTATAATATATGTATATGTATATATATATATATATATATATATATATATATATATATATATATATATATATATATATATATATATATATATATATATATATATATATATATATATATATATATATGTATGTTATTGCAAAATTCAATACATTGATAGACTTCAGATTTTGCCAGTAAATATTAAGCTTTATGAACATGAGTTGGTAAATGTAATGAGTTGACTTGTTCGCCATTCTAAGTTGCATAAAAAAAATTATTGCAAATATAGATATTTATTTAATTGCTAGTGAAAATTTTGCTTATAGACAAGAGTACATAATTTTCATTTTGAAATTACGCAGCTTTGTGATGATCTATCCGTGGATATTATGTCTCTATTTATGTATAATGAAAAAAGCTCTGTTCTTCAACATAAGCCCATATTTAGAATCCAGTCACGTTATCGTACGAAATGAGGCAGGCCACGTTGAAGAGTATTTGATACGATTTGGGTGAACGATCTTAGGAAAAAAAAATATAAAATCTTTTTATCATTATAAACTTACGCGCTTTCCCTTAGGGGTCGATGGTGAGCAGAGAACGTCATTTGGTCGTTTGTTGACATAGGTCCTTTGCTTTCCATGGGTATACTACATAATGACATATCGGTTTCAGATAAATATAGTACTTTTTATGTACATAGCCGAAGTTATTTTTGAAGTAATTAATTTTAGTACTGGTATACACATTATCTGTAATTTTAGTAAAATAAATAAATAAATAAATAAACTCCCGAAAACAGATTCTTAATTAGTCAATATTTATTTTTTGTGTAAATATTAAATGATACTAGTTTTTCCCCGCGACTTCGTCCTTCGTCCGGGACATGTTTCTTATCTTCTCCATTCTATACAGTAGAGTATGTCATTGTTGTCATTTTTATGTTTTTGGTGCAATAAAGAGTTAAATAAATAAATAAATAAGAATAGTAGACGTATACTAAATTTTATAGTGACTGGTTAAGTAGTTAAGATGCTATAAGGTAACAAACAAACAAATTCACTTTTACATTTATAATATTAGTATGGCTATTTATTAAATATATAAAATTTAAAAAATAATTGACATTTTGCAAGTGCAGTTCTTTCTTTAATACAAATAATAGCTCGTTTCGTATGAATAATTAATATTTAAATATAGATTTCCCTAGCTCATTATCTCCACCATGTATGTAATTATATATATAATACGCGTGTATGATATCATAATTCATCGCATCTACACGTGTACATATATAAGCTACCAACTTTTAGCAAAATTTCTCAAGCGAAACAAGAACTGTGCTGAATATGGAAATATGTATGAGATGAAATATTAAAGGAACTCGTCCTTTGCCTTCAATAAAAGTCTTTGTTACCATAATGAAAAAAATATTTTTAACTCTAATAAATAAGTAAAATTATAATTTTCATTAGCAATTTAGCCATATATTTTAAGTCCAATATATTTTTTTTTAATAATAAATAAAAATTTGTCATTAAATTTTATAATAATTAATTGTTTATTTGAAAATAAATAACAGAGGTATAACACCTTAGTCCTCAGGAATGGCAATACGTGGGAGGCATCATGGGTGAAACGATACACTCTATTGTGCCCATTGCACTCTTCATGTCTATAGGCGACGGTTACCATTTTTCATCAGGCTGGCCGTCAGTTTAATCGCCATTCTAAGTTGCATAAGTTATTGTTGCAAACTTCTTGCTTCTTTTTTATAAATTGGTACGAAACACCATCTAACTTAATAATGTATAAGTATTTGAAGTATTCATAATTATTCAAGTGGTAAGTGTTAAAGTTTCGAATGAAAACTATTTAAAATTTAAACACAATTTATAAATTCTGAATTAAGATCGACGTCATTTACAAAGTGACTGTGCTGTTTTGGACGCAGTGAATTTGCAAGGAACTGTGAAACTTCGTAATTAACGAGATTTGATTTATTAACTGTATTTAAAAGCTGAAAGATTACGATACAACTGCATTTTCGTGGGCGTATAGTACGCAGTAGCTTGTACAGATTTTTATAATCTTTTTTGACATTTTTATTGAATTTGATTTTATTACTAATGTTATAAAATTGTAGTAATATATATATATATATATATATATATATATATATATATATATATATATATATATATATATATATATATATATATATATATATATATATATATATATATATATATATATATATATATATATATATATATATATATATGAGTAGTCTTAATAAGACCAATAGAAACCAAAATAATGTTTTTTTTTATTTTGCCTGTCTGTCTATCTGTATGTTTGTTCCGGCATTACGTAAAAGCTACTATACCAAATTGAATGCGGTTTTCACAGCTGTATTTTTTCTTAAAGTGTAATTTAAAAACTTATGTATGTTTTATCTCGATATCCTATTTAGAAGTATTTCACTGTTTTTTACTTCTAAAATTCATGTGCATATCAGCCTTTAACTGTCCACTGTTTAACATAAGTCTCCTCCTTAAGCGTTTCACCAATAGTTGCCACGCTTGGTTTGCGGATTGGCAACCACTGTTAGGCTTTGGAGATGTTTTAAGAGGGACGCTGCTGCCCATCCTTCGCCGTCCCTTAGTCGTCTTTTACGACACACACGGGAAAGGAAGAGATAGCCTATTCTATGCCGGGACCACATGACAAAAATGTAACAATAATGATTATTAAATATTATAAATGTGAAAGTGAGTTTGTTTGCTACCTTATATCGCCTTAACGGCTTGACAAATCATTTTGAAGTATACACGTACTGTATGGAATGAAGAAGGATACAGGCTACTTTTTAACCCGGTTAATAAACATATCCTGGTCTTCTAAATTGTCAGTGTGACCTTTGATTCAGGGTTTTATTGAGAATTAATCTGACTAGTTTTTTTTTATGGTATGGTAACGGTAACTCCGCCTACGCTAATGGGATACGCTAACGGAGCACCAGAAAAGGGTGATAGATGAGAATGAAAACAGGCCAGTTAACCCATCATGATAAATTCATCAGGAATTAACCATGATAGTTTCCAGGGGGAATCGCGAGGAGGTCGACCTGGTTGGGTATATTGCTAGCAATGGGATTCTCAGTCTCCGTTACTAACAATCCCTTTCCCTCCGAATCTAAGTAGTTAGTTTTACTGGCCAGACCGGCGGGCAGAAACCAGGTCCGTAGCTGGGCAGTAATTTGGCTAGCTCAATTGCAACTAATTGATTTAGAGTTTGTATATGTAGGCATAATACTGCTAATTGAAATAGAATTAAATGATATTGCTAGTCAGCAATAATATAGGTATGTATATGCCAAGGTTGTAACAGAACGAAGTCGAAGGTAAAAGCTAGTATACCATAGCAATAACATCGAATAATTACACGTGCCGTAAGTTTGACGTCGATATTCGATACACCGTAACACATCATTATGCACCCTAGATACTTGTCTAATGGTATTTTACGGTTCCCATGTTTATTCTGATTTTTATTGCCCATAATCTTAAAAGAAGTGTATTCTGAGTGTATTAATAGCATTGGAACTGTAAAAAGATATACTACAGAGGTTACATTTACTTCTGTAGTGGGTAGTGTAAATGGGTCATCATTTTGTAGTGTGGGCCACAGGTTAGAAGCAATCTTGCGTTGGACTTGTGACCCACACAGATGGACTTTATAATCATTTACAATCAGGTGGCTATAGAGTCAGTGTCATGCCAGTATAGTAGCAGTGTCGTTGGCCGTTCGTTGGGCTCCTTATAATATGGTTGAACACAATGATGGCTGGCTAATCCGTCATACTCGTGAACGAATGTTTTTTGTAGGAATTGCTCTGTACAAGAATATTGTGATTGATTGTAGTTTTGTAGTTTATTTACCTTTTTCCTTTTTATGGATATAAAATTTATGATAATTATTTTATCCATTCTTGTTGTAAACTTAACTTTTATTTGAAAGACAGCAACAGTTGAGTTTGTTAGCCGTTCTTTTCAGTTGATATTGCATTCCAAACTGGGCGGTAGATTCATAAAAAAGAACTACTATAATTAAGTTTACTTAACTATTAAAGTTTACATTACATTATATTTCAATGTTTATTTATAAAAATAATATAATTTTTTTTTTCAGATTAACCCTACGATCTCCATGTTAATATCGACAATGAATTAGATACAAAATGGCGCATCGAATAATAATATTGTACGTTGCAATATTGATTTTAAAAGGCATCGGAGCAAAACCAACAAAAAACACCACAGCTGATCTGATAAGAGTAGAAATTTTAACAGCGAACGATTCAGAGGCAGATGAAAATTGTACTGTAAATGTGATTAGTGATAACATAGATGCAGATTATAATTACAATGTAACGGATGTTGATAATAACATAAAAACAATACAAAATACTGAAGACAACGGAATCGTGTATCGTAGGAAGTGCGAGATTATAAACACTACGAATGTAGACGAAATACGATACGATAATACAAATATGCTAGAGTCTGTTTATTTAAATAATATTTACGAAAGGGTGACAACAAATTTGATCGAGGAGAAAGTGTCTATGGATAAAATTGAGGCGAACGGTGTCAGTTTGTACGATATAGTGAATAGTGACTGCGGCAGTGCAAAATTGTGTCCAAGTTTTAGTGCTAATTGGACTGAGGAGAAGACAATTACTATCGGATTCCTTGGCGCTTACGGATGGAGTCAGGTGAGTTGGAGTTGTATATTTATTACCTACTTTTATAATACTTAGAATGTCAAAAAAGCTAATGGCCCACTTGATGGAGTGTGGCAATCGTCGTCTATAGATATGAACAGCACTATGCACATGACAGATGGTATTGTATTGCCCATGGTACCCCTGTACGTTGCCATTCCTGAGGACTATGATGTATTATATTTTCTGAGGATTGTGGGCCGGAGCTTCTGGATGTCAGTTTGTTCCTCTTGAATCCGTTTAAAGATAAGCTATGAGAATAGTCGACAATCCCATGCTTATCCCATGCTTAGAGGCGCTATCGAGCCCTCAAGTTTTAGGCTAAACTTTGCCTCCTTGTGTGTTTCCTACCGCATGTATAACAGATACACGTTTGAACCTAAATGTACAGTACAGTACATGTGCAATGCGGTTTCAAAGGAATTTTTCCCCGCGAACGCTCAGACTGTGGAATGAGCTTCCTGCCGAAGTTTTACTATCGCCAAAGTTAGACTACAATATGTAGTCTCTAAGAAAAACCTCAAAGTTTTGCAAAAAGGGTATATTAAGATTTCTTCAGGGTCGGCAATGCGCACGTGACATCTCTAGTGTTGCAAGTGTCCTTAGAGGACAAGAACCCTTTACCCCAGTATTACAACCATAAGATACAATGGGCCTCATACTATACAAACCTGTATCGCGGGCACCCGACAAAGATTAACATTCACAATCTATTACAACAGTAGTACTTTATTGTTTTTATGTGTGTGGTAAGTACTGGCAAAACCCCCTTATGGGGGAGTCCTATGTTCAACAGAGGAAGGTTAACGACTGATTATAATGTTCTATAGCATGGGTAGATTTTTAGTTTTACGTACCGTTAGCGATTTGGAATTTCCTTGTATATTTAGTATCAAGATTAACATAATAATGCTTCGAAAATACATTCTGAATATGTTTTTTTTTATATTTAAATTTCTTTTTATAAAAAACTATGTGGTCCAATAAACTTTATTTCCCTGTTGTTGATTTTTCGTACTACGTACGAGTTTACGACCGGCCCTGATAAATAAATAAATAAAATAAAATGTTATTTCCACTTACCTTTGCCGCTCGATAGGGACAAGTGGAAATGAATTTCCACTCATTTCTACCAGTGGTGATAAGTGGAAAGAAATTCCACCTTTACCCCGCTTACCTTATCCGAATGAATGACTGAGTACACGATCCGTTTCAATGGAACTTAATTTGTTATTTGTACTAGGTATTTTTGGACATCGGTAAACTGGGTCAGTTGTATGTTTGTTTACATTTTCATTATATTCTATTGAAATAGACTATAGTTTTATTAGAAGGTTGGGCAGCAGGGTCCCTCGCAAAACATCTCAAATGTAATTAATATATAAATAACACTTAAAAGTTTTGTAAATGTGTAAATTTGTATATCAGTAGTACAGTTTCAAGTATTAGCGTGAACGAATATTGTTAAATGTGATTTTTATATATTGTACAATCGTCATTACTTTATTATTAATTAATTTCTCAATTTGGGATGTCGTCGTGAGAAATAATACGAAGCCTGTATTTATTTATTAAATTATCACTGGATAGTAATTTCTTAGTCGCGCTGAACGAAGCTTAATAGCTTTACCGATCAAGGTCTCGTTTCAGATTGTTGAGCCAAATTACTTCCATGATAAATTGAAATAAGTTTCCCGGGACAGAGATTTGTTTTTGTTCATAAAATGTTTACTTGATTTTCTTATAATTTAAGATTGTATTTGACAAAATAAAAATACTTCTATTGTGGCAAAACCAGTAATTTTGATACAAACTAAATGACTCAATTGATTTTGATAAAATTTCTATGGGAAAATCTGTTAGTATTTTTTTTCAGATAAAAAAAAAGAATTTCCAAATCGGTTTATAATTGATGGAGTTATGGGGTAACAAACATTAAAAAGAATACAACCGAATTGAGAACTTTCTTCTTTTTGAAGTCCATAATTGCCTTCAAAAATACAAAAAATATAAAGGAAAGAAAAGTTTACGAAAAGCTATTTCGAATATAATAGGATAGTACTAAGCTTACAAAGAAATCGATCATTGATCTGCAATTTTTTAAATTTAGAATACTTTATTGAAAGGTAAAGACAAACCAGTTTATGTAGTTGTGTTGCCAGTAGTTGTGCACCAATACTACATATAAAGGAATTTATATTAAAAAGTTTGAATTCGAAATTTAAATAAAAACAATAAATATGAGCTGTAAGCTCTGATATCTCGCCACAGTTTATTCTGTAATCTCTATGGTTTTGTCCGTGTCTATATCGGTTAACTGTTATTACTTGTCGTTAAGTTCTATAAAAATCTTTATTGTACACTTAACAGATTTATTACGTTTATCTTTTATATTCTGATAGTCAATATTTATACAGTTTCCAATTGGATAATCATCATCACTAAGCATCATCATTATATCACCCGTTAATTGTCTATTGCTGAACATAGCTTCAGGGGTTTTGCCTGTAGTTGCCATGTTTGACAAGTCGGTTGAAAACTACAGTTAGATCTCTCAATCATTAAATTCTCTTACAAGGAAGGGAGTACCATACTATGCTGGGAACACATGGCTGGATTTCAATTGGACAATGTTTGTTAACGATCCTAGAATTAAATAATGAAGTTTCCTTAAATAATACAGTTAGTCAACATTTAAAAAAACATGTCAACATTTAGTCAGCTAAATTTACATTTGACTGACGTAGTTTGATACATATTTTTTTTATTAATATTGCAAATAATAAGATAAAAAATTTCCCCATCCAGTCGATTTATTAAACTTAAATTGGGAACTATTTCTTCTAATATTATATAAATATACATATGTATATACGTATTCTTAACTAATTAATATACATGCATTAAATAAAATGGCGGCCATTTTCAAACGAATACACATAAGTATATATTTCAATATAAATTCAAGTAATCAGTAAAGATAAGTATCAGTACGAATCATTATGTTGTGTTTATATTGTTCTTTCAAATATATTCGTAAGAAATTTGAATCATTTATATTTTTCAATTTAACTTATATATATATATAATATAAGAAAATTTTATATAAAACCTATAAATTTTATAAATTGCTGTTTGATTTATTTAAAAATTCACCTATTTCTTTCTCTGAGGACACATAATGGCATCGTACGGGAGTCACGTTTTCGTGTGTCACGTTTCGCGGTCGAAACTCTTGTCTATTCCAATAGAACTTAATTCTAACCAAGTTTTGTTGTAATTATCACGTTAACACTCTGCAAATGTAATTAGTAGCGAATTGTAACGTACAATTAATTAATCCATTTTTTATTTATACTATTATTGGACATTTGATGACTATAGTTGTTTGTTTATATTTTTATTATGTTCCATTGAAATGGACTAGAAGAGGGAGTCTTAAAGTGGTTTTTAGGGATCCTTAGCACGTGTATCAGGGGTCCGCAGTAGGTCAGTTAACTGTAAAAATATTTATTAGGGAATTGTGTAGTAAACTCGACGAGACGCATCGTCATCGTCAGGCGGCGAATTCAATAAATAGACAGAGGTAATTACGCATTATATCAGTGCGTAGTGTAGTAACTAATAAAATTAGCAAAGTTTTTATTTTTTTAAATTAAAGGAAGCCTTTTTTATTTTCTTATATTTTAGGATCGAACTTAAATATTTTTCACAAGGGTCCGTGGAATTGATTAAATTGTGAAACTGTGATTGCAAAAATTTGAGAAATCCTGAATTAGAAGGCACTACATGTATACATATAGTTACAATAATCTATTTTGATAATTATAATACCATTTTTTTTTAAACTTATGCTAATTTTTATCCGATGTCTATATATATATATATATGTAACGGGAAATTAATGAACTCACTCTGTTTTTGTCGTTTTATTATGCAACTTAAAATGGCAAACCAGCTAACGTCTCACCTGATGGAAATTGGTAACTGTTGCCTATAGACATGAGCAGTACCATAGACATAACAAAGTATACTGTTTCGCTCATGATACCCCCTATGCGTTGCCATTCCTGAGGACTCAGGTGTTATTCCTCTGTACCCAGTAAATTCACGCCATATCCCACCCTTCAAACGGAAACACAGCCATGCAAACACAACTGCTTCACGGTTGAAACACGAATGGGACAGAGGTACCCAAGCAATCGACTTTTGTACAAAGTCTCCCTCTGGTATCATTAATAATTGATATTACTTAATACCAATTACTGATGGTTATGAATAACAAAGTGAAATATGTGTATTAAATTTGTTATTATTACTAATACGTCTATACCGGGTGGGAAAGGGATTGTTAGTAATGGAGACTGACAATCCTATTGCTAGCAATATACCCAACCAGGTCGACCACCTCGTGGTTCCCTTTGGAAACTATCATGGTTAATTCTTGATGAATTCATCATGATGCGCTAACTGGCCTGTTTTTATTCTCATCTATCACCCTTCACTGGTGCTCCGCCAGCATATCCCGTTAGCGCAGGCGGGGTCACCATACCATTTTCACCCATAAAAAAAACACGTTTATACCAAGAAATATAGAAGTATGGAATAGATTCAGGAGTATTAATAAATTCTTAGAAAGTTCGATAGTTGTTCTATAACTATTGACAGAATGTCAGTTGGAGTTATGATGTATTTTGCGGAAGTTTAAGCATAGTTTACCGAAGTTATCTGATTATGTGTTCCGATTAGATGCGGTCTCGAAAAGTATATTTTGGTCAGCAATACGATGTTTATTTTTAACTTTTCAAAAGATGTTTATCGATTTATCTGTATTTTATTATTCAATTAAAAATTAAATTCTTCAACCGAATTTGATAATTCTTTTTTGGTGTTATCTTTTTTGATATAAGATAAAAATGGGGGGAATTGCTGCAAGCCTGAAAGTTGGCAGAGTTGTTTATTGAGTTAAAATGACTCTATAAAAACATGCCCACCTCTGAACGAAGGGTTCAAGAGTTGGACTCAGGGTTTTAAAAATAAAACGGGTGAAAAAATTTTACCAGCACACTTCATTTTAAGGCAGGGTCGTAATAGACATGTTTAAATTTGTCCTCTTATTCAGAAAAACTAAAATCTCCTACAAATTTATTTTAGCTATCGAAATATGTTATCACTTTCTTTCAAAATGAGAATTTAGCGCAAAAGAAAAAGACAAAGCAATAGTTAAAGTAGGTTTATGAGACGATTAACGTTTTTATGAATAAGGGCGTTAGAATGCAGTAATTATGCTCACATTATAATGTAAGGCTCACATCCTACATATTATTCAAAATGGCGTACGTAGTGAATATTAATAAAGAAAATATTATCTATTTTGACTTCTAACTTTTATTTAAATTATATCAGTATTTTATCTTTATCAAAATTAAAAGAATAAAGTCTCTACTTTCATCTACTACATTTATATTTTTAGTTAATTTTTAATTAATGCAAATATTATCATATTTACTAAAAAAATGTTGAATATTTCATTTATTTCCAAAAAAATCATATAAATCTATTTCTATAATATACAAAAAACTATGTAAACTATATAAACTGTTTATTTTGTTCTTTCAAATACATTATTTTTATTTCTCAATTTAATTTTATAATATATATTTCCCTCTCTATTACGTGTACATATTGGTAACCCGATTTACGTACACATGTATAAAAAAGTTGACCTGTTTTTGTGAAGCATTTGTATGTAGGTAGATACTCTATCTATATAATGTAAGGGTAGGAACTAATGAATTTCACACGCAAAGTACGAAGTTCGGAGCAGAAGTTCGCCGAAGTTAGTTAATATATAGTTATTTAATTTTAATATTATTTATATATATATATTTTTTTTTACAGACAACCTTTGGTTAAAGGAGAACAGAATTATTTCTAGCATTTCTTTTCTCCTTTTGTAGTCTTACTATTTTTCTATTACGCCTTAACCAAACACAATTTTAATTATTCCTCTCCATCCTAAGGTTGCCTGGAAGAGATCGCTATTTAGCGATGAGGCCGCCCATTGTCATTTCTTTATCTTTATATAATTAAGTTTACGTAATTAATTATTCATTTTATTTCTGTACATATTGTTAATCTTTATAATCTGGGAGTTGGGGTTTACATTATTACATGTATTATATCTCCATATGTAGAAATAATAGGATCTTCATCGTGCCTTCAATTTATATAACATACTAACAGTTTATAATTACTCCTCTCCATCCAATGGTTGCCTGGAAGAGATTGCTTTTAGCGATAAGGTCGCCCGTTGTTTTCTCACTGTGATTATTTCTTGTAATTGTTTATATTTTATATATATATATATATACTATATATATATATATATATCTATATATATATATATAATATATATATATATATATTATATCTATCTAATGTAATTATTTTTGGGAATATTATATTTTTTTTATGATTATGTTATATATGCTCATAGGCGACAATTACGACTTGGTCCATTTTTATTTTTATTTGTCCATTTTCCAGCTTGTTTACCATTTGTAGTTCTAATAATAATATAAAATTTATTGTCATACCCCCCGGCCTCCCGAGCCGCTGCAGTTCCCAGTTTCCGCAACCCACATAAGTTTTTTATTTTCCAAAAAATTTCCAAGAGAAATAAAATTCAATTAATCCTTAAACGAATTCTACTGAGAAAAATTATGTATAAGAGGGACGATTTAATAAAATGCGAACATGTCTTATTGTTACGGGAATTTGAAATCAGGATTTCATTTCAGACAATTAGAAAAGGTAAATGACACAGCACTTTATTTTCGTATCTTTATTGTTAATCTTAATTTTTGTATAATTGGGATTTTTTTTTATAAAAATAATATTTCACTATTTTTCAATTTTTGTTCTTGTTCTTAATTTCGGTATAATTAGGATACTTAGGTAGTACTTAGTAGTTAGGGTACTTAGGTAAAAAAAGCAATATTTTGTTTTTAATTTTATTTAAAGGTATACACAACAGGTTACAATCAATAACATTTATAGAAAGATAATAGTATGAAATAGATTGAGACTCAGACAGGTGTACACACAGCATGGTTGAAGCAGTTGGCAAACTATGTTAAATTATAAATCATATAAAGAAAGCATATGAATTTAGTAAATAACAATGAAGTACATGCAAATAATAAAAATATGGACATATCAAAAAGACAGAATAATAAAAATTCATGGAAGATATCAAAAAGACATTAAAAGATACGGATGAGCTTATATAATACGACGTATTGTTATTGTAATAAAAAAAAAAATATATAAGGATAATTAAATAAAATGCAGTAATGACTTTATTATGAATTGGCCTTGTTTTAATACTCAAAGTTATGCCAAGTCATTTACTGTACTGTACATACTGCATGCCTGTGGAACTCGCTTCTTAATAACATGAAGATGGCAGAATCATTAAAGCCTTTTGAAGCTGGTGTTTTATGACTCTATTCTGAAACTCCTGTTTAATTGAGCAATATATATATATATATATATATATATATATATATATATATTTATATTATAAATGTCGACACATTAGAATGGAAACAAAGCTGACGGTCCACCTGATGGAAAGTGGTAACCGTCGTCTATAGACATGAGCGGTACCATGGACATAACAGAATATATTGGACTCCATTTTGCCATTCCTGAGGACTCAGGTGTTATTCCTCTGTATTTCACGCAAGTATGTTTTGGTTGTTTGTTATATTATAGCATTATAATGGCTTAACCAATTACTATGAAATTTGGTATATAGAATGGAAAAAGTTGCGGGTAAACACTAGTATGGTTATGAGTATATGTTTATATTGTAATTATTAATATGTGTAAGTGTAATTAGCTATACTATTTTTACCCTCGAACATTCTATAGTTTTCTTTCAGTTTCTAAAATGTCGATTGTAATAGATCCCTGTATGGAATAAGTCCACTATTGTATGTTAAATCTTCTTAATGTATACAGTATAATGTATGTACAGTAAAGATGTATGTGTATATTGTAATATCGTATTTCCTATTGTAACTCGATAGCTGGACTCTCGTGTTACCATGGTGTTACTACGAGAGATTCAAAACGTCTTGTCGTTTTCGTCAATTTTGTTATATATATTTGGTAAAAGAGTTTTGCTGGTAGAATGCACTTTTAAAAAGTAATACTAACGATATCAATTCAGTATTGCCAATAACATTTTTCGCAATTTTGATAAGGTTTGCAAATAAAATTTTTGGAGAAAAGTCATGAGTAAATATTTTGGACTGTTTTGGTACTTTAAATATATATAGAGGTAGCAGAATAGGGAAAATGAAGTTAAAAGAAGAAGAGGGAAGGGAAGAGGAGAGAATAAGCTGAAAGTAGGGACAGAAGGAAGAACTTTTTTGTTTTATTTTTTATGCAATTTAGAATGGCAAACAACCTGACAGCTCACCTGATGGAAAATGGTAATTGATAGACAATTGTACCATGGACATATATGTATATTATATATTTGATGTTTGGGTAAAAATTTAAATTTGCATCTGTCAACTCTGTTTATATTTTACCTATTTGACTTTCGTGGGTAGTAACAACGTCTATACTCGTCTGTGTCTTGCAACAAGGGTGGCTTTTTACATTTTAGTCACGACATTCTAAAAATAATACAGAACTGTCACACTGTGGGTGTTACGATTCTAGAGGGCTGTCAAGAATACATGCGTAAGAACTGTCTATGGTATGTTATATGTCGTATGGAAATGAGAATATGACGAATTTAATAAAATTATATCGCAGCGAAATAAAAATGCGTCACATGAAATATCTAGGAATAGCATGTAAATGTCGTATGTATTATGTTTTTTTTTATATAACTTAGAATGGTAAACAAGCTGACGGCCCACCTGATGGAAAGTGGTAACCGTCGCCTATGGACATGAGCAGTACCATGGACATAACAGAGTATACTGTTTTGCCCATAATACGCCCTATGCGTTGCCATTCCTGAGGACTCAGGTGTTATTCCTCTGTACCCAGTAAATTCACGCCATATCCCACCCTTCAAACCGAAACACAACCATGCAAACACAACTGCTTCACTGTTGAAACACGAATGGGACAGAGGTACTCAAGCAATCGACTTTTGTACAAAGTCTCCCTCTGGTGATGTTATTATCTTTTACATAAGCTTCTTGAATTATTTATTTTTGTTTCTTTTTTTTCTTATAAATGTTTTTAATTACCATTATAATAATCGTAAAAAATATTGTAGGTAGTTTAATTTATGACGTAACTGTAATTATAATTTGGAATTTTTTTAGAAGTTTGGTTAGATCATTCAGTGACTATGTGATATGAAGGAACCAAATTTCGTTCTTGTATCATGAAATCTTTTTCCAAATCAAGAATATATTAAAAATATTTCATAAACTACTCCTTATAATACTAATTCTATTATTAACTTAGTTCCTTATTCGTCATTCTCCATTTTCTTTTTAGAAATTGGCTCTTTCATGTCATTTTGCTGCCACCTAATTATTTATTTAACGTGACGGGATCACGTGGAAGTCGATCAGATATTACTAGCAATAGGTCCGCTGGAATCTCCGCATTACAAACAATCCCTTCCCCCTCCTGTCATAGAATTTTTTTGTATCACTGAATAGATTGAAATATCATCTTCCGTTATTTCGCGGTGTCCCTAGGTATTTCACGAAATCCTTCACATCCTCACTTTCCTGTGACATTTATATTCAACGTAATGAGTTATTCCCTTTGTAACACGTAAAGATATGAGCGTCAGACGTTGTGACCTTGGAATGTGATAAGATAATATTGTCATACCCGTACAGGGCCATAGCTAGACTCATATTTAAGGTAGGGCAAAAGAACTTTTTGGTAGGGCAGAAGCCATAATTAAGTAACTTCGAAAAAATGAATCTGTCT
The DNA here is from genome assembly GCF_026898425.1 of Galleria mellonella. Taxonomy (NCBI): domain Eukaryota; kingdom Metazoa; phylum Arthropoda; class Insecta; order Lepidoptera; family Pyralidae; genus Galleria; species Galleria mellonella. The sequence goes on along the minus strand of NW_026441995.1, from coordinate 2,627,135 downwards.
AATTTTCTTGAAGTTTTTCATTTTAAGGTAGGGCATTGGCTTTTTAAGGTAGGGCATTGTCCCTCAATGCCCCCTTTCCCCTACGGCCATGTACTCGTACATTCTTCGAACATAAAGCGTGCGAAGTATCTAAATATGAATTTACTTCAGAAATGGTTCCAGTTAATTGGTATCTTTTGAGAATATTACCTGCTTGGTAACGTCATGTACCTGTTATTTGTACTCGAGCATTCGGTACGTTCAGACTGTATGCTTTTGAATTTCGTTTAAGGTGTACAGTTAAAGTAATTAAATATATAAATATATATATTTTATGGTGTGATTTGACTCGTCATCATCATAAATAATAATTATCAACATAATACATAATGATTATTGACAATGTTGCTGTGGTTTTCAATAGTTTTGTTTAATTTGTTTAATTTAGTATTGTTTAATTTTGTGTTTCCTTCACTTGTATTAACATTTGTGCAAACTTAAGTGGTTGTCAAATTACCATTTAAGTGTGTATCTATGTATTGTTCTAGATGTCTGTTTGCCTTAAATAAATAAAATAAAATAAAAATAAAAAAATAAATATTATAATAATATTATGAATCTAATCTATACTTATAATAAATCTAGAGAGTAGAGAGGTCAATTCTGTACATGAAGTATATTTGAATGAAATACTGAATTTCTAAAGTAATTTAATAACAGATTACAGATTTTTCAACAAATTACCGATTAATATTATAATTAGGCCTTAATTATTATGTTTATAAACATATTCTCTTCTTTATGATGTTATTTATTAATTATATTAATTTTCATTGAAAATACCGTCTATTGAGGTGTTGTACGTGATTATATTTTGTTATTATTTTATTTTTAATTTAACCAAAAAAAAAAAAACTATAATTATTAATGCCTATGAAGGTTCATTTTGAATTTTTTATGTTATTTTATAGCACAAAGGTAGCGAATAAGTATACAGCCCGTCTGATGGTTAACGGTCACTGTAGCCTATGGACGCCTGTAGCACTAGGGGTGTCACTTGCGCGTTGCCGACTCTGAAGAAATCTTAATATATTCCACCTAATAAGATCGAGCATGCTGAAAAATATTCTCGGTGTAGATCAGAACCTGCGGGTCTACCATGAAATGAAATTCCGAAATTTCGGATTCAATTTCATGTTTTTGTTTATAACAAAATCGGACTAATAAATGGAGTTTAATATTTCGTTCGTCATACATCCTATCATAAAAGTCAAAAGGAATAATATTTTAATATTTTTAATATTTCCAAATGGCATGTATTATATAATTTTAACATCAGTTTTCTGTTTGGTTTGGCTCCGAAATATCGGAAAACATTTTATGGTAGGTCCTCTGATTAATGAGTAATGAAAAAAACTTTAATGAGTTGGGATTTTTTTTATTTTTTTTTATACAACTTAGAATGGCAAACAAGCTGACGGGCCACCCGATGGAAAGTGGTAACCGTCACCTATAGACATGCGTAGTACCATGGACATAACAGAGTATTAGTTTCGCCCATGATACCCCTCTATGAATTCCTGAAACTTAGGTGTTATTTCTCTGTACCCAGTAAATTCACGCCAATATGGAATAATTTTAATTTATTTGATTTATTAAACTATCTATTGAGTTTCCAGTTTAACTAGTTCCATTTATTTTCATGTCACGTAATTTCTTTTGAGAGATTTGAAAGAATAAAATTTTCTCATTATTATTTTTCTCTCTTTTTTCCTTTTTCCATTTTTTTTCTGATTAAACTTGTTCTGAAATTAATAAGTCGGTCTTTGACTTTTTTTCTCTTGAGACTAACATGAGCTTTCGAGAAACTTGAGAAAATAAATGCAATTGTGATACTCTGTATATTTCGTTTTAGCATGGACTTGAAGAAAGAAAGAGGCTCTATTTTAATATATATATATATATATATATATATATATATATATATATATATATATATATATATATATATATATATATATATATATATATTATCTCTAGAATAACAAACAAGCTGACGGCCTACCTGATGGAAGATGTTGTGTTTAGACATGGCAGTACCATGGACATAACAGAGTATACTGTTTTGCCCATGACACCCCCCATGCGTTGCCATTCCTGAAGACTCAGCTCTGTACCCTGTAAATTCATGCCATATCCCAGTTTAAACCCCAGCCATGGCACAACTGCTTCACGGTAGAAACACGGATGGGACAGAAACAAGGAATCGACTTTTGTATATTTATATATATATATATATATATATATATATATATATATATATATATATATATATATATATATATATATATATATATATATATATATATATTCCTATTCGAGTGAATATATTTATATAAAATAAAATATATGTATTTATTATAACATGTATATATTAATATCTCGGCCCTTTTCATTATAGTGTTAGTACAAACAATAGAACCCGGTAATAATCCTCGATTCAAGTATCCTCTTTTGCTTCATCCACATCCATCAATCTATTCATAGGAGCTCGTCATTTATGAGTAATATTAGATTGTCCCTTTTTTGGTACGTTATTATGTATATATAAAAACATTTTTGAATTAATTTAGTGTGAAATAATAATAATAAAAAATCTGATAAGAGAGTATACATAATGAACATCGTCATCATCAGTCTTCAACTGTACCCTGTTGAAGATAAGCTTTTATCTTGGGGGGTTTTTCCAGTAGATGTCACGCTTGGCAGGTGGATTTTTTTTTGATGGGTGAAAATGGTATGGTAACCCGCCTGCGCTAACGGGATACGCTGTCGGAGCACCAGTGAAGGGTGATAGATGAGAATGAAAACAGGCCAGTTAGCCCATCATGATGAATTCATCAGGAATTAACAATGATAGTTTCCAGGGAGAACCGCGAGGAGGTCGACCTGGTGGGGTATATTGCTGGCAATAGGATTCTCAGTCTCCATTACTAACAATCCCTTTCCCCTCTGGCAGGCGGATTGGCAAGCGTAGATAGACTTTGGAGATGTTTTTAGAGGGACGTTGCTGTCTATCTCTGGCTCTCCCTTAGTCGCCTCTTACGACACTCACGGGAAAGGAAGGGGTGGCCTATTTTATGCCGGGGCACACACGACGACATGGGTAATATTAGCCTGTCCCTTTTTTAATACATTATCATGTAGGTATAAAAATAAATTTTTAAAATAATCTTCAATATAATTGTTTTCGCATTGTAGTATTTTCTTGTACTTGTTTTTATTTGTAATAAGTTTACTATTGTAATCTTATGGAGAAAACAATAAAGAGTATCTATCTATCTATATATTAATGAATCAATAGGTTAATTAGGTAATTAAGTAAAATCTTAGGGTCGGTGTGATTGTATTTGCATGGTGTGAGTGTGTGTGTGTGCTTTATTGTACTTTTCTTTTTTTGCGCAAATCAATTTTGTACTTTTATAAAAATAAGAAACCTATTATTAGCCTTAATATTTTAAATACTAGTCTGTAAATATTGACTGTAACGCCGTTGGTTTCTAATAAATAAATATCTAATATGAAATAATAATAATAATGTGTGATTTGATAAAAGTATTATATATATTTAAAATAATATCAAAAATTTTACCAGAGGGAGACTTTGTACAAAAGTCGTTTGCTTGCGTACCTTTGTCCCATTTGTTACTACTTTCCATCAGGTGGGCCGTTAACTTGTTTGCCATTCTAAGATGTATAAAAAAAAAAAAATTTTAGTATAGATATACTAGCAATCTGATTGTTGCTAGTTATTATTAATATAATAAAATTGAAAATAGACGATTTATACATATTTTACCAGAGGGAGACTTTATACAAAAGTCGATTGCTTGGGTACCTCTGTCACATTCGTGTTTCAACCGTGAAGCAGTTGTGTTTGCATTGCTGTGTTTCGGTTTGAAGGGTGGGATATGGCGTGAATTTACTGGGTACAGAGGAATAACACCTGAGTTTTTAGGAATGGCAACGCATGGGGGTATCATGGGCGAAACAGTATACTCTGTTATGTCCATGGTACTGCTCATATCTATAGGCGACGGTTACCACTTTCCATCAGGTGGGCCGTCAGCTTGTTTGCCGTTCTAAGTTGTATAAAAAAAATATGAGAGATATTAAAGAAAGAAAATATATTATTAAGGTCTTAATATCAACAATAGAAGTCAAAACAATAATATTTAGCAATTTTCTCTATCTGTATGTTTGTTTTGATATCATGCAAAAACTATAGTATCAAATTGAGCGAAGTTTTCACCGTTGTGTTCTCGAAGGTTTAATTTAAAATTTGGTTATTTTTTTATTTTGATACGCCATCTATAAGCGCCATCGATTTTCCTATTTTTGAAATCTTGAAAAGCTTATTTGATATAAAGATTACATGCAATAGATAAGGTTTTTATAGACTGTAAAAATTACATAAGCGAGACAAAAAATACACTAGTATGTATACAACATTAATGCAAACTTTTGACATTATATTTGACTAAAAAAAAAACATATACAGGCGACCTCGTACAGCGAGCCCGTCGGTAATTTAGAATGGCGGATTGTTTGACAACTTAAATAAATTCTGAGACGAAATATAGCGTTGTACCAAGTTTGTGTTATGTTACAAGCGACAAAAACCTTGCCTAAAGATTTATAACAAAATTTCGTAGTTTACAAGTAGAAAGAATAAGGAAAGCTTGCTCTAAATACATTTTTTGCATCTAAACACACCTATAAATGAATGTGTGAATACATTTGTGGCAATTGAATTAGTAATTCCTCAAAAAATGTTCACAGACAACTTTGCAAGTAAGCTTGTCGAGCACGTCTGTGAGTTAGCGGATCATTTGACAAACTAAATAAATTCTGACGAAATTAAAAACAATAAAGTTTTAGAAATATTTGTGTCCATATATTTTTTACTACTACTAGTTGACTTGGTAAATGTTGTTCTGATAAATTCTTCCGGACACCCTAATTACTTAGCGGTCTGAAATATACTATATGACTTATAAATATACGTAAAAAAATTATAAAAATCGGTCGAGCCGTTTCGGAAGAGACAAACACCGTGACATGAGATTTTTATATATACGTATAGATAGTAGCAAACAAGCACGCTTGTCTGATGATAAACTATAGTGGTCTGTAAAAGTCTGTAGCATCAGGGAAGTCTTCAGGGAAGGGACGGCCCACCTGATGAAAAGTGGTAACTGTCGCCTATAGACATGAGCAGTACCATGAACATAATAGAGTATACTGTTTCGCCTATGATACCCCCCATGCGTTGCCATTTTTGAGGACTCAGGTGTTATTCCTCTGATCCCTGTAAATTCACGCCATATTCCACCCTTCAAATTGAAACACAGCCATACAAACACAACTGCTTCACGGTTGAAACACGAATGGGACAGAGGTATCTAAGCATACGACTTTTGTACAAAGAGGGAGTCTTTTTAAAAAAACTCAATACTATAGTCTCTAGGGGAAACCTCGTTAGGAAGAGCACTTCACAGTCTGAAAGTTGCGGGGCAAAAGCTTTTCTGAAATCGCATTGTGCATAACTATTTTGGTTCCTGGCATTCCCTGAAACCAAAATGGAAAGGAAGGGAGGATAGATTCCTTGTCGATGGCAAGTGATATATTGTATATTATTATTGTTTTCAGCGTAGTCACGTTTGTGTTGTAACTACCACAGGAACGTGCTTGCTAGCTACTTGCCTATTACAAGTGATTCTCTGACGAGTGTTGCTTTCAGTCGAGACCTAACATTTGGGAATTGCTGATATAACTGTAGTTAAAGGAAGTTTGGAATTTTAAATATTATATTTATATTTGTTATTATTTTTATTTCACTTCGTAGGCATTTAGGGTTTTGTCGTGTTTTGTTTAATCTAATAAAATGCGACAAGTAATTTTATTGACTCAAAAAATATATGGTATGAAAGGTGGGCTTAATGATAGTAGCATCTTTTACCAGTCAAACTTTGAGATGAACAGTGGACTTTGGTAGATTATGACGATAAACTTCAGAGCAAAGCTATGAGATTTTATTCACCTGCCTAGAAAATATATTAGGAATTCTTAGAATCCAGTAGAAGAGCATGCATTGCCGGATATAGGAAGGAGAAAGTAGGACTCACCGACCGGGTTAACTTGCTGAGTAGTTGAAGACCTTGGGTGCACCCTATGGCTTTGACTCCTTTTACACACACCAACACTGGTTAGATTCACAATTAGCATGTAAAAAGCACACGAATTTCCATAAAATTTCTAGTCTTTTTTTTTTCACTTAGAATATGAGCGACACAAGCTCAGGTACTAGCGACCGCCATAATGATATTTTTTGTTTTACATTGAAACACAGAGGTCGCCGGTCGGTGCGAAAATTTGAATTGGAGTTGTTAATAAATTAATGGGAATATATTATTACGAATGGATAAAGGAATTAGGAAAGGATGTCGGAACAGACTTACTGATTCGAACATGATGCTTCATTATTGGGATAGGTAAAGTAAATAATAATAATGTATACCTATATGCAATAAATAATGTATAGATAAATAACATAAAAAGATGATTATAATATACATAAGTATAAAGGTATATACATATATATATATATATATATATATATATATATATATATATATATTTTAGTTGTGCAACTAGAATTTTCTACGCCAATTCTCAAGACTTTTTTAAAATATTATTTCGTCTAAAACTCCCGCCAATTCCCTACAGGTTACTAACGTAAACGTCAATGACCTGCCTATCTATCTTGCTTATATATATATAATGTTGTATGTTTTTTTTTCATTGCAAAGCTTGTTCTTAACTAACTGTAACAGCGGGGGAAAGGGGATTATTAGTAATGGAGCCTAATAACCTCATTGTTAGTAATATACCTTATCCGTTCGACCTTCATGTGGTTCCCTCTAGGAACTATAATGGTTAGTTCTTAACTTTATGATGAGCTAATTGTGCAGTGAGATATTAGCAATAAGATAATTATGTAATAAGATGAGCGAACTTTCGTTCTTGCCTGTTTCTTCACTGATGTCACGCCAACGTATACCGACAGCCCAGGCGGGGATATGCGAGACCGGAATATTTTGATTGTCCAAGATAAATATATATATTGTTATTCTTCATCACAAATAGTATCATCATCATCATGTCAGCCTTTAATTGTCCACTGCTGAATAATGTTCAGCACAACCCCTTGCGGGGTTTTGCCAGTAGTTGCTACGCTTGGCAGATGGATTGGCAACTGCAATTAAGCTTTGAAGATGTTTTAAGAGGGACGCTGCTGTTCATACCTCACTTGCCCTTGATCGCCTCTTACGGCACCTACGGGAAAGGAAGGGTAGTCTAAACGGAATATGTATATCAAATTGCACGACGACGAATATGGGTTGAGTTGTAAAAAATGTTTGAAAAATTTGTACGGTGTGAAAAAAGAAAAAAAAGTGAAAATTTTCGATTAAAAATTCTCTAATAAAGTAATAATAAATAGATTTATTTTATCTTCACAATTCATCACAGTGAAATACATGCTTATATTAAGGTAATCAAATTATAAATATAATTGTGAGAGACTGGTGCCTGAGATAGGTATAAGAATACCTGTATTACAGGTCACCAGGGCCTCGCTCCGCAGGATTACTTACTAAGTACTTGTAATATAATAAGTGAATTCAATGTAATTAATTAATTAATCAATAAAAACAGAGGGAGAGGTTTCATTTTTTTATTATTATATTCACTTGAGACTAGAATAAGCCATACTAATAAGGAAGTAAGGATTTAAATGTAAACCTGATATAGCAGTTTAATAAATTAGAGAAATTAGAAGATTATTAAAGAAAAAAACATTTCGAGTATTCTGACATTTCCCTAAGGTTGATTGGGAGAGAATGCTTTTAGCATTAAGCCTGCCTTTTTTTCGATAGATGATAACGGAATAGTAACTCCGCCTGTGCTATCGGTATACACCGGCGGGGTACCAGTGAGGGATGATAAGTGAAAATGAAAGAGCAAGTCAGTTAGCCCATCGTGATAAATACACCTGGAATTCAGCATGATGGTTTCCAGGGGGGACGTGGAGGTCGACTTGATGGAGTATATTGCTAGCAATGGGACTGATAATTCAGTCCAGAGGGAGACTTTGTACAAAAGTCGATTGCTTGGGTACCTCTGTCCCATTCGTGTTTCAACCGTGAAGCAGTTGTGTTTGCATGGCTGTGTTTCGGTTTGAAGGGTGGGATATGGCGTGAATTTACTGGGTACAGAGGAATAACACCTGAGTCCTCAGGAATGGCAACGCATGGGGGGTATCATGGGCGAAACAGTATACTCTGTTATGTCCATGGTATTGCTGATGTCTATAGGCGACGGTTACCACTTTCTATCAGGTGGGCCGTCAGCTTGTTTGCCATTTTAAGTTGTATAAAAAAAAATTATAAATAAATAAAATAAAAACAATTGTATCTTTGCAGACGGTGTTGGGCGCCATGCCTCTTGCTGTGGCAGCGGTAAACCGCGAACCGAGCCTACTGCCAGGACTGCGGCTGCGGTTCGTAGCAGCAGATATAGGCCGGGCCAGGCCGCCTTTACCCAAGGACAAGGATAGCTTCGCACTACGGTAAGTACTATAAACACGTTATGTATTGTTTGTGAGTGTTGATATGGGAATAGGAAAACAAGTAGTGGACAGCAGCAGTATATTATGGGAAGGTAAAACGAAGAGGAAGGGCAAGACCGAGAAATAATCACATGGGACAAATAAAGGAAGCACTAGGTGTCATTTCGAGAGGTCAAAGATAAGGCTTGGACTAAAGTTGGCGAGAAAACTCTTAAATGAGAAGAAGAAGAAGACAATAATAATGAGTAATAAAAATAAAATGTAATTTTTGAAAATGGAATAAATTTAAATTAAGAAAATATATAAAAGAGGCTTATGTTGTGGACATTAGAGCTAGTACTACAGTAGGCCGATCTTCAAGCATGACACGCTAACACATCAGAAGATGACTTCTGCAAGTAAAAATGTTTTAACTGATACTTGACTTAAATGAATGATTAGCGCATATATCATTATATCAGATTTTATCTGTCCATTGCTGTACATATGTATTTATTTATTTATTTACTTATTAGTACAAATATGTGTACATGGTGGACTTAATGCTAAAAACATTCTCTCCCAGTCAACCATAGGGCAGTGTCAGAATACTCGAATACGGTACTACTAATTATTGATATACATACATACCAAAATTATATATATAAGCGAATAAATATATATGAATCACAAATATACTTACACAAATATGATATATACTATATTATACACGAAATTAAGAATAATATAAAGCACTTACTGCTCGGATAAAGATAAAAAGTGAGCGTGAACGCTTTTTTTGAAAGACGGTTTAGTTTTACTATTTAAAAACGAGCTATTATATGTAAAATAATTAAATATAACCTAACATCTAAATTGATATGAATACATGTATATTAGCTACTTATTAATAAAATTTTGCTACACCTAAACAGGGTTCATGCACTTACTCTTCATAAGAATATTGTAATAATTCTATATTATGTACATGAATGTATTATATTATTATTATAATAAATAAATAAATAAGTAGGTCTCCCGTGCACATTTAAAAAGAACAAGGACATTCCTTATGGCAGTTTACCATTGGACAGATTTTGCCAGAAGTTGCCACGCTGATCAAACGCGTTGGCAATCTCAGTTTGTGTTTTGGTGCTGTTCTAAAGGGGACGTTGCTACCGTTCTTTCGACCGTTAAATTCTCTTAGTCGCCTTTTTTTTTATACAACTTACAATGGCAAACAAGCTGACGGCCCAACTGATGGAAAGTGGTAACCGTCGCCTATACACATGAGCAGTACCATGGACATAACAGAGTATACTGTTTCGTCCATGATACCCCCCATGCGTTGCCATTCCTGAGGACTCAGGTGTTATTCCTCTGTACCCAGTAAATTCACGCCATATCCCACCCTTCAAACCGAAACACGCCTCTAAGACACGCATCAATATAATTATATATATAATATAAATGAGTTTTAATAATTATTTGGTTATTTATTTATTTATTTATAATATTTATTTATAAGATCAACGTAAGATGCAGCAAATAATATATTTCAACGCAACACACACCACGCCACTAGATTGGGACTAACTTTTCTTATATTTACTTAGAAACAACTTTACACTTAGAACCAACATGCTTTGTGTTTGTTTGTGTAATAATAAATGGAATGAAATTAATATGTTCATAAAATTAAATGATAAAAGCATACGTACTAATTAAATGACGTATATAGACTAAATTATTGTAACATAAATTAAATATAGAGCTGTTTCTGCCTTATATTTAGGTATAAAAATATGCTATAAGTTGATTATTTTGTATAATTCCACGTTCTATAGTACAATTACTACACAGTACAAAGTCGCTTCTCGTCTGTCTGTCCTTATATACATAAGGACAGACATGTGCTCTTATGTATGCTTGGATTTTTAAACGGATTTTGATGAAGTTTTTTTTTAATAGATAGAGTGATTCAAGAGGAAGGTTTATATGTATAATACATGCATAATATTACAAAGAGAAAGACTGATAATTTTAAAGGTTTCTAATATAATGTGAAGTAATGTGCACGCGTGCGACGCCGGGGCAGGTCGCTAGTAAAGTATAAATAAACATGAAAATCAAATGCTATTTTTTTGCATATTTTGTTGTAAATAAATAAAATATGTGTGTAAAGTGTAAATATTTCTGAATCGTTTTTTATTACTTTAGATAGAGTGGAATTAAGTCGTATTAAAATAATATATATTTTTAGCTAATTTAAAAAGGTTCTATTTTATTTCATGTGTTTTTTATAATTCATATTTAGTAAAATTCCTTTACTGTGAAAATAACATAAATATAGTTTCACAGAGTGACCACTAGATGGAGCTCTCATTTTTGTATACGTGTCTGCTACAAGGCATCGATAAAATTTTCTAACAAGTGTATATAAGCTGTCAGTCCGTGTGGTCCCAGCATAGAATAGGCCACCATTTCCTTTCCTGTGGGTGTTGTAAGAGGCGACTAAAGGAACGTAATGGTAGTGCAGCAGCGTCTCTTTTAAAACATCTCTAAGATCCTAACTGTGGTTGCCAACTCGTCTTCCAATCGTGGTAACTTCTGGCAAAACTCTCCTTATGGGGAAGGCTTATGTTCAGCAGTGGACAGTCAACCGCTGAAATGATATTTATGTAGAATATATTGAATGGAAAAAATAGTCCGAGCGTGTATTTACTCGTATTTATCGAAACCATTAAACCTCTCAACTGTGTCGCGTCCGCTTGCGCATCTGTGTCGCGTCCGCTTAGCGGACATATAGATAATAATGTCATATATACTGTTTTGTCTAAACTAGCTTGTCAATAAGTTTTAATTATTGTAAACAAACCACCTCTTGTCCCTAATGCCAAGAATGTACGTAAAATAATGAAATAGGAGACCCACTTAAGTGTTGATTGAAGAAGGACTTTTTTTGGTCCATTTTTATAAACAAGTGCTGTATAAAAAATGTATTGGACCATAAGCCATTTTATTTTTATTTTATCAAGTATATAATATTGTACAAAAAATTTTACATCCTGCAAGGTCTTAGTTTTTTAATAATTAATTACATAAGGAATCTAGTTGGAATTTAAAACAAATCTGAATTTTGTATAATTCCAATTAGATTTCGGAAAATTCAGGTTTTTTAAACCTATACGCTAAAAATACCTAGTTTGTGTAAAGTCCGCTCACGGGACGCCACAGATGTGGATTTTTCACCACCATTTTGAGAGCATGACACAGTTGAGAGGTTATAAATTACATAAGCATAATATATAAGAAACGTGAAAGATGTAATTAAAGAGAAATATCAGTTCATATTTTTCCCGCCCTAAAACTACGTCAACAACTATATATATATATATATATATATATATATATATATATATATATATATATATATATATATATATATATATATATATATATATATATATATATATATATAATATTTGTTTTTCGTACCTCGATCAAGTGTCTTCAGGTTGATCATAGAGGACTTAACAGGTATCTATCGATTTAGCCGAAGCGCATGTTGATTATTTCTATGCTACTATGCAGCCACACAACTGCTTCACGTAGAAACACTAATGGGACAGAGGTACCCAAGCAATCGACTTTTGTACAAAGTCTCCCTCTGGATGGAACATGCATGGAAGAGACGAGTTATTAAAATAAATGATATTTTTTCTCATATTATATATATCACTACATGATAAAACAAAGTGTGTCGCTGTCTGTCCGTCCTATACAAAAAAACTACGAGTTTAGAAGCGTTGTTGTTAGATAGCATTCAAGATTTATACTTTATTTTATTATTATTATTTGAAAAATTTGTTTTTATTATAACAAAAAAGTCTTATTTGATATTTGTGTATTTTTTATTATCATGCAACTTAGAATGTATATATAGTATATATATATATATATATATATATATATATATATATATATATATATATATATATATATAAATTTGTGTACCTCGATGTGTGAGACATCATAGAGGACTTAGGTATCTATCATGGATTGTTTCATAATGCCAAAATGGTTTGGCTTTAACACTATCCTAAGGCTATTTGCGAACCGTCCAGACTGCCAGTATTTGAATCATTGTGGCTCATGATTCACATGTTGGCTAATATACAAAAAAAAAGGAGTTTGGGTCGTTGTTGTTTGCATTGATTTCTTTATTTTATTATTATTATTATTTTTGTATTATTCTATTTGTATTATTCTATTTGATATTGTAATAATTAATATTGTATGATTGTAATTATTATAATATTTTAATATATATTATTGTAGAAATATAAATTAATGAGTCCTGATTACCTTATTAAATTATTTATTTATTTACAATATTATTTATCTTCTATTACTATCCATAGTTATTTATCTATGTATCACAAAATAAATAAATGCAATGAAATGAAATGAAAGTGCAAGAAACAATGGATGTAAGGATACAGGTGTTTGGCATTCGATCATCTCTGTCTGTCCCGCAGGGAATTTGGTGTGATAAATATAATATTTAGATAATTATGATATATATAGCCGAGTGGTTGGCATGGAATAAGCCACCCTTTCCTTTCTCGTGGGTATTGCAAGAGGCGGCTAAGGGAAGTTAATGGCAGCAGCGTCTCTTCGTCTCCTCTTAAATATCACCAAAGACAGACATAACGACTGATGATGATATTTACAGATTATACCATGTTCATCTTCCATAGTCTCATCATACTTCCTAATTGGATTTGTATAACAGGTATTCATTATGTTTAGAGCGCTTGAAACTGATAGAAATTGACTTCTGACTAACCTTCTTCTAAATAGCGAATATAACGAACGCACATAATGTATTTTATCTATATTTCTTTCTTTTTTTTTTATTTTTTTTTTCAGTGGTATTTCGCGGCTCACTTTTGGCCACAACAGAATATCAGTGTTTTGCTCTTTTTAGGGCAAAAACAAAAAGCTGAGTTGTTACCATTTTGTTTTAATGTACCACACGCATGATGAAAAAAAAAAGACAAATTTTATGCATTCTGATTTTGTTTTTGATTTTTTATTTTTATTTTTTGTACATGTATATTTTTTTTATCTTTTTTCACTGTGCATTTGTGTCCGTTGCTGTTTGTGTGCTGTAAGTAATGTAAATAAATTATCTATCTATCTATCTATCATAGGGGTGAACAGAAGCAAAACTGCAAGCATAGTTATGTTGATTTTAATTTTTCACCAAATACGTTTATAATAGTAGGAAAGATATATAGCTCTGATATTACAAAAATCTAGACTTTTGATAAAATTTAAAAATATATAAAAATGTTTTGTTTTTATTGTTCCTTTTAAAAACCCTTAAATCATTTTATTACATATCTTCTATATACAGACGTCGTCCAGTTACAATTTTATTATATTATTAAGATTTAATTTATACTTTCTTGCAACAGTTATAAAAATAAGAAAAAAATAAAAGGAAAAAAAAAACAAAAAGAAAGCATAATTAAAAGTTTAACGACGATATTTAAGACAACATTAATTATACTATGCCATTGTTTTTCTTTTCTGTGTTTTTCTTTTTTATCTCTTTCTTTTGACAAGTTTGCCATTAAAAGTGAAAATTTAGCTTTCGTTATTTCTATATTTATAATAGCCGTTGACTGTCCACTGCTGAACAAAGGCTTTTCGCTATTTTTTTTGATTTTTTAACGGGATACGCTGGCGGAGCACCAGTGAAGGGTGATAGATGAGAATGAAAACAGGAATATCACGATGAATTCATCATTAACCATGATAGTTTCCAAGGGGAACCGCGAGGAGGTCGACCTGGTTAGGTATATTGCTAGCAATGGGATTCTCAGTCTCCATCACTAACAATCCCTTTCCCCCCGGCTTCCCGCTATTAGGAGTAGGTAGGTGGCTTGGCAACCGTCAGTTAGGCTTTAAAGATGTTTTAAGAGGGTCGCTGCTACTCGTCCTTTCGACCATTATGCTCTCTCAGTTGCTTATTATATGGGACATATGGGAAGGGAAGAGGTGGCCCGTTCTATGCCGGTACCACACGGCGAGTTTCCTTGTTTATTTAATTTTTAAATCTACCAACGTGTTGTTATTATTAGAAAGGATAGATGGCGCCTTATTATTATTTATATGTTTAAAAGAATATGTGGTTGCAGGGTGATGACACAAATGCGTGACCTGGGAGTAGTGGCATTCTTCGGGCCGGACAGCACTTGCCACACGGAGGCTAAGCTGGCAGCGGCTTGGAACCTACCATTGATATCTCATGTAAGTTTTTTTTTCTTTTCTTTTTACAAGTTGAAAATAGAATGGTAACACTGCCTGAGCTATTGGTGTAGGCTGGTGAGGTGAACATCAAGTTAGCTAAGTTGGTTCACCTCATCGTGTCGATTTCACCATGGTGTTTAGGAGGGTTGCGTGGAAGTTGATCCGCAGTTTGACAGCAGTGAGGTCGCTAGACTCCATTACTCACCACACTCTTGTGGCTAATATATTTTATCCCGAAGAGATAAAATAAATCACTGCCATGAATTGAATGCTTATTCTTGCTGATTACTCTGAGTCGTAAGTTGTTTTCTTTACTCATTTAATACAATTAATCATTTGATAAAGTAATATTTTATATATATACTAGATGACTTCGTAAACGTTGTTTTGCCATACACATTATTTCTAGAAAATAGTTTTTTTTTGTTCAATCAAAAATAGCTAACACTATAAGTGTGTTCGGATGTAATTATAATTGAAAGAGGAATGAAGCATTGCAGGCAATTAAAGTATACTTATTTAAGTTAATAAATTAATCAAAATAACAAATACATATAAAATTACAAATATATATATATATATATATATATATATATATATATATATATATATATATATATATATATATATATATATTATTGCACAATAAAACTTTGTACAAGTAGCGAGCTTAATGTCATACTTTGTGTGTTTGTGTGTCAAACAAGCTGATGATGTAAAGTGGTAACCGTCGCCTATAGACATGAGCAGTACCATGGACATAACAGAGTATATACTGGTTCGCCCATGATACACCCATGCGTTGCCATTCCTGAGGACTCGGGTGTTATTCCTCTGTACCCTGTAAATTCACGCCCTTCAAACCGAAACACAGCCACACAACTGCTTCACGGTTGAAACACTAATGGGACAGAGGTACCCAAGCAATCGACTTTTGTACAAAAAAAAAACAGAAAAGCGAGGTAAAAACAGAAAGCATATGAAGGGCAGAGGTGGTGAAAAATATGTGACATAACATACTTAAATATGTTAAGTATTAGTTTATGTTTCCTAAATTCTTGAATGAATCCTACCAAATTTTCAATTTGCCTAATGGTTGACTGGTAGAGAAAACCATCCAATATTAGGTCTGTCAAATACACGAATTCATATAACTACACTAAAGTTTAAATAAATATCCTAAAAATTCTGTCACTGACAGCAATTATTAGGGAGACCTTAGAGAGGGCGAGCATAATAGATCTTCAAGATTGGTGTGCTACAGATGACTGCCTGAAATGAGCTCGAATTTCAAATAATATTAATGTCTTCATGAATTACTCCTGAATTGAACCGATAAGAGAGATAAACGGCACATGACATTATCTGACGCGAGCAAAGTTGTGTCTGACAGTTGTTGGTTGTATACGAATGGCTTTCGGGATTAAAACTCGGAAGTTAATTTTAAATTTTAACCTTTTTTTTATATGTACTTAAATTTATTTTTGGAACGCCATTTATTTTTAGGCACGCTGTATTATTAGTCTGTTATGTCCATGGTGCTGTTTCTGTCTATAGGTGATGGTGACCACTTTCAATTAGGTGGACCGTCAGCTTATTTAAGTATGTTGTATCAGCCCTTAACTATCGACTGCTAGAGATAGCCTCCCCCATAAGGAGGGTTTTGCCAGTAGTTGCCACGCTTGGCATTGGGGTTCAAAATCGCAGTTTGGGTTTTGGTGATGTTTCAAGAGGAACGCTGCTGCCCATTCCTCGAACATAAGTTCCTTTAGTCGCCTCTTACGACATCCACGGTATAGAAACGGGTAGCCTATTATGTATAATGTAAAAATTGTAATTAATTAAAAGGAAATTTTAATCATAATAACTGAACTGAAATAACTGAAATAAACTATGCGTATATTATACCTGAAAATAAAAGATTTATTATTATTATATACCGGGACCTATACGGCACATTTTAAGTATAATATAATAAAAAAAAATTATCGTGAAATACGAATTTTTTATAATAATTGTACTCCAATTCCTGGCATTGCCAATATTTACAAGGAATTTAGTAAATTTCACTTCACCGTATTACTTTATGAGTATTTTTGGATTTTCTGAATATTATAACATATTCCTGGAAGTTATTATTAATGAATAAGTTGTTATTGATCTTCAACCTAACGTAATAAGTGCCAAATAATTACAATAAATGTTAAAATTAAGATACTACGTACTGGGAGAAATTAGACAATGAATAAATGTAAAACAAGAAATAATAGAGAAAAAAGAATTTTACCAGAGGGAGACTTTGTACAAAAGTCGATTGCTTGGGTAATTCGTGTCTCAAAAGCAGTTGTGTTTGCAAGCTGTGTTTCGGTTTGAAGGGTGGGATAACTGGGTACAGAGAAATAACACCTGGTCCTCAGGAATGGCAACGCATATCATGGGCGAAACAAATGGTACTGAACTACCACTTTCCATCAGGTGGGCCGTCAGCTTGTTTATTCTAAGTTGTAAAAAAAAAAACACGACTATTAAGTTTAAATAAAAAAAAAAATGAGAATGGTTGTTAATCAATTTTAAAAGAATTATAACAGAAAAATAAAGATATTTTTTAACAGCTATTCAATGACTTAACCAGTTAACATATTATGTCGATTTTTTCTTTTTAACAATATGGCGTCTGGTTGTCGCCATATTGAATTTTAATTACAGACATATCTTTATTGATACTGGCAAGATCAAGATAAACCGATTGACGTAAGAATCACCAAAATTGGCCCATATGTGTTTGGTTTTTAGAGCACCACAAAGGAACATATAAACATAGACTGATAAATACAAAGTTGTCCTCGTTGCTCAGTCGGGTAAGGAGAATGGTTTGCTCTTTGAATTAATCCGATCGATCGAATGAAATCAAATGGAATCGAATCAAGGATTTCATCAAGCAAAGAAACTTTCTAAAATAGCTGGTTTCTTAATGTGCCAAATTACCATTAGTTAGTTTAACCCTCTAGATCAGTGTTTTTCAACGTGGGGGTCGCGACCCGCTTGGGAGTCGCGAAGCCTCTATAGGTCGCGAAAACTACTCTATTAACAAAAAGAAAGTTACTAAGATAGATTTATTAAGAATAATGATGATTAAAAATGTTGTATGGATTGAAGTATTCAGTCCCTTTTTTTTTTTTTTTTTTTAACGTCTGGAAAATGATCAGACCCATTTGTGGGAACGGGGTGGGAAAAGGTGGGGGTGTACCCACCAAAAACCAGACGATATACCCTCGTATGTCGGAGACATGGGTTCGCTTTCGCACTCACCACATCTCCGACGGCAGCGACCCATGGTAAGAGCAGGTCTCCTCTCTCAAGATAGGGTGAATGGCGTGCTTATCATATAAGTCATCCCCCAGGACCATTGGGACAATACCTTCCCACATCACCCCAGGGCCCAGTGGGGAAGGAGGAGGGGCGGAACTGGGCAGTTCTTCTGCGTCTGACTCGTCTGCGGCGGATTGACGGTGCGAGAGTGGCGTCGTGGTTAATTCTCGCAGTAGACCATCCGCCGGACTACGGCGTCACGATAAGTATTCAGTCCCTGCAAGATCTTTGTAACGGGGGGAAAGGGATTGTTAGTAATGGGGTCTAATTGACCCATATTTTCATTTCCCCCTCCGTCGTGATTAATTGTCACCTCTTCTCACCTGTCACCCCTCCTGATAGCGCAGGCGGGATTACCATTCTATTATCACTCAATAAAAAAAAAACATTTTTGTAACATTATAAAATACATTAAATAAAAGCGAAGGGTCGGGGGTCATAAAATATTTTTTCACACTAGGGGGGTCGTAAAAAAGGTTGGAAAATACTGCTCTAGATAAAGTACAAGCGAATCTATTGATAGGATAGTTATCGCTAGCGAGTCTATAAAATAGAATGAGATGCCAACAGGCGCTGTCTCGTTTCTTCTCATGGGAGCGTTGATTCAAACGATTCTGTCCATAGATTCGTTTGTACTTTGTCGAGATGGACTGAAATGCTGACACTTATGGTAGTGTTTTCGTTTCGTATCACAATCAGATTATTTTTCTCATAAGACGCCTGTGAATCCGTATTGTTTTCTTAACTTTTGATCATTTGATATCTTTATTGCATTTTGAGTTAGCTCGTAAAAATGGGACGCTATCTGGGTCAACACAAACTGGACACGGTCTTTCGAGAGCGATTGGAATTCTGCATGGTTGCCATAATTTATCATATATTAACCCTTGAACATCAAAATCATTAGCATCATTTTAAAAGACTGCCCTATCAGCAAAATTTAATGTCATACCCAAAAAATTGGGTCAATAAATGACAAAAAAAAAAAAACTATAGCCTGCCAAGAGAACGTAATAAAATGTAACCGAATTTTGTCAAAATTATTAGGAAAACCATCTCTAAATTAAATTAATAACAAAATATTAAATAAATTAATAATATTTTATTTGTACTACTATTGAATATGAGCAGACAGCCGATGTATACGTATGTCTTTTTTTATGCAACTTAGAATGGCCACCAAGGTGATGGCCCACCTAATGGAAAGTAGTAACCGTCGCCTATAAACACAAGCAGTACCAAGGATATGACAGATTATACTGTTTCGCCCATGACACCCCCCCATGCGTTGCCATTCCTGAAAACTAAGGTGTTATTCCTTTGTACCCTGTAAATTTACTGCCATATCCCACCCTTCAAACCGAAACACAGTTATGCAAACACAACTGCTTCTCGGTAGAAACACGAATGGGACACAGTACCCAAGCAAACGACTTTTGTACAAAGTCTCCCTCTGGTAACTCTCTCTTTGACTGCCTGTATCGACTCCCTACGACAGATTTGACATCAATAATCTATTTATTTATTTATTCTTTATTGACAAGATTTACAAAAGACGGTTTTAATGTAGTAGTAGCTTTAATGGCTTTCATATAGTATATTCTCCCAGTCAACCTTTGAGAGGAAAATGTAATTATAGTTAATTTGAAACTTTCACGTTGTTTACACATATTTTAAACGTCGGCAATAAAGAAGCAGATATGTGGGTACTATTTACTTGTAAAAGCTTTTTCATCGCGTTAAGTACTAACATAATTGTGTATTTAAAATAAATGTAATTATCCTACGAAAGTATTGACGATTAACATGATGTATTACGGATATCTCTATTTACATTGACATATAAATTGAATGTATATATATAATGGAAAATAAATGCTACAGATTATCTTACTATTACACAGAATCAAGTAACTTTGCGTTTGCCTATATAGTGTGGCAAACGCAAAGTTAGTGCGCAGGCTTAATATTTATTTATTTATTCTTTATTGCACAATAAAACTTTGTACAAATGGCGCTCTTAATGACATATGGCATTCTCTACTAGCTAACCATTAGGTAAAAACAAAAAGCGTATGAAGGGCAGGTGTGGTGAAAAAAGAATTTATTTATATATACACTATAAATATATATTCTAGGTAGTTGTTTTTCCCTTAGTTTCGCTACTTGTTCGTAGTTGTTTTTGTAGCAGACTGTTAGCCCATAAACGGAGTGCGGCGCTACCCTCCCACTTCTATGGGTTTACCACATTGACTTAATGGGCAATGAAACTTATTCTGCGTCTTATAGAAACGTGAAAGCTTTCAAACAAACTGTGGCGAATACCGCTTGATCTTTTAACTTGCCTGGAAATAATTGTATTTAAATTTCGTTACTTCAATCACATCTAATGTAAATGTAATGTTTGAAAATGAAAAATAAACTTTTGGAATCCTTCATTTGAATGGATATTCTAGAATATTCATTAAAATGTAAATAATAATATTTCTGTGCTCGTAATTCATACATAGTTTAATAACGAACGCACGGACGGTAGGAATATTTTAACGAGTGATATCAAGAAAAGGATGTCTTTTATGAATGCTAACGTGGTGATTTGTACGTAAAAACCGCCATGAATATCATTGTGAATCGTACTCTCACAGATGCAGTTTTCTCGACTTCTCCGTAGAGGCGGAAGCGCTCACTAACTTCTCGACCTCTCACTAACGTACTATCTGTTCCTGATCAAAGTGAAGCTTTGAATCCTTTCCATTTTATATTCAATACGTCTTCAGGTTGCCATGTGGTCCTGACATAGAATGAACCACCTTTTCCTTTCTTATGGATGTCGTAAAAGGTGACTAACGGAACTTAATGCTCAAGGGATGTGCAGCAGTGTCCCTCATAGAACATCATCAAAGCCTAACTGCGGTTGCCAATTCGTCTGCCAAGCGCGGCAACTACTGGCAAAACCTCCCCTTATGGGGGAGACCTATGTTCAGCAGTAGACAGTTAACGGCTGATATGACGATGATGATATATGAATACATCGTACGCACGCACGCACGCACGCACGCACGCACGAACGCTCGCACGCACGCACGCACATGCATAAGCCCATACAAACACCTACGCACATCCAAACTCACATTTATTGTCACATATTTAAATTAACCCTGTTCGCCGCACCATAATTGTTAAATTTCTAGCTTTATCATTGGCTTTGTTTAAGGAAAATAAAGTTTATTATATTATTATTATTATTATAGATACTTGAATATGAGAACTTCATATAAGTTAGCTAATGCAATTCACACGACCAATTCGCGTACCGTCTCCGTCGTGCGATTTGTTTCAATTTGAACTAAGCCTTAAGCTACTCCGGGTACATACAAGTAATTTAATCAAAAAGTTAGAAATGCTTGGCCAACTTAAGTAGCTAACTTTGAAAGAACCAGCGACAACTCAAGTCAGGGTACGTACCTACAATTAAATTCCGTTTGTGGCCTGTCTACATTAAGTGAGTAATTTACCAATTGAGAGATATTTGAGCATACCTAATATTATTATTATTTCCAAGGTCAAATAAAGCCAACAGCCAAATAGAGGTTTTAGTTTATATTTGTCTATAAATATGTAATGTTCGTCGTGTAGGTTCCGGCATAGAATAAGGCATTCCTTTTCCCGTGGTTGTCGTAAGAGGTGACTAAAGAAGGACAAGGCATGGGCAGCAGCGTCCGTTTTAAAACATCTCTAAAAGCCTAACTGCGGTTGCCAACCCGCCCGGCAAGCATGGTAACTACTGGCGAAACTTCCCTTATTTGGGAAGATATGTAGACAGTTAAAGGCTGATGCAACATACAACATGTAATTCTGAATAATTGATTACACAGTATAAATAGATATATTATATACTGACATAATCTGATTATATAAAGCACAAGTATAAATCTCTTACGCTTTGATATATATCGGAGGAGATATTGAATATATATATATATATATATATATATATATATATAAAATTATTTTCACTGGATTCGTCGTTCAGAGGGTACGTAAGAGCTAAGGGATGAGTCCGCTTGTGTATATTTTTGCTATAACTTATTATCTATACTATAAGTAAATGTATAAAATCATATAAAGAAATAAAAAAAATAAGGCTATCATCCTGTAAGCTGTCAGAGGATTTCGTTTTAAGCGAAGACAAAATATGTTTTATTTTCGTGTATATTTTGAAGTCTGTCAATACCTTTTTTTAAAGAAAATATGTAATACCAAATTAAATTTTTAAAAATAAATTTTAGTCCATGTTACACGTTGATAATATTATTTTCTAATCTAAAAAGAACTTTAAAATCGGTGAAGTATGTAGTTAAATAATTTTTATCGACTAATTTTAGAATATGAACAATTTTTCAAGAAAAAAGAAGTTCATGTTAAATCTAAATTCACGGAATGGGCAACAGTAGCGTAGAAATATTTTGTTTGATTTATACGATCAAAAAAAATATCGATTTGATGACAAATTCACCACTTATGTAAAAAATTATTCTAAAATTTTTAAAAAAGTTTGTATTATGGCTAAGTCTAATTATTTTAATAAACAAATTAAGCAGTCTTCTGACAAAATTAAAACCATCTGGAGCATTATAAATAAAGAAACTGGAAGATCTAAAATAGCCTGTAATCAATTTACATTAAATTATGATAATAAATTAATAACAACAACAAAAGATGTAGTTAATATTTTTGAAGATTTTTTTGCTAATATTCCGATTGATATTACATCTTCTCTGGACTCATCTCAATCTCGAGCAAAAAAATTACTAGAGACTAATATCGGTTGTTGTTCTTTAAGATTTAAATTTTCACATGTTAGCCCCTTTCATATCATAAAAATATTCAAACAGCTAAATTTAAAAAATACGGAAGACCTTTGGGGCATGTCTGTAAAAGTAGTTAGTTCTTTCATAGATATTGTTGCTCCATATCTAGCCACTATTTTTAATAAATGTATTGATAATGGCGTTTTTCCACATTTAATGAAATTTAGCAAATTAATCCCACTATTTAAATCAGGAGATAAATTTGAGCCAGGGAACTATAGACCTATATCTATTTTGCCAGTTCTATATAAAAGATAATGTTAAATCAAATGTTACATCACTTCAGGGTTAACGGACTGCTTCACAGTCAGCAATATCTCTACCACTGACGCTTTGAATGTTTAGCAGAGATGCACTCGCTATCAAAGTTCGTATCGGAGGAACATTATGATAAGAGATAATGATCTAAAATTAATGAGAACTTATTTAGAGGATAAAACTGTAGATATTGACGGTGTAAAATCTAAGACCATAGATTTTTAAACACATTTTCCCTTTATGAGCAAGAATTGCAGGCTGTTTGCGGATGATAAGTTAAAATTGACGTCAAAGTGATCAATTAGACGATAAGTGCTACTGCAATATTAAATTGTCATAATAAATTATATTAAAAACAAAGTGTATAAAATTTACACTTCCTGTTAGAGAATTGGGGCAGTTATTGCTTAATGACGATAGTATTTTGTTAATGGAGGTATAACGTTGTTCAATGAGGGTATGTAAGATATGCAATTAGAAGAATTAGGCAATTAACAGACGTGGCCGCTTGTATATTTTATTATTTCCATAGCATAATGTCTATAACTTATATAAATACTATATTTGTTTTACTATAATGTAAATGTATAAAATCAAATAAAGAAATAAAAAAATATTATGTATACACGGCTATCATCTCAAAGACTGTACAAGTAGAAACTTACGTATAAATAAGCATTTTACCTAAATGCCGTCTGCACAAAATCAGTAATTCATTCTATGGTAATTGCATAAGATTTTATAATAAACTGCCGGAATCTGCATTAAATCTGACAGAAGGCACAAATCTTATATTAAACAATGTTTTATTTTCAGGATAGACGAATATATTTCAAGTAAATAATTAGTTTATTAGCATACAACGTTATAATTTTATTTTCTCATTGCTTTCTTTTTTTAATTTTAGAAATATGAAAGCGTAGCGGTTTTTTGTATTAATTGCCGCATGCATTCTTATGTAAAATGTAATACCAAATTAAATTTTAAAAAAGTAAATGTTTGTGGTCCATGTTACACGTTGATAATATTATTTTCTAATCTAAAATTAATTGTTTAACCAGTTGGTTATGTATTCTTTTTTTTTCTTTTTGAGTATTTAATTGAATTAGTGCTATTGTAGTTAATAATAATTTTTATCGACTAATTTAAATCCGGATCTGTGATCGTCTATGTAGTGTCTGCCCTATAAAAAAAAAAAATAGACAAGTTCCTTAAATAAAAATAGAGAGTAAATAGAATTAAAGAGGCACGAGTTAGTCGCAATTTGTTCAGGTACTTATGTATATCTTTAATTGCTACATAAGCACTTTCCGTGTATTGAAACGCAAATCGGTAACTTAAGAAGGTTATCTTTAACGAATATAAATTTACTTAATCTACTTTGTTTATGTGAACACGTTGTAGGACGTGGGCGAAGTGTTGCCAACTCAGCTTTAAGTTTTCGGGCTAAATTGAATTAAAAAGTTGATATTTTTATATCAATTTTGTAATTTCTTTTTTCCTTTTTTATTTTCTCCTCTATCCAAAGATTATCTGGAAGAGATTATTAAATTGTCGATAATATAATAATGATAATTTATTAATACGATTTTGCCTTCAGCAGCTGTGAAAGGTAGTTCTTTTGAACCACTTTTTATCATCATATGCAAATAAAACCGTATTTCTTTTGTTTGGACAATTCGTAAATTCAGGACAGATTTGTGGGTAGGGCTAAATAAAAAAATATATATGGGTTCAATAATTAGAAAAAGGGCTACATTTAGCTATCAAAAGTCTATGTTGGCAACACTGCGGGGGTGAACGTTTGAAAACACTTTTCAGATTCAGTTATTGTATGCCTTCACATATTTGTTACATTTACCATCGGCGCCAATGTTAATCGTTCGGGAAAATCGAAAACAAGACGAAATTGTTTACATTTTTGTATGAGTTACTTTTTATTGGAACAAGCGTGTATAATACGCATTTATTTTATTAATGTTTAAGATAGCTATCTTTCTTTTTAAGACAGGACGTTCTCAATTTAACATTATTTTTTGTGTGCATATTTTTTTTTATGGGTGAAAATGTTATGGTAAACCCGCCTGCGCTAACGGGATACGCTGGCGGAGCACCAGTGAAGGGTAATAGATGAGAATGAAAACAGGTCAGTTAGCCCATCATGATGAATTCATCAGGAATTAACCATGATAGTTTCCAGGGGGAACCGCGAGGAGGTCGACCTGATTAGGTATATTGCTAGTAATGGGATTCTCAATCTCCATTACTAACAATCCCTTTCCTCTCTGTGTGCATATTTATTACTTTAACTGTACACTACTGAATATAAGTCTTGAGAGATTTTGCTAGTAGTTACCAGGCTTGGCAGGCGGATTGGCGACCGCAGTTAAGCTTGAGATGTTTTAAGAGGGACGCTGCTGCCATCTCTCGCCCTCTCATAGTCGCCTCTTATGACACCCATGGGAAAGGAAGTGTTTTTTTCGTGAAATAAAATATTAAATTATCTAAAAATGGTCCACTTGTGTGAACCTTGCGATTTCGTAAAAAAAGTTGCAAGCTATATATCTTACATAGGCAAAGATAGTGATTGTTAGTTCTGTAACTATTGAAAACCCAGTCGGAAGGAAAGAAATTACCAAATTGTATTTTCAGACGTATGAAATTTATTTTTATAACTGAACAACAAGCCCTATGTAATAATAAGTGTCCAAAATCTAAAGTCGACCCGAAAAAAAAAATGTTATACGAATCATTTCAACATACTGCTCATCCATATTTCATGAGGCTTGAAAAATGGCGAGTAACAAAATCATGTGAACGGTAAATGTCTCTTAAAACATAGGAATAAAGCACAGATTTGTGTGAAATGAGTTCAACTATTTTTGTTGAAATCTTCACATGTGTTCATCATACCGAGGTCTATCGTGGACAGGCTTCACTCACGGCTTCATGACAGGACTCCCAATGTAATCCGGAAAATTGTGTGCTCCATTGAATTTATTGCTTTCCTAGTATCGCCAGACATTATTTCCAACTGGATTAATAAAGGTTCTTGTATTTATGTACGCCTATAAAAAATGATTCTGATATTTTTTTTAGCGATTACTAGAAGTATTGTATTACAAAATCTTTATTGTACATAATGTAAGAAAGAATGAAAGAAAGAAAGAAACTTTATTTTACAGAAATATGCGACAACACAGGGGTTAAAAAATTAAGAATTATAACAAAGAAACAACACAAAATATATATATATATATATACATATACACATACACATATATATATATATATATATATATATATATATATATATATATATATATATAAATAAAACAATTAATATACAAAGATGATGTGTGCGTGCGTCGCAATTGTATGTATCCAACATTAAAAGATTTAATATACAATGACGGATTTATCTCATAGAGGGATCTTTTACGGTCAACCTTTGAGAAGCTGAAAGAAAACTATAGAATGTTCAAGGGTAAAAACCAACATTGCTTGGGTACCTCTGTCCCATTCGTGTTTCTACCGTGAAGCAGTGGTATTTGCATGTCTGTGTTTCGGTTTGAAGGGTGGGATATGGCGTGAATTTACTAAGTACAGAGGAACAACACCTGAGTCCTCAGGTATGGCAACGCATGGGGGGTATCATGGGCGAAACAGTATACTCTGTTATGTCTATGGTACTGCTCATGTCTATAGGCGACGGTTACCACTTTCCATCAGGTGGGCCGTCAGCTTGTTTGCCAATCTAAGTTGTATAAAAAAAGGTAAAGATAAACTCAATAATATTTAGTTTTAATTAAATATATAATAAACTATAAGAAATAACTGTGTACACCTACATTTGTAAATAATAATAATACATAAAAAATATTTTTTTTAATTTCAAAAATGCGATTACGTCATTAATTCTTGTAGGAGTATATACAGTTAATTTTCTTTCGCTTTGTTTATACATATTTCACGATTGGGATTTAACGTGACGGGATTTTAGGTATATACTTAGTACCTTTTTTTTTTACAACACAGGGGCAAACGAGCATGCGGCTCACCTGATGGTAAGTGATTATCGCCGCCCATGGTCACCCACAACACCTACGGCATTGCAGGTGTGCTGCCGGCCTTTTAAAAAGGAATATGCTCTTTTCTTGAAGGTTATGTTGTCGTACCTACATCAGCATCATAATATCAGCCTTTAACTGTCCACTGCTGGACATAGGCCTCCCCATAAGAGGGGTTTTGTTAATAGTTGCCACGTTTGGCAGGCGAGTTGCCAACCACAGTTAAGCTTTTGGTGATGTTTTAAGCTTTACATTTGATTTTTATTGTCGACTTTTCGTCATGGGTTGCATCACGTCATGGTCAAGGCAGCATTGAAGCGAATGAGGCGTCTTCTTCTGGCATTTCGAGCAGTCTCGTCGGTAACAAGCACATTTACACAATTTTTATTTATATCCACACAACATAAATCGACGTCGAGAAATCGACAATAAAAATTAGGTTTATATCAAGTCGCTATTGGAGGAAAGGGATTGTTAGTAATGAAGACTAAGAATCCGATTGCTAGCAGTATACCCAACCAGGTCGATCTCCTCGCGGTTCCCCTTGGAAACTATCATGGTTAATTCCTGATGAATTCATCATGATGGTCTAACTGGCCGGTTTTCATTCTCATCGATCACTCTTCACTGGTGCTCCGCCAGCGTATCCCGTTAACGCGGGGTTACCATTTCATTTTCACCCATTAAAAAAAACAAGTTTCTACTATTTATCTGCAATCGCATCACGTTAAGTCCTCATTGTGAATTTAGAAAATTCTTATACAGTTTTATAAATGTACCTTAAAGTTATATTTTACAGCGGAACTAAATGATAGAACTGTCTTCTTTTTTCAATCCATAGAGCTTATTTCCGTATTGGTTCCACATATAATCTAAGATTTTATTATTTCTATTTATCTATATATATAGATAATCGATAAATATTGGATTTTTTTTTGAAAAATCACGATATTTACCGGTGTATGTATTGTTCATCGTGCTTGTATGTATTTAATTCAAATTTTAACTTTTTCATTGTGTTTTTTTTTAATTTAGAAAAACAGTTAAAAAAATGATTTTGAATTACGAAAACCATCGGTTGTGGCTTAACGAACCCCTGCACATAAAAGAGGGATTATATATGATTGAATTCATTATGTGTTCCTTATGCCATACTGAATGACGTAACGGAACGGTAATAACTTGAAACTCATTCACAATGACCATAAGCGTTTTTAAGAGAGAGGGAGGGGGAGAAGATCTAAAGGAAGCTTCCAGTTATACGCAAAGATGTATCTGAGTACATATGCGTCTTTTTAAGAGGCCACTCGTGGATAATAATTTTTAATATGCCAGTAACGATGATTTTTCAAGCACTTACTCGAGGGAGATTTTGTACAATAGTCGTTTGCTTGGGTAACTCTGTCCCATTCGTGTTTCAACTGTAAGGCAGTTGTGTTTGCATGGCTGTGTTTCGGTTTGAAGGGTGGGATATGGCATGAATTTACAGAGTACAGAGTAATAACAACTGAGTCCTCAGGAATGGAAACGCATGAGGGGTATCATCGGCGAAACAGTATATTCTGTTATGTCCATGGTACTGCTCATATCTATAGGCGACGGTTACCACTTTCAATCAGGTGGGCCGTCAGCTTGTTTGCCATTCTAAGTTGTATAAAAAAAAAAATTGAAAAGAAGGTTTACCTGTATTTTTTATTTTTTTTTATACCAACCTGGTGCTGAATAAGCACACATCCTGTCTGATAGTAAATGGTATCAGTAGTCTACAGAAGTATAACATCCAGTGTTGGCAACATAAATAATAATTGATAAAATCTATAAAATATTTTATACACATGGTAACTATGTGTTAGTTTGTTAAACTATGTTTTAGTTAGTAGGAAGTGTACGTCTCTCTGCACAGCATTTATTTAAAATACAAATGAATTCAAAGGAGGTCCTATTTTTTATTTTTCAAAACACACAATGACTCCCTGTGACTTGGGACCGAAGAAACTAGGAGATTACAGACGGTTTTTTTTAAATAAGATTTAGCCGATGTTTCTCGTTGATAACGTAGCATTTCTATAGGTGAAAGAATTTTTAAAATTGGTTAAGTAAGTTTATAAATTTTATATATTACTAGCTGACTCGGCAAACGTTGTTTTACCATATACATTATTTTTAGAACTATACATGAAAATTTATCGTACTACAATTATTATATTGGATTGCCATCTTGCGACCCTATTGCAGCATATAAAAATTGCGATTAAAAAACAGGAGTCGATCGTAATACGGGGAAAATTTGAAGTTGTATATATTTTTCAATGCTAAATCATAATAAAATAAAAATGGAAAATTTTGTCAAAAAATTAAAATTAAATTTTTTGGGGAGGGTCACCCTTATCATTGTGGGGTATGAAAAATAGATGATGGCCGATTCTCAGACCTACCCAATATGCATACAAAATTTCATAAAAATCGGTAAAGCCGTTTAGGAGGAGTTTGGTAACAAACACCGTGACATAAGAATTTTATATATAAGATAAACAACAAAATCAGTTCCTCTTTACAATATAAAATTTAGATTGACTTTTAAAATTAAAACTGTCAATTTTTTATCATTTAGACACAGTATCTACACTTTATATAAATTTAATTTTTTTCATCTACGTATCAGCTATTGTCTGCCCACTGTTGAGCCATATGTCTCTTCAATAGACTGTCATAAATAACGGTCCTGAGCCACCTGTATCCATTGACTCCCTGCAATGCATTTGAGGTCGCCACTCCATCTAGCTGGGGGTCGCCCTACACTGCGTTTGCACTTACAGGGTCGCTACTCAACAACCTTTCTTCACCATCGGTTGTTGGTTATTTAACCTTTGTGACTAACTTAAATTACTCAGAGGGCTATGGAGAGGTATATGATCGGAGTTTCTTTAGTGAAGCTCAAAGTATTAGCAAGCTGAAGTAGCAACTGCCATTACCATTGTCACATCAACACATTAACACACATTAATAGGGGGGAAAGGGATTGTTAGTAATGGAGACTAAGAATCCCATTGCTAGCAATATACCCAACCAGGTAGACCTCCACGCGGTTCCCCTGGAAACTGTCATGGTGAATTCCAGATGGATTCATCATGATGGGCTAACTGGCCTGTTTTCATTCTCATCGATCACTCTTCACTGGTGCCCCGCCAACATATCCCGCTAGCGCAGGCGGGGTTACCATACCATTTTCACACAAAAAAAACACACACAGACACACATTAATATATATTGACACACACACACACACACAACCCACACATACATACACATTAGATTTTTTCCTCACATGAAATACTATATTTCTTTTTTATGGAGGCATATTTTATGCGGTTTCCATCCAACATAGTAACCGTCTCAATTTACACGCGGAAGCTACAAAATTCCCCCTAGAGACGTAACTTGTATATTACTACCAACAAACTATGGGAACATGTCTAAAGTTTTTAGATTAAACAATTTCAACTTTACCTTACTTGGCGTATTATACCTATATTTCTAACTAACCGGTCTAGTTTTGCACGGGTAGATGGTATTTTCAAAAATAATATATTTCCTATGTTATTTATCGATAATGTAGCTTTCCATAGGTGAAAATATTTTGAAAAAAAGTTCAATAATAGTCAGTATGGCTGTATAACACATATCTTATCTTATATTTTGAGACACAATTCAGAAAGAACATTAAAGATTGGATTATAAAATCTAGGCAAATGATTATACGAGTAATAATAATTTATTTATTTAATTTATTATTTATTTTTAATTTTTTTTTATATAACTTTTTTTATGAATGGTCAACAAGCTAAAGGCCCTCTGATGGAAAGTGGTAACCGTCGCCTATAGACATGAGCAGTACCATGGACATAACAGAATATACTGTTTCATCCATGATACCCTCCATGTGTTGCCATTCTTGAGGACTCAGGTGTTATTCCTTTTTTTTATTTAGGTATTTTTGTACTTAATTACTGGTAATGACCTAGTACTCTGGGCGAGTTTTTTTTTGATAGGTGTAAATGGTAAAAGAATATATAGATGATAGATGAGCAGGCCAGTCAGCTGAATGAATAGTTATGATGAATTTATCAGGAATTAACCATGATAGTTTCCAGGAAGAACCGCGAGGAGGTTGACCTGGTTGGGTATATTGCTAGCAATGGGATTCTCAGTCTCCATTACTAACAATCCCTTTCCCTCAACTCTGGACGAGTTTCCACACCAGAGGACAGAGGAGGAGAGGAGGATTAATCTGTAAAAATAAATATGAATTGCTAATGTATTGCTCAGTTTAAATTTGAGAGAAGCAGGATCACTGCAACAATTTTTTATTTTCAATTATTCGGTTAAGTTTAAAATTAATAAAAAAAAAATAGAGAAATTTTCGGGTATAACATAAAAACTGCATTCTTTTTTCCATACAAACTGTTCGTAGACAGATTGCCATATTCAATAATCTGTCCAATAGCTTTTGTCTGTCAGGTCAGGCTTAATCAAATATACTATTTATGTAAAATTGTTTAAACAAATAAAAAATATATTAAATAAATAAAATGAAAATTATATTAAAAAAACATTTAAACATTTAAGTATTTATATATTTTTATTGTCAAATACGATTTTTTATTTAATGAGATATAGGAGTCTATATTTCTGAATTTAATTTATAAAAAATATCATTGTACGTATTAGATTCATAGAGAAACGTAAAAAATAACTATTTATATATGTATTGTAATTTTTATATATTTATAACCTAAAATAAGAAAAAGTCTCATAAAAGGAAAATAAAAATCGAAAAGTAAAATAATTATATTGAAATTTTCCGTATAATTATTTATTGAAGAGTGAACAATTTGCATAATGTTTTTACGTTCAAAAAACAGCTAATCTGAGATTAAATAAATGATCGAAGTTTTGTTATAGAAATTATGAAAAAGTTTAATTGACAGATTATATTTTGTTAAATTTATTCAAATAAATCCGGATTTATTTTAAATATTTCCTATTAACATTATAAAGACAAAAAAATTGATTGTTTGTATATAATTTTTATAATGGATGAGATGATACAGCCCGACTTTGGCTATCCAAAGGATAAGCAAGCTTGAAAGCTGTCAAAATCTCGAAGAACCTACAACCGATGAGGAAGAAAGGTTCTTGAGTGGCGGTCCCGTACGGGCAAGCGCAGTGTAGGACGACCCCCTACTAGATGGAGTGACGACCTCAAATGCATTGCAGGAAGTCAGTGGATGCAGATGGCTCAGAACCGTTCTTTGTGGCAGTCTACCAGGGAGACTTATGTCCAGAAGTGGACGGATAATGGCCGAAATGATGAATGGAATGACAACTTTGTATGTGCTAACGGTATACGCTGGCGGGAAAGGGGTTGTTAGCAATGGAGTTTGACAGCCCCATTGCTAGCAATATGCCCTATCAGATCGACTGCCACGTGGTTCCCCTAGAAACCATCGTGAACAATTCTTGCTGAATTCGTCACGATGGGCTAACTGGCCTGCTTCATCCGCACCTATCATCTTTCACTGGTGCCCCGCCAGTGTATACCGATAGCGCGGGTGGGGTTACCATTCCATTATCACCCACAAAAAAAAAAAAACGGTATACGCTGGCGAGGCACCAGTGTGGGATGATAGGTGAGATGAAAAGGCAGGTCAGATAGCCTATTGTGATGAAAGAAACTGAAATTCAGCATGATGGTTTACAAGAGGATTACAGGGAATACTAACAATCCCTTCCCCCCTGTTTGTTTGTAATAGATAAACTAAAAAACTGCTTCACCAATTTTAAAAATCTTTCTTCAATAGAAGGCAACGAGTTATAAGGCTATATATTAAAAAAAAGAGATCCTTCTAAAACTTACAGTAACTTAGTTATAAAGTATCGAAAACTTGTCTGTTAAAGTTAATATAAAATACTCGTAATAATTTACCTTTCTATTTGTCTATCCGTGCGAAACCGGACAGTGAAGCTAGTACAGAATAAATAGAAAATTTTATGTGCTACGTCAGAGTGATCAATAAAGTGTATATAATAAATAAAAAAAAAATACGGTTTAATAAAATAGTTTACAAAATCTATTTATATTAAGCGTCTAAATCATCATCATCATCATCATCATAACAATCATTAACTGTACATTGCTGAACATAAGCCTCCCCCATAAAGGGCGGTTTGGCAACCGCAGTTAACCTTTGGTGATGTTTAATACCTTATACTTTGGGGGAAAGGGATTGTTAGTAATGGAGACTGAGAATCCCATTGCTAGCAATATACCCAACCAGGTCGACATCCTCGCGGTTCCTCCTGGAAACTATTATGGTTAATTCCTTCTGAATTCGTCATGATGGGCTAACTGGTCTATTTTCATTCTCATCGATCACTCTTCACTGGTGCTCCGCCAGCGTATCCCGTTAGCGCAGGCGGGGTTACCATTCCATTTTCACCCATCAAAAAAAAAACCATATACCTAAATGGTTATTCAAAGTCTTCTGCTAAAAGTGTGCCTGCGTAGATCATTTGAGGGAACCGACTGAAACAATATCTAAAAACGTAATCCTTTTACAAGTAGTCGACAAAAGGCATCAATAATGCTCCAACATCTTAACGCTAATTTTATCAACAAAACGTGAACTGAGAAACTCGAGTCACATAAATAAAATTCAATTATTCTCCTAACAATACTACGAATCTCATGTAAATCATTGTTTGCTTTCTGGTTCGACATTGTTATGAATAGGACTGGAAACAATAGTGTTTGACTGTAGAACACGCGTGTACGAATCTCTTTAATCTATCTTGAATTTTAATTGAATTCATTTACTAATTAATTTCCCTTGGCGCTGTATTTATTTATTTAAACTTTAATGCGCAGTGATTTTTTTATACAACTTAGAATGGCAAACAATCTGACGGCTCACCTGATAGAAAGTGGTAACCGTCGCCTATAGACATGAGCAGTACCATGGACATAACTGAGTATACTGTTTCACCCATGATACCCCCCATGCGTTTCTATTCCTGAGTACTCAGGTGTTATTCCTCTGTACCGTCATGAAATTACTGCCATATCTAACATTTTAAACCGAAATACAGCCATGCAAACACAACTGCTTCACGGTAGAAACACGAATGGGACAGAGGTGCTCAAGCAAAACGACTTTTGTACAGTTTCCATCTAGTGGTATTTCTCATTATCTTAACACCGGGCGGTGTACTTTATCAATCAACCAGAAAAAAGTAACAAAGAAAAAAGTAGACGATGCATTCATGGATTGAGGAAACATGAACTAATATTTAATATATTTAAAAATTTTTTTTTGATGGGTGAAAATGGTATGGTAACCCCACCCCGCCTACGCTAACGGGATACGATAGATGATAGAGGAGAATGAAAACAGGCCAGTTAGCCTATCATGATGAATTCATCAGGAATTAACCATGATAGTTTCCAGGGGGAACCCCGAGGAGGTCGACCTGGTTGGATATATTGCTAGCAATA
The DNA here is from genome assembly GCF_026898425.1 of Galleria mellonella. NCBI lineage: Eukaryota > Metazoa > Arthropoda > Insecta > Lepidoptera > Pyralidae > Galleria > Galleria mellonella. The sequence goes on along the minus strand of NW_026441995.1, from coordinate 2,592,038 downwards.
GGATTCTCAGTCTCCATTACTAACAATCCCTTCCCCCCATACAGATAAGATTTATATTTATACATTATAAACATATAATTAGACTAATATAAACATACACATAATATGTAAGGTAAATAAATAAATATACATATAATAAATACTTATATAAATAAATACGTAAAATATTACTATAATAAATAATTAACTGTATTAGAAGAGCAAATAAAACAATCTATGACTCAAACAGAGTAACCAGCAAGGTTAAGTTTAAAGGGGAAGCGAGAAAAAAAGACAATGAATTTTAGAAGCCGGATTAAAAGGCCAAATTTTCTTTTTAGAATCTCGCAGAATGACAGAAATTAGTATATTAAATTACTCTTATGAGTATATCATCGAGTATTCATTATTATAATCAGTATTAGTTACACATCAAGGCACATCACGAAAGAATTTGCTACCCAAAAGAATAACCATCAAAGGAATAGGAAAGTTACTTCAAAATAATAACCCCAGAGGCAACATTTCATTTTCATGCCTGTTTGGGTTTGATAAGGCCCTGCAAAAGAGCAGTACAGCTAGTGGGCATTAGCCTTAATTTGGTTTTTTATCTGTTTTTTTTTTTTATAAAAATATTTTAATAGTATATTTTTTTATTAAGCGCAATTTTTTTTCTTTAAATTGCAATAGGTATATTTTAATTAAATTTTTAATTATCAAACTGACAGGAGATTGGAATAAGAAAATTGTTATGAATTAATTAAAATTAAACGCGAAATACCTTTTCATTACATATTTTATAAAACATTTTCCGTTATCATTAAATATTAATTATGGTAAAGAGGTATTTCTGTGGTAGATAACTAGGTATTGAAATTTAGGTAGACAATAATGTTTGTATAGATTTTAATGTATATTAGTAATATAATAAATGTCATATTATTGATAAACTAGCTATGCCTATAACTTTATCAGAATACTGGCATATATCAGAGGGAGTCTTTGCACAAAAGTTTTGTAATGTATTTATTTATTTAATACTTTATTGTACGTACTAACTATACATAAAAATATGACAGACGTAATCAAATATACAAAGGTGAGCTTAATTTTAAAAGAATTCTCTTCCAGCAAAGTGGAATGGAGCTTCAATGTTAGCGGGTAAAACGGTATATAATATTGTGACAATTTTCAAACAAAAGAATTAGACGAAGTTAAGTTTATATATAACTAATTACATCATAATTAATTGTATACACACACACACACACATATATAGATACATAGATACAGAAAAATAAATATATATACATAAAGATAGAAGATGCTCTTTAAGTTTACTATTAAAAATATTTAGGGATTGGCTCTCACGGATAGATTTAGGAAACGAATTCCACAATCAAGCACCATGGACGGTAAAGGATCCACTACAGTGTGTAGACGAGTGTGAAGCGATTTTGAGGATAAGAGACTTTGTCTATGTGTATTCTGATAGTCACATCGGTAGTGTGTTGACTTAATTTGTACTCATGAAGTAGATAGATAGATACTCTTTATTGTTTCCTCCAAAAGATTACAATAGTAAACTTATTATAAATATAAATAATTACAAGAAATAATCACAATGAGAAAACAATGGGTGACCTTATCACTAAAAGCGATCTCTTCCAGGTTGCCTACCTTTGGATGGAGAGAAGTAATTATAAACAATTTGGTGAGAGCACGGTGAAATATTCCGTTAGTTGAAGTATTCAAGTTGCTGTCGTCCACAGGCTTTAGTGACTGTTTACCATCAGGCGGGATGCTTTTTTACCACCTTTATGATATAAAAAAAAATCTAAATAATTTCATAAGAACAAATTTAGCTGTTAAGGTGTCAAGAGGAAACAAACTTATTGACAATATTAGTAAGAAGAAGAAATAAGGATTACAAGACTTCAAATAGATAAAAATCAATCAAATACATAGCACAAATATAGAGTTCTGTAACCCAAACCAATAGTGAGAAAAAACCAAGAATACGATCCTAAAAAATAGCTATTTTTAGGATTGTATTCTTGGTTTTTTCTCACTATTGGTCTTGCTTTAATATTCTAAAGGTATAAATAAAATATAATCTGAAGACCGACTTCCATAACACCATAAAAATAAGGAATTACGTCTAATACAAACACGGTTGGTTTAGAAGACTCTTATTATGCTTGGTACATATGTTACCGGTAATCTATATAATTCAGGTTTACTCTAGAATATCTATGTGTAGAATAACTGCTGCTTCCAGGGAATGTAGGAAATATTATGAATACGATTGTTAGTTACATACTTGGCGAAGGATGGGCAGCAGCTTCCCTTTTAAAACATCTCCAAAGCCTACCTGCGGTTGCCTTCCGCCTGCCAAGCGTGGTAACTTCTCCAAGGGGGAGGCTTATGTTCAGCAGTGAACAGATAATAGCTGTGATGATGATTATTCTATAAATTGCATAGGTATTCTATACAATACCGGATTAATACATTGCCTGTAACATATACATACTATACGGATTGTTTGTCAAACGGCTGCAAGTTTGGGGATTTTCTAAGCTTAAAGTAACTCCGGGGCGGCCGGCTTCGTGTCGCTGTTCACATTAATGGACTTAAATGAGCTGCAAAAACATACCAGCTGCAATATTCTCACTACGCTACTATCGCAAAGTTTGAGAAACATCAACACATATAACATATAGAGGGGGCTTTATAAACGCTATAGAACCCAAAACAATGATTTTTAGACTTTTTGTCTGTTTGTCTGTACGTATGTGCACGCTAATATCAGAAGCGACTTAACCGATTTGAATGCGGTTTTCACTAATGGGTTGCGGTTTGCTCAACATAACATTTAGTGTTTGTTTAATTTCAATCAGTTCATAAATAAAAAACTTATATCAATTTAAAGAAACACATATAAAATGCTATGAAATAACCGATCAGTTAAATTGGCTAAAACTTTATTATATGTATTGATTTTTGAAAATTTTGTCATAATTTTGTATAACATAAAAATATACATGTCTATATACATTTTTGTATTGTATTTTATCAGTTGTTGACTGTCCACTGCTGAACATAGCCTCCCCCATAAGGGGGGTTTTGTCATTAGTTGCCAGATTTGGCAGGCGGGTTGGCAACCGCAGTTTGGATTGGTGATGTTTTAAGAGGGACGCTGCTGCCTATCCCTCGACCATAAGTTCCCTTAGTCGGCTTTTACGACACCTAAGAGAATGGAACGGGTGGCCTATTCTACATATGTCGCGACCTACACGGTTACATTTAATGTAATTAATGCACACAAAAATAATTAGTGGAAAGGGATTGTTAGTAATAATAATGTTTACCATAGTTTTTATGTATGTATGTATGTTTGTATATATATGTATGTGTGTATATATATGTATATGTATGTATGTGTATATGTGTATATGTGTGTATATATTTCATATATATTAGTATAACTACTTAATTTATTATTAATATAAGTAGTATTTGTGTTATGTGTTTTTTTAATTTTTTTCTATACAACTTAGAATGGCAAACAAGCTGACGTCCCACCTGATTTAAAGTGGTAACCGTCGCCTATAGACATAAGCAGTACCATGGACAACAGAGTATGCTGTTTCGCCCATGATATCCCCCACGCGTTGCCATTACTGAGGACTCAGATATTATTCCTCTGTACCCTGTAAATTCACGCCATATCCCACCCTTCAAACCGAAACACAGCCATGCAAATACAACTGCTTCACGGTAAAAACACGAATGGGACAGAGGTACCCAAGCAATCGACTTTTGTACAAATTCTCCCTCTGGTAATATTATGTATTATTATGTATAATTATTTCCGTATGTTGCTATAATTATGTCACATATTTTTCACCACCTCTGCCCTTCATACGCTTTCTGTTTTTACCTAATAGTTAGCTGGTAGAGAATGCCATATGTCATTAAGAGCGCCACTTGTACAAAGTTTTATTGTGCAATAAAGAATAAATAAATAAATAGGGATCTTACAGCCCCATTGCTAGCCCCTATCAGGTCTACCACGTCTACCTCTACACACTATCTGGAAATCATCGCGGTGAATTCTTTTTGAATTCATCACCATGTGTCAACTCATTTCTTGTCACCCTCACCTATCTTCTCTCATTGGTGCCCCGCCAGCGTATACCGATAGCCCAGGCGGGGTTAATATTCCCTTTTTACCCATTAACAATATTTATTTAATTTACATTTTTTTTTTAAATCTATGCACCGCCATTTACTCTCTCTGTTTACCGTAACGGTTGACTGGTAGAGACATTACCTGATAGCTTCATCTCCTATACAAGTTATGCTACTTTAGAAGAAGAAACAAAAGAACTCACGAAAGAAGGCTTATGACTTCTCTTGTAAGTGTAACAATATTTGCTGAATTATCGTCTCCAAACCATCTGTTATCTGTCCACTGCCGATATAAGCCGCCCCCATAGGCTGCTATGAGGAACAATCCTGAGCAACCTGCATCTACTGACTCTATGCAATGCATTTAAGGTCGTAACTCCATCTAGTGGAGGGCGATCGTCTTACACTGTATTTGCCCGTTAGGGATCGCCTCTCAAGAAACTTTCTTCTTTGTCTCGTTAATTTGCTGAATAAATCATTATCAAAGGGCCAAATTAAAAGTACCCGTAACCGGCGAGCGTGTATGAAAAGATTGATGAATGTGGAAGAAGCGAAAGAGGTTTGTTTGAATCGAAGCATTTCGCGTTCCATTGTTTCTGCCTACCCTAATGGGAGACAGGTGTGACAGATATGTATGTATGTATGTATTATTATTATTATCATTATATTTTTTGTTCCAATAGAAATGCACGGGAGCTCGCGGCTCGTCGCACGAAGGTAATGCGGGTCTCGGCGCGACTTTCGCGAGGACGCTGCCGCCGGCGTATAAAGTCAGCAAATCTGTGGTGGCCCTGTTAAAGGCGTTTGGCTGGTCCAAATTCGCAATAGTCGTCGGAGATGCCCTCACAGCGGCCACGCAGCAAATGAATGCTGTAAAGGTAAGTAACAAAAAAAAATCGGTAAACTTTTTTTTTAATAAAACAAATTTATTTAATCTGTGGTGGCAGACAGTGGTGATTGTGAAGCTGTTTATGTCTTATAAGCGACGATTATAAAGAATAAAGTTCACAGTGCTGTTCATGTCTACAAGCGACGATGATAATTAAATAGAAAATAAACTTTTTTACTAATTAAAACTACTTAATTTGTGGCAGCAAGCTACGGCTTATGTTCACAATGTTGTTTGTGTCTATAGACGACGATTATAATAAAAAAAAAGAGTATACTTTTTTCTAAATAAAAGAAAAATATAGGAATCTGTGAAGTTCAGTGTTGTTTATATCTACAGGCGAAGATTATAAAAAATAGTTTCCTACGACTCTAGGACTCTTTTTTATAATCGTCTCTCTTTCAAATTTATAGTGGAGCCGATTCCGAATCGATTTCGTTCACTCTTTTTAAAATAGATATGGTTTACTCTGGTGTCTGTCTAGTATTAATTGTATGATTAAAGCTATTGTTATTCTTTGAAGTACATAAAGATTTTTGTTAAAAGTTTCCCTAATATTATTACATTATAATTCAGTAAAAAGAAAAATACCGGTCAAGAGCGAATCGATCTTGCGCACCAAAGGTTCCGTATAAACTTTAATTGAAAAAATGTTTTACAAAAAAATTTGATGTAACCATAAAATTTATGCTTTTCGGATTTTTCTCTTTACTTGTGTTTGTACGATATTGCTTTTTGCAGTTATTCATGATTATAAGTCAACGAAAAATGATCAATCGGTTTTAATTCCCTTGCAAATGTCAGAATATACGCTACAAACGGCCGTATCTTTTGAATATGTTGACTCAACACTTGATTTTTACACAGCTATAAGGGATTGCAAACTTGAGTATTTGTTATTAATTTCAGCTTGATATCTCCACGTGTTTCTCAGAATATAATCTTGACAGATGGACAGACGGACAACAAAATGATCCTTAAGGGTTCCGTTTTTCCTTTTGAAGTTTGAAACCCTGTAAATGATAGCAATATCGTATTGTATCATTTTCTTCATTAATATTACCCACAGAATAAGTATTAATCTGCATAGGTACTAAACGGGTCCTTAATCTATGATACCAAACTTATACGGTAACAACTGTAATAATCAAATCTATTCGAAATTCAGACTTCGATATCATTCGTAATAAATTATGGATGTAGTTAGTTATAGAATTCGCTATCTCTTTAAAATTACAGTAGGCTTGTTAGAGAAATAATAAGCCAGTGGAGCAGTTGATTTTATTAATTTATTGTAATTAATATAATAACGAGGGGGTATCATGGGCGAAACAGTATACTTTGTTATGTCCATGGTATGCTCATGTCTATAGGCGACGGTTACCACTTTCCATCAGGTGGGCCGTCAGCTTGTTTGCCATTCTAAGTTGTATAAAAAAAACATGATTTCGCGTTGAAAATATAAACATTTTTATTCGAATATATTTTATAGGGGGAAAAGGGATTGTTAGTAATGGAGAATCCCGTTGCTAGCAATATACCCAACCATTTCGACCTCCTCGTGGTTCCCCTGGAAACTGTCATGGTTAATTCTTGATGAATTCATCATGACCTTTCTCATCTATCACCTTTCACTGATGCTCTGCCAGCGTATCCTATTAGCGCAGGCGGGGTTACCATACCATTTTCACCCATCAAAAAAAATTCTATAAAAACATCTCGTTCATTGATAAATATGTGTTCACTATTGAGTCACTTTGTTTGCTTGTTTACATTATTATATTATATAGCATATGCCGTTAACTGCCCATTGCTAAACATAGGTCTTCCACATAAGAACGGTTTTGTTTATTTCTTTTATTCTTTATTGTACACAAAAGGTTATTAAAATGTAAAAACAATTAAGTAAAAAAAGTAAGTTTTGTCAGTATTTGCCACGCTTGATAGTCGGGTTCGAAACCAAAGTTAGGCTTTGGTGGCGATTGAAGGACGCTGCTGCCCATCCTTCAACCATTAGGTTTCCTCAATCGCCTCTTACAACACTTACAGCTAAGGATGGGGTGGTCCATTCTATGCCGGGACCACACGGATAATTAGTAGATATATAGATAGATAATTTATTTGCATTACTTACAGCACACAAATAACAACAGACGTATACAGTAAAAAAAAAAAATAAAAGAATGCATATACAAAAAAAAATTAAAATATATAAAAAAAGTAACAGTGTAATTAATTTAACAGTTTTTAGTACTTGTTTAATTCAATAAAATATCAAGTGATTATTAGAAGAGATTCCATGTCGAAACCCTATGGAATTTGTTTAATAATTTTGGCTTGTTGATAACCCAAACTGTCTAGACAGAGCAGCTTATAATTTTAAACCTATGTTATAAACACTATTTACATGAAAAAAATGAAAAATATAAAAAAATTAAGTGAATTGTGTGGGTTGTTGATTGAATAAAGGTTTACTAAACAAATAAGTTATATAAGTATGTATCTATATAATACAATTTTATCTTTTGCTGTTAAATTTGTTACACAGGTTACACTCTGGGTTTGTTGCACGCGTCCGTGTAGCCTAACTTCAGGCTGCAGCTGAAAATCAGTGCTTTGCTTTTAAGCAAAACCATCACTGAGCTGTAGCCTATTTGGGTCACTGCGACACACTTGGTGAAAACATATTTTCATATTTTATCTTTTGTCGTATATTTTAAAAAGTGTAAATAATTTGATTGTATAAACTCATTTGTAAATTTACGTGTGTCATAAATGGCTCAAATAAAAAGTTTATCTATCTATCAAATTGATCAAATTAATGAATATATATTTAGGGAAAACATTTTTACCGTTTCCTTGTCATTTAAAGGTTCGTTTGATTGAAACGTGTAATTCTGTGAATACTTTGAATTAATTTAGTATTTATTTCTTTACTTTACTTTTCTTTCTTTCTTTCTTTATTCACACGCTACTTTGTTCATGTGTCCGGGATATATTGATTGACCGACGTGAAAACTATCCTGTGTTTCTATTTTCCTTTATAATCGCAAATTCGACCCCACATGGAGTAATGTTGTTTCTTATGGGCGAGGTCATGTAGATACAAGTTTGAACTTTTCAACTCGGTGCAATGACGAGCTATGAGAATTGTCGATGGTCCCAGGTTTACAAGCGGTATCAAACCTTTAAGTCTTAGGAGAGATTTTGCCTCACTCAACCTGTTCCACTAAAAATCAGCGTTCTAGCTTTAGACACGAAACCGCGATATATAATAAATTGGGCCCTTTATACAAACACTAGGTACTACACAGTTGAATAATGACAATACTACACAATAGCAAATACATCCAAGATTTGCTATTGTGTAGATGAATTGACGTTGATTGCGACATTTTACTTGTTTACTTTTTCTATATGATTGTTGTATTCTCTTAATGTAATAAATGAGAAAGTTTGTACCGATGAATGGATGTTTATTATTCTTTTATGCAAAAATTACTGGAAGGATTTGAATGAAATTTAGTACACGGATAGTTTATATCTAATTTTGGACATAAGATGTTTTATGTACTGATTTACGCAGAGGTAGTCGAGGCATATCCTCGACCTTTGCTAGTTTTTAAGATTGATGTTTTTTTTATTGTATTAGTGTTATTAAAATGTGAAAGACATTTGACAGCTATGATGACATATAAAAACACACACAAACATAAACGAACGCACATACGCACGCAAGCACACAGGCACACACGCCCGCGCATAAGCAGACGCAAACGTGAACTTATGACACCCACAGGAAAGGAAGAGGTGGCCTATACTATGCTAAGAACAAAGAATTATATAGAAGGAGTAATAAAATTGTCAATTCATAGCAGTACGGTACGGTAACCGCTTACCATCAGGTGGGCCGTATGCTTGTTTGCCACCTCAGTGGTATAAAAAAAAAAAAAAAAGCAGGCTAGTGTATAGAAAATGTTATACGGCCGTATAACTCTACCAAATTCAGATACAACCTACTTGCATACTTTTTACATAAACTGTGTCGAATATATAATTTAGTAATGTAAAATTTGTCATTGATAAATAATTGACATATCATCAATTTTCTATACACTAACCTGCTATGAAATAAGCAAAATGACAACTGATGGCGTACCTTTCGTCTTCTTTTTACCAATTATATTTGCATAAGAAAAAAGGAGACAACTATATGATTTAGTTTTTATTTTGTCATTCCTTCTATGTAATTCCTTGTTCTTAGATTCTATGCCGGCACTACATAGACAATTTATAAAAAATACATGACAGGTTTCTGAATATAAAATAATATCGCCTGTGATTTCCAGCATTATAATTCCAACAAGTACGTTATACTACGTCTACGCTTCAAACAAGTTTTTTTTTATGGGTGATAATGGAATGGTAACCCCGCCTGCGCTATCGGTATACGCTGGCGGAGCACCAGTGAAGGGTGATAGATGAGAATGAAAACAGGCCAGTTAGCCGATCATGATGAATTCATCAGGGATTAACCACGATAGTTTCCAGGGAGAACCGCGAGGAGGTCGACCTGGTTGGGTATATTGCTAGCAATGGGATTCACAGTCTCCATTACTAACAATTCCTTTCCTCCAAGAGTGTATTGTTAGCAATAATCGAATTAGACTCCATATTAACAATCCCCCCACCCCCACCACTTCTAACAGGTACTTAAACTAATATTGGTTAAGTCCGCGACTTTGTTTACTTGACTGGAAATATTTCTCCGTCAAGTAAACAAAGTCGAGTACCTACTGATCGATCGTAGAATATAGGTATACATATATAATAGATATATATAGCTTTATATAAATTAACTATGTTTATAATTTACGCAATTACAAGCACTGTACTAATTTTCTGTTATAAAGACAAATTAATGGTTACCTAATTACCTACTATATGTCCTTGTTATACCACTTGTGGGCTAGAAACATATTTAGACAGTCGTGTTATATTAGTAGAAATAATTTATTTAATACTAGCTGACTCGGCAAATGTTGTTTTACTATATACATTGTTTCAAGAACTATACATGAAAATTTATCGTACTACAATTATTATATTCGATTACTATCTTGTAACCCTATTGCGGCATATAAAAATCGCGATTAAAAAACAGGAGTTGATCGTAAAAACGTGAAAATTTGAATTTGTATGTATTTTTCAATGCTAAGTCATAATAGAATAAAAATAAATAAAAGTGTCAAATAAATAAAAATAAAATATTTAGAAGTGAGTCATCCTTATCATTGAGGGGTATGAAAAATAGATGTTGGCCGATTCTCAGACCTACCAGATATGCACACAAAATTTCATAAAAATCGGCCTTTTCGGAGGAGTTTGGTAACAAACACCGCGACGCGAGAATTTTATATATTAGATTATAGACCTTTATTATAATTATCCAGAGGGAGACTTTGTACAAAACTCGTCTGCTTGAGTACCTCTATTCCATTCATGTTTCCTTTGTGAAATAGTTGTGTTTGCATGGCTGTGTTACGGTTTGAAAGGTAATAAAATGGTGGTAATAAAATTACAGGGTGCTACAGTGTACCATACCATAATATCTTAGTTCTCGAGCATGGTAATCTATGAAGGATATTATAAGTGCATCATGTCTATGGGCGACGATTACTATTTTCCATGAGGTGACCCGTCAGCTTGTTTGTCAATCTAAGTTGCATAAAAAAAATTTTAGTGTCAATGCATGCGGGTAGGTCAAGACCATTCTTTGAGACAGTCTATGGAGGTGGTGTATGTTAAGCAGTCAACAGCTATTAGCTGTTCACTGCTACTGCTGTTCACATTTTTTTTTCTTTTTTTTTTATTCTACTTAGAATGGCAAACAAGCTGACGGCCCACCTGATGGAAAGTGGTAACCGTCGCCTATAGACATGAGCAGTACCATGGATATAACAGAGTATACTGTTTCGTCCATGATACCCCCCATGCGTTGCTATTCCTGAGGACTCAGGTGTTATTCCCCTGTACCCTATAAATTCACGCCATATCCCACCCTTCAAACCGAAACACAGCTATGCAAACACAACTGCTTCACGGTAGAAACACTAATGGGACAGAGGTACCCAAGCAATCGACATTTGTACAAAGTCTCCCTCTGAATAGTCTCCCTCATCTCATCATCAAATAATGTTGATTGTAATTACAAAATATAAAATTTTACCGGTGACTTTGTCTGTGTGATGAATCTAGATAATTCTTTTTCTGAATTTACAACAAAATATAGCGCATCATTTTTGAGTTGTGCAAATAAATGAATAAAAATCCCAAGACCAGGTGAATTTTTTTGACGTGAATTGATACTATTAGGTAAAATTTAGTTTACGTATTATAATTAAAATAAATATATATTGTTTAAAAATTAATATACATATACTTAGAACATATAGTCTTAGAACATAGTGTTTCCACACAAATGTTTCGAAAAAAGTGGGTTAGTTTTTTATACAATCTTGCGTAATAAATAGTTATAACTGATTCCTTTATAACTTCTATATTTATTTTATTTTATAGTGTCTGCATCTTTTTAATGCGTAAATGTTAATTTTATTTATTGAATTATACGTCAAAATACAATGTATGCGTTAGTATATAGGACACTGATAAAAAAAGAAAAACGTGTCGGCTAATTTGATAATTGGCTCACAAAAAAGTTGACTCGTTTCTGAGACTCGATACTCTATCTATATATTCATCCCATTGCTAGCAATACACCCAACCAGGTCTACCTCCTCGCGGGTCTCCCTGGAAACTGTCATGGTTAATTCTTGATGTACGAGGTCTGTCCGGAAAGTTCGTATAAAAGTGTTCTGGAATGCGAGAAAGAGGAGTGGGGAGGCCAGGTAAGCGCAGGACCCCTTCCTTATGTCCCTAACAATGCTTCAGTTCTGGTCTGACCGCCGTGCGGTGCGAACTGGCTTGTCACGCCATCTGTGAAGTTAAACGAAACCCCGTCGGCATGGAGCCCGCTTCCGTTGAAGAGCAGCGCGTCGTAATCAAGTCTCTCGAAACTCGGCAAGAATGGCCGTGAAATTTTTGCCGATCTCAGAACAGTTTATGGGGATGATGCTGTGAAGGAACCAACCGTCCACAAGTGGCTAAAAAGATTCAGAGAGGGCCGAGAAAGCGTTCAAGATGACCCACGTTCAGGACGTCCTTCCACTTCACATTCCGACGAAAACGTGGAAAGAATTCGAACTTGTGTTAATGGGGACCGTCGTTTAACGGTCAGACAGGTGGCTGAAGAGCTTAATTTGGGCAAAACCGTGGTCCACGAAATTCTAAGAAACGAACTTCAAATGAAAAAAATTTGCGCCAAGATCGTTCCGTGAGTTTTTGAGTAAAAATTCCATTACGGTGACCGAACACCCCCCCTATTCGCCGGATTTGGCCCCGTGTGACTTCTTGTTGTTCCCAAAAACCAAATTGGTACTTCGGGGGCGGCATTTGGGGGACATAAATGAGATAAAAAAAGCTACGACGGGGCAGCTGAGAAACCTACAACCAGAGGACTTTCAAGGATTCTCACAGTGGAAACGGCGTTGGCACAAGTGCATTATGTCACAGGGGGAGTACTTTGAAGGGGATAAAATTGATTTACCTGAATAATTGTAAAATAAAATTTTTAAAAAACTTTTATACGTACTTTCCGGACAAACCTCGTATTCATCATGATGGGCTAACTGACCTGTTTTCATTCTCATCTATCATCCTTCATTGGTGTTCCAGCGTATCCCGTTAGCGCAAGCGGGGTTACCATACCATTTTCACCCATTAAAAAAAAAAAACTTTATCAATATACTCGTAATCTGTATATTAATCAATGTGGCGGCCAATTAAAATGATCTTCACAATAAATATTTATTTATACTCTCAGATATCGATCATAGTAATAGAAAACTAATAAACAAATAATATTATGAATTATATTGCTCTGTTTCAAATAAAAATGTATATTTTTTTTAACTTAACTTTAAAATACGTATTTCATTCATTTACTGAATAAACTATATGTCGCGGTGTCCCCAATTTACGTACGTAAAAATAAAAAAAAATAAAAACTGGTCTGTTTTGATAAAGCTTTTGTATTGAGACATTACATTTAGGAGTGTATAATTTAAGGCATACACTTAAAAGTATTTATAGCTACTCCTATATATTTTTTTTCGAAAACTCCCGTACAAAAGGCAGCGTTTGTCAGAATGATTTATGAATTCCTCTACATTTCCTTACATTCTAAGCGACGATTCCAAACGAGGATGTATATAAAAATTTCAATAAATAGGGACCGAGCTGTTAACGGTCTTACAAAAAACTCTTCCAACATTAAAGTTGCCTGGTAATCGTTGTAAACTACTTTGCCGATCTGGGCATTTGCCCTGTTTGTACCCGTATCCCGGTATTGCCCGGTCAGTACCCGGCAAAGCCTGATCTAAAAGATCGGGTTTTGCCTTTAACATAAGGGAGTGGCCTGTGAACATACAAGTACCGCCGTCCACTGAAATGCGATAAAGTGACATGTGGATTGTTTTTAGTTTTTACTGCCATTCATCATCATCATCAGCCATTATCCGTCCATTACTGGGCATAAGCCTGTCATAGCCATATGCCTATATATATATATATATATATATATATATATATACTACACTTGGGTCACGACTTTATTTGCGTGATTGGTATATTTATTAGCCATGATAGAATAAAAACAGCGTATGTCCGAATATAATCTCTATAAATTTGGGTTAAAAATCTTTATATAGAAAAATGGGCGACTGAAATATTTCTGATTTGGTTTTATTTTCTTCATTAATACGAAAAGTAGGAAGCGGGGATAGGCAGAGCAAAATAATAAAAACAATATTCAAATAATATCGATTATTATTATTTATTGCACAATAAAATTTCCATTGTTTCTGCCTACCCTAATGGGAGACAGGCGTGACAGATATGTATGTATGTATGTAAAATTTGCACTAATGGTAATGCCATTCTCTACTAGCTAATCAATAGGTAAAAACAGAAAGCGTTTGAGGGCAGTAATGGCGATCATACACTACACAAAAAATTAATTTACTTATCAATATAAATTGAAATAATAATACATATCGTTCCGTATAATGTTCTGTCAGATTGTCTTGTCAATTTCGTTTCTAAGCTAATAACATTCGGAATTAGCTTCACTTGCAGGTTGAATAGGTTTGTTTGCTCTCTATATCAAGACTGAAAACTAATATTTGGCTGTACTTTTCTTTACCTACTGAGGTACCGTCGGCATCAAAAGTGATAAAAAATTACATATTACCAAAACCTGTTAAAATATTATATTTTATTCAGAAATTCCTGTTTCATTGAGCTAATTCTAAAGTTTTGTTATAGTTATATCTTTTGCTTTACAATTTTCACTACCAAATATTCTATTTCTTTCATCTTTCTAAAGGTTCACTCTAAGTTCTATGATTTTAAAGATTTATTCTAAGCGTGCCCTCTAAGGGATAATACCGCCATTGTAACTGTAATACATATGATAATTTTGTTTATATAAGTACCAAATGTAAAGTATGTATAATAAAGAAAACGTAACAATAACAACCCGTGATAAAAATCCTGGATAGGGGAACCTTAAATAATATGATAAAAAAAAATACACTTGGATAGCTCGATCTAACGAGATTCGAAATCAGATATCTTACGGTATCCAGACTATGTTCCCAGTTATATCACCGCTAGCTTTTACCCGCGACTTCGTGCGCGTGACTAGCATATGTTTACTGGGGATAAAAAGTAGCCTATATCCTTCTCTATCCTGCGTAGTACGTATATATCAAATTTCACAGTAATTGGTTAAGTCGTTAAGGGGTTATCAAGTAACAAACAAACTCGCTTTCACATTTATAATATTAGTATAGAATAGAATAGGTCACCGCTTCCTTTCCCGTGAGTGTCGTAAGAGCCGACAAAGGGAGGGCGAAGGATGGGTAGCGGGGTCCCTTTTAAAACGTCTTCAAAGCTTTACTGCGGTTACCAATCCGCCTGCCAAGCGTGACAACTACTGGCAAAACCCCTCAAGGGAGAGGCTTATGTTTAGCAGTGGATAGGTAAAGACATGATAATGACGATTCCGTCACGTGTAATAACGTTTGAAAGAGTGATTACGAGATCTAATAAATTATAATATCTTTACTGCTTACCCCGCAAGGGACTTGTTTTAAAGATTGATTGTTAGTATTCCAATCGTGGTGAACTGGGAATACACTTGGTTTGGACAGCTGAGAGATGTAGGTTCGAATCCTATTAGATTGAACTGACGGAAGGTAAATTTATCAATTTATTATTTAAGCTTTGATGGTATTCATGGTGCAGCAGTACGCATGTTGTTTTGAGTAAAGACGTCTCGGATTTGGATCTCGGTCGAGTTAATTTAGAAAACGAACTTTTCTAAATTCATCCGAATCTGGGTATACTGGGATTTACCCCAAATTATCATTTTCTTAATAGTCGAGGGATGAGCAGTAGCGTCCCTCCTTGAATATCAACAAAAGCCTAACTGCGGTTGTCAACCTATCTGTTAAGCGTGGTAACCCAGTAATTATCAAACCTCTGTTATAGGCGAGGCCTATGTTCAGCAGTTGACTGTTGACCATACCAGAGGGAGACTTTGTACAAAAGTCGATTGCTTGGGTACCTCTGTCCCATTCGTGTTTCAACCGTGAAGCAGTTGTGTTTGCATGGCTGTGTTTCGGTTTGAAGGGTGGGATATGGCGTGAATTTACTGGGTACAGAGGAATAACATCTGAGTCCTCAGGAATGGCAACGCATGGGGGTATCATGGGCGAAACAGTATACTCTGTTATGTCCATGGTACTGCTCATGTCTATAGGCGACGGTTACCACTTTCCATCAGGTGGGCTGTCAGCTTGTTTGCCATTCTAAGTTGTATAAAAAAAAAAAAAAGTTGACTGTTGACGGTTGATATGATAATGATCATTGTCTGGTCCCTCATATGGTCACAGGATATACTTGTTTGAGGACCAATCGTCTGATTGGTGTGATTGTGTGGCTGTTAAGTATGATTATTAAGAAAATTTATTGAATATAATTGAATATACAATGTAAAGCCTAACTGCGATTGCCAACCTATCTGCTAAGCGTGGTAACCCAGTAATTATCAAACCTCCCTTATAGGCGAGGCCTATGTTCAGCAGTTGACTGTTAACGGTTGATATGATAATGATCATTGTCTGGTCCCTCATAACACAGGATATTCTTGTTTGAACGAATATTGGATTTGTATTCATTACCTAATTATAGCATGAAGTAATAAAACTTGTGTTGCCAACCAACTTTAAAAAGACGGTTCTCAGTTAAGTTTTTTTTTTATATTGGTATCACATACGAGTATAGGTTAGTTATAAACCGATTTGGAAAATTTTTTTTAAGGGTATACTGTCAAATTCGCAGAAATGTTATTATAACATAGTTCCATAGATTTTATTTTGAACTCAGTTCTTTAGATTAGTTTTTAAAACAAAATAACTGCATGTTTTTTAAATCAAAATAATTTTGCTACGGCTAAAGTAGGTTTTTTGTAGGATACCATCTCTTTTTATTCTTTGAAAGGAGTGTTCTTTTCTAAGTAAAAAAATCCTAAAGAAATATGAACTAGTTAATGGTGAAAAATTTCGATTATCCCCTATTTTTTTTTATACAACTTAGAAAGGCAAACAAGCTGACGGCCCACCTGATGGAAAGTGGTAACCGTCGCCTATAGACATGAGCAGTACCATGCACATAACAGAATATACCCAGTATGAGCTACAGTGACCATTTATCATTAGACGGGCTGTATGCTATTGTTTACCACCTTTGTAGTATAAAAAAAAAAAACATATTTACGGTGCCTAGTTTCCTTTTACATTTTTTCTGCAATTTTTATTACAAGTTATGTCAATCCTACAAATGTTACGTGGCAAATTTGTGTGATGCAATAGATGGCGGAACCAAAATGGTAACCCGAGCGGAAAGGGATTGTTAGCAATGGAGTTTGATAGCCCCATTGCTAGCAAAATGCCCTATTATGTCGATTTCCACGTGGTTCCCCCTGGCAACCATCGTGAACAATTCTTGTTAAATTCGTCGCGATGGACTAACTGACCTGCTTCATCCCCACCTATCATCCTTCACTGGTGCCCCGCCGGTGCATACCGATAGCGCGGGTGGGGTAACCATTCCATTATCACCTAAAAAAAAAAATGGTAGCCCCGTCTGCGTTAATGATATACGCTAGTGGGGCACCAGTGGATGATGATAGCTGAGAATGAAAAGACGGGTCATTAGCCCATTGTGATGAATACACCTGGAATTCAGCACGATGATCTCCAGGGGGAACCACGTGGAGATCAACCTCACAGGGTGAGATATGACGTGAATTTACAGGGTACAGAGGAATAACACCTGAGTCCTCAGGAATAGCAACGCATGGGGGGTATCATGGGCGAAACAGTATACTCTGTTATGACCATGGTATTACTCATGTCTATATGTGACGGTTACCACTTTCCATCAGGTGGGCCGTCAGCTTGTTTACCATAAAAAAAGAGTTAGTGACATACTCTGTTCAATCATAAGTCTGTTGCTAATTCCCAGAAGCGAGAACATTTAGAGAGTTGGTTACAACCCTGTGGTTTATTTACGCGAACGTGCCTTCGCGTAAATAAACACCTCGTGAGTTGAAAAGGCCGTCAAAGTTTGCTTTAATTAGGTCTATAAATAACTGAATTATTGAGTTATTCAAGTGATGCATATATGCGGAATATTATATCTCAATCCATACTCAAAAAGGATATATTAAGGTTTCTTCAGGATCAGCAACGCGTACATGACAACCCTAGTGTCGCAGGCGTTCATAGGCTCTCTCTCTCTCTTCGACCTCTTCATTACTGAAGGTCGTGTCCTTGAAAGGTCTCTGCTGCCTCTCTTATGATGTTATTCCATTTTGCACGGTCTTCAGCTTTTCGCAGGGCAGCTGCAATTGACAGTCCCGTAACGGCGGTTACTTGGTCCGACCATCGATTAGGCGATCGCCCGCGTGGTACCCTCTATCTTGCCTACAACCATTAGTTTTTTTTTTATACAATTTAGAATGGCAAACAAGCTGACGGCCCACATGATGGAAAGTGGTAACCGTCGTCTATAGACATGAGCAGTACCATGGACATAACAGAGTATACTGTTTCGCCCATGACACCCCCCATGCGTTGCCATTCCTGAGGACTCGGGTGTTATTCCTCTGTACCCAGTAAATTCACGCCATATCCCACCCTTCAAACCGAAACATAGCCATGCAAACACAACTGTTTCACGGTTGAAACACGAATGGGGTAGAGGTACCCAAGCTATCGACTTTTATACAAAGTCTCCCTCTGGTAAAATTTGCTATATATTTACTACATGGAATGGAGAAGAATATAAGCTAGTTTTTATTTTGATCAGTGAACATCCTGATCACGTGGACGAATCGTACAAAAAAGTTAGTATTATAAATCTGAAAGAGTGTTTGTTTGTTTGTTGTCTCTTGATGACTCAACTAATCGTCACAAAAATTGGCATATACGTACAATTTGGGATGGACAAAGATATGGGATATTTTTTTGTCGGTCAAACAATACATTTAGATCACGTGGGCGAAGTCGCTAGTAAAGATTAGTATCTTTAATGTATTGCAGGGTGTCGGTGGATATAGGTGGCTTAGGACTATTCACGGACGGACGTATGTTGCTCAAATAGGCGACGTGCTGAAGAAGGGGCAAATTAAAAGTACCCGTAACCGGCGAGCGTGTATGAAAAGATTGATGAATGTGGAGGAAGCGAAAGAGGTTTGTTTGAATCGAAGCATTTGGCGTTCCATTGTTTCTGCCTACCCTAATGGGAGACAGGCGTGACAGATATGTATGTATGTATGTAGGACTATTCATTAGTAAATTACCATCTATGTTAAAGGTCTATATTCAACAGCGGATAATCTGAACTAATATTAAAAAGATTTGATATTTTGTTTTTTTTTATGTTATATATTATTACCCCAAAAAATACTTAAATTATTTTCAAAATTCTTTTACTTACAGAAAGCTGCATTATCAGCGTGCATAAGAGCAGCATTTTATTAAAAAAAAATATATTCAACTATCCATGCGAAGCCGAGAAATTATACTCGTTTATTTTTCTTGTTGTAGGAGCTGGCCCAGTCTAACGGCATGACGGTGACCGCTGAACACAGTTTCGCAGACTACATACCTCTGCATATATCTGAAATGGAAAGAATCGTTGACCAAACATATGATAAGACCAGAGGTAAGTTTTGTTTTTAAGGGTCACTCACTCTAAACGTAACATTTTACGAATATTTTTCTTCAACTTAATAACTTATTTTTATAATTGCATTTAACAATTTTTAATTTTATTTAAAAAAAATTGTTTGAAAACTATAACAAAAGTTGTCGATTTAGGGTATGTAAATACTTGAAATGACAACATTGTACAAACATTACAGTACATTGTACAAATGACTTTTGTACAAATTCTCCCTCTGGTAAACTCGACTCTGAAGAAACCTTGATATAACCTTTTTTTAAGAAGCCCATTTAAATTTAACGAGGGTTCTCGTAACAAAGAAGGGCTATTTTACTTATTATTGTTATAGTGGGG
Organism: Galleria mellonella; assembly: GCF_026898425.1. Lineage (NCBI taxonomy): Eukaryota > Metazoa > Arthropoda > Insecta > Lepidoptera > Pyralidae > Galleria > Galleria mellonella. The sequence continues at coordinate 2,572,207 of NW_026441995.1, read as the reverse complement.
CAGTGGACCAGAGCATGAAGTGAGGAAAATATGTAGGCGTTTAGGCACGCATATTAATATAAAGTGTATAGTTTGAATTAGACTGGATTAAGTTGACAGAAGGAATAAAAAATAGGCGTTGTAAAGTATATTACAAGACAGACTTATGTAATTTAAGATTGTGTCAAAAAACCGTCTTCAGTTAAACCCAGTTATTTTGATAAAAAAATGAAACTATTAAACCGATTTTAATAAAATAATTATGGGAACAATCTGCAAGCAAATCGCTTTAGCACTGATGGAGTTATGAGGTAACGAACATAAAAAAATAACAATAGAATCGAGAACTCCTTTTTTGAAGTCGGTTAAAAAAGAGGTTCTTAGCGGCCAGCCGGTAACAATACAATTTCATTATAACGGTTTCTATGTATTATTTAAAATTTTGTACAAACGTCCCTTAAGTAGGTTAGCATTACGAATACTGTGGATTTGAAAATACTTCCGGGAAAAGGGGATAAGACGACGAAAGAGCTGCAAGGTTTATTTCTGGCTCTTAAGTATAATATAATTCGCCTTTTAAATTTACTTTATCTTATCAGTTTATGTACAAAACTCAAATATTATTTTAATTAAAAGTTGTCTCTTTGACAAACGAAATGAAAGGGGAAGTTCCCGTCGTGAGAACAATGGCAAGATAGATAATTCGGAGAGACTCTGTGCAAAAGTAACTTCTATTTCATCTGTACTTCTACCGTGATGTAGCTTTGGGTAGAAGGGTGAAATCATTATCATCATCAGCTCAGCTTTTACCTGTCTATTGCTGAATATAGAACTCCCGCATAGACTTCCATAAGAACGGTCCTGAGCCACCTTTATTCTGATCATGTGGACGAAAAGGTGGGTTTGTAAAGATGTTTCAAATTCTAATTTACTCGACTTCAACTTGATTATAATTAGTGTAGAAATATACGACAATAATCTTAGGTCAACTTTGTTGACCATGACGATGATGTTCATCATCATGTTCTTCATCAATTCCCATCACCACATATCAGCCGTTAACTGTTCACTGCTGAAATTACTCAAATAGGCCTCCCCCATAAGGCGGGTTTCGTCAGTAGTCGCCACTCTTTTCTAGGCGGTTTGGCAACCGCAGTAAGGCTTCTTATGATGGCTTCTGGCTATGTTTTAAAGGGACGCTGCTGCTCATCCCTTCGACCATTAAGTTTCCTTGATCGCTTTTTATGACATTCCCTTGAACACTCAATATGCCTATACATTTTCTCCGGCTTAAAAATATGTAGTCGTTTTATTGTCTTCTTAAATAATCTTAGGATTTTTTGTGATGACTCTGTGAGAATTCATCGTGCAGCCAGTCTTTAAAATCCCCAGAATCCTGCAAAAGACGATATTAGGAAGTCAAACATAAAACACTAAGGCAAGACTATAAATATCGATCTCTAGAAAAGAGCACGTTAACTTGTCTAAAAGAGGTCTCCGGTTCAATATCTAGTTAGTCCAGTTTAGGAAATAATATTATCTACTCGTAAATTGGTTAAGAGTTTGGGCGTTAGATTGTGCTCCCAGATATTTGTTAAATTGTTTTCTATATCACGATATTCCCAAAGACGGTTGACGTCAGGTAGGCGGCCGGTCGTAAAACTATAAGCCAAATCTTTTTATAATATGGATAAAACCATATTAAGCCGACCCCAAATAATAATTGGGATAAGGATAGGAGGATGATGATGTTCTCTATAACACGATATCCGAGCGTAGGGCTAGGCGATTGTACTATGGAATGAAACTTAAAAGAGGAGAACTCGAAATAAAACTTTATACTCGTCGAGGGATTGTTGAAAAAGTTGGTTTGTTCTAATGGAAAAGAAAATAACGGTTTCACAAGAACCAAGCTTTATATTTTATTTCTATTTTCTAAGAATAGATTTATGAGTCTACAGAAGTTATGATGTCGTAACATATGGATGGATAGGTTACTAAGGCGAAATCATAAGAACCCCAGTTTATTACCTCACTCAACCTTACAAACAGAACTTCTGCATTTAACAAGGACACACAATGTACGATTAAGAAGACAGATATAAAGTCGGCTCTCAAGATTGTGCTAATGACTGTTTGGGTATTATATAAATGACTCGTTCAGATAAGAAGTGAGAAGCCATGATAACTGGCTATATTCACACAAACCATTTGTTGATTAGTAAAAGTCCCTAAATGAATCTTGGCTAGATAAAACGTAAGGTTCATTTTATTAAGTGGATCGTAAAAGTTTTTGTTGTGTGCCTTTGTATTTGGGACTGGGACATTTCAAACAAACAAGTTCTAAAGAAGCAACTGCCAGCTGCCAATGCGATGAACAAACTATTTTAAAGAATTAAAATCTTTAAGGTGATTTTACCATGTCAGGTGTCTTTATATCATTACATAAATCTAATATTTATGTAAGGATACTGGATAGCGGATCTGAAAACCGAAACCAATTCAGGCCAAAGTCTAACAAACCTGCATTCTTTGCCAAGTAGAAGAGAAAATATCTTAACATACCTTTCTTGCGGTTTTATCTCACTTGTATATAAATGAAAATTTTTAAAAAAATCTTTCTTTAATTTGAAGATCGCATGTCTCTTTTAATTTGTATGTAAGGTATCACAGATCTGATAGTCTTAATATTACGAAACTAAAAAAAAAAAATATCACATTGCATTGAACTTGTCAGATTTGACTACATCTGTTCAAAGCAATGTTGATGCTTAAATTAAAAAAAAATGTTAAATACATTTCGAAACAACAGGGAACAATTTCAAAAAGAGTTTAAGCTAGCTTTGTTTCTGTACTTTCAAAGAGATTTAGGTAATTTTCTTAAAAAAACTACCTAAAATAACTACTTAACATCCTATTGTTGATACTATGGCTTTTTCAAATAATAGGTGTATTATCTGGACTTAAACTAGCTGTTACTACGGCATAGCCCGCATACTTTCGATTAATACCATAATCAGATAAGATGCTCAATGTTCCCTGAAAGAAATCCTTCTAAGAGATAAGTCCGCCTGAGTACTTTGAACTTTAGAAAACAAATTAAAAAAAGAAGGGGAAGTCAATTGAGTTGTATTTTTTGTTTGCTTTTGTGTCTGTTACCTCATAAGTGTATCTGTTATAAACCTATTTAGAAAATTTTATCTGAAAGGATACACTTACAAATACAAAGCCGGTTAAGTAGTTTATTTTTTAGATCAAAATAACCGGTTTGGTCACAATTGAAGTTAGTTTTTTATTGAGAGTACAATCTTTAATTATTGCAGGACAAAATGTATTTATTCGATTTTAACAAAACCTCGATCTTTGTTTAGAAACCTAGGTATCATGAATTATGTAAGTATCTATCTGCAACAATATCGTAGAGGAGCAACGATGTAGATTTAGAAACCTTGTCACGATCTGAAAGCAGGTTAGATTTATTTTTGCGATCAGTTGATCCAGAGAGAGAGAGAAAATCGGAATAGATTATTCAATGGGAACAAAAATCTTTCTTCGGTACGCTCCAAGTGCTTCAATAAAGATTTTCGTAGAAATACGCTTTCTGTAATTACTAACCCGATTTGTGGTTAAAACTAGAGGTTAATAGTCAAAGAGCTATATTGAGATTCAGTCACTGACTTTGTTTAACATGGGTCGTTATAATATTTTTGCCTATACCATATCATATCAGCCGTTAATTGTTCACTGCTAAACGTAGGTGTCCCTCTATTGGGGGGTTTTGCCAGTATTTGCCACGCTTGGCAAGTGAGTTGACAACCGCAGTTAGGCGCTGGAGATGTTTTAAGAGAGACGCTGCTGCCCATCTCATACACACAGGAAAATTTCTAAAAATTATTGTTTTGCCATCTATTGGTTTTATTAAGATCTCTCATATATTTTTTTCTTAAACTTTTATATAAATTGTAATTCGATAATGTCTGTACATACATGATATGTACAGATATCAAGTTACAATTTTATTAAATTAATGAGATTGCCTAATATTTCTTATTAATATTATCTTATTAATAGTAGGATAACATGTTTCCTTTATATAGAGAGATCTGGGGGTCTACCATGGAATGAAATCCGAAATTTCGGACTCAATTTTGTATTTTTATTTATACAGAAATTGGTCCAGTAAATGAAGCTTTACATTTAGTTTGTCATAAATCCGACCATAATAGTAAAAAAAAAGCAATATTTTAACATTTAAAAATTTTTAAGCGTTAATTTATTTATTTATTTAACACTTTATTGCACCAACATAACATGTTTTGTTAAAACAATTTTCAATACGTATAGTGAAGTACAAAAGGCGGTCTTATTACTAAGCAATCTCTTCCAGACAACCTTTGGGTAGAAAGGATTAAAGCATAAGTAGGTAGGTGGCGCGTTAAAAAAGATAGATTTGTAAAAAATAATATCTGTGACAGCGTAATCATATATATACATAAATAAACACATACAACCAAACATATACATATATCTACATACACATACACTTATAAATATATATACATACATATACATATATACGCATAAATACATACAAATATACCATATTAATACACATATATATAACACACATAAAACTGGAAATACGTAGGACTAAGTGATTATAAGGATAGGTAGTGGGCTTTAACTAAGTTTTTAAAAATGGGCAACGATTGAGCGCACCGTATAGAGGTAGGGAGTGAGTTCCACAAACGAACTGCTTGCACGGAAAAGGATTTGGAGTAGAAAGAGGAAGAATGGGTAGGAATTATGAGTTGGAGGTTGTCAGTACTACGTAAAGAATAAGAATTAGAATTGCTCTCTCCAAGAAACATAAAACGTTCTTTTAAATAATGAGGTGTAATAATTTTAAGTATTTATGTAATTTTAACATCAAATTTATGTTTGTTCGATCACGAAATTTCGGAAAACATTTCATTATATAGAACATTTACGACAAGTTATGAATATGTAGAAATACTCATTTCACGTACCACGTACGCGTAAATGCAGTGTAGGACGACTCCTCACAAGATGGAGTGAGCGTTGCAGGGAGTCAGTGAATGCAGGTAGCTCAGGACCGTTCTTTATGGCAGTCTATGGGGGATGCTTTGTTTATCCATTATATCTATAGAAACATTACTATCTGCGCTACTTTTATTTATGGTTTGAATACCTTCATTTGCTTGACTTAGACGCCCCACTGGTAGGAAATCTATTATATTTTACCCTTGAATGTTATCTATTTTTATCTCAGAATGCGCATAGCCTTGAATATTGCATATCCTGTTTTCTGAGTGAATAGAAAACATATTTTTCTCAGCGTCTGCCAAGAGACAGCCTTGTAATTACGCTTAATCGTAAGATTAGTTTTTTAATGTAGCTTAAAACGTCAAATAAGCTGACGGCCCACCTATTTTTTAATACAACAGAATGGCAAACAAGTTGACGGCCCCCCTGTTGAAAAGTGGTAACCGTCGTTTATAAACATGAGCAGTATCATGGACGTAACAGAGTATACTGTTATGTCTATGGTACTGGTATAAATTGTAAAGGATGAATCTTCAAGGTCTCTTTCGTGGTATTTCAAAACGCGTGTGATAAATTGAATGGCACGGTTCAGAGTCATAACAAATTGGTAGGCGTGAACGATCCTTGGTGTCCCCAAGGAGTTCAGTTCCATATTTGAAATCTTAAGAGCATGGTTATTGATGTAGCGATGTGTGTGAGTTATATGTTACCGACTTCAGTGAGCATGGTAGTCAAAGAAAACTGCTACGCTGGTAAATTGGAGTGGTTTCTACCGTCCACGTTTCAATAACTTTGTAAACTATCATCATCATCATATCAGCCTACAACTGCTCACTGCTGGACATAAGCCTCCTCCTTGTGGGGTTTTGCTAATAGTTGCCACGCTTGGCTGACGAATTGGCAACCACAGTCGGACTTTAGAGATGTTTTAAGAGGGACGCTGTTGCCCATCCCTTGCACTCCCTTAGTCGCTTCTTACGACATCTATGGGAAAAGAAGGGGTGAAGTATTTTATACCGGAACCATACGGCTATTTGTAAACCATATTAATAAATTATTTTCGTTACTAATATTAGAAATGGTGTCAATTAATTGTCATTAAATTTGAAAGTATTGTTTGGCATGGAGAAAGATATAGGTAACTTTCAATTAACTATCAATAAATCACGACCATGCAAACGAAGTCGCGGACACATTCATTGCTTGTATTGTATTGTAAAATCTTAGATTATGTAGATAGAGTCTCTATACAAATGCTTCTAGAAAAGCGGGTTAACTTTTTCATACAATTTTGCGTGATAAATAATTATGAATGTTTCCTTTCAAACTTATATATTTATTTTGTTTTATAATTTTTCTATCCTTTTAATGCGTAAAAACTAATTTTATTTATTAAATAATTAAATATAGATACGTCAAGATACATTATGTGCGTAAGTATATAGAACACTGATAAAAAAAGAGTTAGCTAATTTAACAATTAGCTGATAAAAAGTTGACCTGTTTTTGTGTCTCGATGCTCTATTTATATAATCTAAGTATAAATTTTTTATTGTACGTAGTATGCATTGGACACATTAAAAGATTTCATATACAAGATACATATTTAAGAGCAGATTAAAAGAGCATCTTCTGTCCTCATAAATTTATTATGTCTATGTATGTACATGTACGTATTTTGTATGTAAAGAGATATTTTATGTTTATGTATATATGTATATGTATTATTGTATACAGATATGTATTTATTTTGATTTTAATTGTATGAGTTACTTATGTATGTATGTCAACATATTTATAATTTTTTAATAGAAACATCTATAATGTTTCCTTCTATTATTGTACGCATACTGCCCGCTGGTAATTAATGCTTCTTTCCACTCAGAGTTTGCTGGAAGAGAACTCTTACAGAGTTAAGCTCGCCTGTTGTACATCTTTATTTTATACATAGGTATTATATGTTGTAATTTTTTTTGTGTACAATAAAGAATAAATAAATAAATACAGTTGCGAAGTTATCCCATAAAGGGATCTCTTACAGTCAAACTTTGAGAAGCTGAAAGAAAACTATGGAATGCTTATTTGTGTTTTTTTTTTATATATTTTTTTATACAACTGAGAATGGCAAACAAGCTGACGGCCCACCTGATGGAAAGTGGTAACCGTCGCCTATAGACATGAGCAGTACCATGGACATAACAGAGTATACTGTTACGTCCATGATACCCCCAAGCGTTGCCATTCCTGAGGACTCAGGTGTTATTCCTCTGTACCCTGTAAATTCACGCCATATCCCACCCTTCAAACTGTGAACAGCCATGCAAACACAGCTGCTTCACGGTTGAAACACGAATGGGAGAGAGGTACCCAAGCAATCGACTTTTGTACAAAGTCTCCCTCTGGTGTTTCTGAAATATTAACTTTTTTAACGATGTCTATATATGTACATGCACAATGGGAACTTTATGAATTAACTATGTATTACTACTATCTACTATTTGTCGTGTGACTATGACGCCGTAAGCCCCCTGAAGACTTCCGAATAATGTCGAAACAGTTGTTAAAAACGACGAATACAGTAAGTTTTTGTTACATTTATTTTTGTGTTTCTTATTTAATCGTCGATACTGTTAGGTTGGTTTTTCCAATAAATTCTCAAATATCACAATGCCGCCAACGTTGTAAAAGTTCTAGACGAATATCGAAAACAAACTTAGACGATACTAAGTCTCAAGTTATTTCTGTAACAAGTATTCGCTTGAATCGTCATAGGTACGTAGATTCTGTAGAAACAAATTCTTATATTTCAAAGACTCATTAGCATTATAATATTATTTTTAGGCTGTATTTTGCACTTCTTAGAATATTGTAACAACTGATGTCTTGGTAGTTTTCAAGCGACTTCTAAAAGAAGATTATAAATTCATCCGAATTATTTTCTTCGAGTCTATGTTGCGTCATTCCGTGGTTAATCCTTTACATTGTTCTGTAAATTTTCACAATTATATTTGTGATTGATAGCGTTTTCTCACGTATTAGTTCCATGTTAATTTTAAGATGATTAAAGCTGACGTTTTTTTGCGGAGCAAAAAACTGCTGCAGTTTCTTACTTATGTTTATTCTACATGTAAATGCGTTTCCATATAAGGGAAGATAATATTACTTTAGTACTATAATTATAGGCGTGACATATATATAGTAGCCAGTTGCCACGGTTGGCAGGCGGGTTGGCAACCGCAGTTAGGTTTTAGAGATGTTTTGAGAGGGACGTTGCTGCCTATCTCTTAAATATTAAGTTCCCTTAGTTGCCTCTTACGACGTCCACGGGAAAAGAACCAAGGAAAAGGAAGGACCACCCCGGTCTATTCTATGCCGGGACCACACAGCAATAAAAAAATAAAATAATATATTTAGAATACAAATTTATGGATGTAACGACAACTCGTAAATCATTTTGCTGACTGCTTTTCCCACAGTAAAATAAGATTTATAGCATGTCATTCCGATAAAAATAAATATACCTTACCTGTATGCCCGTGTGTGTGAAGAAACATTACGAATTGCTTGATGTAGATAGGTATTTTACTGAACTAGGTGTTATCCTGCGAAAGTCCATATCGTTGGTTATTTGGTTGGAATCATTTATTTATTTATTCACAGGAAAACCAGGGCTACATTAGAGCAAATAGATACAGTTTAGGATCACAAACCAAGCAACTAATAGGTTTTCACAAGTAGCAACAATATAGATAAAAGGCGCTGTACACAAAGCAACAAAAATAGGAATTAACAAAAAAAAAAAAACAAACAAACAAACGAGTGGAATGAAAACAAAAAGAAAACAATGATTAATAAAATACAAAGTAAAAATTAAATGTAAATATTTGATTTAAATATGGCCATCCATATGTATCCATACAATAGTCATTCAAACTGACTATGAATCAAAAATTGCTTACTCAGTTGGTCTCTCACTGATACTTGTATTATATTTTTCGAAAATAGATCGATATTAAGAGTTCTAGAAAGAGTATAAAAGTTGTTGCTATTTTGTTTAATTCCGCTGCAATTAGTGTTTTGTTTAATTATTATTTTTTATGCAACTTAGAATGGCAAACAAGGTGATGGCCAACCTAATGGAAAGTGGTAACCGTCGCCATTGACGTAATATATACTGTTTAGTCCATGTTACTCTCATGCGTTGCCATTCCTGAGGACTCAGATATGATTCCTCTGTACCATGTAAATTTACTGCCATATCCCATCCTTCAAACCGAAACACAGCCATGCAAACACAACTGCTTCACGATAGAAATACGAATGGAACAGAGGTGCCCATGCAAACTACTTTTGTACAAAGTCTCCCTCTGGTAAGACTTTTGTATTAAATCTCCCACTGGTTTACCGTCAGTACTGGATTGATGAAACTGCGAATTCGTAGTTTTGGGCACCGAATGGTCGTAAAACGTCCAACAAAATGGCAGTCGAAGATTGATGGCTAATATTGAAGGTTGTGGAGCTTCTGATAGTAATGGTCAATCAACAAGTGTTGGCAGTCACATAGATTAATGGTAGCAGAATTTCGTTCGTGTCTGATATTAAATTGTTTTTGCGGGTAACACTTTTCCGTCTCAGCTTAAGTTATAGCTGTTTCCTGCGACTTCGTCTACATTCGAGTTCGGATTTTTTGCATGTTCGTTTAGATATTGCCGTGTAACACGTAATAGGTAATAATATATAAATCCTTTTTTTATGGGTGATAATGAAATAGTAACTCTACCCGCGCTATCGGTATACACCGACGGGGCACCTGTGAAGGATGATAGATGAGGATGAAGCAGGTCAGTTAGCCTATCGTGAAGAATTCAACAAGAATTGTATATGATGGTTTCCAGGGGGAACCACGTGGAGGTCGACCTGATACCATATTGCTAGCAATGTGGCTGTGAAACTCTATTACTAACAATCCCTTTCCCCCAAAAATTGTTTATTAAACTTGAACAAAAGATACAGCGATTAGTATAACAACTTGTTAGCAAGGGTGGGCTTATGTCTGAAAGAGATCTCTAATGTATCAGTCATGTTTATTACAAGCTTTGTAGCAAATGTCTGAAATAAACTTTGTAATAATTAAATTTCTTATAATATTACGACACGTCTCGTTTACTTTTTCAGGAGAACAGTATTTTCTAAAACGATAAAATACTTTATTACTGATTTTTAAAGTTTGCTTTACCTAAATAAAAATTGACAAATTTATATATCTCATTTTCTTAAGGGCAGAATTTTTGAAAATTATTAAAAAAAAGTTTTGTTTTTAATCAAAAGTCTGAAAATAAGCTTTCATACTTTTGACTACAAAAATAACAAAAATCCTATATACCTCCAAATTTACTCTTTTAGGGTTGGAATTTCCATAAACATTAAAACAATTTTTAACCGACATCGAAAAAGAGAAGGATCTATTTTCCAATGTATACTTTTTTATGTATGCCCATTGATTTCTCCGTCAATTGTAGACCGATTTTAAAAATTGTTTTTGTATTCGAAAGAGTATAATTCTGAGGTGATTTCATTGTCACTAAGTCAGGATCTGATGATGAGATTCTAGGAAAATTGGGAGCAACTCTTAAATTTTAAGACATATATATGGCGTTTCACATTTTCAAAACGTATATTTATTTCTAATCCGAAGGCTAAAACTAAAGTTTCGTACTTCTAGTTTCAATTATTATAGAACTCCGATATAAACTTTCATCTTTTATTATATCCATTTAAAAGGGAATTCTTCCAAAGTCAATAAACATATTAATTTTGTTTTGAATAAGAGCTCGTAAAATATCACATCTTTTACATCTAATAAAAATCTAAAGGCGAGCTTATCTCCAATAGAGATTTCTTCCAGCAAACCCAATATGAGAAAACTGACAGTTCATTAGTAGTTACAGTCATACATGTGTACCAATCGACTTAAATGTTATAGTTAAAAATAAATAAATAAAATGTCTTTACAATTGAAAAGATCGATAGGTATAAATAAATAAAAAAAAATTATATAAGTAAATACATATAAATAGTTAGATATATATTATATATAATACGCAAATATAATAAGTACGTATATCAGCATTGTGAAAGGTATTGATTTTTCAGACGTGATTTGAAAATCCCAATGCTTGGGCTATTTCTAATTTCATGAGGAAGCGTGTTCCATAATCTAATTGCAGCCACAACAAAAGAGTCTGAATACGCTTGACCAGAATGAATCGGAGTTCGCAATAAAGAACGATTAAGAGTCCTAGTATTTCTTTATATTGTATTTTATTTCTTGTATTTTCTAAATACTTTTCTAAATGTTCACATACGCTATAAAAAAGAATCTATTTGCAAACCTCGTGTCAAATACATGGTAGTGTGTGTAACTTTTTTTTATTGTTTTAATAAATTTTTTAGGCTTAATTAAAAAAAAATATTAACATTCTGCATTCCTTCTCTATACCTATATAAACTATAAGTGTGCGAAATTTTATACTCCTCCGTTCGCGCAATTCTTGTAAAAGGTTACAAAGTTTTTGCTTCACGTGTTAATATAGAGGTAACAGTACCTATATAATATTACTTTATTACAAGAAGCCATTAATGGCTCACTGCTGGGTACGTAATTATTAGGTAGCATGATCTTAACAGGATAATATTAGCCCATTACCATTTGTTATCTCACTGACTAAGGCTATTTGGTTGTCACAATTTTTCGAGTTTTCTTCCCTTGTATTGCTATATTGTGCTTTGTTCCCTCTTTCTATATTATAAGGATTAAAAAGACTAATGACAGAGTATATTTTTATTATGAGGTAAAAATCTATGAAACACTTAAAATAATTGCGAGTATTTAGAATGAATGAATAATTTGAATAATGGTAATAATTTTAATTTGATTTATTTTCACTTTACTAGACAAACACGTAATTTTTAGAACACATATGTAAATAATTAATACAACAATAACATTAATCAGTGCAGTTTCCACAAAAAATTGACACGTTAAACAAACGAGAGTAGAGACGATAAATATGGAAAAAACCTAACATAACAAAAAGAGAAACAATTTGCAAAATTTTAATAATTAAAAAAAATGATTTATTTAATTGTATTGTATCGAAAAATCTTTATTGATTTTGAGGATTAATTTTGAGGAATTTGCAAAAAGTTCCTGTTTTACATGTTTTTATGTAAGAAAAATAGATCTTTATTAAACGAACGATTGATCTGTAAATTGTGCATACTGTTTGGCCGCTGGCTTTGTCATTCATTAATTAAATTAAATTTTGTGGGGAATTGAATACAAAAGAATAAAATTATAATTAAAATGAAATGACGTATACATACATGTATTTTTTTTTTATAACAAAAGAGACATTACACAAAAATAAAAGAAAATATTTTACAATAGAAATAACACCTTAGTCCTCAGGAATGGCAACGCATGAAAGATATCATGAGAGATTCAGTATACTCTGTTATGTCCATGGTACTGTTCATGTCTATAGGCGACGGTTACCATTTTCCATCAGGTGGGCTATCAGCTTGTTTGTATAAAAAAATAAATAAAAAAAGTACGATGGGCTTTATTCGATAAATTGCCTTATTGTACTCATTGATAACTTATTGGAGCATTTAATGTTCCTGGCATTATGTTAGAGCGAGATTGTGATAAAATATTTATTGTAAGATCGTATCTACGATATGTGTTAGTAAATGTGTCAAGGCTTTTCCCTATTATTTCCTTGAGTCTTTTATCAGGTAACCAATAAAATCGTTCAGCATTACGAAAGAAATATATAGAGCGTGTACAAGGAGAGATGTTTCTCGCAAAGAAGGAACGATTCCAATGCAGTTTCTTATTTGAAATATGATAGCATATAACAAAGAGAATTTATTACTTGTATCAGTGAAATACAATAAAATATGGAAAAAGAAAAATATTATTATTAATTAAAGGTAAAAAATGAAACAAATAAAGTAAAAACAATGCCCTGTGGTCCCGGCATAGAAAGGGCCACCCCTTCCTTTTCCGTGGGCATCGTAAGAGGCGATTAAGGAGTCTTAATGGATGAAAGATGGGCAGCAGCGTCCCTCTTAAAACATCACTGAAGCCGTTGCCAACTCGCCTGCCAAGCATGGCAACAATAAGCAACAAAAGACAACGAATCGATGAATACGAAGTCTGGCCTGTGGTAGTTAATTCGTTGGGAATTAAAGACGACGGTTTCCAGGAGGAACCGTGTGGAGTTAGCCCTAATAGGGGATTCAGTTCTATTGCTAGTAATATACCCTATCAGGTCGACCTCCACGCGTTTCGCCCTGGCATCGTGATGAATTCGTTACGAAAAACAAACTGACCTACTTTGATCCTCACCTATCGTTTCTCACTGGTGCCCCGCCAGTGTGTACCGATAGCGTAGGCGGGGTTACCGTTTCATTCTCATCCATTGAAAAAAAAAATTAGAAAATAGCGTATTAATAACGACAAAAGGGAAGTCCTTGTATATCTTGTTTATTTTTCTATTTTCTAATTTTACTTAATTCTTATTTCGACAGTGTACGTCTTCCTGGGCGAGCACATAGCACTGGTGGACTTCGTGAACTTGCTCCAGCGGAGGGGACTCCTCCAGAACGGGGAGTATGCTGTGGTGGCGGTAGATGATGAGATTTACGATCCGAGCACTGCAGCCATCACACATGCTGGTGAGTGCACCAGGTTCTATTTGGCGACATTGCTGATGTAGTGATTTAACATAACTTCCAGCGGTCACGGGTTCGATTCTCAAACAATACAAACATTTATATTAATAAGTATGTCTATTTGTATTGGTCTAGATATTTTCTGTATATCTTTACTGATGTTATAAGTGTAACAGTGAGTTTGTTTGTTTGTTACCTTATAATTATATGAGATGAAGATAACATATCCCAGTCATGTGAAAGAAGTCGCAGGTAAAAGCTAGTATATGTATATTTACAAAAAAAAATTAAGTACTAGAACCCATAGTGCAAATTCTGCTTAATTTGAGACTAGATGACGATGTGTAACAAGCCCAGAGGGGGGGGGGAGTTTGTTAATAACGCAGAATACCAGTCGCATTGCTAGCAATATACCTAACCAGGTCGACCTTCATGTGGTCTCCCTTGGAAACCATCGTGTTGAATGCCTCACGATGGGCTAACTTGACGGGCTGATCTGCCTTTTCATTCTCACCTATTATCCCTCACTGGTGCTTCTCCAGCGTATACTGATAGCGCAGGTGGGGTTATCATTCCATTATCATCTATTAAATAAATAAAACATGGCTAAGAGTTTAAATTGTTATTACCTCCCATTTCGAAATTATTTAGTTTTGTTAGGAATCATGAGTGTACGGAATCCGCGAGCCTATACGAAAAAAGAGTTGTATCTAATTGGCCTTTGACACTCAGTTCTCTCTGCCTACCTCTCAAGGGACTCGGTGTGAAGACATTTGTTTCTTTACATAAGGAAGGAAACTTCTACTAATTCACTTATTAGCTACGTGGGCTGGCAGGAGTTTGGCAAAATCTCACCAAATTAAATTTATAAAGAAAAGGCGAGAGAGGGAGTGCCCAAAATCTTAACTTTCTTAACAATCTATTAACGTCCAACGGTGGGACTTTAATAGGTTAGTTAGTCTATAAAAGCTTGTCGGTAAACTGTCTTTAATCATTCTAAGTTATTAAATAATATTGCATTCAAATAAAATATGTAATTTTACGTTCTTTTTCTTTCTATAAATCGTATAACATATTTTGTATTGTTGTATCCAGGGACACCTTAAATATAAAAAAACTACATTCATTTAAAACTAATTATACTTCAAAATTGAAAAGTAATAAGAATTTATTTTATTTATATTCCCGCCAAATCAGCTTCGAGCCTATATTATGTAGATGAATATCCTACTTTCTATTTCATTACAACATTCGGGTTTCAACCGTGAAGCAGTTGTGTTTGCATGGCTGTGTTTCGGTTTGAAGGGTGGGATATGACAGTGAATTTATTGGATACGGAGGAATAACACCTGAGTCCTCAGGAATGGCAACGCATGGTGGGTATTATGGGCGAAACAGTATACTCTGTTATGTCCATGGTACTGCACATGTCTATAAGCGACGCCTACCACTTTCCATCAGGTGGGCCGTCAGATTGTTTGCCATTCTAAGTTGTATAAAAAAATATATATATGATATTATGTTTTTCTCTTTCATATTGTCAATCTATAAATTTTATAATCTAAGGTTTGAGTATGAATTATCTTCGATATGTATTATTCTACTATAATAACTAAATTGACAAATAGATAAGCTAATGGAAGTCCTCGTTAGTTGTTAACCAACAATAATATTACAACATTTCGTAGGTAATTTAATACTTGGTATTATGTAATTTGTACAACTGCAAAGAATACTTAATAAGGATGACATATCTTTTAAGTGAAAAAAGAAATAATATATGTACATAATTTTGTCTCTTTTAATCCTCGATATCATGTGAGTTTTACTACTCAATAACGCGTGATGTCTTAAGCTCTATCAATATTACTACGGGCGTTGGGCGAATGGGTGTAACAAATACAATCCTTACTTATTTATTCAAGTTAATTTATTTCCTATATTTTATAACGTGTTAAATTTAATTAATCGAAATTGTGTATGTATATATGTATAATGAGAAATTAAATATATCTATTGTCAGAAACGACAAACACGAGTAAGTTCATAAATTTTCTCGTTTTATATATTTATTTATTTTACATAAACACCGTTAAAATGAGCATAAATTTTAAAAACAAAAAAGAATGTAATGGAAATTAAATATTACTACAATATGAAAATTATATTCGAATAATTGTCGAGTGATAAAAAATCGAAATTAATTTCGACATACACGTTTGTCTTCAAGAAACATATGAATCACTTTTTTATTCAAGTCCATTCTCCCGCTTTCGCATATAAAACTCCGTAATCAACTAGCAGTATAAAAAAGCTATGAACAAAAATTAAATGCTGTTCTTTGGTAAGCGTATCATTTGAAATTGAAATTGAAATCATTTATTTGCTGGAATAAGGTACATTTTTATAGGTGTTACTTTACAAGAAAAATAGGCCAATCTTATTCTGCCACACTGTAGGCGTGCAAATATAAAAACTTATTAAACAAAAAATAAAAATAATTCCATCATAATAACATATACATTTGCAATAATATTTTGTCACTTTTTGTATCTATTCATGTCAATTCATTGTAATATAAATTCATTAAAAATATACACAACACAAAGTGAACACATATCCTAAATGAAATTAAATTAAATTTATTTGCTAGAAACATTGTAGAAAAGGTGTTGCTATCATCATTTATAATTATTTTATCATTTAAAAACTCATTTACTGAGTAATAACATTTATCCATAAATAGCTTGAAGAGCATTTTTTTTGTAATAGGATAAATTATTACAATACCTGATACTTTCAGGCAAATGATTATATATCTGTATTGCCATGCAGTAAGCGTTAGTACTCAATACATTTAGTCGTGTAGATAACTTTGGTTATTTATTTATTTATTTATTTTTTATTATTATTTTTGGTTATTCTAATATGTTGAAGTTAAGAATATATTATAGTTAAAGTATATTTTGCTCTTACCTTCCGCAACGGGCATCTATGTATTTATGCAAACACGCGAACGAACAATAGAATTAATTCATAATGCATTCGTTACGTTCGTCCAATCTCCACCCGTCGTAATATGGATAGCTCCTTATCTTTATATCATACACCTATCCCCCGATTTACACGGTAGATACGTTCCTGAGAAAAACGTGTAAATCGAAAATTAAAAATTTTGAAGTCAAAACCGTGTAAATCGAAAAGCTTGCAGAAAATGCATAATTTTGCTATTTAACAGTTGTGATTTTTTTCAATATTTTTAGGTATACACAGAAATAAAAATAAAATGCATTGACAGGTTAAAATATGTAATATATTACGGAAACACTGTTTTTTTATTTAATTACAATACATTAAACAGAAGAACAAAAAATAAAACAAAAGGTGTTTTATTATCCTTCATCACTATCAGAAATTACTCTCATTCTTTTTTTCGGAATCGAAGGTTGGAATTCACTTTCATCACTCGAAGTTATTTGTGCTGATTCGATGTTTGAAGCAGAAATATTTACATTCTGAGAGGTGGTAATAAAATCGGTTATTAACAATCGCTTCGAATTTTTTGTAAGATCTTTGTGAAAATACTCGTGGTATTGCCAGCTGCAACACTCTTTCTAATTGTGTTTTCATTTGTTCTAATAGTTCTTATTGTAGCTTCGTTCATGTTATATGATTTTGCAACATCTACTACTCTATCTCCCTTTCGTAAGCGATCCAAAATTTCGATTTTAGTTTCTAAAGAAATAACTTTTCTTTTAACTTCTTTCGACATTATAAGCCTATATTTTTTTTTTAATTTATGTTAATTTATAAAAATCTTAATTATGCACTCACTTGTAATTTACGAATATGAAAAATTAAATCTTTCTGACACTGTGAAACTTTCACTCAAATACAATTTTCCGTAGATAAAACTTTAATTTTATGCGAAGAAATACAGACACAGTGTGCATGTGCAGCAAGTCAGCACATAAGTTCGGGATTCCCCGTGAAATGTGTACACAGCGCACGTGTTCAAAGACAGTAGCATTTAGTAGAGTGCGATAAAAACAAAAAAAAAAAAAACTTATTTGGAAAACCGTGTAAAAGCGAAAACGTGTAAAACAAGTACCGTGTAAATCGGGGGATAGGTGTATTAGAGACTCCAGTCGCCCTTTGCACTTCGCGATATCTTATTCACTTGTAAGTAGAGCTAGACGCCATTTGTCTCGTAGTTAACGAGGTATTCTGTTCTACATCAACATACGTGCCACTAATTGGATGTCATAATAGGCGTTGCAGAAATACAGCATATATACTAGGAATACCCTTATACTGTGACACTGTTCTGTAAGATGTTGACATATTCAGAATACACAAGCTGTGCACTAACAAGAATTTTGTTATAGCAGTAGCGACACTGTGTGCAACCAGAGTTGATTGAAAACTGTAAGCTGTGCGCTGTAATGTTTTCATAGAAGATTGCATCTTACAGAAATAAACATGTATCAAATATACATAATCTATATATATACTCGTATATATATTTATATATATACACGCCGATATAGGGCAGATTATAGACTAATATTTTTTAGTTTGTTACTTTGTTAGTCTTTCTTCTTCTTCCTCAAAAAAAAAAGGGTAAAGAGGTTTCTTCAGAGCAACGCGCAGTATTGTAGGCGTTCATGGGCTACTATATAACTGCAGACTGTCAGGTTGGTTCCTCAGTGGTATAAAAACAACTTTTATTCAGTAAATTAAATAATATGATTTATTAATTATTTAGTTTTTAATTAATTAGTTTGATTAATTGATTCACAGATTGATCAATCGATTAATCGATTGTTTGATTACTCGATTGCGTGTTTGCTTGATTGATTGATTAATTAATTGTTTGATTGATTGATATCATCTCTCTCACCAAGTTGGCCGGATAGCAAAAATAACTGATTGAAGAAAATTTATCTATTTCTCTTTCTAATAAATACAATATGTAATGTCAATAATTACACCTGCTAGAATACTTATTACTTACCTATTATACCGAAGCATTTTTAGAATACTTTTGTACAAAGTCTCCCTCGGGTATAATACAACTTTTTGACGTGATTTTCTACATAAAGGTTTATTAAATGATCAAAGATAAGCATTAATTATTATTACCATCAGTCAAAATAGACAGATAGATACTCTTTATTGTTTCCTTCAAAAGATTACAATAGTAAACTTATTATAAACATAAACAATTACAAGAAATAATCACAATGAGAAAACAATGGGCGATCTTATCGCTAAAAGCGATCTCTTCCAGGCAACCTTTGGAGGCAGATCAGAGGCACGATGACAATTCTATTATTTCTAAATATGCAGATGTGATACATGTAATAATGTAAATATATATCCCTACTCATTATATATATATATACATATATATACATCTTGGTCACGCTGCTAAATACTAGTACATATATATATAAATATATCAACAGTATCGCTGGTAAATACTCTTTTGTTTAAATTGACATTTTACAAGCATTTTTAGGGTTGTCACATTCTGATTTTACATTCGGATTTGGGAGGATGTAATCAAACATATCCGTTGCTTCCGAGTTTAACTTTTTCATGTCGTGTAAAGAGTAAGTACACAGTGAAGTCGAGTTGGATAAAATAAGGTCAGCCCTGTGCAGTTGGGGTTTTGTACTGGTCTGCGATTCCAAATATTTTCTTCTCTTCTTATAGTATCGATCTAACACAAAATAATAAACAAATAGCGAATTTTTTATTTCATTTGTTTACAATTTATCACATCAGTTTTTTTTTATTCAACTTAGAATGACAAACAAGGTGACGGCCCACCTGATGGAAAGTGGTAACCGTCGCCTATAGACATGAGCAGTACCATGGACATAACAGAGTATACTGTTTCACCCATGATACCCCCATGCATTGCCATTCCTGAGGACTCAGGTGTTATTCCTCTGTACCCAGTAAATTCACGCCATATCCCACCCTTCAAACCGAAACACAGCCTTGCAAACACAACTGCTTCAAGGTAGAAACACGAATGGGACAGAGGTACTCAAGCAATCGACTTTTGTACAATGTCTCTCTCTGGTAAACGAGGATAAAAGATAACTAACCACAATGGCTTCCAGAGGGAATCGCGTCGCTGTCGATCTGATGAGGTATATTGCTAGCAATGGGGCTACTAGAACCCATTACTAACAATTCCTTTCATTTCTCTTCTCCACTATTTTTTTTATGAGTGAAAATCAAATGGTTACCGTCCGCGCTATTGGTATATACCGGCGGCACCAGTGGAAGATGATAGGTGAGAATGACTGTAAGTCAGTTGGCCTACAATGATGAATTCGACAAGAATTAACCGCGTGGAGTTCGACCTTAAAGGGTATATTGTTAGCAATGAGGCTATTAGACCTCATTACTAATAATCCCTTTAATAATACGGGAATATAATTTTATTTTCATATTAAACAAATAGATAACATTTTTATATAAATAAAAATGCCACTGAGTTCAGGAAAGCTTTTTTTTTGAGTCACTTAAAAATAAAAATGGGCAGCCCTATATGAAATTTCTACTACCAGACGGTCTCACAAACAATTACGTAGATACCCTAAAAGAAAAGGGAGATACTGTTGCGTAAAACTTATTCATGACACAGTGTATTTTGTTATCTCCCTTTTGCGTCGACAGTGTTACGTAGAAAAATAATTCATGAAATACATAAATTTTCTCCACTAAATTGATTATATATTTTTTTATATTAAAAAAGGTGGCCAAAAGCCGAAGCATACAGCTTGTCTGATGGTAAACGATCACTGTAGCCAACTGACGCCTGCAATACCAGGTTGTACTGTTATGTTTTGATGGTGTTGAAACCTAAAAGACTATGCTGAAATTAGTCAATATAAATAACTGATGTAAAGCAAACAGCCTTTAAATGAATGGAATCGAATAAAATAATTAAAATTTCATAATAAAACATTATAAGTTGGTTTAGTCTTACTAACTAGCCGAGTGTTTAGTTTTACTAACTAACCGAGTGTTTAGTCTTACTAACTAGCCGAGTGTTTAGTTTTACTAACTAACCGATTGTTTAGTTTTACTAACTAACCTAGTGTTTAGTTTTACTAACTAACCGAGTGTTTACTTTTACTAACTAACCGACTGTTTATTTTTACTAACTAACCTAGTGTTTAGTTTTACGAACTAACCGAGTGTTTACTTTTACTAACTAACCGATTGTTTAGTTTTACTAACTAACCGAGTGTTTACTTTTACTAACTAACCGAGTGTTTAGTCTTACTAACTAGCCGAGTGTTTACTTTTACTAACTAACCGAGTGTTTACTTTTACTAACTAACCTAGTGTTTAGTTTTACTAACTAACCGACTGTTTAGTTTTACTAACTGAGTGTATAGTTTTACTAACTAACCGATTGTTTAGTTTTACTAACTAACCGAGTGTTTAGTTTTAGTAACTAACTAATTATGATACGAATTTATTGCATTGACTGTATATAGCAACACAACTTTTATGGCTTAAATTTAAGAAATTTTACAGAAATAAAATATAATTTCGGTATTTTTGCGAAACTTTGTAAATATAGGAGAAAACAATTACATATTTCTGGTATATACGAGTGCTAGGTATTAAATTTTTGTATTTAATTAAATAGAAAATGAGCTTACAACGCACCTAATGAAGTGTGGTAACTGTTGCCTATAGATTTGAATAGTACAATGAATTAATATACCATACTGTAATCAGTGTGGTATACTTTGATGACCGTTCATGCGTTGAAACTCTTGAGGATTTGTTGAAGAGTAACACTTAACCTGATTTGGTATAGAGGGTGCAGCTTCAAAACTCTCTCGCTTTGAAATATTTTCAAATACGCAATAAATGTTGGTGTATGATTTCCATGTTTTAATCTTAGATTTAATAATATTTTTTTCCTTTGCTAACATTGTTATTAACTTATTGTTGTTACTGTATGTTTTAGTGTAATAAAGAATATATATATATATATATATATATATATATATATATATATATATATATATATATATATATATATATATATATATATATATATATATATATATATATATATATATATATATGTTGTGTTGTCAAATAATAAGAAAATATTTTATATATTTGTATATATCTTGCAGGAGTCCAGCAAAAGGTCAGTTTGTGCCTATTAACCTATTGTCAGGCATACCGGTACTTCATAATATATTTATTAATATATTTTCTACTAATCTTGTAATTACTGTAATGCATTTGTAAAAAATGGTAATAAACACATTAATTCTTATTTTACATATAATATTATAAAATTGGGTGAATGGCTGAATACATAAGATATGAAACCGTGTAATTACTGATTGAGTGCACTTAATAAAGAAACTAATTTTCCATATGTTAATTTAGCATACATCTTATATGAGTTTATTGTCCGTATATATATATATATATATATATATATATATATATATATATATATATATATATATATATATATAGATATATATATATATATACGTATATATATTAAAAAAAAATTAAATGCATTCCCAAACGTTACGTCCAGAACGTCCAAGTTCCGTTCCCAGATTGGATTGTTGACGTCAGGCAGGCGGCCGGTCGTAAAACTATAAGCCAAATCTTTTTGTAATATGAATAAATAAATAATAATTCGCATACGTGTACGTAAAATTATAAAGATTATTTATAATATATTTAAAATATATTGTAAATATTCCTCTGTCCCATTCAACCGTAAAGCAGTTGTGTTTGAAGTGTGGGATATGGCAGTGAATTTACAGGGTACAAAGGAATAACACCTGAGTCCTCAGAAATGGCAACGCATGAGGAGTATCATGGGCGAAACAGTATACTCTGTTATGTCCATGGTACTGCTCATGTCTATAGGCGACGGTTACCACTTTTCATCAGGTGGGCCGTCAGCTTGTTTGCCATTCTAAGTTGTATAAAAAACAATACTAATTGATATTAGTAAGATTATTAATTTTCACTTGAATTTTATCAACATTCATCTATTTATTTATACAAGCACGTCGGTTACGTGATATTTGCAGTTATGTAAACGGTATACAGTTTATTCCGTTCACGTACTGCAGTTACCATGAGATATTTATTTACTTTATACGATTAATATGCGTATATTGTGCACAGTATTTAATTGCAAACTCTGATGTCATACGTGAAATGCTCTCGTGAATCCTTACTAATATTGTAAAAGTGAAGCAGTTGTGTTTGCATTGCTGTTTCAGTTTGAAGGGTGGGATATGGCAGTGAATTTATAAGGTACAGAGGAATAATACCTGAGTCCTCAGGAATGGCAACACATTGGGGGTATCATGGGTGAAAGAGTACACTCTGTTATGTCCATGGTACTGCTCATGTCTATAGGCGACGGTTACCACTTTCCATCAGGTGGGCCGTCAGCTTGTTTGCCATTCTAAGTAGCATGAAAAAAAAGTGAGTTTGATGTTTGCATCTAATTTGGTTATGCAGTTTTTATGTAATACTAAGAAAAAACATACAGATAGACAGACAATATTAAAATCCTTCATATTGATTTTTATTTAATAAAAATCAATATGAAGGATTTTAATATCTAAGGATTTAAATATTAATATCTAATAAGATCTTCTACGTACTCGCAGAGATATCGACTATAATCATAATTTTATTCTATTAGTAAGATTAGATCGAATCAATCTTTGAGATGAGCAGTGAATTATGAATTATTATTTATTTACTATTTATTTATTTATTATTTACTAGCGGCCCGTCCCGGCTTCGCACGGGTGGACATTTTTACATTTTTAAAAGTGGCCATTAAGGCTGCACACGCGACGGCAGCTTAAAAATGGAGTAACTTCTCCTATTTTCCCAACATTTCCCTTCATTGCTCTGCTCCTATTGATCGTAGCGTGATGAAAAGTCCAAGTTTCATTAAATTCCGTTTGGTAGTTTTTGTTTCTATAACGAACATACAGACAGACAGACAAAAATTTTACTAATTGCATTTTTGGCATCAGTATCTATCACTAATCACCGCCTGATAGTTATTTTGGAAATATATTTCATGTACAGAAATGACCTCTCTACAGATTTATTATAAGTATAGATTAATATAGGTATAGGTAATAATAGATAATTAATAAATTTTTATTTCTTTCATAGACCACCTGGGCCAAAACAGCAGCACCGATATCCTGGCGTTCCGGGCAGTTCTCAAGCTGACTCCATCATTTCCGACGAACCCTCATTACTCGTAAGTATCTATGGTGATCGTGTGGTCATGTGGTAGAATAGATTCTGTGCCGGGACCACCAACGCCACAACACCAACAGCAACTGGAAAGAAAGGGCTGGTCTACCACCCTTTTCTTTTCTGTTGGTGTCGTAACTAAGGGAACGTGAGGGATGGGCAACAGCGTCCCTCTTCAAAAATCTGCAAAATCTAACTGCGGTTGCTAATTCACCTGCCAAGTGTGGCAGCTACTGGCAAAACCTCCCAAGGAGATTGTTTATGTTTAGCAGTGGACAGTTAAAGGCTGATATGATGATGATAATGATATATGATGGGTAAAAAGTAAAAAAAACCCGCAAACACAAATGCAGTGTAATATAACCCCCACTAGATTGAACGACGACCTCAAATGCATTGTATGAAATTAGTAGACGCAGGTGTCTCAGGACTGTTACTTATGTGAGTCCTAAGTTATATTTTAATGCAATAACTCTGGTTTAATTTATGTATAATTAAAACGTTTGAATGATGTTGCTCACGACTAAGGGTCCCGAATGGTCCCGAAACTAGTCGAACTTTCTCGAGTTAATTACACGTAAGTTGAACCGGTAGTGGTTACATTAAAATATAATGTGTGCTTACGAAAATTTAACAATAAACATCTTAAGTTACATGTGTTTTTATGCAAATCAGAATGGCAAACAAGCTGACGGCCCACCTGATGGAAAGTGGTAACCGTCGCCTCTAGACATAAGCAGTACCATGGATATAACAGAGTATACTGTTTCGCCCATGATATCCCCCCCCCCCCCCTCCCCATGTGTTGGAATGGATAGATTGGAATGGATCTTTTGTTACTGGCAATGTAATTTATTTCTCTTTGAATTACGCACTATACGCTTTAATTATAAGTGTATTTACAGTATGAGATAATCAAGATGGAATGTTTTCCTCGAAATCGTATTAAATTTGAATTGAGATTCGTAATAGATTATTTTCCATTAAATATCCTATTTCTATGCATACGTATTATATGTACGTTCAGAAATAGACAATCGACGGCCGCAACTATGATGGTATATGACGAACCATTTGTTTTTAATGGTTGATAATGAAACGGTAACCCTGCCTGCGTTATCGGTATGCGCTGGCATGGCACTAGGAAGGAATGATAGGTGAAAATGAAAGGGCAGGTCAGTTAGCCCGTTGTGATGAGTACACTGGAATTCAGCGTGATGGTTTCCAGGGAGACCACGTGGAGGTCTACCTGACAGAGTATATTGTAAGTACATAATGGGACTAAAAGCTCATATTATTAACAATCCCTTCCCCCTTGACTAGTTAAGCATTTGATATAATTTCATCAGCGCGAGACCATACATAAAGTCATTTGCAATAACATCTTTGTTTCGTTCATGAGGTATACATGTTTATTTTGTGATATCCATGGTGTTCACATGTTATGGGGAATAGCTAGTGAATTATTAAATTTATATACATTTTTTAAATATTTTTTAATAAAGTAAAATAAACATAAACAGTGGAATATTTATTTGGTTAAATTTTGGTTGTCAGAGTGATGTCTATGTAAAGATACTATGAAAAGTTATTCAGAGACACCTTAGTAAAAGACACCTTTGGAAAATGTTTTTCGACCTCAGGGAGGTACAAGTTATCTTTTTTTTTATACAACAGAATGGCAAACAAGCTGACGGCCCACCTGATGGAAAGTAGGGAAAGATAGGGGGAAGGGATTGTTAGTAATGGGGAGGTCAGTCCCTATTGTTAACAATACCCTATCAGGTTGACGTTCACGCGGTTTCCCCTTGAAACCATCGTGGTATATATATATAGCAATGGGTTTGTTTATTCCCATTACGCACTTGTACCGTCTTAATGGCTCCCACTTATTAGGCCATTACACTGCTTATAGCTTTGTTCGCTGAGCAGGTAAACTTTAATATATTTATGTGACTTCAAAAAGGAGTTTTTCTCTTAGTATATTACTTTCAACCAACTTTGAAAATAAGAGGTTCTTAATTGAATTATATTGTTTTTTTTTAATATTTATCACAACTTTGTCAGTTGTAAACCAATTTGGAAAATTGATTATCTGAAAGATTATACTTATAGATTGGTTCCATAGAAATTTTATCACAATTTGTTCAATTCTTTAGTTGTTTAAATTAAAATAACATCAAAGGGAGCTTTTATACAAAAGTAGTTTGCTTGGGCATCTCCGTCCCATTCGTGTTTCTACTGTTAACAGCAGTGATTTACAGGGTACAGAGGAATAACAGCTGATTTCTAAGGAATGGCAACGCATAGGGGGTATCATAGGCGAAACAGTATGTCCATGGTACTGCTCAAGTCTATAGGCGACGGTGGGCCGTCAGCTTGTTTGCCATTCTAAGTTGCATAAAAAAAATTTACTGGTTTTGAACTGAAGTCGATTTTTTGTCTAAATTAAAAAAAAATATTTCTACTATATGTATATATACTATATGTGTATAAATAGATAGATAGATAGATAGATACTCTTTATTGTTCCCTTCAAAAGATTACAATAGTAAACTTATTATAAATATAAATAATTATAAGAAATAATCACAATGAGAAAACAATGGGCGACCTGTGTATATATACTTACCTGATTTATATTTTCAATAACAAAAGAAATGGCACATTTATACCTTAAATACTTAAGTCTTACTTATTGTATGATTGTTACTTTGGTATACATTAACACTTATCTGTAAGATATGCCTTTAATTGGTAGGTTCATCGAGCCTTAAGCTTAGAAAGAAAGAAAGAAATATTCAAGTAAATTTACTTATTATAACATTGCACATAGTCTGTTTAATTATTATGAACATATTATTATTGGTGTATCTTTTATAAATAAAAAAAAAAAAAAATAGATGTACTAATGTTTGAAAATAATGTCCTTTTAAAAATTTATTTGTAAATTATCTAGCGAACTTCCTTACATGTTTATTGGTTTGGAAATAAACATGTTTACGAGTATCGAAACATGTATAGGTTGTAAATTATACCTACACAAAATAATATTCTCACTTGTTTATTAACTATAAAGTAACATTTTATTAAATTGATAAAATCAGTTTTGATAACTTAAATGATAAAATCTTTTCACCTCTTTCTATTCCTTTAAAGCTTCTTTCAAGCCTTTTTTTCTATTAACTCCTTAAGCAATTCTGACCACCTTATATGGTATTGATTTATAGATTAAATAACTTACTTCAAATAATAATTACAGCCTACCTTATATATACCCTACATATATATGTGTGTGTGTGTGTAGACTGGCAATGTAATCAAGAAAATATTATTGTATTTGATATCTATATTATATTTGACGTAACGTTTACACGTTACGTCAATTGTATCGATTCTGTATACGATTATAAATCGAAACTCAAAACTATTAATTTTATTTAACAATTAATAATTTAAAGACATATAGCATAAATTGTACGTTACAACGTACAATTTATATGTACATATTATTTTGTACATTTTATTATATGTACAATTATTACATAATATGTACATATTATGTAATAATTGTATTGTAAAATAATTACATTTGTAGAAACCAAATATCTATCTGGACTTTATACAATATTAGTACATTACTGCAGGGGCCAACGACTGAGGCATTGATGGACGAACGTGCAAACGTTGGCCGAGGCGTAGCCGAGGTACACATATGTGAGTCCATCAATGCCTAGTTGTGGCCAAGGCTTGTATAGTATTTTTCTCAAACAATGCGCGAAAATCAAAAACACAATTCTACTTTTTAAGTTCAATGACGAATAACGAACAATAATAATTTTTCACGCGCCATAATATTCCTTTGTTTTTTTTTTCAATAAATATATATAAATTAGTGTTTTATATAGGTACATTACAAGAATAATTTATTACCAAATTCGGTATAATAATAATTTTAATACTTTATTATATTTAAAGTAGTTATTTTAATTTTTATTAATAAATGTAGGTACACATTTTGACACAAGATATTTAAGAAAATTAATATAATTTAAAATAAATATGTAACAAGTGCGTAAAACTAGTGATAGGTATTGTTAACGTTGAGAAATCAAAATTTATCTTTACTACAAGTTTTATATTCAATTGTGTCCATGTATATATTACAGAGATAATTTATTTCAAATTTTTTTTGTAATTTCTCCGCCCACCCGCAATGGATCTGGTGTGAAGACAGATTAATAAATCATTTTTTATTTATTGACGTACACATATTTGCATGGACTTTTGAAAGTACCATTTACATCAATAATTTGTAAACGCAGTTTAACAGAGATCTTTATTAGAGCATTTTTACTAGTTCTTAGTTCGTAGTTAGTAAGTACTGATATATTTACTATTATTAGCTTTAAACGACGTAGAAACAAATGTTTATACTCACAAATAAAGTGTTTATAGCTTACTTCAATAGAAATTACGAATAATTGACCTGACCGTAACACAGTTGTCATCCCTTCTTTTCTCGTGTGCGTTGTAAGAGGCGACTATGGGAAAGGGATAGGCGAAGGATGGGCAGCAGCGTCCCTCTTAAAACATTCCAAGAGGGAGGTTTCTGTTCAGCAATGCACAGTTAAAGGCTGATATGATGATAGATAGCAGCGTATTTTTTTAATGCCATTAACTTGAGAAACAAGCATTACACAAGTTGATTTAAAAGCTTGTTTTTTTTTTTAATTTTCCCAACATATTAGCAAATTCTAAGGCCAAAGTATTAATTTCACAGCTGGAGGTATGTTGTTAGTATGCTTGATAGTGTACGTTCAAATACTTTTGTTGTTTTTAACTGGCTACAAAACAAACGACACTATTTAAAAAATAAACACAAATTGTTCTATAGGTCAAATTGAAATATTTATCAGCCTTCTATTAGTATAAATGAACATTTTTCTTCTAAAGAAACATGTGTCCATTAATATTGTGTTCTACAAAAAAAAATCTCTTCAGTTATAGCAGAATCAGTCATTTTTATTTAAAAATTAAACTACTGGATTAACTTTGATAAATTTTAGGACCAATTTGTAATCTGTGTCCATTCAGATAAAAAAGTATTCTCCAAATTGACACACAGTTGACGGAGTTACAAGACAACAAAAAAAAAAAAACAGCTGAATTGAGAACCTAAAAACTGAGAAATTAATATTTTCGGAAGTCATTTAAAAATTGACAAGTTACCAGTAGCGACATCTATTATATCTATTATTATAATACCTATTTGTGCTTTTACAGGGGAAAAATAAATGTATTCAAAGACGATAAAGCTATTTTTAGTACATAGAAGATTAAATGAACATGATAACATCATTTTCAAATTTATCCATCTAAACTGGATAATCCAGTTATGGAAAATCCATTATAGCCTAATTTTTAAACTATCGTCGGGAGTCCGTAATCTTGTTGGAATTAAAAAGGAAAATATTTAATAAAGGAAAAACTTTCAGGCGAAGTAGATTATGGAACAGGCATATTAAGCGACTTTAAAAAGAGAAGGTACGGTGACGGTAATGGGAGACCGTTAACTTAAAAATGCGATTTTTTAATTTTTACTCAATTATTTTTTCTAATTTTTTTACCTAAATTTTTATGAAAGAAAAAAGCTAATATGGCAACACTATCTCATATACATGGCGGGTCCAGTTCTCAAATGGGTAACTCATAGATTTTTTCATTTTTTTCATATAGATATAGAATAATCTAATTAATTTGAAGTCTCAGAATATATCATTAAGTCCGTGGCTCAAAGCATTCAAAGCTAGTCGTTGCTCGTTATACCAATTTCCCAGACTCATAATTCTGAAGGTCCGACACTGGCTGTTTGCCAGTTCTGGAACAGCTATCAGACGACAAACTTCTCTATGTTCATAGACAAATTACAACTGTATAGGAAAACTGTTATGAATCTAAAACCTCAGCAAACTTTCTATATGTGTTCTGTATATTTGTAATTTTTTTCACTATTGCATAAAAAGATTTTCTCCGAATTTTTACCATTGCAATAGGATATTACATTTTAGTAGCTTCTCGTCTCGGCATCGCATTGATTTTTTCCCGTACAATTTTTCAAATACTTACTTTTATACATAACTTGTTCAGACAACTACAAACAATAAAATAGAATTAGCCAAATAGGTGCAACTATTCTGAAGTGATACGCTTACATACATATATTTAGCGATTGACTTTTAATTATATAGATTACTATGTTATCTGTATACATATGTAATGGGAAATTAATGAACTCTGTAACATGTGAATGAGAATTGTAACATGTGCATGTAGACATCGGATGAAAATAAACACAAGCTTAGAAAATAAGATTACTATGTTTATGCTACTGAAAAATTGTAGGTCACTAGGTGGATAGTACAGAATGCTAGGTTTTAGACATATTGGCAAATGCTTACTATAACTAACTATAACTAAATATATATAATCTAACTTTATTTATAGAGTGTTTTTGTAACAATTTCTAGAAAATCTCTATATAAATATGAGAGATATTAATGAACTGTATTTTTGTCGTTTCCGATTATTGTTTCGGCTTAATCCGGAAGTCTTTTTCAGGGACCGTTTAGCGCTTTGCGTCACAACGTCTCGCCTCGTACACTGCGAGTACAGTAATCTCTTGTGTTTATATAGTTATTGAATAAAAACGAACATAAGGTTTAAAAATAATAATTTTTAGAAAGCGTGGTTACCTTTTCGTTAAAGTATGAAATTATTTATATACTCTGTTATAGAAGTCTTAATTTTCTATTTTTTTTTTTTTTTTTTTTTTTTTTTTACTGAATATAACTTTATTTACAAGAAGAAATAATAACAGAATATTACTTAAACCAATATAACATTAAAAAAATTAAAAATATATATAATTAAAGATAAAAAATTTCTTTGAGATCACTGCCAGCTGGTAGAGTGCCTAGGATACTTGCTGCATTTCCACGCTGAATAGCAATGGAAATGCGTTGACCAAAGTATAGGCCAGCCTTCTGATCACCAGAGGTTTCCACCAGCCGGCGTGAGATCTCTTTGAAAAGATTCATGGCCTCGGGGCCCCACGGACCCAGAGTTTCAACTCCAAACGCCGCAAATATATATCCATTACCAAGGGATGAATATTTACGGCGCTTGATAGACTCCTGGTGTGTTGCGGCGGCACCAGCCCTCTTGGATGTACTTGGAAGGTGAGACGGTGCCACCGTGTCAACGCAGGTGAAGTCCCATACAAGCGGACGTCCCATCCTCCAAGGTACCAAGGACATCCCGTCAGGTCTCTTGCCATCGTCACGTATCAAACCAGGAGGTTCTAGAATGGCAGGCACGC
Source organism: Galleria mellonella (assembly GCF_026898425.1). Taxonomy (NCBI): domain Eukaryota; kingdom Metazoa; phylum Arthropoda; class Insecta; order Lepidoptera; family Pyralidae; genus Galleria; species Galleria mellonella. The sequence continues at coordinate 2,540,721 of NW_026441995.1, read as the reverse complement.
CCGCGGTGACAAGAGCCCGACGGAGAATGTCATTAATAGCTGAGTGGCGCAGCAAGCGCCCAGCACTCTTAAGGCAAGATAGGCCATGGTGTCCCAAGGCACTGACGTTGTCCCCACACCTGCAGTAATGGGGAGCATTCGTTTTGGCCCCCAATCTGAGAGAGATTGAGAGTCTAAACGTTGCGTTATCCAATAATGTTCCGATATGAGGTGAGGGAATTGTGTGTAACCAAAGGCCAGATTCCCATTTGGACACCGCGAGAAGACGGGCGCTTTCAGCAGAGTTCTGGGAAGAGTCTAGTAACGAAGTTCTGTATAAATCATTAATGGGCTCATCCCATTGCCTCTGGATTTTGGGATTTATGGGAGAAGCTACATTGGGACAAGCCAGAGACCAAGCTTTTCTAGCCTCAGGCAGGTAAGCTATCTCGAAATCACCGAAAAAAGGTGTTAGTATTTTTTTCACGAGATTCTGCGTACCGTGCGCTGATGATAGAAAAGCTGGTAGAGAGATATGGGAGATTTGGCGGATTCCCAGGCCCCCATGCCTGACCGGCAAAGAGGCCTGAGTCCATATACGGTCTTCGAAAGTGATATTAAAGAGGGAGCTCAGAATGCACTTTATTTTTTCATCAAATTTTGCGGTGAGGTCTGGATATTTCCAAAAGGGTGTACTACGAAGAACTTGAGTAAAATTGGGTACAAAAAGGCAGTATCGAATAATATTATATGCGATGTGAGTGTTGATATTTAGGAGGCGGTCGGAATTTGAACAGAACTTACTAATTTTGTTTTCCACAAAGCTGGGGAAAGATTCATCAAAAATAGGTGATCCAAGGAGGTGAAGTGAACTTTCATTTAAAATTTTGATATTTGGAGCCAGGGTGTTAAATTTAGAAATTACTTCATCTTTATTAGATAAACTATCCGGAATGAAAAGTTCACATTTGGAAAAATTTAGTTCAAGCATTTCAACATTTTCTATTGTTTTTCGACGCACGTTTTTTTTCAGGAAATTTGTTCTGTTGATCAGTTTTAATCAGTAAAAGCAGAAAAAAGTTACTACGATAAAATTTATTATTAAAATACTAGTAAACCTGGCAAACATTGTTTCCCTCTTACAGTCTTATCGGTAGAAAAGGGGACCCTTTTTAAGAAATACGCTCTTTTTTAATGCTGAATTTGTACTAAATGTTATAAAACGAAAAAGTAAATAAATTTGTTTAATATCAGTTCACAATATATTGATATAAAAATTATTTTTCTATGTAACATTAATACCTTACTACTTACTACTTTGGGTTAGTTGGAAGAGACTGCTTTGTACATTTGGTTATCTCTGTCATATTTTTATGTATAATTAGTGTGTATAATAAAGAATAAATAAATAAATAGAATCAGAGACACGAAAAAATGGCTACAAGTCATTTTTAAATATCAGTTAGAAGGTATATATCATATTTATCATTTTATAAATGGTTTAAATTACTTTCAGATTGCTCTGTCAAATGATAAGAGAGCTGTCGGCTGCGCCGCCATTTTGCGTGCCCAATTACCACAAACTCTTCGAAGATGCATCGGTGAGTGACATTCTTATAATTATGACATTTTATAAGATCTTTTAATTGTGTTAACATTTTTTTTTATACAACTTAGAATGGGAAACAAGCTGACGGCCCCCCTGATGGAACGTGGTACGTGGTGGTGGTGGATGAGCAGTAACCATGGACATAACAGAGTATACTGTTTCGTCCATGATACCCCCCATGCGTTGCCATTCCTGAGGACTCAGATCTTATTCCTCTGTACCCTGTAAATTCACGCCATATCCCACCCTTCAAACCAAAATACAGCTATGCAAACACAACTGTTTCACGGTTGAAACACGAATGGGACGGAGGTACCCAAGCAATCGACTTTTGTACAAAGTCTCCCTCTGGTGCATATTGCAATAAAATATTGCAATATCATTTTTTTTTATTTTGATTTAAAAAATAAACTACTGAACTAATTTTGATTTATTTTTAATAAATGAAAATGGAATGGTAACTAAGTGATGGTATTTACATGTACTGTGAGGCCAATATATATTGGCCTCGCATATATGTAATGTACAAAATTTGTAAATAAATATCACAATATTTATTTAAAAATTTTGTATATTGTGTAGTATAAAGTTCAGACTTAGATTATGATTTGAGGTTAATATTACTGTACGACCGTGTGGTCCCGGCAAAGAATAGGCCATCCCTTCCTTTCCCGTGGGTGTAGTAGAAGGCGACTAAGGGATGGTGAGGGATAGATAGCAGCTTCCCTCTTAAAATATTTCCAAAGTCTAACTGTGGTTGCCAATCTCCCTGGCAACCGTGACAGCTACTGGCAAAATCCCACAAGGGGAGGCTTGTGTTCAGCAGTGTACAGTTAAAGACTGATATGATTGTTGTACGTATATATCATTGAATTTAGAATTACCTAATATAAACTAAATTTTCCTACATAGTATTTTATTCAGTGAAGTAATTATTTATCATTTACTAAGTGTATCTTGTGTCTTCTCACGTGTAAATTATTATATAAAATATCCTATGTCTTAGGGTAGTTAATCTAGGTACAAACTTATTTTCAATTTTTTTCAATAGTTTTTGCGTAAAAGAGTAACAAACATCCACTTTTATAAACTTTTGCGTTCATGTCAGTAATGGAGTTATGCTTTTCTACAATGCTTCCTTTACTAAATAGACACCAGTTTATTTTCCAATCCCGTAAGTACTGTGTAATAAATGTTTTGATGTACGTATTCAATAAATATCAACAAGTCTCTTCATACAATATCTAAGAAATACTGCAAATAAAAATCTATCGGAAAATATATTATTGGAAAACCATTGTCAGAAAAAATAAGCCGTGTCTCTAGCTAGTGGGAAAGCCTGTTCGTCCTTGGCTGTCCTGGCGATAGTCCAAGGTATTCTGTCACATTAACATTGTATTAAGGTTGACAACAAATATATTGTTTTACAAGATGCCACAGAATTGTATATATTTCTAGCCAGCATTTCTGTATTTGTTATGTATTAGTTAAATCTTTATGCAGCAAGAATATTACAGTAGAATCACGATTATCCGAATAATATAAAAAGTATTCTGTATAATCGAAAATTTGGATAGGAGGTTTCAAAATCAAATAAAAAAATAATTAAATTTTAATATTTTTTTTAATTATGTAAAGGTTTTACATACGTCATTTAGACAATACGATGTAAAAAAGTTACGAACTATAAAGGTAATGGATTATATAATATAATACCTATTTACCCAATTAATACATATTACCATTTCTAAATCGGCAATTAGACCAGTGGAAAATAAGTCCGGATAATCGAATATTCAGTTAAACGAAATACTTTAGTGTTTGCATTATTCAGGAAAATAAAGTAATTGGTAGTTAAATTGTGTTTCATAAAAAATCCACTTTAAATGTACCAAAAATTATTTCGATTTAAAAATTAAACCACTGAAACGATTTAAAAAAAAAATTATGGAACTAATTTGTAAGCATATCTTTTTAAATAAAAAAAAATCACTAATCTGTTTATAACTGATCGAATTACGAGATAACAAAAATAAAAAAATAAAAATTAACCACCAAATTGAGAACGTAATACGTAATACATAAATGCAATACTTTAAAAACAACAAATGACAGGCGTGACAGATATGTATGTATGTATGTATGATAGTTTTATAAGTTTCAAATTTAAAATTTAAATTTTTAGCAAAAGATTGATTTTGTTACATGATTATTGCAGAGTACTCTTTTAATAATTAATATTTAAAATTGTTAAATTGATTTTAGATATTAACACATAAGTTCGACGTAGACACTATTTATATAATACGTACTATAGACCCAGCGGGTCTACCATGAAATAAAATTCCGAAATTTCGGACTCAATTTCGTGTTTTTGTTTATACCAAAATCGGATCAATAAATGGAGTTTAACATTTCCTTTGTTATACATCCTATCATAAAAATCCAAAGGAACAATATTTTAACATTTTTAATATGTCCAAACAGCATGTATTATGTAATTTTAACATTATATTTGTGTTTCGTTTGGCTCCGAAATTTCGGGAAACATTTCATGGTAGGCCCTCAGTTTAAAGAATTTCTGGAAGTACGGTCAATCATTATGAATGCTTTTAACAGAAACTACAGATGTTATATAATAAATATAATATACCTACATATAGAAACGGTATAGAAAACAATTTGTTATTTATTTATTTATCTATCTTCACGCCAAGTTCCTTGCAGGGTAGACAGAGAGAACCAAGTGCCAAATATTTCTATCTATACATACATCTATTGAATTCTGCACTCTCATAACTCGATTCATGTCTGCACGTCGGTTCCGGAGTCTCTTGATTTCTCCTTTAGAAAGAACACGGTTTATTTGATCATAATAAGTTAGTTTAGGTCTCCCCCGGTATCAAATTCAAATTTAAATTATTTTTATTCCAATAGACTTGTTTGCAAGCACTTTTAAATCGTCATTTTTTTTATTTAAGTATTGCAGGGTTCGGAATGTTGTTATCTGTTGAGAAGAGTCCGCAAGAAACTCAACAGTTACTCTTTTAAATCTCTGTTAACATTATGTATATTTATTTATTTATTTATTCATTAGTACAAATATGTGTACATGGCGGACATAATGCTAAAAGCATTCTCCCAATCAACCATAGGGAAGTGTCAGAATACTTGAATGCTATGTCTTTAGTTACATAGTCGTTAAAATCCCGTGCATGATCGATTAACACCATGCACATTTGTCATTCAAGTAATTGTTTAGTGTATAAATAGGGTTTGCTCAATAAGTATTCTTAATAACAGTTTTAAACTTATTAAAAGGCAGATCCAAAATAACCTTCGGTATCTTATTATAACATTTAATGTCTATTCCCATAAAAGACCCATTAACTTTTTCTAAACGATACTTTGGAAAAGTAAGTTTGAGTTGATATATTGAGAGTTAAGATTATTAAGATCGCTGTTTTTAGGAAATTGTTGAAGATATATAAAAAATGTTTGCATATATGTATTTTTTGTAATGGGTGATGATGAAATGGTGACTTCACCTGCGCTATCAGTATACGTTGACGAGGCACCAGTAGGTGACGATGGAAGCAGGTCAGTTAGCCCATCGTGACGAATTCCATCAGAATAGAATCCATTAGAACAAACCACGAGTTTCCAGGGGGAACCACGTGGAGGTCGACCTGATAGAGTGTATTGATAGTAATGGGGAAATTAGACCCCATTACTAACAATCCTTTTCCCCCTGCGAAGAATTGTGAAGTTACGGCGAGAACATTTGTTTCCTTAAATTTCTCTCTTAATGCTTAACTACTTCCCATAGAATCAATATCTACATTCATTCACATGCCTATTCATATTGTTAATATTATATAATAGATGCAAAATATTGTAATGGCAGATGGATAAATAGATATTTTTTATATGTCTCTATCACACAAAATGTACTTGGGTTTAAATGAAATATGTTACAGGGATACGTTATATCTTAACTCAAAATACTTTATACTGATTCACGTGTATATATATATATATATATATATATATATATATATATATATATATATATATATATATATATATATATATATATATATATATATATTCAGAAGGAGTGAGAGAAAGAAAGATTTAGTACGAGATTGTATAATGAATAATATTTACAATACATAAATAATGAGCTCCCTGCCGAGGTTTTCCTAAGAGACTACAGCATCATGGGGTTCTTCAAAAGGAGGTACAAAGGTTTCTTCAGGGTCGGCAACGCGCACGTAATACCTCTGGTATTGCAAGTGTTGATAGATTACGGGAACCGCTTACCATCAGCTGTGCTATATGTTTGTTTGCCACCTCAATGGTATAAAAAAAATCCAGATATAATAAGTCGTGATACAAAAATTAATTGCTAAGACAAGAAGATTGTCAAGAATGTCACTATTTATTTTTTTACAACTTAAGAGAAACGGGTTGATGAATTAAAATGCTTAATATTGTAGTTCTCTTTTATCACGTCTTCATCGGTAGGAAAACAAAGACTAATAATGATAGAATTCTAAAAACATAAGAACAATAGAAATATAAAAATATGAAAGACGAAATATGATGGCCAGTTATATAAAAGGCGTATTGTGATGGCCAGTAATACGTCATACAACTATATAGGTTTGAAATAGGTTGGTATTAGTAGCCTACACACACTAGTTACGCGTAGTATAGCAAGTCTATAATATTGTTATTCATCAGTAGACTGAATTGTTGAAATACGTCAAACTTTGCGTTTGCTCGTGTTTCTGTCCATTAGTCGCCCACCACAAAAGCATAGGAAATATTTGCCGTACCCTTATCAAGCATAAAGCTTAATTCAATTTCCCTTGTACACCTACGTACCACTATTAAACAGTGCTCTCAGATTTATCGTAATTTGATAATATTGTATGACAATCATAGAATATTTTCCTAGACGTGTCAAGTGTTTGTTCTCTCTTTGGTGTAAATTGTAATATATCAATATTACAATTTATTTATTGTAGTTGCTAAGCTACAGCTAAGCTGCTTCAATCGTTGAAATGTCATGTATTTTTTTTATTTTCAACTCACTCCAAATAGTACGAGATTCTAAATTCGGTTGTAAATTTTTTGTTTCTCACGTATAACTCCGTCAATTCTAAACCGGTTCGGATAATTCCTTTCTTTATTTGAAAGGATATACTTACAGATTGGACCCATGGACATTTTATGAAAATCAGTTTAGTATTTTAGTTTTTAAAATAACTTGTTTCATCATAATTGAAGTCAGTTTTTTTTTTGTGGGACACAATCTTTAATTATTACAAAAAAAAAAAAACAGGATCGATCTTAGATCACAGAAATGGTTACGAATTGACCACGTTGATTTTCATGAGGGACTGCGTGAAGCTCGACCTAAAAGGGTGTCTTAGTAACAGGCACGGCAACTCTATCTCTGGTTGTTAGCTCTTTGCTATTTTAAATTGTATTAAAAAATATTGAAATTAAGACCAGTCTCTTTTTCAAAGTAGACTAAATTAGACTAGACTTTTTAAAGTAGATTAAAAGTAATCTATCTCCTCATTTTAATTAAGAAAATTTATAAGCTTTTGTGACTTTGTCACTTCCAATTAATTCCAATTCTAACCATATTGTAATACACAAGGCCAAGTTTAAAATTTTAATGTCATAATTACCAGTTTAACTTACGTGTACTATAATGTAATATAATGCGTCACATCTGCTCAAGATGAAGGGTCCCGAATGGTCCAGAAACTAATTGAGATTTCTCGACCAAATTACAAGTTAAAATGGTAGTTATTATTTTAAAATATAATGTATACCTATAAAACTTTTGACAATAAAGTATATGTAGTTCATTAAAAAAATTTGTTTTCTTTCACCAAACAGGTGCCCATAGAAGCGGCTCATCTTTATGACGCTGTGACACTTTGGGCTCGAGCCGCCACGGCCGCTATGAGGGCTGGCCTATCACCCACTGATGGTACTGCTTTAATGAAACTCCTCAGACCTACCACCTACCGTTCAGTGCAAGGTTTCGATGTAAGTAATTTACTTATTTATTTATTACAACACAGGGGGCAAAACGAGTATACGGCTCACCTAATGGTAAGTGACTACTGCCGCTCACGAGCACTTGCAATATTAAAAGCATAACAGATGCAATGCCGGCTTTTTAGAAAGGAACTTTTAGGAACTATTTTCTTGAAGGTTATGATGTCGTTTTTAATGGATGATACTGGAGTTTTTTTTAATGGATGAAAATGGAATGGTAACCCCGCCTGCGCTATCGGTATACGCTGGCGGAGCACCAGTGAGGGGTGATCGATGACAATGAAAACAGGCCAGTTAGCTTATCATGATGAATTCATCAAGAATTTATCATGATAGTTTCCAGAGGGAACCGCGTGGAGGTAGATCTGGTTAGGTATATTGTTAGCAATGGGATTTTTAGTCTCCATTACTAACAATCCCTTTCCCCCCATAACACTGGAGTTGTAATCCCGTCTGCGCTTACGGTATTCGTTGGCGGGGTACCAGTGAGGAATGATAGGTGAAAATGAAAAGGCAGGTCAGGTTAGCCCATCGTAATAACAACATGATGGTTTCCAGGGGGATCACGTGAAGGTCGACCTGATAGAGTATATTGCTAGCAATGTGACTGGTAGTTCGCATTACCAACAAACCATTCCTCCCGCTAATATCGGTTTGGAAAGACAATAAAAAGTTGTAAATAGCTTTTTCAGCTTCATGGAATGCGCGTAGGGACGAGTACAGAGGGCACTCGAAGCCAACAGTGGTTTAAAATATCTTTGCTGAACTATCAACCCTCCTTTTTAATATTATAGATATGAAACTGAGGTTATTTGTTTACTACTTCTTGATGTCTTACATATAGCTCAACTAGTCTTTTTTTTATACAACTTAGAATGGCAAACAAGCTGACGGCCCACCTGATGGAAAGTGGTAACGGTCGCCTATAGACATGAGCAGTACCATGGACATAACAGAGTATACTGTTTCGCCCATGATACCCCCCATGCGTTGCCATTCCTGAGGATTCAGGTGTTATTCTTCTGTACTCTGTAAATTCACGCCATATCCCACCCTTCAAACCGAAACACAGCCATGCAAATACGACTGCTTCACGGTAGAAACACGAATAGGACAGGTGCCCAAGCAATCGACTTTTGTTCAAAGTCTCCCTCTGGTAAGAATTTTTATTATTTTTTTCATGAATTTTAGTATTACATGCACTATATGGGATAGACAAGGACTTAGGCTTATACACTTTATTCCGGTCAATGAACATATTTCAGTCAATCGAACGAAATTGTTGGTAAAAGCCATTATTGGGATAATTATTATATGATTGATAAAATTTCGATTTTTGGAACTTACGCTATCTTTGCCATCATCAATATCATTTTAGCCTTTAACAGTCTAGTGCTAAATATAAGTCTCCCCCTTGGGGGGCTTTGCAAGTAGTTTCCACGCTTGGCAGTCAGATTGGCAACTGCAGTTAGGCTTTGTAGATATTTTAAGAGAAATGCTACTGAAACGGAGATAATACTTTTAATATGCAATGAGAGGATTTTAGAATGGAAAACTACAGAAAAGATGAGGAGACAGACTTTAGCAAAATATATTTTTAAACAATATGTAAAAACAATATGTCAAAAAAATATATAAATTTCGAATGACAATAAGAATATAAAAATGTAGCAAAGAGTCGCTACATCCTGCCCCTCGTGCAGAACTGCACCAACTAGTTAAACTGGCCAAGGTCAGACAAACCTTAAGTGGTCAACTTTACTAGTTTTTTAAGGGGGCGCCGTAGCGTACGTCCTGCTGTGGCAACGTCCACTACTCGTGTTACTCCATCTCTGCCGGGAAACAATCTTTCGATCCGTCCTCGTGGCCAAGTACCTCGTGGTAGAGACTCGTCGACTATAAAGACTACGTCTCCGACTTGCAAATCCTGCGTTCCTTTTGTTTGGACTCTTAGTTGCATTGTGGGGAGGACTTCCCGCACCCACCGATTCCAAAAATGGTCAGCCAACCTTAATGCCTTTCTCCAGTCCGAACGGCCAATTAGGTCACGATCCTCCAATGGTGGTGTTATTTGGTTTGAGGACGTACCAATGAGGAAATGGAATGGTGTCAAGGTGGTTGGTTCATCAGGATCGCTTGAAACATGAGTTAATGGGCGTGAATTTACAATTGCCTCAGCTTCTGCCACAAGTGTCGTAAGTATTTCTTCTTTGGGTGACCTTTCTTTGAGAGTGGCTTTTAAGGCGACCTTGACAGATCTTACAAGCCGCTCCCAACACCCTCCAAAAGTTGGCGCTGCTGGTGGAATAAAGCTCCAAGTGATACCTTTTGTAGCCGCAAAATTTTTTACATCAGATAAGTAAAATTCATTAAGAATGCGGTTGGCTCCAATAAATGCAGTACCGTTGTCAGAAAAGGTGGTGATTGGAGTTCCTCTTCTGGCAATAAAACGTCTAAGACTCATTATCGCAGAATCTGCGGACAGACTATGTACCACTTCCAAATGGATAGCTCTTGAAGACAAGCATGTAAATAAGGCTATATAGCGTTTTTCGTGACGTCGCCCGATAGTTACAGTAACTGGACCGAAGTAATCCACTCCAGTATATGTAAAAGGTCGTTGATGATGTGCCAATCTTTGTTGCGGCAGGTCTCCTCTGGCAGGATCCATTGGCAAGGCCCTGCGAATTCGACAAAACGGACACTGTCTGGCTACGGATTTCACAGTATTACGAAGGCTAACTAACCAGAATTTTTGTCTTAACTCGTTTATCACCAACTCATGGTTTGCATGACCTACACGGCAATGGTAAAAATGTACTAACAAGTGTACAACTGGGTGGCGACCATCTAGCAAAATTGGAAACTTGGTGTCTGGATCAACATCCTCTACGGCTTTAATTCTCCCAGCTAAATGTAATAGCTTGTCTTCTCCAATAGTTGGTGAAAGTTTGCTCAGGCGACTATTTCGAAGTATTGGTTTAGAATTAAGAATCAATTTATATTCTTCTCCAAAACTATCTAGTTGCGTGCGCTGCAAGATGTGCCTTTCTGCGGTTTTAATTAAATCGGCATCTAATGGTAGCAGAATAGTGGACGTTGAGCGCCGGCGAGAACGAAAGACTTCGCCATTTAATTTAGAATTTCGAATATTGGCCAAAATTTCTCTAAAAATAGCTACAGCTTGATGAACCCGAGCTGTGGCACGTAATAAACGAGTCCAGTCACTGAAGAAATCAAAATTTGCTGTGACTGGAAAAGCCAAATCTGAATTAAAAGAAGTGAATCCCACCAATTCCTGTGGTTGACACTTTAGCTCCTCAAGAACTGGTGCGATATTAACTGGCTCCTTTGGCCAGTTTTCTGGAGAATTATGTAAAAATGTTGGCTCACAAAACCAACTATGTGAACTATCAAAATTAATAGTCCTACCTAATCTAGTCGCGTCATCGGCTACATTCATATCCGTTGGTACCCATCGCCATTCATTGACGGATGAACTTTCTAATATTTCGCCTACGTGCTGGATATCATGACGCCAAGGCATGCCTACCTCGAATCGACCAGAGGGTAAGCGCCTCGAAGTGATTTCTAAAATATCAACTGCGCGTTGTTCCTGTATATTTAGTTGTGATTCCGTCTTAGAAATCCCTAAAGAATTTATTTTATACTGTTCTTTGATTAACGACTCTAAATTATCATCCTTAGATGACTCTATAAATATACCGTGATTTACAAATTCTACTAATTTTGTTTTACTTGAAGAAGTGCCATATAACGTCCAACCTAGTGATGTTAAACAGGCCACGGGTTCATACTTCTTTCCAACACGAATATCACGATTAATTGATAAATGCCAGTCCTCAGCTCCGATTAAAACGGTTGGAGTGGCATCCTCATATGATAACACATCGACTAAATCAATAAGGTGTGAAAAAGATTCGATATCTTGACGACGAATTGTTTGAGGTTGCAAGGATAACGAATCCATAGACTTAGCATTTTTTACTAAAAATGTCTCTTGTGTGTGTCTACCTTTAATGTAAAAATTAACGTGTGATACCGTAACATGTCGTTCAAGACCGCCAATACCGTTTACAGTAATCTTGCGTTGTTGCCCTGTCGCACCTATGCGCGTCGCGACACTAGAATCGATTAAAGTAGCGGTGCTTCCATCGTCAAGTAGTGCAAATACATCACAACTACCTTTAGGCCCCGAAACAGTGATAGGTATCACCTTTAAATACACGTGAGGACGGTAACCTGTAGAAGGATGTTGTATACCCGTATGAGTCGTGGATATAAAAACGTTACCTTCAGACGACTTTAAATTATTTGAAATTGATTGTGTACTTTCTATACCTATAACGTTATTATCTGTGACTTGTGTGACGTTTGCCTTATGTGAACTAGACGGATATTGATGAAGTAAAGGATGATGACGAACATGACAGCCGTCTATATTGCATGGCTTTACTTTACAAGTTTTCCATTGATGTGAATTAGTTCTTAGACAACGATAGCAAACCTTTGCTTGTCGTAACCATTGCCACCTTTCATCTACAGATAAAGTTTTAAATTTGGAACATGACTTAATATTATGATCTTTTTTACAAAACGAACATACCGTTTGTATTTTTGTATTCTCGCCCTTAATATGCGTGACAGTATTAATATTTTCTCGCCTAAATGATTGTTTATCGGTATTAAATTGTTGGAACGAACTAGACTCGGGTGACAGACCAAACCGAATGTGTTGGTCTAGTTCGCGCCTCAAAAATTCAGACAACAATTCAAGCTTAGGACGTCGAGTAGTATCTTGTGTGGCAAAATCCGTCCACCTAATTTTCATTGTATGATTTAACTTTCCTAGTACGGCATAGAATAACTCAGGAGAGTATAAATACTCTGACTGATTTAACAGTTTAATTGTAGCTAAAGAATTTCGTACCCTATTGGCGAGTGTCGAGAGTTCTTTCAGATCATTGCCCAGACGTGGAAGATTTTTTAAATGAGACACTTCCCTGAACACGATAAACTCTGGACGCGCGAAGTTTTCTTCAAGTGCGCGCACTACCTCGTCCGGGTCATCTGTTGCCATTAGTAGCGTCGCGACGGCCTCATATGCGGGCCCTTTGAGTACGCTCTGAAGTCTGGATAAATTACCTAAAGTAGAGAAGTTAGATTTAGTGACGTCATAAATACGTTTGAACCGTAACCATTGTAGTGGGTTACCAAAAAAAGGAAATAACTCGAGGCTAGCAACACGATTAGAGGCAAGAGCCTTCGCTGCTGCCGCGGTGTCAGCTACAGCTTTTAAAATATTTGAGTCCGTATTAATGAGCGGAGGTGAAATGTCCACCGCTACGGGCACACCATTATTACACGGTTGTGATATACAAGCTATGACAGGGGATGCAGCTGCCCGTGTGGCAGTCGGTGGTAGTACCGAACTACCGGGTAATGGAACAAAACATTGTTGTCCACATTCTACTGCAGAAATGTCCCTGACATCTCTATCTCCATGACTTTTAATAAATTGAGTGTTTTCCACCCACCTCTCAGTGTCATTTACCACCCTAGTAGAGCTCCGATGACTTGCGCGACTTCCAGTATAGCTGCCGTTTGCTTCAATAGCAGCCAACTCTGCTCGCAGTTCGCTATTTTCAACCTCTTCCTGCAGAGCTGCCAACTGTCGTTCACGTTCGCGTTCCCGTGTGGCGAGTTCTAACTCACGTTCCAAGCGGCGGCGCAAAACCAGTGCTTCTGCAGCAGCCTTTTGTGCTTTAATAGTTGCGGAGGAATGCCTAGACCCACTTTTAGTGGATCTTATGCTATGAGCCGTAGCGCCCTCCACACCACCGATATTAGAGTCTGGGTTGACTTGTGGAACGGAACAACTTGGCGTCGGTTCGGATGACATGACTCTACTCTTACTACGGGTGATCATGAAAAGTAAATGACGATAGCTACTAGAACGTAATGTAATATGAAAACGAACAAAATTATACTTACATGTAACTAGGAAATGGACTATGACAAATAGGTGCGCTGTAAATATAAGTAGGTAGAAGGACCAAATGAAACGGAGATAATACTTTTAATATGCAATGAGAGGATTTTAGAATGGAAAACTACAGAAAAGATGAGGAGACAGACTTTAGCAAAATATATTTTTAAACAATATGTAAAAACAATATGTCAAAAAAATATATAAATTTCGAATGACAATAAGAATATAAAAATGTAGCAAAGAGTTCGCTACATCTACTACCCTTCCTTCGAGAAATAAGTTCAATTAGTCGCCTCTTACGACACCCATGGGAAAGGAAGGGGTGGCGTATTCTATGCCGGGACCATACGAAAACGCTTCCACGCTATGCTCTTACCAATTTTATCTTTATAACTATAATAAAAAGAATCATTAAACTCATGCTTAATTTTTATATTACCCTTTATTTCATTGGTAAAATGTAAACACAATAAAAAACAGTATTATGACTTTGTTTTTTTTCTACATCTGTGTTACAACTTCACTTACACGGTTTGTATTCGTAAAAAAGCACTTATTTCAGTCTCATTTTATTCTGTTTTGTCACCATTTCAATAATAGGAACGCAACAATTGAGGAATAAATGGATAATTTACTTTTACTATTGTTTATTTATTAGATTCGTTTGACTGACTTTATGTTGCTAATTTGTCATCCATAATTAAAAATTTTTATATTTAACTTTTGTTTGAATTTAACTAAAACTGCTTAAAAATTTTACTGGTGTTAGAATAAAGAATTAGTTTTGTATGAATATTATACTTATTTTTTATTATTTTTCTGTCAATACTTGACTTTACTTTTTAAAGTCTTTATGAAATATCTCTCTTTTTTTTATACCACTGAGGTGGCAAAGAAGCATATGATAGATTAGCAGATAATAGATTTAAAGTCTATCACTTTTAATTTGGTTTTTTTTTTACAACACAGGGGGCAAACGAGCATGATGATGCTCACCTGATGGTAAGTGGTTACCGTAGCCTCGTATCGTACATATCGTCATTTATGTATCTATTTTCATTTGTTATTGACCACATTACCAAAATTTTTAGATATTAAAGCTGGACTTGAGGCTCTATAACATTCTTTGTCAGTGAACCTTTGGCAAAACAGAAATGTAATTATGCGATAAGAAATATTTTGAAAATACCTAGTTACAGAATTTATCGTCGTGTTTTATTCAATTTCTATTGCACCAATTAAAAAACTAATATAGCACTGCGTAAACCATGATTCTGCACATCACTAAGAAATACAAACCTTTCCTTAAGGTAAATAGGAGTAACAGGGTTGGAAAAGATAGAATAAAGAAGAGAAAGAATACGCCAGATACGACGAAGGCGAATTGGGAGTCATATTTGCGTAATCCAGAAGTAAACCTAATATAGATATTTTTTAGTTTATTTAGTTGTTCCTTAGCGACATCTAGATAGCAGGTATCAACATAATCAAGTACGGGAAGTAATAGGGTTCCAACAAGCGTAATTTTGGCATTCTTCTATAGAAAGTTACCAAATGTTTTATTTGTTACATTAAACTTTTGCCAAAATTCTATTGACTTGTATAATTTGTTGAGCATAATAAATTTTGTAATTCACAGTGTACTCCACAACACGAGAACGGGAATGGGAGACGTAAAAGCGAAATTCAAAAGGAATAAACATTATTTTGAATTGCATCCATCTATTTATAGATGTGCGTCGAAACAATAATGATTGTTTATTTATGTAAATGTACGAATATACTAGTTATTACCCGTGACGACGCGTAAACAGGATTTGTTAATTGATCAGAAATAAGGTAATGTTATGCTCCATACAAAATACCAGAGGGAGACTTTGTACAAAAGTCGATTGCTTCGGTACTTCTGTCCCATTCGTGTTTCAACCGTGAAGCAGCTGTGTTTGCATGGCTGTGTTTCGGTTTGAAGGGTGGGATATGGCGTGAATTTACTGGGTACAGAGGAATAACACTTGAGTCCTCAGGAATGGCAACGCACGGGGGGTATCATGGGCGAAACAGTATACTCTGTTATGTCCATGGTACTGCTCATGTCTATAGGCGACGGTTACCATTTTCTATCAGGTGGACCGTCAGCTTGTTTGCCATTCTAAGTTATATAAAAAAAAAATACGTGTGTATCATTATCATCATATCAGCCTTTAACTGTCCACTGCTGAGCATAAGCCTCTCCCTTAGGGAGTTTTGCCAGTAGCTGCCGTGCTTGGCAGGTAGTCTCGCAACCGCCGTTAGGCTTTGGAGATGACTTAAGAGACACGCTGCTGCCCATCCCTCTTTTTTAAACACCTCTTACGACACTCACAAGAAAGGAAAGGGTGGCCTGTTCTATCCTGAGACTACACCGTAATGCGTATATTACTACTATTAAAAATTAGGATTGATTGAGTGGTTGAAGCGGCGGGAGGTAACAAACAAGCAAAGTTATTTTCATAATTTCAATAAATTCAAAGGGGTCACTTTTATATTTATAGTGATACTGAGGGTAATAACTGTCTATGCATTCACCCTTCATCAACACTAAATTAAAAGTAATAGACTTTAAATCTATTACTTATTAAAGTTATCACATTTACATTTATAATTATATGAGTACTAAGCAGAATAACTGTCTGTGACTTCATCCCTCTTCATCACTGAATTCAAAGTAATAGACTTTAAATGTATTACTTATTAAAGTCATCACTTTTACATTTATAATTATACTAAGCACAATAACTATCTATGACTTCATCCCTCTTCATCACTTAATTCAAAGTAATAGGTTTAAAGGGCTCACTTTTTTTTTTTTTTTTTTTTTACAACACAGGGGGCAAACGAGCATGCGGCTCACCTGATGGTAAGTGACTACCGCCGCCCATGATCACCCACAACACCAGCGGCATTGCAGGTGTGCTGCCGGCCTTTTAAAAAGGAATATACTCTTTTCTTGAAGGTTATGTTGTCGTATCGGTTCGGAAATACTGCTGCTGGAAGTTGATTCCAAAGAATGGTTGTGCGTGGAAGAAAGTGCCTTGAAAAACGCACGGTGGAAGACCGCCACTCGTCCAGATGATTGGGATGAAACTTTAGTTTGTGGCGGGTTGTACGGTGGTGAAAATCAGCAGCAGGTATCAATCCGAACAATTCCTCAGAACACTCCCCATGATAAATTCGGTAGAAGATGCACAGAGATGCAACATCTCTGCGCAGTTTCAATGGGTCAAGCCGGACAGTAAGGCGTTGACTATCGATAATTCGAGCCGCCCGACTTTGAATGCGGTCTAACGGAAGGAGTTGGTACTGTGGCGCTCCTGCCCACAGGTGAGAACAGTATTCCATATGCGGCCTGACTTGGGCTTTATATAATTTCAGGCGGTGTTCTGGCATGAAATATCGTCTCACCCTATTGAGCACTCCTAACTTTTTGGAAGCTATCTTAGCCTTCTCCTCCAGATGACCGCAAAACTGGACGTCGCAAGATATATCAACGCCCAGAATTCCTAGACTTGACTTTTTATCAAGGGAAGTGCCCTGAAAGTGAGGAGATACGACAAACGGCGTCTTTTTTGCGGTAAACGCGCAGACTTGTGTCTTTTTGGGGTTAAATTGAACAAGGTTAGATTGAAGAAGATCACTTATACATTTGTGTGAAATTGAAAGATTATGTGACGAAGTGAAAGCTGACTGACTTCGGTGGATCTTTCAAATGTATTTTCAATTATGAATCCCCAGAAAAGCCCATACCTTTGAAACATAAAAGAAAGTTTTTTTTTTAAATACTTTCTTAGGGGACATCAACTTTACTGAAGACTCGAAATCATAGAAGTCCACGAAAATTCAACAGAAATCGCATTTGTTGAAAATTACCCAAAGCAATTTTTCCAAGGAAACTTGATTGCAGAAATTGATAAAACTCCTTGTTAGATTCTTAATCGATTTTTAATGACTTGTCATTTCTGTGGCAGTCAATGACCATTACGGAAACACAATATCATCATGTTATCAACAAATGAATCGCAATATATTTAGTTATAATTTATTGTATACAAAAATTACATTGTTAAATTGTATATTGTTAAGTTGTATATAGAGACTAAGATCAGAGGGAGACTTTGTACAAAAGTCGATTGCTTGGGCACCTCTGTCCCATTCGTATTTCTACCGTGAAGCAGTTGTGTTTGTATGACTGTGTTTCGGTTTGAAGGGTGGGATATGGCGTGAATTTACTGGGTACAGAGGAATAACACTTGAGCCCTCAGGAATGGCAACGCACGGGGGGTATCATGGGCGAAACAGTATACTCTGTTATGTCCATGGTACTGCTCATGTCTATAGGCGACGGTTACTACTTTCCATCAGGTGGGCCGTCAGCTTGTTTGCCATTCTAAGTTTTAATAAAAAAAAAACATATGTGTATATACGTTTGTATATACACGATTAAATATGATATAATTAGTAATGTATAAACTTAAGTTTGTTTAGTTCCTTTGTTTGAAAATTGCCACAATAATGTACACCACTCTACCCTCTAACATTGATGCTCCCTTCCAATTTGGGTTTGCTGGGAGAGAACTCTTTTATACCTTTATACCTTTGTTTTGTTTTTACCTCTGTCATATTTTTATGCATTATTAGTGTGTACAGTAAATTAGAAAATAAATAAATAAATAAATAAATAGTAATATTTGTCAACATTTTTTATCAATGGCTATAATAATATGTATAATTTCCGTTAGCAAATTATATATGTAATTTAATGTGAAAAAATGTCCAATTTTTTTTATAATAATAAAAGAAAATAAATCTTTAATAAATAAATTTTTAATTTAAAATTAGTTTTTCGTTCGCAACTACGTGTAAGCAGAAAATGAATGAAATAGATTACTACTAGATCAAATATTAAGTTATACACCAGATTTTAAATTAGACCGCAACCGTATATAATTTAGTACAGTAGTATTTTTTTTATACCACTGAGGTGGCAAACAAGCATACTGCCCACCTGATGGTAAGTGGTTACCGTAGCCTATGAACACCTGCAATACCAGAGGTATTACGCGCACGTTGACGACCCTGAAGAAACCTCTTTACCTCCCTTTTGAAGAACCCCATGCTGTAGTCTCTTGGGAAAACCTCGACAGGGAGCTCATTCCACAACCTGAGTGTTCGTGGGAGGAAACATCTCTGGAACAGCGCAGTGCGCGACCATAGAGGCTGTAGGACATAAGGGTGAACTCCCTGTCGATGGTTTTTACGTAATACCGTAACAAACATACAGACAGACAGACAAAATTTCAAAAAAATATTGTTTTACCTTCTATTCCCTTCATACATTTTTTTAAATATTTTATAATATGTATAGTTTATTATTTACAGTACTATTTTTCCACCATATATGTTATGCTTTATATACAAACACCAAAGAGTTTGTATATAAAGCATATCTAAAGTTTTATCCCAATCATCTGGATGAGTAGCGGTCTACCACCGCGCGTTTTTTAAGACATTTTCTTCCACGCACAACCACTCTATGGAATCAACTTCCAGCAGCAGTCTTTATTTACACTTTATTGTACCATTTATAAAATAGTAAATACATTTAACTGTAATAAGAAATGATACAAAAGGCGGACTTATCGCTAAGCAATCTCTTCCAGACAACCTTTGGGTAGAGAACATACGATACGATACGACATCATAACCTTCAAGAAAAGAGCATATTCCTTTTTAAAAAGCCGGCAGCACACCTGCAATGCCGTTAGTGTTGTAATATGGACGTAATTATGGGCGGCGGTAGTCACTTATCATCAGGTGAGCCGCATGCTCGTTTGCCCCTGTGTTGTAAAAAAAAATTTCAAGGTTGATTAAAAAATCCCTTTAAGAGATGAGGTAAAAGGACCGTCTGTGTACATTTTTGTTATAATCTTATATCTATATATTATAAGTGAATGTACAAAAGCATTTGTACTACGCACTACCTCGAATATTGCGACGCACGCACACACACTCATTCTTACAAAAACTGCTATAATATGCATTTTTTTTTGCTAATATTTAGTTAATTTTGTAAATTTTTTAGTCTAATTTTTAATTATTTTTTTTAACCTGTGGGTGTGTGGGTGTTGTCGCATATTTTGTAAAATAAAGTTTCTTTCTTTCTTTTATTAAATTTAATTATATAAATCTTCTATGTTACTATAGTACCGGCGCCGGCATGGTGTTTTTTTTTTTAATCATACATTAATTATTGGAGTATGATTTGCATATTTTATTAATAATATTAGTTCGTTGATATAGGACGAATACAAGAGAAAACGTACTATGGGCTATGGCGGGTCGCCAACTTAACGAAATAAAGGCTTGCCTTTGTTCCATTGTGTAACATGACATTGGCCATGATTTGATTGGATTGCTGTTTTGGATTGAATATATATATATATATTGCGATGAAAATGAAATGGTTATTTCGCCTGCGCTATCGATACATGCTGGAGGGGTGCCAGTGGGATGATTTGATGAGGAATAAAGTAGATCTATTAGCCCATCATGATGAATTCATCAAGAAGTAACCAAAATGATTTGCACGAGGAAATAGAGTGAGTAGAGAGTGGAGGCCGATCTGACAGGATATATTATTAATAGTGAAGCTAGCGGTATATATTATATATGGCGGTTTTGAAGTCGTTAACCATACCTAACACCTGAGTCTTCAGGAATGACAACACATGGGGGGTATCATGAGCGAAACAGTATACTCTGTTATGTCCATGATACTGCTCATATCTATAGGCTACAGTTACCATTTACAGTTTCCATCAGGTGGGCCGTCAGCTTGTTTGCCAATCTAAGTAGTATAAAAAAAAAACATGAAACAAAAAAATTACCCATGCTGTAGAATGTACTCGCATTATGATAGTTCAGCTTTAGCTATCTGCTTACCACATGCTTTCCAAGTGTATTGGATTAAACTGGAAGAGATATCTTTCAGGAATAAATCCACCCTTACAATATTTATAATTGTATAGTTTTATAAATCAAATACGACAAAAAGATTCGAACATTTATCTTGTGATAGTTATGAAGAATGCTTGTCGAGAGGACTGGATCATTTACTAATAAAAATGGATCCAAGTAATTTAAAATGAATAAATAAAATTAAATAGTTCAATCTGATGGAATATTTTTATATTATATAAAAATGAAAATATTTTTAAATACTGTTTATATTTTTCTAGAAAATCCCATTTCTAACAAATAGATTTTGTTTCACGATGTTTATTCTAGCAAAACTAAGATGTTATTAATACGAAAGTAAACACATACTCGTATATAAAAACTACAGATCAATTATATTCTTTCAAATTAAGGAAAAGATAAGGTTAACTTTTTTTTTCACCCATAAAAAAACCTGCAACAGTGCAAGCATACGGCCCACCTGATGGTAAGTGGTTACCGTAGCCTATGAACACCTGCAATACCAGAGGTATTACGCGTGCGTTGCCGACCCTAAAGAAACCTCTTTACTACTTTACTCTCTAAGAAGTACACTTAAATAGTGAAAAAAATTAAAAGCTAATTAACGAAAAATAACAAATTAAGTAAGCTACAATAGGCTGTTTTGTTTAAATAAATTCTCACAAGTTGTAGAAATAATAATAAAAAGTTCGGCGGGCATAGCCGCGGGAAACAACTGTTATTACGCACCTGATAAAACTGTTTACTTTTGTTTCATCCTACGATGGATAAGTCCCCTGGTGTAAAAACGAATATGCGAACACAGCCGAGGGCGTCATTTTATTTTATTGCTGCAATAGCTATTTTTTTCAACTAGATGCGGTAGTGTATCAGCCAAGACTATAAAAACTTGCTGACTACAATAATTTATATAAATTTAAAATGGTAGCGAACGGAGATAGTAAAGAAGTGGAGATTTAGAATAGGATTTAGGATCATATATATTGATCCCACGGTTTCACCTGCATTAATCAGTATATAAACTATTCTATGTGCTGTTAGGGTATAACCTACACGCGTACCAAATTTTTTTAGTAGTTCTTTATGTTAAAGAGTATCAATTCAACAACATGTGGAAGAGGGCAATAACTCCTGAAACACAGGTTTTTTTTCATACCTACCTTTGGAGTTAGGGACTTCAAACTATATTGTAACGAAGAGTAAAATATAGATTTATTATTATTGTTAAAAAAAAAAGAATTAATTATCCATTCATCTATTTTTACAAAATTTCGCATTTATATTTATTATAATAGGATAACAAATGCTTGGTATTCTATTTAGAATGAATTTTTGTATTTGACTTGGAATATCAAAGATATTAACGACTCGTGGATAGTACGTAGTAACAAACTGATTTTGAGAAAATTTCTATAGAACTTATTTATAAGTGTTGTTTTTACATGAAAGGATATCTTTCAGGTAAAAACAAGAATATTCCAAATCGGTGTATAAATGACTATGAATAAATGAACGGTGATAAAAAATGAATTCTGAGTGAGAGTGTCCTTCTTTTTGAAGCCGGCTGATTATAATAAACTAGTAATCACATGCGATTTCGTCCACTTAATCTCGATTTAGTTGGTTAGAATAAAAGAAGCCTATGTAGTCTTTTTTTTGTGTTTTTTTTTTTACAACACAGGGGGCAAATGCGCATAAAGCTCACCTGATGGTAAGTGACTACCGCCGCCCATGATCACCCACAACACCAATAGCATTGCAGGTGTGCTACCGGCGCTTCATTTTATATATTACGTGCATACAAAATCTTATGACAATCGGTTAAATCATTAAAAGAATAAGCGCCTAGTTAAAAATTAAGCAGAAATTGTTGTGATCTATTTATACTAGACATCAGATTTGTATACATATGCATTGCTATAGCTTCTATAATATAAATGAACTAAGCACAGAAATACTCACGTGTCTAAAATCCTTGTATTTTGCGGGAATTATTAACATGTCTGGGACAACAACTGGATACAGAAAATTATAATGAAACAAGCGACCTAAATTACTTAGTAAACCTATTACTTGACATTATATGTTATTGACATTATACATTTTATATAAGAATATTATAGATAGCTTAAATCCAATCAAAAAAGATATCCAAACTTTATTAATTCTTCAAGCAATTTATACAGCCAGTTGTGTTTAATCTTGGCTCATTATTTCACATTTTTATTTCAACTAGCCTAAGGATATTACTTCGTATGCGTGGATTTTAGAAGTAGAAAATTCAACGAAATAAACAAATTTTGGATCATATCAAGATGGAACGTATAGTGTCTGATTTTAAGTTACATCTTCAGGAACACAACCACAAGTGAGATCGCATCTAATTTGATACAGCAGTTATTGCATGATGCCGATGCAAACATACAAATAGATTACTAAAAATTATTGTTGCCAAAACAAATAGATAAATAGCTAAAGTTTTAAATTTTTTTTGTTTTTGTTTCAATTCTTATTATGTTATATTTTTAATGCCTTTCATGTATTCCCTTGTTTGAATTTTAATATATTAGTAAGGTACATATTTATTTTTGTAGATTACGTCCTTTATATGTATAAATATGAAAGTTTGTAATGACAGATGGATGGATGAATGAATAAATTGATGCTTATTACTCTTTCACGCATAAACTACTGGTGGGTTATGAATGAAATTTGCTATATGGGTAGGTTATATTCTGTTTTAGTACATAGGATATTTAATGTACTGATTGACGCGAGCGAAGTTGCAGAATACAGCTAGTAAAGATATCAATGCCTTTAGTATTGCAGGTGTTCATAGGCTACGGTAACTACTTACCATCAGGTGGGTTTGTTTGCAATCTCAGTGGTATAAAAAAATCATTTAGAACAAAACAAAAATGACAGCTGAATAAAAATATTATACTGGCCACGGGAATATTATGTAGATTTAAATTACATTTTCTATTGTTATAGGAGAAAATTAGATTTAATTTCATAATAAAAAACGAAACTTCAATTCTGATAGTTTTTTAGTAATATTTTTTTTTAACAAAACTCACATCTCCTCACTTAAGGAGAAGAGATGGCAGTTTTAAAGAATATTTGAATGTAGAACGCGTCGAATTGTTTGTTTATGGTAAAACAGGACTTTGTTTATTAAAAAGTAGCTTCAGTCGTACGTAACAAAATTATTATAGCACCAATACGGAAATAAACCTTATTTATTGTGAAAATAATTTATCCTCATTAACACATGAATGCAATCCCAGATGGCGTCAGAGCAATTTCATCGACAATTACCATTGTGTAGTGAATATACGATACGACCGCCTCTACACTTCGAGTCTGTAATAATGATTTTGAACTTTTCTTAATATGTTAGCTTACCGGATGGGAAGTGGTAACCATCGTCAATAGACATGAGCGGCATTATGGAGTCTCAGTACCATTCATATCATACGTTGTTATTTCAGAGAACTAACCTACGTGCCCTGTAATTTCCCTGCCATATATTATATTCTTTTAATTTTTTTTTTTATATTATATTAAGGGCTTTTACCTTCTTCAGGTATATCAGTCCTTTTGTACCCTGAACTGATTTCTCAAACAAAACCCCTAGATGCGGAAAGAGAAGAATTAATGGGCATCAATAATTTACAGAGATGTTCAAAAATTTCTGGTTTAAGTTCAGCTAACATAGAGTGAATAAGACCAATATTAAATTTATTTAAGTTAAAGTGGCGCATGAATTCTTCTCTTTCCTTCGTGTTATTATGAATTTTTAATAGAATATGATGCACATCATCGATAGTATTACAAGTTTAACAATGGGGTTCTTTTAAATTAAAACCTAATTATGTAAGCACGGTTATTTCATGTCATAAATATCAGTCAAACTGGTTTTTTATTACATACAGAACAGAGTTTACGATGGCGGGGAATCGCTAAATAATGGTAGAGTGCGCATGATGTCTGGGAATACCCCCATATCCAATATACACCTGGGTATACACCATGAAATAAAATTCTGGATTTCCGGTTTAATTTCGTGTTTTTGTTCGTACTGAAATGGGGCCCGTAAACAGAGCTTAATATTTCATTCGTTGTAAATCCTACTATAAATTATTCAAAACAACGATATTTTAATATTTGTAATATTTTTAAACGGTTAATTTAACATTAATTTGTGTTTAGGTAAGCTCTTTGGTCAGTTGGTGCATTTTTAATTTTGATAATTATTTTATTTTTTTTATTTTCCCAAAAATTAGGCAAAATGATTTCTAGGAGGGCTTGCATGCAATTCGATCTGGCATTATTATTAACAATGGAGTTTCCAGTTTTTATTATTAAAAATTACCTCCCTTCAGTGGAATATAGGTATACATGCCAATGACTTATGCATAAAATCTGTCTTTAGTGAATTTAAATATTGGTGTTGATATTCATCTTTGCTTACCAGGTCTACATGGATACGGCTGGTGATGCGGAAGGTAACTTCACCGTTATTGGTCTGGTGGAAGACCCCACTGCTCCAGGTGGCTGGAGTGCTCAACCAGTCGCCACGTTCCATTACGCCAACTCATCAGACCTTTTACCGGTAATCAAGAACTTTTATATTCAAATATGGCAATAAAATGTTACAAAACATTTATTGCTCATAAAAGAAAACATACATAAATATATATATAGAATATTGACACAAAATGTACAATTACAAATGGCGACCTTTCTGTTAAAAACAAGGTCTTATCGACAATCTGATGATCAGAGGAATAACACCTGAGTCCTCAGGAATGGCAACGCATGGGGGGTATCATGGGCGAAACAGTATACTCTGTTATGTCCATGGTATTGCTCATGTCTGTAGGCGACGATTACCACTTTCCGTCAGCTTGTTTGCCATTCTAAGTTGTATAAAAAAATCATAAATCATAAAACACGAATTAAAATTAATATCTGTAGATTTTCCGTTCATCAAACAGGAACTGGTGGGTGGTCACAGAATAGCTTGGATCGGTGGAAGCCCGCCTGTAGCGGAACCAGCTTGCGGCTTCAATGGCTCCAAGTGCTCGTTACCCCACGACCCTGGAGTGCTGTCAGCGGCTGCCGCCGCCGCTGCAGCGGCTATATTGGCTGCTGCACTCTTGTTTAGACATTATAGATACGAGCAGAAGTTAGCGTCAGTGCTGTGGAGGATCGAAGCCAAGGATCTAACTTTTATATCTCCATGCAACACAAATAAGGTGAGACATTTAAAAATATACCGTTTTTCTGAAAAAATGTAGCCAGCATCACTTACACAGAATGATGTAAAGATTCTAACCATACCCGATACTTTTAAATTCGTTCAGCTATTTAGAAATTATGGTGGAATAACAATACCCACATACATACACAAGACGCTTATTTTTGGCATCCGTATGTAAGGTTTAAGAATATAAAAAAAAATGTTTTTTTTTTTTGAGATTTTTTTTTTATAATTTGACAATGAAAGGGTCCTATTAAGCGTTAAGTTTACCAATTAAACAATGTACTGAAAGTTATTTTAAATTTAATAAATACATAGAATAATTAACATTGGGTTCTAAAAAAACCCGACATTAACCAATTATGATAAAACCAATTATTTAGAAATTAAAAACTGAAGTACAGATTTTGCTAAAATTTCTATGGGTTCAATCAGTAAGTATATTTGTAAGAATTTCCTGAATCGGTTTACAATGGACGGAGTTATGAACTAACAAACACACTAAAAATATATAACCGAATTGAGAAGCTGCTTCTTTTTGAAGTCGGTTAAAATGTCACAAATTCACAATAATATATATATATATATATATATATATATATATATATAATTTATATAATATATATAATTTATATAAATAATAAAAGAATAAAATATTATGTAGACATAATACAAAGTAAATTAATAGATATCTAAATATACTGTAAAACTTTGATAAAAAACAATTTAATTTTTTTTTAATATTAACGAGTTACGAGCCTTGAATTTGTTGACAATATTGTCAATGTCACTCTCTAACAGTGTACACGCTTAATGGAAACATCTAGAAAGGATAAAGATTGTTAATATTTCATCATTTACCGTTTCAGTGAAAATAATTTATACATAAACTTTGTTAAGACTAAGTTAAAAAGAGATTGCTATTTTGGGAAGGTAGAATAATTTTAAAATATTTTATCATTGTATCATATCATTTAAAAAATTATACCAAAAAATATTTTTTTAGAAAAAATCCTAATTAATCCGTACTAATATTATAAGTGTAAAAGTGAGTTGGTTTATTTGTTAGCGCCTAAATCAAAACACTATGAAGTTTGATATACATTCAGTATTTGAAATAAAGAACATAGGTTACTTTTTATTCTGATCAATGTACAAGTCTGGGTTATTCGGACGAAGTCGAGGGCTAAAAGCTAGTTAAAAATAATTACATTTTATGAAGAAGTCTAAGTCACTCAGCGAGCGACTTGCAAGAAGGCTATGCTTGGAATTTTGATGCGTGAAACTTCAAAGACCAAAATCACAAAGGAAAAGACCTAAAGAATCAGCTGGCTGAAATGGTTATGAACTGGTCGTAATAACTCTATTAATGAGCAATAGATAAACGTTCTTGGGTTGCTATCCCGTACAAATAAGTGGCAGTCTTCTACTGTATGCTTATCAAGGCAGTTTCTTCCACCCACAACCATAATTTGGAATTAACTCCCAGCAACGGTATTTCCGGGTCGATACGACATCGAAATCTTCGAGAAGAGAGCATATTCCTTTTTAAAAAGCCAGCAACATACCTTTCTCCGATGTATTAAGTGCTCATAGGTAGCGGTAGTCATTTACCATCAACCGTGAAACGCATGCTTGTTTGCTTTATGTGTTATAAAAAAAAAATATACGCAGTGCAGAACGATCTTTCATTACATGGAGCGATTCTTCGAATTGTCAAACTTTAGATATATTACGGGGAATCAGCGGATAAAGTTGTTTTAGAACTGTTCCTTACGCCAGTTTTCCTATAATATCTATACAACAGTAAACAATTTCCGGATGATTATGACGAAGGAGGATATATTTTTAAAAGTATCGAATATTTGAGTGTATAATAATCGAATATTTCGAGTATTTGAGTGACTCAAAAGATATAAATACCTACAAAAATCAAATAATAAGTTTATTACTTCCACGAATTAAATTTAAATTTTACTTTATCTACATTAACATCGTTATTTTTGTGTTCTAGAACACACAGCGTTCAAATTTTAGATATAGACAAAGAGAGCATAGACAAAGAAATTATTACGGTTCACTGATGAGAAATCTTTATCTAACTGCGCGTAAAGTCATCTGAGTTCCAAGACTTGATATTGCACTGTCTACCATGCGCTTCGCTGATTTTGTAGTGCAAGATCTATTCTCTAAGTGGACAGTCAATTAAACTCAGACAGGTGACAATATCGCATTCTTGGAATTGCTTTAGAAGACTTGAAATTAAGAGTTTAAGGTCGAAGAATTAAATTTTGTTCAGGCAATTAGTAAACGGTTACCGTACGAGTAGTGAGAAAATAAATATATCTAATTCTCGTGTCACCGTGTTTGTTACCAAATTCCTCCGAAACAGCTTTACCGATTTTCATGAAATTTTGTGTGCATATTCGGTAGGTCTGAGAATCGTTCAACATCTATTTTTTATATCCCTCAATGATAAGGGTTACCCACCCCTAAAAATTTTTTTTAAATTTTTTTTTCATTTAAATATGATTTATCATTGAAAAATACATACAATTTAAAATTTTCACCCTTTTACGATCAACCCCTGTTTTTTAAGCGCGATTTTTATATTCCGCAATAGGGTTTCAAGATGGCAATCGAATATAATAATTGTGGAACGAGAAATTTTCATGTTTAGTTCTCGAAATAATGTATATGGTAAAACAACGTTTACCGAGTCAGCTAGTCATATATAAAATTTATTCCCTATTTGATCGCAAATCAGAATTTAGTGAGAACATTCGAAACATTACTTACTATAATGAAAGACAGTATTGCAAAAGTTAATTGCGGTAAGCTGGAACCAACGAATCTGCAGATAATAGCCGAAACACGGAATGGAGATGTAAACAGGGTAGTTGCTTGTAAAATATTAGAACAAAACACGTAATGGATTTTCCGAAAGCCCGTTTAAGAGATCTTTCGTCAGTGAATCAAAGTAGATGATTTAATTAAATAAATTAATAAGGGTTGTTTGTTCTGTTGGAAAGTTACAATTAATATTACATATATTTACATTATTTTTAAGTCGGTTAAATATATATTTATATATATATAAAACCGGCTTAAAAAGTGAGATTTTTAATACGGTTATATATTTTTTTATTATGTTTGTTACTTCATAACTTCTTTGGTTATAAATAGATTTGAAAAATATTTTTCCATCTGAAAAGATATACTTATAGATGGATCTCATAGAAATTTTATT
Source organism: Galleria mellonella (assembly GCF_026898425.1). Classification (NCBI taxonomy): domain Eukaryota; kingdom Metazoa; phylum Arthropoda; class Insecta; order Lepidoptera; family Pyralidae; genus Galleria; species Galleria mellonella. Next base: position 2,511,500 of record NW_026441995.1, on the reverse strand, counting down.
AAAATCGGTTCAGCAGTTTAGTTTTTATATTAAAATAATTGGTTTTGTCATAATTGAAGTTAGATTTTTTTGTGGGATGCAATCTTTGATTATCAATATTGTATAATATTTTTATATGCAACAAATCTTTATTATATTTATTTATGATTAATTATATATATAGTTCAAATGTCACCGCTCCGTCTAAATCGGATATATCTATGTATATTCTGGCGGGCTATAAAGAATCGGTGGGAGAGAATGATTCAGGTCAGTTGGCTAATTGTGATTGCTTTACTAGGAATTAATTACGATGGATTCCAAGAGAGTCTGCGTAGAGGTCGAGCTGACAGAGGATATTGAAAACCACGGGGTCATCCTCATTTTTATAATGCTCTGTCTCTCTAATATGTACCTATATTTTAATACAAAGAATTTCTGTAAATATGTATTGTATCTTGATTTACGTTGTCAAACGATTTACAGGAAATAATATGAAACGGGCTAAAATTTGTATGGGACATACATGGAAATAAATCCTATAGATTACAAACAGATTTTGAAATCGGTGTAGAAATAAACAACGTTATCTCGTCATCGTATACATAAGAAAGAAATTTATTTTCTAACCTCATTTATAAAAGTCGTTCGAAAGGCGGTAAACTGAGAGCTAAATTAAACTCAAGTAGATATGTAGTACCCTACATAAACTGCACTTAGACCACAAAATACACTAAGGCGAAGTAAATTCCACCATAAAGTAAACCACCAGAGGGAGACTTTGTACAAAAGTCGATTGCTTGGGTACCTCTGTCCCATTCGTGTTTCAACCGTGAAGCAGTTGTGTTTGCATGGCTGTGTTTCGGTTTGAAGGGTGGGATATGGCGTGAATTTACTGGGTACAGAGGAATAACACCTGAGTCCTCAGGAATGGCAACGCATGGGGGGTATCATGGGCGAAACAGTATACTCTGTTATGTCCATGGTACTGCTCATGTCTATAGGCGACGGTTACCACTTTCCATCAGGTGGGCCGTCAGCTTGTTTGCCATTCTAAGTTCAAAAAAAAAAAAAAAAAAAAAAAAAAAAAACAAAAATAGAACTAAAAGGCTACATCTCGCTGAAGTGGCAACGTAATTGCAATCAAGTTCACTATGTAATTAACACTTGTTTGTGGTGAGGCATTTTGCGACGTAACCGAGGTGATATAACCTCTAGACAGTCATGTGCAATATACGTTAAGATGGAGCGTTTCAATACAAACGTTTGGGGGGAAAGGGATTGTTAATATTGGAGACTAAAAATCCCATTGCCAGCAATATACCCACCCAGGTCGACCTCCTCGCGGTTCCCCCTGGAAACTATCATGGTCAGTTCCTGATAAATTCATCATGATGGGCTAACTGGCCTGGTTTCATTCTCATCGATCACCCTTCACTGGTGCTCTGCCAGCGTATCCCGTTAGCGCAGGCGGGGTTACCGTTCCATTTTCATCCACCAAAAGAAAAAATACAAACGCTTTTTTTTTAGTGGATGATAATGAAATGGTAACCCTACTCACGCTATTGGTATACACTGGCAGGGCACCAGTGAGAGGTGATAGGTGAAGATGAAAAGGCAGATCAGTTAGCTCATCGTGACGAATTCAACGATACATTAGTCACGATAGTTTCCAGGGGAACCGTGTGGAGGTCGACCTGATTGGGTATATTGATAGCAATAACGACTAACCTCCCTATTAGGTACTATCCATCCCTTCCCCCCAATACAAACGTTTTGCCAACACCAAGCCAATTTTTTTATTAATGTCTGCCTAAAAAGGCGACCAAATAATAGGAATAACAATACTAGAATGTATTGTTATTACTTGTAAATGGGGAAATGTATTTTGTATGATTAGGTTGAAAAATGAATGTGTTAAAAATTTTACGTCTATACTCAAAAGGATGTCTTATGATTCATAATTACATTTATCTTATGCAATTATTTTAATTGATAACTTGGATATTAATTAATTGATATTATTTATATTAACTGGAGAATTTTTAATTGAATTGCTTGCAAGAATACAGAACTACGCGCTTTTTTTTTCTTGAAAAAAAATGTGTGCCACGTAACTTTCTGTAATAACTTTTGAATATAAAAAATAATGTAATTACTATTTTAAATATAATTAAATATAATATAATTATAATGAAATCTAAAATATTATTAGGTTCAGGATAGATTTAGGTAGGAAGGATAAGATCGGAGTTGTTAGTTTAGTTTAGATGGTTTATTTTTATAAATAATTTCATAATTTCTCGTATGCTTACTGATTCTGAGGACTTTACCAGAGAGAGACTCTGTACAAAAGTCGATTGCTTGGGTACCTCTGTCCCATTCGTGTTTCAACCGTAAAGCAGTTGTGTTTGCATGACTGTGTTTCGGTTTGAAGGGTGGGATATGGCGTGAATTTACTGGGTACGGAGGAATAACACCTGAGTCCTCAGGAATGACAACGCATGAGGGGTATCATAGGTGAAACAGTATCTGTTATGTCCATGGTACTGCTCATGTCTATAGGCGACGGTTACCACTTTCCATCAGGTGGGCCGTCAGGTTGTTTGCCATTTTAAGTTGTATAAAAAAAAGACTTATAAGACAAAATGATTGCAGACGTCAATGCCTCAAGACGTGGACACGCGGCGAGCTCACACCACCATCGCTCTGTATCGAGGCAACATAGTGGCCATCAAGCGATTGCAGAAGAAGAGCATCGACGTGACCCGAGCAATAAGGAAGGAGTTGAAGCAGGTGAGGACTTTACTATATAGTCTCTTTTAATAGAACTTCATGAGAAGATAAATAAGGTTTGTTAAAATTATCACAAAACATTCTTTTTTTTTTTATACCACTGAGGTGGCAAACAAGCATACGGCCCACCTGATGGTAAGCGGTTACCGTAGCCTATGAACACCTGCAATACCAGAGGTATTACGCGCGCGTTGCCGACCCTGAAGAAACCCCTTTAAAGGGGGGGGGGGGCCTTTTGAAGAACCCCATGCTGTAGTCTCTTGGGAAAACCTCGGCAGGGAGCTCATTCCATAACCTGAGTGTTCGTGGGAGAAAGCATTCTCCAAATATGATGATGATGGTGATGATATTAGGTGTACTGCCCAATGTTGAACAACCCCCTTTGGGGGGTATTGTTAGTAGTTGCCACGCTTGGCAGGCGGGTTGCAATCGCAGTTATGCTTTAATGATGTTTTAAGAGGGACGCTGCTGCCTATCTCTTAGACGATTAGGTAAGTTCCCTCAGTCGCCTCTTAGGACACCCACGAGGAAAGAAAGGATATATAATAAGTGATAAATGGTAGCATTCGGTCAATTATAGATAGACCCTTTTAGAATTATATACGTATATATAGCTGACTCTATAAATATTATTAAATTTAGTAAATTGCCAAGTATTTATAATTACTTCATTAATAATTTTATCTTCGTGAGATTTCATTTCTGGCATTAATTAATTAATTTGTTTATTTTTAACTACATACATCTGTTGTAAACGAACAACTTTCTCTAGTTATTTCATTAAGGCACCGTTTCAGAGTTTTAATGAAAATATGTATTCGCTTAAAATGTTGTGTGTAAAATTAATAAAATATTAACAATGTTGTTATAATTGAAAACTCCATAGTTTTGTATGAATTCCAAAAATTTTAATTGTATGTCACAATATGAACAATAATTGTGTTGATTTTCTTTATTGTTGGCAATTGGTAGAATAACAAATACACTTTCGTCTTCTTTTTCCAACCGTTAACTCCAGTTTACATACGCTTTCTGTCTTTACCTAATTGTTAGCTGGTAGTGAATGCCATATGGCATTAAGTTCACCACTTGTACAAAGTTTTTTTATGTAATAAAAAATACATAAATATAATGTGAAAGTAAGTTTGTTTATTTGTTCGTTTGTTATCTCTTGGCGTATTATCGGCTTAACCAATTGTCATCCAGTTTGGTATAGACGTACTGTTTGAATGTAAAAGGATTAGCGCAGGCGATTTCATTTCATCCATTCAAAAAATAACATTTGCCTATGAAACCTAAATAGATTGAATATTTTTACCTTTCCATATTGGATTAAAAATATTTTCATACTAACTATACTAGTATCCTGCGGCTTCGTCCGCTTAAAATAGGATATAAAATATACTGTTCTAAATTAGGATATAAATAAATACCAGTATACCAAATTTAATTCAAATTCATTTAGTTATTTAGTTATGATTGAGTATTTTTTACTAGAGGGAGACTTTGTACAAAAGTCGTTTATTTGGGCACCTCTGTCCCATTCGTGTTTCTATCGTGAAGCAGTTGTGTTTGCATGGCTGAGTTTTAGTTTGATGGGTGGGATACGGCAGTGAATTTACAGGGTACAGAGGAATAACACCTGAGTCCTCAGAAATAACAACGCATGGGAGAAACAGTACTCCGTAGCTTGTTTGCCATTCTAAGTTGCATAAAAAAAATTATGCCACTTAGAATGGCACACAAGTTGACGACTCATCTGATGGAAAGTAGTAACTCTTGCCTATAGATATGAACAGTATAATGGACATAATAGAGTATACTGTGCCCCCTATGATATCTTCCATGCGTTGCTGTTCCTGAGTACTAAGGTGGCAGCCTATAATTTCATTACCATATCTCCACCCTTGTAACTGAAGCACAGCTATATCCCACCTTTCTAACTGAAACAGCTATGCAAACAATTGCTTTACGGAAGAAACATGAATTGGACAGAGGTACCCAAGCAGATGACCTACAAACTAGCTTAATAATCTACTAAAATAGTAAAATACTACCGCCATACTCAAAAAATTAGAAACTTTTACAAACCTATTTTAACTATTATACTGTTTTGTCACTTTCCTTCCAATTAGGAATTTTCCAATTAGTGTAAAAAAGAGACAAAATTGTTCAATAACTAAAATAGGGTTATGTCAAGTTTGACGTTTTTATGGATAAAGGAGTTAAAGTACAAACTTTTACATTTATAATATTAGTAGGCTTTAGTTGGATTTAGACTTATCTTCTTTTAAAAAAGTTATTCAGTTTCATGAATAATTTATGCTGGATTTCGTTTTTTTTTTATAGCCGTTTCGTTACACGTTGAATTTTTAGCGTTCCATTTTAGGATTCACCGTTTACAAAGTAAAACAGCCATAATGTAGTCTAGTTTTTTAATCGACTTAATAAAAGAGGTTTTCAAATCGGTTCTATTTGAAAAATTATTCTTTAATTTGAAATGTTATATACAATAGTTAGCTGTAAGGTCTTTGTATAGAGTAGGCCACCCCTTCTTTTCCTAGGTGTCGTAACATACGACTAAGGGAAGCCAAGGGATTGGTAGCAGCGTCTCTCTTAAAACATTTCCAAAGCCTAACTGCGGTTGCCAATCCGCATGCAAAGCGTAGCAACTACTGGCAAAACCCTACAAGTGGAGACTTATGTTCAGCAGTGGACAGTTAAAGGCTGATATGATGATAGAATAGTGACGTAAAAACTCCATCAAAATCGATTTAATAGTTTGATTTGTGAATCAAAATATCTTGTTTTGCCATTATCGACGTCGGTGTATTTTTCTTCGTGAATCAAAATCTGCTTGTACCTTTTGTCGAGATCACTTATTTGTGTTAAATATTAAATTGGCTAAAAACCGTATATTGAATTAGAAGTTCAATAAAATTATATTTATTTATAATGAATTTATTTTGCAATTTTTAATTCAAATGTGATTAATTTTTTAATTAATTCAAACATAAAACTACATGTTTTTTACTATTTAATATAAAACCATGGTACTTATTTAACTTAATAGAATTACACCGATTTAAAATATTTCGAAGAAATATCTATATTTTAGTAGGTACAGATTTCCAATTATATTGATTTTTAAGTCTAGAAATTAATTATATAACCAACGGGCTAATAGAGTTTTGACGCTGATTTACCTACGTATTTAAACTTGTTTGAGATATTAATTATAAGCAATTATAAGGAATTAATTATAGCATATAAACGTGTATACGCTTAAAGGTGTTAAGTTTATATTAAACTTCAATAATTTGATTACAGATAGATTCGTAGGAATAATTACTAGATCTTATAAATTAACTACTAGTTATTTACCCGCGGTTTTCATTGTATTATCGGGGATATATTAACCAATTTACTCGTAGATGAAAGTAGATTATAACCATCTTTATTACAAATACTACATATACGGCAAATTTTATAATAATTTATTGAACAGTTAATTTACAAGGTACAGAGGAATAACATCTGAGTCCTCAGGAATGACAACGCTTTAGGGGTATCCTGGGCGAAACAGTACTCTGTAGCTTGTTTGCCATTCTAAGTTGCGTTACAGTTAAGACGCCATGAATTAAGAAATCCAGTTTAACATTTATAATTATACTTCAATGTTGCATCCTCAAGATTTAAGTATACCATGTAGTCCGTTGTCTTATATACCGCATCAGCACACAGTTTAGATTTTATTTTTATAAAGAAAATACAAGATATTAAGAAAAAGTAAAATAAAAAGGAGTTACACTGACTTGACATCCGGGCCGATGCCATCCCTAGTTCTCATTCGTGTTTTGTGTGCCGCATCAACTACACGGTCTTAAAATAAATTAATACGATTAGGATAGTTACACGATCTATAAGTTATTATACTATCGTTTTACTCATAATGGAAGAAATACGTAAGCAAAATAAAAGTACCGATGTGTTAATGCGTAAAATAAGAAAATTTGAAAAAGGAAGTTGAACGGTCGCGACGTCAATATTCACCGGGCAGTGATGAAAATAACAATGGATTGGATGGTGAGTTTTATGACCTTATTGCTCCTTTTAAACGTCATATTTCAGTCTGTATACATGGATTTCATATCATGATAAGCTGTTAGGTACTTGGTTTTTTCTAACCAGTTACCCAATAATTCATCTACCCACGTAGTAAAAATATATCTACGTACTTGTAAATGGAATTTTATTCCTCTTTAAATTACTTGAGTACGTAATTTATGGGCATACATAAAACATTCTAAATAATAATGAATGATAAATAAAAGTATTTATAAAATTATGCACTACGAATTGATGCTGACTACGCACAATCATAATGTAAGTTATACAAGACTCACTTCCAATAAGTGTGTAATAATAAGTTATTAACAATATTATTATTGTACAACTAACTTTGTTATCTGCTTAATGAAATTTAAAATCATACCCGTACTGATCATTCCTCAGTGGTGGCACGAGATGTCATCCGGAAATGACTATTATTTTTATGATTACATATACTGTGATCTACTTTCATATTTCCTCAGTGGTGGTACGAGATGCCATCCGGAAATATATTTACTGACTTTCCTAATGTGGTGATACGAGATATCATCCCGAAAGTTAATAAAACAGGCTATGATACCTTTGGCAAGATCTTCAGTTTTGCTTTTTTCACGCCTTAGAAACCGGAGTTGGAGACTCATACCTCCCACAAACAGATAATGAGTATGAATATCCTTTAGAAGACTACCCGTCGCAGGACGAGGATGATTATACTGAACGAATTAAATCGGTGGTTATGGCCCCTGAAGTCACTTTAGCAGATGCGCCCACTCCAGTACCGGCTGGTACTGATGTGTCAGCTGACATAACTGCAGCAGTAGATCCCGATAAAATTTTGCCTACCGACCAGGAAGTTGCTATTTCAGAGGAAACCCTCTCAATTTTAGGCGAGTCAAAAAAGTTTGCTGAACTCTTCGGCAAGAAAATTCCAGATGAAATCGCTGAACTTTGGGGTAAAATATTATTGGAGGGATTGAGTAAAGAAGTGAAAGAAAATTTACAGAAAAAGATGTTGATTCCAGAAAATTTTCAATTAATATTTAAATGCGGAGGTAGTCGCAGTTTTGATAGAACAAGCTAAACATCGATACAAACGATTAGAGAAATCACAAAATTAACTTGGGTCAGCAATAGCAGGAATTGTAACATTAATTACGGATATAATAACCGGTAACTTAGATAAGATGCACCTTATTCAGAAATTATCTGAAATAAATAAATTATGCCAGATTTACACTATAAGGAAACCATGAACAGACGTCGTCTAATAATTCCAATGTTAGATAAAAGTTTCCTGAATGTTATTCAAGGCATAAAACGAGATGTTGACATATTTGGCAACAAAAATTACTATAGAAAAATCTGGACAACAATTAAAAAGCCCGTCTTTCAGCAGCATAATGTGACTTCACGTGTGCATCCCCCCCGTCAATCGACGGGTGCGGAGCGTTCGTTCTTGCCACCGACTTTCGAGTTTTCGCTACAATCGGGAGCCAGCGTTATCACAGACATAGTGTGCGCGGAGGCGGCCAGCAACTGCGCCGGCACCAGCACCGGCACAACGCGGCCGACCGTCTCATTTGAGCAGGAGTTTTACGACAGGAGGAGCTGTCGTTAGAGGTACCTCTTGCTGATAAAATTAAACATTTCCTACATAATTAGTTAAGAATTACCACCGATCTTAATGTCCTTTCTTACATATACACTTTAAAACCGAGCCATATCAATCGAATGAACCGGCGAACCCACCTTATTCAAAATTAGAAATGAACAAAACAATAGTCAAATTTCTTGACTTGGGTGCTATTAAACCTTGTCTATAGCATACTGATCAATTTTTATCTTCTATTTTTCTCATACCTAAAAGTAATGACGATTTTAGATTTATTTTAAACTTTAAAAGTTTATATAAATTTATGAAAACTGCTAAATTCAAAATGTAGGACATTAGGACGGCATCACAACTAACAGTGTGATATCTGTTTCTATATGGCAACTATAGACCTAAAAGAGGCGTATTTTTTAGTCTTACTACATATATTTAGCAAAAAAGAAAAAAAAAAAAAAAATTACGATTGCGTTTTGATGAGTTATATGAGTTCACTTGTTTGCCTTATGGCTTACGTTTGGCACTTATATATTCACGAAACTTTTAAAACCTATTCTATCTTATTTACGTAATAAAGGGCATGTAATAGTAGCATACTTAGATAATTTATTATATATTGGTGACTCATACAATACCTGTCTCAACACTGTCAATATCCTTATTAATATCTTTAAAAATTTAGGTTACGTAATTAACTACGAAAAAAGTAACTTGATGCCTACAAACAATATTAAATTTTTCAGCTATATATTAAACTCAAAAGATATGATATTGAAATTACTTCAAGAAAAACGAATTAGATTGTAAGATATGACAAAAAAAAAAAGCTTTAGTAACAATTAGAGTATTTACAAAGTATGTTAGTACCATAAATTCAGTATATCTAACAGTTCGATACATTCATCTATTAAAACATCAGGATAATAAAGACGCAAAAATGAAGACTCTTCACTTTCAGGGTGGGGAGATTACTTAAGGGGCAAATAGCACAAGGTCATTAGTCTATTAAAGAGTGTAAGAATCATATTAACTATCTTGAGTTATTGGCAGCATTCCTAGGAATAAAAAGATTTTGTAAAGATTTATTATTATTATAATACCATATAATACTAATAATACCACAGCAAAATTGCACATAAATAGGGTGGCCGGTGTACAATTTCCACAACTAACTTCTATTACCAGAGAAACATGGTCCTGGTTTGAGCAACGAAACCTATTCATTTTTGCGTCTTATATAAAATCTCGAGAAAATACTGAAGGTGGTAGAGCATCTAGAGTAACAAATATAGATACAAGTAAATTTGGGATGGATGGATATTGTTTATTCGTTTCACGAGATCCAGAGGCGTTCCAAATTGATGCATTTACAATATGGTGGATCTCGTATTTTTTTTATGCATTCCCACCTTTTTGTTTAATAACGAAATGCCTCAGAAAAATTGTGAACGATAAGGCTACTGGTATTTTAGTAGTTACCTACTGGTCAAGTCAGCCTTGATACCCAATGTTTTCTAGCACTGACTTGTTCTGATGTAATGTATTTCCCACCTAATGCAAATCTTTTGTTGTCCTCTTCCAGAATAAGTTACCCTTTATGGCCAAGACTTACTCTGGTGTGCGAGAATTTATCCGAAAGGCCTTCATGAAACAATTTTTCTCCACTAATACCATAGAAATTATGATAAAATCTCTTTCCTTGAGTACATTGCAACAATTCAATACTGTGTATAGAAATTGGATTCATTCTTGTAATAATAACAAAATAGATTATTGTAATGCATCAGTATAAATAATACTAAATTTCTAACGGAAAACTAATAATGGTGCCAACTACAGCACCTTAATACAGATCGGCCTTGTCATTAATATTAGGCAAACAATTATGTAATAACGACCTAATATCTCGATTTACCAAAGGTATTTTTAAAATGCAACCTAATTTACCTAAATATCATAAATTTTGGGATCCGAATTTAGTTTTCTTATATTTAGCTGATCAATATTGTAATGAGACATTAAAATTTGATTGTTTAAGTAAAAAACTAGTGAGTCTGCTCGCGTTATCCACGACACAACGCGCGCAGACATTGTCATTGATTGAAATTAATAATATATTATTTAATGACTTCGGCGAAATTGTACTAATCGCAGATATTATTAAAACTTCAACATATAATAATAAAAATCCGATGTTACATATAGCCTCCTTTAAAGAAAAAGAATATATTTGCCCAGCAAAGACCCTGGCTGATTATTTAGTTAAAACTGGGGAATATCGCTCTCTACCCAACACCAATAAACTCATCTTGACTTTTAAAAAAGCTACAACACAACGCGACCTCTCAGTCGATTAGTTGATGGATTAAGTATGTACTAAAAGTTAGTGGAATAGATATAAATGTATTTATATATATCGCATAGTACGCAATATGCATCGACGTCAGCAGCACATCGTGCTGGACTATCAGTAGATATAATAAAACAGACCGCAGGATGGTCTGGTAATTCTTTATGCGTCCCAAAATTTTATAATTTACCGTTACATGATCCTAGGCAGGATAGGGCCTTTGCTGAAGCAATCATCATTTTCAATTTTCAATCAAGTGGTTCAAACGTAAAATTTTTGTTTTCTTTTGTGAGATTTAAGTTTGATTCTAACAAATTACATACATATAATTGATTAGATTTATTAATAAATAAAAAACGAATATGAACTATTTTTTTTGTATACTTATATTTGTTTAATATATCATATTGTCATGTCTGTCATTATATTTTTATTCTTAGATTATATCAAATGTTACCTATGAATAGGTAGGATCATTCTGCATATAATCGCTAAACATCTACATGGTATACTTAAATCTTGAGGATGCAACATTGAAGTATAATTTATGGTTAATTGAACTTACCAAGTGAACTTCAACCAAAATTATACGAAATGTTGCATCCGAAGAGATTTAAAGTCCCGCCCTACCCGATTATATGATATATACATACCCGTATGTATAAATCTATATTCATCATATAAATATCTATATGTACCCCCTTTATATGCAGATTGATTCTACTGCTTCCTCTAAAAGAATGAGAACTAGGGATGGCATCGGCCCGGATGTCAAGTCAGTGTAACTCCTTTTTATTTTACTTTTTCTTAATATCTTGTATTTTCTTTATAAAAATAAAATCTAAACTGTGTGCTGATGCGGTATATAAGACAACGGACTACATGGTATACTTAAATCTCTTCGGATGCAACATTTCGTATAATTTTGGTTGAAGTTCACTTGGTAAGTTCAATTAACCATAAATTATTAGTGATTCATTCTTGTTTCCAAATCGAGCTGCCAAGAAGATTTTTTTTTGCAAAATAATACAAGGTTTAAAATCATCATCATCATGTCAGCCATTATCTGTCCACTGCTAAACAAAGGCCTCTTCCAAAGATCGCTATAAGGAACAATCCTAAGCCACTACCATTAAAGCTTTTTGTCAGGTGTTCTACACGAGTAGCTTGTAAGTCAACTGTAACCAAAAAACTTACAATGTTCTTCGAGTCCAATAAAATAATGCCTTCAGGGCACTGTTGGGGCTACCTCGTCTCTGTAGTGCGTCACACGTTTGCACGAGAGCGTACGAATGATTTTTACGCAATACGGCGCAAACGAATTGTTTCGCTGTTGGGTAGGGTGCGTGTTAACTCAAACAGTGTCCTGAAGATGTTTGCTGATAAAATGGACTGTGCCATCCTAAAATATTGGGTGGGACAGGTTATCAATGCAAGAGCGTTATGACCGCTCATTTACTAACATAGGTTAAGTCAATTTACAACTAACAAAATGGGCCTTATGTAGTTTGATTAAATAAATATTATTATTATTATTAATTCCCTGCAATGCATTTGAGGTCGTCACTCCATCTAATGGAGGATCGTCCTGCATTGTGTTTGCACGTACGCAAGAACCTGTCTTCTCCATCGGTTGTCGATTCTATATGACCAGCCCATTGCCACATCAGCTTGCTTATCCTTCGGACTATGTCGGTGGCTTTGGTTCTTTTGCCGATATCCTCATTTCGGATTCTGTCATGCAAAGAAACTCCTAGCATAACCCTCTCCATAGCTCGCTGAGTAATTTGAAGATTTTGCATCCGGGCAATCGTGTAGAATCATGTTTCAGTTCCATAGGACATTAAGGTTTACAATATTTACAAGTAAATTTAGCACCTTGCATAGCTTTAACAGATTACTGCCTACTTTACAAAAGAGAGGAATTAACGCAATCATTTACATAAATAGATTAATTTCCATCTCATATAAACCATAAATCGTGCAATGTAAGTCTCAAAGTTAAAATTCATAATTTTCATCATATTGCCTTTAACTGTCTACCGCAGAATATAAACCTTCCCCAGAAAGAGAGTTTTTCCAGTAGCTGCCACGCTTGGTAGGTGGGTAGGCAACCGCAGTTAGAGTTTTAGTGAGTTTTAAGAGAAACGCTGTTGCCCATCCGTCGCTATCCCTTAGTCGCCTCTTACGGCCACGGGAAAGGAAGGGATGGCCCATTCTATGCCAAGACCGACACGGCCAAAATTAAGATTATTAGGTGATAAATTAATTGATTTTAATCAGTAGTCATTAATCCTCAGATCCGTGAACTCCGCCACGAAAATCTAACCGCTTTCGTTGGCGTTTGTGTCGAGAGTGGATCCAGCTGCATCGTCTCAGCTTACTGTTCAAGAGGCTCACTTGCACGGGTACTAGCCGACAGGGATCTCCACCTGGACGATATGTTCGTCGCCAGCCTAGTAGCGGACCTACTGAGAGGTCTCACATACCTGCACGACTCTCCGCTGATATCACATGGAAATCTGACGTCTAGTAATTGCCTGGTGGACAGTCGTTGGGTGCTGCAGATCGCTGACTACGGTCTTCATAATTTGAAGAGTGAGTACATTGAATTTTATATCGTAAATATTAATTGAATGAATTTCAAGTAATTCATTGAATTAATATATAATTATGAATCACTTTTTAGATTTTCTGGCCGTCTTATTACAAGAATCCATCGTTAGGCACGAATCTGTCCCCTTGAAAGGCCCAAGATATATGTATATATATATTTTGTTTAACACAATCATATCAATTGCCTAGCCATAGGGCAATGAGGAATCAGGCATTGAATATATGGAAGCAGCCCAAACTAGGATACCCAGACTAGAATCAATTTAGTAAAGTTCGTTCCTAAAACTACCTCGATTGAGGCACTCGAACCCACACGCAAATCACATTATGCAATGTGCTTACTACTGCACAACGGAGGTCGACATATTATTACCATGCCTTGCCATCCCTTTCTGCTATACGCAAATACACATCTGAGAGTAGATTTTTAAGGGTTATCGTCGACAAATCAGATGGTAACTGTCCACTGCTAAATAAAGGTCTCCGTCTTGGGTGGTTTTACCAGTAGTTGCCACACTTGGCAGGCGGATTGGCAATAGTAGTTAGACCTTGGTGATGTGTGTGAAAAAGAGGGACGCTGCTGCTCATCCCTTTACCATTAAATTCCTTTAGTTACCTCTTACGGTTCCCACGAGAAAGAAAGAAGTGACACATTATATGCGAAGACTGGATAGTAAACTCAAATAGATGAAATTACAATAATTGTGCTTTAATCCCGATTAATTTCATATAAATTTTGCGGTACAAAATAGTCGCAAATAAAAAGTCGAAACGTGCAGTCATGAATAATCTGTTTCATACTAACGAAGCAGAGTTGATCAGTGTTCAACATCGATCCACTTTAAGTGCCGTGTCAATTTCAAATAAAAAACCTATGACGTAACCTAGTTACGTCCTTACACGTGTGACATAAGTTCGCATACTCGATAAGAATAAATAGATTGAGTGGAAGTAACACATAGATATACCATTTTTTTTGTAAATGAATGAATGCATGAATTTATTGCTAAAAATGTGATACAATAAAATAATATGGTAATATTACAATAATGATACTATTAACTATTAGATAATATTACAAAAATATACAATAGTGCAGGCAGTAATGCCACCGAAACGTACCTTTCCTACCTACAGAGTCGGTACAAGATATTTTTTTTAATGAATGAAAATGGAATTGTAACCTACCTATGCTATCAATATACATATTTCAGCAATATCAGTGGGATATGCTAGGTGAGAATGAAAGCAGGCCAGTTAGCCTATCATGATGAATTCAACAATGATTAGACATAAGTTGTCTTGGTAAGATATATTGCTAGCAATGGAGTTGTTAGACCACTTAACAATTCCCTATCCTGCATAGGTTGAAAGAATTATCACATTTTTTTTTATGTAACAAAGCAGATATTGATGCAGCTGGTGATGCAGGTAATGGATACAGGTGGTTCAGGACCGTTCCTTATAGCAGTGTATGAGGGAGACCTATGTTCATCAGTGAACGGATAATGGCTGAGAGGATGATGATAAAGAAGACAGATATTTCTGGTATTTACAAGTCTAAATGATTCAGTGGTAGACAGCGCGTCTGATGAAAAGTGGTGACCGTCGCCTATAGACATGAGCAGTACGATAGACATAACAGAGTAGGTATACTGTTTCGCCTACGATACTCTCAGTTGTCCGCGTTGCCATTTCAAGGAATCAGGTGTTATTCCTTTGTACCCTGTAAATTCACTAACATATGGGTATTTCTCTGTAAGCTCGTACAGGTCCCATACAAATGCTGTCCTAACAATTATTTTTGCCATTTGCCAAAAAACCATGTCGTATTTCGAAGAAAATTAACTATTATTTTAGTTAGATAAGGAGGCCCACTGAATTTATACGTATTTTCCGAGTTATTAACGATTTTTCAAAAAATCATGACAGGGGACTGTATAAGGTACCAGGGGACTGTTACAGGGCCATCGTTCAAGAAATGCCCTCGTTCGATGCCACATGGAAGAGTATTGAAAATTGGTCGTAGATGTGTCCAAAGAGCAGCAGATGAATGGGCTATGTTCTTGGAGACTGTGCAAAAAGAAAGAATGGAATTTCGTAGGTAAACCACTAAGGTATGCAGGCTCAATTGTGCTCGAGATCCATCGAAATGAAAGTTCTGTATCTCTTTTGCGTATTTAGTGTTATAATTCTCGCTAAAATCTACGTGGATCAGAACTTCATCATCTTGTAGATTTGACTTTAAATTATTCATTGTTTTATATTGGTGAACAATATTTCGCTGGTGATCAAAAATTTGTGTTAATCTGTCTGTAAATGTGTTATGAGCTGTCTTGGATATCCAAATGTTTTTTTCAAATACTTAGTCACCAGTCGGTTCCATTTAGTCTTAAAATCTTGAATTTCAGAAATTCACATTTTATATCCTTTCTGTCATCAATTTGTTTATATTTCGGGTTTTTATCAATGCGAGTATGACATGATCTCGCCAAACAATTAATATTATATCGGTCACAACATAGATCTTTCAGCAACTTTTGGTGATTGTTGTAAGTCAATATGTTATTAGTATGAAGTGCGCTGAGCTTCATGTCTATGTTACTATGAACTATGCAAAGACATGTATCGTGATCTGGAGCGTTTGGCTTCACAACCCAAAATGGACGGAGTCGGCCAAATTTTTGGTAGCTAATTTTTATGTGCCCAGTAATAAACTTTTTATAAAGATTAAAAACTGTGTCAAGAAGATATCTCTTCTGCTTCTTCACAGTATTTCTAGTTATAAAGTTGTAAGTTGTACTTCACAAGTTTTTTTTTCTAAACGTGTGATTTATTTATTTATTTCTCTGTTAAACTTCTTTTGTTGTTCTAAGACTTCTTTTCTTCTTTGCTGTAGACTAGTACTGGAAACTGCTGGGCTTGGAGCTGGAGATATTTGAACTGGAACTAGAGTGGCGGGTCTTATAGACAAAGCATCTGCTTCTGGATCTGATAACGGTGTATTTTCTCATACAAAATTATTAGTGACGCTTTTCAGTCTTAGTTTTTTGGCTCGGTATACAATACAATATTAATTCCACTTCTTTAAGGCAGCTCTGTACTCACGAGATGACCATTACTAATTTTCACAAACCTTTTTCTTTTGGTACTTCCAACTTCTCCTTTTCTCTTATTTGTTATCTCTTTTCAGAATATTTTTTCTTCTTTTGTATCGTAGTCGCTCTGTTTCTCTCTTTTTTTTATCGTAGTTCCCCTCGGGATTTTTTTTCTTTTTAGGAACGATATCATGTATGTTTGATCGACCTGTATAAAATAATATAAGTTTATAAAGGAAAATAATGCAAAGCAATGATACTTAGCGGATAAATTTACACCAACAATATATAAAAACAATAACCAATATGCAAAATACACAGTCCCCTGTTGTTTAAAACAGTCCTCTGCTGCATTTTTAGGCTGGGGACTGTTGCCAGAGGACTGTGTATTTAGGTTAGATTTCACAATATTTACAAAACTGATGTAAAATAGTTTTTTAAGAACCTGCCTATCAACTTAGACATAAATAATAAAATAATAAACTATATAGCGATTATTAAAGTAATTAACAAATAAATAATATTACTTACCAGAGGACTGTCTGTGGTAACGGACCAAACGCGTATTCACCTTACAAATGAAGTTCTGACGCTAAACAAAATGGTGTCTCGTTGCCACTTTCGGCAAGGTTGCCAATTTAACAATAATTACGTTTCGTTTTTCTCTAAAAAACTTTTGTAAATATTACAGTTTTTTTTTAATATGGATTTAAATTTTTGGCAGGGGACTGTATGGAAATTCTAGGGACAAAGTTTACAAGTGTTTACTAATATAATAGAATTCGTAATGAGACCTTGTTTTGCGAAATTAATATTAATTTTATATTTTTTATTATTATATTAACTGCCAAATGTATGTAGTTTCAATAACTTCTTCATAAATCTCGTTTCTAGGCGGGAATACAGTGATGGGGACAGCTAGGGGACTGTATTTTTAGAGCTTCAATCACTTCTAGAAAAAAAATTAAAATAGTTATGGTTCTAAAAACAATGGGCCCGTAAATTTTTGGGGTTAAAGTTTCATTAGAAATGATTTTTATGAAAGTAATTATATTACTTTTTGAAAAAAACAGTCGGGACAGCCGATTACGAGTTTATAGAGAATCACCCATATCTCACTCTTCGAACCGAAACACAGCCATGCAAATACAGCTGCTTCACGGTTGAAACACAAATGGCACACACCCCAATTCATAAGTATATATAAGTAATATTAAAGTATATTTTATATACTTATATATAACAGCTATAAAAGTAGACGAAGCAAAACTAATATGTAAGAACAGAGACCTTTGGTACTTGGTTCTTTTTGTCTTCCTCTTTTCTCAGGCAGCAAGAACCAAGTGAGCGTGAAAATAGTTATAAAGAAAGCTCGATATATCTAAGTATTAACTAACGACTTGTGGCTATGAAGTACTACAAAATTTATTACGAAACTTGCTAAAACAACTTTGAAAAATGTTTGTCTTACCTACGTTAAAGAAACTGTATGCAACCTCAACTTTTTTAATATATTTAAATATAATAACATAATTATTTTAAAACATTTTTCTTGTAGAGTGCAAGTGAAATATTGTATAAAACTTCATTCTTATAAGAACTTAACATAAACTAAATGGACTATTAGTAATTACCAAAAAATTTGGTTACTTTTAAGTGAAAACTCGTTGGATGAAATAATATATTATTATATTATTTACCAGAAGAAGACTTTGTACAAAAGTCGTTTGCTTGGACACCTCTGTCCCATTCGTGTTTCTACCGTGAAGCGATTTCGATTTGAAGAGCGGGATATGGTAGTGGATTTACAGGGTACAGAGGAATAACATCTGAATGAGGAATGGCAACTCATTGAAACATGGGCGAAACAGTATACTCTGTTATGTCCATGATACTGCTCAAGTCTATAGGCGACGGTTACCACTTTCCATCAGGTGGGCCTGATGGCCCAAGCTGATGCTTGTTTGCCATTCTAAGTTGCAAATGTAGTTGAAACTTCAGTAATAAATGGCTTTGATTATTTAGGTAGCTAAAGGACTGTAGAGTCCACAGTTACAGTAAAACCATATTTTAATTATAATAATTATAAATAGAACATTTTTTTGAAAACAAAAATATACAGATCACGCACAACGAATAAATATTACCTTATGAACGTTTCTAGACTAACACGAAGTGCTATTTTGAATTCAAATATAGGGTGAGCGATCGAGAAATGTATCTAAATTCAGGAAAATTTTATACATAATATCCATTTTTATTGTAGCTAGCAGAATAAAAGGTAATAAGCTTATAATTTATAATATTGTTAAACTTTTTGCTTAATCTATAGTAATAGATTAAACACAAAAATTACATTTTCATATTACATTATTATGTCTATATCTATATATCACACACACACACATACACACACAAACACACACACATACACAAACACACACACACACACACACACACACACACACACACACACACACACACACACACACACACACACACACACACACACACACACACACACACACACACACACACACACACACACACACACACACTCGTGTACCCAAACTCACATGAAACATTATATAATTAGATTAACCATGTTCGCCGCACTATAACTGTAAAATGACTTGCTTTGACTTCCACGAGACAGGCTTTGCCTAGTGTGGGGTCATAGCTATATTGTACCATAGGCTAATTTTGTTAAAGGAAATAAAGATATTCTTATTCTTATTCTTATATGATTATTTATACATCTATCATCCTTCACTATTGACCCCCTAGCATATCCGATAGCGCAGGCGGGTTTACCATTCCATTATCACCCATTAAAAGAAATACATTGACCGAAAAATACATACTGACCAAGCAATCCCAAAATGACGTTAGCACTATTGACTTTTATTTCGTTATAATCATCATTATGATGATGACTTACAGCACACAAATTACAACATATATTGATATACACAAAAAGCGAGATAACATAAATGATTAAAAAAAAAAATAATACATAAAGCTAAATACAATTTTTCGTTTGTGCGTGTGCCATAACAATACAAAATGGTCACAACTCAGTTTGTTGCTTCGCCTTCAAAAGAGCATAGCACTGATATATCTGTTTTAGTCTGTCTGTTACTTTTTTACGCTTAAATCACTAAACCAATTCATAATGAAAGGATTTTGGTTTTTTTGATTTTTTGTTAGGAAATTAAAACGTGAAGGAAGTATAATATGTTGAAAGTTTGTGTGGAAAATCAGTCATTTTTCAAGTATCTAATAGGTATAAGTCTTATACATCGTATACAGACAAAGTTGCGGTAATGAGTTAATAATAAATAAGGCTATAACATTTTGCTTCATCAATGAATGAATAAGTAGGTATACAGAGGAATAATACCTGAGTCCTCAGGAATGGTAACGCATGGGAGGTATCATGGACGAAACAGTATACTCTGTTATGTACATGGTACTGCTCATGTCTATAGGCGACGGTTTTCACTTTCCATCAGGTGGACCGTCAGCTTGTTTGCTATTCTAAGTTGTATAAAAAAATACTATATTATACAATATAGGGACAAGGATAAGCAAGACAATTAACAAATGTAACGATACAATTGTATAAGTACAGTAAGGCGGCCTTATTGCTGAGAGCAATCTTTTCAAGACGAACTTAGATCAATGGACTAATTGTTATATATAAATATAATTATTTTAATTAAGTGCAACGAACCAATTCAAAATAATGTGCTAATTATAAAGTTCACATAAAGCTTGATCCATAAATGCTTGATCATGTAAATTTGTTTATTTTGAGATTTGTAAGATTACTCATTTAAGACAGTTAATCACGCTCACTTATCAAATATCGGAAAGTGTCTATTTTCTTGTTACATTGAATTGTCATCATTGAAATATGTAATATATTATTTACTTTTTTTTTATGCAAATTAGAAAAGCAAACAAGTTAACCTGATGGTAAATGGTAACCGTCGTCTATACACATGAGCTGTAACATGGACATAACAGAGTATACTGTTTCGCCTATGATACCCCCCATGCATTGCCATTCTTGAGAACTCGGGTGTTGTTCCTCTGTACCCTGTAAATTCACTGGTATATCCCAACCTTCGAACCGAAACACAGTCATGCAAACACAATTACTTCACGGTAGAAACACGAATGGGACAGAGGTGCCCAAGCAAACGACTTTTGTGCAAAGTCTCCCTCTAGTATTTATAAGTACTTTCTGTAATACGGCATTCTATTGTTCTATATTACAAATATTATTTTTAATGCATCATAATGGAAAGGTTTTTTTTTAATGGGTGATAATGGAATGGTAACCCTGCCTACGTATACGCTGGCGGGGCACCAGTGAGGGATGATAGGTGACGATGAAAGCAGGTCATTTAGCCCATTGTGACAAATTCCACTAGAATTAACCACAATGGTTTCCAGAACCGCGTGGAGGTTGACCTGATAGGGTGTGTTGCTGGCAATGGGTCAGTTAGATTCCATTACTAACAATCCTTTCCCCGTAATGGAAAGGTTATAGTGGGGTTACCTGCATTATATATGTTGGTGGGCCACCACGGACGGAGGAAAGATAGCTGACGATGAAAACAGGTCAGTTCAGAATGTGAAAAGTTCAAAAATAATTAACAACAATGGTTTCCAGGGGAAACCGCGTGGAGGTCAACCTATCAACCTTGTTTTTTATGCACGAAAAATTATTAATTCACTCTTGCGCCACTTGTCCACTTCTATGTTCTATGTTCTCCTGTAACCAAAGGTTGGCTGTAAGAAATTGCCCTAGCGATAAGACCGCCTTTTGTACCTTTATGTGTATATTTCAATCTGTATTTATGTTACTGTATTTCACTTGAATTATTCACTTGCCATTGTATATTTTTATTTATGGTGCAATAAAGAGTTAAATAAACAAATAAATATATTGCTAGCAATGGGGTTGCTAGTGCCCATTGCTTACTATCCCTTTTCCCCCCTAAATGTAAAAGTGAGTTAGTACTAAGTGTAAGGACACATAGTATTTGGGATTTATTTATTTATAAATTACTCACCACACTTACAGTCTCCCAAAACGTGTAGTGAGCCATAGGTTTATTTTACAAACTTAAAATTTTTGAAGGATACATTTGACGGATGGAAAAATTATGCCATTTCTATCCCAAATATTATGGAATAAAAACTTTATAAAGAATATCCGATGTTGATGAGTCATAACTACAAGCATCCCTTTAAAGGAGTAGAGCAATGAAGCTCTTTTAGTTTATTGGAACCGAATATCGAATTATATTTTATAAAATTTTATTAATTAAAAGTCGCATTGTTGTGTTTGGACAAAATAAACTTTCTTTCATTCTTTCGTAAATTATAAAAAAATATACCTATTTCACGCATTAAGTTTCGTGCCCATATTATCAATAACAAAAAATCGTAAACAAATAGTAGCGTATATTATCACAATTGTCATCAGGTAAGCCGTATGCATGTTTAAAAAATAGCTCCACCTAGTCCCGCTATGGTACTGCTCATGTCTATAGGCGCCGGTTACCACTTTTTATTAGGTGAGCCATCAGCTTGTTTGCCATTCTAAGTTGAATAAAAAAAAAGTCCCAAACTAGGCAGAGTTTATACAAAAAAAAAAAAAACAATTTTAGTCAGCATAACATAAACATAACTTTCATCTCTGCGCCTAACGCAAATCACACATGTTTTATTCATGCAGGCCCATTACAGATATTGAGGCAGGTTAAGCTGCGAACAATTCCTTGACCCCAAGATATAAAAATAAATAAACTGGTAGAAGTGACACTCAAATACTTTACGAATATAATAATGCCACCATAATTAGTCGATTGTTAGTAATGAGTAAATAGTAGTTTTTAACGATCTCATTGCTAGACATATCCCATTGATCTCCATATGGTTCATCCTGAAAATCATTGTTATTAATTTCAACGTCAGATAATTTCGTCATCATCGGTTGACCGACCTAATTTCGTTCTCGCCTGTCGTCCCTCACACCCAGATAAAGAGGTTTCTTCAGGGTCGGCAACGCACGCGTAATACCTCCGGTATTGCAGGTGTTCATAGGCTACGGTAACCACTTACCATCAGGTGGGCCGTATGCTTGTTTGCCACCTCAGTGGTATAAAAAAAATTGTATACATTGGTAGTGTGGGCGGGATTATCATTCTATTTTCATGCCATTAAATGTATTCTTCTTCGCTTGAAATCTCGCATAGATAGAGAGGGGCGGAGTTAGCAATGGAGATTAGCAACCCCATTGCTAGCAATGTACTCTATCACATCGACCTCCACACAGTTTCCTCAGGAAACCATCGTGATTGATTTAATGTTGAATACATTACGATGAGCCAACGGACCTGCTTCATCATCATCTATCAAGGCTCACTGGCACCCCGCTAGTGTATACGAATAGCCCAGGCGGAGTAATCATTCCATTATCATCCATTAAAAAAACCCCGCATAGGTGGGTAAGATCGTAGGATTATCACTTTATTCACCTTTGAAAGTGTCTCATGAGACAAAAGTGCGTGTAAGCGATACATATACTCTCACTACGGTATTAATTGCTTGCAAGCCCTGAACTAATTTAGCTCTTAATAGGACGCGGGACGTTATTATTGAACTCAGGAGAATTTCTACCTGGATAATTATTTTTATATCACAGGTAAACTCGATTCTCGCTCTTATGAAATAAATTTTGAATTTTATAAAATAATGTAGAATTTTGCGTGAGTACTAATGAACTAAGCTATGCTAAATGTAGTTTACTATTACTGAATAAATAACATATGAGTGGTAAATTTTATATTAATTATAAATTAAATTTACCACTCACATAATTAAATTTAAAAATAAATTATTTTCTCCAGGTTTAATGATACCTGGAATCCCTGTTGGATTCTGTATATAACTAAAAATAAAAATATTAAAAAAGTATGTATACAAACAAGTATTTAAATAAATATTATTTCTGTCCTATTCGATTACATTTATGTATTCTTTATTAACCACAATACACAAAATGTTTTGTACAAAAGGTGAAATTAATATAGCGTTCACTTCCAGTCAACCTTTTATTTTGTTCTATTCTGTTCTGTTCTCATAGTTATATGCTAAAGAATTGAATCAGAGTGAAATAGCAAAAACTGGTCAAATATAGCTTGACGAACTGATGACTGATGGAGAAAAGTATACATTGATTGGCTAATGGTAAAATTAAGAGTACGTTGTATAAAAAAAACTGTGAAATCACTCTATCACATTTTTTTAGACGTTAGTAAATGCAAGTGTTTCAGACCATCTGTAATGCTGAAATCAGTTTTAATAATAGACAGTGAATAGTTGGAATAGTTGATAGTATTCGCCTTCTTTTTAATAAATAAACACATTAACTTATAGTCTTAGATTATACATATAGATAGAGTGGTGGCAGGATATGGCAATGAAATTACAGGGTACAAAGGCATAACCTTAGATTACATAGATAGAGTGTCTCCGTACAAATGCTTCGCCAAAACACGTTAGCTTTTTTAACCAAACGTGCATGAATACGGTTACCATAATGTATAGTTATTACTCAGTACATGGGAGGAATTATACTGTAAGGTTAAATTGAAAAATAAAAACGAGATAAAATTCTTATGAATACAATTGAAAAAACAAGGTTAACAGTGTATGGGTACTGATTCATAATCTTTTTATATATATTCATAAAATATGCTTTTTTAAAAATTATTGATAATGGCCACTTTTCAATTAATGCATATATAATAATTTGTAACCAATAATTTTAGAAGAAATAGTTCCCAATTTAAATTAAAAAAGTCGGCTTGGCTGGAATTTTTTATTTTAATATTTGCAACATTGAAGATATAGTGTTTTTAGTTTTAGTTTAAAAAATATGTATTAAAATTTAGTCAGCCAAAGTTTAATTTAGTAGACTAAATTATGACCCCTTTTGACACACGACCAATCTAAGCTCATCGTACCGCTCTTCTAGACATTTGCTTTGCACCGCTGCCCTTTCCCCCTTCCCTTCTCCTCTCTAGTTTCGGCTCTGAGCCGGGGTAATTTTTCTTTTTGATGAGTGAAAATGGAACGATAACCCCGCCTGCGTTAACGGGATACGCTGGCGGAGCACCAGTGAAGGGTGATCGATGAGAATGAAAACAGGCCAGATAGCCCGTCATGATGAATTCGTCAGGAATTAACCATGATAGTTTCCAGAGGGAACCGCGAGAAGGTCGACCTGGTTGGGTATATTGCTAGCAATGGGATTCTCAGTCTCCGTTACTAACAATCCCTTTCCCCCCAAGAGCCGGGGTAATTGAACCCATTATGCGTTGTTGTCCCATCATTAGACACATAAGTACTCACATTTATATACCTAATATTGATCTCACTTTTGGGGAGAGGAACTGTTGATAATGGAGACTAAGGGCCCCATTGCTAGCAATATACCCAACCGGGTCGACCTGCATGTAGTCCCCCTGGAAACCATCGTGCTGAATGAAAAAACCAAGTGTATTCATCACGATGGGCTAACTGATCTTTTCATCCTCACCTATAATCCCTCGCTGGTGCCCCGCCATCATCACCATCCTACCCTTATCCCAATCGTTATTTGGGGTCGGAGTAATAATTTTTGTTTCCATATTACAAAAAGATTTAGCTTATAGGATTACGACCGGCCGCCTACCTGACGTCAACTTTCTTTAGGAATTCATTCCATCATCACCCATTAAAAAAAAATTATCTCACGGTAAATTATTCTGTCATAAGAGACTTATATGTAATTATCATTACACACATTTGATACGCGTTAATTATTGACTCAACTGTACAAAATCATCGGCGTAGAAAATTTCCATCGTCTTGTTTACATTCGACATTGATATATTACAAAATCAGCGAACATAATGTACACTAAGTGTTAATGATTAATTAATACAGGTTCATTTATTCACAGTACATTTATTTCTCCAGAAAAAGCTTTTCCTCTAATTAATTGCGTGTTGTTTATGTATGAGATGGGATGACATAAACCCTAGTTCACGACACAAAGCTGGCGAGATCACAACGTTAGGAGCGAAACATTTTATCATCGTCATCATATCAGTCATCAACTGTCTACTGCTGAACATAAGCCTCCCCTTGGCGGTTTCGCCAGTAGTTGCTACGCTTGGCAGGCGGATTGGCAACCGCAGTCAGGCTTTAGAGATGTTTTAAGATGGACGCTGCTGCCTATCCCTCGTCCTCCCTTGGTTGGCTCTTATGACATTCATGGGAAAGGAAGGGGTGGCCTATTCTATGCCGGGACCATACGGTCAACATAAAATTGTAACTAGACAATGTCTGTACATAAAGTAACTTCTTTACTCTTTTTTTGAAGAAATTCATACTGTAGTCTCTTGAAAAAACCTGGATAGAAAGCTTATTCCAATAACCTGAGCGTTCATGGGAGAAAATATCTCTGAAATCGCGCTGTACGTTACACTCTAGGCTCTAAAATATAAGGGTGAACTCCCTATTGGTACTGTACAATAGTAGAAAGTGGATATTTTAACCAATTACTAAAAACTGATTTACACTGAGACACATTTTCAATAACACACTATCCCCTCATTAAGCCCTTTAGAATACGGTAACCTTAAATTATATAGATAGAGCATCGAACCTCAAAAACGGGTCAACTTTTTGTCAGTTATTTGTCAAATTAGCGGTTCCTTTTTTTTATTAATGTTCTATATACTTATGCACATAATGTATCTTGACGTATCTATATTTAATTATTTCATAAAAAAAGTTTTTACGCATTAAAAAGGTGCAGAAATTATAAAACCAAAGAAATACAGAAATTATAAATAAATTGCTCATAATTATTTATCACGGAAAATTGTATGAAACGTTAACCTGCTTTCCTCGAAGTAGTGTATGGAGACTTTATAACTAAATATGTAATTTTAGACGATAACACTAATCACTGACTAGTGTAAGTTCAAAGTTTTACGTTACTACTCTATTCACATGTTTGGATAGAAATCTGAGCCTCCGAAACCATTCGCTTAAGACGCTGTTTAATTTTTAATAGTTCATTGCCGTAAACGCTTAGGTCGTAATATAAGTCTGTGTTAATCTAATACTACAGATTTAAATCTTAACTGCGCACTCCCTGTGGTTGTACACTTAATTGATGGTTACCTACGCTCAGGAGAAATACCATTAACGGTAAATCTAAGCGGTATAAATTCATCTATTTCAGATTTATTGATAGATAAATAGATAAACATATTATTTGAGTTATCTGTGATACTGGTAAATTTACAGATAAATTCATATAATGAAATAAGTTACATAATCGTAAGAATACAACATAAAAGATAAAATACAAAAATAAGTTGCCACATGTCGCCATGTAAATAGGAAAGATAAAATACAAAAATATATTGCCACATGTCGCCATGTAAATAAAAAAGATAAAATACAAAAATATGTTGTCACATGTCGCCATGTAAATAGAAAAGATAAAATACAAAAATATTTTGCCACATGTTGCCATATAAATAGAAAAGATAAAATACATAAATATGTTGCCACATGTCGCCATGTAAACAGAAAAGATAAAACACAAAAATATGTTGCCACATGTCGCCATGTAAACAGAAAAGATAAAATACAAAAATATGTTACCACATGTCACCATATAAACAGAAAAGATAAAATACAAAATATGTTGCCACACGTCGCCATGTAAACAGAAAAGATAAAATACAAAAATATGTTGCCACATGTCGCCATGTAAACAGAAAAGATAAAATACAAAAATATGTTGCCACATGTCGCCATGTAAATAAAAGAAATAAAATACAAAATATGTTTTTGCCATGTGTGTCGCAGTGACCCAAGGAAGCGTAATTGAGCGGAGTGTACCTACAAGTAAGGAATGTGTGTAAATATTATAATATGTAATTTACACATATTTCTTATAATACAATGTGTAATAAAAAGCTAGCTAGCTGCCCACCCCGGTTTCGTGGGTCTTCGTTCTGTCTCACTCACTTACTCGCTTTTTTTAAATGGAGATTTTACGACCCTTTTCTTCAATACAGATATATATATATATATATATATATATATATATATTTTGTAATAATATATTGATTACTTTTTGATACAAGTCGCAAACGATTTTTTATTCGATTTTTATATTTCGTAAAAGGTGGATTTTCTAGACAATTGTATTTTTCGTTTCAGCGAATTATATATACATATGTGTAATGTATGATGAAGATTATTTTTAAAGTAATATAATATTATTGTTTCGGTTTGGTGGGATATGGCAACGACAATACAGGGTATTTGACATTTTTGCTTTTTTGCCTAATATTCTTTGTATACAAATATAGTAGGTAGTAGTAGCCTCTTGTATAAAATAATTGCCAGACAGGCAATAAAAAGGACATGACAAATTTACAAGGATTCCGTACAAGTAATTTGTTTCTGCCACGAAAGTGATATGTTTAAACAAATTTCGTTCTACGTTTTAATCATTATCTTGATTAATTTTAATTTGAAATTAGATATAAGCAACGAACTTGCAACCTTGAAACAGCTATGTTCACCCTATTCATCCGAGCTTCTCTGTATTTGATTGGTTTTCATGTGATATTAATTATTAATTAAAACTTGGCAAATAACTCGCTCAATAGTCATCAGAAACTGACAGTAGTTATTATTAATCGCTCGAAAAACTAAAATAGGGAGCTTTGATTTATCGATCTCTGTCTTCTGGGGAGTGGGGAGGGGAGGGAAATGTTTAAAGATGAAAATGCAATGATATCTTCGCCTGCAATATCGGTATACGTTGACCGGATACCAGGAAAGGATGATAGGTAAGGACGAAGTTCGGTTAATTAGCCCATTGTGAAGAATTCACCTGGAATTAACCACAATTGTATCCAGAGAAGACCGCGAAGAGTGCGACCTAAATTTGCTAGCAATGGGGTTGCTATATCCGATTATATACCAGAGGGAGACTTTGTACAAAAGTTGTTTGCTGGGTACCTCTGTCCCACTCGTGTTTCTACTGTGAAGCAGTTGTGTTTGCATGTCTGTGTTTCGGTTTGAAGGGTGGGATATGGGAATTTACAGGGTACAGAGGAATAACACCTAAGTCCTCAGGAATGATAACGCATGAGGGTATCATGGGCGAAACAGTACTCTGTAGCTTGTTTGCCATTCTAAGTTGTATAAAAAAAATTGCAATTTAGAATGGCACACAAGTTGACGGCCCATCTGATGGAAAGTGGTAACTCTAGCCTATAGATATGAACAGTATAATGGATAGCTGAGTCTACTACATCCCTCTATGGATAAGTCCGCTATTGTATTTTAATTTTTTTATTACGTCTAATGTAAATTATGTACAGTAAAGGTTTTACAATACAATAGGTACATACACAGTATTTCGTGATTTTCTATATTATCAAAAAATATAATGTATTTTTTTTTAGCAACTTAGAATGGCAAACAAGCTGGCGGCCTACCTGATGGAATATAGTAACCATGGACATAACAGAGTATACTGTTTCGCCCATGATACCCCCCATGCGTTGCCATTCCTGAGGACTCAGGTATTATTCCTCTGTACTCTCTAAACTCACTGCCGTATCCCACCCTTCAAACCGAAACACAATGTACATGTACATAGACTTAATCAGGATCTAATTCTATTGTGATACCTTTTTTCCTTACATTTTACGTAAAATACTGGTGTTACTGAATGTCAAATATATTCCACTATCCAGTGCCGTAAAAATACTATTTATAAAAAAAATATATATATCATGTAATTTGAAAATAGAACACCTCCTAAAATACAATAAATACTGACATAAACGGCAGGTAACGAAAATACAACAATGAATGGAAATTAATCTAATTATACTAACAAATTCGAGTTGATATTATTATTACTTAATCCAATTCATTCAATCACAAACGTATTCAACCAGAACCTTGTTTTTATCGCTAAAAACAACCAAGTTAAATTAAATTATAGGCACCGACCCTGGAAGTATTATTTTTCAGCTTTCCCTCGTTCTGTCTTTAGATTGATTTATTCTGGAAGTCTATTATTATTTTTTTATATCCACTGTGCCTTTGTCGATTTTCGGTCTTGAACTCGCTTCTATGAATGCTCATCAATTATTTTTCTTATTGTTGTTCTTTCATTCCATTTACTATTTTTTACACAATAGGTACTTTATATGTATTTATAAATTATATTACAAGGTTAAATTTAAGAATAAAAATGATTCATTCATTCTTCACTGGAACACCATTACAACAAGCGCGGGGTTAATATTCTAATATTTTTTAAAGATCGGAACTCTGACGTAAAGTACATTAAAGAATTAATGAAGACTTCCAGATGAAATCAAGGTAATTGTCAAAAACGACAAACATAGTGAATTCATAAAATAATATGATAATTTTTCAACGATGTTTATACGTAAGTTTTAAAAGTGAATTCCATTCTCTGACTGTTCGAATAAGAAATGAAGAAGTAAAGCGCTTTTTGCGAATAAAACACAAAGACAATAAACCAGAGGGAGACTTTGTACAAAAGTCGATTGCTTGGGTACCTCTGTACCATTCGTGTTTCAACCGTGAAGCAGTTGGGTTTGCATGGCTGTGTTTCGGCTTGAAGGGTGGGATATGGCGTGAATTTACTGGGTACAGAGGAATAACATCTGAGTCCTCAGGAATGGCAACGCATCGGGGGTATCATGGGCGAAACAGTATACTCTGTTATGTCCATGGTACTGCTCATATCTATAGGCGACGGTTACCACTTTCCATCAGGTGGACCATCAGCTAAGTTTGCCATTCTAAGTTGTAAATTAAAATAAGACTTAATTTTTTCCAAAGTCCAAACTACCAATACGGTATTAAGCTATCATATTATGCAAACTGTGTAATGTGAAATTTCCTATATAACCTGGTACTGCTTATGTATATAAACGAAGGTTACCACTTTCCATCAGGTGGACCGTCAGCTTGTTTGCCATTCTAAGTTGTATAAAAAAACTTAACATAGATTAAAATGTAAAATACCTTCTGAAATGTGGAATTCACAACGGGTTGTGCTCATTTAGGTAAATTCAGTTTCTATTCTTCTTCAATAGGTCGATAATAGCTCGATTAAGCAAGCAATGTTGAAAATATATAACAATCAAATTATAAAATAATTTATTCCATTTTCATCCTATCGGAAGTGTCTTATTCGAAAAGCGGTTTCACTGAGAATAATAAACCGGAATCCGATTATTACTTTTTAAAAGTCTTTCAAAAGAATAATTTTATATTATACTGGTTTCGCAAGACTGTAAATTGTATATACAATTCGTAAAACTATTTAAAATGACAATGAATCTCTTAAATCTGTGACCGCGTATTATTTGTTCTCACAGCAATAAATCATCGCTTTGACCACAAATATCAGTACGTGTATTTAGCCGTCTCGAGATTCTGAGAAACAATATAAATGTACCAAACAAATTCTATGTGCGCACTGTTGCACTATTCTAATAATTTTAATAATTATATATTTTAAGTATTCTTATGTTTGTTACTTGTATGTTTTTTTTTTATTATTTTGTTGGTGTCATTTTTGTTAATATGTAATCGATGACTTAAGAGAATGTTGTGTACATCTGTAATTGGTGTATTCTGTAAATGCAAGATGCAAGCCCTTTATATCAATTAAAATTAATGTATATATTTACACTGTTGATGTACCTTTTAAAAATAAATTAAACTAAAAATCGCGGGATACGAGTAACAAGGTCAATAAACATAAAAAATGCGAGCGTGAAAATTGCGGGATGCGTAAAATTAAACGAGTAGATACTGCACGCGGAAATCGCGGGATGCCCGATCAGAGAACTTTATATTATACTAAAAATATGTGTGTGGTCTTGCCATAGAATGGACCACCCCTTCTTTTTACGTGGGTGAGTAAAATGCAGCTAAGGGAAACTAATGGCCAAAAGATGAGTAGCAGCGTTCCTCTAAAACAGCACCAAAGCCTAACTGCGCTTGCCAAGTTGCCTGTTAAGCGTGGCAGCTACTGGCAAAACTTTTATCGGAGTGTCCTATGTGTGCAGCAATGGACAGTTAACGGCGGATATAATAGAAAAAATATATAAATAAAAAAATCTACATAATATTTTCTTCAGTTCTGAATCGATTCTTATAATTTATTCTTCTTACGATCAGTAAAGTTTGCTAATGCTAATAATAATATCAAAATATATTAGTCTTTTAAATTGTTAAAACAAATTAAAAAACATTGACATAGAATAAAAATATAAACGTCAACATTTGATACAAGTATTGTCCCAACAAGTAGCACCCGTTCACTAGTATGACGGGCTTATTCTCAATACTATTATTATACAAATTAAGCGACACTGTACATTCGATTAGCAGTATAGTCGTGGCAATTGAACGCCGAATTTCGATGCATAAATAAACGTCTACGTAATTTCTCGGATTATTGTTTAATGAAGCATAATCCAAGAATTTATGATCACAATGGTTTTACATAGAATTACAATGCTTATTACGCCGAAAATCCCTATAAGTTAATTGGTGCAGAGAGATCTCTACACACCATTCGCGCTGTTGCCGGATTCTTGATTGTACGAACAAGAATCTAAATAATTTTAATAAGAAAATTAAACTAAACTTTATGTTACTGAAATAAGGTTTGTTTTCGGTTAAGTGTCTGAAATTTTATAGCTTAACCACAATTATAATTGATGGAAACCATTCAATCATTAACACAAATTAGACAACGCTTCACGAAGTATAACTTATCGTAAATATTGCACTCTTATTAAAAAGCGGTCGAAAACTTGGATTTTGCTTTAACTTAAACCTTAATTCTGAAAGGATAAAGCATACTTTTGTTTATGTTAAAATAAAGAGAACTGGGGGCCTACCATGAAATGAAATTCCGAAGTTTCGGACACTATTTCGTGTTTTAGTTCATACCTAAATTGGCCCAGTAAATGGAGCTTAACATTTCGTTCGTCATAAATACTACCATTAAAGACCAAAAGAATAATATTTTACTATTTTTAATGTTTTTAAACGGTAAGTATTATGTAATTTTAACATCAAATTTGTGTTTCGTTCGGCTCCGAACTTGTTTTGTGAAAATGTTTTGCTCTTTTTTTTATGCAACTTAGAATGGCAAATAAGCAGACGGCCCACCTGATGGAAAGCAGTAACCGTCGCCTATAGACATGAGCAGTACCATGGACAGAACAGAGTATACTGTTTCGCAAATGATGCATGCGTTGCCATTCCTGAGGACCCAGATGTTATTCCTCTGTACCCAGTAAATTCACTGTCATATCGCATCCTTCAAACCGAAACACAGCCATGCAAACTTCACAGTAGAAACACAAGTGGGACAGAGGTACTCCAGCAACTCTATAACTTTATTCTAAATCCCTTTTATTAAATATTACTAAAATTTGAATTATTTTCGGGCACGTCCTTTCAATCGGGATAACAACACCTTCATTATGGTCAAAAAATGTATTGTAAATAAAAAGGTTCATTCTAATTTATAAACGTGCATTGTATATATTTATATAGACGTGTGTAGGTTGGTATTAGTTTAAAGCCCATCACAGACGGAGCTGTAATATTTTTATTTATTTAAACTTTAATGCACAGTAAAATTATATGTTATATATTTGGGGGACTTAACACTGGGCAGTGTTCTCTACTAGTCAACCATTGGGTAAACCGAGAAATAAGTAATAATAAATAAGCAAATTCCGAGAAATAAGCAATGTGCTTTGAGCCCCTAGAGGGCGTACATCGACGTACTGAACACATTAGTAACGTAAATCCGTATTAAACTCACACTAGGGACTGCCAACTTAGATAAATAGGTACATAATCAATTTATTTGAGTTTCCGATACGCAAATAACAATAAAATTAAATAAACATACACAAAAAAAGTATATAATATATATATATATCCCTGAGTCCCCAGAAATGGCAACGCATGGGGAGTATATATATATATATATATATATACCTATATATATATATATATAGGTATATATATATATATATATATACCCGCGTTTTTTCTATAAAACTATCTTTGTAGATATTCTTTACTGTTTCCTCCTAAAGATAAAAGGTAGTAAGCTTATTATAGATAAAAACAATTACAAGAAATGATCACACTGAGAAAACGACCTTATTACTGAAAGCGTTTGAGGTAACCTTTGATATACAAAATTTCATAAAAATTGGTAGAGCCGTTAAGACGTCAAGAAACAAAAACAAAAACTCATTTTCACATTTTTTTATGCAACTTAGAAAGGCAAATAAGCTGACGACCTACCTGAGAGAAAGTAACTGTCGCGTGTTGACATAAACCCCTAATGTGTTGCCATTTCTGAGGATCAAAATGTTATGCCTCTGTACCCTGTGATTTCACTATTTGCAATATTATTACCGACTAGCGGCCCGTCCCGGCTTCGCACGGGTGGACATTTTTACATTTTAAAAAGTGGCCATTAAGGCTGCACACGCGACGGAAGCTTAAAAATGGAATAACTTCTCCCGTTTCCCCAACATTTCCCTTCACTGCTCTGCTCCTATTGATCGTAGCGTGATGAAAAGGATACTATAACCTGCCCAAGAGAATGATGAATAATTATACCAAGTTTCGTTAAAATCTGTCGAGTAGTTTTTGTTTCTATAACGAACATACAGACAGACAGACAGACAAACATTTTACTGATTGCATTTTTGGCATCATTATCGATCACTAATCACCTACAGATACTACTCTCTACAGATTTATTATAAGTATAGATTTATTTCTAAACATTGAAAATAAAATCTGCCATTTTATCTAAGGTGGCTGCGCCGACTCCGAGGATGCTCTTCGCATGGAGAGACGAATGCTGTGGAGGGCGCCAGAGCTGCTGAGAGACCCCAACCCCCCCGCCAGGGGGTCACAGAAGGGAGACGTGTATTCCTTCGGGATTATCCTGTATGAGATACTAGGCAGAAATGGTCCCTGGGGTGACACCAGTTTGACATTTGCAGGTGAGTTTTTATTTTTAACTGCTGAGACACTGCGGTCAATCACGGATATTCACGAATGAATTTTGTGCGATTATTCGTAAGCGAATCGCATTCCTGTGACGATTGGAGACAGTGCTCTTTAAAATCATTGTTGGGTGTCGATTTCTAATTGGTAAATAAATAATAATAATAATAAATTATTTGCTCGAAATGTGGTACAAAGGTCTTAAATGGTAACTACAGCTACACATTTCGTCTTATCTAAAAGCATGCAAATTTTGTCTTAGCACATGTTAGTTAGTTTTTAGTGGCTAACATTTTAAAGTAAAAAAATATCAATTACGTATGTCCAATTAATAATTCTAAATACATATTAATTGTTACATTGAATTAGTTAATTATGTCAACATTTAAAAATAGTAGATATTACCATATAGTTATAAAGCATTAAAATTGTACATGTCATATTTTTTTTATGGGTGAAAATGGTATGGTAACCCCGCCTGCGCTAACGGGATACGCTGGCGGAGCACCAGTGAAGGGTGATAGATGAGAATGAAAACAGGCCAGTTAGCCCATCATGATGAATTCATCAGGAATTAACCATGATAGGTACATGTCATATTATTAATATTGTTACATAAAGTGCATTCTTAGTCTAATCTACCATTCAGACTTACCATTACATCTACCATTACAATATAATACAATATAATCGATTATTAAATTGAATAAGATATTAATATCGATAATTAATTAATCATTAGTGTTGTTTCAAACTAGCTACGAGTATAATATCGATAATAATAGTAGTACCTATTGTTAGATTTAATAATCTATACTAATTATATAAAATTACTAGCTGACCCAGCGAACGTTGTATTGCCATATACATTATTTGGAGAATATTTTTTTAGTCCATTAAAAAAAATATTGGGGAGAGTCACCCTTATCATTGAGGGGTATGAAAAATAGATGTTGGCCGATTCTCAGACCTACCCAATATGCATACAAAATTTTATAAAAATCGGTAAAGCCGTTTCGGAGGAGTTTGGTAACAAACACCGTGACACGAGAATTTTATATATAAGATTTTACATACTAATGTATATAGGGAGGGGAAAGAAAGTGTTAGTTATGGGGTCAAATAGCCCTATTATTAGCAATATATCCTGTCAGATCGACCTCTACGTGGTTCCTCCTGGAAACCATTGTGGTTAATTCTAGCTGAATTCGTCAGGATGGACTAACTGACCTGCTTTCATCCTCATCAGTCATCTATCACTGGTGCCCCTTTTAACTTTTGTACAAAATCTCCCTCTAGTAAAATGATTATGGAAACTTGTAAATATTAGATAATAAGTACGTACTTATTATATTTGTGTATTATATATAATATATATCTATCTATTTATATGTATTTACTTATATATATATATTTTTATTTATTTATTTATACCTATCAGTCTTTTCAATTGTAAAGACATTTTATTTATTTATTTTTAACTATAACATTTAAGTCGATTGGTACACATGTATGACTGTAACTACTAATGAACTGTCAGTTTTCTCATATTGTGTTTGCTGGAAGAAATCTCTATTGGAGATAAGCTCGCCTTTGTGCACTATTATGTTTGTTTTTACATTTCAATAACCTTTTGTGTACAATAAAGAATAAGTTAGTCGTGTTTGAGATGGCCTAAATTGTTTTGACGAAAACCATAGACTTGTGAATCTACGGTTTGATAATAAAGTCCAAAAGCGATAAAACTTTGTTTTAAAAGTACTTATTAAAAAAAAACTGATCATAAATATATAAAAAAAAACATAATTTCTTAATATTGACAGATAATTGCAATATTTTCACACTTCGGTAAACTTTAATACGATCGCTCTTAACACATTATCTAATTGTGTTTAGTGGTATGCGGTGCAAGGTTTAACGTAAAATTCTTGCTTTTACAGGGAAACCTTGCTTCAACAAAGGTTAATAACGTTATAAAAGAGAATAAAATGAAACGATAAAGGGTTTTGTTCCCTAATAATAACTTAAACAGAAAAAGGGTTTGAGAAATTCTACAATCGTCCTTGACCCTTATTCTTCCAGTTATTTTAAAGTAACTAATAAGGTCAGAAAAAGTCAGAAGGCAATTCTTTCATGGTTTAATCAGATTGAGTTATGCCAGTAAGGAGAAAATTATAATATAATATGTATTACTTATGTATTACTACAAAGTTCAAAATAATTTTAAAAAATATTTTTCATTTTTTGTACATGTATTTTTTTTTACTGTGCATTTATGTCTATTGTTGTTTCTATGCTGTAAGTAGTGCAAATAAATTATTTATTTATCTATCTATCTATATTAAACCTATTTGTCTTGATGTTTATATGCATTGTAGCAGCCATTAACTGTTGATTGCTGAACATAAACCTTTTCCAGTAGTTGCCACACTTGGCAGGCGGGTTGACAACTGCAATTAGGTTTTTAGTGATATTTTAAGAGGGACGCTGCTGCCCATTTCTTTACCATTAAATTCCCTTAGTTGCCTCTTACCACACCCACGGGAAGTGGTGGCCTGTTCTATGCTGGGACCTGCACAGATAGATAGATACAACAAACAATTCTACGTTTAACCATTGCGGTCAATGTGCCGTACCTATAATAACATGGTAACGGTTTACCACTGTCGATAGCCACATCTGCTCAATACGTCCACTTCAAGCTGAAAATTATATGCAACTGAGATTCCTGCAAATAATTAGGTTAATTTAGAAAAACATTAAAGAGTTGGTAAAATCAGAATTTTCTATTTCAAATAGATACATACTCTTTATTGTTTTCTCCAAAAGATTACAATGTAACAATTAAATTCAAAATTATGTGCTGGCTTGTACACTAAGTCATCTATGATAATGACGGCTACTGGAGGGTCAGTTAACTTGTCGACTACTGCCATCGATGCGCAATTTCCCCTGACGTTGATAAAGTGCCACTCATCGTTAAAAGCATCAACTAACCACTAAGGGCTGGAAGTGGCTCATTCTATTGCCTCTAATATCAATGGATAGGTAGTGTTGGAATACCAATTACGTCCGAGTTCCGAGGTACTTTCTAACCGGATGTTTTATTAACTAGATGGAGCTACATAAATAAAATAAAATAATAATATTGTGCTCCTTTTTTTTTAATAGATTGCAATTAAATGATGCTTCTGCCTGAGTTATTAGTTTACGCTAGCAGGGCATCAGTAAAATATGATAGGTAAGGATGAAATTTGGCATTTGCCCCATCGTAACGAATTCGCTAGGAATTATCTAAGATGGTTTCCAAGAAGAACTGCGAGGAGATCGATCTGACAATCATATGATATCCTATAACTTCATATTAGAGATGTCAGGATAGAGGTCTTTGTTTAATTATTACTCTGTGTACAAAATTCCGTGTGTATATTTTTTTGTACAAAAAAGAATAAAGACTAAAAAACACCTAAATGGTCGCGTATATCGCGGTTTTAGAGATGTTTCCTCCCACGAACACTCAGGTTATGGAATGAGCACCCTACCGAGACACTACAGCATGGGGTTCTTTAAAGGGGGGGTAAAGAGGTTTCTTCAGGGTCGACAACCCTTGCAACGGCCTTGAACGCCTGCAATACCAAGGGTATTGCAAGCGTTCATAGGCTACGGTAAACACTTACCATCAGGTGAGCCGTATTCTTGTTTGCCTTATATTTTAAATATATATAGTTTGAATAATTATTAAAGTATATATATATAATATATAACACTAAAATACCAGCCTTACTAAAATGTGTAAAATAGTTTAAAAGTTATACAACTAGTTCACCTGAGGGAGACTGTACAAAAGTCGTTTGCATGGGCACCTCTGTCCCATTCGTGTTTCTACCGTGAAGCAGTTGTATTTGCATGGCTGTGTTTCGGTTTGAAAGATGGGGTATGGCAATTAATTTACAGGGTAACACCTGAGTCCTCAGGAATGGCAACGCATGAGGAGTATTATGGGCGAAATAGTACACTCTGTTATGTCTATAGTACTGCTTATGTCTATAGGAGACGGTTACCACTTTCTATCAGGTGGGCCGTCAGCTCGTTTGCCTTTCTAAGTTGTATAAAAAAAAAGTTACACAAACAAATATTGCACCTGTGCGAAGCCGGGATGGGTTACTAGTCTTAAATAAATGTGATACCTAGAGATCTCTTTTGTGTCGGTCAAATTTCAATTCTGGAGTTTACATTTTGTAGGAAACAACTAGGTTGCTACACCCACATAACGGAACATTAAAATTGCATAGAGTTCTGTAAATGTACCGAAGCGGAAGACTGTCGAATGAATTCCATTTAACGACTCCAAATATTTCAAAGACAAAATGTTACCTACGTCTATCAAAGTTTAACTGCAGGCGCTTTGATGTCAGTTCTATTTATGAATTATTAATTACATCTAAGCTCAACAAGTAAACGTGACGAAGTTATCAAAACATGATTGTAAAATAAGTTTTGACAGTTTAGGGTTGCCATATTTTATGTTATAGTAATATTGGAGTAAATAATCTATTATTTATAGATCCATTTACTGACAATCACCTACTAACCCTTGTCTGCTTACTCCCAGTTTATCATGCTTAAGGAATTATACAATCATATTTACTGACAATTAAACAGAAAAATATTTCATTTATTGTCAGTTAAGTGAAAATAAATACAAGATGGATTTTTTTATGTAACTTAAACTGGCAAACAAGCTGACGGCCGGTAAGCCAGCTTGTTTACCAATTTAAGTTACATAAGATAGCTTAGTGCGACGTGCTGAAGAAGGGCCAAATTAAAAGTACCCGTAACCGGCGAGCGTGTATGAAAAGATTGATGAATGTGGAGGAAGCGAAAGAGGTTTGTTTGAATCGAAGCATTTTGCGTTCAATTGTTTCTGCCTACCCTAATGGGAGACAAGGCGTGACAGATATGTATATATGTATGTATGTATGTAGATAGCTTAGTGCCTTAGTGTTTGTACCTACATTAAAAAATTAATTACATTAGCACAATGTTTACCAAAGAGTAGGTCGCGTCCCCTAGAGCTGATCACGCCCATACAAACATTTTTCCAGTTAATTGACAGAATGAACGGACGTCATGAATGTGTAATCACATATTCTTTATGATATACCAAAGGTCGATAAACATTGTACGTCATTTTAGTGTGAACTTTTATATTAACTGGACAACGGGATTTTAATTAGTTTACCTACTATGTTTATAGTTTCCAACATTTATTTCGACCATATTTGGAAGTTTTTCTTCGGGATAAATATGGTGTTTAAGTCGTCTTATCTCGTTGTAACCAGAAGTTTTACCTTGAAATAAAATTCTGAATTTTCAAACTTTATTTCGTGTTTTTGTTCATATCAAAATCGAGCTAGTAAATAGAACTTAACATTTCGTTCATCACAAACCATACCATAAAAGTCCCAATGAACGATATTTATCGTTAACAAAACATTAGAAATACTAAAATTTGTATTTCTAATATTTTGAAACAGTATGTATTATTAATCGTAATTTTAACATCAAATTGGTATTTCGTTCGGACCCGAAATTTTAGGAAATATTTCATGGTAGGCCCTCTGTTCAAACGATAGTAAAAGTAATGACAGTACGATGGTGGCGGGATAGTGTAGGTCAATCTTAATAGCGATCAGTGTGAAATACACTTGAGTTTTCTAAAAAGAGTTCTTGTTCAAATAAAGAAGCATAAGCATTTCTGTTGCATTCGTGTTTCTGCCTCCAAGAAACTGAATTTATAATTACTGTTTCGTTTTACGCAGAATTCGGTGCCGAATCGAACCAGTATACAAACTTTTCTAAATTGGCTTTGAGCTATTCTGAGTAGTGATCCCAAATGTACATTTATATGCATAATTTATATTTATGATATTATATAAAATATTTATTTATTATCATGAATACAAGTAATTTTTTTAGCATCTAACAATTTCTCAAACATTACAGCCTTAAATATTACAACTATACAGCGTATAAATATTGTTAACAAATTACGAGTATATTCTTGTTTGCCAACAGAAATCATAGGACGAGTTCGCCAGCCCATCGGTGGGGTGTTGTTCCGGCCGTCCCTCAGCGGTCTGGTCGCCCGCCCCTCAGTTTTAGCTGTTCTAAACGCCTGTTGGAGCGAAAGACCAGAGAGAAGACCTGATTTAAGACTCGTCAGATTAAGATTAAAGGATATGCATGCTGGCATGTTAGTATATTTTTTTTATTAATATTCTTTATTGTCTTATATTTGATAGATAGACAGATAGATAGACAATTTATTTACATTACTTACAGCACACAAATTACAATAAAAAAAAACCATACACGTAATACACAGCAAAAGAGACAAAAGAATAAAAATAAAAAAAGCACAAATAAAAAAAAATACAAAAACAAAATACATAATCTAACAATCTCCTTTGTTACCATTACTTCATGCATTTCATTGATTAACCTGCTCGTTTCCATATGCAATCATTTTGGTTCAAATTAACTATCAGAGTAAGGACACACTAAAAGTCAGCACTGCCCTTACATTGACGAAATTAGAATATTTATGCAACCATCTAGAAACATCTAGAAAAATTTTGTTTTGTATCTATTGTATCTATTGGACGAAGGATAGTGGATTAAAAGGAAAAATGACTTCAAAATCTACTACAAGTGGTCAAAAACTGCCAGAGCCAATAAATTGCTATAAATGCAAAAGTTCTGTTAATATAAAGAACTCATTATTGTGTGCATTATGTAATAAGAGATACGATTTTGATTGTGCTGGCTACTCAGAAAAATTATACCGCATATTGGATAACGAATCCAGGAAAAACTGGATTTGCAAATCATGTGGAAAAGACCAAAAGACTACACATACTGAACAACCTCATGTCACAACAAGGAAAAAGCAATTATTAGTAGACAAAATCTCGAGCCTTACAAACAATGCTAACAAAAAATTGTATACAGAAGAATCATCTGAAAAAATATGTGCCAGTGGTATCCTAGACTCTCATATACTTACCGAGAATGATACTTTTGGATCGATTTTCTCTCCAAATAAACTCTCAAAAAGCTTGGATGGTACCATAACAGAGACAGGTGCACTTCAGGATGAAATGAAAGAAACGATAACGCAATTATCATCCCAGCTAGAAAGCACGCAAAACGAGTTAGATAACATCATAATCGAAAATAACGATCTCCATAGACAAGTTAAAAAACTAACTACTGAAAATAAAGTACTTAAATCACTATGTCATCCATCCTCAGCCGAATTGCAAAATAGCTGTAGTGCAACGAAAGAGAAAAGATATTCGGAGCTCTTTCACTCTACGTTCTCTACACCGTCGTCCCCAATCATTGCGACAAAAGCAGACCGTAATTTGACAAATATGCAGCATAAAATTACAGACTTGCAACAGCAACTACAGGACGCATTAAAGGAGATTACAAGGCTTACAAAACAAATAGATAATCTCACGAATAAATTACATGCATCGAAATCAAACATGAACACCCGTTCCATCACGTCGGATGTACCAAAACCTGAATCCAAGAGAAATATATTTATATAAGGAACTCAGCAATGTACTGGATTAGCTTCTACTATCATACGTTCGAGAGAGACGACCACCTATGAAAAATATGAAGTTACCGCGGAAACGAAACCAAATGCACTGAGTCGGGAGGTAGTGAAGAACTGTAGAAATATGAAATTGAATAATAATGACAAACTTATACTATGTGTGGGCGAAAATGACTATAATATGCAGGCCGTTTTAATGCAATTACGTTTCTTATTGAATAAGTTTAATAATAATCAGGTTATTATATTAAGTGTGATAAATAATAATAAATTAGACTTAAAGAAAATTAATGATAATATCAGTATGTTATGTAATCAATACAAAAACTGCAATTTTGTAAACTGTAATTATTCTAAATTATCTGACATTTGTAAATCAATTAATTATATCATTGACTGTAGTGACTATGACAACAAATATTTAAATCTAACAAAACTTAAAAAAATATTATGAGTAACAAATCAAATAATTTAAAGAAAACTGCTTACATTTGTCACAGACGGGGAACAATTCCATATTATTTTCAAAAGAAAAATGACATTGTAGAGGTAAACAGAGACAAAAGTTGTGAAAACTGTACTATAAAAACAGCAATTGCA
The DNA here is from genome assembly GCF_026898425.1 of Galleria mellonella. NCBI lineage: Eukaryota > Metazoa > Arthropoda > Insecta > Lepidoptera > Pyralidae > Galleria > Galleria mellonella. The sequence goes on along the minus strand of NW_026441995.1, from coordinate 2,468,487 downwards.
AAAATAGGTACAATTCCGTATTATTTCCCCTTAATAAAAGAAAAATGTTTTCGTAAATAAAAATGTAAATGTAAAATTACCAAATAATAGTTTTCGAATTATACACCAAAATATTGCTAGTGCTCTATCAAAACAAGAGTTGTTGGAATTGACATTATTAGAGTTAAAAGAAATAAATAAAATTCCAGATGTAATATGTCTATCAGAAACGTTCTTAAAAAAAGGATATGAAAATTATTTAAAAATAAAAAATTATGAAATAGGAAGCAGTTTTTGTAGGGATAAACAAAGAGGTGGAACATGCATTTTGGTTAAAAAAGGATTAGTTTTTAAGGAATTAATAAACGTAAAAAACCATGCTGCAGAAAATATATTTGAAGTCTGTGGATTGGAACTTCCTTTACTCAAGTTAATAATAATTTGTGTATATAGAACACCTCAATCTGACCCAAGCCTCTTTATTGATAAATTAGATAATCTACTGCATGATTTGAATAAATTACATGACAACTCAAAACTTGTCGTAACAGGCGATTTTAACATAAATACTTTGAAAAAGGGAAAGCTTACAAATGACTTATATGATTTAACGTATAATTATAACCTAAAAATTCATATTGACATCCCGACACGTAAATCGTCTTGTATAGACCATATTCTGAGCAACGTACCAGATGCTACTGCTTCAGTATTGCCACTTTATCTCTCTGATCATGACACTGCACAATTGTTATGTTTTCCGGTAGACTGCAAACCGTTAAATAATGCAACATATTTTATCTACAAGAGAGATTATAACTCAGACAATATTAGAAAATTTAAAGAATGCTTACATAGTCTCTCCTGGTCAGATCTTTATGGTGAAACAGATCTTAATAAAGCATTCAGTATGTTTCATGATCTTTTTTGTTTGATATATTATCTCTGTTTTCCTAAAAATAAAATAAAGGTGAATAATGTTAATAAAAACAAACATAATTGGATAAGTCGAGGTTTAAAAAAAAGTTGCAAATATAAACGGACATTACGGTACAAATTCTATAGATGTAAAAACAATTATAATAAAAATAAGTATACTACATATGCTAATATTTTAAAAAAATGTATCTTTAGCTCAAAGAAAATTGCAAATATAAAATACATTAAGAAAAATGATAATAAATGCAAAGCGACATGGACTGTTATAAAAAATGAAATCACAAATACAAATATAAAAAAAGGTATAGAAACTATTAAAATTGGTGATACAGTAATAACAAATCCTATAAAAATAGCAACTGCATTTAATGACCAGTATATTGATCACATAAGCAGCACAAAAAGCAATAACATAAATAGTAGTTACCCTAAAAATTCAAGAAATAACTCTATGTTTCTTAAACCAATGACAGAAAATGAGGTTAGAGTGGAAATTCTGACATTAAAAAATACTAACTCCGAAGGTTATGATGAAATTAATACAAAAATAATAAAAGCATGCACAGATGAATTGGTTGGGATCTTAACACACCTAATTAACTTATCGTTTTCAAGTGGAACTTTTCCAGATTCTTTAAAATTTTCAATTGTAAAGCCAATATTTAAAAGCGGTAAAATGAATGATATTAACAATTATCGTCCGATTACGTTAATTCCGATTTTATCCAAAATATTTGAAAAATGTATGTATAAGAGGCTAATAGAGTTCAGTAATAAATATGATATTATTAGCAAAGACCAATATGGCTTCCAAAAACGGAAATCAACAACATTAGCCATTTATTCCCTTATAAAAATAATAATGACTAATGTCAATAATAACAATTGGACCACAGGATTATTTTTTGACGTATCAAAGGCATTTGATTCTGTTTCACATGACCTTTTATTAAAAAAATTAGAAAATAATGGAGTTAGGGGGCCAGCTCTTCAGTGGATAAAATCTTACTTATCGCACAGGCAACAACGTGTTGTATGTAATAAAATAGACAAAAATAATAATATGACATCGTACTCATCTGAATATAGATTTAATAAATATGGAGTACCGCAAGGAAGTGTGTTAGGCCCAATATTATTTTTATTTTATATAAATGACATTACAAATATATTTGACCATAAATGTATCTTATTTGCAGACGATATTTCTATCATTGTGATTACTGATAGGAAAAATAATACTATTATGAATCATGAGAATCAAATTAACAATACAATTGACAAAATAATAAAATGGACAAGTCTTAATAATTTACGAATTAATTTTAATAAATCTAAATATATGCAATTCAATAAATCTATTAATAATACGAGTTTGAAATTAAAAGTTGCGAACATCGAAGAAGTGCTGCAAACAAAATTTTTAGGAATCAACATAGACCAAAATTTAGATTGGAAGTCTCATATCGCATACATTTCTAAAAGGATTAATACTTTCGTATACGCTCTTAAACGACTTAAAAACGTAACAAATATTAAAACAGCAATCACAACGTATAATGCATATATACAATCAATACTACGATATGGACTCATAATGTGGGGCAATAGTACGGAAAAAGATAGAGCATTTCTTGCCCAAAAAAAATGTATTAGAGCATTGTATGGTCTTTCACCTCGCGAATCGTGTAAGCCGGTATTTAGGAAGCTTGGTTTGTTACCACTACCGTCTCTATATATTTATGAAATTTGTATGTTTGTACACAGCAATAAATATTTGTTTAAAAAAGCTACTGATATATATCCACGGAATCGACGTAATCCAAATAGACTCGTGCTGGATGACATTCCTCGTCTAGCTAAATATGAAAAAAGTTGTTTAGCTATGTGTGTAAAAGTATATAATAAAATACCGACTGAATTAAAATTGTTAAATGTGAATTTATTTAAAGAGAGATTGTATACTTGGCTGAATATAAATAGTTTTTATGATGTAAAAGACTTTTTAAACAAAAAACAAAATGTTAATCGTTAACCTTAAATGTATTTTTGCATGCTATCACCTTGTTAGCTAAGCACGAATGTTCTTTGACAAATGTAACATCTTTAACTTTACCGTGTTTAAGCAAATAAAGATTATTATTATTATTATTATTATTATCTATGTTATGAAAATAATCAATAATTATAGTATTGTAATATTATTTATAATATATGGAAACATTTTCAAATTCGTAACGGTTGCATAGAAATTACATAAACTTTTTTTTGTTGGAAGTGACGTAGACTTGCTTAAGGTTTGAATTGGATACTTAAGCGAATTTTTGGCGGGAAATTATAAATTTCATATTTTCTTTTTTTAATATTACAATCTTAGTAAAATTTATTTAATTTATTAACAGCATTAATATATGAGTGAAATTATTGATATAAAATATGCAATTCTGAATCTTTATGGATTGTAGCTGCTATACTAACTTACTATTGAAAAAAATGTGTTTTTCAAATTTAACATTTCTTAAAACTGTCATTATATAACTACCATAGTAATTTATTTTACAAAATTAGGTGTTATTTGGAATTCATTTCGCTGGAATAAAACATATGATTATATAAACAAAATACAAATAAAACACTGCTCTCAAATGCTTTCTGTTTTTACTTAAAGGTTAGAGTCATTTGTACAAATTGTATTGTGCAATAAAGAATATAGTATCTATTTGTTTGCATTTTTTACTACAAAAATTTAGTCAATGTTAATTATTTGTTATTTTATATTGTCTTACATTAGGAAGACGAACATATTCGACAACATGTTAGCGATGATGGAGAAGTACGCGTCGAACTTAGAAGCACTGGTGGCAGCGAGAACAGAACAGCTATTGCAAGAAAAGAGCAGAACAGATGATCTTCTGAACAGGATGTTACCTAGGTATGGTGCTCGAATTTTCTTTAATAATTCTTAGATTTTTAAGCCATCTTTAATAGGAGGAAGTTTCAACCTGGCCATATTTTTATTGTGGCCGTTAATATACCAGAATTGATATTTTTTTTACACTTAATAAATTTTGTGACAATAAAACCCAGTTTTTCGTTGTGGAGCAAAATATTGATGTTCTGAATACCGTTAGCATTCTGAATTCAAATATTTTTACCTAGTGTCTATGAAGCCAAAATCTTTTTTCTTGGGACCAATATGAACTGAATTTCTAATAGATTTACGTCAAAATTACTATAAAGCTGGTCCATAAAACAGTTATTTTGCTTTAGAAGAATGGCTCTTCGAAATTGTGCTCAATGTATATAATAAAATAAGGCAGGGTATTTTTTTCTTATTTTTTTTTTTTTTTGTAAATATTTTACGAGTACTTAATCGAACAGCATTCAATAAATCATAGATTCAATTAGTTTAAATATATATTACTATAGACTTAGATCTATTTTAATACTTATTCAATTGTTATAATAGTTCAATGCTTGCACTTACTTTAAATTCTTATTCAGTAATTTAAAGTAAGTAAGTAAGGGATAATAGATTGCATTATTATTTTTATTAGTACTAAGTCGTCTACGTTTGTAATGGCTGGTGGCTTCTGGTCAATGCCTATTAAAAAAAAAAAGCTTATGAAGCATCTTGTCGTTTATCGGTGTATATTATTGAAAACCAGGCTGTATGGCGTAGTTCCTTTGCCTTTCACATTGTAGATAAATTCATACTACTATTACTGCTCAGTGTATATTTTTTTTTTCGTTTTAAAATAAGAATAATGAGATCGCTATTGTTATATAAATAGTTATTCATTCAAGTTACTAGTCAATATTAATTTTGTTACATTTGAAGTCACCTTTTTTGTCTATTAAAAACAAACTTAGATAAATAATTTATGGTAAATAGTAATCATCGTCAAACAATACCATTGACATTATAGTAAGTACAATGCTGGCCGTGGCATCCCTCCTGCATTGTCCATATCTACTGAGGACTAAGGTATTACATCTCTCTTGTACAATACAATGCCCCTCGCATTGTTGTTTGATAGCAGGAATAGATAAGATGATGGCACACGCCGGGAAAATTACACAAAACTTATCATAATATACTTAAATATAGATGGTATAGGCGAGTATCATAGTATGGTATATTACATATTCTAAATATACAACGTAAAAAAGTCTTAAAAATCGGCAATAAAAAAGCAGGTTTGCAAGTACTTTTTTTTTGATGGGTAAAAATGGTATGGTTACCCCGCCTGCGCTAACGGGATACGCTGGCGGAGCACCAGTGAAGGGTGATAGATGAGAATGAAAACAGGCCAGTTAGCCCATCATGATGAATTCATCAGGAATTAACCGTGATAGTTTCCAGGGAGAACCGCGAGGAGGTCGACCTGGTTGGGTATATTTCTAGCAATGGGATTCTCAGTCTCCATTACGAACAATCCTTTTCCCCCCGGTTTGTAAGTACTATTTACCTGCAAAGGTTTTTACATCGTGTTAAGTTATACATACATACATATCTGTCCAGCCTGCTTCCTATTAGAGTAGGCAGAAACAATGAAACGCCAAATGCTTCGATTCAAACAAACCTCTTTCGCTTTTTCCACATTCATCAATCTTTTTATATACGCTCGCCGGTTACGGGTACTTTTAATTTGGCCCCTCTTAAGTCCCAATTGTGTATTTAAAATATGTGTACACAACGCAAAAGATTAAAAGTAACTATTACATATTCTATTCCGTAGATAAGTAAGGGTCTACCATAAAATATTTTCCGAAATTTCAGGGACGAACGAAACAGAAATTTGATGTTAAAATTAAATAATACATGCCGTTTAAAATTATTAAAAATGTTAAAATATCGTTCCTCTGGACTATTAGGATAGGATTTATAATGAACAAAATGTTAAGCTCCATTTACTGGGTCGATTTTAGTACGAATAAAAACACGAAATTGAGCCCGAAAATTCGAAATTTCATTTCATGGTAGACCACCTGTTTTCAACTGACTTCAAAAACAAGGAGGTTCTCAATGTCATTGTATTTTCTTTTATGTTTGTAACCTCATAACTCCGTCAGTTGTAAACCGATTTGGAAAATTCTTTTTTATCTGAAAGAATATACTTGTGGCAACCCTGTCTTTTTGACAGGGGATTTTGACAGAGAGAAAAAACATGGTTGTTGCTGTTATATGTACGGTGAAGGAAATTATTGTAATCGGTTGGATTTATGTTTGTACCATTATATCTACTGCATGTATGGTGTGGCATTATATAATATATCATTAGTATAATATCAATAGTGCTTGTATACCAACACTTTGCCGTTTCATTGCACCTCATCCTGGTCGCGCGGTTTTCGCCGGCGTACCAATTCCGAATACTTATAAATTTGTCCTATAGAAATTATATCAAAATCGCTGCAGTAATTAAGTTTTGGAACCTTAATAACTTGTTTTTCCACAGTTGAAGTCGTTTTTTTTATGAAATTGTCTTAAATTATATTTTTATATATATATATATATATATATATATATATATATATATATATATATATATATATATATATATATATATATATATATATATATATATATATATATATATATATATATATATATATATATATATATATATATATATATATATATCTTACAATTATGAATGGTTTATTTTTGAAATCTTTTCGTACCTACTAATTTTCCGTCTACTCCGCCTGTTCGTTTTGTCCCGATGACAACGTGACACTGGAGGTCAACGACGATCGTGTTTTTGTTCTTACCGAAATCACTCCAGTCAATTGCGTTTAACATTTCGTTTGTCATACATCCCACCATAAAAGTCCAAAGAAACAATATTTTAACATTAATACCATGTAATTTTAATATAAAGTCTGTGATTCGAAACATCCCGAAATTTCGGCAAACATTTCATGGTAGGCCCTCTTTTTATTCACATTCGTGAGAATTTACGAAGCCAACGAGTCAGAAAGCAAACTTACCGTCGTATATCTTTTGAGTTACGATAGTTCAGAAAATAACAAAGATCACAACTACCATTTACATGCTAATTGTGAGGGATTTCCGCAATTTTGCCGGTAACAAATTTAAAGTATGATAATCAGCACCCATTCTTTGATACTACAAAGGCAATAAATTTTAATAGGTGGTCCAAAATAGGATGTTCCGGGAGAATAAATTAAATATAGTACTTACTGTTTGACCTCACTTGTTGTGCAAGTATCCAACATATTTTAAATACATAATCGTGACTTAATGCGATGTAAAAGCCTTTACAGGTAAATAGTACCTACAGGGGGAAAAGGGACTGTTAGCAATGGAGTTTGACAGCCCCATTGCTAGCAATTTTAGGTCGACATCCACGTGGTTCCCCCTGGAAACCATCGTGAACAATTCTTGTTGAATTCGTCACGATGGGCTAACTGACCTGCTTCATCCTCACCTATCATCCTTCACTGGTGCCCCGCCGGTGTATACCGATAGCGCGGGTGGGGTTACCATTCCATTATCACCCACTAAAAAAAAATAGTACCTACATACCTGTTTTTTTTTAGTTGTAGTCAGTGGGTGTACGTGACTTAAAACCATTCTTAATGGCAGTTTATGGGGGAGCCTATGTTCAGCAGTGGACTGATAATGCCAGAAACGATGACGATGATGATGATTCTGCTCTATTCAAAAATTAATCTATGAAAGAAAATCATTTGTTTACATTTTAAACATTAACTTTATTTGCATGTTTATAAGCTAAAAGAAAAAAAAAACCTTTCGCAAAAAGGAAGTGAAATAAATGTAACAATAAATATAAGAAATCTCCAGAAACCACAACCCAATGAATATATTCATGCAATTTGCATACTATGTTTTATCCAAATAAGACATAAGACACAAAATGGCTTGCAGTAGAACATTACAGGAAAACGGGCCAAATAATAGTTCTGTTTACTGTCTGCAACATATCTTGATAAATCGATGTTAGACACCCATGGTTTTACTGGCTTTTTACGGCAATTCCACGCTATTCCCGTACTTAAGTTTTATGGGTTAAGTAATCCTTCTAAGACATCGATTTTTAAATGACTTCCGTCTATTATGTTTGTGTGTATATAATGACATATCTCTGGCATTATTAACCTGATAATGTGTTGGTCTCATATAATTTTGTGACAATCGAAGCTGACATTTTTTAATTATACATTTTCCTTAAATATCGTCTGTATGTACAGTATAAATGTATTTTTTAATTTTTGAACTACCTACATATATTGTGTATATATGTACATAGTGACACGCACATTAGCATTTTTTGAGATGGGAAAAAACCATTGAATTCGCGACACTGTTATCGTAACCGACGTCTCTCACGATTCAAAACATACCCACGTAATTGTTCTTGTTTACACTTCTGTCGGCATTTCCGCAGTGCCACAGCTATTTTTTTATGACACTTAGAATGGAAAACAAGCTGACGCCCCATCTGATAGTAAGTGGTAATCGTCGCCTATAGACATGAGCAGTACCATAGACATAACAGAGTATAGTGTTTCACCCATGATACCCATAATTCACTGCCATACTCCACCCTTCAAACCGAAACACAGCCATGCAAACACAAATGCTTCACGGTTGAAACACGAATGGAACAGAGGTACCTAAACAAACGACTTTTGTACAGTCTTCCTCCGTTTTTTTTTTAAATGGATGATAATGGAATGGTAACCCCACCCGCGCTATATGATATGATAGGTGAGGATGAAGCAGGTCAGTTAGCCCATCGTGACGAATTCAACAAGAATTGTTCACGATGGTTTCCAGGAGGAACCACGTGGAGGTCGACCTAATAAGGTATATTGCTAGCAATGGGGTTGTCAAACTCCAATGCTAACAATCCTTTTCCTCCTAGTCTCCCTTTGTTACACCTACATACATATATGTGTTAACTTATGGCGAACTTATCTACCAGTCAACTAATTAATATATATATATATATATATATTACTTCTGAAAGTGGCTTACATATGGACCGGACAAATACAGCGAATGGTAACTGACCCTATCCAAATTACATTTATTATAATTCTCACACTTGACGGAACCATTCAATACATCCTTTGAACCGAACCTATCAAACGTTATGCAAATACAAGGAAACGAGCACGAATTAGTTTTTGTCCGTTGAAAAATATTCAAATTAGGTTCTATTTGTGGTAATATAACCTTTTTACAGATAAAATTACTATAGTTCCGTCTATTTCTGTAATATGTAAGATTCTATTACTAATATATACATATATAACCCATGTTCATTTTTTAAAAATTAACTGGTAAATTTTCTTTTCATTTAAGAGTTTCCTCTTGTCGGTACAACTAATTCATGCATCTTCCTCCAGCCAGCTCTATCCCAGGCCATATCCTTTATCTCTCTATACGACATGACACCTAATGTTTCCTTTATCTGTCCCATGTAGTTATTCCTCGGTCTTCCTCTTCCTCTTTTGCCCTCTATCTTTTCTTGTATTATGCTCTTAAAAAAATCGTCATGTCGTATAAGGTGGCCCAGCATTTTGCCTCTTCTATTCTTTATTATTTCAACCAATGTTCTCTTTTCGTTCACTCTTTTAACTGGTAAATAGTATACTGATAAAATGGTAATAAAATAGTATAAAATTATCAGAAAATGGTAGCGAATACGTGCCAGTTGTGTGCCATTCGAAAATGGTTCGATGTGTATTAATTGGTTTCCAAATAACACAATTTTGTCGCATAGGTATTAAATGTGCAAAACATGCAACATGAAATTAATATATGCTAAACCATTGCACAGTACTGAACAGTAACTGAAAGCTTTCCCAAACAAGGATTATATATTATGTACATAAATATATGTAAACTACATAATATATACCTACTATATGCTATAGAGCGGTGTTTCCCAACGTGGGGCACATGCCCTACATGGGAGCAATTTGATAGTTAAGGAGGGGGCAATTAAAAAATAGACTCGAAGCGATTTTAACCCTCTTGCTCCGGGTCATTTAAATGCAATGCTACGAGTACATATCGGTGCCAAATATAACACAAAATAAATTTAAAAAAATATTATAAAGATTTATTAGGGAATATTTCGTTCGACATTACCAAAATATCAACTGGGCGATTAGAGTCGTCAAGTAAACTTTGTCGGGAAAAATTATGTATGGTGAAATAAAAATTTTAGAAATGTTCAAGTGGGGCATGGCACAAAAAAGGTTGGGAAACACTGCTATAGAGAAATAACACACATTTTGTCACTTTATTTGTAAAGGTGTCAACATTTCCCTGCATTCCATACTTATTAACATTCGTCATCATCAAATCAGCTGTTCATAGGCCACCACCGTTGAACATAGGCCTCCCCCATAAAGAGGGGTTTTATTAATGTATGATAATAGAAAATTAATTGTATGATTTTTGTTATAATGCATAATTTACAAATATGTGCATTTTGTGTTTATTTTATGATTATAATTAATAAGTTACATCATGTAATGTAAGTTTTTATGTTGTGTAGAATTATAGATACTTATACTCGTATCTCTATTTTAAATGTCTGAAGGAGTGTATAATGCTTGCCAAACGATTTATGGCTGATTGTAAATTCTAGGATTACGTACACTGGAATTTATTATATTTGTAATCACTTATGATAAATAAAGACCTTTTGAAAACAAAAAAAACAATGCCTGTTCTATCGGTATACGCTGGCGGGGCATCAGTGTGGGATGATAGGTAACGATGAGAGCAGGTCAGTTAACCCATCGTGATAAATTCCACTAGAATTAATCACGATGGTTTTCAAGGGAACCGCGTGGAGGTCGACCTGTTAACCTTATCATTCGACCTCCATATTGTTGGCAATGGGGCAGATAGACCCCATTACTAACAATCTCTATGTCCACCATAAAGAGTGTTTTACCAGTAGTTTTAAGAGGGACGTTGCTGCTCATCCCTCGTCATCTTTTACGGCACCCACGGGACAGAAAAGGGTGGCCCATTCTGTGTCGGGCCCACACAGCCATTCTTATTAACATTAATTAATTATTTATTATTCCAGTTCTCTTCAAGCGCACAATGTTATCATCCCACAGTCATTATCATTCATACCAATCGACGTAATTATTCAGTTTAGACTCGGAGTACAATTTGCCATAAGTAATTAAAGTGGATTTCTTGTGGGTTCTTTTTTTATGCTACCTGAGGTGGCAAACAAGCATACGGCCCACCTGATGGTAAGTGGTTACCGTAGCCTATGAACACCTGCAATACCAGAGGTATTACGCGTGCGTTGCCGACCCTGAAGAAACGTCTTTACCCCCCTTTTGAAGAACCCCATGCTGTAGTCTTTTGGGAAAACAGCGGCAGGGAGCTCATTCCACAACCTGAGTGTTCGTGGGAGGAAACATCTCTGAAACTGCGCAGTACGCGACCATTGAGGCTGTAGGACATGAGGAGCAAATAGCCTCTTTCCAAACTTAGGAGTAGAATTATAAAAAAATTACGATCTAAATAAACTTGTAGCCTTGCATTTAAATACAGACGATGATTCCATTTTATTATATTCTAAATATTTAAGGTACATATATATGTTGCAATATACAACATATTCTTTGTGGTCATTCAAGTTGGAAAAAATGTGAGTCGAAATAAGACGAATAGTTTTAAATCTTTTTTTGTCAAACAAGCACACGACTAATTTATTGGTAAACGGTTACCGTAGCCTGCAATATCAAGGACATTACGCATGTGTTGCCAACTCTGAAGAAAACTCTTTACCTCTTTTTTGAAAAATCTCTAACAGTATACATAATATATTTGCTGATATCTAATAGAAGTACAATTAAAAAAACTATTAATTGATCGAATGTTACTATTTCTTACTTATTTTATTTAGAGGGTGTTTCTGTGATTTAAACATAACTTAATTATCTGTTAATTAAATTTTAATGTAACAGCTATCGGTTTAGCTCACGTGTAATTTGGTTGAGAAAGCTCGACTAGTTTCGGGACTATTCGTGACCTTTAATCTTGAGCGGCAGTGACGCGAGCGCGAACCTGACTGTGCGTCTCAGCCCACTGAGCGTGAGCTGTAAACGTTTGTAGGCGGCATCGTCAATGAAACACGTCTTTCAGAAATCTTCATATATGAATGGCGGGACTCCGTAGTCTTTCTCTTCGACTGACTTAAGTTGTGTTAAAACAGGGTTTATAAATGAATAATTCTAATTTATTTTCACGCAGAACTGTTGCGGAGGCACTGAAACGTGGCGAGAGAGTACAGGCAGAGAGCTACGACTGTGTCACGATATACTTCAGCGATATAGTCGGCTTCACAAGACTAGCGGCCGTCAATTCACCGATGCAAGTAAGTATACCATAAATATATTATTTCTTTGAATTATGTCTATTATTCCTTTTTAAGTGTGTTATTGTACTGATGCTTCTCTGGGTGAGCGTATTGAGAGACTGTAAAGCTCATCCAGTTGATGAAATAAATAAATAAATAAAAGTTTCGCGTAGGTACTTTTTTTAGCAATCGACTTCAAAAAGAAGGTGTATCTCAATTTGATTGTATTTTATTTAAGTTTGTTACTTTATAACTCCATCAGTTGTGAAGCGATTTTGAAAATGCGTTTTTATCTGAAAAGATATACTTACAGTTTGTTCGTATAGGAATTTTATTAAAATAAATCCAGTTTGGTTTTTAAATCTAATTAATTATAGTTGTGCTAGAAATGAGGACAGTTTTTTTGTAAAACGCAATCTTAATATTTATCTATAACCGTGCCTTTAGCTTTGTGATAAGTTATATCGATTGGCCGGGATGAAAAAATAAGTTCTATTCCATGCCAAAAAGATTATAATTTGACTAATAACTCATTATCTTCTATTAATTCATATATAATTAGGTAACTCTTAATAATTTGTTAAAAATTAAATCAAAATTAATTATTAACGAATTGTCCACAGGAAGGTAAATAGATGGGTTGCTAAGCCAAATTGTGTAGTCACTGTGACAATATTGTTTTATACCTTCGTTACACTCCTTTTTTTACCCTTTTAAACAAATGTTCTAATTAAAATAGCCCCTTTTGTGCGGCGAGTTTGTACAATAACATACAAAGGTATATATATAATTTACTTAATAATTACGCGTTTGAAGGGTGGGATATGGCAGTGATTTTACAGGGTACAGAGGAATAACACCTGAGTCCTCGGGTATGGCAACGCATGGGGGGTATCATGGGCGAAACAGTTTACTCTGTTATGTCTATAGTACTGCCCCTGTGTATAGGCGACGGTTACCAATATCCATCAGGTGGGCCGTCAACTTGTTTGCCATTCTAAGTTGCATAAAAAAAAATGCGGTTTTGAAACTAGTCGAGTTTTCTCGACTAAATTACACGTAAATTTAACTTTAAATTAAAGTAATATAAATAATATAAACGCGCAAATTGTAAATGTTTAAACATTAAGATACTCATTTTTTGGACGTTTGTTACTTAATCAAGTTTAATGGTTGAACAAATTTGAATGAAATTTGATACAAAGATATATAATATAATACAGTGATTGTGAATCACTGATCTATAGATCAGTGATTCACAATCACTGTGCCGCGGCACTTTTGTGTGCCACCAAATTTTAAAAGTGTGCCGCCAAATTTTGCAAATATTTAAAATTTTTATCATAAACTATTTATGCAGTGTGTTGTAGTATATGTAATTTTTATCTTTTTCTTTGTGTGCCGCCAAATTTTGAAATCGTTAAATATGTGCCGCAACAAAAAAAAAAAGGTTGAGAATCACTGTTACAGATTAACACTTGAAATAATTTTTACTTCAATTCGCGCAAAAAAAAAAACTACAAGTTATGTTTAAAAAACATATAAAACACAGTTTTTTTTTTTGATGAACAATAAAATGCTTCATTGACAATATTGTTTTCACAGGTGGTGGAAATATTAAACGACCTGTACACATGCTGCGATGCTATCATATCGTACTACAATGTTTACAAGGTAATTTAATTGGATATCTAGTATCCAAGCTGGCATGGATGTGCGTAACAATGTGTTATGAGAGTTTATGATTTTTTATACCACGAAGGTGGTAAACAAACATACGATCTAGACGAGCAGCGGTCTTCCACCGTGCGTTTTTCAAGGTAATTTCTTCCACGCACAACCACTCTTTGGAGTCAACTTCAAGGAGCAGTATTTCCGAACCGATACGACATCATGACCTTCAAGAAAAAAGAATATTCCTTTTTTAAAAGCCGGCAGCACTGCAATGCCTCTGGTATCGCAGGTGATTATGGGCAGCGGTAGTCACTTACAATCAAGTAAGCCGCATGCTCGTTTTTCCCTTGTGTTATAAAAAAAAAACTTTGCGCTCCATACTAAATAGTATTTTGTTGTTTTATCCATTCATTGATTGATATCTATTCACTATTGCAGGATCACGAGTGTTAAATTTTTTTATGAAATTTAATTTAAAATTTTCTTATGTACAAAAATACCATTACTGTTTTTCTCTTTTCATATTTATTTTTACTTTTATTATTTTGATATAGATCACTAAAAAGATTTATTTCACTCAGCGAAACGTAGAGATTTACTGTTTTTCTTCGAGTTCAGATAACTTTGAAGTGTATTTAAGTATTATCTAGGTGGATCCTTCGCAGTTGAGTCTTGAGGCAAGGATTTTCACCCTCTGAGCACTCCATTCAACAATATATACTAACCATCTACTAAGAGATTTTACTTGCAATAATATTCTGTAGTGAAGAAGGATTATTACTTTGTCTTTCATGCAGTCTTTCATGCATGCAATCTTAAGTATTTTCTTTTCTTTTATGTGTTTGCTTTTCATGAATTACTCAAGCTGTGCACATAATGTGATTGGATTATAACCTAGCCGAATCACAAATGTAACTATTGTTTAAGTTTTTTATGGTTGTGATCTGTTTTATGTGCCAATAAAATAAAATAAAAAAAAAATTATACTAACTCGTTTATTATTTACTGTACAATTTATATTATTTTAATGTACTTTATACTTTTAGCTCTAAATAATGCGTGCTTAGTCAGAATTATTTGTCCTGGATAGTTCCAAAAGTAAACAAAAAAAAACTAAACATTCATGACAAAAATATACGAAAGTCAATCTCATTATTTTTTTTTATTGATAACAATAAAAAAATAATAATAAGTCGTTTGCCTTCATAAGAAGGCAAACGACCATGCTATTCACCTAATGGAAAGCGACTTCCATCGCCCATGAAAACCTGCAGCACGAGAGCCGTGTATTTACAACAAAAATGTATCATTTCCCACAGGTGGAAACAATAGGTGACGCGTACATGGTAGTGGGTGGGTTACCAGAGCGCTGTTCCCGCCACGCCGCCGAAGTGGCGTCCTTGGCTCTACACGTGTTGGACGCCGTACCCAAGATCAGGATGAGACATATGCCGGCTGCGAGGCTCCATATAAGGATAGGTTTGTATACCTTTTTGTATCAATGGTCAATAATACAGCGCGCCTTTTATTTTTTTAACTAATATTGTAATGGGCGAGGCCATCTCCCCAGCAGCATCCCTCTTAAACCATCTTTAAAGTCGATCTACGATTGCCAATCCGCGTGCCAAGCGTGGCTACTACAGGCAAAACCCCCTAAGGGGAAGGTTATGTTCAGCAGTAGACAGTTAAAAACTGATATGGTGATAAAAATGTTTTTATTGAATTTTTTAACGCATGTATGTATGAATGTATATTTATTAATTTAATTTATATGTTTTACATTATATATTATTTTTGTATGAACAAATATTTAATATCTAATTTGACTTTGTTTTGATACCAGTTATTCTTCTAGAAGAAAACTTACTGACCTTTATTTTCCTTTCGGGTTACCATACAAACAGTCAATTAGATTTTCTAATCATATTACTAGTCATCGCCCCATAAAATGTACACATACGCCCATTAAATATTTGCATCGTGATTGGAATAATAATAACAGCGTTTATTGATTTTATCAATTACAAATTATACTAGTTATAAAAATATGTGTATATGTATGTATGTATGTGTATGTATGTATGTGTATGTATGTATGTGTATGTATGTATTTTGCATATATAAAAACCGATCATTGTCATTACGCAAATGTGAAAACGATTCATGGCTTAACATAGATATAAATTTGATTATGTATTGACTGTAATTCAGCTGTACGTTTTCCAAAAAAATAAATAAACAATATGTACACAAACAAAATAAATAATATTAACTAAGAAATATGGTTCACAAAGACACACTGATATTAATTGAGATAAAATAATATGGGATCAATACAAGAGAAAAGCCAACAGCCATCGATCGCAAAAAGTATTATTAAAATCGGTGATTTCACAAAAATATCGCGAAACACATAAACACATGAGGTGATTTGCGAACCATTGAACCTCCATGAAATCTTGCACTACTATTGTGGCACAGTATTAGAATAGTGCAACTTTTGACATTATTATTTCAACTTTTAACTGTCCATTGCTGAACATAGGCCTTCCCGTAGATTTTCGTAAGAAACGGTCCCAAATCACCTTCACTTATTTTTTTTTTATTTATTCATTAGTACATGTATGTGTACAAGGCTTAAGTCCGCCTTGCTAAATGCTAAAAGCATTCTCGCCCAGTCAACCATAGGGATGTATCAGAATACTCGAATGTGGTATTGGTAATTATTTATATACATTCACATTCCTGTGTACATAATATATTTGTTATTTATATATATCTATTCTTTTATATATGTAGTTTTAATATTCTTTTTTATACAACTTAGAATTGCAAACAAGCTGACATCCCACCCGATTGAAAGTGGTAACCGTCGTCTATAGACATGAGCAGTACCATGGACATAACAGAGTATACTGTTTCGTCCATGATACCCGCCATGCGTTGCCATTCCTAAGGATTCAGGTGTCATTTCTCTGTACCCTGTAAACTCACTGTCATATCCCACTCTTCGAACCGAAACACAACCATGCGAAGACAACTTTTTCACGGTAGAAACACGAATGGGGCAGAGGTGCCCAAGCAAACGATTTTTGTACAAAGTTTCCCTCTGGTAGTTTCTATTTTATTTTCTGATTACTAAATTCAATAAAAAGATATGCCAAGATTTTATATACTTACTAGCGATCGATAAAAAGATAAAATAATATTTTATATTTAATTTAAAATTGTAGCAAATGCTACACTTTTTTGCCCCTTTTTTTTTTGTCACTAGTTACTGGCAAAACCCCCCTTATAGGGGAGAGCTATATTCAGTGATAAATAGTAAAAGGCTAATATAATGATCATATTGTTTGAAATAAAATAATTCAACTTTACGCATTCAAAAAGAGCCCTCGAGCAAACACGGAAGGAAACCGCCGTTTTCTATGCAAACCAAAAAAGATCAAACCTTCAAAAAATGTTTTTTCAGTACAAAGCAAATATTATTTTTCTTTACAATCCTGATTCGGTAAATATTACAGAGTGAATTCAAAATGATAGGAGTGACTTACCTATAAAACTAAACGTTTCTCTCGAGCAAATATGATGAAAAATGTTTACGCGTTTAGCTATCAAATTAGGAAGGAAATTTTCCGTTTGTCTTTAGCTACATTATGCAATTATGTTGGTTAATTTAGAACCAATTTTAATTGTCATTTTTTTAATCGATGATTTTTTTTCTAGAGACTATAGTATGGGGTTTTTCAAAAAGGGAATATTAAGGTTTCTTTAGCGTCGGTAACGCGCACGTGACACCCCTAGTATTGCAAGCATCCATAGGCTACAGTGCCGTTTACCATCAGTCTATATGCTTGTTCACCATATTCGTGGTATAAAAAATAAGGAGATTTAATGGAACTTTTCTATTTACCAGGCATCCATAGTGGGCAATGTGCTGCTGGGGTGGTAGGCGTGAAGATGCCCAGGTACTGTCTTTTCGGGGATACAGTAAATACAGCAGCGCGAATGGAATCCAACGGAGAACCGCAGAAGGTTCATATTAGCCAAGACACGTATCTACTTCTGAAACAGCACGGAGGCTACCACTTTAAAGAGAGGGGAATTATTAATATTAAGGTAAGCATTTATTTAAATAAGCAGACATAGTTTGGTGTATCTTGGTTCTTTAGGTTTACTAGTTCCATATTTATTGTATTCCGTTAAAAAATCTCGGATATTATCGATGAATGAGTCATCCCTTCCTTTCCTGTAGATGTTTTTTATGCAACTTAAAATAGCAAACAAGCTGACGGCCCACCTGATGGAAAGTGGTAACCGTCGCCTATAGACATAAGCAGTACCATGGACATAATAGAGTATACTGTTTCGCCCATGATACCCCCCATGCATTGCCATCTCTGAGGACTCAGGTGTTATTCCTTTGTACCCAGTAAATTCACGCCATATCCCACCCTTCAAACCGAAACACAGCCATGCAAACACAACTGCTTCACGGTAGAAACACGAATGGGACCTAAGCAATTGACTTTTGTAGAAATTTTCCCTCTGCTATAATCTATGGTTATTCGTGTATGTGTATGTGTATGTGTATACTGTTTCGCCCATGATACGCCCTATGCATTGCCATTCCTGAGGACTCAGGTGTTATTCCTCTGTACCCAGTAAATTCACTGCCATTTCCTACCCTTCGCACAGATGTAAGAAACGACTAAAGGAACTTAAAGGTCAAGAGATGGGTAGCAACGTCTCTTTCGAAATATCACGAATACCTAACTGCAGTTGCCAATTCGCCTGTCAATCGTGGTAACTACTGATAAAGCCCCTAAATAGGGGAGGCCTATGTTCAGCAGTGGACAGTTAAGTGCTGATATGAATGTTCTACAACCTCTCCGTGTGTTACAATAAATATGTTTTAGTATTTATAAGTAGGCAGTCGGATACTAAAATAGTAATCCTGCTTGCGTTATTGGTACACGCTGACGATGTACCAGTGAGCAATGATAGCTGAGGGTAAAGTTAAGCCAAATGTCCTATTTTAAGAAATTTTGTAGGAATTAACCACGATACGGAACCGAAACATGGTCCCTTACGGTTGCTCGTATGCAAAATCTTCAAGATACTCAGCGAGTTAGGAGAGGAGCTATGCTCGGAGTTTCTTTACGTGACAGAATTCGAAATGATATCCGCAACAGAGCCAAAGTCACCGACATAACTAAAAGAATAAGCAAGCTGAAGTGGCAATGGGCTGGTCAATGAACTGGCTGCTCGAAGAACCGACAACTGATGGGGAAGGAAGGTTCTTGAGTTGGATCCCATATGGGCAAAACGCAGTGTAGGACAATCGCCACTACATGTAGTGACGACCTTAAATACGTTGCAAGTATGCAAGTAGCTCAATATAGTACTTTATGATAGTCTACGGTAGAGGCTTATGGTCAGCAAAGTAAGACAGATAACAGCTGATTTGATAGTGATGGTAACCATGATAGTAGCAAGGCTAACTCATCCATATTACAAAATTATATATGGGTATGCCATGCGTAGAGACGAAGAGCATCTTAGAATGGAATTAAGTATGAATATGGATAGCTATTAAGGCAGAAGAGAATGCAGAACTGCGAATAGAGAAGAACGGAACAGAAAAATATATTACACCGACCCCAAATAAATAATTAAGATAATAATAGGAAGATGATGGTGATGATATGTAGCAAGATTGACGTAATATTAGTATGTACATTGGGGCTGTTTTTTTTTTGATGGGTGATAATGAAATGGTAACCCCGCCTGTGCTAATGGGATATGCTGGCGGGGCACCAGTGAAGGGTGATCGATGAAAATGAAAACAGGCCAGTTAGCCCATCATGATGAATCCATCAAGAATTAACCATGATAATTTCCAGGAAGAACCACGAGGAGGTCGATCTGGTTGGGTATATTGCTAGCAATGGGATTTTTAATCTCCGTTACTAACAATCCCTTTCCCCCACATTGGGGTTGTTAGACTCGGGTAGTAACAATTTTTTACACCCAAATTTAGAAAGTTAATGAGTCAATCAGAAACAACAAAGAAGAAAGGTTGAAATGAAATAAATAAGTACCTAATTAATATTCTCGGAAGTATTAAAGAATCAAAGAACATCGACATAGCTCGCTTTTATTTGATACTCAAAAAAAAAATATCGTAATATTTTCCTACAGGGAAAAGGTGTGAATTGAAAGAACCTTTCTCAAAGGAAAATATCCGCGCATACGTTTTATTTAAAAAGGCCATGAAATCAGATCAAACAATCTCACATTGTTAAAGGAGGTGAGTGATACATTTTTGCCTTGAGGGTATCCGGTACTCTAACAATGTATATTTGAGAGATTTGACAAAAGTTAAACTATTCGTGACAGTAGAGACATTCTCTTTTCGGTTGATCACATTCATGAAACATATTGTTTCTGGGTTTGCTCGAGTTAATAAAATCTATTATAAAAATAATCATTAAAATAATACTAGAGAGCCTATTACAAACTGAAATAATTCAAATTCAAGTCATCTTTATTCAGACTTGTTTACAAACTTTTAAACTTTTTTTTTTAAATCTACTACAGAGTTTGGAAAGTTTAACAACTTTCCAAACCTCTCTCTCTCTTTCTCTGTCGAGAAGAGACCGCAAGAAACGCAACAGTTACTCTTTTAAATGTCTATTAACATTATGTGTATTTATTTAAATTACATGGTCGTTAAAAGCCCGTGCATGATCGACTAACACCATGCACGCTTGTCATTCAAATTATCGTTCAGAGGCTTTGTTCAATAAATGTTTTTAATAACAATTTTAAATATATTAAAAAGTAGATCCAAAATATTCTTCGGTATCTTTTTATAATATTTGTATAAATGAATGAACGAGTATACTTTATTTGCATTATACAATATAGGAATTAGGAAACAAGCAAGACAATTTACAAACACAACGATACAATTGTATAAATACAGTAAGGCGATATATTATACTCGTATTTATATATTTAATGCCCACTCTCATATTAACCTATTAACTTTTTCTAAACGATACTTCGGAATAACAAATAATAATAGAAGCAGAAACTGAAATACTTTCATTCATAAAGATTATAATACTGAATTTCTTGTAAAGAAAAAAGCTATTCGCTGTAAGATTTAAAATCTGTATCAGTATTAGGTATCTCTCGATTCTTTTTTTTATCTATATCTATAAATTTTTATTTACTATAGCTAACTTATTTTAATATTATAAAACTGTCAGATGGGTTAGTTAAAGGTATCGTTAACCATTTACATGTCGTGTCGTTCAAAACACTCACCTACAGTCTCTCGTGAATTAGAATGATTGTAAAAGAAAAACAAAGTATGCACTACATATAGTAAAGAAAAAATGTAGATAAAGGGAAGCACACTTACCTTGTAACCTGTTCATATTCATTCAGAATAGCGTCGATCAAGTTCTAAGTAGAGGATTCGCGTTTCAACCACTTTTAAATTTTACTTTTAATTTCAATTGCTTTTAATTACGACACTATATGATGTGATTGTGTTTAAAGCTCAGATATCCCATTATGAATATAGTATAAGATTTTGCATGCGCTTTTTACGAGACGACTATGTCGCCATTACATGTTTAGCAAGCAGACTCTCATCAAGTCCATCTATCCTCACTGGTTGTTACAAAAGAAAAAAAATACGCGAAACCATCTTGTAAACTATTGAAAATAATATTCTAAAATCTAAATCTAAGACTGAGGTGACGGGGTAACACACACATAACATTTTGTCTTATAAAAAATAACACAAACACTTTTATACAAAAATGAATAACTAACTTAGATTTAATTAATTATATTAGTAACGAAGACTGACGGCCTCTTTTAATTACGAAATAATTTTAAATTAACTTTTAAATTTCGAATCAATTTCGATTTTTCTTTTTTAATTGAAAATTCAAACTAATTCTATCGCAATTGATGTCTTTTTTTAAAAATATCTTAATTTATAATCTGATGAAGTTGCCATCAATTTCAAGTCGTTTTAAATTTAAAGTGACAGTGGTTGAATGACCGTATGTTGAGTTGAGATGAAATTTGTCATTTGTAAGTCAATTAACTTTGTTGGAACGAACTTATATTAAAGTTTGCAGATACAATAGTTTTTGCAATAAATCCTTTTTATGTATTTCGAATTTACGAATAACTTTGAATAAGAACTCTATGTTATAACTTCAGTGGAAATACTTTGTAAATATTAAACAAGTTTTTATAGATTTGTTTACTGTTTGCAAATTTGAATGGTAGACGAAAGAGAAGTAACGGAACAAAGTTTTAGTAAAAGTAGACGGTGGAGGATCGCCACATAACACGAAGCATAACCATACAAACACTGCTTGTATGGCTGTGCTTCAGTTTGAATAGCGATATTACAGGGTACGAAGGTTTATATCAATTTAACATATTAATCCTCAAGAATGGCAACGGATAAGTGGTACTGTGAGCATCGCAGTGTATTCTATGATGTCTATATTGTTTTACATTTTTATAGGCGTCGTATTTCTATTTTCAATCAGGTGGGCTTTCAATATTCCAAGTTTAAAAAAAATAAGCACAAAATAATATTATCACGGAATGTATAATTATAAATGGCATCCTTTATCGCCAAATAACAACGTCTTACAAAGAATTTAAAAATAATATTCTTAAGAGATTTCAAAAAGATTCTCAATTCCACACTGTTTTTTGTTTTTTACGCGATATCTTTGTTAATTGTGAATAAATAATGATTCTTTTTGCAATCGGTCATGAAAGTACATGTTGTTTAATGATTGAAATCGGATTCTTAGTAGTTACTTATTTTATAACACTAAACATACACTTTAGAGATGACTATTCGATATATATAATATATATATATATATATATATATATTGGATAACCGAAATTTATCTATTATTGATCCAATAAATGTACAGATATTGTAATTACAATATATAGATATTGTTATATATAATATTACCTGCACTTTATATACTTTTCTTGACACGTTGTAGCTACTGCGCATGTGACACAACTAAAAATGTGTTCATGACTATATTCTCTAACACTCGACCTCCCCCCATTTCGCAAAGCATATTAAAATTCAACGTGGCAGAAGTGAACTTTTTGATTAATGATGATACAGCCGTTAACCATTCACTGCTAAATACAGGGCTCCCCTTGGTAGGGGAGGAGCTTTTCCAGTAAGCTACGTTTGGTAGGCGAGTTGATAACCGTAGTTGGGTTTTGGTGATGTTTTAAGAAGGACGCTGCTGCTTATTCTCCCTCTCTATCTCCTCGTCGCCTCTTACGACACGCACAAGAATGGAAAGGGTGGCTTATTTTATACTGGGACGACATGGCCAGTACTTCGATTAATATGGTTTATTAAAGGTGTCATTCATCACCGGAGAGTTAATCAGAAATTAAAATTGATATATAATGTTTTTTATGTCAATCCTATTCAAACTCGCCACTTTTGCTGTCTGTACCATTGGGTCACCATGACCTCGATGTTTAATTTAGAGTGTATGTAACCAACATGATGTTTTACAGGGTAAAGGCGAAATGAAAACATGGTGGCTTGTAGGAGAAGACCATGAAAGAAGAAAAAATTCATTTTGCAGATTCCGTAAGTATTAAACTTATTCTTTTTTTTTTTTTTTTATATAAAAAATAAAAGCAAGTATAGAACTCTGTTAGTATTTTAGTAATTTAGTTTTATAAAACGTATATAAAAAGAAAAAGCAAGGCTTCCAAATGTAGTTTATTAAATGAAGCTTTCAATAACATTATTTCATGTATTTAGATTTAACTAAGTTACCCAGCTGCTGTTAAAATATAATTAAAATATTTTTTTATATTTTTATAAAGTAGTAGAAAAATATTAAGTGTTTAGAACATAGTATATATGAGTATATATATTTACGAGTGTAAATATTGCAATTTCTACAATTTAGTAACTAGATTTTTTTCTTTTAAACGCAATAACAAATCTGAACGCAACTAAAAAGTTTAACATCTGGAAAAATGTATAATACCTACATCAAGGGCGTTTTATTATTTCAACATAACTTGATTATCCATTCATTAAATTTATAATGCTTAGATTATATATAGAGCATCGAGTCTCAAAAATAGGTCAACTTTTTGTAGTTTTTTATTAGTGTTCTATATATTTAAGCATATAATATATTTTGACGTATTTATATTTAATTATTTGATAAATAAAATGAGTTTTACGATTTAAAAAGGTGTAAAAATTGTAAAACAAAATAAATGTTCAGTTCCTTGCTGGTCGCTGGTTTTATTGTATATAAATAAATTATGCAGGAACTTGTCCCAGAAGAATAAAACAAAATAAAAATGATGTATATAGACGTGCATGTATGCATATTGAATGAAATGAATAGAGAAAAACAAAAGATATATTTAAAAAAAAATTATTTTACAATCATAAAATAGTTTGCATTATTATATTTTTGTTCGTATTGAACAATAAATATAGAAGTTACAAAGGAAACACTTAGAACTATTTATCACGCACGATTGTATGAAAAAGTTTACCCGTTTTTCTCGAAGCATTTGTATGGAGACACTTAATCTAAGACCTACATATGAATATCATATATTCATCTAAATGGACTAGAAATAAAACATTATTTCGAATACTGAAACATTACTGCAAACAATAGGAATGTAATAAATGTAATAGGTCCGTCTTCTTCTTATTTAAAATTACATTTCTCAAACTGTTAGCAATTTATACGAATAGAGTCTTTCTTTGAATATTACTATTCTGTCTTTTTGTTTTATAGAACAATTTATTAAGTGTATTGTTTTATGTATTATTTTTTTCTATTCACATTTTTGTTAAAGACTTGCAACAGATTGCATTTTCAATTTTCGTAATCTGTTTATTTAAGTCTTTAGTTCCCAAACTGGGCCAGTAAGACCCCCAAGAGTCCATAGGAGACTCGACAGGGGTCTACGTTGGCGTGACAAAAAATTCATTCTAATTCACAATCCGTGAGCGAAAGAGTCCACGAAAATTACAATGTATGAATGAATGAATGAGTATACTTTATTAGCATTATACATAAGGAAATAAGCGAGACAATTTATAAACACAACGATACAATTGTATAAGTACAGTAAGGCGGTCTTATTGCTGAGAGCAATCTTTTCAAGACAACCTTAAGGTAATGGATTAATTGCTGTACAAGTAATAAAATAACAGTAATAATTGATAGTGTAATAGTTACATATTTGAATAAATACACTAAAATTTTTTATTTTTATTTTAATCATACCGAATGGAGAGTTTTCTAAATGAAATAAGTGAGAATTAATTGATGTCTTTTGCTGTGGGTAGATGTCAAAAAATAAAGTTTGATGAAAACTTTTTGACGTCCATTTACTGTATAATCAATTATTTCTCACTTTTTTTCTAAAACTAATAATTCGTAGTTAGAACCTGTTAGAACTCAGCCGCAATTTTTCAATAGTTAGATCTAATCTTCACATTTTTGGTCAAGTTTTGAGTATATGGTAGAAATGTAGCTATAGAGGGTCCACCGGAACCAGCTAAATTTTGAAAGTGATCTATGAGAAAATAGTTTGGGAACCTCTGGTTTAAGTCATCCATCATCAGAGACGTTACCTCCCACGAACACTCATGTTATTGAGGTTTTTCTAAGAGTCTACAGTATGGAGTTCTTCAAAAAAAGGATAAAGAGGTTTCTTCAGCATCGGCAACGCGCGAATAGTGTGCTCTTAATGTTGCAGGCGTTCATAGGCTACAGTAACTGCTTACTATCAGGTGGGCCGTATACTTATGTCACCCCAGTAATATAAAAAAAATCTCAGTTAAAATTTATTATTAAAAATATCTATCATGACCCAATTTTATTTATTATCGTTAACTATGTTATGTTTTATGTGTCATGCCCATAAAAAAAAAAAACGCTTGTCTGTAATATATTTTAATCAAGTTTTAAATAACATCTTTCAACATTTTCGAACAAAAATGTTCGAAAGTACTTAAAACTTAATTGAACTTTTATTTTTATAGCACCTCGTGACTACGAAGGCAATAGTTACGACGAACCCTGGTGGAGTCCGCAACGGTCCATCCTGAATATAAGGGACCGAGCAAGATTATCCTGCGGGGGATCCTTGGGTCCCGGATCAGCGTTGTCCTCCCCTGGACCCCCAGCGTGTGCATGCTTCGTACCGCCCAGGGAAAACCATTCGGCCCCGGTCGTTTCCTTCTGTGAGGACTGACGCTAACTTTATCAAGACGACGTACCATTCTTCTGGATCAGCAACGAGGTTGAAGACGAGAAATCGATCGAGAAAGAGACGAGATTGAAGAAGAATAAGATAATGCCGAAAGTAGGTAACGATGTTAAGTATTTTCTAGAGGATCATGCCAAGTCTTATAGGATGATTTACGAATGTGTGCTTAAGGATGACGTAAAGGATGATGCTGCTAGTAGAGCGAGGGGGTTAGCCGCCATGCAGAGGTTATATTCAATTGATTATGATCATTGGTTGTAGTCTATGGATATAATTTTCAGTATGTTACCTTTAATTTTGTCACATCTGACCTTTACACGCTTTCTGTTTTCATCTAATGGTTAGCTGGTAAAGAATGCCATATGGTATAAAGCTGGCCACTTGTACGAATTGTTTTTGTGCAATAAATAATAAATAAACAAATAATTTGAGGAATAACACCTGAGTTCTCATGAATGGCAACGCATGGATGGAATTATGGGTAAAATAGTATACTCTGTTATATCCTTGGTACTACTCATGTCTATAGGCGACGGTTACCACTTTCCATCAGGTGGACTGTCAGTTTGTTTGCCATTCTAAGTTGTATAAAAAAATTGTTATTTTTTTTTAATACGTTATCCGCTCAAAATACAATTGAAAAACGTTTCCAAACACAGTGACTGTACACATATATTTATTTATTTATTCTTTATTGCATAATAAATTATTTTTATCTATTTATTCATTAAAATAAATATTACATTACAATTGTAAAAACCAAATCAATGTTATATGAGCACACTAGGGTTGCTTGCATACAAAATAGTACTTAATTTGTATTAGTGGTGAGTTTAATTCCATATTGCATTCTCTACCAGCTAACCGTTAGGTAAAAACAGAAAACCTTTAAGGGCAATGATGACGAACGTGCATTACGCAAAAAAATTACCTATCTATATAAACTGATAAAATAATAAATATTAATGGAAATGTAAACAAATGAATGACTGACCCGACTATAAAACAGTCTGTTAAAAATAAAACATACAATTAATTGATTTAATGTTTCGATTTATTACTAATTTCTTTTAGAAAGAGTGTGTCTATGATAATTTCAACTTGAACAACCTTTGCATTAAGTTTTATTGGAACAAGCTATAAAAGTAATGTAGTGATAAAAAATAACTTTAAACGTGACTAGTGTATGCAAATGTTATATTGAACTTTATTAGTGTCATCTTTAAGTTTAATTTTCACCGTATTTGCAACTTTATTTTTTCTCTTAATTAAATTCTAGTTTTTACCAACGACTTTATTCGCGTAATCTGGATATGTTTACTGATCGGGATAAAAAAGTAGTCTATATCCTTCTCCTGCCCATTTAGTACGTATATATCAAATTTCGTAGTGATTAGTTTTTTTTTTTAAATAGGTGATAATGGAATGCTAATCCCGCCTGCGCTATCGGTATACGTTAGCGAGGCACCAGTGTGGGATGATAGGTGACGATGAAAGCAGGTCAGTTAGCCAATCGTGACGAATTTCACTAGAATTAATCACTATGATTTCCAGGGGGAACCGTGTGGAGATTGACCTGATAGGGTGTATTGCTAGTAATGGGTCAATTAGACCCCGTTACTAACAATCCTTTTCCCCCCATAGGGATCAGTTAAGGCGTTATAAGTTAACGTTCAAACAAATTCACTTTCACATTTGTAATATTACTAAGGATAAAATATTATTGCTCGCTCGCTCGCTGCTAGCAAACGTTAAGTCATATCGTAATCAAATCTAGTCTTTATTCTTAGTCAAGTCTGTAATTAAGTTGATATTGACGGCCATTAATTTACCAATATGAAAGGTTTAATCGTAAGTATATACTTAAGACTGTGGGAAGGTACTTAACTGTTAGAAAGGATAACATATTAATGTTCTATAATATTTAACTATATTTATTTATATTTATATAGAGTTATACTAGCTGATCCGGCAAACGTTGTTCTGCCATAAAAATTATTAATAGTGAATATTTTGGTTCATATATACGAGTAATATATACTTTATAACCTATCCTAATAATTACCAAATATACATAAAAACATTCATATACAAAGTTTCAAGTTAAAATGCTGATTATTGTATTCATAACTTCCTTTTCTAGTCATTAAAAGAGTCATTTAACACATTTAAGCTAAGACTATCTACATGTACTATCTATAGATAAACTTAGTAGATATTACACAATATTCTTTATATATATATATATATATATATATATATATATATATATATATATATATATATATATATATATATATATGATATATATATGAGAATGGTAGAAGACCGTAAACTCTAAACAAACCGATTGAAACCTTTGATAAAGTTCATTAATAGAAAATTATATGAGGCTCCCTACATTTAAATTTTTAAAGTTACTTCAAATATTAGAACGTCTTCAATTCAATTTGTGTATTCAAACATTTTTCGCGTTAATATCGCCAATTCCGAATGGGTTCGATTTCCGCTCGAGCCAATTCGGGAAACGATGTTTTCTGAGTTCACTCAGTTTCGGGTGTTTAGAGTGTATCCCCAGATGTCGCAGCCTGATTCCTCATAACAGCATATACCACAGGATATATATAGCTTCATAGCTTGAGAACCAAGTGGTTTGTGTTATTATGTAGTACTTATTATTCTTATTAATTACGAACTGTTTTTAATAATTTTCATAAAATCCATAAGGTTTGCTCTCATATTAGTTCCATATTCGAATTGCCACGATTAAAGTAGTTGTAAAAAAATACAATGTTTATGGGTCTGATAACCATAAATGCTATTATTAAGGTTTTTCAGATGGATTATCTTTAAGAGTACGCATTACAGATGCTTTGTTGGAATATCTATAGGTCACTTACAACATTGTGTTGTATAAAAATAAATTCAATTCAATGTAAAAAATTTCTACAATCAAATAGTTTTAATTTTTTTTTTAACCAAGTCGTGACGATAGTAAGGGACATGACCGAATACCACAGCTACAATAGATATAATCTGTTTCTTTTACTTAGTATTTTTAGTAAATAATCATAACATTTTATTTGTATATTTTATTTTAAAAATAGAAAAATAAAAATGAAATGTAATCAACTGTAAAAGGTTATACAAATCCAATTTTTATTTTATTTTATGCATTGTTATTTAAAAAAAAAAGATTTAGCAAAGAATATTTTTAATCTATGCCAAATATAGAAAAACAGTTTATAAAAATACTACAGCAATTTTTCATCGGGTAATTTTATTTTTATAACTATTTTATAACTGTTAATATCAGGAATGCTTTATACGTTTCTCGTTATATTCAGATTGTAAATTAGAAACGGGATTATAATTAAGTATATTTTTATAAATCTAATATTGTGGAGCATGGACTGGTGCTGATTTAGGATTGTATTATATTTATAGTATATAGTGTACCTACTATTACTGTCAAATATATAGCCTATTGTACTTGACAGTCTAGTTTTATATTACAAAATTAAATACGTATAACTATATAAAAAATTCAATATTTACCCTTAGTAAATTTAAGAAGTATTTAATGATATATTTAATTATGACTACTTATATTTCATGTATGACATCATCTCTTAATCTTTTTTGGAAATTCAAGCAACAATTTTTATATAAATACTCTACTTACATATTTAAAACAATCGACTAATTAGTCACTACCGATAAATTCCTTTGCCACTTGTCTATGGAGACTAGTCTATTAGAAAAAAAAAAACAATCAAAACCAACAGTACATTACTCTGTGTAACTGTAATGAACAATTTTGGATTCTATTCCGAATACGATACGAATCAAAATACTGAAGTCATTGTATGAGTATTATTATACTAAATAGATACTGGCCACCCAATAAATAATAGACTAATTTTTAATAGGCTTAATTCACAATAGACTACGCTATCGTCTGCTTCAATAGAAGTAGAAGTAATGCAAGATTAAATAAACGAATAATCAAATCGATCATAAAACCGTATAATTTTTTTTTTGTTTTTTTTTTATTTATTAAAGGTATACACAACAGGTTACAATCAATAACATTTATATAAAGATAATAGTTTGAACTAGATTGAGACCCAGACAGGTGTACACACAGCATGGTTAAAGCAGTCAGCAAACGGTGTTAAATTATATAAATAACCTTCAAGAAAAGATTATATTCCTTTTTCAAAGGCCGGCAGCACACCTGCAATGCCTTTGGTGTTGTGGGTGATCATGGGCGGCGGTAGTCACTTACCATGCCGCATGCTCGTTTGTCCCCCTGTGTTGTGAAAAAAAAATATTCGATTAATTGATTAAATGTTTCGATATTGCTAATTTCTTAAGCTAATTTTATTTAATGAGGGTTTCTGTGTTAATTTAGTTCTATTGTAACAGACTACACTCTATATAGGAAGAAAGAAAGAAATAAATGTAATAAATTTATTTCAATATAATTTACAATTTCATTTAAAACATTTTATATACATAAACATAAAACCTTATAGTAAAATTTTATGTTAAATTTAATTACGTTGTCTTGAAAATATTCTATTATACTTACCTATATTAAGTTATTATATTTGTTAAATATGTTGTTTTACTTTGTTCTGTAAACACAACGATTTAGAGCCGTGACTATGCATCGAATGTTAATATAAATTGTTTATTCTCAACTTTGATATCAAACTAAATTTTAAGTTATTCGTAGAAACTGAGCACCAGTAAAATAATGCTTATTTTGTCAGTAATAAGGTGCTAGGTAATTTGTAACGATGTTTAAGTAAAGTTAAAATAAGTATATATTATATTACTTACATGCCTACTTATGTATATATAAACATAAGTATATATTTTAATTAGATAATATTTTTAAATATAAAAAATGAATTATCAAAATAGGTCCACAATTGATGAAGAAATCTGCGGAGGTACATTACATAAAATCTCCTTCTTTTTCGGTTAATAATTTTTTTTTACTCAAAATTGACATACACGCCTTTGCTGTAAATGTACAGTGTTATAAACACTGTTATTACTATTAAAAAAAAATATAGTAATTAATAAAAAAATTTAAAAGTTAGAATATTTTTTTTCTTTTGTCATATAGACAGCCGTTGTAGGGCAGGTGTCAACTAAAGGGAAAAGGGTGCTATAATCCAACTGAAAGCTTTCTCAAATAAATTACTACAGTGGAATAAAACGTTTTCATGTTGAAACCACTTTCAAGTTATCAGTTTGATTGTAAACATCAAGACACCTACACGTTAGACTGTATTCAAGTACAGTGAACAAGATCTAAATCATTTATTCATAGGTAGGCACGAGTAGCAATGATTTTCTTTTTTTTTTTTAAGATTCGATTAAACGCTCAGGAAGCTGGAGAAATAAATGTTCCGAACTTCAAGTTATCCACTATAATAAACCTGTTCCGACCATAGCAAGAGTATTAAAAAATAAATAAAATCAATGTTTTATTTTTTTGTAGAAATATTTTTTTTTATACGACTTAGAATGGCAAACAACCTGACGGCCCACCTGAATGAAAGTGGTAACCGTCGCCTATAGACATGAGCAGTACCATGGACATAACAGAGTATACTGTTTCGCCCATGATACCCCCCATGCGTTTCCATCCCTGAGGACTCAGGTGTTATTCCTTTGTACCCAGTAAATTCACGCCATATCCCACCCTTCAAACCGAAACACAGCCATGAAAACACAACTGCTTCACGGTAGAAACACGAATGGGACCCAAGCAATTGACTTTTGTACAAATGCTCCCTCTGCTATAATTTTTGGTTATTCGTGTATGTACCTACTTATTGAGTCTTTGTGCCGCGATCGTTTGCATATTCGGAATAAAAATTAATCTTCTCTATGCCTAACTCTATACACACACAATACACCAGTATTTTACGCAGATAATTGCCGTGTGGATCTGCCATAGAATGAGCCACCCCTTCCTTTCCCGTGGGTGTCATAAGAGGCACAACTAAAGGAAGTTAATAGTCGAGATATGAGCATCAGCGACCCTCTTAAAAGATCACCAAAGGCTAGCTGTAGTTGCCAACTCGCCTGCCAAGCATGGCAACTGCTGGCTAAACCTTCCTTTATAGGAAAGGCCAATGTTCAGCAGTGGACGATATGATGTTCATAATACGTACATAATATAATAAGTGCTATGCGTTACCATGGCTACCGGATTAGCATTTTAATGGATTTCACGGAATTAGGTTTTTGGATCGAATTCGGCAAACTATGTTCGAATGATTATTATCGGAAAATTCACTGAGCAGTTAAAACCAGAAGACTAACGTATCTGAGAAAAATACGGTCACACAAGTGTGTGCTGATTACGCATTTTAGGTTTCCGTGGATACCTGGCTGACTGATTAAGGTTTTTAAAGCATTTTCATGAAAGCGTACCACCTTAGTCCTCAATATAAATGAGTAATATCCGTACCGCTTTGATATCAAAGTTTAGAAGGTTCTCCTGAATGTTGATAGCAAAATAAAGGTCCATGTTGATCACCCATACCTCTATATTCATTTCAGTCGATTTCTTCATTTCATTTATATATAACCCATCACTAGTCTTTAGGTTGTCACTTTCCATTAAGTGGGATGTCAGCTTGTTTCCCATTCCAAATCTCATAAAAAAGCCCATTGTGTTTTCATGTCTATAGGCTGCGGTTCCTGTATTCCATTAGGTGAACCATTTGCTTGTTTGCTATTCCAAACAATGCTATTCCAAGTGTAATATATAAGTAGGTTGTTGTCTCAGCTATTAACTGTCCACTGCTGAACATAGTCTCTTACATGGGGGGTTTGTCAGAAGTTGCCACACTTGGCAGGCGAGTTGGCAACCGCAGTTTGACTTTTGGTGATGTTTTGAGAGGAACACTACCGCCAATCCCTCCACCAGAAGCTCTCTTAGTCGCCTCTTATGACACTAATGGGAAAGGAAGGGGTGGTCTGTTCTATGTCCTCCAATGCCTACACTAAGTGCTAATAATTGTATTTTAGTATTGAAAGTCATTTTCCTAAATAAGAATAATAAAAGAACAAATAATATTTATTTTAGGAAACTTGAACCAACCAAGATCCGATATGATCCTATTTGTTTGTTTCGGAACATTAAACCTACATTAATAGGACACTTAATTTGACCACGGACTAGACATAACAGACATCTAGAGGTATTATTTACGTAAATTTTATTAGTGAAGTAATAAAATTTAAGTGCGTAAAATATACGAGTAGGTGAGGAAATACCAGCGTGGTGGAAAACGGCATGGCTGTGTTTCGGTTTGAAGGGTGGGATATGGCGTGAATTTACTGGGTACAGAGGAATAACACCTGAGTCCTCAGAGATGGCAACGCATGGGGGGGGGGGGTATCATGGGCTAAACAGTATACTCTGTTATGTTCATGGTACTGTTCATGTTTATAGGCGACGGTTACCACTTTCCATCAGGTGGGCCGTCAGCTTGTTTGCCATTCTAAGTTGTATAAAAAAAAACCGAGTTTTTTTTAAAAAAAAAGGCATATTTATTTTATACCTTAAATTCTACTAGTAAGGCCAAGGAAATATTTTTGTCTAAGTATTATATAAGTAGATAGGTTTTGCTTTGTCACGTAAACCGTTGTGAAAATTAATATTTATCTAAGTGTACAGGGTGTTACGAAAAATATAAACGTTCATAATCCAACCCCAGTAGATAGATCTATGCATAAAACTCAACATTTCCCAAGAGAAATGGAGCGAAACAGATTTGAAAAGTCATAATTTTGAACATTTCATACTGAATCGATCACGTGGTCAATTTGTATCGAGTATTTTTTTTTTAATTCCATTTTTAAACAATTTCAAAGTTTCTCTTCTTTGTGTATCCATTTTGTGCGATGCCTTCGTCTTTTGAGTTAATTATTTTTGCAACCTATATATTTACTTCTGCGTTGACGTCATATTTAGCTACTTACTAACAATTTTTGGCACTATTAAAGTTTATTTTTTAATCTTTTTTTTTATTTAATATTCCAAGGACTCTATTTCTAGGGTGTAGTAATTTTAATAATAATAATAATAATATAATGTATTTGCTGAAAAACACGGTATACAGATGGTAGTAATAACATGTTAGGAACAGGCGTGTTTTGCCAAAACAATGGCATGCAAACTTTTAATAATTATGGTAACTTCTTTTCAAATATTATTAACAATGTACTATTTATGTGATTATAAATTGGAATTATTTTCTAGTCCAACAAGTCCTTAATTGAGTAATAACACTTGTCCAAAAGCCATTTGTACAGGTTTTGGTAGATGACAGTTCTTTTTTTTTTATAATACAATAATCGTAAATACAGTTTCAAAGTTTCAATAAGTGGATTTCAAAATGTAGGTGTTGTGCTTTAAATCGTTTATAACCTGTAATATCGGTGTAAAATGTGATTGTCATAATTTAAGGACTTTAAAATAGAATTAACTTTTAGGTTTTTTTTTTTAATATTAAGTAAGGCAAATAAGCTGAAGGTCCACTAGAAGGATAACGTTAAATTTCACTTAAGAAAACAACAGCAAGTATTGTGGACTAAATGCTCTTCGCCAAAACATGGCGATGGAATAATTACTTGGAATACTTATATGACATAGTTTTTTTTAATGGACGATAAGTGTTTCCAGTTTCCAGAGGGGACTACGTGGAGGTCGACCTGACGGGCTATATTGCTAGGAATGGGACTAGCTATATGGCATAGTTAGCATGACAATATGAGACCAAAAATTTCATTAAATCCAGGATTAAAAGATCCACTTCTATTAGATTCTTTGGTACAGTAGCAACAATTAGGAGTTTACTGAGAGTAAATATCCTTCAAATTGCGAAGATGTCTCAATTATGATACAACTAGCTTTTACCTGCGACTTCGGCCGCGAGACTGGGATAAAGTCAGCGATCGGAAAAAAAGTAGCCCATCCCAAATAGTACATATACGCCAAATTTCCTAGTGATTGGTTAAGCCGTTAAGGCGCTATAAGGTTTCAAGTAAACTCAATTTCATATTAATAATATTAGGAAGGATAATATTGGATACCCATCCGAATCAGAAACAAGCTCTATGTTGCTTGACCTCGTTGATAGAAACTAATCAACGAAAGTACGCACTAATGCGTGATTTATGTATACAAAAACGAAATTTAAAGAAATTAAAGTAAACATTATGACTAAGATATACATACTATGTCCATAAAAGATTGTCTTGGCTCTATTAGATGAAATGTAAAAAAAAAATGTTAAATAAGATATATATTTTGTATGTGTATTTAAAAATGTCAATTTACATTAATTAAAACTAAAATATTAGACGAGATTAACTCTTTTACTTATAAAAAATATTTATCGATTACCTAATAATTACAATGTGTACACATTAAATAAATTCCTGTAGGATATAATAATGTACATACTGTCAATGAAGTTGTAACTTCGCGTAAGTCACTTTACAGAAGAGCAAAGAACCGAATAAAATGTTTTTATTGTTTTACACTTTATGGCATCAGTTACAAAAATAATAAATACGTTAAATTGTTAATGCGAAATTAATGAACGGTGGCCTATTATATTTATTTTTAAATAAAAAAAAATCTACTATGAGTATCAATGTAGGATAATTATCAAAAATCGAGATGGTTAGTCGATTATAAACAATTTTGTTTGATTCCGCTAAGTATGTGTGCAATTGCCAACATTTAAAGATTATTATTATTATTATAAGTAGAAGATCTACGACCTTCCAGTTTAGTCATCAATCTCCGACCGTTATTGAGACCACGCATATGTTGCAAGACGTGTTTCGCCTCTAAATGAGGCAATTTTATGCAAATTAATAGAGCAGATAAAAATGAAGATATATAAATTATTCAAATAAGTCGTACTTACTACTCTTAATGATCGAATCGAGTCAAAAAAAAATATTATGCCCTGTTAGAACTTAATTGATGATACATAAGTGGATTTATTTATTGTTTACAAGTAAAGGAGTAATCATTAATTATTGTAAAATACTATGTAAGTGATTTACTACATAAATGGAGATTTTATTGCTATTTAAAAACTAAATGTCTCTGCACTTTAATTATATTGTAATTAATGTACTATTAATGTAACGGACCTAAATACATTTTATGTACCAACTAGGATATGCCAGGTTGACAATAGCCGTAAGTGGAATATTGCTGTTGGTTGTTGAAATATAATTTTGTATAAATATACTGTCTTTAATTTCAAATGCTTTGTTCATTGTTTTTTTTTTTTTTTTTTTTTTATTAGCGTCACTTAGTCCCGAACTAAGCAGTGTTATTTTTAATGGATGATAATGGAATGGTAACTCCGCCTGCGCTAACGGTATATGCTGGCGGGACACTAGTGAGAGAGGATAGGTGAAGATGAAAAGGCAGGTCAGTTTGTCCATCGTGATGAATGTATTCAGCACGTAGTTACCAGGGGGGACCGCGTGAAGGTCGACCTGATGGGGTATATTGTTAGCAATGGGACTGGTAGTTCGCTTTGTTAACAATCCCTTTCCCCCCACTAAGCAGTGTTAGGACTACCGATATTAAACAGGTGTTTTTAATGGATGATAATGGAATGGTAACCCCGCCCGCGCTGTCCGTATACAGCGACGAGGCACCAGTGGAAGATGATAGGTGAGAATGAATGCAGATATGTCGGCCTACTATGATGAATTCGACAAGAATTAACCATGATGATTTCTAGGGGGAACCGCGTGGAGGTCGACCTGAGAATCAACATGTAACAATCCACTAACAATTCCTTTCCCCCCGAGTACAATGATTTTTTTTTTTTGGTGGATGAAAATGATATGGTAACCCCGCCTGCGCTAACGGGATACGCTGGCGGAGCACCAGTGAAGGGTGATAGATGAGAATGAAAACAGGCCAGTTAGCCCATCATGATGAATTCATCAGGAATTAACCATGATAGTTTCCAGGGGGAACCGCGAGGAGGTCGACCTGCTTGAGTATATTGCTAGCAATGGGATTTTTAGTCTCCATTACTAACAATCCCTTTCCCCCCCGAGTACAATGATTTACAGGGGGCATAGCGTAGAAGTCGACATAATATAGTCCAATCCTCTGCGTATATGTGCTCAGACCAGCCAATCCAAAAGGCTTAACGCTGTAACTAAAAGCCTACTGAGAGAGATTGTTAGTAATGGGGGTATTAATCTCTATTTTTAGCTATATAACCTGTCAGGTCGACCTTCACGTGGCTTCCCCTGGAAATGATTTTTTGTTGAATCCGTTACAATAGATTAACTCACCTGGTTTCATCCTCACCTATCACCACTTACTGGTGCCCCGCTAGCATATACCGGTAGCGCAGGCGGGGTTACCATTCTAGTTATTGTCATCCACTAAAAACCATGCGATGCATGATGCCGCCAGGTCTTTCAGTTCCCGCACGGCCTGTAGCATCATTGCTCATACCCACTCATGATGTTGAGACATGAGGTACCCAGTGGACTCTCGATCGCCGGAACTCCTCACATGTCAGAGAGTTAGCAGCTCATAGACAAGTGCACGCACCACGGGGCGCCATATTGCTGACATATCAGTACGTCACATACTTTTTATATTTATTTTTAATATTCTATACTCTTCAAATTTATTCTAACAGTCAGGTTATGGAATGAGAATGTCGAGGTTTTTCCAAGAGACTACAGCATGGAGTCTCTTAAAAAAAGGGATAAAGAGGTTTCTTTAAGGTCGACAACGTGCATGTAAAGCCCGTGGTATTGCAGGCGTTCATAGGCTACGGTAACCACTTACCATCAGGTAGGCCGTATGCTTGATTGCCACCTTAGTGGTATAAAAATAAATAATTGAGAAATAATAATTCTCCTTCTACTAAATTAGATATCACACCTAAAAAAGTTTTTATATGACTTTTTATTGATCCACCTTCCGCTGAATCAGATATCCGACCTCCGCTCACGTAATTAATGGACGCCCCCTAAAATACCTTTATTAAGAACATTTACATTATACTGTAACCCTATCTTCGCATCAGCTTCGGTATGAGATACGTGGAAACAACTGAGTGCCATAAGTAAAACTACTGTTCTAACAGACAAGTTATTGAGCTATTGGTATTAAGTTTCTTACATAATATTGATATTGACACTATTTTTTTTTATACAATTTAGAATGGCAAACAAGTTGACGGCCCACCTCATTAAAAGTGGTAACTGTCGCCTATAGACATGAGCAGTACCATGGACATAACAGAGTATACTGTTTCGCCCATGATACCCCCCTTCGTTGCTATTTCTGAGGATTCAGGTGTTTCCTCTGTACCCTGTAAATTCATGACATATCCCACCCTTCAAACCGAAACACAGCCATGCTAATACAATTGCTATACTTAATTTATTTACTCTTTATTGACCACATTGCAAAAAAAAAAATGGTACAAAAGGCGGACTTACATTCTCTTCCAGTCAATATTTGGCAAAACAGAAACGTATCTAATTGTATGGTGAAAAATATGTAATTGTATGGTGAAAAAATTGAAAATTGTTGCAGATACATGTCCATATTGTATATCCAGTTTATGGGAGAGGCTTTTGTCCAGCAGTGGACAGATAATGACTGAAATGATAATCCATATTGACTTATCTTAATAATTTAATGAAATTGTAACTAGGCGATGTCTGCATATGCGAGATATTTAAAAAAAAATATGAGAAAACTTCATAAGAATAATAGATACCAAAACAATAGTATATAGAAATTTTATTTGCTGTTTGTTTGTTCCGGCATTACACAAGAACTACTGCGCCAAATGGGATGCGGTTTACATTAGTTGTATTCCTGAAGGTATAACTAAACATTTATTACATCTAGATAGGAAAAACCTCAAAATAATGATAGGGACAATAACGGGCCATTGCCACAGACAGACCTCTATGTCGAGGCTGTTTCGACGCCGAAGAAACGATTACTCACGTAATCCTGTAATGTGAAGCTGTGGTCCATCAATGTTTAGAAATCCTTGGAACGGTGAGGTCACTCCGTAAGGCCTGTGAAGATCCTAGGAAGCTTCTATGCTTCTGGGTGGAGCTGGGTAGGTTGTACTAGCTACGACTCATACGTACAATGGCCCAAATGAGAGGCTAAGCACGGAAAAGAGTCCAATTTACATTATATTACAGGTCTAACTAAATATCTGGTCTATGCTTCATCTTGATATACCGTATAGAAGTAGTGTATTTCACTGATTTTCCTATATATGTAATGCGCGCGTTCGAAGTAATGAGCAAAAAGCTACTTTTTGGCAAACTAGCTGACAGCACACCTGATGGAAAGTGGTAACCGTCGCCTGTAAACATGAGCAGTTCCATGGGCATAATAGGACCAATCCCATGCATCGTCATTCCTGAGGACTCAACTGTTATTCCTCTGTGCCCCGTAGATTCACTATCATATCCTTAGTAATAGATGTATCAAAAAATTACCGCATTATTCGTTAATTTCCAATTTATTAGAATAGAATAAAATAGATATATTCTTTATTCTTGCCATGTGGTCCCGGCATAGAATAGGCCATTCCTTCCTGCCTCGTTAGTGTCGTAAGAGGCGACTAAGGGAAGTTAAAGGTGGAAAGATGGGCAGAAGCGACCCTCTTAAAACATTACCAAAAGCCCAAATGCGGTTGTCAAGCCGCCTGCCAAGCGTGGTAACTACCGGCAAAACCCCTCTTATGGGAAAGGCTTATGTTCAGCATTGGACAGTTAATTGCTGATATAATGATGATAATGAGAATACATACATACATAGGTACATATCTATCATGCCTGTCTCCCATTAGGGTAGGCAGAAACAATGGAACGCCAAATGCTTCGATTCAAACATACCTCTTTCGCTTCTTCCACATTCATCAATCTTTTCATACACGCTCGCCGGTTACGGGTACTTTTAATTTGGCCCTTCTTCAGCACGTCGCCTATTTGGTCAACATACGTCCGTCTAGGGCGGCTCCTTGATGAACAATGAGAATCTTTATTCAAATAAACTTGTTTATATACAAGCTTTTTTAAATAGCCATTTTTTATGAGTCTACTGCTAAGTTTGGAATGTTAATTGGCATTTCCAATTAGCGAAAATACAGAGTAAAACAAAAATAAAATCAAAATGAGGACGTCCTACTTTTTTTTCTCTGCTCTCTGCTTTGTTTTTTATCTGCTCTTTATTGCACTGTTAATTGGAAATCAAGAATGAATTGTTACATAAATTTTATATTTATACTTTGATCTTCGTTTAATATTTGAGCTTTTTACATAAACTTTTCGATGGATAAGTTTTCCAATTAAGTTTCAGTTTTATCTTAGACAAATTTCTAGTAAAATTAGTGACGGACAAGTAATAAGAAACTCTTGATCCGTAAAAAGTTTTTATAATTGTCGTCATGTACTTATATTTCAATTATTTAAAGGAACATGATAGACGTTTGTAATTCCTGATTTACATTCAACTTCAATTTATTTATTGCATTCTACAATTTTTTTTTTTTTTAATGGATGAAAATGGAGTGGTAACCCCGCCTGCGCTAATGGGATACGCTGGCGAGGCACCAGTGAAGGGTGATTTTTATTCTCATCAATCACCATGAGGATAAAAACAGGCCAGTTAGCCCATCATGATGAATTCATCAGGAATTAACCATGATAGTTTCCAGGGGGAACCGCGAGGAGGTCGACCTGGTTGGATATATTGCTAGTAATGGGATTCTTTGTTTCCATTACTAACAATCCCTTCCCCCCCCCCCATTCTACAATATTATAATAAAAGATATTAATAATTGATACAGTACATTGTAGACCCTGTTGGGCACAGCAATTAGAAGCGAGGAGGGCGTCGATCCTTAAATTTTAATAAAGATTTCAATAATTAAATAATTCAATTTCATCAATGTAATTAAATTCTAATTAAAATCCAAATTAATTTAATTACTTTAACGATTTTTTTTGTTTCCATATTTTTTATTTTAATTTAATGCAATTTAATGTAGTTGTTCATATTTTTATATCATTTTATTACTATCATTGCCATCACATCATTCGTTATCTGTCTACTGCTGAACATAGGCCTCCTCCATAACGGGGAGGTATGCCAATACTTGCCACGCTTGGAAGGCGGAGTGGCAACCGCAGTTTCTTTTAATGGACGATAATGGAATGGTATCCCCGCCTGCGATAACGGTATATACTGGCGGGGCACTAGTGAGGGATGATAGGTGAGAATGAAAAGGCAGGTTAGTTAGCCTATGATGAATACGCTTAACATTCAGCATGATAGTTTCCAGGGGGGGCCGCGTGGAAGTTGACTTGATAGGGCCAGCTAGCACTGTTTGTCCACATTACTAACAATCTCTACGTCCCCCTCCACCCCGGTAACCGCAGTTAGGCTTTAGTGAGGTTTCAAAAGGCATGCTGCTGCCCATCCTTAACCATAACTAACTGTGTATAGTCGCTAAACACATAAAGCCCCTTGTATAATTTATAGAAAGATATAACTTACAACTCTGTTGTGTACTTCAAAAATTTTGCTTTTTTTATTTTTCGAAATCATTGAAGATGCAGCTTTTTTTAATACAATTTATTTTATATTTTTTTTTTAATATAGACTATATCAACACAATTGAATGAAAATATACTTGTTAACTAAATAGTGACTCGTCCCGGCTTTGCTCTCATAGATAAATTAGTATGTTATATTAACTTTAATAGGCATTTAATCTCTAATATTTTGGAAAAATAATATATAGCTTGTTACTCTCTGATAATTTATTAAAACTTCAAAAGGTGAAAGAATTTTTAAAAATGGTTAAATAATTTTCGAGTTTATCCATTACAAACAATAAAATAAAAAATATCAAACCTTTCCTCTTTCTAATATTATGTATAAATTAAGAGACTGCTGATGTGATTTTACTTAATAACTAACAAAGACAGTCTATTGATATTGAATTAAAGTCAGTTAATTGATTGAATATTTCAATTTGTTACTAATTTTAATTCATTTTTGTGATAATTTCAACAGAACTAAGTTACCTTTCTATTAAGTTCCATTGAAATTGACTATAGTAACATAAATATGTATGAAACACACACTGGGGCTTGTAATATGGATACTCCTTGGTCAATAATGGGAGAACTAAGCTTAATAAATAGTCCAGTGGCAGGTAGGAATAATTTTACTAAATAGCATAATAGAAACCTATATACAATTTCACTGTATCAACTAATATTCACATTTAAATATATAAAATATTTAAGTAACTACCAATTATTTTACTAAAAGTAATATTTACAATAATTACACACATAAAAACTACTTAATTACAAAAAAAATGTTTTTTGAATCCTTTAAACAATATATTTCAGTATAATCATTATGAGAAGTTTTAATGGAACTTCAATAAAATTACTGACAATGGTCTAATAGGGATTTTCTACTTTTTGAGTCCACGCAATCTTAATTCCATTTCCAAGTATGCCTTCATCGATGGATCTTCTACAAGTTTCAATATTTTCTCAGCAATTTCTGGGCCAGCATTATCCATCTTGCTGGTTAGTGCTTCCGCCCACACTATGAACACACAGTTGGCACACCCGGATTGACAGCATGCTGTCGGCGGTTCGTCTATGGAGGCCTAAAAACAAGTACAGAAAGACCATTAAGCAAAAGTAGACCAATAACCAAAAAAAGTAAAATACAGGTTTTTGTCCAATAAATTTAATAATGGGGCTACAGACATAGGCTTTGTCAAATTAATACGACTAGGAAGATTAAAACATAGTTAAAAGTTTTATTTTTAATTTGCTGTAACATTTGGTTTTGTTTCATTTTTATCAACATTTCAAACATTTATTGAGATGATACAAAATTATATATTTATAAAAATAAATACAAATATGTAATTCCTTACATCTCTAGCAATTCTCTCCAATTCCTTCTCTTTTTCCTCCTCCGTTACAGACGATGCAGAAGTATATGATTTTCGCTGTGTGTATTGGCCAAAAATTGATAGTCTAGGAAAAACTAATTTAGATCTCTGAAAATGCGTAG
The DNA here is from genome assembly GCF_026898425.1 of Galleria mellonella. Lineage (NCBI taxonomy): Eukaryota > Metazoa > Arthropoda > Insecta > Lepidoptera > Pyralidae > Galleria > Galleria mellonella. The sequence goes on along the minus strand of NW_026441995.1, from coordinate 2,424,948 downwards.
AAATGACATTAACTAAAACACTGATTAAATAACAATTAGACTTTATTTTAAATTTAAAATTAAGAAATACTTACGAGCATTACAATGTTTATATTTTATGTAAATATAAAAATCGTCAGAGAAATAAAGACAAAGTTATTTCATTTGGATTTATGATTCAGGTACAAATTAAATGAAATAAGTTATATAATATAGGTATTATAAGCATTTGTTATAAAAAATAAATAAAATAAGTAATCACATAATAATTAAAAATTGTATTTTTTCTTGTCTGTCACATTTGACAAGTATATGTCAATTGTCAATTTTTGTGGTACTTGCGTAGATAAAGAATGGTAGCCAGCATAGATGCAGAATAATAAATTCTACATTCTTATATCTTTAAAATTATAAATTCAATTTCTTATTATCGCAAAATTTCTAATTTTACCAAATAGTTAATACATCAATACATCAAAGAATTGGCTGTATAGTCTAACTACCTTTGCTTACCTTCATGGTGAATTGGAAAACAACAACAACCATAAGCTATAACCGGATGGATGCATTTCCTCCGTCATTTTTGATCTATAGTCTTCTAGTTTTTACAAGAAATTGCTAATTTTCTTTTTTATACGCTTATAATTTATTGATGCTGAATATTATAAAACAATTGTAGCGGGAACTTAATATTGTTTCTTTCGTTTCCTAAATTTTATTATAAGGTGAGTAAGTATGTGTATTTTATAAGACGCTAGTCTTGAAGTTACGGGCTTGGTGTGATGAAGCCGCATAATTATTTAGAATGTTAGTAACCAAAAGAATCCTGTACTGTTGATAATCTTTCTTGCATCATAAATATATGTATTCAATTAGTTCATCATATAGGCTTACGTATGATTCATACTTATTCTAATTGTCATCCAGAATGAAAAAAGGGCGGTTCCAGCAAAACGCCGCATGTTCATGCTTATCAGGCATCAGCTTTTATAATAGTTGAATGCATTGCACATGCAATACATCTAAACATTTCATTTTTCTACATAGATATTTAAAAATATAGGTTATGTATTGATTATGATTTTGAGATATTGCTACAGAAATAATAAAAATCCTTAAATAAGAATATGTTCTAATGTTTTTTTTTTTGTTGTGGCAGTGGGTAGTAGATTACTTATAGGTGCATAAAAAACGTTATAGAATTTTAAAGTAAAATGTCGATAAATACTTAGATGTTTATCTTTTCTGAGCATAATGTCAGCTTAATAATTAATACCTACCTATCTATGTAGGTAAGAAAAAATATATACTCACAATTTTGAATGGAAAAATACAAATAATTCAAGGGGTTATGTTTGTAGAATCTTAACAAGTGTAAGTGTAGAAAAAACTTGAAAAATTCTAATATAACAATTTATTGAATGTCCATACCCTATGGACATTTTAAAAAAAGAACCAGTTCTAATTTTAAAAGTTGTTTTATAATGTTCACAGAGAAAACTAATTATGACACAAAAAACCTTAACAGCATTAATATATAATGATGAATACATTTTATATTAAGTTTTTGTGATATTTTAACAAAGTAACATTTTAGGAACCAACATGTCTGGAGATCCAGAGGTCACTCACACCCCAGAAGAAGAAGCAGAAGAAGAAATCAAGTCTACATACAAACCTCCACCAGAGAAGACTATTGAAGAGATCCTAGCCGCTGATCAGGAAGATGAATCGTTAAGGAAGTACAAAGAGGCTCTATTAGGGCAGGCGCAAGCAGGAACAGTTATAGTAGGTGGGTAAATTATTTTCATAATGATGTTGCCATATTATAAGTATTTACTATAATAATAAATATCTAAATAGAACTAACACACCTGTGAATTCAAGAATAATTGAGGGCACAATATGATTTAAAAACTAAATCAACATTGGCAAGTAACATATACAGTTGCATTGAGAATGTGCAACTTACCTTTAGGACCCTTAATCATGCTACATTCACAATAATAAAAAAAAACTTGCAACTAGATCAATATTACTTATGTAATCTGATTCAATAGAATTTAGTAAAAAAATGTAAACAAATGTGTAATCGATTTGAACATAAAACAGTCTACTGATGTTCAATACAAATAAAGAATGCATTAATTTATGTTTCGATTTGTTACTAAATTTCATTTAGTGAGTATTTCTGTGATAATTCCAATAAAACATGCTTACTTTTTTCATAAGGTTCTACTAGAATGACAAGTTGATCACAATAGGCCATTTGACTTTGACTAAAAAATGCATATTGTATGCAAAACTAATATCTATGCCACTATACACTCTACCTAGACAACAACTCTACATCACACATCATCATCATCATATCAGCCTTTTACTGTCCACTACTGAACATAGACTCTCCCATAAGGGGGGTTTTGCCAGTTGCCACACTTGACAGCCAGTTTAGCAACTGCAGTCAGGCTTTAGAGATGTTTTAAGAGAGACGCTGCTGTCCAATCCTCATCCTCCCTTAGTCGCCTCTTATGACACTCACTGGAAAGAAAAGGGGTGACCTATTGTATGGCGGGACAACTCGGCATTACATATGTTTACAGTCTTTCAAAGTATATAGATTGTAGTTTAACAATATTGATGTAGATTGCAAACAATTCATGTTTGAACACCCCTGTACTATATCTATACCAACTTTTTTTATACATTCAATGGTAACATTGGTAACATAAAGGAAGTAGTAAGCCATTAATGTTGATAAGTCTAGTTGTAAATTTTCATTAATGGTTAGTCCATAATCAATTGTTTATATTAGCAACTTCTGATTATCAGCAAGGAATTAAAGACTGTGTGTTTATAAAGCATAATATTATGTTTATTTGTACTTTTAAAAAAAGATATCTAATTATTCCTTTTTCAGCGATAAACCAAGGAATGTTTATATAAAATTTTAAACTTAGGTTTTTGTGTTTTAGTACTGTTTTTTTAAATAACCGAAACAAAAAAAGAAATGTTGTATCTTTATGATTTTATACCCATTTTAAAAATGTTTTGGTATCACAAGGCTTTGCTTGACATAATAGTAAGCAGAAAATAATCTATTTTGAAATAATCAGGTTTTAGTTTTAACCAATATTTCATACTGAAAATACCCTTATAATTAAAGTTTCATTGTAGATTTTTTTTTTATTCACACACCGGTTTATAGACTTAATAGTTTTTTTTTCACTGCAAGATGTTACAATATTGAACATATGTTAAAAACAAGATTATTATCTGGAATGTTCTACCATTTTTATCATTTCGTATCTATGTGATAAGATGTGTCAATGTGTTTAGCACCTATAAGTAAAATTGGTAAACAGAATAACAAAACATTTATGTTTCTGTGTGTGTGACAGGGAAAGAATGTAATGTGTTACCACTGCTTTACAGGATGTCATATCTTGGAAATATACTTAGGCACTTCCTCGGTAGTAACAGTAGGGTAATATCCTAGTCATATAAGGAGAGGTGTGCTCTGCAGTGTGTTTGAGCGGTTGTTAGCTTAAATACATATATACATTAAAAAAAATATATTGTAAAGTTCTTATAAGTAAGTTTTCCGTGTGGTATCGGCATAGAATAGGCCACCCCTTCATTTCCTGTGGGTGTCGTAAGAGGCGACTAAAGGAACGTAATGGTAGATGTACAGCAGCATCCCTCTTAAGACATCTGTAAAGCATAACTGCAGTTGCCAACCCGCCTGCCAAGCGTGGCAACTACTGGCAAAACTCCCTGTGTGGGGAAGGCTTATGTTCAGCAGTGGACAGTTAACATCTGAAATGATGATGAAGTTTACTTGAATATTTTTTTTTCTTTTTTTTTTAACAAACAGTAATACAATATGTATATAATTATAATAAGTTTACATTTAAATATGATTAATAGTACTACCAACAACGTTAACTACAGATTGCTATATAAAGAAAGAAAGTATATAAACATGCAAATATTGCCGAGAAGTGGAGCCGACCATTATATTTATTCATTAAGTTAAATTTATAAATAACATTGTCACAACCACGTCACCGATACCAATTATATAATACAAACAAAAACATATTTAAATATACGGCTGTTTTATAATTTACTAATTATATGCACGCATTACTAAATTCGTGAGGGAGGGAGGAGGTTACTAATTGTTTAGCTACCATTTTTTTTAAAGTTAATGGTTTAGGAGCAAATATATCAATATTATAAAATTTGTTCTTATATTTTTTCAAAATTCTATTTATGGGTGAATATTATTTTTATTTTAGCTTGAATATTTGATGTTATGCGATATCCTCTATTCTAAGCTATTTTTGATGATTCTCTTTGCAAACAAGATTCATACGTATTGTTCCCATTTTAAATTTGTCATAATTAAAAACTGTTTTTATAATATAAATAACTAACATTATTTACGTGGCCTTAAATCATCACAGTTTGTATGATTCTACAACTGTATGTTATTTGCGGAGTATTTAGTAAAATACTTAGCATTTTCTCTATGAAATGTATAAATACATACATATTATAAAATAATTATATATATAATTATTTTATAGTAGGTTTTACCCGCAACTTTTTGTGACGGGATAAAAATATAATAATGTATGAGTACAATATATTTAATTAGAAAGATTACAAATACAAAGATTATAAATACATTATAAAACAATATGTATTGTAGTGTAACCTATTTTGCCTACTTTATAATCCGTTTTTCTACGCTCGACACAGTAGTGCACAACCGTTGCATGTCTTTCTTTTATACCACTGAGGTGGCAAACACAAAGTAATAATACAGAAATAATTTTAAATAGCTTTTTATCCGCTTCTCCGTACGCGCGAAATTGAGTAGTAAAACTAATGAAATATGCTATGACTTAAGGAACACAACTGTGAGAACCGTATTCTATTTGACGCAATACCTTTTGCTTAATATCAGAATAAACATATAGACAGACAATATTTCTAAAAAATATTGTTTTCTTTTGTCTTACTTATTTTTTCTTAAATATCTCCCATAAATTCCATATCAAGAAAAAATATAGAATTTAAATTATACCTTAAAGAACACAGCTGTCAAAAACGCATTCTATTTGGTGCAGTAGCTTGCACGTGATGCAGGAACAAACATATAGACAGGTAGACAAAATTTCTAAAAAAAATATTGTTTTCATCTCTATTTGTCTTACTTATTTTTTCTTAAATATCTCCCATAAATTCCGTATTAAGATAAAACATAGAATTTAATTTATACCTTAAGATATACAATTGTCAAAAACGCATCCTATTTTGGTGCAGTAGTTTTTGATTCATGCTGGAATAAACATAGACAAACAAGATTTAAAAAAAATATCGTTTTCATGTCTATTAGTCGTACTTATATTATTTTTACTTAAATATCTCCCATGTACAGACTTTGTTTACAATTTTATTGTATTAGTAATTATTTATTTATACGCCATGATTAATTGTGCTGAATATAGAAAAAAACAAACAATCATTGTATTGTTTCTAATTAACGTTATTTTCGGCAGATGCGAACGACCCGCGGAAGGTCATTGTCAAGAAACTAGCTCTATGTGTGACCGGCCGAGATGACGTCGAGTTGGACCTATCTGGTGACCTCACAAATCTTAAAAAGCAGGTATGTTGATTAAGCTATACTATAGTCTACATACTTTCAAACTTATGGGATACTTAATTCCTATCAATAATTGAATGAATGAATAAAAAATATTTTTTCTCTCTAAAAGAAATGTTTGTATGTTTTTGGGACTTCTTGTTTATGTTGCCAATTCAGAACTAAGTTTTTTTTTTTTTTTTTTTACAATTGATCAAGGGCCATTTTATACTATGTAGGGTACAAATATGTATACATGTTTTATGTAGTCTGTTTGATGAACCTATTTTATTTACGTAGCAAAAAAAAAATTATATGAAGTAGTCTTTTCCTGGAATAGACACGCGACTTCGCTATCTAAATTCAAATGATTTCAATTTAACTTATTTAGGAAATATCTCGTCAGAAGGAGACTTTGTACAAAAGTCGATTGCTTGGGTACCTCTGTCCCATTCGTGTTACAACCGTGAAACAGTTGTGTTTGCATGGCTGTGTTTCAGTTTGAAGGGTGGGATATAGCGTGAATTAACTGGGTACAGAGGAATAACACCGGAGTCCTCAGGAATTGGCAACGCATGGGGGGTATCATGGGCGAAACAGTATACTCTGTTATGTCGATGGTACTGCTCATGTCTATAGGCGACGGTTACCACTTTCCATCAGGTGGGCCGTCAGCTTGTTTGCCATTCTAAGTTGTATAAAAAAAAAGTCTATTTTTTTTTTTGTCACGATTTATTATTCTCGCTCTTTTTTCTTTTTTTGTTTGTTTTACTTTAATTAAGTTTTTTTTTTAAAGAAGAATCGAACAGAAAATTTCTTTGCACTTTCCGAGCACTATGCATCCTGTAGGTACTTTGTTATTGGCGAGTTGCCAATTCGATTCCGCTACCGTACGCTAATTACGGCCGACTTTATGGGGCTGCGTACCAAGCGACGCGCTGTACCTACACCTGTCACTAATATTGCTGTTTGTTTGTCACAATGTCGCGGGAGATAATTTATAACATCATACATTTATACAGGTCATACAAATAAATATTATAAGTGCAATGTATGAAAATTAAACCGATGAGTATAACATTTGAGTGATTTAGAAAAAATGAATATTTGCAATTCGTATGGATTTTTTTGCCACTAGGTTACGCGATGACGTTGCCGATTCTGTATCGATTGTTACAATTGTTTTCAATCGATATGGTTTGTCCTGTTCTCCCACTATGATTTTGACATTACTAACTCTTCTTTGCATGTTTTTTTTTTATTAGTGATTTAAATTAAGGTGACAAAATAAAAAAAAATTTACTGCTATGTTTTTTTTTCTGCAATGAACATCAAAAAGGTATCCAGACACGATCTAATTAAAGTGAACTTGTTCTTTTATATACTTTGTGGGCATTCAATGGTATGATGAAAATTTCCACCATTATGCAAAGAAGGGTTAATTTTAAATATTTACAATGTGAGGGTATCTATGAAACATCTTGTCCGTTTTTTTTTAACTTAACACGTCATTGACTATCCTTTCAATTACTACTTGTCGTCTAACGTGAGTTATGAAATCGAATATGTAGATATCGAATCGGTATTTTTTTAAAGGATGATAATCGAATGGTAACCCCGCCTGCGCTAACGGTATACGCTGGCGGGACACCGGTGAGGAATGATAGGTGAGAATGAAAAGGCAGTTAGCCAATCGTGATGGATACACCACGATGGTTTCCAGGGGGGACCACGTGGAGGTCGACCTGATAGGGTATATTACTAGCCATGGAACTAGTTGTCTACATTACTTACAATCTCTTCTCCCCCCGGGATTCATATTACCCATGCCTACTAGGCAGTAGGGATAGGTTTTTTTTTTTTATGAGTGAAAATGTCATGGTAACCCCGCCTGCGCTAACGGGATACGCTGGCGGAGCACCAGTGAAGGGTGATAGATGAGAATGAAAACAGGCCAGTTAGCCCATCATGATGAATTCATCAGGAATTAACCGTGATAGTTTCCAGGGAGAACCGTGAGGAAATCGACCTGGTTGGGTATATTGCTAGCAATGGGATTCTCAGTCTCCATTACTAACAATCCTTTTCCCCTCAGTAGGGATAGAGTAGGCACCCTACGAGGGAATAGAAACGGCTACCTAAGCTATTATCTATATTAACAATCGATCGCAATCAATTCTAATTGTGCGTAGCTGATGTGAAAGGTACTTGCCACTGATTGCTGTATATTGCACCCGGGTATCTTGTTAGGCAATTAATTGACAATTATTTATATATAGACAGCGCCATCTATACGTGATAGCGCAATATGTTGATAAACTGTAATGGAAAAGATTCTAATTCAACAAAAAATGTGATATAATTACTTGAAACGTGAGGGCGACTTACCTGGCATGTAGATAGGTAAACTGACAAATTTATTTCTAATTACGCATTATATTTTATGTTTTTTTTTATGGGTGAAAATGGTATGGTAACCCCGCCTGCGCTAATGGGATACGCTGGCGGAGCACCAGTGAAGGGTGATAGATGAGAATGAAAACAGGCCAGTTAGCCCATCATGATGAATTCATCAAGAATTAACCATGATAGTTTCCAGGGAGAACCGCGAGGAGGTCGACCTGGTTGGGTATATTGCTAGCAATGGGATTCTCTGTCACGATTACTAACAATCCCTTTCCCCCCTTATATTTTATGTTTATAATATAACAATCCACTTACATTCCTTTTAAACTCATAACAAATGCCTTAAAAGGCTCTCTTAGAATGCCTCAACGTAAGGTCAACGATAATTGTGCAAAATAGCCCATTTCTCTTATATTTCTGACTTTAATAAAATGTCATCATCATATTTTTGTGCACCTCTGAACATAGGCCTTTCCCATAATGGGGGTTCTTGCCAGTAGTTGCCACACTTGGCAGGCGATTTGGAAACCGCGGTTAGGCTTTGGTGACGTTTTAAGAGGTACGTTGCTGCCCATCCCTTGACCATTTAGTTCTTTAAGTCATCTCTTACGACACCCACGGGAAAGGAAGAGGTGGTCCATTCTATGCCGGGACCACATGGCGATTTAATAATAAAATGTACAAAGGAGTAAAAATATATTAAAAGTGCTGAAAGTATTATCATCTATATTGCGAAAAGGGCTATTGTTATAAAAATAGACATAATTTTCATAACAGTATCTTCAAAAGAAGCTTGTTATATAGTTTCATTTCTTTTATATATTTGTCTGCCATCTTGAATTGAAAATGTAATTAAAAGATTCACTGTTCATCCCAAAGGTTGACTGGTGTTTTCTTTTTGTCAATCATCATCATCATCATATCAGTCTTTAATTGCTCACTACTGCGCATAAGCCTCTCCCTTGAGGGGGTTTGCCAGTAGTTGCAACGCTTGGCAGGTGGGTTGGCAACCGCAGTTAGGTCTTGGTGATGTTTTAAGAAGGACGCTGCAGCCTATTTCTCTCTCTCCCTTAGTCGACTTTTAGGACACCCACGGGAAAGGAAGGGGTGGCCTGTTCTATGCCGGGACCACACGGCCAATAATGTTATTTAAGTATATTAATAAAAGTAAGCAGAGATTACATATAATTTTGAAATATATAAAAATATAACTAGGCAGCCAATAAAGCAGGTGAAAATAGGGAATTAACTCATTAATCCTATTCATTGAAAATATATAGAATCTTGCTTCTGTTAGAATTTGATGATCATCATTTTTTTTTTAACAACTTAGAATGGCAAACAAGCTGACGGCCCACCTGATGGAAAGTGGTAACCGTCCCGTATAAACATGAGTAGTACTATGGACATAAAAGAGTATACTGTTTCGCCCATGATACTCCCCATGCGTTGCTATTCCTGAGGACTCAGATGTTATTCCTCTGTACCCTGTAAATTCACGCCATATCCCACCCTTCAAACCGAAACATAGCCATGCAAACACAACAATTTTACGGTTGAAACACGAACCAGTGATAGGTTATAGGTAAAGATAAAAGTAGGTCAGTTAGCTAAGGATGGGTAATATATATATATAACAATATGTATATTTTGTAGTTAATAACATATATATTAGATAATGGTTATCTAATATATAATATTGCAAAGAAGAACCCGCTCGTAATGAATATAGATATCCCACTAGTCATCAATGTCCAGAATAACTTAATAAATATATATCGGATAACCATCCCTACAGTTAGCCCACCGTGACAAATTCTACAAGATTTGAACACGGTGTTTTCCAGTGAGAACCACATGGAAGTCAACGCGGTTCCTCTGACCTGATAGGAGGGTATATTGCTAACAATGGAGCTGTTAGACTTCATTATTAACATTCCCTTTCCCTCCAACTTACGGAAGGCCCGACTGGTTTTGGACTAGACAGGAGCCCTATTCATGAGCGCGGCTCACGGCTGCGCTGCTAATTAATATAATAGTAATAATAATAATCGATTTGTTTTCTCTTTACAATTAATCACAGTAAAATTCAATGAGACATGCTTATATTAAAGTAATTAAATTATAATATAATTGTTTGAGAGAGATAGGTGCCTGAGATAGGTATAAGAATACCACACCATACAGTCAGTCATTCAGTTCACCATTCAGGAATTGCTTGCGATCTAGCAGAGTGAAGTTAATACGTGAGTAAACAGATATAAATAATTATTATACAGAATGACTCATAATGTTTGTTATTCAATGGTATATATAATTATTCAGTAGTCGTGGTGCTACCGCTGACGCTTTTATGTGAACGTTATAACCCATGGAAGGAGTTGACCTTCTGTCGCTCCGTAAGGACTCAGCGGATTTGGACCGTCCTCTGAATTCACTCCTGCACGTCCTCGATAAATTTGTAAAGATCACTATCACTATATATATATATATATATATATATATTTGATATATATATATATTTGATATATGTATATATATATATATATATATATATATATATATATATATATATATAAAAGGTTGCCTGAAAGAAATTGTTTTTAGTGATAAGCCCGCCCATTATTTTCTCAATGTGAACATGTTTTTGTATCTTGTTTCTTTTTTTTGTATAATTGTTTGTATCTATAATAAGTTTGCTACATTAACATTCACCATATTTTAAGTTAGACCTTCAGGTTAAAACTGCATCCAATCCCTCATATTAAATTTCCTTAAATATCTTTTTTTTTATACAACTTAGAATGGCAAACAAGCTGACGGCCCACCTGATGGAAAGTGGTAACTTTTTTCTGCAATGGACATTTTACCTTTTTTAGGTATCCAGACACGATCAACTTAAAGTGAACTTGTTCTTTCATATAATTTTTGGGCATTCAATGTTATGATGGAAATTTCCACCATTATGCAAAGAAGGGTTAAAAAGCGCGTGTTTTTTTTTTATGGTTGAAAATGGTATGGTAACCCCGCCGGCGCTAACGGTATACGCTGGCGGAGCACCAGTGAAGGGTGATAGATGAGAATGAAAAGAGGCCAGTTAGCCCATCATGATGAATACATCAGGAATTAACCATGATAGTTTCCTTTTCCCCAAAAGCGCGTGTTTGCTAATCTCAATCTCAATATATAAAAATGTCCCGTCACGTGCATCTCCGACACGAGTTCTGACTGTAGATGAAGCAGAGATATATGTTTGGTAAAGGTGAGGAATCGGTTTCAAACAACTCAGAACTGTTCCACGGAAACCGTAACAACTGTTCCAGTTTCACAACCGACAGCATCGACCTATCTAAACATGGAACGTACTTTTCTCGTGTCTAGCAGCATATGAAGTTAACCTGTGTTAGAAAGAGATAGCAGCTGCTCTCTTTTTGTTGCGTAACACGGAACGTCTTTATTTCTTTTATCTAGCATATATGGTCTTAAGTATCTTAGAAAGAGATAGCAGCTGTTCTCTACTCTAAAAGTCTTCTGAATCTTTAGTGTTTCGATATAACGTTGTTTTTTTGGAACAAGCCAGTCTAATTGTTTTTATACCTGAACAGGGACAAGTGCAATAGTTTCCTAATTTTACCAGTTTGAGACCACCAGCTCCATATGGTTCAGGCGTAGAATGGGCAACCTCTTCCTATCCCGTGGGTGTCGTAATAGGCGACTGATGGAGCTTATGGTGGAGGGATGGGCAAGCAGCGTCCCTTTTAAAACATCTGTAAAAGTCCAATTGCGGTTGTCAACCCGCCTGCCAAGTCTAGCAACTATTCCCCTTATGGGATTCATGTTGATATATGAGTATGTCCAGCAGTGGACAGTTAATGACTGAAATAATAATAATAAAAATCGCACTGGTACGGGCGATTTCGAAATGGGTGATGACCTTTTATTTAGACATGTTCAGAGGAATCTAATATTTAGATGTCGCCCATGTCTACTATGTATATATCTTCACTTTCTTTGGCGTTACTTTCGAATCAGTTTGCACTATGAAACTGACTTGAGGGTCTACCATGAAATGAGATTCCGAATTTTCGGACTCAATTTAGTATTTTTGTTCCTAACGAAATTAACCCAGTAAATTGAGCTTAATATTTCGTTCGCCATAAATCCTACTATAAAAGTCCAAAGGAACGATATTTTAGCATTTTTAATATTTTAAACGGTACGTATCATGTAATTTTGCTATTATATTTGTGTTTCGTTCGGACCCGAAATTTCGGAAAGTATTTCGTGGTAGGCCCTCTGCTCTCTTCGCTCGAGTATATCGCATGACGTGCTATGATTTACGCCCACGACGAATATTCCGCCCGATCTATTAACGGGTGAATGGTGTTCGGATAAATCGGTCGCTGTGTACGCCACGCCGCTAATTTACTATCGCTAGATGGATTTGAAGTGAATATATAGCTATATAAATTTAAATTCTCATTCCTATACCCAGGTGTATTTACACTCTAAAGTGTCCCAAATTGTTATCATTCATATGTCAGTATCTACATACATTTATTATTTATTTAAGAGTTTTCTCTTGACGGGACAATTGTCTACATAGATATTGATTCATATTTTTTTTTTATACAACTTAAAATGGCAAACAAGCTGACGGCCCACCTGATGTAAAGTGGTAACCGTCGCCTATAGACATGAGCAGTACCATGGACGTAACAGAGTATACTGTTTCGCCCATGATACCCCCCATGCGTTGCCATTCCTGAGGACTCAGGTGTTATTCCTCTGTATCCAGTAAATTCACGCCATATCCCACCCTTCAAACCGAAACACAGCCATGCAAACACAACTGCTTCACGGTTGAAACACGAATGGGACAGAGGTACTCAAGCAATCGACTTTTGTACAAAGTCTCCCTCTGGTAATATTTTTTTATATATTTCATATTTCTATATAGGTTATACTTCGTTGTCCCAAATTGTTATCACAATACATTATTTTCTGTAAATATAAAACTTGTTGCTGTTGGGCTTGACATACCATATCATGTACCATAAACTGTTTACTGTCCACTGCTAGTCATAGAGCTTCCACTATTGGGGAGTTTTGCCAGTAGTTGCCACGTTTGACAGGTGGATTGGCAACCGCAGTTAGGTCTTGGTGATGTTTTTTTGTTAATTTACTGAAATGATCGTTTATTTCCGTGTGGCCTCGGCATAGAATAGGCTACACCTTCCTTTTCAGTGAGTATCGTAAGAGGCAACTAAGGGAGGACGAGGGATGTGCATCTGCGTCCCTTTTAAAACATCTCCAAAGCCTTACTGCGGTTGCCAATCCGCCTGCCATGCGTGGCAATTACTGGCAAAACCCCCCTAGGCGTGGCTTATGTTCAGCAATGGACAGTTAAAAGCTGTCAGTATACAATTGACTAGAATACTTTAACAAAAAATAAAAGAACTCCGGCTATAATGGAGCCATGACCTAAAAACATATTTCAGAGAGTTAGCCGTTCCCGTTTGGTAATAAATCGATAATAAAATTTGTAACGACGTAATATAAACATTTTCTAGGTGTTCGTGATAAAAGAGGGCGTGCAATACAGGATAAGGATTGACTTTATCGTGCAGCGGGAGATAGTGCACGGGCTCAAATATGTGCAGAAGACGTACCGATTGGGAGTTCCAGGTAAGCATTGATATTTATCAATATTTAGATAGGGAAGAAAGGTTCTCGAGTGGCGACTCCGTATGCGCAAACGCACTAGATGGAGTGATGTCCTCAAATGGATTGCAAGGAGTCAGCGGATGCAGGTGGCTTAGGACCGTTCCTTATGACAGTATGTTCAGAAGTGGTCAGATAATGGCCGAGATAATGATAATTATGTAGAATTATTTTGACGCCCATTGACCCTGGGTTAAATTCCCGAGCAGTTCAATGTAGGAAACAGAGTTTTCTAAATTGGCTCGGTTCTGGGTGTTCGAGACTGTAATACCAGATTCGTTGACTGTTGATTGTTCCTCTTTACAAGGGTATCCTAACTTGAGAATCAGTTGTAATAAGTTAGAATGACAAACAAGCCGACAGCCCACTTGATGGAAAGTGATAGCTGTCGCCTATGGACATGAACAGCACCATGCACATCTTTACATCACAAAGTACTGTTGAGCCAATAGGATTCCTTGTCAGGATATTCGTTGAAGCTAATCTCCCAAAACCGCTTAACCGATTTCAATAAAAGTAATGTTTACAAATGTGCACTGTTTACTATAACTTTTATCCTGATGAGAAAAAATATAGGTAGAGTGCAAAATAATGTTTGTCAACTAGAATAATGTAAATAAAAACTATATATATATATATATATATATATATATATATATATATATATATATATTAATAAAACTTATCACGTCAAAACATGATTAGGATTATAACTAACTTACACATCAATCATTGAAATGATATAAAGAAATTAAATATAATTGTTTGTTTTTTTTTCTGCCTGCAACTGGACAGTGCCCGGTACGTATTTGTATTCAATACGTATTCTAAGTCCTTTATTTGTGTTCGCATATAATTAGTCAATGTATTGTATGCATGACACGTGTATATATTTGGTGACATACCCTTTAGAAGATGATAGAAAAAAACAATCGGGTTTGCCTCTATTTAACATGTTATAAAAAATAAAATCTGTTTCAATGATAGCTTAATAATTTGATTGCATGATTAACATTTTAGTATGCTATCAGAGCATTATTTATTTATACTTAATTGTAAACGCTAATATTAATATTATTATGAGATAGTGAAACCACTGTTTTGTTTAAATATAACTTAATTGAAATGTAAATTGATTGAATACAGTAAAATCTCGATTATCCGAACAACGATTATCCGATTATTCGATTATCCGGACTTATTCTTCACAACTCTAATTACCGATTCAGAAATAGTATTATGTATTAATTGGATAAATAAGTATTATGTAATCCATTATCTTTATTGTTCGTAATTTTTTTTATATCGTATCGCCTAAATGACGTATGTTATACTAATATTAAAATTTAATTACCGTTTGATATAGTTTTGGAATTGATTATCCGGATTTTCGATTATACGGAATATCCCTAGTTTTATTTGATTCGGATAATCGAGTTTTTGTCATAATTCTAACAAAACTCGGTGGTTACCTTTTTATTATGTAATAATTATATCGTAATTAGATTTAAAAATATAATCAAGTAATTCCTACGTTCGCTTTTGTCATTCCAGTTGACAAGATGACCCATATGGTGGGGTCGTACCCTCCCAAAACGGAGATCCAGTCTTACACGACACCACCAGAGGACGCCCCATCAGGCATGGTCGCACGGGGCTCTTACACTGTCAACAGTCTTTTCACTGATGACGACAAAAATGTTCACCTTCAGTGGGAATGGTGTTTTGAGATCAAGAAAGACTGGAAGGATTAGAGGGCTTGGCTCTTATAAAAAAAAAAAAAACTGGATTGGACGTTTACTTTGCTTCCTTAGCTTATTTGTGCCATAAAAAGGTTACACGTCAAATTTTGGCGCCAAAGTTTCTTAATGTCATCTAGTTATTTTCGATGGATTCAAATTAATTCGGACCGCGTATTGATACTATTTTGTGTTGACGCTTCTATCTATATAATTTAATTTGGAAATTATGAAAAAGTACAATGTACTAGATTATATTTAGTCGTCAGACATGGCGATAATAAATTTGAACATAATTAAATGTCCAGTCCAGTTGTGTGTCGGAAATGGTGGCTGACTGAAAAAAAAAAATCTACTTATATTGACAGTTTAGACATAAGAGTCATTAGTAGTAGCCATACATTTCGTTTAGATATTTCATTCTTTAAAAATTGAGTGTATTTGTGTAAAGTATTTTTAAAAGATTCAAATGAGATCAACATTTATGATTATGTATAAATTAATGAAATGATTATGTAATGTGTATTTTCTGTATGTTTTATATATATATATGTATATCTATATATGACGTAGCAATATTATGTTAGGCATTATGTGTTAGCGAATATACGCTATTCTTATATAAGCGTGAAAACTGTTCTTAGGTTTTCCTTATCGTACGCTTTAAGCTGTACCAAATACTTCGTGTGCGTCGGCGCGTACTGAAAATTTTAAATGTCACAATAAAAAAAAAACACGTCAGACTTTGGCGGGAAATCGTAATGTTAGTATCAGCATAAGTTATTTATAGAATAAAGCGACAAAATCATTACATACTTGATGTCGTAATATGTAATATCAATCAATACATAGTAAATATGATTTGCTAGCTATATAAGAAAAAAAAACAAATGAAATATAAGGCATATTGGGCTTTGGGCTGTATGACTATGATACCTTTGTCTGTCGCTACCGTATAATGGACCAAATGAAAACTACAAAGAAAATGGCGCACAATTATGAATATTGAATAAATTTTAGAAAAAGTTATATAAAATTCATAAAAAATAATATGAACTGATACTCGTTGGCGCTTAGCGTTAAGTTATATGATCATAGAGATTTAAAAAAAAAAAAAAAAACAATTGATTAGACTAGAAATTTTCAACCGCACCCGCGCATACTAAGATATTATTATAATATTAGACAAGTCAGCCCACTATTTCTTAAAGGCGACACTAGTGCTATCATTAGCATTCCTACCTATAGCATTTTGAGTCAAACTAGGATATAAGAACACATATAGGTACATATTTATATACCTTTATACGTTCTATCCTTCTCCAACTATGTTGGTGCGCTGTAAATGTAAGCGAGACAAATATATTTCGATAATTCTACAAATCATTGTAAGTACCAAAAGTTAGTATTAAAATATAAGGGTATTGGTGCACCAGATATGAGAAATCTATTTTTAATATTTCACATATTGCTTCAAATAAACCAGTGTTGGTGACACTACCAATGGCAATAATAAAAGTATTAATATATGTAAATTTGCTGATCCCTTGAATAGTGTTTAAGTGTAAGCGGCAATAAAATACATTGAACTCTTGGTGTAATACTCAGATGAGGTCCAATACTATTCTTTCTATGAAAACATAATGATATTATAGTTATACTAGCGGGTCGTTGAACTCGTGCTCAAACAGTAACCATATGATTATTTCTATAATTACTTAACTAAGATAATGTTCTTTGAAGAAATGTAACATATTACCAGGCGGAGAATGATATGCGTTAGAGCGAGATAGCACTACAACCGTTAAAAGTACGATTGGCGCATTATCCTTCAATGTGCCCAATAAGCTCATGTTACAATCAATTTGGATTTACATTTCTTGACTGTAATTACAAATAATTCAATAGAATCTTGCTAGTTGCTATCAAATAAGATGATCATTCTACAAATATCAATGAAGTGTTTATCATTGATGATTTTTCGTTTGTTTTCATTGAGTGTTGGACCGCAGAGTTAAAATCATCGTGTGATGTAACCATCGATCAAGAATACCAACTAGATGTCCGGTTCGAATAGAAGAAATTACTGTTCTATTAATGGTTTGTCTCTGAGGTGCTATTCTCTAAAATTGGTAGTTTAACGAAATTATTATTTTATGGGCCACAGAGAGCTAAATGTAAAGTAGTTCTGACTTAGTTCTAATATAAACTTTGTTTGTATTGGTCCTTAGAGTAATTAATTTCATAGTGATGTTAAACTGAAATTTCCCTTTTAGAGATACAGTATAGCACTTTGGTTGAGTTGATACCAGTACCTTAGATTCCAATTCCTAATTTAATAATTTAAAACTGCCTTAATACGTTAACATTTGCATTTAATATTTAGGAATATTTGAACACATATCGACAGCGAAACTTGGGCAATAATAAGTCGGGTATGTACATACTATTTACGTATCCCTGGTTCGCTTCAAGTTTGGATAAATGTATTTAAATCTTTTAAGACAATATTAATAAATTTTCAGTGAGACGTTATCACACATGAGTTATATATATATATATATATATATATATATATATATATATATAGTTTGTGAGGCGTTATCTGCGATGTCACATTTGCGATTGTAATTTGCGACATCTAGTTGGTTTTATTGATCGTTGACAAAACAGCCAAGAAAGTATTGCTTTAGCGTGGTATGAGAGATCAGAGGGTGCTTCAGTGTGTACCGCTGGTGCTCTTCTATTAACATAAGGATAGCTTCCCTTTTATAAAACCCTAGAACTACCCATTGTATACAATTTATTACATTATTGGTATAACATTAAAGCCCCGTATTGAGTCTTGATGAAGCTAGAACATTCTCTAACTCTAGGGATCTTCAGGTGGACTAGGACCAATTGTTTTCTTCCATACTTTTTGACTTAATTAATCGTCTGGATTTTTCTTAGCACATTTCAGACCCAGTAGTAGAATCGTAAAAGGCGAAAATTTTAAAATGCTTGTATTTAAATAAAGATCATTGGAATTTGTATGTATTTGTTTTAGCGCAGTGTTACCCATGTCTGTCCTGTTACGGGACTTATAAACTATAATATTAATTTCATATTTATCTTTAAACTGTTTCACAGTATTTGTGAACAATATTGCAAGTTGGTCGTGATCTATAAATCTATTTTTATTAAGTATTTCTCTTTCTTTCAGTACAGAACTATCTCCAGAAGTTTTTTTTTTTTTTATTCTTAAAATTGTACAAAATCTATTTCTGATATTCTACCTCACATTCTGGTCACTGTATTATCCAAAAAAAAAAAATATAATAAAGCGTCAAGTAGTATCTACAGAGCTAAAATCTACTGAAACACCACTAACGCCTCCAGTTCGCGCTCAACGGGCCGAGGTGCAGTCACACTCGCGCTCGCGTGACAGCCGCTCACTATTAATGGTCCGGAATGCTCCCGAAACTAGTTTTTCGACCTAATTACACATGACTTTTAATAATAAAATACGGAAGCTTATTTAGCAAATCACTGCAGATTTCTTGTCGCGTAATATATTTTGTTGTGTTTTTTTACATTCTTTCTGCCATACTACTTACTATATAGAAAAGATTTATGTCCACTCTTCTCAAGCTTCAATACTGGGCCTTTTGTTTAGTTCGTGCTATTTTTTTTTATGTGAATTTTATATTGTTACTTTAATTATTTCAGTGTCTTAAAAGTTTGATGCAATGTAATAGTTTGGCCAAAATAAAGCTTATTTATTCATAATGTGTATTGTTTTTAATTGAATTACATAGATTACGTATAATACCTGCACTTCTTTGTATTGTTATGGGAAAGGGATTGTTAGTAATGGGGTCTAATGAGCTCACTGCTAGCATTTACACCTTATCAGGTCGACCTCCACGTGGTTCCCCATGGAAATCATCGTGGTTAATTCTATTGGAATTCCTCAACTGGACACCCTAGTCCTCAGGAATGGCAACGCATGGGGGGTATCATACGCGAAACAGTGTACTCTGTCATGTCCATGGTACTGCTCATACTGCGACGGTTACCACTTTCCATCAGGTGGACCGTCAGCTTGTTTGCCATTCTAAGTTGTATACAAAAAAAATACGTCACAATACAGTATTTTTCCCCAACTTTCTGGACTATAGATTTAACCTTTTCCTGACCAACGCCTCTCCTTTAGAAGAACAAAAAATGTAATGAAACTAGCTGACTTTAGACCCACTTAAAATAAAGCTTCGTTTTTCGACGAGAGCGCCATCTATGAATACCTACATAATATTTTTTTTTATTGCGTGATAATGGAATGGTAACCCCGCCTGCGCTAACGGGATACGCTGGCGGAGCACCAGTGAAGGATGATAGATGAGAATGAAAACAGGCCAGTTAGCCCATCATGATGAATTCATCAGGAATTAACCATGATAGTTTCCAGGAGGAACCGCGAGGAGGTCGACCTGGTTGGATATATTGCTAGCAAGGAGATTCTCAGTCTCCATTACTAACAATCCCTTTCCCCCCAATGGATTAGTATTAAAATTGGTTATTCTTGGCACTTAAACATTGGGCATTAGTGTAGTTTGACAGTGTAAATACGATCAGTATGAAATCGTCATTAATAATAGATTGGATTTAAATCGATACTGAGATTAGATTTTTTTGTACACCTACTTAGTGATAAGGTATCATGTTTGGCATTTTTAAGATTATTTTCCACAGGGGACTTTTTTCTTAATGAGTGAAAATAGATTTTTTTTAATGGGTGGTAATGAAATGGTAACCCCACCCGCGCTATCGGTATACACCGGCGGGGCACCAGTGAAGGATGATAGGTGAGGATAAAGCATGTCAGTTAGCCCATCGTGACGAATTCAACAAGAATTGTTCACGATGGTTTCCAGGGGAAACCACGTGTAGGTCGACCTATTAGGGCATATTGCTGGCTATGGGGCTGTCAAACTCCATTGCCAACAATACTTACTTACATACTTACAGTTTATTGTATTAGCAAATACGTCATAAGACAGTACTTTTTCCCTAACCTTTTGGATTATAGATTTAACCTTTTCCTGGACCAACGCCTCTCTCCTTTAGAAGAAAAAAAATTAATCTAATGAAAGTAGCTAAATTTAGAGCCACTTAAAATATGGCTTCAGTTTTCGACAATAGCGCAGGCGGGGTTACCGTTTCATTACCATGCATTGCAGGGAGTCAATGGCTGTTTTTTTTTTGTTAGATGACAATAGATTGGTAACTCCGCGTGCGTTAACGGGATACGCTGGCGGAGCACCAGTGAAGGGTGATCGATGAGAATGAAAACAGGCCAGTTAACCCATCATGATGAATTCATCAGGAAATAACCATAATAGTTTCCAGGGGGAACCGCGTGGAGGTCGACCTGGTTGGGTATATTGCTAGCAATGAGATTTTTAGTCTCCATTACTAACAATCCCTTTCCCCCCAGTCAATGGTTGCAGGTGGCTCAGGGCCGTTCCTAGTCTTTGGAGAAGAAATTTGTTTCTTAGTGAGCAGCGGCTGATATGATGATAACGATGTTTAAATAAATATAAAACTCATGAATAATTGATTTATTTTACAAAACCTTTAATTTTTAACAAGATAGAATTTTAAAACTTCAATTAGGAAAATTTTTTTTGAGAACGAACATTTTTTACTTACATGTAATACTTATATATAAAATGTATAATGGGAATTTAATAAACAAAATAAAAAAAAATAACAAGTTTTAAAAATAACATTACCAGAGCGAGACTGTACAAAAGTCGATGGCTTAGGTACCTCTGTCCCATTCGTGTTTCAACTGTGAAGCAGTTGTGTTTGCATTGCTGTGTTTCGGTTTGAAGGGTGGGATATGGCGTGAAGTTACTGGGTACAGAGGAATAACACCTAAGTCCTCAGGAATGACAACGCATGGGGGGTATCATGGGCGAAACAGTATACTCTGTTATGTCCATGGTACTGCTCATGTCTATAGGCGACGGTTGCCACTTTCCATCAGATGGACCGTCAGCTTGTTTGCTTGTTATATAAAAAAAGATGAGATTTGAACGATAGGGACTCTATTGTTACTTCAAGAAGCAATGGGCAAATTGCTCCTTGACGACATGCATTCAATTATATGAGTATTAATAAAACGTATGCACGTTATTTATGTGTGATCCAACATAGATATCTTTGTATCCAATTAGATACAGTTAATCTAATAAACAATATCATATCAGCCGCTGTGCAACAAAGGCCTGCCCCTATTGGGGAATTTTGCCAAAAGTTGCCACGCGTAGCAGACGAGTTATCAACAGTAGTTAAGTTTTAGTGACGTTTTAAGAGGGACTTTCCTTTTTTTTAATGGATGATAATGGAATGGTAACCCCGCCTGCGCTAACGGTATACGCTGGCGGGGCACCAGTGAGGGATGATAGGTGAGAATGAAAAGGCAGGTCAGTTAGCCCATCGTGATGAATTCACTTGGAATTGAACAGGATAGTTTCCAGGGAGAACCGCGAGGAGGTCGACCTGACAGGGTGTATTGCTAGCAATAGGGATACTAATCCCTTTTATTACCAATCCCTTCTCCCCCAGAGGGACGTTGCTACCCATCCCTAGACCATAAAGTCCCCTTAAGTTGCCTCTTACGACATTCCCAGGAAAGGAGGGGGTAGTTCTTTCTGTCAGGACTACATGGCAAATAAACAATAATACCTTTTCCCGTAAGTGTCATAAGAGGTGACTAAGGAACTTAATAGTCGAGGAATAAGCAACAGCGTCCCTCTTAATACATCACCAAAATCTAACTGCTGTTGCCAACCCGCCTGCCAAACATATCAACAATAGATATAACCCTTCCCCCCCCCCCCCCCCTTTTATTTCTGATTCGATACATATAGCACGATTCAAGTGTACACATAGATCTTACACAATGTGATGGCTTAACAACTACAGCATATTAAAACTTAAGATCTGACCAGAAATAAAAAAAAAATGAAAAAAAAAAAGTTTTGTTTTAAGCAGTAGTAGTAAAACTGTTCTTTTTGGTATTTTTCTAGGAAAATATACCTGAACTGCGGCTTGCCAGGGTTTTTTAATGAGTGAAACCGCGTAGAGATCTGCCTGATAGGATATTTATTTATTTATTTATTACATCCACTGGGTGAGCCTTACAGTCTTCCAATACGTTCACCCAGAAAAGCATGAGTACAATAAATAACATATCAAAAGGAATATTATATAAAAATAACAAAAATAATATAAAAAGATTTAACTCAAACAAAAAACGTCTGAACACAAATACTCTGTGGTCACTCTACGAAACTCCAGCAAGTTGGAGGCAAATAATATATATTGATAGCAATGGGGACTAACCTCCCCATTACTAACAATCGCTTTCCTCCGACACTTGAGTAGTTTACCAATGTTTTTTCCACTGCAAGGTAATATTCCGACATGTCCTTCCATGTTGTTGGCTTCCTTAAGTCCACAACGTTAATTATAGAATAATTATCTTCACTTCTGGACTTCCTGATGAAATCTTCCGGATTGATTATGATTAATTATTAAAATGTACATTTTATAATAATTCATTGTCATTCCGATTCTTTGAGTAGACTAAACAGCTGATATAGGTAAAGAGTTTATGGGGTTTTACTTTTTTGTTAATGAATAATATATATTATAATATATATTATATATATATATATATATATATATATATATATATATATATATATATATATATATATATATATATATATATATATATATATATATATATATATATTCATAATAAGTTTACTATTGTAATCTTATGTAGGAAACAATAAACAGTATCTATCTATTTATCTTTCTTACTCGCCGCATATAATGAGCAGCGACGTTTCTGTCATTCTCACTGTCTCGATCGTTCGCCTGTAATTTCTGTTTTTTTTTTTTGTTATATCTAATTATGTAGTATATTTTCTTTGTAAATACCTTCTGTATATAATATATGTAAATAGATAAATTTAGGTGTTCTACTTACACCGTGCAACTAACAATCTCATCCATGAACGATATGGCGATGTGATTAATGATATGGTATTATTAATGAAATTCTATCTAATCAATTATCGATTACGCTGAATTTAATGTGACAAAACAAATTCTAATTTCCTTACTAATATTATCAATGTAAAAGTGTGTTTGTTTATTTTTTGTATGCCTATTTTTTGTTTGTTAAATTATTTTACCAGAGGAAGACTTTGTACAAAAGTCGATTGCTTGAATACCTCTGTCCTATTCGTGTTTCAATCGTGAAGTAGTTGTGTTTGCATGGCTGTGTTTCGGTTTGAAGGGTGGGACATTGCGTGAATTTAATGGGTACAGAGGAATAACACCTGAGTCCTCAGGAATGGCAACGCATGCGGGGTATCATGGGCGAAACAGTATACTCTGTTATGTCCATGGTACTGCTAATGTCCATAGGCGACGGTTACAACTTTCCATCAAGTGGACCGTCAGCTTATTTGCCATTCTAAGTTGCATAAAAAAAGACCATAAAACCAAAATCCCATGAAAATGTTTATATTTTGCAGGGAAGACCATCACATACACTATGAAGGTTGTTAAAATTTTAAATTATTATTGCAATGTATAGAAGTAGATATATAATTTATTTGCATCACTTACAGCACACATATAACATTAGATATATACATAAAAAAAAAAGAAAAAACAAAACATATACAAAAAAAAATATCAAAAAGAAAGTACATGATATATAAGTATATGAGGATCCCCTAGGGTGTTTATTTATCAATACTGAAATAATATTATATTTTTTCTACATATTATCCTTTAATGTTATTTTGTATCTATTAAATTTTCTGTTATCTCTTACTTGATAATATTTCAAATTATCGCATTGACACACTGATTAAAATGACCTTAATCTTGGCATTATACAATAACACCTGTTCCGAGGATCACAAATAAGAACGACTCCTTATTTCTTTATTTGAAAAAAAATGTAGAGATGCTTCACGTCCTGATTAAATGTCGTAGGCTTATAGATAGGAGGACTAAAACTATAACTTCCCGGTGACCAGGAATTCCAAAATTCCGAAGTTTAATAACTCGCCAGAGGTATGAACCCGCAAATCTTTTGGTTCGCGCAGTCAACGCATGTACTATGTGTGGGTGACGTTTGAGCCTAGCACGTGCTGGTTTGTAAAGAAAGGGGAAGGACGTAAAATATAAAAAGCTTTTCAGAACACTTGCCGTGGTGCAGACGCACTTTAAGAGACACAAGTGTGATAGCAAAGTCTGAATTGTTAATAACGTAGATAACACGACGTTGGCAAAAGCATGAAGAATATATTGGGCGAATATATATATTATAGATTTTTTTTATACAACTTAGAATGGCAAACAAGCTGACGGACCACCTGATGGAAAGTGGTAACCGTCGCCTATAAACATGAGCAATACCATGGACATAACAGACTATACTGTTTCGCCCATGATACCCCCTATGCGTTGCCATTCCTGAGGACTCAGATGTAAGATAGATCAATACCTATCATCAACATCGTACCAGTCATTAACTATTCACTGTTGAACATAGGCCTCCTCCATAAGGGTTGTTTGCCACTAGTTTGCCAGTAGTTGCGATGCTAGGTAGTTTCTAGGGGAGACCACGTGACAGGGTATATTGCTAGCAATGGGACTGGCAGTCCGCTTTAATAACAATCCCTCCTCTCCCTTCATGACCGGTATAAGTGTGACATGGGCGTTAGACATAATTTTAATCTTGTCCATGTTAATCTTCAGACCTACTTGTTGAGAAGCACTATTGAGGTCATCGAGCATAGAATTCAAGGATGCCTGCTGTGAACTATAAAGGAAACCAGGAATGTAAATTGGAAATATATGTATATTGGTCAAAGTAACTTAGAAGACTAGGGCCGTGAAGGCAAGCCAAAAAGAAACAATAGAGCTGCCTGTCAATTTCGAATTTGGTAAATAATAATATGAAGCTATAAATAATATATGTGACCTGTACTCTACACCTGCTATGAATTAATAATCGTGGATTCTTTTGACCACTATCAAGTGTTCTCCGAATGAGTTTGAAAGAATCAGAAAACATGCCACAGAACTTCATGTTAGTATTAAAACGATAAATACCACATTGTAATCAGTCTGTTACATTTCCGACGAACATTTGTTACACCACAACGTTAATCTTCCTTAATAATATATGATTGATTGACCATATCTAAAACTATCAAGTAATCTTGATAGTGGCTGAAACAAAAGCGAACCACATGTACATATTGTTGGCAGTGGTGGTTCATAGTCGAGGCCAAAATGTTTAAGTTCTTATTGTTTGCGGTGCTGGCAACAGTAGCGCTGGCTAGGCGGTCGCCACATGCCGACTATATTGAGGAATTGTACAAACAAAATGAAGGCAGATATTCGAGTAATGTGATTGAAGATGCGCTTCTTGATGTTGTAAGTGATACTTATTTAGTATTATTTTCATTTGTTAACTCTAAATAGGGATCAGTATTAGAAACATTTTTGGAATGGGATGGATGCTTCTTTAATATTTGGTCTTCTGGATTTATAATGAATACGTGGGTTTCGAATTAATTCACTTGAATAAAGGGCCATTTTAATCTATTTAATAACGAAAGATTAAGAAGTAATTTGTAATCTTGTGAGATCCCTGTCGAGGTTTATCCAAAAGACAACATGAGATTTTTTTAAAAAGGATAAAGATGTTTCCTGGCCTCTGGTATTATAGGCGTTCATAGGCTATGGTAACCGCTTAACATCAGGTGGGTCGTACGCTTGTTTACCACCTCAGTAATATAAAAAAAATCTTCTCGCAACTGGTCCTGCGCTGCCATTGACTAATATTATATTCAGACGAAAATCGTCTCATGATTTTACCAGCGAGAATATGGTTAAAACATAGATTGTTCTAGGAGGTGATTTGAATCGCTTCAGAACTATTGAAAAGGTTCCTGTGAACTAGCAAGTGCCTATTGGTTAGGCTTTTATATCATTACCTGTGTACACATTTCTTTAGC
This sequence comes from Galleria mellonella, assembly GCF_026898425.1. Lineage (NCBI taxonomy): Eukaryota > Metazoa > Arthropoda > Insecta > Lepidoptera > Pyralidae > Galleria > Galleria mellonella. Next base: position 2,398,333 of record NW_026441995.1, on the reverse strand, counting down.
TTCTATAACTATTGTGGACGAAAGGACTGTATGCTGGTATGGAAATACGGTGTTTTTAGAAAGATAATAAAAATATATAAAGCAAACCAAGGGATCAAAAAAGAAAAGAAAACAAAACAAAACTTACACTATTTTTAAATCACAAACTAAAACTTCTTTTTAATAATTATAATAATAAAATTATCGCGTGGGTGTCGTAAGAGGAGAATAGTTGTGGGATAGGTAGCAGCGTCTCTGTTAAAATATCACGAAAGCCTAACAGCGATTGCCAACCCGTCTGCCAAGTGTAGCAATTGGCAAAATACCCCAAGAGAGAGACCTATGTTTATTAAAGATCAATTAATGGCTAATACGTGTATGAATGGATGACATTTAGTAACAACAAAGATAATATTATTGTGGGAACGGGGAATAGAGCTCTTATTAGCTTCTAATACATTTATTTTGTCAAGTCGGCCTTTATGTGATCTTCCCTGCTAACCATGGTTAATTCCTAGTAAATTCGTTACCGTGATCTAACTGATCCGATTTCATCCTCACTTAACATCTTAGTGGATCAGCGTACTCCTTCAACCAAAGGTTGTCTGTAAGAGATTGCTTTAGCGATAAGACCGCCTTTAGTACCTTTATGTGTATATTTCAATCTGTATTTATGTTACTGTACTTCACTTGAATTATTCACTTGTTATTGTATATTTTTATTTATGGTGCAATAAAGAGTTAAATAAATAAATAAATAAATCAATAACACAGGCGGTGTTACAATTTTTATTGAGACTAGATTTTGCCCGAAAATGTGCTCGTGTGGGTTTTACAAGAATGTAAGCATTTATAGATGGTACATTAAGATTAAACATATACTAGATTTTAATTTATACCTTTAAGAACAAAACTATGAAAATCACATCTAACTTGATGCTTTCGTGTGATAAATAAAAATTCTAAAAATTATTATTTTTAACCGACTTCAAAAAGAAAGGGGATTCCAATTCTATATTATAACTCTGTCAGTTGTAAACCGATTTAGAAAATTCAGTCTTTATCTGAAAAAATATACTTACAGATTGGCCCTATAGAAATTTTATCAGAATCGGTTTAGTAGTTTATAAATCAAAATAACAGGTTTTGCTACAATTGAAGACTATTTTTTACAGGAAAATATAATGATTTTGCTATGGTTTTTATTAATGTCTCCCTCCCCCATCTCATATATTTTTTCTTAATCAACTCCTATGTACAGGCATCGTCTAGTTACATTTCTATTATATTAGTTAGAAAAAGTGGACACATTCAAAATTTTGATGAAATTGCGCTTTGCCAAATCAATGCCGAACAAACTAAAAGCATGTGACTTATAAATCGATTAACCAGTGACGGACTAAGCCCGTTAAGGGGCCGAGGCAGCTACTCTGAATAAAGCCCCCGGTTTAAGAAGCTGATGTAATTTTATCAGCTTTTTATTCCATTCTCATTTGTATGGGAATGGAATAAAAAGCTGAAATTAAAATTACATTTAAATAAACGTATATAGTATATGGATGAAGAAAATGGAGACGTTTGGAGGCCTCCCAGGCACTAGAGACTCGAGGCACACAGTGGAATATAAAGGTCGTTGTTTAAAAAATCAAAGACTTTCTTGTTTCTAAAGATAGATTATTAAAATTTTAATTTTTTTTATATTACTTAGAATGGCAAACAAGCTAACGACCCACCTGATGGAAAGTGGTAACCGTCGCCTGTAGACATGAGCAGTACCATGGACATAACAGGGTATAAGGATAAGGATGGGATATGGCGTGAATTTACAGGGTACAGAGGAATAACACCTGAATCCTCAGAAATGGCAACGCATGGGGTGTATCATGGGCGAAAGAGTATAGTCTGTTATATATTTCGTGTCTATTGGCGATGGTCACCACTTTCCATCAGGTGAGCCATCAACTTATTTGCCATTATAAGTTGCATAAAAAAATATTAAATAAATGTAGCAGAAGCTGCCATTTCTGATCGATAATTTTGCTGTTATTTTCCATAATGGAGCAGACTGCCCCTTCCGGCCCCCCTTTAGTCCGCCACTGTGATTAATGATAGTAGGCGCTAATGATAATTGTGTTTGATCAGACCACCACGAATTAATCATTTAGGATGTACTTTTTATCTATATTTATACATATATGGTACATATATATATAATAAAACTGTAGAGGTAAAATGTCTGTACATAGAAAAAAAAACGCTAAGTACCAAGTCAGGGAGATGTTAGAAAGGAAATAGTTTTTCTACCAGTTTGTCCATCTGTACAGGCTAATCTGTGAAACTGTTGGTTCGATATAAATATAATTTTGCATGGTAGTGCCTTACATCCCCGATCAACAAAAGAATCTGTTACGTATTTTCTTGGGTCCCCCCACTTGGATTTCAATTTAATATTTAAAGACGGGTACTTAATGTGAATACTTTATTTTTCAAAGAATGACTCAACACAAAAGCAAAGCGTGAGACGATCGATATCATAAACAAATGTCAAAAATGGCAATACAGAGATTGTTTACGAAACGTATGAACGTTCGTAAACGATCCTTTCTAAACTAATTATGATTGACGACAGTATCTAAACTTTTAATTATGGAAGATTAAAGTTCCCGTGGTATAGTTAAAAAAATATAGTAACTTATACAGCTTAGTACGTAACCTACTTAAGTCATTTTGACCTAAGGCACAGTGTGAGAACGACACGTCACTTGTTAATTTTGGTCCAGTATTCCCAGACATACGAGTAATAAATAGGTAGGTACATACATTGTTTTTTTTTTAATGGATGATACTGGAATGGTAACCCCACCCGCACTATCGGCATACGCCGGTGGGGCACCAGTGAAAGATGATAGGTGACGGTGAAAGCAGGTTGGTTAGCCCATCACGACAAATCCCACTAGAATTAATCACGATGGTTTCCAGGGGCAACCACGCGGATGTCGACCTGATAGGGTATATTGCTGGTAATGAGTCAGTTAGACCCCATTACTAATCCCTTTCCCCCCGGTACATACATTGTTACATACTAATAAGGAATAACAAATGTCACGCGGACAAAGTCGCGGGCGTCAGCTAGTTAAACATGACATTCTGCGTAAGTGTAAAGTACTGATAAATTACCGAGCCTTTAATGCATAAAAATTAATCAATATTAATGTGTTAATAAAAGAAACAAATTAAAGATAAAATTTATAAGTAGTGATAAACGTAAACGATCTTCTACTTAGGTAATTGTTTAAATTTTTTTTTTGATGGGTGAAAATGGTTTGGTAACCCCGCCTGCGTTAACGGGATACGCTGGCGGAGCATCAGTGAAGGGTGATAGATGAGAATTAAAACAGGCCAGTTAGCCCATCATGATGAATTCATCAGGAATTAACCATGATAGTTTCCAAGGGGAACCGCGAGGAGGACGATCTGGTTGGGTATATTGCTAGCAATGGGATTCTCAGTCTCCATTACTAACAATCCCTTATCCCTCTGTTTAAATATTTTAATATATTTATATTATATATTATTACGAATGGTAACGCTTGGATTCGGGGGGGGGGAGATTGTTAGTAATGTGGAGGTTAGTCCCCGTTGCTAGCAATATAGCCTATCAGATCGACCTCCATGTGGTTCCCCCTGTAAATCATCATGTTGAGTTCCAGATGTATTCGTTACGATGGGCTATCTGATTTGCTTTTTCGTTCTCACCTATCATCCCCCATTCTAAACTCCATGGTGGCTATGTAGGACTGGTAATCTGCATTACCAACAATCCCTTCCCTCCGCCACCATTTGTTATGATAGGCGAGGATGAAAGCAGGCCAGTTAATCTATCGTGATAAATACCCTAGTAATTAACTATGATGGCATTTAGGGGGCGCGTGCAGAGATCAACTTGCCAAGGTCCTATTTATATTGCTAGCAATGGGCTGGTAGACCTAATTACTAGTAATACTTCCCCTATATTAAAATAGAGGTACTTATGCAGTCGACGTTTGTTTGTTTGTTTGTTTGATTGACGTTTGTTAATCTCTTTTTGTCATAAACACTTACGTATACAATATGGTAAAAAAGTATAACGTTCATGAATTAAAATAATAAAATAAATAAAGAAAAATGAAATAATTAAAAATAACTGTAGGGTAATATATTCATATAGTAATTTAATTACGTAATTGTAACTTTACATGGTATATGATATATTATTTAGCAATATAAAGGTTGTAAGCCTCTTAGTAATAAATAGAAATGAAGCACAAGTTCACTTAATTTAGATATCATACTATTAAATCATATATTTACGTATTTAACTTTGTATTTGATATATAACAAATAATATAACATAAATACCCAACTTCTGTTATTCCATTGACACTTATTTAACTATAGTTTCTTCAGGACTTTCATCAACAATAATTGTGATATATTTTATATAATGACCACGTGGTTCACTATATTTGTTCACTCTTGATACGTTCGGGAGCTCCGCTCTGTACAACGGTTGGACAATGTGAATGGATTAAAAGTGCAGACGAAGATCCAAAAAGAGTTAGATGGACTGTGTGAAAGATAAGATGACCAGAAAGGGAGTGATTAGTAAAATAACTGCAAATAAAGATTAATCAAATAAGAAAACATAAGTCAACCCCAAATAGATATGGGGAAAGGACATGATGAAGAAATCTCACGTATTGTAATTTTCCTTATTTTCCAGCCTGGTCTACTCCTGAAATATGGTTACCCAATTGAAATTCACAAAGTGATTACGGAGGATAATTATGTACTGGAAGCTCACAGGATCCCTCACGGCAGAGGTCAACTTTATGACCCTAATAGACCAATTGTCTTCGTCATGCACGGGCTTTTGTCTTCATCAGCCGATTTCTTGGTCCTGGGCCCTGGAAGTGGTTTAGGTAATCATATTTAGCTTATATATTATCTTTTTTTTTATATACAACTTAGAATGGCAAACAAGCTGACGGTCCACCTGATGGAAAGTGATAACCGTCGCCTATAGACATGAGCAATACCGTGGACATAACAGAGTATACTGTTTCGCCCATGATACTATACTATCTCTCAAGTTCGAGTAAAAAGGCATTCTTACAAAATTCCATTAAAATGGATTGACATGTTTGAACTGGCAGCTAGAAATATTGTTTGTATGGAAAAATAAAAAATAAAGTGTTTTAAAATATAATTTAATATAAGGTTATTTATATTATATTAAGAAGTGATAAATTTATTTCATATATATTTATACAATTTTAATAAGTAACTAAACGAATTAAAAATATGCTTGTATAAAAAAAATATGGCGATATAATCCATTCAGTAAAAAATTAATGACGTGAATGTAGCCGCTGTTTTGTAGGTTTCGCAGTTTGCTCCACACTTCTTGACATAATAATTATACATATTTTTTATTCAGTTTTTCTCTTCATAAAAACCTTCTTCGGACTTCAATATATAATTAAAAAAAAAGTCAGCCAAATTACTCCAGCCATTGCCGTGTTTCTCGCTTAGCACCACATTTAGCGTTTCATTTTTATTTGCATAAAAGATAATATGATTGTCGAAAATTAATTAAATATTTATTTATTTACAGGCTACATCCTCGCCGATGCAGGCTACGACGTGTGGCTGGGTAACGCCCGCGGCAGCTACTACTCCAGACAACATCTTTACCTAAATCCTGACCAGTTAGGCAACGCCGACTTCTGGAAATTCACCTACGACGAAATCGGCAACATTGATCTCCCGAGCTTTATTGACTATATCCTAGATGTGACTGGCAAAACTCAGTTGCATTACATCGGTCATTCTCAAGGCTGCACCACGTTTTTAATCCTCAACTCTTTAAGACCTGAGTACAACGAGAAGTTCCTGTCGTTCCAAGCGTTGGCACCAGCCGCGTACTTCATTTATAACGATTTTGACTTCTTTAAGTTTGCTGCACCATACGAGGCGCCTGTTACGGTATGATTTTTAACTAATTTAAAAATTTTGAATATATACTTATTATTATTATTTATACCAGAGGGAGACTTTGTACAAAAGTCGATTGCTTGGGTACCTCCATTCCATTTGTGTTTCTACCTTGAAGCAGTTATGTTTGTATGGCTGTGTTTCGGTTTGAAGGGTGGGATATGGCGTGAATTTACTGGGTAAAGAGGAATAACGTCTGAGTCCTCAGGAATGGCAATGCATGGGTATCATGGGCGAAACAGTATACTCTGTTATGTCCATGGTACTGCTCATGTCTATAGGCGACGGTTACCACTTTCCATCAGGTGGGCCGTCAGCTTGTTTGCCATTCTAAGTTGTATAAAAAAAATAATGGAGTTTAAAAAGAGAGCAGTTTTTATTTATGTCTTCCGACCGATTTGTAAGTCAATTATGGGGCGATCTCAATAAATCTCTTTTATTCGAAAGAGTATACTTCTGAGGTGATCCCATTGCCACCAAGTCAGGATCTGATCTTATCTGATCATGATGATATCCAAAGGAAATCGAGGGCAACCCTCAAATTTTATGGGTACAAACATGATGTCTCATATTTTTTCAAAACTTATAGGTAGAGAGAGAGAGAGTCTCTCTTTCTCTCTCTGGTCAAAGGTCCGACAGCCGTCGATTGATGATTTGATGATGATGAATGATGGTTTTGTTTATACAAATTCATAGATTGATGATCTTACGGATGCTAACATAGGGGTCTATCTTGACATGAAATTCCGAATTTTCGGACTCAATATCGTGTTTTTGCTCATACCGAATTCGGAAATTCGTTGTTCATAAATCCTACCATAAAAGTCAAAAGAAAGGATATTTTAACTACTTAATAATAATAATACACATTTTTAATACTTCTAAACTGTATATACCATGTAATGTTAACATCATTTTTGTGTTTGCATGAAGTAGTTGGGTTTGCATGGCTGTGTTTAGATTTGAAGGGTGGGATATGACGTGAATTTCCAGGGTACAGAGGAATAACATCTGAGTCCTCAGGAATGGCAACGCATAGGAGATATCATGGGCGAAACAGTAAATTGAGAGATACTTATACTGAATTTTTTGTCACGTTCTTTCAAATTAAAAATTTTGTGCAAAATAAAAACAAAATAAAGTATTTGCATGGCCGTGTTTCTGTTTAAAGGATGGGATATGGCGTGAATTTACAGGGTACAGAGGAATAACATCTGAGTCTTCAGGAATGGCAACGCATAGGAGATATCATGGGCGAAACAGTATACTCTGTTATGTCTATGGTACTGCTCATATCTATAGGCGACGGTTACCACTTTCCATCAGGTGGGCCGTTAGTTTGTTTGTCATTCTAAGTTGTATAAAAGAAGACAAAATAGTTTAAAAAATAAAATAGGATCATGAGTTTTTATGAATAATCTTTGAAAAACAATTCTACGCTTCTGCATTTTATACTATTTTCAACCGACTTTCTTTTTGAAGTTGGTTGTAAACAAGTTTTATTTAGTCTGGGACTAAATAGCGCTGTATTTAATGGATTATCTTTCTTTTCAGTATATTAATTATAATTATTTGGGCCTTGGTGAGTTCTTAGGCAACAGAGAGGCCTTAACGTGGGTTGCTGTCAACTTGTGCAATGAAGATGGCCCTATCTACCGCATATGCCAGAAAATTATGTCCTTGGAAAGTGTTGGCCATGTTAATACTGTAAGTTATTTGTTCATTTTGATATAATACAAAGGCATAATGTATATACACTGGTGGAAAAAATAATGGCTCAAAAAATGTCTAAATTTTTGGCGATTTTTCAAATGATTGTATCATTAATACAAATGGTCGTAATTGGAGAAAATAAAACAGCAATTTGAGGCTTGAAGTTTCTAATTTTGGAATTTTGCATAAATTTTTTTTCAAGTAACACGAATAGCAGAATCTTAATGAATATCATAAAAAACATCAAATTTTTTTGCGATCTTATTTTTAGTGTACGGATTTGAAAAACTATGTAACTGTTTACTTGAAATAAATAAATAAAATAAGATTTATTTATTTGCAATGAAGCAGTTGCATTACATTGCGTTTCTCTAAAAAAAAAGGGCAAGATTATGTTTTGTCACTTTATTTCGAATTGAGAATTTAATGAAAAGAAAGAGACAAAACAGTTTAATATTGTAAGGTTTATGAGAGATTTGGCGTTTTTATAAGATATAGATTGTGTTTATAGACATACATAGATAGTGTCTCCATACGAATATTTCGCTAGAAACAGGCCAATTTTTACTTTATTGTAAGGTAATATTGAAAAATTAAAAACTATACAAAATTCTTAGGAATATATGTATTAAAAAATATTGTTTAATAAAAATATTCTGCAATAATTGGTAATAATGCTTAAGTAACTTTACTGAATACATATAAATACATATCTGTCACGCCTGTCTCCCATTTGGGTAGGCAGAAACAATGGAACGCCAAATGCTGCGAATTGAATGCGATTCAAACAAGTCTCTCGCTTCCACTCCTCCACATTCATCAATTTTTTCTTCAAGTCCTTCTTAAGCAAGTCTCCTATTTGGTTGACAGTCGTCTGTTTACTAAATATTTTAATATATATTTTTTTTTATTATTAAAAATGGCCACCGTTTTAGTAAATACATGTATGTAAATTAATTTGTAAACAATACGTATATTTGAATATTTATATCATATCAGAATAATAATAAACTGTTTATTGTGGACAAGAGATGTATACAGGGAGTATTTATATAGAATTTGCATATACAAAAGGTGGCCTTATCGCTAAAAGCAATCTCTTACTGACAACCTGGTGTAAATAAATAAATAGTTCTCAATCCTATTCTCAATTTTTATTTAAAACTAAATAGACTTGACAGTGTTTAGTAAATATGTCTAGTGATATTTATTCATTGCCTAATATTTTGTTTTGCTCGCAGACGATAACTCCCATAATCCTCGGCCATACACCTGCCGGTGCCTCCATACGCCAACTCGCTCACTTCGGACAGGCGGTTAACACCAAACTGTTTAGAAGATATAGTCACCGTCCTATCGAGAATATCGAATTATACGGCAGTCCAGTACCACCCGCCTACGATGTCTCCCAAGTTACGGTACCGGTACACCTTTACCACGGATTGGGAGATTACGTGACAAATTCCAGTGATATTCTTTATTTGGCTCAGCAATTGAACAATGTGATCGGCGTGAAAGAAGTGGAAAGGCCTAGCTTCACACATTTCGACTTCATTTGGGGAATAGACGCCAAAGAACTGGTGTATGATGATGTTGTGGCAGTTCTTGATGAGGTGGAAGCGAATAAAAAATAAAAAACGATCTATTTATTTACTGTAAAATTTACAACTAAAAACTCAAATAAAAATTAAAAACAGTATGTATATTTTTTATTTACATAATCATCATATCAGCCTTTAACTGTCCATCGCTGAACATAAGTCTCCACCTTGAAAGGTTTTGCCAGTAGTTGCCACGTTTGGCAGGCGGATTGGCAACCATAGTTACTAGTTAACTGTAGTTGACTTTGGAGATGTTTTAAGAGAGACACTGCGGCCCGTCTCTCGCTTTCCCTTAGTGGCCTCTTACAATACCAACAAAAGGAAGGGGTGGCCTATTCTATGCCGGGATTACACGGGTGTTTTATTTACAATCATTTATGTATTTCAACAGAATAGATTATTTATTCATACATATAATAAAATTGCAAGTACATAAAGAAAGAAGAAAGAAAATAATTTATTTAGATAATCAAGCAACTTATACAGTACCATGAAAGAGAAAATTATCTGGCGCTTTCATAATGATGGCACGATGACGCTTAACCAGGCGTCGTCCCAAAGCCGCCGTGTTTAAAGACCCTGCGGGTTTTTTTTCTATAAGTGATAATGAAAAGGTAACCTCACTTCCACTATCGATACAAGCTGACGGGGCACCAGTGAGGGATAGGTAACAATAAAAGCTGGTCCGTTAGCCCGTCATGACGAATTCAACTAGAATTACTCGTAAACATGCCAGTTATCAGGGGAACCGCGTGAAGGTGTATACCTGATAGGGTGTATTGCTAGTAATGGAGAAATGAGACTCCATTAGCAACGATCCCTTCCCAAAGACTCCGCGGATTTTATACGAGGTCTGTCCGGAAAGTTCGTATAAAAGTGTTCTGGAATGCGAGAAAGAGGAGTGGGGAGGCCAGGTAAGCGCAGGACCCCTTCCTTATGTCCCTAACAATGCTTCAGTTCTGGTCTGACCGCCGTGCGGTGCGAACTGGCTTGTCACGCCATCTGTGAAGTTACCTCTTAACGAAACCCCGTCGGCATGGAGCCCGCTTCCGTTGAAGAGCAGCGCGTCGTAATCAAGTTTCTCTCGAAACTCGGCAAGAATGGCTGTGAAAGCAAAGAGTGGAAGACATCCGGGGAACCACGAACAAAAAAATCAAGAAAATCCCGCTCAAATGTCAAGACAATGTTGATTGTTTTTTTCGATGTTCGGGGGATTGTCCATCAAGAATTCGTCCCTCCAGGCCAGACAGTTGATGGAAAATTCTACGTCGATGTGCTCAGACGCCTCAAAGCTCGTGTGGCACGAGTTCGTCCAGAATTGGCGCGAGAGGGGCGTTGGATTCTTCACCACGACAATGCCCCTGCCCACACCTCTCTTGTTGTCCGTGAGTTTTTGAGTAAAAATTCCATTACGGTGACCGAACACCCCCCTTATTCGCCGGATTTGGCCCCGTGTGACTTCTTCTTGTTCCCAAAAACCAAATTGGTACTTCGGGGGCGGCATTTGGGGGACATAAATGAGATAAAAAAAGCTACGACGGGGCAGCTGAGAAACCTACAACCAGAGGACTTTCAACTAGCCTTCTCACAGTGGAAACGGCGTTGGCACAAGTGCATTATGTCACAGGGGGAGTACTTTGAAGGGGATAAAATTGATTTACCTGAATAATTGTAAAATAAAATTTTTAAAAAACTTTTATACGTACTTTCCGGACAAACCTCGTATAGCAACGTTCAAATTAAATAAAAATGTTGTTATATTTGTAGGTATTACTGTATGTGTATCAAGCGTCAGTTAGTGTTAGTTGTTACCTACGACTTCGTCCGCATCACAGGAATAGTATTAGCCTTTATCCTTATTTCATCATCATCTTCCTACCCTTATTCCAATTATTATTTGTGGTCGGCGTAATATGTTTTTATCCATATTACAAAATCATTTGGGTTATAGTTTTACGACCGGCCGCCTGGCTGACCTCAACCCTCCTTGAGAATGCATTTGTTGGTGGTTTCCTCTAACTACGGTATGGAGGAAAGGATTGAGGAAAAAAGGCAGAGAACGTTAGAAATGCGTAAAGGAAAATGGTGAATGAGAGGAATAAGGGATGTATGTGGGAAAGGTAAGGGGCGGACAGTGCAGTTGCGGAAAGGACTGGGACACTGCAGTGGCTCGGGAAGCCGGGGTCACATACCCGTATGCTCTTATTCTAGAATCGGACAGATTTACAAAAAAGGACACCGATAACGCCTTTATCTTTTTTTATCCCAAATAATACGTGTATTCAAAATTTTATGACGATTGGTTGAGCCGATAAGGCGCCAAGAGAAACAAAGAACCAGACTCACTTTATATTTATAATATTAGTAAAGATTAGCAATAATAAGTAGTTTATTTTCTTCAGAATACCAGTAGTACCTAGTGAAACTAATAGACTATACTCAATTTGTTTATGCAACTTAGAATGACACGAAAGCTGACGACCTTATGGACCTTATGGAGAGTGGTAATCGTCGCCTATAGACATGAGCAGTAAGTGCCATGGACATAACAGAGTATACTGTTTCGCCATTGATACCCCCCATGCGTTGCCATTCCTGATGACTCAAGTGTTATTCCTCTGTACTCTGTAAATTCAGTGCCATATTCCACCCTTCATATCGAAACACAACTGCATCACGGGAAAAAAACTAATGAGACAGAGGTGCCGAAACAAACAACTTTTGTACAACATCTCCCTCTGATAAATATAATTTATTACAAGAGATTTATTTTTCTAGGTTACACAATTTAATGTATTGTGAAGAATTGGTGTCTGAAGTAGGATAAACCTGTGTTACAGATCACCAGGTCCTCACCCTACGGTGTTGGCACTATTATACAAACAATTAAGATTACAAGTATTATAAATAAGATATTTATTTATTTTTTATTTATTTCTTATTGCATTCCATAATATAATTTGTAGATAACATTTCAATTATGGACCCTGTTGGGCACAGCAAGTAGGAGAGGGTAGGACAACACTTTTTTTACTTTAGAAATACGAATAGTTTAAGGATCTGTTACAATATTATCCAGTCATTGAAATTGTATCACGATAGGTACGTATTTTCTTATTATTTATTATTCATTATTTAAGTATCGGTGTGTATCTATTCATATCGTAATTGTTATTAGTATTATATAGTTATTTAATATTTTCTGTATTTTATAATTATTTATATTCATATCATATCCTACTATCTCAATCATTTGACTATCGCGCATTATAAAAACAGAAATAAAAACAAAATTATTAGATTAAACACCTGCTGTTCTTATAATCTGATTAATAATCGATTTTAGTTCCATTGTTTCTGCCTACCTTAATGGGAGACAGGCGTGACAAATATGTACGTACATATGTATATAAAAATCGGTTCAGAATGGTCAAAAACATTATAAGCTTAACATTAAGTATGTTAAAGTGAGTAATATTTAGTTGAAATCCAAAATGTAAAGCAGTTGTGGTTGCATGGCTGCGTTTCGGTTTAAAGAGTGGGATATGGCGTGAATTTACACCTGAGTCCTCAGGAATGGCAACGCATGGGGGGTATCATGGGCGAAACAGTATACTCTGTTATGTCCATGGCACTGCTCATGTCTATAGGCGACGGTTACCGCTTTCCACCAGGTGGGCCGTCAGCTTGTTTGCCATTCTAAGGTGCATAAAAAAAACCACTCTATGTGTTGATCGCTTTATTATTTATTTTCTATTATTGTACTATTTTTTTCACATGTTATCTTTACTATGTACCATCGATTAATAATCAATCATAGAAGATTATAAAACGATTTGTTTGTACAATTATCTACGTATGATTGAATTGATTGACTCTGTTATCTCTTACATATTATATTATCGTATATTATACGTAAAATAATCACATCCTGTCATACACTGCTACTACTTTTGTATGGATATCGCACACCCATTCATGTGAGGAGTTTTTGAATAGTTATACTAATATTAATGCAAATTTTTGCTGAATAATTGTATTCAATATCCCATATGGTCCCGGCAAAGAATAGGCCACCCCTTCTTTTCCTGTGAGTGTCGTGAGAGGCGACTAAGAGAGGGCGAGGGATGGGCAGCAGCATCCCTCTTAAAATACCTGCAAAGCCTGACTGCCGTTACCAATCCAACCAACGATAGATAACTTTTTTTTACTACACTCAAATATATTTTTACCATCAGAAAAAAATAGATTCCGCAAGATCGATATCATATCGAAATCATATTTATTAACAATCCCTTTCCTCCCATATGGAAAGGGATTGTTAGCAATGGAGACTGAGAATCCCATTGCTAGCAATATACCCAACCAGGTCGACCTCCTCGCGGTTCTCCCTGGAAACTATCATGGTTAATTCCTGATGAATTCATTATGATGGGCTAACTGGCCTGTTTTCATTCTCATCTTTCACCCTTCACTGGTGCTCCGCCAGCGTATCCCGTTAGCGCAGGCGGGGTTACCATACCATTTTCACCCATCAAAAAAAAGCCCACATAATGGTACTAGAGATTTATCATCATATCAGCCTTTAACTTACCATTAATAAACATAAGCCTCCCCCTTGGTGAGTTACCTCGCTTGGCAAGCAGATTGGCAACCGTAGTTTAGTGTTGGAGTCTTAAGAAGCACGTTGCTGTCTATCCCTCGCCCTCCCTTACTCGTCTTTTACGACACCCACGAGAAAGGAAGGGGTGGCTTATTTTACGCTGGAACAACACGGTAAGTAGGGATTTATAAATACTTGTTCTTGATACAATGAGCTGGTTTTGTAATAAAAATTAGACACGTAACCTCATAGGTTACTATGCATTATTTCCTAGTTAGATATTTAATTTAAATTTAAAACCGTGTGATTAATTTAATGCATTATCAATATTATCGGATTATTTGCAGACAGACAGGACGTCTTATTTGTTATCAAATAAAAAAAAAAAACGAAAGGACATCAGATACCGAATCTTCTTAGATTTCAGTAGGTAGGCGGATTGGCAGTAGATTTACAAGGATATGAGAGTGAATTTACAGGATACAGAGGAATAATATCTGAGTACTCAGGAATAAGAATAAACTCTTTATTGCGCACAATAGAGATGTACACAAGGAGTATTTATACAGAATGTGCAAATACAGGAATGGCGACGCATGAGAAGTATCATGGACGAAACAGTATACTCTGTTATGTCCATGGTACTGCTCATGTCTATAGGCGATGGTTACAACTTTCCATCATGTGGGCCGTCAGCTTGTTTGTCATTCTAAGTTGTATGAAAAATATGTAGGTAGGCTAATAAAAATGCAATCGCAATGCAATCGATGTTTGTTTTAAGTACAAATTATGTACATTTATTAAATAACAAATAATAAGATTATTTTTGCAAGAACATTTCATCAATTAATTAATAATATTACATATTAAACGTTCAAATCATTGCTCCAATTTTACATCGATCTCGTTAACAGATACGATTCAAGTTAGACTAAAGAGAACTGACACCCGCTGACAACCCGACAAGTTTCAGTTGTTCACAGTGGTAAAAGTGTTGAATGAAATTGAACATTTGAACATTTACATATATGTCAAAAACTATTAGATAGAGAGAGAAAAACTCTGCATTACCATCAGTGCCTAAACTAGGCCAGACCTGTATTTTGGGGACTAAAAATTTATTAACAGATACTTAACTAAATACGTACAAGCTCTTTTTTTCTCTCAGTATGGAGAAAAAAAAAAGTTTTTTTTTTACTTGTAATAGCAATAAAAATGTGTCTTACTATTATAAGAACTAACTCAGAAAATTTTAAGACAATCGGATAATATCTTTTTCTCAAACATGCTTGGAAATGTGAGCATTATTTTGACAATCTTCTTAGAGATAAATCAAAATTGCCGTACTGGCCAGATACATGCGGGCAGCGGCCGGCAAAAGTTGTATGAAAATCCATATCTGTCGTGTTTTGCGGCCAGATAAATTACTATATAAACTCATATCTGTCCTGTAATTTAAAAATGGAATGACCTTTTACTTCGAAACATGGCTACCAAGGAGGTAACTAATAAAAGGTTTTATTTAAATTTTCTAAGTTGGAACTGACTTGTAAATAGAAAGCTGTTTATTGAAAAAAAAAAACAAAGGAACATTATGAACATTACAAACATTACGCGTGAAAAATTATTATTGTTCGTTATTCGTCATTGAACTTAAAAAGTAAAATTGTGTTTTTGATTTCCGAACATTGTTTGAGAAAAGTACTATACAAGCCTTGGCCACAACTAGGCATTGATGGACTCACGTATGCGTGCCTCGGCTACGCCTCAGCCCACATTTAGACGTTCGTCCGTCAATGCCTCAGTTGCTGGCCGCTGCAGTATATAGTACATTAACTATTGCCTCCGGATTGACCTTGAAATTTCGAAAAATTAAATAAAAATCATGTTTCTTAATTTTTTTTACTGATTATTGTTTTGTTGTAGGATAAATGTAATTAATATAACTTTATATTAGAATATTATATTTTAATTAATTGTAAAGTTATAACTATTAAAATAAGTTTTTTTAGTTATGAAGTATTTTACTCTACATAAAAATCTTTTCTACAATCAAATTTTAGCATAAGTTTACGAGACTCAATCTTGGCTTTGATGAAACCCTTACTGGCTGATTTGATACGCAACCTTTCTGAAGCTTCAGTTACAATTTTCACTGACCTCTCCACGGCTTGAGTGTGACAAGGTAAAACGCACAAAAACTCTATTTTGTTGTCCTCTTCTCAAGCAATGAGAGAATTCAGTACGTCGCTAGAGATTTGCTTCAGGAAAGGTGATTCTGTAACATGATTCTGCCAGTCAATGAGATCATTATAAACTTTTGCGTCCATGTTTACATCTGGAACCTGAAATAGCCTCAATTCTTGAGATTATTCACCGCGTGATTTCAGAATACGACGCAGAGCCAATTCTCTTATATGATTTTCAGGGTCTGATAACATTGCTAGCAGTAGATTTCCAGTAACTGTTGCGTTGTATTACCGGATAGGCTTGTTGGTTTCATGTAGAATAACGCAGGCTATAGCTACAGCTGCTCTATCTGATACTCCGTACCGATCGCAGGTTTGGTACAATGTAATAAAGTTCATAGAAACAGAAAATTCTATTTTCGGGTTTCTTAATTTTGTGGGTTGAAAATCTTCGCTTTCGCTGAATGTATTACACACAGAAGATGGTGAACTATTGATTATAGGAGTAGTGTTAGTTTCGGCTTCGGTACTCGTTTGTGTGCGAGTTTTTTTTTTTGACATTTCCTCTTTGGTTTTTTTTTATACGTTTTTTTGTTTTTCCTTGTTGTTGCACGCAAACATTTGTGTTTCCTATTATCATAGAAATACTATGAGGAAATTTATTTTCTTTAGGGTAAGTACAGGTGGTAAAATCTAAGCATTTGCAAGAAGAAATATCAAATAAAACTTTGCTGGGTGCGAGAAAGTCTTCTAAACGCTTTTTAATTATTTTAGGATGATTTTTTAAAATATTTTTTAATTTGAGGTTTAGTTTTAAGCATTTGTTGCACCCTTAAACCCTTTCTGCCATATGTTTTCTATTTTTACGGTGACAATATTTGTAAATTCTTGAAAATTTGATTCTTTTTTGTATTTTTGGATATGGCGTGAATTTACAGGGTATAGAGGAATAACACCTGAGTTCTCAGGAATGGCATCGCATGGGAGTATCACGGGCAAAACAGTATACTTTAACGGTTAACATTTTCCATCAGGTGGGCCGTCAGCTTGTTTGTCATTCTAAGTTGTATAAAAAAAAAATTCAAATCTCGTCACTCATAGCACTTCATTACTTCTTCATAAGTCGGAACCATATTATCTTTCAAGTCACTTGTATCACCGAATATTATGAACATTATAAAAGCTTCTAGCATTTCAAGTACGATTCATTTTAAAAAATCACAGTAACACACCTTTGTTCTAACAAAATGCAGCGCAACTATACGACTAAATTATACTCTTTGCGGTTGTTAGTTTAATAAAATATTTATACTCGTACCCACAATCGTTGTGTGTACGTTTTTGGTGCCGTTTGTAATAATAGACGTTGTACGTAAACATAAGCATTTATCAAAGTATAAATGGTGTACATTTATTATTCAGGTTACTTTGATAAATCAGTTTCAATTCATTGAAAATACCGAAACTTTGAACCTAATCCGGAGGCAGTTATACTATACCGATTTCAATTATATTTTATATACGTCATACTAATCCCAAATGACAACATATTATGGCTATTAGAATACATAATGCAAAAAAAGTGTTTTTTTGACCCACCCTAGTAGAGGGTCGTAAATGTAGTCGCGCCATGTAAAATATTGAAAAATACTGGCTAATATAGATAAATATATAAAATGTAAATAATATATAAACAAATAAATCAAATATAAAAGATGATTGTAATGAGTTCATATTGTGAACATTAAATTTTTTTAATGATTTCATGTGTGTACTTTTTATTTATTTATTTATTTTCAAACCAACCAAATGTTTAAGTAGAATTTATCTTTGTAATTAACATGATTGATTGGTCGTTTCTAAAAACAACTATCAAGATAATCTTGATAATGAATTATTGAAAAGCGAGTTACATGTGTTTGTTGTGGTCAGTGGTGGCTGTGGCAGTGGTAGGCGAGGGCAAAATGTTCAAGTTTCTAATCTTTGCGGTGCTGGTGACAGCGGCAGTAGCGCGGCGGTCGCCCAATGCCGACTTCGCGGAGAAGTACTTCCAAAAATACGGAGGCAGATACTCGACCGACGTGATTGAAGATGCACTTCTCGATGTCGTAAGTCTTGGTCATTTTTGTGCTGTTTTTATTCTATATTTTTTTTATAATACGTAGAATTGCATTCAAGCTGACGGTCCACTTGATAGAAAGTAGTAACTGACGTATATTTATATTTACAGCACCATGGTTAGCACAGCATTCTGTGATAACCACGTAACCAACAAAGAAAACAACAATTGCTTGGAAATCACAGTGAATTCATCACTGCGATTCCCAAGAGCATGTTAGCTTATTCTATGTCAGGACCACATGGCAGACAATCCTAAATGAGTTATTTTTTAAATGAGGACATTTGGAATTGCCTCTACCTTCGATCCCTATCACTGTATAGGTTCTACGTTAACGCAGACTGCTTCGTGATAGCTATTAATCCTGCTCTGAAAATTTCAACCCAAGTCCGTTCAAAGATTGATACATAAATACATGCCACCGACTTACGTCAGGCCATTTATGGAGATCAGTGTACATAGTCTCTCACAAATAAAGACGTTTACGATATGTGTTATTAATCTATTTAATCTTACTTTAGCGCATAGCCCCATATTTCAGAACTATTTTTTTTTTATATATTTATATTATAATTATTTTATTTGCTTTTAGAACTTGGAATGTCAAAAACTAAAAGGTTGAATAGCAAAACAATAGTAGGTATATTTTTTTATACAACTTTGAATGGCACACAAGCTGACGGCCCACCTGATGTAAAGTGGTACCCCCCATGCGTTGCCATTCCTGGGGACTCAGGTGTTATTCCTCTATACCCAGTAAATTCACGCCATATCCCACCCTTCAAACCATAAACCGAAACACAGCCATGCAAACACAACTGCTTCACAGTTGAAACACGAATGGAACAGAGGTACTCAAGCAATCGACTTTTATACAAAGTCTCCCTCGGGTAATATTAAATATCTGAACAACTGGAAATATCTACAAATGGTGCACCTTTAAAAGAAAATAATTGACTCTAACGGTTGAAGATAAAATAAAACATGACAGTGCGAATCCTGTTTCCTACAGTACAGGCTCAATCTATTCTAGGAAACGAAACGATAGCGGAATTAAACTAAATAATTCTAATCGGACAACCAGTAATATGGACTTCCGTGAGATAACGCCTAGTTCAGTAAAACTATTCTATATACATATATATATATATATATATATATATATATATATGTATATATATATATATGTATATGTATATATCTTCCATATATAGACAGTGATTTTATTATATATATATAATATATATAATAAAATCACTGTCTATATATGGAAGATATATAAGAAAATCTATTATAGGGGGACTTTATGAAAGCAATAGAACTCAAAATATTGATTTTTATAATTTTTGTCTGTATGTCTGTTTATTATCACATGTTTCCTGTATACTCTCTGTATTGTCTCATTTTTTTTGGTGCAATTTATTTTTCACTTTTAAAAACCCGCGACTGATCGCGATACTGATGGGAAGTGATAATGTGGTTTAAAGATGGAGCTTGCGGATCCATGAATATGACTATTTATATTTGCCTTAAATTAATATTTTACTAGAGGGAGACTTTGTACAAAAGTCGATTGCTTGGATACCTCTGTCCCATTCGTGTTTCAACCGTAAAGCAGTTGTGTTTTCATAGCTGTGCTTCAGTTTGAAGGGTGGGATATGGTAGTGAATTTACAGAATGCAGAGGAATAACTCCTGAGTCCTCAGGAATGGCAACGCATGGGGTGGTATCATGGGCGAAACAGTATACTCTGTCATGTCCATGGTACTGCTCATGTCTATAGGCGACGGTTATCACTTTCCATCAGGAGGACCGGCAGCTTGTTTGCCATTCTTAGTTGTATAAAAAATATATATAGATTATATGTGGCTGGAAAAAAATAAATAGAGAGAGAGTTTTACCCCTTGGCATATCTATGGCATATGGATGAAAAATCTTATCTCGTCTAATAGTCTGATATTGAAAGGGAAATGTAAATATCCAAAGTTACGGTCTTTTTTTTGATGGGTGAAAATGGTATGGTAACCCCGCCTGCGCTAACGGTATACGCTGGCGGAGCACCTGTGAAGGGTGATAGATGAGAATGAAAACAGGCCAGTTAGCCCATCATGATGAATTCATCAGGAATAAATCATGATAGTTTCCAGGGGAAACCGCGAGGTTCCGCGAGGAGGTCGACCTGGTTGGGTATATTGCTAGCAATGGAATTCTCAGTTTCCATTACTAACAATCCCTTTCCCCCCAAGTTACGGTCTTAGAGAATGATAATGGAACGGTAACCCCGCCTGCGCTATCGTTACCTATAAGCTGACGAAGCTCCAATGAGTGCCATAGGTAAGAATGAAACCTGGTTAGGTAATCCATTGCAATGGATTCAACAAGAATTAATCACAGTGGTTTCCAGGAAGAACTGCGATGAAATTTGACCTGACAGAGTATATTGCTAGCAAGGGGAATTAAAGCTCCCATTATTAACAATCTCTCTCCTCCTATCCAAAGTATCTATAAACTTAAAGGTAGATGAAAAGTGATCAAGCATTTCCTTTCCCCTCCACAGATTTTTATCAGTTACCAAATCTGGACTCACTTCACCTTGAACCATATCATCCTTCTTATATCTATCCATTTTTTCGGTTGTTTCCTTCTTTTACATCTATCCACGTTTATATTATTATAAATATTATTTTTCGTGGTGAATTGTCCATAATAAACTTAATAGACAATGTTAAGACTCTCTTTTGACCATTTTCTTCGTTCTATTTTCATTTTTGACGCTATCTCCTTTAATTCGAGTTGACCTGTAGCCGGTCTCCTATAGCAAGGACAGAACGCACAGTTATTTACACGACCTAGAACCATTAAAAAAACACAATATTAAAACTATATTTTGAAAAAAAAAATTCTTCTATGACTATAAAAGTCACCATTTTTTATCATTAGAATCATGGCCTTGAAATGAATTGTCTTACGTCTTATTTTTTTATAATATTTGCACTGTTGCGCTTCGCAACTCAATAAAAAGGTAAAAATAATTTAGGTATACAGAATGATACGATAGGCGGTTTATCGCTAAGCAATACCAGACAACCTTTGGATAGAGGACATTAGAAGACAAAGATAAGGTTAAAGATAGGATAAATGACGCATTATAATATAAAAATAGATACATACATAGTTATATATATATATAAATAAATATATAAGAGAAAGAAAGATGAAGATGTAGAGAGAAAGTTGATCTTATTCTGAAGCTAATATTTGTATTTCTTTATGCAATTTAGAATGGAAAACAAGCTGACGGCCCACCTGATGGAAAGTGGCAGCCGTCGCCTATAGACATGAGTAGTACCATGGACATGCGTTGCCATTTCTAAGGACTAAGGTGTCATTCCTCCGTACCTTGTAAATTCTAAGCTATGACACAGAGGTGTCCAAGCAAACGACTTTTGTACAAAGTCTCCCTCTGGTAATAAAGGAAAGAGTAAATTCAATAGAAGATTTTGTTTATATTCTAGTAAATAATGTACTTTATACCTTCATTTTTAACTTTATATTGCACCTTATATATATACAATTTAAGATCATGTTCCACAAAAATGAGAAGTCAATTGTAAAGAAATCGGTTATTTTTATTTCAAAACTGAAATACTAAACCGATTTTGGTAAAATTTCTGCGAGACCGATCTGTAAGTATATCCTTTCAGATAAACAAGAATTTTCTAAATCAATTTACAAATGATGGAGTTATGAGGTGTCCTCCGATGTTAAAAAATAAAACCAAAGTGAGAACTTTTTTTTGAAGTCGATTGAAAATATAAAATGACAATTAGGAATTACAATGTAGTAGGACATCTTTTGTTATTGTATATACATAACAAAATATAATATTCGGTAGGGCAATATTTTGACTTTGGTTAAACGATAACAAATATGAGTTATTTGTTAGTGGCATATAACTACTGTATTGAGGTAACTAGGGATTAAACACTTCGAATAAATAAAGTGAATTCTCTCTTGAAGAAATCGCTGCACGAAGAAAGGAACACCTTCATGCAGCGATTTAAAGAAGAGAAGACGTATTCAAAAATATTTTATATAAAATATTTAACACAGAAATTTTATGAAGATTCTGAGATATACATTAATAAAGTGGATGTTTATAAGTACCAAGACAGGGCTATAGACTGACGTTACATAGTAATGTGGCATGTGGCATCTCATCATAGGACTATGGGACTTATTACTACCTATCTCGTGGATGTCGTAAAAGAAGACTAAGGGAACTCGAGAGATGGGCAACAGCGTTCCTCTTAAAACATCGCTAAAAGCCTAACCCCTAATCTGCCGGGGGGAAAGGGATTGTTAGTAATGGAGACTGAGAATCCCATTGCTAGCAATATACCCAACCAGGTCGACCTCCTCGAGGTTCTCCCCGGAAACTATCATGGTTAATTCCTGATGAATTCATCATGATGGGCTAACTGATCTGTTTTCATTCTCATTTATCACCCTTCGCTGGTGCTCCACCAGCGTATCCCGTTAGCGCAGGCGGGGTTACCATACCATTTTCACCCATTAAAAAAAACCCCTAACCTGCTTGCCAAGCGTGACAGCCACTGGCAACACCTACGTTAAGCAGTGTATAGTTATACAATAAAATTCGACTCCACGAAATCGTAGATTCGATTAGATCGTGGATTTCTATTGTATTTAATGTTGACGCTATCATTTATTGTTATAAACTTTTATTTATCTTGCATATATTGTATCGTGACGGTAAAATCGTACGATATCGTGAAGTTCGTATTGTATCTATCATATAAACCGTTATCTGTCTACTTCTGTATAAGGGCCTCTTCCATAGATTGAAGGGTTTTGCTAACAGTTTCCACGCTTCGCAGGCAGATTAGCACCCGAAGTTAGACTTTAGTTATGTATTAAGAGAGACGCTGCTGCCCATCCCTCGCCTTTTACGATACCTATGGGAAAAGAAGAGATGGCCCATTCTATACTGGGATCTTACAGATAAAATGCCCAATTGGACCCTATGAATACAACGTACATTTGAAACCTTGAATGTGTGGAATTGACGTACTTATCAATTATATGTATTAATATAAATAACAAATGAGGATTTAGATAATAACACAATGAAACAAATGTATGCGTATATAAATATTTATAAATATGTTAATATTTCCGGTGTATAGATCGATTATTTAGAATAGATAGTTGTAAATTATTTGACATGTGTAGATAGTATGTATACATAGAGATATGATACCAGAGAGAGACTTTGTACAAAAGTCCTTAGCATGGGTATCTCTTTCTCACACGTATTTCTGCTCTGTACCTGCGGTTGCATGGCTGTGTTTGGGTTTGAAGGGTGGGATATGGCAGTGAAATTACAAAGTACAGAGGCATAACATCTTAGCTTTCAGAAATGGCAACGCATGAGGAGTATCATGGGCATAATAGTGTATTTTGTAACGTCTATGTTCATGTCTATAGGCGACGGTTACCACTTTCCAACTGGTAGACCGTCAGTTTATTTGTCATTTTAAGTGTCGTAAAAAATTAATACTGATTATAATGTAAGAATATAATATCCATTAGATTAAAGGATTTTATACAACTTAGAATGGTAATCAAGCTGACGGCCCACCTGATAGAAAGTGGTAACCGTCGTCTATACACATGAACAGTACCATGGACATAACAGAGTATATTATTTCGCCCATGGTACTCCTCATGCGTTGCCATTCCTGAGGACACAGGTGTTATTCCTCTGTAGCCTGCAAATTCACGCCATGTCCCACCTTTCAAACCGAAACATAGCCATGCAAACACAACTGCTTCACGGAACACGGAACAAGGAACGGGACAGAGGTACCTAAGCAATCGACTTTTGTACAAAGTCTCCCTCTGGTAATTTTACTACCACCACAATACCACATCAGCCGTTAATTGTCTCCTGCTTAACATAGACCTCATGTGGAGTTTTTGCCAGTAGTTGCCACGCTTGGCTGGCGGGTTGGCAACCGCAGTTGTCTTGGTAATGTTTTAAATGGGACGCAGCTGCTCATCCCTCGACCATTAAGTTCCCTTAGTTGCTTCTTACGACACCCACTGAAAAGGAAGAAGTGGCTCATTCTACGCCAGGATCACACGGCTATACTAATAAAAATATCCATATATTAATTTAAAATTTCCTATTTCTTTTCCAGCCTGACCTAATTACCAAGTACCGCTATCCAGTGGAAGTACACAAACTGGTTACAAAGGATAAATATGTTCTGGAACTACATAGAATCCCTCACGGCAGAGACAAGAACAACCAGCCCGACCCCAATAAACCGGTTGTCTTCATCATGCACGG
Organism: Galleria mellonella; assembly: GCF_026898425.1. Taxonomy (NCBI): domain Eukaryota; kingdom Metazoa; phylum Arthropoda; class Insecta; order Lepidoptera; family Pyralidae; genus Galleria; species Galleria mellonella. Next base: position 2,373,714 of record NW_026441995.1, on the reverse strand, counting down.
TCTTTTGTCTTCGTCAGCTGAGTTCGTTGTTCTGGGACCTAGGAGAGCTTTAGGTGAGATTCTTTAAAGATTATCATCCTAATAATAAACTATGATATTAGTCAAACCTAAAACGTACGAAGTGAAGATAGTTACTTACCATCAAATGAACTGCATGCTCGTTTGCTTCATATGTTAACTATAATTTTGCCAAACTAACTCTCATCATCATCAGATCGATCTCCACGCGGCTTGAAAATCGTGTCTAATTCTTCTGAATTCTTCTTTTCTCCCGTTAGTCTTATTATTTTTTTGTTACGCCTTCACCAGAAACAATTTTAAACGTTCCTCTCTATTCTAGGCTTGCCTAAAAGAGATCGCTATTTAGCGATAAGGCCACCCATTGTTGCCTCTTTATCTTGCTTTGTTGTATAATTAACTTTATGTAATTCAGTATTCATTTTGTTTGTGTGCATATTATTTATATTAATAATCTGTATAATTATTTGAAGGGAGAAATAAAGAGTTTTTCATTCATTCATACTTTTAGAATAATAAAGCTACATTCGTATATAATTGGTTTATAATGGAGATTCACTCAGTAATGAAAGATCGGTGGGTTTTCTTCTCTAAGTTATTTCATTAGAATTATTTTGTTTTATTCCGCTAACATTAGTATGTGTGTGACTGCCAACACTTGAAGAATGACCACCATTATTATCATCAGAAGCTCCACAACCTTCTCTTTCATATAAATCTCTAAATGCCATTTTATTCACGCGTCTTTTGCGATACATGTTTCACTTCTAAACGAGGCATCTCCAGGCAGATTATGAGATTGCTTCTCGGAGCCTAGTGTTAGTTAGTTTTGTGGTAGTCAATTTTCGAGTGTTGGCAGTCACACACATGTTAGCGGAATTAAACAAAGTAGTTCTATTCAAACAACCAGTAATATGGGCTTTGAAAGTTTTCTTCTAGTTATGAGATGGATAGAAAATTAATTAGTTTTTTGCTTGCAGCTTATATTCTCGCTGAGGCTGGCTACGATGTATGGATGGGAAACGCCCGTGGCAACTATTACTCTAGGGAAAATCTTGTTATGAGCCCGAACGATCGGCGTAACGCCGACTTCTGGAGATTCAGTTGGGACGAGATCGGTAATATTGATTTACCTACCTTCATTGACTATGTTCTGGAGGTGACTGGCAAATCTAAATTGCATTACATCGGGCACTCGCAAGGCTGCACCGCCTTCCTTGTCCTCAACTCTTTAAGACCTGAATACAACGAGAAGTTCCTATCGTTTCAAGCTATGGCGCCTGCTGCATTCTTCATATATAATGAGATGGATCTACTCCGAAATTTGGGACCATACGAGGCACCTGTTAAGGTACGAATGTATATTTATATAATGCCATATAATAAATCCTAACATGACAATGTTTATACTTAATACATATATAAGAAAAAATACATACATATAGAGTCATCATAAATATATATTTTTTAAATCTGTCTTTGTGTGTTGGGATTAACATAAACAAAAACTGCTACATTAAATTAAATTGGAATGAGCAATTTGTTAAGCAGATTTTTTTATTTACTGTGGATTTACATTACCATGATACTGATAGGTGAGGATAAAGTGAGATCAATTGATTCATCGAAATGACTTTCAGATACTAATAGACCACGACAACTTCGTGTTGAAATTGCATACAATTATAATTACCTGTCAGAGTGTAATATTTTTTCTTTAAATTGACTTTAAAAAATTAATAATACTATTTTGCAACTGTATTCTATTTGTTTGCAGGATATTACTTATGGGGTATTGAAAGTTGGCGAGGTATTAGGTAAAAATGAAGTTACAACATGGATTATTGTACATTTATGCCGGGAAGGCACCCCGTTTCACGACTATTGTACCACTAGAATCAAAGGAGATAATGAGCCTTATATAAATTCTGTAAGTAAGACACATGTTATATTAATTTCAATACAGGTCCGCTTACCCTATTCTTGAAGATTAAAGTTTGTTACCTCCATACCTTCTATTCGTAGTTCCACTTCCTTTTTTAAACAAGCACAGATGTTTGGCAAAAGGAACACAAATTGGATTCAGATTTTTTTTTATAAATGAATATAAAAAAGCTAAAGTGGATTATGAGACGATAACAAAAAGTTAGGTCAGTTAACCCAAACACGATAGTTTCCAAAGAGAACTGCCAGGAGGTCAACCTGTTAAAGTATAGTCTTATTAATGAAGTCTAACATCATCATTACTAACAATTTATCCCTCCCTTAGGGCTGAGATATCCCTTCAAATTATTTTTGTAATTGAAAATACATACCACTGTGCTAGGAGCTATATTCTACAGCTTCGCCTGTGATGTTAATATCTTAATATGACCACAGGCTAATAAAAAGGTTATTAGCTAACAAATAAATAAATGAAATTGATTACCGTGTTCAAACTAAGCGTGGGTAAAGTGAATACCGATCCAATATCTATATATTGAGATTCTCTGGAAATTGATGCGGAAAAAAGGTCCTCATCCATTACAATATCGCCCATATCAGTCGGATATCTATTTTCGAATATGTCAAAAGTCTGTTATCCATTATAATTTTTTGGATAACATACTTTTTCACATATTCGGACCAGAATATAGGTATTGTAACTACAATATATATATATATATATATATATATATATATATATATATATATATATATATATATATATATATATATATATATATATGCTATACCCACCCCTAGTTCAAACAGACCAGCAATCTCTTCATCTTTATTGTATTAGTGTAGATGTAAACTGACTGATATCTTCTTTGACATATTAAAGATTATTTTGCATGGGATGCCTATCCTCAGGTATATTTTTGCGTATAACTGGAAATTGTTACAAGATCCCGGGATGGGCACTTGTCAATTCTGGGATGAGCAGGATCCACACGACCTCACCTCAAATACGCCTATGGGTATGGGTATCATTGATATAACAATTTTATTTGCAGACTTTAACACCTTTAATCCTCGGACATGCACCAGCCGGATCATCACTGCTCCAGCTCGGACACTTCAGCCAATGCTACAACAGCAAAGATTTCAGAAGATATAACCATCTACCAATCAAGAATATTGAGCGTTACGGTCGCCCAGTACCGCCTTCCTACGACCTCTCCCAAATCACCACGCCTGTATACATCCATTATGGATTGGGAGACATCGTGACAGGATATAAGGACACCTATCATCTAGCTAGCAAATTACCCAATCTGGTTGGTATGTATGAAGTGAAAAGACCGAGTTTCAATCATTTCGACTTTGTCTGGGGCGTAGATGCTAGGGAGCAAGTGTATGATACTATCGTCGGTATTCTACAAGAACTAGATGGGAATAAACAATGAGAATGAAGCATTTGAATGTAGTAAAATTATAATTTAAAATAATAAAAAAAAAATATTTATCATAATATTGATATTTTTTTTATTTGATCTGGTTAGGATACTATATATGTAGGTAGATACAAAAGTTGTGATTAAAAAAATGATGTTACTATTTTAGTGTTAATACTTACTAATTTGCATACATATATACTATTATGTGTAAGTTAGTACCTGTATTGACTTTGCACAGGTGCAATTTGTAAATATAGAAGTCCTGTAAAACAATATGTAAATAATCGTGAAAATTATATTAAAATCTGTTGTATAATTTAAAAGAAGTATTTTTATCCCCTATAAATACATATAACTTCTGAGATGATGATGATGACGCTGATGAAGGGGATAAAGTGATAGATGTAAACAGCGATTCTGCTTTATTTACTTAATTTTTAATAAAGTAAAAAAAAAAAATTATTACATTTATTGTTATCGTTTGTTGTTGATTTGGTACTTTGTCGACTTATTGGTTTTCAATATAGTTGAGGACAAGTCTGTAACTATCACGCGGATTGTTAGTTGTGTTTTTATTACCAGAAAGTCAGTAAGAAATTAATTTTTCAGTCACAGAGGTTTATAATATGGCTTACTTTAGGTCTCTTAAACTAAGTGGTATTTTTTTCCTTATTTGGCTTTGACGTTTTGTACTGCCATTAGCTATTTCCAAATATAAAAAAAGATATATAAATTGTATAGATTTATTTCATATAGGTTGATTATATGTATCTGTGTTTGAATTATGTCTGATTGTTTTACAATGTTACTTAATTGTATTACAATTATTTTGGATTTTTTTTTTGGTTTTTCTGTTATTTACCCTAACCCCTCACATTCATTGCTAGCAATATGCTTTATTAGGTCGACCTCCACGTGGTTCTCCCTAGAAACCATCGTGAACAATTCTTGTTGAATTCGTCACGATGGGCTAACTGACCTACTTCATCCTCACCTATCATCCTTCACTGGTGCTCCACCGGTGTATACCGATAGCGCAGGCGGGGTTACCATTCCATTATCATCTATTAAAAAAAAAACCCCTCACATTTATTTAAGTGCAGGTTTTATAAATCTTATTAATATAATATATATGGAAGTTGATAATAACGGATTGTTTGTTTCATTTCACGCAAGAAATACTGAACTGATTTAAATGAAATTTGGTAAAAAGATAAGTTATATTTCAACTTAAAACATAGAATATATAGTATATAAAAATTGTATAAAGCTATTAGCTATTAACTCCTATAAACGATCATACATAGATGGCGCTGTGGATTATAGCTAAGGATTTATTTATTTAGTGACAGTAACGTCGTTTAAATTGTATTCCTTTCCGAGGTTAGATAACATAATAATCTCAGTTTTTGAGATTATTTCTCTGTAGAGCGAGATGGTAAACTACTGTTACAGGTTTTTCAGCTGGGAGTGCCACCTCTATAAGTGAGAACAAACAAAGCTTAAATATAAATCGTTTCCTCCAATAGATTACAATAGTGAAACTTATTATTAATACAAACAATTACAAGAATAAATTAGATACTGAGAAAACAATGGGCGGCCTTATCGCTAAGAGCGATCTCTTCCAGGCAACCTTTGGATGGAGAAGTGTAATTATAGACTGAAGACACGAAACTCTGTTCGTTTTTTAAATACGTATTACATACAATCTATGTACCCTGTGATAAGATAAAGCAATCATGGTCCAAATCTTAGTCTTAGGTCCCATAAGACGAGTGTAATATCTAAATTGATAAGGTACATCGCTTTATGATAAATAAGGCCTACTTACACGATAGGCATTGTTTTTTTTAATGCGTGATAATGGAATATTATTAGGTTATCAGTATTCAGTGGCCAGTGTACGTAGATGAAGATAAAAGCAGGTCAGTTAGCCCATCTTTACTAGTTTCAAATGATCATGTTGGTATAAAAGAGGAACGGTGCTGAGGTATACCTGATAGGGTGTATTCTTAGCAACGGGATTATTAATCCAGCATTGTTTTTTATTATTGTTAAAATCTATGAAAGGTTTTTGTAAAGAAAGAATTAGAAAAATGCCCGGAATAATGTAAAAATGGAATGACAACGCATGGGGGGTATCATGGGCGAAACAGTATACTCTGTTATGTCCATGGTACTGCTCATGTCTATAGGCGACGGTTACCATTTTCCATCAGGTGGGCCGTCATCTTGTTTGCCATTCTAAGTTGTATAAAAAAAATGTCCATAGTACTGCTCATGTCTATAGGCGACGGTTACCACTTACCATCAGGTGGGCCGTCAGCTTGTTTGCCATTCTTAGTTGAATAAAAAAGTTAAACCGTTATCCTATTTCCTTCAAATGAGCCGTCCAAAAGCATACCATTCTAAGTTATATTCGTATAAAAATATCTTTTGATATAATAATAATAAACTTTATTAACAAATACAGGGTTACACAGTTACATGTTTTTTGCCCTAGCTTACAAATTAGGGTAACCTGTGCCTTGTAAGCCAGTTCCTTCCAACACACAAGAACTAGTACTTTGTATTTGTACATGCAGAACTAACAATATTAAGCTACAAACATAACAAACATGATGATAAATAAGGGGAAAAAAAATAAATTATTGTTTAACTATAAGATTACAGTTAATTAAATTTTTTAATCTGTAACGTTCAGTGTGTGGTGTGTGAGAAGGTGAACAGTGTGTAAAGTCTTATTAATGAAGTCTAACATCCCCATTACTAACAATCCATCCCTCCCTTAGGGCTGAGATATCCCTTTAAATGATTTTTGTAATTGAAAATATATACCACTGTGCTAGTAGCTATATTCTACAGCTTCGCCTGTGATGTTAATATCTTAATATGACCACAGGCTAATAAAAAGGTTATTAGCTAACAAATAAATAAATGAAATTGATTACCGTGTTCAAACTAAGCGTGGGTAAAGTGAATACCGATCCAATATCTATTTATTGAGATTCTCTGGAAATTGATGCGGAAAAAAGGTCCTCATCTATTTCAATATCGCCCATATCATATTTATTTTCGAATATGTCAAAAGTCTGTTATCCATTATAATTTTTTGGATAACATACTTTTTCACATATTCGGACCAGAATATAGGTATTGTAACTACAATAAATATATATATATATATATATATATATATGATGATGAACATGATGATAAATAAGAAATTACAGATAAACAATAATAAAGAAATTATTGTTTATCTAGAAGACTACAGTTAATTAATTTTTTTAATCTGTAACGTTCAGTGTGTGGTGTGTGAGAAGGTGAACAGTGTGAGTGTGTGTATGTTTAAAGTGAGAGGAAGAGTGCTATTAATGTGTATACTATTTTGTTTGATATATATAATTAATGATAATATCAATTAACAGCGTAGACATAATATCTAGATAGATTAATTACAAGGCAAAATAATTATTTATTGTAATCAGTAAGTTATAATTGCTAGGTAGTACAGGACGTTACATTTTGGTTTACTAATATGTTACCGTTACTGTTCGTAACATTAGTGACGGCGGTGGCGGCAAGACGGTCACCCGGTGCTGATTACGTCGAGAATTGGTTGAAGCAAGATGGTAATAATAGGTACTCATCAGACGTTATCGAAGATGCACTTCTTGATGTTGTAAGTGTTTTTTTTTAATGGGTGAAAATGGAATGGTATATGTGTGTTAAAAATAAAATGGACAATTTTAAGATCGTGTTCCACAAAAGAAATCCTCTTCAATCATGGCACAACTTTTTATTTTGATTAACATAAATAATTAAGATTGTAATTAAAAAAAAATATCTCAATTGTAGCAAAATCAATTATTTTAATTTCAAAACCAAACTATTATATCGATTTTGATAAAATTTCTACAATGCTAATCTGTTGGTACATCTTTTCAGATAAAAAGAATTGTCCAAATCGGTTTATAACTGACAGAGTTATAAGGTAACAAACACAAATGAATCGACCGAATTAAGAACTTAACTTCTTTTTAAAATTAGTTTTAAAATAATTAAATATATAAATATATAAATTATTTATTTTAAATATATAAATTATTTTTCATAATATAAAAATCTTATTGATTTTTTAATTTACTTTACTATTGTATTGACTGTTTTTTTTACAAAAAAAAATACATTGGCGATTGTACACTTAATATGACAGTAATGGCTGTGAAATTGCAGGAAACATAAACAAGACCATATTCCTCAGGTATGGCACTGCATGAGATAAATTTAACATATCTGTCACGCCTGTCTCCCATTAGGGTAGGCAGAAACAATGGAACGCCAAATGCTTCGATTCAAACAAACCTCTTTCGCTTCTTCCACATTCATCAATCTTGTCATACACGCTCGTCGGTTACGGGTACTTTTAATTTGGCCCTTCTTCAGCACGTCGCCTATTTGGTCGACATACGTCCGTCTAGGGCGGCCCCTACCGACATCTCCATTCATTCTTGCTCGATAAATCTCTTTCGTAATTCTTCTTTCATCCATCCTCTCCAAATGACCAAACCAACGCAACATTCCTTTTTCAATTTTTGTCACTACATCGTCTTTCAGTCCACACTTCTCTCTAACCACACTGTTTCTTACTCTATCTTTTAAAGTAATACCACACATACTTCTCAAAGCTCTCATCTGTACAGCATTTATCTTACTTTCATGCTTCTTCTGCCATACCCACGATTCGCTTCCATACATGAGTGTTGGTGTCAGTACTCCTTGAATTATAGCAAGGCGAGCTTTGCTCGATACATTTTTACTTGACATAATCGAGAGCAGTGCACCGTTAACACTGTTTCCCGCTTTTACTCTCCTCTCAATATCTCTGTCACACTTCCCATCCCTCGTAAACAAAGAACCTAAATATAGAAACTCACTCACTTGCTCTACTTTTTCATCTCCTATCATAATCTGGCATGCCGTTAAACTTTCATTCCTCTCAAAAACCATTACCTTCGTCTTCTTCGCATTTATTTTCATACCTTTTCTTGCATACGCTTCATTTATTATAGTCACCATTTGTTGTAATTCATACTCCGACGATGCAAAAAGTACTTGGTCGTCGGCGTATAAAAGAGTCTTAAACAGAGACTCATTCATCCTGAATCCACAATTAGATCCTTTCAAATCGGTCAAGCAACTGTCCATAAATAGGTTGAACAGCCAAGGAGACGCTACACAGCCCTGTCTAACACCGCGTTCAATGCCAAACCAGTCTGTATAGACTCCATTTATTCTGACACAGGCATTTGAATCCTTATATAAAGATTTGAATGCCCGTATCAAATGGCTGCTCACCCCATACATTGCCAGTGTTGACCACAGTTCATTCCTCTCCACTCTATCATAAGCCTTTTCAAGGTCAATGAAGGCGCAGAAAACCTTCTGATGTTGAGCTAAGGTTTTCTCTGTTATGCACCTTAAGGAAAAGACTTGATCCGTACATCCCATACCCTTTCGAAACCCTGCTTGCACATCCTAAATTTTACTTTCCGTCTCATTCATCACTCTTTTAATCAAAATCCTAGCATACAATTTGCCTACAACACTAAGAAGGCTTATTCCGCGGAAATTTTTGCACTCCTGCTGTGACCCGCTGCCTTTATATAGTGGCACAATAACAGCTTTGCTCCAGTCACCTGGAACACAACCGAACCGCCAACATTTATTGAACAGCAGACACAGCAGGTCTACAATGATTTCTCCACCTTCTTTAAGCATTTCGGCAGATATTCTATCGAATCCCGCTGCTTTACCAAATTTCATAATCTTCATTGCATTCATTACTTCATCCATACTTATATCACTTTCACTGTCAACTTCTTCGTCCATTATTTCATTTTCAACATTCTTTCTTTCACTTCCACGTTCAAATAAACTTTCAAAATATCTCTTCCAATGATCTAAGACTTCCTTTTGTTCCGTGATAACATTACCATCCATATCCCTTATCACGCCCATTTTCGGATCTCTCTTTTTACCTCTAGCTGTTCGAACTAAATGCCAGAAAAGCTTTTGATTAGCTCGAAAATTTCTAGAGAATTTCCTTTCATACTCATCCTTACATTCCTCTTTCTTTTTGTTTACTAATTCTTTAACTTTCTTTTTCATTACATCATACTTCTCTTTTGCAATTTTTTCAATGTCACTTACATTACCTTGCATTCTCTTATTAGCTCTGGTAGCTAACAAATCCATCCATGCCTTTTTCTTTAGAGCCACCATTTCTTTCACTTCGCCATCCCACCATACATTCATTCTCATCTTAACATCCTTCCTCTTACTTACACCACAAACTTGAGTAGCTATATCAAAGATTCCGCATTTAAATTCCTTCCAAAATTCTTCTATCTCATAGTTATCTTTCTTCAGTAGCTCTCTAAATCTTTCATTCAATCTTTCTTGATACTGATTTCGAACCTGTTCTTCTGTCAGTCTCTCTACTCTTACTCTTTCTATTTCTGACATACGAACACGTGGACGATGTCGCCATTTATTGAATAAGCCACCTATTCTCGATATCACCAAAAAGTGATCGGTTCCGACATTCGTACCACGATAGACTCTTGTATCCTTCACTTTCGCTCTCAATCGTTCATCCACAATTACAAAATCAATCATACTTCTCTCAGTTTGCCTTTGCCATGTATACATATGAATCAGTTTGTGACTAAACAAAGTATTAGTCACCACCAGATTTCTCTCCAGGCATACTTCTAATAAACTTTCACCATTTTCATTCACTCTTTTATCTCCAAACATTCCTAAATTCCTTTCATATCCATCGCGACGGATTCCCACCCAGCCATTAAAATCACCTATCAAAATAATTCTTTCATTCTCCTTACATTTAGTCATAATCTCTCTTACACTATCCCAGAAATCCTCTCTGACCTTTGGTGGCTTGGACATATCCGGGGCATAAGCGCAAAGGAGAAAAATACGGGTCAAACCAACTTTCAGTCGTATCCAGAGGAGTCTAGGACTTACAAATTCAAATTCTTTAACAGATGCATTCATTCTCTCTGACAAAATAACTCCCACTCCTTGGCTGCTTCTTTCAGAGTCATTAACTCCAGACCAGTACCCAGTATATCGGTCATAAGTAGTAATAGAGCAGCCTTTCTTTTTTGTTTCACTTACTCCTAATACATCAATTCTTCTTTCACTCATCATCTCACATACTTCGTCTATTTTACTATCCATACCTCCACAAACATTCATCGTTGCAATTTGGCATTCCTTTGCCCTCTTTTTGCCATTTGGGGAAACAGGGGAGACATGACGTGACCCGTGGCATAACGCATCGCCGTCGATGAGAAATTTGTCCCCCCCAGATACGATGGGACTGCCTGAGTTGCACTCAGGGACGGATTCTCCGGCAGTGCCGGTACCCTCCTGGGGTAGTTGCGTTTTAATTTCTCTTATCATTTTGAAAAAGAACTGCTCTTCTTAACATCGGATAGGGAAAGGAAATAGGTTACATTGGGAAAGGAATAGGTTATAAGAAAAGGAGGTGATAAGTGGAAAGGAACTATAGGAAAAATGGGGGATACTACAGCTACGGAGAGGACATAGGTTTTGTAACTGTAGTAGCTATGGAGGCCGGGGTTGCGTACCCGTATGCCCTTACTCCACAATCGGACAGATTAATAGAGAGGACATCCCATATTTAACATTTTTAAAACAGGAAGTCAAAGAATGCAGGTGGCCAAGGATCGTTCCCTATGGCAGTCTATGGGGGAGGCCTATGTTCAGCAGTGGACATATAACGGCTGATATCGTGATGATGACTTCTATAATACTATCTGCTTTTGGGTTTTAAAGATCATTTTTATTTATTTATTTATTCATTAGTACAAATATGTGTACATGGCGGACTTAATGCTAAAAGCATTCTCTCCCAGTCAACCATAGGGAAGTGTCAGAGTACTCGAATGCGGTACTATCATATTAGTAGATGTTTAATAAATTACTGGGAATAATTCTATTCAAAATTTTACTTCCTCTCACGCAATAAGAAGAAATCTTATAGATATAAAATATACTTGACGATAATTCTATTGATATTTCCGTTAAAAACAATAAAATCTGTAAATGAAATTATTTATCTACTTTTAGCCTGACTTAATCGAAAAATATGGTTATCCACTTGAAATTCACAAAGTAATTACATCTGACTATTACGTTTTGGAAGCTCACAGAATACCCCATGGCAGAGATCAGAATAATGAGTCGGACACTAACAGGCCTGTTGTGTTACTCATGCACGGTCTTTCATCTTCGTCGGTTGAGTTCGTTGCTGTGGGACCGGCCAGTGCTTTGGGTAAGAATGCTTTGAAAATTGTTTTCAAAACTGATTCTTCTCTCAGTTGATGGTATACCTTAACAACCATATTAAAAAGCATTCGAGGTTCAAAACGTGCTTGCTGTTAGTCGAATAATCATATTATATATAATAAATATTAAGTCTTACTTGCAAAAAGTCAAGTTCTCTTATAGATCATTTCATTTCGTGTTTCAACCGTGAAGCAGTTGTGTTTGCATGGCTGTGTTTCGGTTTGAAGGGTAGGATATGGCGTGAATTTACTGGGTACGGGGGAATAACATCCGAGTCCTCAGGAATGGCAACGCATGGGGGTATCATGGATGAAACAGTATACTCTGTTATGTCCATGGTACTGCTCATGTCTATATATATATTAAGTAGATTTGACATTTAATTTCTCACGGCAAATTTTTTCTTTTTCTCAGCTTATATCCTCGCAGAGGCTGGATACGACGTATGGTTGGGCAATGCTCGAGGAAATTATTACTCCAGGGAAAATTTATACTTAGACCCAGATGACCGGCGTAATCTGGACTTTTGGAGATTCAGCTGGGATGAAATCGGCAATATTGATTTACCAGCTTTCATAGATTATATCTTAAAAGTGACTGGCCAGTCAAAATTGCATTATATCGGATACTCCCAGGGCTGTACGGCATTTCTCGTCCTCGCGTCTTTGAGACCCGAGTACAATGAGAAGATCATTTCATTCCAAGGCATAGCCCCGGCTGCATTTTTCGTATACAATGAAAATGCCTTTTTGGACATAGTTCCACCATATGAAGCATCCCTTGAGGTAATCACTTTGCTGTTATCTTTGACAAGATTTCCTTTAATGTAATAACTAGCGGTTTAACTTACGTATAATCGGGTTGAGAAAGCTCGACTAGTTTCGAAACCATTCGGGACCTTTAATTTTGCCTTTAATCTAAGCTAGGCGCGCAGTTAGGCTGCGCTTGTGTCACAGCCACTTAAGATTGAGGGCCCTGAAACTAGTTCTCAACTAAATTACACGCAAGTTAAACCAGTAGTTCTGACATTAAAAAATAATGTTTACTTACGAAAATTTTAACAATAAGATTTTTTTACTTTTATGACAATATTTATATTTTTACAAAATGCATAATCCACATGTTATGTGTTATAAACATCATAAATGATTAATGATTTAGTTGGTACGATTTAAAACAAATAAATTTATTGCTTTTTCAGGATATTGCCAGCAAGTTAGGTATAGGTGAGATATTAGGTAATAGAGAGCTCTTTATGTGGTTTGCTGTAAATCATTGCATTGAGGGCAGCGTACTTCACCGTCTGTGCAGCATACTCGCGATAGGAGGTGATACGACTTTTTTCAATACGGTAAGTGTGTAAGAGTACACCATACATACCTGAGTCCTCAGGAATGGCAACACATGGGGGGTATCATGGGCGAAACAGTATATTCTGTTACGTCCATGGTACTGCTTACGTTTATAGGCGACTTACCACTTTCCATCAGGTGGGTCGTCAGCTTGTTTGCCATTCTAAGTTGCATAAAAAAATGGATAAATTTAGTAGCTCTGATCCACTCGGTCGAAAATGGCGGTGAAGTAACAGAGTACACAGGCGTAAGATAATTGTCCTTACGAATGGTAACGCTTTTTCTTTTAATGGGTGATAATGGAATGACAACCTCGCCTACGTCATTGGCCTATGCTGGCGAGACACTAGCATGCAGTAGAAGAGTATAGATAGATACTCTTTTTTGTTACCTTCAAAAGATTACTTTAGATACAAACAATTACAAGAAATAATCACAACGAGAAAACATAATAGGTGAGGATGAAACAAGTCAATTGACCCATAGTAAAGTCATAAATAATTAACCAAGATGTTTGTCAGGGGAAACCGCGGGTAGGTCGATATTGGTAGCAATGGAGCTGTTAGATCCCCATAACTAAAAATCCATCTCCCTCTATGCATGCATAGGCATCAGAATATATTCTGTAATTTCTACAGTCCTGTTTATGTCTACAGACGACAGTTACTTTACATCAGGTGGTTAGTCAGAATTCATGGTAACCATTGTAATTTTTCATATGTTCATCTTTCTGAGAACAAATATTTTTATAAAATTCATTTTAGATTCAGGATTTTTGTAACTTTGTCCATTTATTATTATTATATTTATTACAAGTAGTGTCATTATTTACATTTGCAGACGTTATCGCCAATATATTTCGGCCACACTCCAGTCGGCGTCTCTATACGACAAGTTATTCACTACGGCCAGTGCGCCAATAGCAAAGAATTCAGGAGATACAACCATCTACCGATCACCAATATAGCTAAATATGGCCGCCCAGTACCACCCTCCTACGATCTTTCCCAAATCACCACACCGGTATATCTTTATTACTCTCTGGGTGATACAGTTGCGGACTATAGAGATATTTTATATTTAGCCGATAGATTGCCAAATGTAGTTAGTTTGTATCAAGTAGAAAGACCAAGTTTCACTCATCTGGATTATGCTTGGGCGATTGATGCAAAAGAACAAGTGTATGATAAGTTGATCACTTTTATGAAGAAGGCTGAAGCAACAAATAAAAATTAATTCTAAGACTCATTGTATGTTAATTATGTTTGAATAAATCTAATGGTATTTTAAAATATATATGTATTTACTTTTATCTATCTTCGAGCCGTATTTCTGTGCGAAGAGAATCGATTTAGAGACTCTATTGTAAATCCTTACATACATCTCCTGCTTCTTTAATGGTCAAAGGATGAGCAGCACCGTCCCTCTTAAAACATCACCGAAGTCTAACTGCGTTTGTCAATTCCTTTGCTAAGTGTGGTGACGTAGCAGTGGGCATCTAACAGCTGATATGATGATGGTGAGGGTCTATTGCTTCACATTTGTAACATGCTAGTTCTGGAGACTTGACTACACTCTCCGGTGTTTAGTTAACACGGGTTATTTGATCATATCTTGCCGTAATAATTTTAACACCTTATTCATTAAAACTAAAACGTTCTACAAATCTAATTGAATTATAAGATTGTTTTTTAAATTGAGAATTTAGAGCAAAAGAATAGGATATAACACTTCTATAGCTAAAATAAGTTAATGAGAGTTTTAATGTCTTCATGAAAAAGAGGGTAACAGTTTTTCTGTATGGTCGAATTATGATTGACGGCAATAGTGAAAAAGCGCCGGTGATGATATAGGATCATTGGGAATTATACTTGTGAATATATTTATATATTATAACTTCTTTGTACTCCAATTTATTAGTCCTTAAATAAATAATTTTACCAATTGGTATTAAAAAAGGAAGCTAGCAAAGTTCGTATCAGTTATTAAACGCTTCTATGAAATGAGTATGGCTAGTTTCAGTTGTAAACATTTAGATATATTTTTACTATATCTAAGAAAGTAGAAAAACTAAAGACATTTTCGAAGCCATCTCGAAGCACAGATAAGCTTTTAATTGAAATTATCGGGCAGTTCCACTTGTCCTTATTACTCTGTGACCAGTAGGCAATGTAAACGCTGACGCAGTAGTAATGTAACCTTCTTTATTCGTCTCTTTAATTATTGAAGTATTTTGATACTTTATTTTAAACTAAGAATTTAGTGCAAAAGAGGAAGATCTTGGAAATTTTTTTTTGTAACAATGTTTAAAACAGACATTAGGTGTGTATAAGACTAAGCGCCTGCGCATAAACAGTACGCAAACTTGCGCATGAATTTTATATAATTTAAAATGTATTTCATTTGACTTGAAGATTGGCTCTCATCTAGTTCAGTTTTAAATGTGCTTAACTATAAAATATGGCCAAAATATGTTCACAAAAATTTGGACCCTTTAAAGGTGTAATGACACCTTTAAAGAGTCCAAATTTTTGTTGACATTAGAGGAATCTATTATAATATATACACAGACATACGACCGGAAGGGTGATATCAAAATGATCTTTTTTTGGTTTTCGTTATTAAAATTCTGAGAAATCTAATGTTTAGATATTAAACCGGAAAGGCTATATGTATATATCGGAATATATAATAACGAAATACATTCTCGGTATTATTTCATATCGCCTATTTGATATTACCTATGCCTACTCGTACAATAAATCTAAAAATTAGAATTTTATTATTAGGTACCTATTTATCTTGTTAATACATTAATTATCTTTTTTTTTTAAATATGATATATCAGACACAGATAACGACATAAAAGGGTTAAAAACTTTTATAATTTTCGTAGTTATTAAGTGGCATTTGCGTGTGGAATTGGTTATACATTTTGAATTTGCAAAATGTACAATATGTTATTGTTTGTATTTTTGGCGACGGCAGTGGCAGCGAGACGGTCGCCCGGTGCTGATTACGTCGAGAACTGGTTGAAGGAGGATGGCAACAATAGATATTCGTCGAATATAATCGAAGATGCACTTCTTGATGCTGTAAGTGTTTTTCTAATGGTTGATAATGGAATGGAAACTTTGCCTGCGCTAATGGTCTACGATAGCGGGGTAGTGCCCCCTAAGTGATGGTGAGGGATGATAGATGAGGATAAAAGGCAGGTCTGTTAGCCCACCGTGATAATAAGGAACATAGAAATAGGCTTTCAACGCAGATCCTGCAAATGGCTTTAGATAACATTTCGTCCTGGTGAAAAAAGTGGAGAATCAGAGATAATGAATCTAAATTTTTTTTTTTATACAACTTAGAATAGCAAACAAGCTGACGGTCCACCTGATGGAAAGTGGTAACCGTCGCCTATACACATGAGTAGTACTATGGACATAACAGAGTATACTGTTTTGCCCATGGTACCCCCCATGCGTTGCCATTCCTGAGGACTCAGATGTTATTCCTCTGTCAATGTTACTTTTACACTGCAAAAAGGTATTGGCCCCCAGTGAAGCTTAACAATTTAGAAATCTCACAAGCAGACTATGTAAGATATGTAGGTATGTACCTGGATAGAAGACTTACCTGGCAAAAACATATAATGACCAAACGCAAACAATTGGGTTTACAAATGCGAAAGCTTTACTGGTTATTAGGTCACCAGTCACAATTGTCTCTGAGTAATAAACTCATTCTGTACAAGACGGTACTAAAACCTATCTGGACCTATGGAATCCAGCTCTGGGGAACAGCGTCTCACTCCAATATCCAGATTTTATAAAGATTCCAAAAGAAAATGCTGAGAATAATAACCAGTGCTCCTTGGTTTATCACAAACGAGCAATTGCATCATGATCTAAATATTGGAACTGTTTGACAAAAGATATTACAATATTATTACAAGGAGAGGATTACAAAATACAATACTAGACTGGCAGGAGATCTTATGGATGTAAATCACATAACTCGCAGGCTGATACGCAAAATGCCCCAAGACATGATTCAATAAAATAAAGTAGGATGCGACTCAGGTCGCATACTGAGCACGCCATTAAAGTATACGTCAAACATACCATTTATTGTCCCAGCAAGGAGACAGATCGTAGTATAAGATACATAAAAATATATTACACGTAAGAGGCGACAAAGGGATTGGCAAGGGACGGGCAGCAGCGTTTCTCTTAAAACATATCCAAAGCCTAACTGCAGTTGCCAATCCACCTGCCAAGCGAGGCAACTACCGTCAAAACTCTCTTTTAGTTGAAGACTTGTGGCCAATACTGTGGAGCCAAAGGCGAATATGACGATGGTGACGGATTATGCATTAAACCCCAAAAAAAATCTGGTTCATTTTCGTTCTTGGTAGTATATTATTAATTAATGATTTTGTTATTAGAATAATTTAGTAATTTCTAATTTTCTTATTCGACTGCTAAATCACTGAAACCGTGCCCTGCCGTGTAAATCTCTGCACAAGATAGGCCACCCACTCCTCTCCCGCGAGTGTCGTAAGAAGCGACTAAAGGAGCTTATAGATGCGTAGAGAGATGGACGGCAGCGTCCTTCTTAAAATACTACCAAAAGCCAAAACAGGCTACAAACTCGTCTAACAAGCGTGGCAACTATAAGCAAAATCCTCCTCGTGGCCTATGTTCAGCAGTGGACAGCTAATAGCCTGATATGATGATGATGACATAAAAATAAGTAGGATAGTCGCTTATTGATTAAATCATCAGGCAGTAGTTACTTATGTCTTATAATAGTACGAAGTAGCGATAATAAGTTAGTTAGGCATTAGATTCCCGTTATAATAGTCATTGCCCATTCATCAATTAGATTAATAATAATTGTTTAGGCATTAATGGAAAGTTACTACAATTAGTAATAGTCATTATTGCAAAATATTTGTTGATGAATATGATATTGTCAATTGTTTTTCAGACAGAGATAATCGCCTTATATATGTATATGTAATATGACTTGTTTGAAATTTTATCGTAGTAGAAACTTAAATTTTCAAAGAAGCTAATTACATTAAAATTATATAAATTTATTTATTTACCTTAATGTACACAATTGACAAGTTGTACATATGACGGACATAATCCCATAATTTTTTAGATGCCAACAATGGGTAGTGCAAAGTATTGGTGGCGTTACAGAAACAAGATTACAAAATATAAATAAACTTAATAATAAGTACATTATTATACAGGGTAGCCAAAAAGTCCTTAGAAAAGTAAAATTTGAATTAAACGGATTACATTTGGACGACGTTATTTACAAAAAAAATAATTTCCGTTTTTCTAGCTATATTTACAAATAAAAATATTATTCATAGTGTAATTAGTTTTATTTTAATTAATTTTTTTCATTACTAAGGACTTATGGGCCACCCTGTATTAGCCTTTATTGTCCACTGCTGAACTTAGGCATCCCTCTATAAGGGGGGTTGCCAATAGTTGCCATGCATCATCATGGCATTTTATATATTGCCATGATGATATGATAAACCTGATGCAGGGCATCATGAGTATCATTTATTTGATTGGTAATAATTATAACGTCCCAAACAGAGCCCTTATACAGAAGACATCTGCATACGCATCATTTAGGTGTAAGCCATGTATAGGAATTTGTATGGCTGTGTTTCAGTTTGAAGAATGGAAGCAAAAGATCTTTAAAATTGGAAACATATATGAGTATCATAGATGGCATATTATATTCTGTGATGTTCTTACCTGCTACTGTTTATGTCTATAGGAGACGGTTAACTTTTTCTAGCAGGTGATCCATTAAGTTATTTATTTGCTAAATTGCATTAAGAATATATGTGATTTGCTGAGAATGATCTTCTGTTGCAACACAAAACGTAGATGCATTAATTAAATCACTTATATTTTGCATCTTGTTTTCAGCCTAGTTTGATCGAGAAATATGGCTATCCGGTTGAGATTCACAAATTGATTACACCCGATTATTACATTTTGGAAATTCACAGAATCCCTCATGGCAGAGATCAGAATAATGAATCGGACCCTACCAGGCCTGTTGTGTTAGCCATGCACGGCCTTATATCTTCATCTGCTGATTTTATCACACAAGGACCAAACGTAAGTTTAGGTGAGGATGATTTGAAAACTATTTATACAAATAAATTGAATAAATATTATTGTAGATTAGCCTTTTGCTTATTACTTACTACGTGTGGATTTCAGAAGTAGGATGATCAGTGAAATAGATCATTTCAGTGAAATAGACGATGTATTAAGATAAAACATACACCAAATTTTAAGTTACACCTTCAAAAACATATTTTTGTACAGTGCATATAATTTGGTACAGTAGTTTTTGCATGATACTGGAATAAACACTGTCTAGTAACAATTTTCCTATATAAGATAAAATATGGATGAATCTGTTTTTATTTTTGCCATTTTGTTGAGAAAGTTGAGTCAAGTGTTTTATCTAAATAGAATATTGCAAGCAAGACATTATTCGACAGGTTATATACTCGCAGAGTCCGGATATGACGTATGGTTGGCCAATGCCCGTGGAAACTACTATTCCAGAGCAAATTTGTATTTAGACCCAGATGACCGGCGTAATCAAGATTTTTGGAGGTTCAGCTGGGATGAAATCGGAAATATTGATATACCTACCATTGTCGACTATATCTTAGAACTGACTGGCCATTCGAAGTTACATTACATCGGCCACTCGCAGGGTTGTACATCGTTTTTCGTTCTCAACTCTTTAAGGCCTGAGTACAATGAGAAGTTCATTTCATTTCAAGGGCTGGCACCTGCCGCATTTTTCGTTTATAACGAAGTGCCGTTTAATAAAGTTATATCACCGTATGAAGCGGTTACGCAGGTATGAAATTTTTTCATTGCAATTTTTGTGATGTACTTTTCTAATATGGTTATTATAAATAAAAATGTGAATAAATAATAATAATATAAATATAAATGATAAAAATGAAATAAACACGCTTGAATATATTGCATAGCACCATCACAGATAATATAATGCACCTTCTAGATCCAAATCACAGGTGATATTATATTTTCTTAATAGTACCTTTATTCTGGTAGTCATTGCTTAACATAGCGTACCCCATATAGGGGGATTTACCATAATGTTATATCAATAACCAATTACAAATCCATATCAAGTCTCAAAGTATTCTCAGATTATTTATATTAGTTTTAAGTTATCTTATTTAAATATTTTCTATTGTTGCAGCTTGCTAGTGAGAAATTGGGATTTAGTGAAATATTGGGAAATAGGGCTGCATTTACTTGGTTTGCTACAAGATATTGTAAGGAGGGCGACATATTCCACGATCTCTGTGTCTACCTATTGATGGACGGTGACATTGACTATTTTAATACGGTAAATGTGTACTTTTTTTTCAAATTTTTTTTTTCAAAAAATGAAGGATCTCATTTCCGTTGTATCTTTTTTTTATTATTTTTGTTATCTCGTAACTCCGTCATTTATAAATCGATTTTGAGAATTTATTTTTTAACTAAAAGGATATACTTTACTATCCATACAAAGAGAAAGCCAAAACTAATAAAGATAGGATTTTTTATAACATGAATGTGGCAAACAAGCACACACCCATCTAATGGTTTAATGGTAAACGTCCACTGCTAAATATAAGCCTAAAGAAGAAGTTTTGCCAGTAGTTGCCACGTTTGGCGGGTAGATTAATAACCACAGTTAAGGTTTTGTGATATTTTAAGAAGGATGTTGCTGCCCATCCCTCGGCTGTTAAGTTTCCTTAGTCGCCTCTTATGGTATCCACATTTCCAATAGTACGTATAATTTTTTTTCTACGATTGTCTGAGCTGTTGATGTGCCAAGAGAAAATAAACAAACAAGAAAACACATTATTTATAAGTTAAGTAGTTTTAAAAGCAAAAAAAAAAAAAAAAAAAAAAAAAAAATTAAGTACCGAGACCATTTTTAGATGGTGGTGTATCAAGATCACACAGTTTAAGTTAGACCTTCAGAAATACAATTCGGAAAATCACATCTCTAGTGCAGTAGTTTACGTGATACCGGAATAAACATATAGACAGACAAATTTATTAATGGTTATTAATGATGAATGGCCTCTGTTAATCTTATTAAATTTTCTTAAACATCTCCTATATATGACGTGATGAAAAAACCCGATTAAGTATTTAAAATATGTGTAATCAACGCAAAAGTTTAAAATAGACATGGTCTAGTTACAATTTTATTACATTAGTAAGATAAATAAATAATATCTAAGTTTATTGCTAAGTAAATTCGATAAGTTTTTAATAATAAAAAAAAAGTTCTTTCAAAAAGGGTATATTAAGGTTTCTTTAGGGTCGCAACGTGCACGTGACACTACTGTTGCTGCAGGCATAGTCTACAGTGACCGTTTACAATCAGACGGACTGTAAGCACGTTTGCCACTTTTGTGGTATAAAAAAAAAAGAAAAAAAATGAATTTCCCCGTGATTGAAATAGCATTTTTTTAAAAGCTAGAACTTAGTATCACCCTAAACATGATAAAAAAAAGAATTCACTTCTGTGGTCTATGCCAATTGGTTATTTTTTTTTTCTGCAGACACTATCGCCAGTGTTTCTCGGTCACATGCCAGCGGGATCGTCTATACGACAAGTGAATCATTACGCTCAATGCGTAAACATAAAAGAATTCAGAAGATATGATCATCACCGGCCCATCCTCAACATTGAAACATACGATCGCCCTGTGGCACCGTTATACAATCTCTCACAAGTTACAGCCCCAGTCTACCTGCATTATTCTTTTGGTGATGTAACTACTGACTACAGAGATGTATTGCATTTAGCTGAAAGGCTGCCCAATGTAGCCGGTATGCACTTAATACAGAGATCGACTTTTTCACATCGAGACTACCTTTGGGCAACTGATGCAAAGGTGCAAGTTTATAATAAGCTAATCCAACTTATGAGAGAAGCTGAAGCGAATGCTAAGTAAAAATGGTCACTAAGACTAAGCATGTAAACTGTACTCGATCAACCAATTATAGCCTATTGTGTCTTACTGCTGGACAAGGATCTTCTTCAACTGCTTCTATCTCACGCAATCGCTGACAAACTAAGTTTATACTTTTCGTCACAATCTACAATTACTAACTTTTTTTTTTATACAACTTAGAATGGCAAACAAGCTGACGGCCTACCTGATGGAAAGTGGTAACCGTCGCCTATAGACATTAGCAGTACCATGGACATAACAGAGTATACTGTTTCGCCCATGTTACTCCGCATGCGTTGCCATTCCTGAGGACTCAGCTGTTATTCCTGTGTACCCAGTAAATTCACGTCATATCCCACCCTTCAAACCGAAACACAGCCATGCAAACACAACTGCTTCACGGTTGAAACAGGAATGGGACAGAGATACCCAAGCAATCGACTTTTGTACAAAATATTTTAGTTTTATTTAGGCTTACGTAAGTATTTCTTATTAGTTAGCTAGATATAAATCTCTAAACTTATTTGTCTGCCGTTTTATCTTATCTCCTCCGTGAATCCATCTAAATAATACAGACATGTTTTTTTATAGTAATTTGTGTGATATCTATTTTTACATCAATAATCACGGAATCAGAACCGTAATCTACGAATTTCATATTTGACAGATTAAAAAAGAAACATGAAGATTAAAAAAGGATTATCTTAAAGATTTCGGTAATTATCTCTGTAGTTTTGTACTATGTCTGTGATTGTATCTGAGGGCTTATATGTAATGTTTTTCAAAATTACGAGACCGAATGAAACACGCCATTTCATGTTAAAATTACATAATACATACCGTTTATAAATGCTAAAATATCGTTCCTTTGGTCTTTTATGGTAGGATATAAATGTTAAACTTCATTTACTGAATCGATTTTGGTATGAACAAAAACAC
Organism: Galleria mellonella; assembly: GCF_026898425.1. Classification (NCBI taxonomy): domain Eukaryota; kingdom Metazoa; phylum Arthropoda; class Insecta; order Lepidoptera; family Pyralidae; genus Galleria; species Galleria mellonella. Next base: position 2,350,561 of record NW_026441995.1, on the reverse strand, counting down.
AAAATTAAGACCGAAAATTTGGAATTTCATTTCTTGATTGACGCCAAATGCGTAGATAGAGAATGTCAAAGGTATCTTTGTGCAATGGTTTGGGATGACACCACTCAATCTGAAGTGAATTACTATAAATAGTGTAAATACGATCCGAAGAGAAGAGAATGTGATAAGAAAGAGGGACCACCAGAGGAAGACTGTACAAAAGTCGATTGCTTGTGTATCTCTGTCCCATTTGTGTTTCAACCGTGAAGCAGTTGTTTGCATGGCTGTGTTTCGGTTTGAAGGGTGGGATATGACGTGAATTTACAGGGTACAGAGGAATAACACCTGAGTCCTCAGGAATGGCAACGTATGGGGGGTATTATGGGCGAAATAGTATACTCTGTTATGTCAGTGGTACTGCTCATGTCTATAGGCGACAGTTACCACTTTCCATCAGGTGGGCCGTCAGCTTGTTTGCCATTCTAAGTCGTATAAAAAAGGTATTACGTATGAATGTGAAATTACGTATCTTAAAATACCTATCTAGTAGTAAACTACTACTATTAGATACTATTAAAAAATTAAAAAAAAATTAAAAATTTAATTTAAAGTATTAAATTTTCAAATTTGGTTGCACAGATTCATGGAACACTTGTTTTCTTCTAAATATATTTTTGTATTTTGTATTACTGTGGCGCACGCATGAAGAAAAAAAAAATTTTTACAAATTTTATGCAGAATGATTTTGTTTTTTATTTTTATTTTTTGTACATGTATCTTTTTTAAATCTTTTTTTACTTTGCATTTGTCTCTGTTGCTGTTTGTGTGCTGTAAGTAATGCAAATAAATTATTTATCTATCTACCTATATTCATAATATAATCGCGAACTTGCGTTCGTAATTCTTTTTCAAATGAATTACTATCCTCCAATATTTTTATTTCATTAGTCAGGCAAAGTGTTTTTATCACAAATAAAAGGCAAAGTAAGTAAGAATTGCTTTATAATTAATGTTTAAAAACAATCACATTATACATGTCTACGCTGCTAAGAAAAATTTAATATTTACAGTATAAAGTTACAAAGAAGGAAAACTTAGCATGCTATTCAATAAAGGATTATGTGAATAGAATGAATTATTTTAGTTGAAATAAAAATAATCCACTTCGTTACAATTCAGTCTGTATGTATTGTATATTGTCCTTATGAATAAAATCTCTCGTACCTACATCGTATTCATATTTAGTCGTGAATTTAAGAAGTTTGACTTTGGTATGATCAACATCATTCTATTTTTAAAAAAATGTCGAAAAAGCTAAACAATATCTGTTGAATGTTTTCAAATACGATAACATTTAAAAATAACAGCCATGACACGAGTAGGTTTGATAGATAAAAAACACAATTTGAACTAATATCGTAAGAAATCAATAAGAATATTTTTCTCCAAAATTAGCAAACAAGAGGAAAGAAGTAGGTACAAAAAAAAATAATTATAACAAAAAAAAAAAAAACCAAAACAAAAACTGGCAGCAATCAAAACTAAATTGTGATCTTAAGCCAATTTTGCTCACATACAAAATTACCAAGATTCTGTTCAAAATACTCGAAGAATCTAAAAAAAACATTTAAATTAAAGAGGAAATACTTGATGCACCAATTTTTTTTAAACTTGATTATCCTAATTTTAGTTAACAATTAGCAATATTTTTTAACAGTAACCAACTAACGAATATCCATTCCTAAATCAACGTATTTCTACGTTGACACTACCATTCCTTAGAGGTTATAATATTGCACTAGTCGAAGTAATTAGGTACGAAATATCTTAAATTAATCGTTGGTTTGATTACATAAATATCGATGAAAAGGCGACTATTAATACAATCCTGAAGGCATATCTGTTACTTTATGAATTCCGAAGTTACTAGATGTCCCCATCGGCGACAAAGTTCTTTTTAAATCGGCGTGGCTGTGAGTTCCAGTCATGACGAGACTCGTCATACTAGCGGGCGCATCCCTTAACATGTGTGTTCCAGAATAGAATCCCGCATTACTATGACCACGCTTCACGAGAAACGATGGACTGGTGTAGGATGGAGTATGGTTATCGTAAGACCCAGTACTTCGTTTAGGTTGAGGCAAATAGAATTTCTGTGATTCAATTTTATTCCCCTCGTCTCTGGTTTTATTAGAACGCAAGTCGAATCTCTGGTGGAAACTATTCAGTTTACTGTTTGATCTAGTCACTGGTACTACTGGAGATTCTTTACCGGCGTCGCTGTTTGTTCTCGAACATGACCTTTGCCTCCTTTCATAGGGCCAGGAAGGTTTCTTAGGTTCCGCCAACATCACTATATCAACCATCGAATTCAATCCCTCATCAATTCTGTCTAAACTTTTCGTCAGCTTTTTTGATTCTATCAAATTTACTATTTCATCTACACGGCTGCATTTGGAATTGGATCTTTGTAAATTGGACTTGCTTATAGAGGTATTCGAATCGTTGTAAAACATACTATCAATATATTCTCGTTGGCGCGAACCTTTTTCTGAAGTTTGAAAAGACTCGCTTCGTTTGATAGAAGTTCTTTTCGGTTCTTCTCTAGAACAAGTTCTGGAGCGTTTCACTCTATTGTCTATTTTCTCTTTTTCAGACAAAGAGTTGAATAATGCTCGACATTCTTGAAAATCGAAACTTGACCCTGATATATTTTTAGTTACTTGATCTTGGCAATGTGAAGCACTTAATAAAGAATCAGATCCTTCATCGCTCGAGTAAAAAGTGTCGTCGTATAAATCAGGTCGCTTGAAAATTAATCCTTGGTCAGACGGTGGGATGAATAAATGTATCAAGCTTTTGGCTTTCCTTGGTGGATGTGGAAAAATTTTGCTGGGTATTATTTTAACTTCATCGTCTTCTTCTTCATTATTATCGTTTAGGTATTCATTGCTGCTGTTTGTTATCTGAATACTGTGTCTGGTACTTGTGACTGAATCTTCTTTATCGTCTTCTCTGTGTTTTTGACACTCTAATGTTTTTACAGATACGTTGATTTCAGATGTTTGGTTACATCTAGATGATCGATTATCCATATATCCATCTGGCGTTTTCTTGTATTGCTCTGATTCGGCATGATTAACTATATTTCTGAGTTCTTGAATAACTTCATCTATGGTTGTTTCTTCTTCTTCATCAGATGATTTCTTATTATCAGTTTTTTTCGTTGATTCGAACTTTTTATGAAGATTACGTTTGTTTCGCATCAAATCATAAGTTTCATTCTTGACGTTGAAAACTTCATAAACCACGGAGTCTCTTTGAGGGTCGCCATCAGGACTGAGAGATCTTTCTGATGAACTGATGCCTTCATCTTCAGGTGGTGAAGATTCGTCTGAAATTAAAACAGATTGATATTTATTATATTCGTGACATCTCTGTAAGGTGATTATGTGTATATTTAGATTTAATCTTACCTCGATTCTTATGAGCAGAATTTTTTTTCTTAATGACGAACGTCTTCTTCCTATTGCTATTGCCATGTTCAGATCTAAGTGAGGATACTTCCTCCTGTAGTTCGCAGCATTTTTCCTTCAAACATTTCTCTAAAGATAATAATATTCCTTTCTCTTCTTGAAGTATCTGCAACGTATAAAAATATGATATTTAAACTGGATTTTATGTAGTGTTTTTGAATATTTTTGGCTGTTTGATACTCGGCTACATGTTGATTGTTGAATAGATTTGAATGAAATTTAGTTTACAGATATACTGTCAAATTCATAGGATTAGCGATGAAAGATAAGAAATCAAAATTTAGAAATTATTTATTGCGCCTGTTGTTAGATTATTTGATTTTGATACATTTTTGATTATTTGATCACAGTATAAGAATACAACTTTTTATCTCTAGCCTGTACAGCATTATGTTTGCAGGTAGTTTCTTATAAAATTGTTATTGAATACCTTAACTCTCTTTTCTAGTAGATCTAATTTGTTACGGAGATCATCTTTCTCTTTCAGTGCTTCGTTAGCTTTTTCACTCAACGTGTCTATATCAATTAGTTGTTTTTCATAATGTTCTATTTCTTTTGCCACTTGTTCATTTGCGTTAGGCAATTTACTAATCATCTGAAATGAAATAAATACAAATTCAAGTACAAATAGATAACTAAAACAAATGATACGAACAAGTAAATGTGCTTGGATGGCTGTGTTTAGTTTAAAAAAATAAAGCAGTGAAATTAGTGGGCAAGGAACATGACACTTGGTGCTGAAGTATGCATGAGTGATATTAAAAGCATCACGGAGTACCACTTTTGTTTTCTATCTCCCGTCATATAAAAACACAGCTAAGTTGATCAACAGTTGAAGCAATTATGACCAGAAAAGATTGAAAGTATCACCATCCCTTTTTATCTTGGGGATGTTGCAAAGAATCGACTAAGAGAACCCACAAATAAACTACTAAATTAAAATCCATAACAAACCATCTCACCAGCAAGGTTACAGTAGGCTCTTATTCTGTTGTGATGGGAAGGATCCGTGTTCAGTAAAGGAACAGTTATTTTTTTTTTGAGATGATGATAATATTATTCTTCCCAAAGGTCTTTAAAAAATTGCAATTATCGTCTTGTTAGACTTATTATTTGTAAATGCGATTCTGTTTATGTGAAAGAAATAAAATATTCACTTACCTTCTTCAAAGTAACAATATCGAAGCTGGCCTGTTCCAATTCAGCTTGTATATACAACTTTCGCTGGGGAGTTGGTGCGCTTATGAGTAGGGCATTGATAAAGGCCAAGCCTGCGGCCTGCAGCTCCCCTGAACCACCAGTACTTTGTAGCATTCCCACCAGGAACCTGAAGCGAACTGGCTCCCCGTAACGAAGGCGCAACGTTGACAGTGCTTCTGATATCATGCTGTGACCATTAACTGGTGGGAAGCATGCTTTTGTCAGCAGCTGGAAGATAAGAAGGAATTAGTAGTTCTAGATGCATTTATTGAATTTGAAAATTTATTTTTATGTCCTTTAATCTTCATGATTACCTTATTTTTCTATTAGCAATGCCCATAAAGAGTAATATGGACCTATATTTTTGTGAAGTTAATTTTTTTTAAAAGGAAATTGGGAGTCTTAAAAATTAGAATAGAAAAAAGTAAATACTACCTATTAATTTTTTTTAATTACAGTTTCTTGTAGCATTTCTTATATAAATTATTTACTAAATTTTGTAGTATTTTTTTTTTGTTTCTTTTATAATGTTTCTATGTACTTATGAATATAATCTTTAAAGAGGTCGTTAGAGGTATTTGTCTTTTAAGATTGTCAATGATAAATAGCTTTATGTAGATATATTAATAAATGTAGTAATGAGTGTAGTACTACCTGCAATGCCAAAACTCGAGACTTGTTAACTGTGGACATGATGCAAACGGTCAAGGTATAGACGCAGTTTGAGCCAGCAACCAATCTCCTCACGCAGTCAGGGTACCGGGTACAACAGCTCCAAAGGCATTGTCTGGAAATTAAGATTTTTTTCGTGAACTGGTGCAGAGTAGCTAATTCTGGTACGATCTCGTACAAATGCAGTGTAAAAGTTTCTTTAGTCGCTTCTTACGACACCCACGGGAAAGAAGAGGCAATAATATTTCAGGTACAGCATAATAACAGTAAGATAGTTTAATATGTATTACTTTTGCAGAGGTTTGATGAAGAATTATCCATACCCAGAAGTAGGTCGTTAATGAATTGAATATTATTATGACAATAATACTTACAAACAGGCCAGCTCATCCAGGAGCGGTCTCCGCCTAACAGCAGGTGGACCCTTGGCCCCTTCTCCGGACTGGCTCAATTGTACGTTGCGCAGGAGTTCGAGCAGCAGTGTAACGCCATCTAGTGGTTCGCACGCGAACTCTTGCACGAAACTGAAATCGATATTATAAAATTATAAAGAAATAATTATAAGAATTAAAATAATACTGATATTAATAAGATGTAATTTTAAATGTACGGTTGAATTAGGACTTAAAGTACAATGTTTTGTCTATAACGTAATATTAAAATTTTATTTGAATCCGTTGAGCCAATTAATTTTTTTTTTTATAAATCTCTTTGTATATATGTATATATATTTACATATATATAAAGAGATTTATATCAATTGCCGAATGTATGCAAGCACATCACTATAGAAATGCTGTACCGATTTGGCTAATTAATTTTAATTATATTTATAATTATAAATAATTATGGTTTGTATAAAAGAAAATGTTTGCAAAAATTCGTATGGAAAACTGAAAAGTTACACCTGTTGGACGCCGGCAGATATACACACATCAAACGTTCCTATGCTTCAAGTACACTTATTCTTATGGATCAAGTACAGTTAACAACAAATAGTCATCCAATTAATATTTAATTCCTGTATTTAAATTAACAACTAATCAATGAAATCAACTAAACAATCAATGAAAAATAAAAAATATAATATTATATACTTTGTACTTTGTATAAATTGAGAAAAATTGAAATTTTTGCAAATTATAGGAAATCAATCTAAGTTATTGTGGTCACTTAAACGGCAAAAGAGGTTTTATTTTATTGTAATGATAAAATATTAATAATCTATGTTTCCACCATTGACACGAATGACTCGATCATAGCAATTTGGCATGCTTAAAATTAGTCCATCACTACAATCCTAGCTGTCATGGTCGCATCTTGACGTGATGAGTCTGAGATATCATTTATAACTATAATACGACACCAAAAACACCTTAATGCGACATTAAAAGTTTTCGTCGAGTAATAAAAATTTATTTACAACGATGGCGCCAGACGAATATTAAAAGAAAATATTCCATTCAATCGGAATGTGGAGTCCTGGACACTGTATAATTTATGGGCATAAACAATAATTGCGGTCACAGACAGCGGGCACAGCGAACTCACTAGAGATGTCATATAATTGAAAAAAAAAAAAAAATCTCTTTCTCGTTGCGCAATGTAAAAGCGGCAGCGTTTAACTAGTCAACATTTCTCTGGAATTCGAAATGCTACGTGAAATGCTAGCAAGATTTCATATTTTATTTGACTATGTGCAAATAAAGTATTAAATATAATATACATATTAAATATTAAATATTAAATATACTTATTCGTTTTTATTAAAATTTGAAATACTTATGTAGTGTAAACAAAATAATAACAGTGATTATACTGTTACATAAATTAATATTCATAACATTTTGTTATGCGTAGATTCGCAGAAAGGGGTCATATTTGAATAATTAATGCAGAAGAGTCAACATTATTTATCGCAGTATAGATTATAGATAATAATTAGCATTGAAATTCTTTTTTTTTTTTGTTATTTATTTCAATCCTATATTTTCACGAGTTACCTATTATAATTTAAATATTACGAGTATTTAATATGAAAATATAGACGAATTATATAATCATGTTATCACTGGATTATGGATTATTATAGTGTTTCATAATATGCTTGAAACTGTAATCTCAGATGAAGTGGTCAACTGTTGCTGTTGTGTTGGATTCGATTTAGCCGTAATTCGCTGTGAATAATTTTCGATCCAACAATCCAATGAATCTATTACTATTTTGTATTTTTTTTAACTATGTTTTCCATTATCAAAAAATGTATACCGACACATGCACATTTAAATGAAGACATAAAATTAAGTGGTGTCGGCCATATTTGAAACAAGGATGTCTAGAATTATAAATAAAGTTAGTAAACACTAAGCCGCGGCGCTCCAGACTTTATACAACGAAGTTAATGAAGATAAACCATAAGATGATTCCCTTAACCTTATAACTTAACAACTTTATGACTTGATAATGGCCGATTAAACGATGCACGGTCCATTATGTTCCTTTTTCTCGCAAATTAAATAACGATCATAAACCCATGCATGCTAGCATAATGCTACCGTGCACTCGTAAAACTTGGTAGCAGCCAATAAAAACTTTATATATCTTGTCTCATAGACATTAAAAGTTTTTTGGTTGTTTAATTTTAAATGCACAGTTAAAATGAGTTGTGGCTTCAAAAATAGATGAAAATATACAAATAAGGAATACAGAGTACACATAAATCTAAAGAAGTTCTAAATTTCAATTGCGTTATAACAATATTGCAGACATTAATCAATATAAAAAAAATATCTCATTTTGTAAAATATTTGTAGAAAATATTAAAAAAAAAAAGATAAAAATAAAAATATTTAATGTGTCATTAAAAAAGATTGATTTAAAATAACGTTTACTTTTAATTTTTTAAATTTTCCGCTTACGCTTGTAACTTACTCCTAATAAATAAACCTAAGTCTTCGCAATAGCGAAGCGCTTACTAATAAAATTATATTTTTACTTTTTCTGATAATTTTAATGCAAGTTTTATGAGCCTTGTAACTATTAAAATAGTTTAGTGCTTATTAATAACAATATGAACATAACAACAGCATAGAATAGGACATAATCTTAAAAATGTACTCAATTTAATAATAGCGGTGAGCCTTTTACGAACCAAGCAAGTACTTAGAATAAATATCCATTTTATAAATAAAAAAAAATGTATTTGCCTATGTTTTCACATATTATCAAGTTTTACTAATTTCCATTAAGATTGCTCAAGTTTTGTTTTGAAACTCGAGATTACACTTTATATAGTGACATGACTGCTCACTTGATGTCGCATGTTATATAAACACTAGCTTTTACACGCGACTTCGTCCACGTGACTGGGATTGGTTCATTGACCGGGATAAAAGTAGCCTACTCCCTTTTCACCTTAATTAAGAATCATAAATCATTTTTGTGGTTCTTTTAAAGGTAAGTGATCATGGTAGCCTATGAACACCTGACTCATCGTACAAGAGACATCAGTCGCCACTTTTATGAAATGAGGATGGAGGAAAAGAGGGTGATACCAGAGGAGAGACTTTGTATAAAAGTCGATTGCTTGGGTACCTCTGTCCCATTCGTGTTTCAACCGTGAAGCAGTTGTGTTTGCACGGCTGTGTTTCGGTTTGAAGGGTGGGATATGGCGTGAATTTACTGGGTACAGAGGAATAATACTTGAGTCCTCAGGAATGGCAACGCATGGGGGTATCATGGACGAAACAGTATACTCTGTTATGTCCATGGTACTGTTCATGTGTATAAGCGACGGTTACCACTTTCCATCAGGTGGACCGTCAGCTTGTTTGCCATTCTAAGTTGTATAAAAAAAAACTCAGTAATTTTATTGATTTTATTCCACTTTAAAGCCTTTGACACAATCTTACTATTTTATGCAACTCAGAATGGCAAACAAGCTTACGACCCATCTAATGGAAAATTGTAAACGTCACCTATAAATATCTTCGAGTACACGGTAACACCTATGGTACGCCTCATGCGTTGCCATTCCTAATGACTCAATAATTAACTCTATATAATGTCATCCCTTTTCAGCTGTTCGCTGCTCACTGGTGTATATAGGCCTCCCCCATAAGGGGGGGTTTGCCAATAGTTGCCATGTTTGGCGGGTGGGTTGACAACCCCAGTTAGGCTTTGGTCATGTTTTAAGAGGGATGCTGCTGCCCGTTCCTTGACCATTAAGTTCCCTTAGTCGCCTCTTACAACACCCACGGGAAAGGAAGGGGTAGCCCATTCTACACCTGGACCACACGATTTACTATACTTCTATGCAAACACATAATTTTGCACCCTCTACATCGATAAATATCTTCGTATATATATTGGTATGAACGTCATATTTCTCTGCTCACATTCTTACCTTGGAAATGAGAGTCTGAGATCTGCCCTTAGTTTGGTGAGCAGTTCGCTTGGTGTTCCAAATTGGCGCAGGGTCATCTCTTCACCGACGCCCAAACATGGGTTTCTAGAATAAATATATCACAATTTACTCTTGTGAGCAAGTTTAAGAACAGTAGTAGATAATTTGGACTAAAAACTGTGTGAAAAATTATATACCCAAAAAGAAGTGAATGCAGAGATGAATTTGAATGAGAATAAAATAGGAAAACATAATACGTCGTAAGTTTAAAATAAATAAAATTATTCTTCTGATTTTAAACCATTTTAAAACCCCACCGAGGTAGAGAGAACAAATTTCAAACTGAAAGAAGCCTATTAATAGTAATAATCTTTACTGAAATAAGACTTGTTTATAAGCTCTTTTAAATCGTTATTTTTTTATAATTCTACTTCTGGATTCCGAATGTTGTTATTTGATTAGAAGAATCCGAAAGAAACTCAACAGTTTCTCTTTTGATTATTATGTATAAGATAATTTTACATGTGTATGGGTACCATGACTATAATTAGCATTAAGTTCTATTTATATGTATTATTAAACGAAATTATGCTATTATTTCTGACATAAAAAACAGCATATAAATAAGTAGCCAATTATACGATATCACTCTTGATGGGTAAGCTTCCGAAATTTTTGAGTAAGAGGTTATGTATTTCCTGTCAGAAAAAAAATGGTTAACTAACATAGACCATAAGACAATAACATATGCAAGACTGAATCTAGATTATGAATTAGCTACTCCAGAAAAAGAAAAAGCCTTTGAGATGATAATGATTGAGTTATAAATTATTTACCTGAAGTCTTTACTGCTTTGGCTGGGCAATGTCCTGGATTTGTTAGCGTCTTGTGCGCTCTCTGCGTCGTAAAGACTCCCACCGCCACTCTTCTTCCCCCATTTCTTCAAGGAGGTCGCGTAGTCTTCAGGATTGTAAATAGGAGGACGTTGTTTGTCCTAAAAAAAAAACGTTATGCTTTAGATTTTAGAAAAATTATGTGTAAAATCACTGCTTGTCATGCTTTATTATTTTAGAGCGTATTAAAAGAATTTATTCTTGGTATTTAATTGAATAAAACTCAATATACATGTTTATTTTAAAATTTTTGTGGTTTTATTATTTTACATCTTCGCCGATGGAGTTTACTTTGAAGATCATATTACTTTATTCACTAGGTCCTAATCTCTTATGTGATATAACTGAGTACCTTAAGCTTTTCTTTCTCACTTTCTTCGCTTACATAATAAGAGAGGCTTATCCATACATGGCAGTTCTAAAGACTAGAATGCTTTTTCAGATAGTACATATACATAATCTATTCATGATGGTTTAGTCTAGGCGTAGATCTTCCTTACACATGATGTTAAAATTAAAGTTTTTTTAAAAGATCTAGCTTTTACCCGCAACTTTGTCCGCGTAATCGCATCTCGATTCCGGATCTTTCATAATCGGGATAAAAGGTAGCCTATGTCTATTTCCATACCATATACTACATGCAAAACTGATTTCATAGTGGCTGGTTAAGATGTTGAAGTGTAAAAAGGTAACAAAGAAACTTACTTTCACGTTTATAACATCTTATTGGTAAGGATTAAAGTATTTTAAGAAAGTGATATTATCTATCAGCGGAGCCCTGCAAAGAAATATATAATAACTGCTAACACCAGGGTCGTACTATATCATTAGTAGAGAATGTTATTATATTTTAGCATCCACGCGATCATCCGTCATGCTGTAACAATGGGCTCGTTATGACAACACCGTGGAGAAATCATTTAATCAGTGCTACTACATATTTTGTGATGACTTGTAGGAGTAGTGCGATGATTGTTGGAAGTTGGGCTCTGAGTGAAAGTCACAATTTCCTTTTCTGTATTCATGATCATCAACATTCAAGTTTGCATTTATTGCTTCAGTTTTAAGATTATGTATTTAGATAAATGGTTTAATATTGTCCAATTTAAAAGTTAAGTCTCTAGAAGTTGCGTATATTTGATAAAGGCGTAATCGAATTAGGTATCTATTGCATCAAACGAATGATTCTATTCTTTCTCCATTTTTCTGACTTTATTTAGTTCAAACGTGTTAAGAGCAATGTTTCCTTCCACGAACAATTTTGTAGGATGTTCTAAGAATACTAGCTTGGACTTTTGCAGAAGATGCTCACATTCCTTGTGATTTAAATGCTTTTGCTTGACATAGCAGTTAGCATAACGTCGACCTGTGTCAACTGTGTCTTAAACAATAAAATAACAAGAGTCAGTGAATTAACAGAACAAAGCGTAGAAGAAGACAGTAGAACATACTCGAAAACTGAAGATTGTTTCACTGTTTGCTTTGTAGTCGTGCTTTCAGTCTAAATTTACAAAAGTCTATATTCTAGCTCTTGACTAATCTAATTTTATTCTAAGTTCTTTGTCCTTTTAAAGTCATTCTACCTTTCAAGTAAAGAAGCAAGAGATGAACTCTTTCTTTGCAAAGCTATAATACATTAGTTGGTACTTACAGATATTAAACAAGCAGTTCTTACTGTTCACGTTATAAGGATGATACAATAATTTTAGTGACGTTCATGATATATAGAGATATATATATATATATATATAGCAAGCACTGCTTTTAGTTCAGAGGGCGGTTCGCTTGTTTGACATTTGAAATAGAAAACGTACAGAGAGACTGTTAAATAAGCAGACGGAGGGGCATGATGAAATCAAGGGTTTCGTTTTAGCAACTGGCACATTGTGCCGCTGGCTGAGAGTAAATCTAGTAATCAGTTAATAAATGACAATATAATTTTCAACTCATTTTGTACTTAATAACGTTTGGAATTGGAACTGTTATATAAAACAAAAGTAATAAAAGCGAATTTTTATAACACGTATCTCGTATATATGCACGTCAATTATCATCGAATTAACCAACGTTGGTAGAAAGCAGCGTTATATTTTCCTAGGTCAATGAACGGAACGGTGACTACCGCGTGACGGACTGGCACGTCTAGTGTGAAATCTCCTTTAGATTTTGGTCTAAGTGATAAAATTACATATTTATATATTTTAGCATTCTTCTTCTTTCTTCTACTCTGTCGCTATTTACTTTTTTGGTGACGAATACTAGATAGTAATGTTAGTGATTGTAAGTAAATATTTAAATGAAGAAAATGCAAGGATGAATTTCCACGACTCAGACATAATACATTTATATGTTGATAGTTTTTACCGCAAAAAATTTGTATAGAAGTCAATCTATAATAACTGCAAAAATATTAATACCAAATATTTGGTTAAATCACACAGATTATACTATAATACTCAAACACTACGTGAACTAGCATCCATTGATTAATTAATGTATTATTTAATAAAATGAATCAAAAATTCAGCGTTGTAAATAAATTATTTACCCGCTGGCGCTCATGAATTGGACTCTAGCACACTCCATATTTTATATTACGAACAAAATAGTGTAATTTTTATTTCATTTAGATTGTATCACTTGTTGAACTTGATGTAACAGCGGAGGTGTTTTTTTTTGTGGAAACACCCGAATACTTGAATCGTTAATTACACATTCATAATAACAGCGTATGAATTTCTACCCAGATTGTGTTGGTTCGCAAAAGAGAAAGGCGATTGTTATCGTCTCCCTCTGTTTTGATAATTTGTCTTAGTTTAATTACAACGAGATTAATATGTGGACCGTATTACATGATGATAGTTTATGGGCGTGTTATAACACTATTGCAATATTACTTTTTTTTTTCTCATATAATTTTAAGCGTTTACCGAAAGAGGGCGTGTGTTCGATTTGCTTGTTTCCTTCGATTTTATAGACAGAGTAAGTCTACTAATACTTTTGCAAATACACGTCAACTTTTTATCTATGAGTGCGTAAATAGGGTTACAAGTATGTAATATTTACTAATATTACCCCATAATTAGCCGTTTTTTTTTTACAACACAGGGGGCAAACGAGCATGCGGCTCACCTGATAGTAAGTGACTACCGCCACCCGGTGATCATTACCCACAACACCAGCGGCATTGCAGGTGTGCTGCCGGCCTTTTAAAAAGGAATATACTCTTTTCTTGAAGTTTATGCTGTCGTATCAGTTCGGAAATACTGCTGCTGGAAGTTGATTCCAAAGAATGGTTGTGCGTGGAAGGAAGTGCCTTGAGAATCGCACGGTGGAAGACCGCCACTCGTCCAGATGATTGGGATGAAAATTTAGTTTGTGGCGGGTTGTACGATGGTGAAAATCAGCAGCAGGTATCAATCCGAACAATTCCTCAGAACACTCCCCATGATAAATTCGGTAGAAGATGCACAGAGATGTAACATCTCTGCGCAGTTTCAGTGAGTCAAGTCGGACAGGCGTTGACTATCAATAATTCGAGCCGCCCGACTTTGAATGCGGTCTAACGGAACGAGTTGGTATTGTGGCGCTCCTGCCCATAGGTGAGAAAAGTATTCCATAGCGGCCTGACTTGAGCTTTATATAATTTCAGGCGGTGTTCCGGCATGAAATACCGTCTCGACCTATTGAGCACTCCTAACTTTTTGGAAGCTATATTAGCCTTCTCCTCCAGATGACCGCAAAACTGGACGTCGCAAGATATATCAAAGCCCAGAATTCCTAGACTCGACTTTTTATCAAGGGAAGTGCCCTGAAAGTGAGGAGATACGACAAACGGCGTCTTTTTTGCGTTGAACGCGTAGACTTGTGTCTTCTTAGGGTTAAATTGAACAAGATTTTGTTCACTCCAGATTGAAACTTGATGGAGTGATGTTTCGATTTCAGACACAAGTCTGTTCCGGCACTCATCGGTATGTGCCCGCGAGATCTTTGCATGACCGGTGTATAATACATCTCCTGTACTGTCGTCTGCATAGCAATGAATATCACTGTTAGCGCAGGCGGTCTACTACTAACAAAATAGATCTTGTTGTCTGGCATTAAAAAAAATAAGTAGACGTGTAAGCAGTATAAATATAATATGTAGTTAAAAAAAAAAAAAACCACTGCATATCTGTCAAACTGTTTCCACATTCGCATAATTAAATATATTATAATTAATTGTAGACCTAATTGTCCAGTTATGAGTGTAATGGCGCGCATTACTCCAACAATGGAAGCACTTTTTTTTTTTAAATTAAAACCTTGCGTTCCGAGCCCTGAGAAGCGACAACATACAGTTATGTGTTATTATGTTCATGCTCGTGTTTTTTAAATGGCGTTACGACATTTATAACTTAGTAGATGCTTATTGTTTGTACTTATTGTAAATAAATTTAGTTTGAAATTTAGAAAAAATAAAAACATTTAATAACCGTAACCAGTACGAATTTACAAAAAATGAAAAAGATGTTTGATAAAAAAATAAAGAAATGATAATCATCATCATATCAGCCTTTAACTGTCCACTGCTGAACATAGGACTCCATTTGGGGAGAGTTTATCACAAGCTACCATTCTTGGCAAGTGGGTTATCTATAAAGTGTTGCAAATAAAGTATTTATCTATCTATCTAATATTTGTTAGTAAACGTGTAAAATGGATGCCATAAATGATCTAGGCTTATTAATCTAGATTTTTATGGTTTATGATTTATAGTGAAAGTACGATAAACTTGAAGTGCGGTGTGATTAAAGTGTATGCTTATAGGGTAATTGTACTGTTGGAAAAACATAATACTAAGTTTCACTACTTTAAGAAAGTGAAATGTACCTATTTGCTTACATAGGCTTAGGCCACTTTAGAGATACTGGGTAAGCCGTTATTGACGAAATTGACGATCTAGTGCCGAGAAACAAAAGTAAAGACATTTGATCCTGATGGACCGTGTAAATCAGTGCTTTGTTTTTAAGCAAAACTATCACTGAGCTGTGGCCTATTTGGGTCACTGCGACACATATGGCGAAAACATATTTTTGTATTTTATCTTTAGTTTTATTTTTTATAATTATGTAATAATGCTAATAGAAAAACAGAATTGCTGTTGCTGCATTAACTATTCGCTGAATTAGCATCCTTTTTCCACTTCCATAACACTGATTGATATTAAACTATTAATTTATTCTTTCTTTTCATGATTGTTGTCATACCAGTTATTAACTGTCCATTGCTGGACATGGGCCTCCCCCTATGGGGCGATTTTGCAAAATTAGCTTTTAATTTGATATAATTGTGAACTATTATCTATGTTCCATCAAGTCGTTAATGCTCATACTTGTAGTTTAAGTATCTACAGACGTAAATGTTGTGGATTTTTTAAAAATAACCGATTTGGAAAATTTTTATCTGGAAGGATAGATATTCTTACTGATTATTCCATAGAAATTTTGTGAAAATCAGTTCAGTAGTTTAGTTTTTAAATAGAAAGGTTTCTTTTTTTGTGGGACACAATCTGTAAAAATTATATATATATGGTACTTACCTACATAGCAATTACTTTAATATGAAAAGAAATTAATAAATTTACCAGTTTTTATATAAAATACACCTATTAGTAATTACATACAAGCTATTAGTATAGAAACATTTGAATCTGTTTCTAAATATTTCAATTACAAAATCATTTCAGGAGCTATTATATTGTGGGCTGAATAAAGTTTGCACTCTTGTCTTAATACGTGAGAGATTAAAAAAAAACAAATGACAACTACGCGCACAGCTGAATCTGTGCGCGTAGTTAATGCGCGTAAAATGGCGCGAAACGTTAGATCTATATTAAAGGGCATAACTATAGTCTATGCTCAACAATAACCAATTAACGGTTATTAGGTAACAGTTCTAATTAAAAACGTAACGTTAATAACGTTACGGTTATTACAATTACATTTATGTGTATTAGCAGTTCTCACGCTCTCGTTTTCAATAAGTTTTTGCGTCTTTCGACACGCTGTTTCAATTAATGTCTAAAATGTCTAATAAAATAAATGATATGTGAACTTTATACGTACATTGTTAAGTAGTAACTATTAATTTATTTTTTGTTGAAACATATCTGTACAGAGACATAAAAGTGTGGTTTCTATTAAGAAATGACATTGCGTTATTTTTGTATCATAAACATATGTAAAAGCGATGTGATGATGAGTTTAAAATATAAAGCTTTTTTACTAGAATATTTTGTATTTATCAAAATCGGGCTTTTACATATTTTATATCTATATATTGCCCACTGTCGACGAATGGCAGTTAAGTATCAAAATAAATAAACGTATATACGTTACATTACATACCTAAAAAAAAAAATAACTCCAATTTATGAAACAAATCTAATGCTCTTTTTTGTTTTTGTCCTGTTGAATATTAGAATCTGAAGTTACTTACAGTTATAATTTTTTTTTTATACTTAGGTATTGTTTTGACATTTTTGTAAATTAATACATTAGTAAATTATTTACGGCTTACTAGCCGTATTATTGATTTAGCAATAGTACCCAATATATTATGTTTTAAATAATAATAATAATTTGTTAAGTACCTTTGATACAGGCTCATCGCTCCATCCACCGGAGTTGGCCATGCCTTCCAGAAGCGTCAGTTCACTGCAACAAAATGAGATTTGTTTATACTAAACAAATGTTTAGTAGATAAGAGACAAGCACGCTAGTTTGTAATTTACCAAAACTTTTGGTTATTTTACTATTTAGTACAAAAAAATCATAAATTAAAATTATGATAATCACTATGATATATCTATCTAGGTAATCAGTTTATTCAGTAGCTAGGTATTTTATGATAAATAACGATATATGTGCAATATATCATGCAGAGACTCATATTATAAATAATTATATAATATAATATTGTAAATATTCATTTATTTTTTTGTGTTGACAGTTCTAGGCGGTTGCATAGATTCATATTCACTTCCGTTAATATAGAGGCAGTGCCGACTCCTAAAAAACATAGTGATTATTACATAGATTAAGGATAGTATCTGTCTTTAGATTATTTGTTCTATGCCAGAGATTAAATAACAGTTACACCACTGATAAAACAAAAGTTCTAAAATCACACCTTGAAATTGCCCTGATAATTACAAATAGGAATGACATTGCAAAATTTGGAAATTTCCGCACGCTTGATGATTCTGTACTTTTGATTTCAACACGGCATACTTTCGTTGGAGCAGAAACTTATAACAATATTGAGATTACCTGCAGATAATATAGATTTCTACTATTTGTCAATCTACCAGTTTAAGTAGGCCTCTGTGCACTTAAACTCTTACTCTTTCTTGAGGTCTTCGCGCTGACTGGTGACTTTAATAGCTATCATTTTATCGAAAGTAGGATAACTTTAATCGGTCAGTGGGGATAGTACAGTACTGTGCTTTGCATAAGTACAGTAGGTAACTGGTTCATAGATTCTTCACGGCTATTTGAATTAAAGGGCCGCTCATCAAGTATGGGAATCTTTAAGAACCATAACAATAAATCGTGAAAGTTGAAATTTTAATGATACAAATCGCAGTGACTGAGTTATAATTGTTTTAATAACCATCGGTAGCTCAATTAAAATTTAACTTTAATCGTAATACAGTGTGAGCGTTTATAGTTTAGTTTTAATTGTAAACGAAACAAATAGTTACGCGACTCTGTAACATTTGCCCATAAAATAGTATGTTGTTTATTTAAATTATCTTTAATTACGGTTTTCATTTAATGTCAGTATATTTTAAAATTATGTAACTATTTAAAAGTAACCTAATCATATAAAGAATAAGAACGATTTTCGAAGTGTACGCCAGACTTTGCCATTTTTAAATAATTTTGATTTATTCGATAAAACGTCAAATCTCGATAATCATTTCCGTTTGTGATTTACTCGCGAGAATCGATATTACGAATCGATTATATAAAAAAAAAAATGTGTGACGAAAGTGACCACGTGTTAGATAATAAACACCATAAAAAATATTATGCGTGAAGTCATTCCGTTTGATTTTATAATTAAATGTGTAACGTCAGTGACAAAAGATTAGAGTTTATTTATTTATTTATTCTTAATTGCACCACCTAAATCATCATCATCATCATCATATCAGCTTTTAACTGTTCACCATTGATATGAACACTTATGAACATACATAGAACAAAAACACAAAAAAAGAATCAATTTATTTAATACTAGCGGACTCGACAAACGTTGTTTTATCATATACATACATTATTTGGAGAACTATACATGAAAATTTATCGTACTACAATTATTATATTCGATTGCCATCTTGCAACTCTATTGCAGCATATAAAAATCACAATTAAAAAACAGGAGTTGATCGAAAAAGCGTGAAAATTTGAATTTGTATGTATTTTTCAATTTAAAATCGTAATGAAATAAAAATAAAAAAGAAAAATGTCTATTTTTTTAAGCAACTAAGAATAGCAAAAAAGCTGACGGTCCACCTGATGGAAAGTGGTAACCGTCGTCTATAGATATGAGCAGTAGTACAACAGAGTATACTATTTTGCCATGATACCTCCCATGCGTTGCCATTCCTGAGGATTCAGGTGTTATTCCTATGTGCTCTGTAAATTTACTGCGATACCCCAACCTTCAGACCGAAATACAGTCATGCAAACACAACTGTTTCACGGTAGAAACACGAATGGGACAGAGGTATCCAATCGACTTTTGTACAGTATCCCTCTGGTGCTGAAGAAGGGCCAAATTAAAAATAAGTAAGTGTATGAAAAGATTGATGAATGTGGAAGCGAAAGAAGTTTTTTTTTAATTGAAGCATTTGGCGTTTCATTGTTTCTGTCTACCCCAATGGGAAATAGGCGTGACAGATATGTATGTATGTATATTACAAATGTAACTATGAAAATAGCTGTCGTATATAAAATATTTACAATTACAAGATATATTTAAAACTAAATTGTCAACAGAAATGAGAAAACGTTGGTTTCTTATTTATATTTTCTAACAAATATTACCTACTAAGTGCATTATTCATAACTCTGCAATAGTATGCAATATTGAAATGCATTTCAAGTTATTTGCAATTCGAAAATATTGCACCATAAGTATGTGTGCAATATAAACTCAAGGTAGTAAAGTATTCAATATATTATTAGAAAAGAAATACTTGTATTATTATTATTTGGTATCACTTGGTGAAGTCTAAAGCGACTGAAAATGTGCTACAGCGCCATCTAACTAGTTCCAAACTAAGTAGTGCTAGTATTCGGGTTATAAGAGCCGAGAATAAACTTAATCTTTCAAATAAACTATGATATGAAGAACTATGATTGGTGATTGCTAGCAATATAGGTCGACCTCCACGCGGTTCCCCTGGAAACCATTTTGGTTCCCCCCAGGAAAGGGATTGTTAGTAATGGAGACTGAGAATCCCATTGCTAGCAATATACTCAACCAGGTCGATCTCCTCGTGGTTCTCCCTGGAAACTATCATGGTTAATTCCTGACGAATTCATCATGATGGGCTAGCTAGCCTGTTTTCATTCTCATCGATCACCCTTCACTGGTGCTCCGCCAGCGTATCCCGTTAGCGCAGGCGGGGTTACCATACCATTTTCACCCATGAAAAAAAAACCATCTTGGTTAATTCTAGTTAAATTTCCACGATGAGCTAACTGATCTGCTTTCTTTCTTACCTATTATCCCTCTCTGGTGGCCCGCCAGCGTATAGCGATAGAGCTGGCGGGGTTACCATTCCATTATCCTTCGAAAATAATGTAAATGTGTTACTAAGAAGTGTTCTCTATCTGTCTATTTGTTTGTTTCGGTATCACGCAAATAACTATTGCACCAAATTTAATTTTCACAATTGTCCTTCTGAAGGTTTAATTTAAAATCTGATTTATATTTTATCTTAATACGTTATCTAGAAATGATCTACGTCATTTGGTTTCTTACTCCTGAAAGCCATGCGTACGGAGTATTAGGTTGCGCCCACTAGGTGTGTCGATCACTAGCCAATCTCGATGTATGACGAGGTATGGACGGTAGCTACCGTGACAGCTCCAGGCACTAACAGTATCAAGTACTGTAAAATAGAAAGAGCAATTTTTACTGTATCAACATATTTGTGGACTAAACTGTGTGTAAACATACAGAGGAAATTAAAAAAAAAACCCAAATATGGTCATTGTTTGACTGTAGGTTTGACCGCTATTGAAAAAATAAATGAAACTAGTTCAATTGTATCAAAATATAATAGAACCAATATGGAAGTTGATTTATTGTATAAATTTTATCACATATCGGTTCAGGACATGGCGGTATCTAGGAAGGGGAAGGGGCAATGAGGGGCAGTGCCCTACCTTAAAAGGCCCAATGCTCTACCTTAAAATGAAAGGCCTCAATAAAATTAGATTTGCTTTTTCGAAGTCGCTTAATTGCTTTTGTCCTAGCAAAATGTTCTTTTGCCCTACCTTAAACATGGGTCTAGCTACGGCCCTGGTTCCGGATTAGCGAAGATGTCCCATATCCTATTTCTTACTAATGTAATGAAATTGTATCTAAACCAAGTCAATGAAGTAAAGAATCTTCATTCTTTTTGATGCCCACCAAAATATAAAATGCTAATTAAATTTTTACACCATTGTTTAACAATATCAAAAACTTTTAAAATGTATATTTAGTCTGTATTTTTATGTCTTAAACAGGTCATATTTTTTATCCATGCGTGAATAGGGTTACTATTATGTACATTTGTTACTCAGTATATAGGAGAAATTATATTGTAAAAATAAATGTAATATTTGACTAAAAATGTCCGTTATTTGAGTTAATAAATGTATATTAATTTGGAGCCAATGTGAATATATGTATATTCATATATAATATCAGAAAAAATACTCCTCAATTTAAATTAAAGAAATCGACTTTGTTTGGGGAAATTTTAATCTAATTACTTGCAACACTGGTTAACGTCGCGTATTGGCTTGATTAAAAAAAATATGTCAAATTGAGTCAAACAAATGTCAATTTAAGTGACTAAATATTGACACGTTATTGATACACGAAGCTCTATCTTTATAATCTAAAAGTAACACTTATCTGTAATAAAAGAAACAACGATTGTTTGATTATATGTTGTGTTCTTGTTGAGTCGATAATAACGTTACTAAAGATAAATAATTCCCACGATGGATAAATATTTGTTCCAAAACACATGTATTGGAACAAAAAGCATCAAACTTCTCGACATGTTTTTGTTATATTGTCACGTGAATATGACGATGTATAAAAAGATTTTGTTCCACCTCGAATCATGTTAAAATTTGTTACTTTGATTTAAAAACTAAACTACTAAACAGATTTTGATAAAATATCTATGAAAATAATCTGAGAGTGTATTATATTTTTTTACATAAGAAAAAATCAAACCAGTTTATAAATGATAGAGTTCTGAGGTTACAAATATATATACAACCAAATTTAATTTTTTACATACAACTAAATTTAAATTTCTTGATCTAAGATAACAATTATCATATTTATATATGTGTGTGTGCGTATGTGTATAAAATTTTAATAAAATCTGTTTAGATGCTTAAGAATTATCAAATCAAGTATAAAACCATCCTAAACAAATTTTGATATATTATAATATTATTAGTAATAATATAATAAGGATTTAGTCGTATTTGCTGTCTGTACATGAGTAATAGCATAAATAAAATCACGTAAACTCGGAGTGGAACCCGCTACACGATCGAGGTCGTGCATTCGTCTCACTGCGCCGACGGGTCCCGTAACTCGATTATGGCAACCCTATACATAACATGTTGTTACGAGTACATGTAGTATCAAGAATTTAAACTATGTAGGTGAAAGCTACTGGAATTTTAGGGTTGTCAAATAAATACAGGTAATAGGTACTAGACTACGGAACCTATAACTAAGTATATGTGTGGGGAGGAAGTGATAATGATAATGCGGACTACCAGACCCATTGCTAGCAATATACCCTATCAGGTCGACATCCCTGTGGTCCCCCCTGGAAACTATCATGCTGATTTCCAGGTGTATATATCACGATAATTGACCTGGATTTTCAATCTCACGTATCATCCCTCATTGGTGTCCTACCATTGAGCTACCATTCCATTATCATCCATTCAAAAAGGCCTATGTATATGTAGTAGGTACAAGTTTTTACGCACGATTTATACCACGTAAATTTTTGTTTCTTTTTAATGTTTCTTTTTTTTTTGCTATTTTTGTTTTCAGAGCACATATTCTTAACATTATTAGAAAACATTAACATTGATAGAAAGTGAATAACCTTATGAATAAACCAAAATAAGTTCCCCTAATATATTATTTTATTTCGCATCTACCCCGAGAGACAAACAAAATTATGAAAAAAATATTGTTTTCGCTTCTTCTCGTTTTTATTAAAACCTAATCTCATATTAATTCCTTTCACATTAAGACCGATTTTGAGGCGCGATTTCTCGAAACCTATTTCTTAAAATAACATTTTAAATTGTTATTTTACTGTAAATTCATTTAAGATTACTGTTTTATGGACCATCCATAAACTAAATAACGTTATATAAAATTTGACTTAAATCTATTAAAAAAATAGTTCATATCGGTCAATAAATATTTAAATTGGAAATTTGTATTTTAGAGAAAGGTTTAGTGAAATCGAATCGAAACCTCGGAATCGATCTCATTGTTTCTTTTATATATATATATATATATATATATATATATATATATATATATAGAGAGAAATTGTAGGGAGTCAGTGGATGCAAGTGGCTCAGGTCCGTTCTTTACGGCAGTCTATGAGAGATGCTAATGTCCAGCAGTGGACGGACAATGGCTGCAATTGCATACGGATGCAATATGCAACTTAGAATAACAAACAAGCTGACGGTCCACCAGCTGGAAAGCTGTAACTGTCGTTTATAAACTTGAGCAGTACCATGACCATAACAAAGTATATTTACTGTGTGATCCTTCATGCGTTGCCAATTAGCAATTGATTCAACCATATTATATATGTCAACTGTAATCAAGCCGCTTAAAAGCCCGGAGACTAAAACTCCCATAGCCGTGCATCGCTAAATCGACATAGCTAGTTGTAGCCGGCTGGATGTAATCTAAACTATCTTGAACAATAAATAAAGCTGCGTACGGCAATATAAGACAGTTTACCGTAACACTGGCAACACTGAGATGCGAACGTGCATACATACAATAAGGGTTTATTTATAAAATTATAATAATACTTGGCGTTCTTCGTGGATTTGTCCGCGTGAGTAAATCAATATTCTACGTGTTAAAGTTAGAATACAGCCTATCTATGTACAAAAAAAAAGAAAAAAGATAGATAGATAGATTTTATTTAACACTTTATTTGAGCCATTCATGAGTTCATGACACACGTAATTTAATTTCATGAGTTCATACAAAATATTAAGTATACTTTTTTTTAATATAAAACAAGGTAAAACACGAAAATACGAGGTTTGTCCGGAAAGTACGTATAAAAGTTTTTTAAAAAATTTATTTTACAATTATTCAGGTAAATCAATTTTATCCCCTTCAAAGTACTCCCCCTGTGACATAATGCACTTGTGCCAACGCCGTTTCCAAGAAGGCTCCTTGAAAGTCCTCTGGTTGTAGGTTTCTCAGCTGCCCCGTCGTAGCTTTTTTTATCTCATTTATGTCCCCCAAATGCCGCCCCCGAAGTACCAATTTGGTTTTTGGGAACAAGAAGAAGTCACACGGGGCCAAATCCGGCGAATAGGGGGTGTTCGGTCACCGTAATGGAATTTTTACTCAAAAACTCACGGACAACAAGAGAGGTGTGGGCAGGGGCATTGTCGTGGTGAAGAATCCAACGCCCCTCTCGCGCCAATTCTGGACGAACTCGTGCCACACGACTGTCTGACCGTTAAACGACGGTCCCCATTAACACAAGTTCGAATTCTTTCCACGTTTTCGTCGGAATGTGAAGTGGAAGGACGTCCTGAACGTGGGTCATCTTGAACGCTTTCTCGGCCCTCTCTGAATCTTTTTAGCCACTTGTGGACGGTTGGTTCCTTCACAGCATCATCCCCATAAACTGTTCTGAGATCGGCAAAAATTTCACGGCCATTCTTGCCGAGTTTCGAGAGAAACTTGATTACGACGCGCTGCTCTTCAACGGAAGCGGGCTCCATGCCGACGGGGTTTCGTTAAGAGGTAACTTCACAGATGGCGTGACAAGCCAGTCTCAGACCAGAACTGAAGCATTGTTAGGGACATAAGGAAGGGGTCCTGCGCTTACCTGGCCTCCCCACTCCTCTTTCTCGCATTCCAGAACACTTTTATACGAACTTTCCGGACAGACCTCGTATGTTTTCACCATGTGTATAAAATATGCTTACGACTATACAAGTCCGCCATTGTACTCATTCTTTAAATGTAATGGACACACACTACCATTTATTCATATTTCTTTTAATTATTATTTTTAATAAGTAATTTCGCGACTGACTCTTAGCTTCAACAGAATATCAGTGTTTTGCTGTCTTGACGGCAAAGCAAAAAAAATAAATTGTGACCATTTTGTGTTACTATGACATATATATGAAAAAAAAAGAAAATTCTTGTTTTATATATTTTGCTTTTTGTTTTTTTTTTGTTGCTTTTATTTGTTTTTCATTCTTTTATCTCTTTTACTGTGTATTATGTGTGTGTTTGTATTGTAATTAGTGTGCTGTAAGTAATTTAAATAAATTATCTATCTATCTATCTACCTTTTCTTAAAAACTCTGTATACTATAATTTAAAACTTTATTGTACAATTAAGTGTTACAAACAAACAAACAAACTATAATTTCAAGTGATTTTTGAACTTACTTCAAAAAGGGGTACTTTATTATCCTTACAGCTCCTTCCTTCCAATGGGTGAACTGACCTGCATTTATCATCATCTATCACCCCTCACAATTATCATCTATTAAAGAAACCACGATGACTTCCAAAGGGTACGCTCACCTGACAGGGTATATTACTAACTGTCTCACTGGAATCCAATATGGCAGGAGATTTAACGGTGTTTACCATCATTGAAGAGTTAGTCAGAAATTTACAATATTTTACATACTGTATGTATGTTTTTTTAAGCTACTTAGAATGGCAAACAAGCTGACGGCCACATGATGGAAAGTGGTAACTTTCGCCTATAAACATGAGCAGTAGCATGGACATAACAGAGTATACTGTTCCGCCCATGATACCCCCATGCGTTGCCATTCCTGAGGACTCAGGTGTTATTCCTCTGTACCCAGTAAATTCACGCCATATCCCACCCTTCGATCTTAATAAATAATAAACTTAATTTAATAACAAAATTTCATATAAATGTAGCTGTATTGTTTCCCACTTATAACTGAATCCTATTAATTTATATGAAATATCAGAACAGCTTATTCACTTCACGGGTTCCGTACCATAATAATTTATGTACACAGATAAACAAAATTATAGTGAAATTTATGGTAGCGGAGTACCGTTGTCACTTGACCTACCGCACGACGTGCACGACCGAACAATATTGCTATCGTTAATATATATACTGTGATCAAAGAGGACTATTCATAGAATAAAGAAACAAGAGAACAAAATTTGATATTTTTAACTAATTTTCTTTTATATGTTATTTACTAACTTATACCCGTGGCTTTGTTCATGTGTCTGCGATAAAAATAGCCTATGTCCTTCTTTATCTTATATAGGACGTGTATACAGGGGTTGGGAGTGGGGAGTGGGGAGGGAGAGGGATTGTTAGTAAGGGGGTTTAACAGTCATTGCTAACAATACACCCTGTCAGGTCGACCTCCACGCGGTTCCCCCTGGATACCATCGTGGCTAATTCTAGTTGAATATGTCACGATGGGCTGACCTGCTTTCATCCTCATCAGTCATCTATCACTGGTGCCCCGCCAGTGTATACCGATAGCGCAGACGTGGTTACCATACCATTATCACCCATTAAAAAAACTAATAACTAACCTGCCTTCATCCTCACCTGCCATTCTTTACTGGTGCCCTGCCAGCGTATACCGATAGCGCAGGCGGGGTTACCATTCCATTATGTCTTAATAAAAAAAACTTGTTTAATTTTTTTTTAATATAATAAATGGAAATTAGATTTAAATAGCGAAGTACCGTTGTCCATTGACCTACCGCGCGCCGTGCACAAGCAATCAATATGGTGAATTTGTGATCGTTATTATATTAACTTAATAGTCGAGGGATGGGCAGCAGCGTCCTTCTTAAAATACCACTAAAATCTAACTGCGCTCGCCAACCCGCTTGCCAAGCATGGCAACTACTGGAAACCCCCTTGTATGTGGGCGGCTTATGTTCCGTACTGGATAGTCAAAAGCTGATATGATGACGATGAAAACTATGCATTCTCGTAGCAAATTTTATTTAAAAAGCTTAATAATATAAATCAATTTTTTTTTATACAACTTACAATGGAAAACAAGCTTACGGCCCACCTGATGGAAAGTGGTAACCGTTGCCTATAGATATGAGCAGCACCATGGACATAACAGAGTATACTGTTTCGCCCATGATAATACCCCCCAACAGTATTTATGTATGTACATAGTAATCGTGCGTGCGTGCGTGCGTGCGTGCGTGCGTGCGTGCGTGCGTGAGTGTGTGTGTGCGTGTGTGTGTTCAATTAACAATTTATTTGTATTTTACCGTAATTCAGTTATTATAACATTGTCTTCCATGAAAGAACCGACCTCAATTGTGGAAAAATTATTTTCATTTAAAAAAAGCCAGTTATTTTCATTTTAAAACTGAACTAATTTTTAACAAAAATCCTATAGGACCAATTTGAAAGTTAAAAAAGATAAAATAAAAGAATCACCCAAATCGGTTTATAATTGACGGACTTATGAGGTAATAAATATAAAAAAAAACACCATCGAGAATGTCGTATTCCTGAAGTCGGTAGAAAAATAAAATAAACGCTAGATCAATATGCGCAATGCATCGTGCGGGCACCAAACCCCAAACCGCAGGTCAATAGGCCGAGTAACCGATCGGTGAACTTTTTATTCTTCCCAAGTACGAACAATAGGCCCGCACTTCTTAGAAACAATACGAACATACGCCGCTAACGTCAATCTATTATTAGCTTGCGGTACTTAGACGACGCGTTGTGTAATTCTGTACTATGGCTCATCTGCGCTTAAAACCTAAACCCTTTATTCATAAAAACAAACTTACAAACCTACTTCTACTATTACAGTGTTTTATCATTCATACGAATTGAGAATTTAGCACAAGAGTCAACAGGTTTATGAGAAATTTGGCCTTTTTATATGGATTGATACTTGCTGCTGATTTTCACCATTGTACAACCCGCCATAAACTAAAATTTTATCCCAACCATCTGGACGAGTGGCGGTCCTCCACCGTGCGTTTTTCAAGGCACTTTCTTCCACGCACAACCACTCTTTGGAATCAACTTCCAGCAGCAGTATTTCCGCACCGATACGACAACATAACCTTCAAGAAAAGAACATATTCCTTTTTAAAAGGTCGGCAGCACACCTGCAATGCCGTTAGTGTTGTGGGTGATCTTGGGCGGCGGTAGTCACTTATCACAAGGTGAGCCGCATGCTCGTTTGCCCACTGTGTTGTAAAAAAAATGAATAAGGGGTTATTCTTTTTTTTTTTGCCCACGGTTATGTATGTGTATTAAATTTATGTATTATATGCATTACCGAAGCAATTAAAGCGTCACCAAATCTTAACTGCGGTTGTTAACCTGCCTGTCAGGGAGAACCAGGGGGAGGTCTATATTCAGCAGTGGACCGTTACCGGCTGATATGATGATGATGATGAAAGTCACCACCACGGGAGCATTCTCTATCGATAGTAAAAAGAATCGTCAAAATCGATTTAGAATTGGCGACATCAGCGCGTAATATACACACTATAAAAATCTGATTAATGGAGAACCTCCTTCCATTAGAAATAGACTAAAAAGGTCATCACATAATAATATTATGGGGCATACGATATTTTTTGCCATTACTATCAATTTGAATTTATTTCTCGACTTTCAAACGATTTCCGTTTGCAACAAAACTTACATTATCTACTTTATGAGACACATCACTATTAGTTTTTTTTTTGTTCTATTCGCGAAAAGGTCAATGATCCAATTTATGAATTATCTGCAATCTTTTTAAAAATAAAGGGATATCCGGTGATAGTGTTGTGAACGATCTCGACAGTCGATTATGTAATGTAGTGTAATATCGATAAATTTCTTGTATTTATAATAACTATATATATTTATTTTTAGGAAAACATAAAATCAAATTAGATAATAAAATAAGAGTAAGAATAATAAGGTTACTCATCATCTTTATCATACCAGCTATCTAGTGTCCATTGTTGAATATAGGTATCCTCCAAAAGGAGGGTTTTGCCAGTAATTGCCACGTTTAGCTGGTGAATTGACAACTGCAGTTAGGTTTTCGTGATGTTCTAAGAGGGACGCTGCTGCCCATCCGTCGTCCTACCTTAGTTGCCTCTTACAACACCCACAGAAAAGAAAGGGATGGCCTATTTCGTGCTGGAACCACAAGGCATTAGGGTCACTAGTCAATGTTAATTTTATCACGAATTTTTGCAACATTGTTTTTTTTTGTTAAGCAAAATCTATTTGCATAAAGAATTAATGTAATTAAATGCTATAACACCTGCCTATTGTATACCATGTTTTATGTAATAAGGGTCTACAATTATAAAATCTAAATTAACACACTGCTCAGGCGTCGGTCATTGAACTTGGAAAATCTTTACGAAAGGGTCACATTGTTTGAGTAGTAAACTCATTGCTTAAGTATTGTAAAACAAAATTGGCAATAAAAAAAAAAAAAACAATGTACATTCTCCGTTGCATTCTCATCAACATAAAATTTTACATGAATTATTGTCCGATGACGCGATAGGTCCTTGATCTTCCCATGTGATTTTAGTGATGTAACGACATCAATGTTATCGACAAGTCATTTATTTCAAATTAATTTGCTGATATAATTAATTTTTATACAGATGTTTTTTTCATAAATATTATTAATATATTTAAAAACTCCATGGGTTCACAATTACAATTAAATCATCTGTTTCAAATACCTTCAAAATTTCTTAACCTAAAAGGTAACAGCTGCCTTGATATAAAATGTTAAATTGGTCTATAATCAAATTATGTGAATAAAAAAATATATAAATAATTAAAAATGTGAGTATACATATGTTCAAGAACCTTTTTGCATATTGCATTAGTAATTAATTGCAAATATTCTTAATGTTTTAAGATTAGCAATCCTTGCTTACTGTCATGTTTCTAGTTCTGTTTATATTACAATATTTATACTGAACAAACCTGTTTCATACTGAGCTTGTTTAAATGAGGCATTAAAATGGTAATGGTTAGAAAATATAAAATGATTAAATGTACTTTTAAACGCTATACACCGTTCTGTCATTACTAACTAACGACTTCCTATGAACTTGAAAGTAGCCATTAACGTCAGTTTTCGACAGTGCCAAATGTTAATTAAATAGATATTTTGGTCATTAGTATATTCGATTTATTTTTCATAGATTCAACTTTAATAATTTTTTTTAAGCGGTCCTATTAGTTCAACCAAAGCCATTAGCCATTTAATTCATCAGGTGAAATAGAAATGCGAGTGTAGAGATATGTATTCATTTAAAACAAATACATTTTGTCCCATAAAACAGGGTTTTCGATTCTTACAAAATACACCTATAAACGGCGACGAGATACAAACATTATATAGAAAATATATGAATTTAAAATGCAGACTCATGTGTTTACGAGTAATTTTACTTCGCAGTAAGCAGTTGTTTGCTCTGCAAATATGCTGTACTTCAATCTTCATATAGTCAATATAGAATCAAGACTATCATAAAGACTATTACAGATATTATAAATAGTTAAATAAAAAGGCAGTTAATTAATGTTATTTCACTTAATCGGACAAAAAATTGATTGTATTAATCATTTTATCTTCTTAATATAATAAAATTATAGCCAAGTGATGTCTGTATATGGGAGATATTGAAGAAAAAATAATATGAGGAATTTTAATAAGACAAATCGATGTTAAACCAATATTTTTTGGAAATTTTGTTTGTCTGTATATATGTTTGTGCCAGCATCACGCAAAAACTACAAAATCAAATTAAATGCGACGTCTAACTTTAAAACTGATATATGTTTTATTTTGTTACGTTAATTAGAATTGGTGTAATTAATTAGTGTTCCTGCTTCTAAAATCCACAAGTATGAAGTAGCATGCAAAAAGCTAATCTGTAATAATTCTAATAACATGAGATGCATCTCATTCTGTATTCTATGCACACAATTGAGTTCTTTATTCAAATCGGAAATTCTCAATATATATATGTATAATTATAAATTATTTTTTTATCGATATCGATACCGGACCACACTATTAAGGTCATCGGAAAACAATGATGCCCACAAAGTTGATTCACACGAGCTATCAAGAACACCAACGAATTTCCCAGGAGTTGTATGTTTTATTTTTTTTTTACTCAGTTGTATGAATAAATTTACATACAAACCTGACCGTATACGAGTACGCTCATGGAATTTAACGTAGCGGAGTGCCAATTTTTATTCAATGTTTTAGTTTTTTTTTTTTTTTATATTATGTGTGCTTAATTTGTATGCTACAGGAATTTAGGTTAGAGTATTTTAAAATAGTCTTATGAGTATTTATTAGTTATTTATGAGGATATGTTAATAATACATACATACATACAATAATAATATAATACACAGATTTTTATTGTATAATGGTTCCAAATTAATCTTTTTATATATATATATATATATATATATATATATATATATATATATATATATATATATATATATATATATATATATATATATATAAAAAATATTTTTGCCAATACTGAACTGATTTCGATGATTATTTTTTAGGCCTTTTTAGTTTCATATTCATATTTTTTTTTTATTAACTAATACAATACAATTACTACCGGTTTGACTTACGTGTAATTAGTTCGTAAAAGCTCAACTAGTTTCGGAATCATTTCGTGATCCTTAATTATGAGCGATATTTTTTTTTAATGAAATGGTAGGTAACCCCACTTGCGTTAACGATATACGCTGGCAGTGCACCAGTGAGGGATGATAGATGAGAATGAAAAAAGCAGGTCAGTTAGCCAATCGTGTTGAATACACTTGGAATTCAGCACGATTGTTTCCAGGGGGGACCACAGGGAGGTCGACCTGGTTGGGTATATTGCTAGTAATAGGAGGCCTTTAGCCTCCATTACTAACAATCCCTTCCCCACCTCGTCGTATCGTGAGCGATATTGACAAGAGCACGAGCCTGACTGCGTGCGGAAAAAATGTTATAGTGAGTTTGTGTGTTTGTTACCTGTTAACACCTTAACTACGCTACGATATTAGATACATGATAGATATCATTTGGTTTAGACATAAAGCAGTAATTAAATATATGTTGATTTCCATACTTTTTTATCGCAACTTAAGTGCGTACTTAAGTAAATTAGAACGTAGAAGTAAGTTAAATCTAGAGAATCTATAGGTGCAGATGTGCTCAAAGTTTAAATACGAAGTTACATTTAGTAATGGATGATATAAGGTAACATATTATTATTTATATAATACATATATACAAGTAATTATAATTTAAGATATATATATATTTAAAGATAAAAAAAAATATAAATAAAAAAAAAAACTCACGACATGAGAAATTTAGAAAATATAAGGGCATAAGAAGTAACACTAAGGAATTTTCTTTCAATCGCGAAAAACCTAACAAACATATTTTGAATACTTTGAGAACCACTGAACTAACCGGTCCATGGCACATTGTACCCAGTACCCAAGTGTTAATATCGCATTAAAATTGCTACCTAGCTCCAGGCCTATTATAGGATCCGATATCTACCTGAGCTCCTGGCTTGACACTTAGTCAATGTTGATATCGGGTTACAAGATCTGCTAGAGAACTTTCAACTTTAAAAGTTAACAAATATGCGCGGGATTCGTTTGGCGGTGGTATATTCGGTATTGTTATAAAATGTAGCCGAGTGCAAGATATGATCGCACGGCGGGAGCACCACAGTAATTAGAATTTCCTTCTGACGGTGTGGGATTCTATAGAAAAATATTGCGCGGCGGAAATAATTTAACGTTGTCAGTTCGCTGTCGCACATCTCAGTGGTTAGCGTCTTTGTGACGGTGAGGTCTGCGTTCGATTCTCGGGTCGTGCAAAGCGATGTGTTTTCCATACGGATCTATTATTACAAATTTTTATTTAATTTTCTTTAGTATGTTTTTTATACGACTTAGAATGGCAAACAAGCTGATGGTCCACCTGATGGAAAGTGGTAACCGTCGCCTATAGACATGAGCAGTACCATGGACATAACAGAGTATTCTGTTTCGCCCATGATACCTACCATGCGTTGCCATTCCTGAGGACTCAGGTGTTATTCCTCTGTAACCTGTAAATTCACGCCTGCAAATTAGGTTTATAGTTGACTGAATGTCGTATAAAACAAACATACATATACAATACAGATGAGTTGAGAACTTTCCCCTTTTCAAAGTCGTGTAATAAAACATGTTGTTTTTCAACAAACAACTTCCTCAAGTAACAAACAAATCCAACCATCCGGCCTGTTTCTCAGAACAAATGCCAGTCCTGCCTTCACAGACGTAGATATAAATAGATGTCGCAACTAAATATGAATTTTCTATTATTTTTAAAAGTACCAAGGTAAATTTTCCAGTATTTTTATTTTGGATTATAACTGGCGAAAATGAAATTTAAGAAATTTATGCGATATTTTCGCCAATGCTGATATGATTTTGAGAATTCTTCGTGCAGTTGTAGTTTCCTGATGGTTCCATATAAATTTTGATTTGAGCCAAATCTTGACGTTTATTTATTTATTTAAGGACAATCAACAAAGCATACATTTATATCTACTAAAAACATGACAATAAGGTTTCATTATAGTTTGGTTTTAAAATAAGACAATAAGTACAAACAACTCATTTCAGTCAGCCTAAATAACGATTTGGAGTTACCTGCGCATTAAATTAATTCCAAAGAGTGTATTTCATTCGACCAAAATTAATTTTTAGTTCTCATTAGAAATTAATGTCAAAAAATGCTTCGACGACATCTTTATAGCCATTTATACCGTTTTTAATGATATATTTTAATGGTAGAACCTCTACTAATAATAACAGTAGCCAATCTTTAAATGTTGACAGTCGCACGCATACTAATTGGTAGAGAAATTAAACGAAAGAGATCCACTAACTGGTGATATGGACTTCCGCAAAATAATACCTAGTTCCATAAAATATTGTATTTTTTTTTTATACAACTGATGGAAAGTGGTAACCGTCGCCTATAGACATGAGCAGTACGAGGTCTGTCCGGAAAGTTCGTATAAAAGTGTTCTGGAATGCGAGAAAGAGGAGTGGGGAGGCCAGGTAAGCGCAGGACCCCTTCCTTATGTCCCTAACAATGCTTCAGTTCTGGTCTGACCGCCGTGCGGTGCGAACTGGCTTGTCACGCCATCTGTGAAGTTACCTCTTAACGAAACCCCGTCGGCATGGAGCCCGCTTCCGTTGAAGAGCAGCGCGTCGTAATCAAGTTTCTCTCGAAACTCGGCAAGAATGGCCGTGAAATTTTTGCCGATCTCAGAACAGTTTATGGGGATGATGCTGTGAAGGAACCAACCGTCCACAAGTGGCTAAAAAGATTCAGAGAGGGCCGAGAAAGCGTTCAAGATGACCCACGTTCAGGACGTCCTTCCACTTCACATTCCGACGAAAACGTGGAAAGAATTCGAACTTGTGTTAATGGGGACCGTCGTTTAACGGTCAGACAGGTGGCTGAAGAGCTTAATTTGGGCAAAACCGTGGTCCACGAAATTCTAAGAAACGAACTTCAAATGAAAAAAATTTGCGCCAAGATCGTTCCGTGAGTTTTTGAGTAAAAATTCCATTACGGTGACCGAACACCCCCCCTATTCGCCGGATTTGGCCCCGTGTGACTTCTTCTTGTTCCCAAAAACCAAATTGGTACTTCGGGGGCGGCATTTGGGGGACATAAATGAGATAAAAAAAGCTACGACGGGGCAGCTGAGAAACCTACAACCAGAGGACTTTCAAGGAGCCTTCTCACAGTGGAAACGGCGTTGGCACAAGTGCATTATGTCACAGGGGGAGTACTTTGAAGGGGATAAAATTGATTTAGATAATGAGGCATTGATGGACGAACGTGCAAATTTGTAATTGGAAAGGACATACAAATAATGTAAGGAAGCGTATAAACAGTTTTGTGTATGCTCTAAGAAGGTTAAAAAGAGAAGCCAATGAAACCACAGTCCTTACCGCTTACCACGGTTATGTAGGATCGATATTGAGATACGGACTTCTACTATGGGGAAATTCGGTATTAGTAAGAAAAGTTTTTATCGCGCAAAAGAAATGTATAAGAGCGATTTGTGGTGTTGGTCCAACAGAATCTTGTAAACCTCTATTTAAAAAATTAAAGCTTTTGACGCTTACCTCAATGTATATCTATGAGGTGGGAATATTTGTAAAAAAACATTTGTATTTATTTACAACAATGACAGAATATAATAAATTCACACCCAGAGACCCCACACAACTGAAACTACCCACCTGTAAGTCAACGCTGCATCAACAAAATTGCGGTGTAATGGCTATTCGAATTTATAATAGGATACCAAAAAAAATAAGAGAATTGCCATTAAATTATTTTAAATTAAAATTGAAAACATGGTTAATAGAAAATAATTTTTACAATATTAATGAGTTTTTGTAAAATACAAATGCTGTGACATTGACTTAGTTGAAATTTAAATTGTAATTTTAATTTTATTTGACATTTTTATCATTTTATTATTTGTAGTAGCTTTATTGACTGTTTGTAATGCATGACCAAAGTGACACTTCGTACTAATAGTGATTTATTGTATATATAATTGAGAATTAAATATATGATGTACCTGTATAAAATAGAAAATGGATAAATTCAATAATTAATATTTGCATGCCATTTGATGTGGCGAAACATAATGGACATCTTATAAACTTCACAAATGCAACACCTTTTCTACAATGTTTCTAGCAAATAAATTTCATTTCATTTCATTTCATTTCAAATGTGGGCCGAGGCGTAGCCGAGGCACACTTACGTGAGTCCATCAATGCCTAGTTGTGGCCAAGGCTTGTATAGTACTTTTCTCAAACAATGCCCGGAAATCAAAAACACAATTTTACTTTTTAAGTTCAATGACGAATAACGAACAATAATAATTTTTCACGCGCCATAATGTTCCTTTATTTTTTTTTCAATGAACAGCTTTCTGTTTGCAAGCCAGTTTGAAATTTAAATAAAACCTTATATTAGTTACCTCCTTGGTAGCCATGTTTCGAAGTAAAAGGTCATTCCATTTTTAAATTACAGAACAGATATGAGTTTACATAGTAATTTATCTGGCCGCAAAACACGACAGATATGGATTTTCATACAACTTTTGCCGGCCGCTGCCCGCATGTATCTGGCCAGCACGGCAATTTTGATTTATCTCTAAGAAGATTGTCAAAATAATGCTCACATTTCCAAGCATGTTTGAGAAAAAGATTATTATTTATTTATTTGTTTATTTAAATTTTAATGCACAGTGAAATCCTTTTTTTTTTTTTTTTTACAACACAGGGGGCAAACGAGCATGCGGCTCACCTGATGGTAAGTGACTACCGCCGCCCATGATCACCCACAACACCAGCGGCATTGCAGGTGTGCTGCCGGCCTTTTAAAAAGGAATATACTCTTTTCTTGAAGGTTATGTTGTCGTATCGGTTCGGAAATACTGCTGCTGGAAGTTGATTCCAAAGAATGGTTGTGCGTGGAAGAAAGTTCCTTGAAAAACGCACGGTGGAAGACCGCCACTCGTCCAGATGATTGGGATGAAACTTTAGTTTGTGGCGGGTTGTACGGTGGTGAAAATCAGCAGCAGGTATCAATCCGAACAATTCCTCAGAACACTCCCCATGATAAATTCGGTAGAAGATGCACAGAGATGCAACATCTCTGCGCAGTTTCAGTGGATCAAGTCGGACAGTAAGGCGTTGACTATCGATAATTCGAGTCGCCCGACTCTGAATGCGGTCTAACGGAAGGAGTTGGTACTGTGGCGCTCCTGCCCACAGGTGAGAACAGTATTCCATATGCGGCCTGACTTGGGCTTTATATAATTTCAGGCGGTGTTCTGGCATGAAATATCGTCCTATATATCCTATTTACATTTGGTGGACTTAACACAGGATGGTGTTCTCTACTAGTCAATGATTGGGCAAACAGACAAATAAGATGGCGATGCATTAATGAATTGAGGAAACCTATGACTATACTTAGTACATTTATATATTATAAACATATCGTCATAGTCGTAGAATACTGATGGATCTATATATGTAATATTTGTCAGATCCGTCAGTATTCTACGACTATGATGATATATTTAGACTAATAGAAACATACACATAATGTATACATAAATAAATATATAAAATATTACTATAACAAATAATTAACTGTATTAGAAGAGCAAATAGAACGAATTTTATCTGATCTTTTTGGAATTGTTTCACGTGATCGTGTTGGCAACCGATTTTCACTATTCTTTTTGCAACTGACCTGCCTTCATCCTCACTTATCACCATCACTCACAGGTACACCGATAGCACAAACAAAGTTATGGTTCTATCATCAACCATCAAGTACAATCGATCTCTACGTGTTTTGCGGAGCAAAAAGGAGCAACTAGCCAATTCGACCTTGACTTAGTGTTTGTACCTAAACTTTGAAATGCTGTATCCACTCCTTTTGATTTACCTGAAACAAAAAAAAAATAAGTAGTTGCATTATATTTATTATATTGTATACAAAATCAATAGGGACAAAATTGGTATGGGCTGTCACCTTATTACTGCTGTGCGGTCTCGGCATAGAATGGGTCAACACTTCTTTTCCCATAGGTGTCGTAAAAGGCGACTAAGGAAACTTAATGGTCGAAAGATAGGTAGGAGCGTCACTCTAAAAACATCACCAAAACCTAACTGCGGTGCGGGAGAAAGGGATTGTTAGTAATAGAGACTGAGAATCCCATTGCTAGCAATATACCCAACCAGGTCGACCTCCTCGCGGTTCCCCCTGGAAACTATCATGTTAATTCCTGATGAATTCATCATGACGGGCTAACTGGCCTGTTTTCATCCTCATCGATCACCCTTCACTGGTGCTCCGCCAGCGTATCTCGTTAGCACAGGTGTGGTGATCATTCCACTTTCATCCAATAAAAAAAAAAAACACTGGTGCTCTGCCAGCGTATATTGATAGTGCAGGTGGAATTACCATTACATTTTCTTCCATTATTGCTTGCAAAAATTATCATCAAAATCGGTAACGAAAAAATTCTTTCTGGTACCATTTCAGATCCTATTAATATTATAAACGTATACGTTCATGAAGATGGGGACCAGAGGGAGACTTTGTACAAAAGTCGATTGCTTGGGTACCTCTGTCCCATTCGTGTTTCAACCGTGAAGCAGTTGTGTTTGCATAACTGTGTTTCGGTTTGAAGGGTGGGATATGGCGTGAATTTACTGGGTACAGAGGAATAACACCTGAGTCCTCAGGAATGGCAACGCATGGGGGGTATCATGGGCGAAACAGTATACTCTATTATGTCCATGGTACTGCTCATGTCTATAGGCGACGGTTACCACTTTCCATCAGGTGGGCCGTCAGCTTGTTTGCCATTCTAAGTTGTAAAAAAAAAATGTTTGAATGATTGTATGTTCGTTACTCAATCACGTTTAAATGGCTGAATGGATTTAAATGAAATTTGATACACGAATAGGTTACATTCCTACTTAACACATAGAACACTTTTATTATTTACATATGTAGGTATAAAGAGTAGTAAGGTAAGGTAGTAAGAGATCCCTTTATGGGATAAGTCCGCCATTGTATATTAAATCATATATCAGTGCTTAATTTGAATTATGTACAATAAAGATTTTACAATACAATACAACACTCGTATGCAAAACTTTTTTTTTTTACAACACAGGGGGCAAACCAGCATGCGGCTCACCTGATGGTAAGTGACTACCGCCGCCCATGGTCACCCACAACACCTACGGCGGCATTGCAGGTGTGCTGCCGGATTTTTAAAAAGGAATATGCTCTTTTCTTGAAGGTTATGTTGTCGTATCGGTTCGGAAATACTGCTGCTTGAAGTTGATTCCATAGAGTGGTTGTGCGTGGGAGAAAGTGCCTTGAAAAACGCACGGTGGAGGACCGCCACTCGTCCAGATGGTTGGGATGAAATTTTAGTTTATGGCGGGTTGTACGACGGTGAAAATCTGCAGCAGGTATCAGTCCGAACAATTCTTCAGAGCACTCCCCATGATAAATTCGGTAGAAGATGCACAGAGATGCAACATCTCTACGCAGTTTCAGTGGGTCGAGTCGGACAGTAAGACGCCAATCGTCAACAATTCGAGCTGCCCGACTTTAAATGCGGTCTAACGGAAGGAGTTGGTACTGTGGCGCTTCTGCCCACAGGTGAGAACAGTATTCCATGTGTGGCCTCACTTGAGCTTTATACAGTTTCAGGCGGTTTTCTGGCGTGAAATACCGTCTCACCCTATTGAGCACCCCCAACTTTTTGGAAGCTATCTTAGCTTTTGCCTCCAGATGACCGCAAAACTGACCGAACTGTGGGACTGTGGGAACCGAAGACTGTGGGAAATTGCTAGTTATGTATGTACATAAACATTTTGTACAATATTTTCCGTTCTAATATTATTTATTACAAACGTAGTTAATATTACTTACAAGCTAAATGAGTTAAATATTAAACTAACTTATACATACAGACACTTATCTTGTGTCAGATAAATAAGCATGTCTATTCATAGAATAAATCGTACCGGGAAACCATAGGAACGAATACATACGAGCGGCTTCCGTTTTGATTTATCCCCCATTGAATTGCATGTATTTATATCATGTATTATGGTGAAGTGCGTAATAAGTCAGTTATTGTACATCGCTAGCTGCTGTACTAGCTACTGGGTGTATTGGACATAGTATTATAGGGTAAGCTAGGCAGACACTTAACGTCCAGAAATGGGTATCCCTCTTAAAACATTCCCAAAGGCCTAACTGCGGTTGTCAACCCGCCCATCAAGCGTGGCAACTAATGACACAACTATCCTTATAAGGAAGGCTTATGTCCAGCAGTGGACAGTTAACGGCTGAAATAATAATTATTTTGTAACAAAATTTTATTAGTTTTAAATTTTAACCCAAAACGGGATTGTTTCGAGTTAGTATTTAACCTACTTTGTATGGGTAAGTAGGATTATTACCCATATAAAATAAATAAAGTAAGTAATTCTTGTATATATCGGTAATATAGTGGAAAGTAATTATTTGTGACATTAACGGAACATGTCAAGTTATTATGTGTTAACGATTATCGATATTAGAACAAAAAAGAGACATAAATTAATTGTGATCGTTCTATGATTTATGGCCACCATTAACTCTTCAATTGACATTATCAATTGAATTTAATTACTGAGAGTGTAGATACATTGTACATTGTAAAAGCAAGTGTTTTTAAGAAAGCATTATTTTATTTTTAACGACTTCAAAAAGTGGAGGTTCTCATTTAGACAGTATTTTCTTGAGTATGTAATGTATGAGTACATAGAATCTTCGTCAATGATGATATTTTTTTTAAATTTATACTAATCATTACTCTAATGTTATATAGATTATATAACATTTAACATGACTGAAATATAGGTATTTTTCTACAGATACAAAAACGCGAATTTTTAACAGTTATTTCGCGTTTTTAACGCGAATTTTTAATTTATTTTGAATTAAGTATTTTTTTTTTTTGTAATCGATAGATTTTACTTTTTTTTTTATTCTTTACATTGCATTGCAGGAGATCAGTGGAAGCATGTGGCTCAGGACCGTTCCTTATGACAGTCTATGGAGGAAGCCTATGTTCAGCACTGGACAGATTTCATCATTTTCAATTCTCGTCATTTGATTCCTACCAAATTTAATACGAAACGAGTATATTTTTTATTGGATGATAATGGAAGGGCAATCCGGGAGGACCACGTGGAAGTCAACCTGACAGGGTATATTGCTAGCAATGGGACTTGTAGTCCGAATTACTAACAATATCTCCCTCCTCTCCGAAACGTGCATATTATAATATATGGAAATATTTCTAAATAGACAGACAGATAAACATATATTCGCAAGTCTGTAACAGCCGTTACATATCAGGTATGTGGCAGTAAACAATAAAGAGATTATGTCGTTTCACAGTTATCTGGCACTGTCCAGTAACTGTTGTCTCAACAGATCGACTTGTTTATTTAAATTTAACTCCAGTATTTATAACTAGTTGACACTCTCAGCTTTGTCTGCGTGTTTTGCAATAACACATTTTATTTCGCAAATTTGGAAAATATGATTTATTTAAATATATATATAGAAGTTATGGTAGAATATCACATACACTCATTCTGAAACATTGTTTACCAGAGGGAGACTTTGTACAAAAAGTCGTTTACTTGAGCACCTCTGTCCCATTCGTGTTTCTTCCGTGAAGCAGTTCTGTTTGAAAGGCTGTGTTTCGGTTTGAAGGGTAGTATATGGCAGTGAATTTACAGGGTACAGAGGAATAACAGCTGAGTCCTCAGAAATGACAACGCATGGGGGTATCATGGGCGAAACAGTATACTCGTGACGTGTTTTGTTTACGCTCCAAGTAATAACATAGAAATTATTATAAAAATCAACTAGTTCCATATAAATTTCATAGAGGAATAATTCTAATGGTAGGATCTTCAAAGTGACACGGTTTGCATTTACTGCAGTGAAGTATCATAGTAGAAATTAGTAAATTAATAAGTGACTTAGATCGAGTGTGATTCGTGACATTATCATCTACCCACATATTTTGGATTATATCACCTTTTTGCTCACTGGTTGTATGGATTATTACTAATTATATTTCATAGCATTATAACATTGTGGCTCTGCATACCAGGCCTGTGAGTGAGTACGGGATCAAATCGCGATTCGAACGGTTATTATTGTTGTATATACATATATATATATATATATATATATATATATATTGCACAATTCAAAATGAATACGCTAAGGAAGAATAATATTGTCTGCGCTGGGTGCTTGAATGGTATCGAAAATAAGCGATGTTTGATCTGCAGTGCCTGTAAACAAAACTATGATTTGGAATGTGCTAATGTATCAGAGTCACGTTTCTATAACACCATGACACAGAAGCATAAAGACTCCTGGAAGTGTCTCTCATGCAAGTCAAGGGTTCCAAAAAAGGACAACACAAATACTCCTATCAGACCGGAGGCAGACAACGTGACACAGAGACGCGGGGGTAGTGCGCTCTCACCGGACCGTTCTTCGGCTTCACCGGAACATATGGCGAACACGACTACAAATGAAATGCTGCTAAAGGAAATACGTCTTCTTCGAGATGACATGAGGGAGATGCATTTGCAGATGCAATCGTTTACCGATACTATTAGTAGTTTAAATTTAAGGATAGATGCATGTGAAAACCGATTGGATGAATTGGGTATACGTATGGATAAAATGGAACGACGCACTAGCACTGATTCCGTGTTCCAAAGTGACACATCATTGTTATAGTCGATTGAAAACTTAAAAATCGAGCTCAATGATAGGGATCAAGATTTGTTGCTCAATGACCTTCAGATCTCATGCATACCTGAACAAAAGGGAGAAAATGTCACGCATAATGTGATTAGCATAGCTAGCAAGTTGGGCATGCAGCTGACAGTGCAAGATATAACCAGTGCAGTGCGGGTCGGAAGGTTATTAGATTCTGATAATAAAGTCTCGGGTCGACCACGCTTGGTGGTGGTACGACTGGCGCGTCGCGCCCTGCGTGATCAGTTGCTCCAGGCTGCAAGGGTTCGTCGTGGTGCCACTACAGAAGGCACAGAGATTCCAGGGCCACCAAGTAAATTTTATATAAACGAAAGACTGACACTAAAAAACAGACAGTTATTTCAGCGAGCACGTGAGCTTGGAGTACGCCACAACTGGCGATACGTATGGACAAGGGACGGCAAAATATTTGTAAGGCAACATCAAGGTGAGGATACACCACGGTATCGTATAAGTACAGATAAAGATCTTACCAGGGTTTTTGGATCGGCGGCCGTTCAATAATAAATATCTCTTTATTATATATCTTAAATTTATTTATAAGCTATTTCCTTTAATGTTTAAACGATTTAAAGTTAAATATAATTCAGTAAGTTATAAAAATTATGGAATAGTGTATTTATGTAGATTTGAATGTGTTAAGAGTATAGCCTTATCAGTGCAGTCTTACTTAAAATGTCTATCTGTATGCTATAAAAATGTATATACGAGGTTTGTCCGGAAAGTACGTATAAAAGTTTTTTAAAAATTTTATTTTACAATTATTCAGGTAAATCAATTTTATCCCCTTCAAAGTACTCCCCCTGTGACATAATGCACTTGTGCCAACGCCGTTTCCACTGTGAGAAGGCTCCTTGAAAGTCCTCTGGTTGTAGGTTTCTCAGCTGCCCCGTCGTAGCTTTTTTTATCTCATTTATGTCCCCCAAATGCCGCCCCCGAAGTACCAATTTGGTTTTTGGGAACAAGAAGAAGTCACACGGGGCCAAATCCGGCGAATAGGGGGGGTGTTCGGTCACCGTAATGGAATTTTTACTCAAAAACTCACGGACAACAAGAGAGGTGTGGGCAGGGGCATTGTCGTGGTGAAGAATCCAACGCCCCTCTCGCGCCAATTCTGGACGAACTCGTGCCACACGAGCTTTGAGGCGTCTGAGCACATCGACGTAGAATTTTCCATCAACTGTCTGGCCTGGAGGGACGAATTCTTGATGGACAATCCCCCGAACATCGAACTCTTTCTCGGCCCTCTCTGAATCTTTTTAGCCACTTGTGGACGGTTGGTTCCTTCACAGCATCATCCCCATAAACTGTTCTAAGATCGGCAAAAATTTCACGGCCATTCTTGCCGAGTTTCGAGAGAAACTTGATTACGACGCGCTGCTCTTCAACGGAAGCGGGCTCCATGCCGACGGGGTTTCGTTAAGAGGTAACTTCACAGATGGCGTGACAAGCCAGTTCGCACCGCACGGCGGTCAGACCAGAACTGAAGCATTGTTAGGGACATAAGGAAGGGGTCCTGCGCTTACCTGGCCTCCCCACTCCTCTTTCTCGCATTCCAGAACACTTTTATACGAACTTTCCGGACAGACCTCGTATATGCGGTGGTTACAGTGCCTCTTTACTATTATTTTATGTTAAGTATCAATCTTTAAATTATGAAAACAATGTGGTAATCTTAAGCATTGATCATGGAGTTTTTTTTTTACTATT
The DNA here is from genome assembly GCF_026898425.1 of Galleria mellonella. NCBI lineage: Eukaryota > Metazoa > Arthropoda > Insecta > Lepidoptera > Pyralidae > Galleria > Galleria mellonella. Next base: position 2,306,040 of record NW_026441995.1, on the reverse strand, counting down.
GTTTTCTATTAGATGTCAACCTGGTACCTGTAAAAATAGCTTATTATATTTTTTCATTGTAGTGATATGTTACTGTGTTTTTTTAAGAAATATCAATCTAGATATCATATAAATAGTGTTGTGTATTTGTGTATTGATTGGTGTACCTGGTTATTATTGTTTTTTATTCAATACGAGTATGAATATTTAAAAAGTGTAGTAGTATATTTTATTAATTGGAACAATAGTTTACTATTATTTTCTGTTGCATATCTATATATAAATCATTGGGACGATTTTTTATGTATGTTCATGGATATTAATACCACATTAATAATATTTTTTGTTAAATATCAGTCGACAGGCTGCGTCCTGTATTTATATTTTGATTGTAGTGCCTACTTACAGATGTTTTTTATTAAATATCAGTTTGTAGGTTCTGGGAATAATGTGGTTAATTTATCTATGGATAATAATGTATTATCACTTCTATCCAGTAATTTATCGAGAATATTCAGATATTTTTTAACCACTTGTTATTGGAAATGCAAACATTATTGTGATAGATCTCTAATTATGTGTCAATATGGTTTAATGTGTGAACAGAAATTACATAACTCTTGTAACAGATATTTGCTGCCTATCAGTAGAATTAAAATTAATAAATGTGAAGGAAATGATTAAAAAGTCAATCAGTTTTCGATTAGGTCTCATAAATATACGTTCTTTAAATACCGGTCAGGATGAGCTAGTGGCAGCAGTGAATAACTATAGACTAGATGTGTTGGCAATAAACGAAACGTGGTTAAAGAATGATCAGACGGGGCTAGCGCCTGCGATCCCGGGTTACGTTTTTAAACACAAGGCTAGAAAAACGGGTTCGAGAGGTGGAGGTGTAGGTTTTTATTACAAAAAAGGACTGCGGATACGAGTACTGCCACATCCCACTTCTGATTTAGAGCAGATGTGGGTGGAATTGCACCTTCCGGGAACTGCTCGTTTAGCTATAGGAACAGCATATAGACCAGAGTCAGTTTCGGTAGATACTGCTATTGAAAATCTTAGTAGCTCGTTGGACACTTTTTCGAGTTATGATTCAATTTATATACTCACAGACTTCAATGTAAATATAAATAATAAGGGAGCCTCGTCTACATCTGCTTTGACAACCTTTCTATTTCAACGAAATCTTTACCAACTTGTTAATGAACCAACAAGGGTGACTGATAATACTTCGTCACAAATAGATCTTGTAATTACTGATACACCGGCCATCTGCTCCGGAATTTACGTCTATCACAACCCAAAGCTTAGCGATCATGCCATGGTGGTGGCAGAACTTAAAATGAATAAACCACAGCGAAGTCCGCAATATATATATAAGAGGATTCAAATATGTACTACAAATAATGTAGACCAGTCATTGATACCAGATCATCTTATGAACCCCGACGCTGTTAACAATTTTTTTCTTGATGTTCCCAATGATCCACAAAGTAACAGAGTGAATAACAAACCCATATCAAGGAAAATGGTGAGCAATGAATTTAATATCACATCGTGTGACGAGGAGAAAATAATTAAAATAATCAATGCAGTCAATACTAAAGCTTGCGGCCACGATGGAATAACTATAGAAATGCTGAGAATGACACTCAATGTTACCCTTCCTATTATTACAAAATTAATTAACGATTCAATCTCATCCAATTATTTTCCCCAAGAATGGTCAATTGCTAAAATTAAACCAATTCCAAAAGGATCAGAAGTTAATGATTTTAAAGATCTGCGGCCTATTAGTCTTCTCCCGATCCTGTCCAAAGTAATAGAAAGGGTGGTTTATGAGCAGCTCGCAGAGTATCTTGAAAGCGAAAATCTGCTACCAAAATTGCAATCGGGATTCATAAGTAATCATGGGACGGCATCTGCCCTCTCCAAAGTCACTGATGACATACTAAAGTCATCTGATGATGGAAAGGCAAGTATGCTGGTTCTTTTAGACTTCTCACATGCCTTCGATTGTATAAATCACGAACTTCTTTTGACGAAAATGTCATATAATGGCGTGTCGTCTGCGGCATGTAGATGGTTTGCTTCGTTTTTGGAGCATCGACGCCAATACGTGGAGATGCGGACAGATCAGGGTGTTATAACTAAATCTCAAATAAAAGCTGTTAATAGAGGAACGCCGCAGGGCTCCATACTGAGCCCTTTATTATTTTTGATATATACATCTGATCTTCCTGCTAACATTAGAAATTGCCAGCTACATCTTTACGCGGATGATACCCAACTTTACTACTCTTTCGAACCTGAAAATTTAAGACAGGCGGAAATAAATATAAATAATGATTTGAATTCGCTTCTCAAATGGTGTCACTGTAATGCTCTTGTACTAAACCCTACGAAGTCCAAGTTTTTGGTATTGGGTAATAAAATGCAGTGCAAGAAAACTAAACGCCAATGTCCTCAGATTCTTGTCAATAACCAGCCAATAGAAAGAGTTGAAACTGCAAAAAATCTTGGACTTTTATTTGATGAGGAATTACGCTTCATAGAACATGTAAATACAAAGATAAGATTAGCATTTTATAAACTTAAAACACTTTATCATGTGAGGAAATATTTGAGCATACCAGTTCGTGTAACTCTAGTGGAGTCTCTAGTATTGTCCCTTTTCAACTATTGCGACACAGTATATGGCCCTAGATTGCTAGAGCGAACTCGAGGATCTATTCAGCGAGTACAAAATGCCTGCATACGTTTTTGCTATAACATCACTAAACGAGAACATATTACACCATATTACAACAAAAATGATATATTGAATATGGCTTCACGAAGAGAGCTTCATTTCTCTTGTTTTGTTCAGAAGATTGTTCATAGTGGACGGCCAGAATATTTGTACGAGAAACTGGACTGGGTTAGAAATAGACATCATAGAGGACTTCGAGAGTGCAGATTAAATATATTAAAAATTCCACCACACAGATCTGCAAATTATAGAGGAGGTTTTAAATTTACAGCCGCAAAAATTTGGAACGACCTGCCTCCACCATTACACCAACCTTTAACACCATTACATTTTAAAAACTTAATGAAGAAAAGGATTTTACTTATGCGGAAGCAACCCTCGGATCGTGGAGCTGGCTCTCGTCATCGAATGTAGTGCATCGAAATTGTATATCACTTTTAAGGGTTTTTTTTTTTCTTGTCACTAATTTGGTACATTGGATTCTTGTTCTGTTATATTTTTTTTTCTTTTATTCATTGTTTTTATACTTGTTTATTTTAGTTTTTGTATTGTTTTCTTTTATTTTTTATGTAATATCTACATCAATATATATATTTGATAATGAAACGGTGCCCCGTGTAGGTGCAAACTGAAAATCAGCGCTGAACGAACATCAGTCCAGCAAAAGCTGAGTTTGTACCTATTGCCAGGCGCATACGATTAATGGACAATATATTGATTAATTAATATATGTACATTATAATTTGTGAAGAATGGCAATAAATTTTATTATTATTTTTTTATTTTATTTTTACTCTGTTATGTCCACGGTACTGCTCATGTCTATAGGCGACGGTTACCACTTCCCATCAGTTTGTTTGCCATTCTAAGTTGCATAAAAAACTCCTTTTTTTATGCAACGTATGGTCGGAAAATATATTTATCTTAAAATGATAAACATAAATCAGCCGTTAATTGCCCACTGCTGAACATAGCCCTCCACTACAATGGGATGTTTTACTAGAAGTTGCCATGCTTGGCCGGCGGGTTGGCAACCGCAGTTGGGCTTTGGTGGTGTCTTAAGAGAGACGCTGCTGCTGCTGCTGCTTTAGTCGCCTCTTACGACACCCACGGGAAAGGAAGGGGTGGCTCATTCTATGCCGGGATCACACGGCTAATGCGCTTGGGGGGTATCATGGGCGAAACAGTATACTCTGTTATGTCCGTGGTACTGCTCATGTCTATAGGCGACGGTTACCACTTTCCATCAGGTGGGCCGTCAGTTTGTTTGCCATTCTAAATTGTATAAAAAAAATACAAATTTATTTTACTCACAAAATTATTTTGTACACAAATTGATTTGTAGTGTCCCTACCGATATTCAGTTTCTTGCGAATCATTAAAAATTAAAAAAAAAGGAAACAATAAAAATAACAATTCAGATGAATCTATTTAAATAATGATGTTTTTTATTACATTTAATTCTATTCTTTTCTATATTATTCTATACATTTCCAATGGTACAGTTATGGTATATTTTTAATAAAAAAAAAAGAAACATAATAAACGTGACATTACGTATAATTTATAGTAGAAGTCAAAAAGCATAATGTAAAAAATCATAATGTAATATTTTTTTCTTTCTAACGTCCAGTAAAAAAAAAAAACAGATAAGAAACTTGACGCATTTACGGAGTACATAGGCACCGTGAAATCTGTATTGTATTTTTGAACTACATACAGCACGTTCATAACATGACAACTTTCAACTGTGTTACTCAATAACATTTTGTAAAACTCCAACATTGCTTTTACTTAACATTTATTATGATTATATATTATATATTTTAATATTAAACTCATTATATTAAATTACTCGAGTTATATACAATTAGAAGTGAGATTTAGAAAGTGTGGCATCTACGTTCGTATACCAGGCACGTGATAATTATTTGAATCTCGTTAAAAATTGATTGTACATATGACGCAGCGTTTCTGTAATGTTTTTAGAGCGGTCTGTTATTGGTAAACTCACCAGAGGGAGGCTTTGTACAAAAGTCGTTTGATTGGGCACCCCTGTCCCATTCGTGTTTCTGTCGTGAAGCACCTGAACCACCTGATGGAAAGTAATAATCGTCGCCTATAGACATGAGCAGTACTATGAACATAACAGAGTATACTGTTTCGCCCATGATACCACCCCATACGTTGCCATTTCTGAGGATTTAGGTGTTATTCCTCTGTACCCTGTAAATTCACTGTCATATCCCACCCTTTACTACGAAACACAGCCATGCAAACACAGCTGCTTCACGGTAGAAACACGAATGGGACAGAGGCGCTCAAGGAAACTTTTGTACAAAGTCTCCCTTTGGTTCTGGTTTGTGAATTCTTTTTTATATTATGTTTGTTAGCTCGTAACTCTATTAGTTGTAAACCGATTTCGAAATTCTCTTTTTATCTGAAAGTACATACTTATAGCATTATATCATATATATAATCTAAATTATTTTTGAATTTACATACATGTACATATATATATATATATATATATATATATATATATATATATATATATATATATATATATATATATATATATATATATATATATATATATATATATATATATATATATATATATATATATATATATATATATATATATATATGTATCTCTTTTTTTCTATATACACATTCATATATTCACATCTATTACTTGTGCTGGTCATATGTCAAGCATTATGTATTTATTTATAAGAAATGCTTTATATTCTCTTCTTAATATATAAATAAAAACATTGTATGTATATACGTAGTGGTATAACTAGCAGATTTTCACAATGACTTTATAAAAACGGTTCTTCAAAAAAATCCACTTTTAATTTATTTATGTTAAAACACAGAGGAGAAATAAAAAACTGGTATTTTTTTTTAAAGATTTTACAAAAAGAAATCACTAAAATGCTTATTTAAAATAGAGTTAAAAATCGCTTGGGGAAAATGGCGGATTAACGATGCGAAAGCGTGGTTTTCTAGTTTGTTTGGACGAGTGACTTGTAAGTGGACACTTCGTTCCTTGTTAAAATTAATGGGCCGTGAAAACATGGTCGAGTTACAATAGACCATGGCGATTCCACGTTTACGCTTTTGTTTTTAGGAAAAAAAAGAATCGAGAACCGATTTCGATGATGGTTTTTTTTTTATTTATAGTTTATTTTTTAACTGAAACATTTTATTTACTTTTCGATTTCATACTTATAACTTATGAGTTCCGTTAGTCGCCACTTACTACACCCACGGGAAAGGAAGGAGTGGACTATTCTATGCCGGGACCTAGACAGCTTTTATATACCTTGGTATAAATATTTACACTGACACATTTTTAATTGTTCAGATTTTGAACAACAATCTATGAAATGTATGAAAAGATTGATGAATGTGGAAGAAGCAAAAGAGGTTTGTTTGAATTGAAGCATTTGGAGTTCCATTGTCTCTGCCTACCCTAATGGTAGACAGGCGTGACAGATATGTATGTATGTATGTAAAACAATCTATTATGCCTTTAGTGTTCATTCCATATGGCCACATTTCGTTGAACATATTGAAATTGGTAGGCACTATCTTACCATAATTTAATTAATTATCAGTGCTTACAATCACCGGAGAGTTAATCGTTAATATAAACTGACACAGAGTTTCAGATGTCGGCCACACTCGTTTGTCTATCACAGTGTGTAATGATTACGTGGATTCTATACTATTATAGCAATAAAACTACCTTCCGATAATTCAAGACGAGACGGTCAATATCAATAATAAAAACATGTTTGGATCGAAATAAAAAACGTTCTGGTCCAATTTCAAAGTATGTACCAGTATTACGGTACATTTCTGTAATCCTGTTATAATTCGACTAATGAATTTTGTGGGAAAGAAAGGGTCGTTGACCTTCCTGTTTCTTTATTTGTAACTATAGTCGTTAATTTATAACTGATACAAAAATTACTGTTATTCTTAAAATAACATCCGCAAAAGAACCAAAGTAAACAGATATAGCCCGAAGGATAAGCAAGCTGAAGTGACAATGGGCTGGTCACGTAGCTCGAAGAACTGATATCCGATGGGGAAGGATCTTGAGTGGCGACTCCGTATGGGCAAACGCAGTGTGGGACGCCCCTACTCGATGGAGTGACGACCTCAAATCAAATGTATTTTTTTTGATGGGTGAAAATGGTATGGTAACCCCGCCTGCGCTAACGGGATACGCTGGCGGAGCACTAGTGAAGGGTGATAGATGAGAATGAAAACAGGCCAGTTAACCCATCATGATGAATTCATCAGGAATTAATCATGATAGTTTCCAGGGAGAACCGCGAGGAGGTCGACCTGGTTGGGTATATTGTTAGCAATAGGATTCTCAGTCTCCATTACTAACAATCACTTTCCTCCCAATCAAATGTATTGCAGGAAGTTAGTGGATGCAAGTGACTCAGGATCGTTCTTTATGCCATCTATGGGGGGGGGGGGGGAAGGATTGTTAATAATGGGGTTTAATGAACCCATTGCTAACAATACACTTTATCAAGTCGACTTCCACGCGGTGCCCCCTGGAAATCATTGTGGTTAATTCTAGTGGAATTTGTCACGATGGGCTAACTGACCTGCTTCCATCGTCATCTATCATCCCTCACTGGTGCCTCGCCCGCGTATACCGTTAGCGCAGGCGGCGTTATCATTCCATTATCACCCATTAAAAAAAGTCTATGGGGGAGGCCTATGCGCAGCACGATGGTAATGATAAATATCTTTTTTACGTAAAAACTATTGAATATAATGGTATGTTATATCCTTAGTACATAGGATATTGTATGTACTGATTCACGCAGGGAAAGCTGCGGTATACAGTTAGTTATAAACGAGAAAGTGAGTTGGTTTTTTACCTTTTAGCACTTTGTCCACTGCTGAACATAAGCCTCCCTCTTGGGGAGTTTTCTAGTAGTTGCCATGCTTGGCAAGTGGATTGGCAACCGCAGTTAGACATTGGAGATGTTTTAAGAGAGATGCTGTTGATTATCCCTCGCCCTTTGATCCTTTTCGCCTTCAAAATTTGGTATACACATACTATATGGAATTAATTTACCAGAGGGAGACTTTGTGCACATCGATTGCTTGGGTACCTCTGTACCATTCGTGTTTCTACCGTGAAACAGTTGTGCTTGCATGACTGTATTTCGGTTTGAAGGGTGGGATATGGTAGTGAATTTACAGGGTACAGAGGAATAACACCTGAGTCCTCAGGAATGGCAACGCATAGGGGGTATCATGGGCGAAACAGTACACTGTTATGTCCATGGTACTGCTCATGTCTATAGGTGACGGTTACCATGTTCTTTCAGGTGGGCCGTCAGCTTGTTTGCCGTTCTAAGTTGTATAAAAAAAGGAGATTTTAATGAATTTTGATCCAAAACTCGCACGGTCACGCGGTTGTAATCACAGGTAGAAACTAGTGTAGTATATTTCTCACCTACCTGGACACTTGGAAGTTAAGTTTAGATTAAACATACTCGTATGACACGATCAATACCTCATTGTCCACGATACGCAGAACAGGCCATTGTCTGTTGTACCATGAAACGCTTCCATCGAACTTCGTACCATCTATTGTTCTAAATGGACATTACACTTGGTGTTAACGTTTGCACTGTAATGCAGCCTGTGAATGCCCTCTGGTGGGAGAATAGCCGATTGTGGTGTAAATAGGAGACGTTGTCGGCCGATGCATTCTTATCTATCGTGTATAGGGAATTTATTTATTTATTTTACAATTTATTGCACCAAGTAAAAAGAAAAATAAGTAAATATTAATGAGAAGTGATACAAAAGGCGGCCTTATTGCTAAGCAGTCTTTTACAGACAATCTTTGGGTATCAGACACTGGTCAATTGAACACACTATAAATAGATAGATAGATAGATAAATAATTTATTTGCATCACTATATGTATTTATTTGCACACAAACAGTACAAGATACAAATACAAAGTGAAAAAAGATAAAAAAAAACGATACATGTACAAAAATAAAAAAAAAATAAAAAAGAAAATCAGAATGCATAAAATTATTAAGATTGTTTTTTTGTGATCCTTTTTTTATTAATACTATGTACTTTTTATTATAACAGTTTGTGAATTGTTAATCCACGATATAGGCTTGCCCAGTTCGGGGCCCACTGTATCTTGTATTTGTAACTTTGTGTTATTGTCAAATTATAAATTTCTGTTTTTGTTTCTATATTTCAAACAGAAAAAAAAAACTGATTTTAACTATGGTAAAGGCAGTTATTTTCCTTTAAAAACTGAAGTATTGAATCGATTTTAAAAAAGAAAATATTCTATGAAACGAATCTGTAAGTATGTCCTTTCAGATAAAAAAAAAATACAACCGAATTGAGAACTTCTTTCTTTTTGAAGTCTAATCTATCCTTACGTCAAAATTCATTCAAATCTGTTCAATAATTTTTGCGTGAAAGAGTAACAATCATTCATCCATCCTTACAAACTTTTGAATTTATAATATTAATAAGATATTAGTAAGGATTTATCGCGTGAATTTACAGGGTACAACAGAGGAATAACATCTGAGCCCACAGGAATGGCAACGCATGGGAGGTATCATGGGCGAAACAGTATACTCTGTTATGTCCATGGTACTGCTCATGTTTATAGGCGACGGTTACCACTTTCCATCAGGTGGGCCGTCAGCTTGTTTGCCATTCTAAGTTGCACAAAAAAAAGTTATTTCTATAAAGTCTGTATGTATTCCACAATGAGTTTGCGGGAAGAGAACTCATTCAGAGTTAAACACGCCTACTATTCTACATTATTGTTCAAAATAATTGTATTGGAGTGAGTATAGAACTTAATTCAAAATAGTGCAAGATATACCATATACAAGTATAATATAAAATAAATTCTACAGGCAATGCACAAGACGCCCTTCGGAGTCGTTACTCTCGTATGCACGAAGCGTGAAGTACAATGACGTGCCACAAGACTCACTTGCCAATACAGTAGATAAGCGTTCGTGAAGATTTATCCTTTTTTTTAATAGATAATAATGGTGTGGTTAACCCGCCTGCGCTAACGGTATACGCTGGCGGGGCACCAGTGAGAGATGATAGGTGATGATGAAGCAGGTCAGTTGGGCTATCGTGACAACAAAAAAAAAGTAATCAAAATAGTAAATACATTTAATTCTAACGAGAAATTATACAAAAGGTGGCCTTATCGCTAAGCGATCTCTTCTAGACAACCTTTGGGTAGAGGAAGGAGAGGAGGAGAAAGCCAGTGGGTAGGTGGCGTACTTTTATATATAAACAAATATATACAAAGATATATACATAAGTATATAAACAAATATACTCGTATACATAAATATACACAAACTTAAAAGTACACATACAACAGGAGAGAGAGAGAAACTGGAAGATGAAGAAAGAACACGGGAAAATAGTACTTAAAGGAAGAGATAATAGGATTTAACTCAGGTTAATTTTTCCAGTCAGAATTACTGCGTAACATAATGCAGAAATGTGTTCCTGTGTGGTTCCGGCATAGAATAGGCCACCCCATCCATTCCTGTAGGTGTCATAAAAGGCGATTAAGGGAAGGCGAGGAATGGGCAGCATCTCTCTTAATACATCTTTAAAGCCTAACTGTGGTTGCAAATTCGCCTGCCAAGCGTGGCAACTACTGGCAAAACCCTAGGGAGTTATGTTCACCAATGAACAATTAAAAGGCTGATATGGTGTTAATGCTCTAGCGATAAGACCGCCTTTTGTACCTTTATGTGTATATTTTAATCTGTACTTCACGCTACTGTATTTCAGCTGAATTGTTTATATGTCATTGTTTATTTTTATGTTTTTGCTGCAATAAAGAGTTAAATAAATAAATAAATGTAGAAAAAATAATTATACACTGTGTATAGTTATTTACATATGTATTGAATTGTATTTATGTATATATGTATATTTTTTGTACAAACATTATTCTATATGTTTGTATGTTCATTCATCTTAAAATGTATTAATGTTGTTATTTCTTAAAATATTTATTTAATTTTCAATTTTTTTTTAAATCAATGCACCGCCATTTTGTCTCTCTGTTTAGCGTAACTGTTGTAAGTAAAAAAAACTATATATATAAATAAATAAAAAATACAGTCTAACTAAGAAAATAACTATTTTTCAAATCTATTATTGAAACAACGCTATTTTCCGCTTCGTTAAATAATAATTGAAATAGAAACATAACCACATTTTATCTAGTTCAATAAATTCAAATATCGAACTAGAAGCAACTGACACTTGACTGATTTTTTTTTAATATTATAAATTCCATAATAAAACCAGCCAATGTGCCGCGAAGATTGAAAAACGAGAAGTGTAGTTATTGATTGATATTTTTTATCAATAATATGTTACGTATTTATAATAAAGTTATGTCATTTGTGTTTTCCGGTAGAGTGAACATTTGGTTGACCGTGTTACTTACATACTAGCGATGACCGCGTCTGTCTTTATAACGACTTCCGAGTTTTATATGTCAATTTTTATTATTTGGTTTCTTTTTTTTTCAACGGGCTTTAAAAATAAGGAGATTCACAATTAGCTTATATTTTTTTTTGTTTGTTATCTACTAATTTTGTCAAAATTAAATTGGTATGGAAAATTATTTTTTTATCACTTTTATACACGACCTTATAATGTTTAGAAATCCTCGGAACAATGAGGTCACTCCATGAGGCCTGTGAAGATCCCAGGTTAGGTTAGGTTGGTGTAGCAGAGCTTGAAGAGTGGACGGGCACTTAACATCAGGTGCCCGTCCCATATGTGAGTCGGGGCCCGCAAGCCGGTGCGGGCCAACGCCGTTGGGGCTCGGTGGATTTCGAAAGGGAACCCGGGTCCCCAACACTATGGCGCGGCGAGGGATGCCGTGGTGGTTTTAGCCGGTAGGAGTCCGGCAGTACCCGTAAGCCTCCCCCGGGGCTTATGGGTCTGCATGAGACATTTCCCCACGAAAGAAAAAAAAAAGCAGAGCTAGGTTGGCTGTACTAACCACGACTCATACGCACAACGGCCCAAATGAGAGGCTAAGCGCGGAAAATAGAGTCCTATTTACATTACATACCACGATTATTTTATTGTTTATCCGTGTTTGTATTTTCTATTTCTGCAATTCACGTATACGAATTTGTAGGGAAAATCTAGCAAATGATTTTTTTATACTCATTTTTTTAATCGATTTTAAGATGTACTTTTCTATTTATTTTTGTTCAGTTTTGTATGTCATAGGCGACATTTATGCCTAATTAAATATAAACCAATAATAGTTTAAACAACTAGGTGCCGTGTCGAATAAAACAACCGATTCAATAGGAATGATAGGTAAATTTAAAAATTGTCACATAGACCATCATATACAGGGGGGAAAGGGATTGTTAGTAAAGGAGACTGAGAATCCCATTGCTAGCAATATACCCAACCAGGTCGACCTCCTCGCGGTTCCCCCTGGAAACTATCATGGTTAATTCCTGATGAATTCATCATGATGGGCTAACTGGCCTGTTTTCATTCTCATCTATCACCCTTTAATGGTGCTCCGCCAGCGTATCCCGTTAGCGCAGGTGGGGTTACCATACCATTTTCATCCATCAAAAAAAAAGACCATTATATACAAGAGAACCTTATTAATAACGCCATCTAGTATCTGATTCCAAAACTAAATTTTCTATATAAAATACATTTTTTAAACACAGTTTTTAATATCATATTATTAATTCAAAGGTCCTACTTTCTGTATGGTCAAATAGAAATTTTGTCGGAATTATAGTCGTTCTTTCTGTAAGTCATATTAAATTAATTATGTGTAGATAACCAAAAAGTTTGTAGGACAAAATAGTTAAATAACCTGTGATGCCTTAAGGCAGTAATAAATTGATTATAATAGCTTATAACAGGCGATATATTAGTTGCATTAGAATGTATTAAGAGCGGTGAATGTAGCTGAATAATTGCTAAGTCAGGTGTACTCAATAGTGTATAGATAGCTTCGGACGGTGGCTCCATCTATGCGGAATTATAGTAGATTACGTTCCAGTTGAAAAAGATCAATCACCTATTCCAATCGTGGGAACAGGAAAGTTACTTTATTAACTATATAATAAAGTTACTTTTAAAGTTACTATAAATTTAATTAAAACAAATAAAACAATTCTTTCACTAAAATGTTAAATTAAAAGTTTAATTTTAGAAATAAATTTAGAATGATGCTACAGGATTGGCCCCACTCCATGATGATTGGTTATGTCACTAAAGGGAGACTTTGTACAAAAGTCGATTGCTTGGGTACCTCTGTCTCATTCGTGTTTCTACCGTGAAGCAGTTGTGTTTGCATAGCTGTGTTTCGGTTTGAAGAGTGGGATATGGCGTGAATTTACAGGGTACAGAGGAATAACATCTGAGTCCTCAGGAATGGCAACGCATGGGGGGTATCATGGGCGAAACAGTATAGTCTGTTATGTCCATGGTGCTGCTCATGTCTATAGGCGACGGTTACCACTTTACATCAGGTGGGCCGTCAGCTTGTTTGCCATTCTAAGTTGTATAAAAAAAAAATCTAGATCTACCTCATTACTATTAACACTAAAGAAATCTTCCTTGTCAATTCCTCCACTTATCATGTCTAGATCATTGACTTTTCATTATTTTATTATTATTATTTCAGTCCTTAACTATCCATTGCTAAACATACCCTCTCCCTATAAGGGGAGTTTTGTCAGTAACTACCACGCTTGGCAGGAAGAGATACACCCACACACACACACACACACATATACATATAATATACGTACATATATAGATAAATAAATATATGTTCATAGAGAATATGCTCTTTAAGTTTACTATTAAAAATATTTAGGGATTGACTCTCACGGATAGACATGGAAAGAGAATTCCACAATCTAGCAGCATGGACGGTAAAAGATCCACTATAGCGCGTAGATGAGTGTGAAGGGAGTTTGAGGATAAGAGATTTCGTCGAACGGGAGGACACGTCATGGGGAAGTAGAAAATCAAATCGTTCACGAAGATAGGAGGGGAAAGAAGGATTATATAGAACGGAATATAAAAACGACATTATATGACAGTCTCGACGCCTTCAAATTGGTAGCCAGTTCAATTTTGTTCTATAAGCGGAGACACGATCATATTTACGCAGATCATATGTATATGTAAAACGTATGCACAAATTCTGCAATCCCTTTAATTTGTTTAAAAGCTCCTCAGTTGCATCAAGGTAGGATACGTCAGTCAGTTCCCGAACATTACTTGCATATTAGACCCGTTTTACGTTTTTAATAAATAAGATTGTTGCCCATTAATTCTTCTCTTTCCGCGTCTAGGGAAAGTAGATAAAGTTTCGTTTGAGAAATCAGTTCAGGGTACAATAGGACTGATATACCTGAAGAAGGTAAAAGCCCTTAAAATAATATTAAAAAAAAAATAAGATTGTCTTCAATAAATAAAAAAAAAAATTCAATTATGACAAAATCGATCATTTTAATTTATAAACTAAACTACTCAACCGATTTTGATAATATTTCAGTAAATTCAGGTAAGTATAAATTTTCAAATAAAAAAAAGAATTTTCCAAATCGGTTTACAATTAACAAACATAAAAAAAAATTACAACCGAAATGAGAACCTCTTTCTATTTGGGGTCAGTTAAAAATAAATAAAAAAAAAAAATATGATAAATAGATACATTTTTTTTTATACAACTTAGAATGGCAAACAAGCTGACGGTCCACCTGATGGAAAGTGGTAACCGTCGCCTATAGACATGAGCAGTACCATGGACATAACAGAGTATATTGTTTCACCCATGATACCCCCCATACGTTGCCATTCCTGAGGACTCAGGTGTTATTCCTCTGTACCCAGTAAATTCACGCCATATATACCATACATATATAAAATTACAACACATTTGAACACGGTCTTCACCGGAAATAGTTATTTTTTATTTCCCTTTAAAAGTTTAATGAACGCAAATTAATTAGATGCGTGATAATTAAAATAGCGTGATAACGGCACTCTACCGGTCGTACGGAGTTCAATTCTCAAAGTGTGATAAATATTTTGTTATTTTGATAGTGGATATTCTTTCTTGTACTGTAAAAGTGATTTATGAGGATGGGAAGTTGATAAAATATTATTATAATTATTTATTAATTTACTCTTTACTGCACCATAAATAAATATATATAATGACAAGTGAATAATTCAAGTGAAATACAGTAACATAAATACAGATTGAAATATACACATAAAGGTATAAAAGGCGGCCTTATCGCTAGGGCAATCTCTTACAGACAACCTTTGGTTAAAGGAGAATAGATAGAAGTGGGTAGGTGGCGCAAGAGTAAATTAATAAATATATATGACGAAACGAACACGAAACAAACAATAAATTTTGACCAATCTTGAAAAAATATATCTCGGGCAGGCGGACGAAGTTTCTGGTAAAAGCTAGTTCACTACAACGCAGTGAGAAAATAACAAATCTACCAGCTAATAAATAATTAAGTATACAAAGTTCACCACTTTGACTCACAAAATAAAGGATAGAACTCGCTCGACCTCGCTTAGGCTGTATACACACGATTGTTCTTTGTCGAACTTTCCCACACGACTCATTGATATTTCCTTGTTCAGGGTAATAGCGAGGACAAAAATGTTAACATTCGATAAAAGAATTAAGGTCTTTTTTAAAAAGACATGTGCATTAATATTGTATTGTATTTAATGTTGTTATACCTATATGTTATAATGCAATATGCTGTTGGTGTTCCTTAAATAAATAAATAAAAAAAAAAGACCGTATAGAAATAAATAGTTGGCTCTGTGGACGTTGAAATACGAGTAGAACACAGGTACCTGGGAAAAATCTTATATGAAATAAACATTCATACTCATATTATATATACTTATATTCATACTCATAGTTTTCATTTGGTCTGATTCTTTTAACATAAAGCAACTTACTTATGTTGACTTTACTCACGTTTTAAATTTGGGAATGTCAGTGATATGAACTTGCAAAATAACAGCTAGTTAAAAAAAAATATATTAAAGAAGATATGCACGCGGCGCTGCCGTGAATCGCGCTCATGAATAAGGGCTCCTGTCGAGTTCGGAACTAGTCGGTCCATTCCGAATTTAAAAAGTGAGTTTAACTGACATAAATAAGTACAATACAGAATGACGTACGATTATTAATTATCAAAATAAAAATTATACATAGAATATATTTACTGGAAGAGTAATTATACCTATATTACATATATAATACCTACAATTAAACGAACAAATGCACATCGTATCGTATGAGGTTCTTTCCAAACTGTAGAAACTTTTTAATCACCTTCCAGTAAATATATCATTCATTATCCTACCCTTATCCCAGAGAGGGTTGACGTCAGGCAGGCGGCCGGTTGTAAAACTATAAGCCAAATCTTTTTGTAATATGGACACAAAACATATTACGCCAACCCCTAATTGGGATAAAGGTAGGATAATGAATGATATATTTACTGGAAGGTGATTAAAAAGTTTCGACAGTTTGGAAAGAACCTCATACGATACGATGTGCATTTGTTCGTTTAATTGTAGGTATTCATTAACTGATTTTCAGAAGCAGTAATAGAATATAATATTGTTTTGAATACAATTACACAATGACAGTCCTTTTCTTTAGATATAACTAGTGACCACGCACAACCACTCTTTAGAATCAACTTCCAGCAGCAGTATTTTCGCACCGATACGACAACATAACCTTCAAGAAAAGAGTATATTCCTTTTTAAAAAGCCAGCCGCACACCTGTAATGCCTTTAGTGTTGTGGGTGATCATAGGCGGCGGTAGTCACTTACCACCAGGTGAGCCGCATGCTAGTTTGCGCCATGTGTTGTAAAAAAAAAAAGATCTGCCCCAGCTTTACAGGGGTTGATAGAGAAAAAGATAATTTTTTACCTCATTAGTGTTTCTAGGCAACCGTTCTAAATTTAAATACTTGCAATGGATTTTTTATTTTAATAAAATATATTAATGTTATGATAGATAGATGAATAAATGTTTCTTCGAGTCTTCTGTATGTCATATATGTAAATTAACAATAAAATTAATATTATATATAGGGAAAAAAAATAAAAAAAATAGGAATTTATTTTGAGAAGTCACTTTTGTTCTCGCCAGTGCATACGAGCGCCAACGAAATTGATTCAAGGAATCGTATCGCTTTGTCTTCGCACCCAATTTATTGCAACTGTTTCAATTCATTGTTTCCTATTTGCATGACACCCTAATTTTTTCCCATGGAAACTGCAATATTTTCCTACTTCCTATATTCAATATATTATAAGCTATCATCCACTGTCGGAACTGATATCTGCAATATATTACGCCAGTTTCATTTCACGACTTTAGCGTTATTTCTCAAATTTATGAAAATTGGAGGAATTTTTTTTTTATACAACTTAGAATGACAAACAAGCTGACGGCCCACCTGATGTAAAGTGGTAACCCTCGCTTATAGACATGAGCAGTACTGTTTCGCCCATGATACCACCCATGCGTTGCCATTCCTGAGGACTCAGGTGTTATTCCTCTGTACCCAGTAAATTCACGCCATATCCCAATAAAATAATTCTGATCGATTAACCAGTAATTTGAGGAAATCCCTTCTAATGATATATATACATTTATCAACATCAGTGGAAGACTTTAAAGGTTATTTGAAAGTCTGCTTGGGTACTTTTGTTCCACTTGTGTTTCAGCCGTGAAGTAGCTATGCATAACTGTATTTTAGTTCGAAGTGTGCGATATGATAATAAATTTATTAGATACCTTAGACACCACAGCATGTTATTTCCAGCAAATGGACCGTCAGCTTGTTTGTCACTCTAAATTGCAATAAAATATATTCTGCGATGATCCTTATGTGAAGGTACCCTTAATACGTATCAAGGACTAAAGTCTAATTTAGTCCAATTTTTACATAAAGCTTTTGATGACATGCAGACTTGAAGTCATGACCTTTGGAGTTTAGCAATCGAAGTAAGTATTCCATTTGATCGCGAGTCTGAATATCACAGTAAAATGTACTAGTATTCTGTTATATCTATAGTATCCTTAATTCGTTGCAATTACTGATGACTAAAGTCTAGTTTAATTGTCACACAAAGTATTTGATACACATAAAGACTTGAACTCACGACCTTTGGAGTTTATAAAATGAAGTATACTATTAGGTCAAGACTCTGGATAGTACAGTAAAGTGTATATGTAGACTGTGATGTTACTGATATTCTTAATGTGTTGCTATAACTGAGGACTAAAGTCTAATATAGTCTAATTGTCTACACAAAGCTTTTGTTGATATGCAGACTCGAACTCACGACGTATGGAGTTCATATATCCATGATGTCCATAATGCGTTGCAATTATTGAGGACTAAAGTCTAATTTAGTCTGTCATACAAAGTTTTTGGTGACATGCAGACTTGAACTCATGACCTTTGGAATTCATAAATCGGTATACGTCCCAACACTGATAATAAATGGAAAAATATAGTTTTTTTTTTCCGAGTCAAGAGCTATTATTATTTTTAGAAATATTTTTTTGTAATTCCTAGAACATAAACAACAAAGAATGTCAGGTACATTCGAGTTCTCAGAAATGTTTTTGCTAGTTCATGTAAGTTCAAGAATCTTGTACTATCAAAATTTATAACCGTACGCGAAAGCGATTTGCGAGAATTACAGTATTCTTGTTAGGTTTACTTGGAATAATACACGAGATATGTTGTTTTAAAGTTTATCTCTTGTCTAAATTAATGTTATAAAGAAAAAAGATTAGAATTTTTGTTTGTGATAAATGAACACAAAAAAAATTAAAGCTATTTTAAATATTCTCTCATCTATATAAAGCAACATTATCATCAAGAAATATAGGCTGTATTTTATTATTAAAAAAAAAACGGCGTGAAGCCGAAGCAAGTAATTATATATATTCTTTATTGCACTAAAATATATAGTAACAACAATAAGTTAATAACAATGTTAGCAAAGGCGAATTTATCTCTAAAAGAGATTTCTTCCAGTCAACCTAACACAGTGGCATAGGAAGTAGTGAGTGGTCAGTAGTAGTGCTAAACAGAAGTTAGTTTAATATTTTCACTGATTATAATACTTAAAAGTTACTTAATATCTTGTATGTAAAATTCAAGAATACAGAGTTTTATTCTAAGAAATTCGCCATGTTAAATGGATAAAAATGGTAGCACGACTTGAGCTGCGCTAACGAAATACGAGGACGAGGTTGCGTATGAATAATTTTAACCAGAGTTCACCAAAAGTTTACTATAATAGTTTCCAGAAGGTTCAACCTGGCAAAATATATTGCTACTAACGTAGTTCGTTAGTACTTTCATTACATTTTAATTTTTTGACATCGTTACTACAAGTTGCATCGTAAGTTTTTATGTGAATTATATTTGTTTTTATACAGTTCCATCTTGATCACCGAGCTAATATTATTACTGTTATATTTATTGGTGGGAAAAATAAATCTAAACTGATAATTGAGCGGTGGACTGTGATGAGATGATGAAATGATGTAGACACCGAATTTAGTAGCGATACAAATGTATTAAATAGTGGGCAAGGAACAGAACAATATGATATATGTCAAAAAATATAAAATTGAAATTACAAATAATAAGAACATTCTAAAAGTAAATGTATATAAAAAAGTATAATAATGTCTAAAGAGTTTGCAAGCGGCCGGTCGCCAATAATGACAGTTGCGTAAGATTTTATACAAAGTTTTTTTTTTGTAATTTATTATCGAGTGTTTTATTTGTCTGCTTTACATTCAAAATGATTTGTTTTATTTCATTACTTTTGCAAATGTTTTATTTACATGCGTAGGCAATAATGTAATGGAATGTTTTATTTTTATTGGAATTGTTTTATTAATGAATTGTAATGAATTGTTTTATTTTCTTTTACTTAGTAATGATTTTAATGGTAATTAAATTAAACGCATAGGTAATATTAATAGTTTCGTTTGTTTGATTTTTTAATGGAATTATTTTATTGATACACTCAAAAATTTATGTTGTGTTATTTAACTAGTTTACTTAGTTTTTTAGTTAGTTACGCTACTAAGAGTACCGTTTCATATGATTATTATTATGCGATAATAATAATTATGTATTACTGTATAGCAGCAACGTAGTTACTACACAATTAAGGTGAAATGGTAAAGTTAGAAAGTCCATATAAACTGGAGCACCGCTCGATGGCAAGATGGTAATGACGTTCCGATGATGATTCGTGATCATGATGGCACTTAGAGAAAATTATGCATTGCTGTACTTATTTTCAAACTATTTACGGGTAAAAATTTTTTACTTTCAAATCCCTTTCAAAGGTGTTAGTAAAAGGGCGTATCTAATTTAAATAACATAGTGGGGTTATATATATATATATATATATATATATAACCCCACTCGTGCTAGCGGCATACATCGGCGGGGCACCAGTGAAGGATGATAGGTGAGAATGAAGCAGGTCAGTTAGCCCATCGTGACGAATTCAACAAGAATTGTTCACGATGGTTTCCAGCGGGAACCACATGGAGGTCGACCTAATGGTTGCTAGCAATGGGGCTGTCAAACTCCATTGCTAATAACCCCTTTCCCCCCTGCGAACTAGTGTTATGCCTCTGTACCATGTAATTTCACTATTGTGTCAAAAAACGACACTAAAACCATTACACCAACTATTGGTTAACGCGTCGCAAATTGCAAGGTATTTCACACTGAGTGTTCAAATGTTTGCCATGTAGTATGTTTGGGTACCTGTACTCTGTCCCATTCGTGTTTCAACCGTGAAGCAGCTGTGTTTGCATGACTGTGTTTCGGTTTGAAGGGTGGGATATGGTGTGAATTTACTGGGTACAGAGAAATAACATCTGAGTCCTCAGGAATGGTAACGCATGGGGGGTATCATGGGCGAAATAGTATACCTTGTTACGTCCATGGTACTGCTCATGTCTATAGGCGACGGTTACCACTTTCCATCAAGTGGGCCGTCAGCTTGTTTGCCATTCTGAGTTGTATAAAAAAAATGTAGTCCTGGCATAGAATGAGCCACCTTTTACTTTCCTATGGGTGTTCTAAGAGGCGATTAAGGGAACTTAATGTGCCCCTTTTAAATCGTTATCAAAGTCTAACTGCGATTGCCAACTCGCCTATTAAGCGTAGTAGCTACTGACAAACGTCCCCTTATTGAGGATGCCTATGTTCAGCAGTGGAAAGTTAACAGCTGGAATGATGATGAGGATGATAAGGGTCAAATGTTCAGTCATTAATTAGGATGTACGGAACTCTGATAAATATATAAAATTAATTTAAGAACAACCTATATCAAACTGTTTATAATTACTCCTCTCCATCCAAATGTCGCCTGGAAGAGATCGCTTTTAGCGATAAGGTCGCCTATTGTTTTCTCATTGTGATTATTTCTTGTAATTGTTTATGTCTAGAATAAGTTTACTATTGTAATCTTTTGGAAGAAACAATAAAGAGTATCTATCTATCTACCTAAAATGTCACTAGGGTTGACTTTCCTTGGCGACCATTTATTCTCATACATAAATATAGATTTAAACTAAATAAAATTGGTTTTGAGTAATTTACACCATTATACAGAAATGCAGTCCCGTAACGAAAGAATTGTAAATGTTAAACGAACATTGGAAAAAAGGGAAGAACTAGCATATTTGCTCGCTTGATCTAAATCCATCTTATAAAATCGTGACTATAACATAATTTCCTTCTTAACGACAAAATGAAAAAAAAAATAAACATTCGACCTCTTATGGGAATCTAATACCGTCCTCATTAAAAATCAACCAATAAAAAAAAAGGTGACGTAACAGCGGTTACGGTGATATTGATATATTTTTTTCTGAACAACGCTACTCGCTACCAGGCGCTCACGAGCAACTAGAAGGTGGCTGACCGTTACTTGAACGCGTAAAATAGTTGCATACAAATATGAACCGTAAACCTTTTGCATTAGGTGCTACTTTGGTATGATTATTTATTGGTAATATTATATTAAGAATGAACTAGGCTGTTGACACAATAAGTAAAAAACGTGAGTACCCACTTCTCAGTGGATTAATTCTAATTCTAAATGCGCTTACTCATATAATAGTTTTGTTGGTCATATTGGTATCACATATGATATTATCTAAGCGGATCGAATTACATGGATACGATGCGTGTGTATTTATTTCGATACCTATGTGCATGGTGTATGTACCTGTTTTGATGGCTTTACACTTCGTCACGGGGGAAAGGGATTGCTAGTAATGGAGACTGAGAATCCCATTGCTAGCAATATACCAAACCAGGACCTCCTCGCGGTTCTCCCTGGAAACTATCATGTTAATTCCTGATGAATTCATCATGATGGGCTAACTGGCCTGTTTTCATTCTTATCTATCACCCTGCACTGGTGCTCCGCCAGCGTATACCGTTAGCGCAGGCGGGGTTACCATACCATTTTTACCCATCAAAAAAAAAACACTTCGTCACGTTCCAATGGTTTTGAATTCGATTCCCTTGCAATAAAGAGAATACATCCAATATATTTGTATTATATATTGGATAATCAATTGTTAATATATCTGTTATTGGGTCAACATATATGTAGATATTAGACATTTAATTTGACGTACATGCTTATTAACATTTTTAAAATGTGAAAATGTATTCGTTTATTACTCTATAGCGCCTTAACGGCTTCACCAATCACTATAGAATTTGGCATTTAAGTATCGTGATCACGTGATCACATTGGTCTTGGCCGCGTGGTCCCTGCATAGAATAAGCCACCCCTTCCTTTCCCGTGGGTCTCATAAGAGACGACTAGGGGAATTTAATTATAGAGAGATGAGCAGTAGCGTTCCCCTTAAAATATCTCTAAAAGCCTAACTGCGGTTGCCAACCTTCTTGCTAAGTGTGGCAACTGCTGGCAAAGCTCCCCTTATGTGGAAGACTTATGTTCAGCAATTAACGTTTAACGGCTGAAATGATGTATTCCGGTCAGTAAACATATCCCGGTCACGCGGACAAAGTCGCGGGTAAAAGCTAGTATGACAATAAACACTTATAGTCGACTTTCGCTTCTGATTGCAGTCTGATGCATTTATTTCATATCTAGATCTGCGTTATCTTGTTATTACAAATTATAAAATATCAGTTAGAGACGTACCGTTAGATTTACAGTATGTTTATAATAAACCTGGTGATCAGATTTCAAGCATAGTAGCTATATATACATATATATATATATATATATATATATATATATATATATATATATATATATATATATATATATAGGTAGCTATATATATATATTAGGTATTTTCTTACTAGTAAGCTTCAATTACCGTGTGGTCTCGGCATAGAATGGGCCATCCCTTTTTATCCATGGGTGTCGAGAGGGCGAGGGATGGGCAGCAGCGTCCCTCTTTAAACATCTCTAAAAGCCTAATTGCAGTTTTTTTTAAAAAACTGTAAAAACTTTGACGTCATATATTATAGACATATTTCTGTCTACTCTGGTATTCAAGTAATGAATAAATAGCATTGGCCACTCGTCAGTACGCCGAGCAATGTTAACCATGTCAACAGACGTGACCATACACACCGGCCAGTTTTATATGACGATGTGTAATGACATAGTATGTCCGGTGATGTCATTAAACCCTGTACCCGATAATCTAGCGGTGCGAGTGGTCGCTTCACGTGCAAGAGTCATGGGTTCACACGTGTAATAATATTTGAATATTTTCTCAGATTTATAGTAAATTTGCAAATATATAAAATATATGAGTAGGCTCAAATTTCCCGCTCAGTCTTCTTCCTTTTATTCTAATTCCTTCACTGTCCAGGCTGTTCGCCTGCGGAACTCACTACCTGCTTCCATTCGGTGCGCTCCAACTCTCACTAGTTTCAAAACCTCTGTTAAATCCTACCCTACCCCTTTGGTAGTATTTTCCTGTGTTCTCTCTACATTTTCCTTCGTCATTCTCTCCTGTTGTATGTAAGTATTTTTTTAATGGGTGATAATGCAATGGTAAACCAGCTTGCGCTATGGGTATACGCTGGCGGGGCACCAGTTAAGTATGATGGTGACAATAAAAGCAGGTCAGTTAGCCGACGAGTGGCGGTCTTCCACCGTGCGTTTTTCAAGGCACTTTCTTCCACGCACAACCACTGTTTGGAATCAACTTTTAGCAGCAGTATTTCCGAACCGACACGACATCGTAACCTTCAAGAAAAGAGCATATTCCTTTTTAAAAGGCCGGCAGCACACCTACAATGCCGTTGGTGTTATGGATGATAGTCACCGCCGCCCATGATTCGTGTTTCTACTGTGAAGCAGTTGTGTTTGCATGGCTGTGTTTCGATTTAAAAGGTGGGTTATGGCAGTGAATTTACAGGAAACAGAGAAATAACACCTTAGTACTCAGGAATGGCAACGCATGGGTTTGAAGGGTGGGATATGGCGTGAATTTACTGGGTAGAGAGAAATAACACCTTAGTCCTCAGAAATGGCTACACATAGGGGTATCGTGGGCAAAACAGTATACTCTATTATGTCCAAGGTACTGCTCTTGTCTTATAGGCAACGGTTACCACTTACCATCAGGCGAGCCGCATGCTCGTTTGCCCCCTGTGTTCTAATAAAAATAATGCAAAATTATACACACACTTTGCTCGTAAACAGCCAATTTCTTTGAAACTATTCAACTTTCGTTCCACATAGCAAATTGAAAGATTAAAAATGATAAAGCGGAATCGTATGAACAATATGAACAGTTTCTCGTGAGAACTGCCGACTCTGAAAGTTGATAATGATGCTACAGTACTCTGTACACGATCTTTTGTTATTGCTCATTTTTCTTTTTTTTTTTTAATAACGATTTTCGTACAAGCAATTAGTGTTTTGTTGCGGATAGATTAATCTTGATTTATCTTAGCACGTGTATACGCGAGAAATAATTATGTATAAATGAATTTAAAAATATTATTTTAGATAATTTAGCTTGATTATTTTTACTAGTACTAATAAACATACTTTCAGTATGTTTGTTAGTTTGTGTTTTTTTTTTAAATAGGTGAAAATGGACTGGTAACCACGTCTACGAGTTGGGAAGGGGGAAAGGAATTTTTAGTAATGGGGTTTAACTGCTCCCTTGTGGGAGGGGGGATTGTTAGTAATGCGGACTACTAGTCTCATTGCATAGGAATATGCCCAAAAAGGTCGACCTCCACGTGGTCCCCCCTGGAAACCATTATTTTTATTTGTTCTTTATTGCACAATAAAATTTTGTACAAATGGCGAGCTTAATGCCATATGACATTCTCTACTAGCTAACGATTGGGTAAAAACAGAAAGCGTATGAAGGGCTGATGTGGTGAAAAATATGTGACAGTTATAGTAACACATTAAGGCAATACACAATATAAATATAATATACACATAAGAAATGCACATATAATACATAAACATTACTTTTAATATATATGGATAAACTAATACATATGAAATATATATATACATACATATATATATTAATACATATACATAAATTAAAACAACGATAAGCATTATGAGATATAATAACTATTGAGTAACCTGTAACTAGAGCTGGTTTTGTTGACTCAACAAATAATTTGAAAGTCTTCTTTTAAAAATATCTTTACTTGAGGCTCTGCGTAGATCTACAGGGGTTTTATTCTAAAGGCTGATAGCGGTGACAGTAAAAGAATTGGACATAAATCCGGAATGATGTGACGGGGTGATGAGGAGGAGATTATGAGAATTCCAATTCATTATGTTGAATTCCAGGTTATATATTTGTTAGCAATGGGGATGTTAGATCTCATTACTTACAATTCAAAACAGGGGGTAACCCTGTTAGCTTATATTTGTTACTCAGACGAAGTCGCGGGTAAAAACTAGCAATTAAGTATTTTTTTTTTTAATCGGCGAAAATGAAATGGTAACCCCGCCCGCGCTATCGGTATACTCGTACACCGACGAGGCACCAGTGGAAGATGATAGGTGAGAATGAATGCAGGTCAGTTAGCCCACCATGATGAATTCGACAAGAATTAACCTTGATGGTTTCCAGGGGGAACCGCGTGGAGGTCGAGCTGAGAGAATATATTGCTAGCAATGGGGCTATTAGACCACATTATTAACAATCCCTTTCCCCCCTGTATCTAAGTATTAGGTACAGATACAAATAAATTCCATACATTTACGTTTTTTATTTGGCCGTAAAGCTGAATTATTTTGTATTATGGGGGTATGGATGGATATCATGGGAATATCCTCAATTAATACAAGAGTCGTCAAAATCAGTCCACAATCGACGTAACTACGTAACGCAGTTACAAACACAAAAATAAACGAATAGAAAATCTCCTTTTGAAGCCGTTTAAAAACACATTTAGGTAAAATCAAAAAATAGGACGCCAAAGTACCTTGTGGTTATGATACTGCTGATGTCTTTTCGTCATGGTTACCACATTCCATCAAATGGTCAGCTTGTTAGTTATGGATTAAAAAAAAGTGAATATACGTAAGTACTTAACATAGTTTTATAAGAATTACCGTCCTCATATCCGGTAGATCTTGTTTTTTTTTTGATGGGTGAAAATGGTATGGTAACCCCGCCTGCGCTAACGGTATACGCTGGCGGAGCACCAGTGAAGGGTGATAGAAGGGAATGAAAACAGGCCACTTAGCCCATCATGATGAATTCATCAGGAATTAACCATGATAGTTTCCAGGGAGAACCGCGAGCAGGTCGACCTGGTTGGGTTAGGAAATATTGCTAGCAATGGGATTCTCAGTCTCCATTACCAACAATCCCTTTTCCCCCGATACTTTGTAGTTATGATACTGCTGATGTATTTCCGTCATGGTTACCACATTCCATCAAATGGTCAGCTTGTTAGTTATGGATTAAAAAAAAGTGAATATACATAAGTACTTAACATAGTTTTATAAGAGTTACCGCCCTCATATCCGGTAGATCTTGTTTAAAACGTTGGTTAATACTAACATAAAAATTTTCCAATCAAGTTTATTTTCACTAGTTTCAAATTTCACTGGAGCGTAGACTATTAAATATGATATTACGAGATCATGATTTATTACCGTATATTTAGTTTATTTCAAATTTAAACTATGTAGATTGAACTAATTGGTTTATCAACTTGCTATTTATAAACTTTTAAATTCCCATCAGCCTTTCCCAAAGTGGGCGATAACGCCCACTTGTGAAAGGGGGCGGTAAGAGACCCAAAAAAAATGGGAGCGTTATGTAGCGGCTTGGGGAGTGATTTGTTGATCTTGAAGTAATAGTGGTTTTTAAG
This sequence comes from Galleria mellonella, assembly GCF_026898425.1. Taxonomy (NCBI): domain Eukaryota; kingdom Metazoa; phylum Arthropoda; class Insecta; order Lepidoptera; family Pyralidae; genus Galleria; species Galleria mellonella. The sequence goes on along the minus strand of NW_026441995.1, from coordinate 2,278,721 downwards.
TAGGTGAAAAAATGGGGACGCTAAATAAATAATATATTCTCAAGGTGGGCAGTAGACAAATTAAGTTTGGGAACCGCTGCCATATATGTTATTTCTTGGTGCCCTTTTATGATGTCCTGGTAATGAAAATAACTAGTGTTTTTGATTCATGATTATACATAAAATTATTTATATATAATTAACAAGTTGTATTCCGCAGCTCCGCCTGCACGAAACAGTACATAAAATATACTTTGCTAAGGTCCAATCCGTGTGTGAAATTTCATTCGAACCAATTTGGTAGTTTCTGAGTGAAAGAGTAACAAACATCCAACTATCCATCCAGGGAAGGGATTGTTCGTAATGGGGAGGTTAGTCTCCATCGCTGTTAATATGCCTTATCAGATCGACCTCCACGCGGTTCCTCCTGGAAACCATCGTGACTAATTTATCAATGAATTCGTCACGATGGACTAACTGACCTGCTTTTTCATCCGCACCAATCATCCCTCACTGGTGCCCCGCTAGTGTATACCGATAGCGCAGGCGGGGTTACCATTCCAACCTTTTTTTTAATGGGTGATAAACCCATTAAAAAAAAGATATGACGATGATGAGTCGAATGCAAGTTATATAAGATTATGCAAGTTAACTGTAAATTTAAAACTGCTTATATAGATCTTTTTTTTTTATACAACTTAGAATGGCAAACAAGCTGACGGCCCACCTGATGGAAAGTGGTAACCGTCGCCTATGGACATGAGCAGTACCATGGACATAACAGAGTATACTGTTTCGCCCATGATACCCCCCATGCGTTGCCATTCCTGAGGACTCGGGTGTTATTCCTCTGTACCCAGTAAATTCACGCCATATCCCACCCTTCAAACCGAAACACAGCTATGCAAACACAACTGCTTCACGGTTGAAACACGAATGGGACAGAGGTACCCAAGCAATCAACTTTTGTACAAAGTCTCCCTCTGGTGAGATCATGTGCTAGAAACCTGGGAAAGTTGGTCATAATTAAAATATTTTTGTCGGAATATATTTTATACGGATGACATAAGACCTATCATCAATTATTTATAAAAAAATACGCTCATAGATTAACTATTAAATTATATAACTTTATATATAGTTTATGTTAAATGGAAATTAAATTAAAATAGGAAACTTGAATGGAAATTCGTGTGACGTGAAATTTTTCCACCTCTAAAGCCTTTACATATTCAATTTATGAATAATATGTCCATAAAATTGTAAAAACTAACTCCAGAATGTATAATTACATGTTACATATACGGTTTCACGTGTAATAAATATTTAGTTAAAATTTAATTAGTTTTAGGGTTCCGTACCTCCAAAAGGAAAAGCGGAACCCCTATAGATCATGTGCTAGAAACGTGAATGAGAAAGTTGGTCATAATTAAAACATTTTTGTTCGAATATATTTTATACGGATGACATAAGAACTAACATCAATTATTTATAACAAATTATGCTGTTTATGATCTACTTTGTTGTCCGTCCGTCTGTCTGTCTGTTAAGACGCTTTTTCTCAGGAACGCGTGGAGGTATCAAGTTCAAATTAATATCATATACTCAGATGTGCGATCTCTTAAAGCAGCGAAAAAATCAAGCTTCTAAATCGATGCAATCAAAAGATACGGCTGTTTATGTTCCATTTATATCGCATATTTTGACATTCGCAAAAGGAATCAAAACCTATAGGGTACTTCCCGTTGATATAGTATCATAAAATTTAGCAAGAAGCAACATCGTGTAGCATTAATGAAGGAAATAATTCGAAAACCGTAAATATGTAGTAATTTCACACAAGAAAAGTTGATGATTTTGTACAGAACCCTCGTTGCGCGAGTCCGACTCGCACTTAATCAGTTTTTTTATATTATCTATCTTACAAATAGCTACTTACTTGTTTTGAATAATTAGAATAAGTTATTCCGCTATCTGAAGATAAAACCTCGCTTACCTGAAACAAAGAAAAATATATATATAAAAATCATGTAACATTTTTATTATGTAATTTGAAATGAGAAACAAACCGACGGCCAATCATAAGGTTAAAATAAAATTAAAGGATAAGTCCGCAGTCAACCCAATGCAGTTAGAAAACATGTCTCTGCTTTAAATGTCACCTCTATAAGTATTACATTTATCAGTTTTGAAATCACTGCAAAAATCGCCTATAGACATGAGCAGTACCATGGACATAACAGAGTATACTGTTTCGCCCATGATACTCATCAAGTCTTAAACTAATTAAAAATAATTAAATTCGGATTAGAAATAGTGTTAATACCTCAACTCGAATACTGTCTGCATGCGGCCTTAGCGATATTCATTGTAATTGCTAACAATGGTGACCTTTTAAATCCGATTTATTAACATGTAAATATGTATATTAGTTTTTTGAAATTGATTTATATTCAATACTATTTTTTTTTATATACAACTTAGAATGGCAAACAAGTTGACGGCCCACCTGATGAAAAGTGGTAACCGTCACCTATAGACATAAGCAGTACCATGGACATAACAGAGTGTACTGTTTCGCTCATGATACACCCATGCGTTGCCATTTCTGAGGACTCAAGTATTATTCCTCTGTACCCTGTAAATTCACGCCATATCCCACCCTTCAAACCGAAACACAGCCGTTTGCATGGCTGTGTTTCGGTTTGAAGGGTACAACTGCTTCACGGTAGAAACACGAATGGAACAGAGGTACCCAAATAATCGACTTTTGTACAAAGTCTCCCTCTGGTAAAGTATTAGTCAAATAATGTGAAAGTAATGTAATATTTTTAATTCTTACAGTGACCTCGATTCTGATAAAATTAGAATGTATAGTAGATGCAATACTATCGTTTGAATGAAAACATTATCAAAATTTGTTCAGAAACAGTGAAGATATCAAAAGAACAATCCAAAGGAATTTAGAATCTACTAAAGGTGCATAAAAATAAAAATGGGATAATAAAAATTCACACGTGGAACTTTTAATTTAAAATACGTCCCAGTAACCATTTAAGTAGGTTATGTACCTAAAAGTGAATAGTCTGCGGATGTCCTTAATAGGTTTAAAATTAACAAAACCAGTTATGACAAGACAATGATTGATGATCACCGCCTATATGACGAGTCAGTAACAGCCGATATGTTGGACCGGAACACGTCGAATTAAGCCAACAATATTATGTAATCTAATAATCGAAGTCCATCATCATCGTAACCTACTAATGTACATTGATTTACACAAGGTACATTGGTCTTCGCCATGGGGACTTCTGTCCCACATTTGTCTTTTTTGTTAAGCTATTATGCATACCACGATTGTTTTGTATCATACACTGTTGTTGTTGTGAATTGATTTGTACATGCGCAAGAGTTGATTTTTAATACTCAGTTAATGCTATTTCAGGAATTAGGACTACATAAAATTGTAAGCTGGACAGAAAAACTAACGAACCTATAAAATAAATAGCCCTAAAAAGAGTGAACGAGAAGAGAACATTGATTGAAATAATAAAGAATAGAAGAGGCAAAATGCTGGGCCACCTTATACGACATGACGATTTTTTTAAGAGCATAGTAGAAGGAAAGATAGAGGGCAAAAGAGGAAGAGGAAGACCGAGGAATAACTACATGGGACAGATAAAGGAAACACTAGGCGTCATGTCGTATAGGGAGATAAAGGATATGGCCTGGGATAGAGCTGGCTGGAGGAAGATGCATGAATTAGTTGCACCGATAGGAGGAAACTCTTAAACGAAAAGAAGAAAGAAGAAAATTGTAAGCTGATTTATACAATATACTATTATATTTTATAAGTTATTATTATATTTTAAATTTACGATATCTTAGACTTAAAAATGGCTTTACAGGTGTACACGGGCTTAAGTCAAGTGCATAACTGTGTACTATGTTTTTTTGTATAAATATAATTTGTTTGTATCAAAAGTTGGGGTAACAGAGATATTTTTATTGCCATCATTGTTATCATCACAACTTTGGATGATTTTTTTATTAGATGATTTTTGAGCAGCAATCCTGCCTGCGCTAATGGTATACTATGACGGGACAATAGCGGGGGTAGATAGGCGAGGATGAAAAGGCAGGTCAGTTAGTCCATCTTGACGAATTTACCTAGAATTCAGAACTTTCAAGGGGGACCGCGAGGAGGTGCCCCTGACAGAGTGTTTTGCTGGTAATGGGGCCAGTAATTCCCATTACTAAACAATCCCATATCCCCTGTTTATAATATTTTGTTAACCTGTAGATGTACCAGGAACTTCTAGTCCAATTTGCAGAAACTTCGTGACAATTCGGCATGTATTTAGGATTATGGCTTTCTGTATTATATTTGATGGTACGTACTGGGTGGTAACTTTAGGGCATTTATCAACTGATGCAGTTGCTTCGGTGTCACACCTGTTGTGGAGTACAATTGGAACTATTGTCACTTTTTGTAAGTTCCACAGCCGGGTTATTTTGTATTGGAGTTCGGTGTATTTGGATATTTTCTCTGCTATTGTATTATTATTATTTAAATTTTTCCAAAAGATCACATCTCCCCTCTTAAGGAGAGGAGATGGCAAACTAACCCCGGGAAAAAGCACAGATGGCCGGAGTTCAGGGCTCCAGGGAGAGAAACCGGCGTACAATGCGGGCAGAGTCTAAGAGAACCGCTTTTTGCATCTTTCCTGGAAGTGAGCCGCTTCGGAATCCCAACCGTCTGAGATATTGTTCCAGATTAGTTGGGATAAGACCGTTCATCGTTATTATTATTAAAATTCATTAAAGTAATGTAATATTCAATCTGTCGGTCATGAAGTCATTGCAGGCAAGACAGTATTGGCACGACACATGTCGGTGCGCGCGAGTGGACACAGACCACATTCTCACGTTCAGCTAATGTATGACAAAACTGTTCGACACCACCACTCACCTAGTTATGCTACACTGGCCATGTGTCGTGATTTTTTTTACACCACTGAGGTGGCAATCAAGCATACGGCCCACCTGATGGTAAGTGGTTACTATAGCCTATGAACGCCTGCAACACCAGGGGTATAACGCGCGCATCGCCGACCCTGAAGAAACCTCTTTACCCCCTTTTGAAGAATCCCATGCTGTAGTCTCTTGGGAAAATCTTGGCAGGGAGCTCATTCCATAACCTTAGTGTACGAGGGAGAAAACATTTTTGAAAATTCGTTGTACGCGACCATTTAGGCTGTAGGATGTTGCCTGTTTTTTATTTATTTTTAAAGAAAGAAAGAAAAGATCGTTTTTATTTAAAGTTATTTTAATTAAGAATTATTATAATTAAGAATTTTAAATTAGTCATTTTTTATGAATCTACCGCCCAGTTCGGAATGCAATTTCAGCTAAGAAGAACACAAAAATTGTTCCATTCTATACATATATTCACTTTAAAATATTATGATTTATAGTATCGTCCTAATAAATATTATTTTATTATTATATATATATATATATATATATATATATATATATATATATATATATATATATATATATATATATATATATCGTAGAACTACGTCATGCTCCTCATGTTAAAAAAAAGGTAAAATACGCCCTGATAGGGCATATTGCCAGCAATGGGGCTGTCAAACTCTATTGCTAACAATTCCTTTCTCCCAGCAGTGGACATTTAAAAGTTGATATGATATGATGAGCAAGGCCATTATTCCCCATTAATGCTAATTAAAATGTTTAATTAGTATCCAGTCCTTTAGTTGTAAAGTCCATTAAAATTTTTGTATAAATGTTTGGATGTTGTTACTAAAACTTAATACCCGCGACTTTGTGTGCTATTAACGAGTATGGCGCCATAAAATATTTTATGTCCATCTCTGGGTTTCAAGTCTAATCGTTTTACTTGGTGCAATACGGTACTTTGGTAATTTGCTTTAAATCAAGTTAAATGTTAACCTTCATTGCCATTTAGAATAAAATATAAAGAGTTTTAATGTAATAAGTGGAATTTACAAAATTATATCCCATAAAAAACAATAGAGCACGCGTTACTAAACACCTCTTCGCATGTTATACACTATTAAATAAAAAAAAAGAGTGTAACAAATTGAATGGGTTCCGCATGAAATTTATTATTCTCAAAGCTACAATAATGAATTATAATATGTGAATTTCACAATCGAAAATAGTCGACGTTTAAGGAGAGTGTGCAGACATATGTGTGAATATATAACAAAAGTGCAAAGCTTGAAAATTGACCCTAATTCGCTTTGTGTTGAGACAGCTAAAGGTCAGTGTACTCTACGCTGACCTATGAAATTCATGAAAAATCTCAACTTACTGTGCAATCTATTTAATTGATTGCTTGGGTACCTCTGTCCCATTCGTGTTCCAACCGTGAAGCAGCTGTGTTTGCATGGCTGTGTTTCGGTTTGAAGGATATGGCGTGAATTAATTACTTGGTACAGAGAAATAATACCTGAGTCCTCAGGAATGGCAACGCATGGGAGGTATCATGAATGAAACAGTATACTCTGTTATGTCCATGGTACTGCTCATGTCTGTAGGCGAAGGTTACCACTTTCCATTAGGTGGACCATCAGCTTGTTTGCTATTCTAAGTTGTAAAAAAAAAAAGTAATCTTAATACACTCTTTTGGAGAGCATATTTACCCGTGGGAAACCGAGACAAATTGTTATTAAATAATAGGTTGAATCGTTAATAGGCTTTATCTTGATTAAGAGAAACGTAACATAATATATACAAAATATATTTAAAATACGCAATCGCGACTTAACGCGATGTAAAAGCTTTTACAGGTAAATAGTACCTACATACCTGCTTCTTTATTACCGACGTTAAGTTCCGATTGTCTATTTAAAATATATGTAAACAATGCAAAGTTAATTAACTAAATGTAATAACATATTAAAAGTTTGTCAACTGATAATATTCCTTCTGTGGGGGGAAAGGGATTGTTAGTAATGGAGACTGAGAATCTCATTGCTAGCAATATACCCAACTAGGTCGACCTCCTCGCCGTTCCCCCTGGAAACTATCATGGTTAATTCCTGATGAATTCATCATGATGGGCTAACTGGCCTGTTTTCATTCTCATCTATCACCCTTCACTGGTGCTCCGCCAGCGTATCCCGTTAGCGCAGGCGGGGTTACCGTATCATTTTCACCCATAAAAAAATTTTCCTTCTGTTAAAGATATGGGTTCGATTCCCATTGGATTGAGCTGTAGGAAGGTACGTTTTTTCAACTATTATCATACCTGTTACCTAAACTTAATGATCTATATTTAAAAAAATAGGTAATCAGGTAAATTAGCAGACTTGTAAAAAACATGAACCTGTTTTCTTTTACTAATTGTGTTAAGTATAGAAAATTAGGTTATCATATAAAAAATCTCGTTAAAAATGTTGCAGCATTCTATAATGTTCGTTGTGGCCTATTCGAACTATTTGTGGAACCCCAAAAAGTTATAAAGCATTTATGTCTATAATTTTCTTGTAATGAAGAAATTATAGCAAATATACTAAATTATTATGGTCGTTTGAAGCGTGCGGTCTTAGTAAATGTATACTTGGGTCAAATGGATGATTATTACTATCTAATGGTTAATTTTAACCGAGTTAGAAAGAAGGGGGTTCAATTCGACTATATTTTTTAAGGTATTCGTGGGAATATGGTATCGTTACTTGATGGCTTGCCAACATAAAACATAAACATCCACATCCTTCCACATAGTGACATCCCATCCCTTCCTCCACACCCCTTTCAATATAAAAACTCCAATCACCAACCCGCTTGCTCAATACGGTGACTTATGGCCAAAAAGTTTCCAAGAAAAACGAAGGACTGCACAAGAGGGAGACTTTGTACAAAAGTCGATTGCTTGGGTACCTCTGTCCAATTCGTGTTTTAACCGTGAAGCAGTTGTGTTTGCATGGCTGTGTTTGGGTTTGAAGGGTGGGATATGGCAGTAAATTTACAGGGTACAGAGGAATAATACCTGAGTCCTCAGGAAGGTCACTACATCATCATCATATCAGCTTTTAACTGTCCACTGCTGAACATAAGCCATTCCGTTGGGGAGTTTTGCCAGTAGTTGCCACGCTTGGCATATGGATTAACAACCGCAGTTAGGCTTTGAAGATGTCTTAAGAGGGACGCTGCTGCCCATCCCTCGCCTTCCTTTAGTCGCCTCTTACGACACCCACGGGAAAGGGAGAGGTGGCCTATTCTATGCCGGGACCACGTGGCTGTGTTAATAATAATGCGTTCATAGTTCGTCTCTCTTGAGTAAAAAAATATTGGGAAGTGGTAATAACGATTCAAGAGTGTTCGATTTATAAAATTGACGGAAATCAGTATTTCCTTGTTTATTTGTGAAACTTTAATAATAGTTATGTAATAAAAATTAAGGATTAACGCATCCGTATGTGATATTCGACTTTAAGGCTCATATAAATAAGGATCAATATTTCGATAATTTAATTAATCAATTTTGTAGATTATATAATAGGAGTGGAAAGGAAATTCATTTTAATTAAATACCATTTTCCTTTAGAGGAAAAAATAGCATCAAATTACTGCAGTTACAGTATGTTTCAATCGAATTTAATGAAAAATGTAAACAAACGGAATATTTTAATGTAATAACTGTGGCGGCAAGGGATTGTTAGTATTGGGGCTCTAATAGGTCAGGTATAATCAGGTCGACCTCCACGCGGTTTCTCCTGGAAGCCATTTAGATGAATTCTTAATGAATTCGTGATCATGGGCCAACTGACCTGCTTTATGGATCTGGATCTATTTTAATGTAATAACAACTGATTTAACAGGGGGGAAGGGATTGTTATCAATTGGGAGGTTAGTCCCTATTGCTATTAATATATACTATCAGGTCGACCTCCACGCGGTTCCCCCTGAAAACCATCATGACTAATTTATGGTTGAACTTGTCAAGATGGGCTAACTGAACTGCCTTTTCGTTCCCACTTATCATCCATCACTGGTGCTCTGCCAGTGTATACCGTTAGCGCAGGCGGGGTTACCATTTCACTATCATCCACAGAAAAAAAAAAACAACTTTATGCTTATATAAGCTTCATACTAGATAACGATTAACGTGTTTTAATTCATTATAAAAAGTAAACATAGACATACATTTGTTAACTAAGACATAAAGTTGAATAAAAGACATTTTTTATAACGGATTAGGTCAACTTAAATGCAAATTAAGTTGAATTAATGGTAAGATTTTTATCATTCTAAAATAATATGCAGAATGAATGATTAACACAGGTGATTTAAAAAAGCGATAGTGCTCACGACACTGAGGGGAAAGGGCAACGCACGTGGGCGATTTGTCGCAGTGACACGCGACTTTTTTACAGAATGAAAATGTCAAACAGACTGTGAATGCTCAACAGATGGTATAAGCGTGAAGTAATAACGTTATTTGTATTTTATTTATTATTACATTGATCTTGCAGTTTTTCAATTCCGTCATAATAACCTGTTTTTTTAACAACACAGGGGGCAAACGAGCATGCGGCTCACCTGGTGGTAAGTGACTACCGCCGCCCATGATCACCCACAACACTAACGGCATTGTGGGCGACAAAGGAAACCAGGAATGGAAATTGGAAATATGTATATAATAGTCAAAGGAACTTAGAAGACTAGGACCGTAAAGGGAAGCCAAAAGGAAAACAATAGATATGCGTGTCAATTTCGAATTTGGTAAATAATAATATAGCTATAAATAATATATGTGGCCTGTACTCCACAGGCATTGCAGGTGTGCTGCCGGCCTTTTTGTCGTATCGGCTCAGAACTACTGCTGCTGGAAGTTGATTCCAAAGAGTGGTTCTGCGTGGAAGAGTGCCTTGAAAAACGCACGGTGGAGGATTGCCACTCGTCCGATGGTTGGGATGAAATTTTAGTTTATGGCGGGTTGAACAATGGTGAAAATTAGCAGCAGGTATCAATCCGAACAATTCCTCAGAGCACTCACCATGATAAATTCGATAGAAGATACATAGAGATACAACATCTCTACGCAGTTTCAGTGGGTCGAGCCGGACTGTAAGGCGCCAATCGTTAACAATTCGAGCTGCCCGACTTTGAATGTGGTCTAACGGAAGGAGTTGGTACTGTGGCGCTCCTGCCCATATATGCCATTATAATATGTCATTGAGCACCCCCAACTTTTTGAAAGCTAACTTAGCTTTTTCCTCCAGATGACCGCAAAACTGGACGTCGCTAGATATATCGACGCCAAGAATCCCCAGACTCGACTTATTATCGAGAGAAGTGCTCTGAAAGTGAGGAGATACGACAAACGGTGTCTTTTTATAACCGGTTTGGTACGTGCGCTCGGATAGTCCTGATTATACTCGCCCATTTTGTGTATTATATGACTTTTCACACAGAAATCAGTATATAATGTATCCTATATGCCAAGTTAGGATATAATCTATCTGTGTACCAAATTTCATTCGAATATGTGTAATAGTTTTTGTGTGAAAGAATAACAAACATCCATATTTACAAACTCTCGCATTTATATCTAAAAGTGTTTATCAATTCCCAATATACTGGCAATTTGTGGTTTCGATATGAAACATTTGTATCAAAAGAAAGAGCGCAGTTACGTTAACGGTGTATGAAGGGTTCAGAAACAACTACATTTTTATCCAGATTGCATTTTAACCTATTATAATAGTAAATAAATATAATTCTTTTGAGTAGTATAATCATTTAGTTGTGTCAAAATGATCGTTTTTTTTTTTACAACACAGGGGGCAAACGAGCATGCGGCTCACCTGATGGTAAGTGACTACCGCCGCCCATGGTCACCCACAACACCTACGGCATTGCATGTGTCCATATAGTGATTATAAAGATAATAGGAGACTTCATACAGCATAGGACATGTTATAGGGTAAACTATAAACAGGTTGAAGTAATACCTTCTGGCAATTCGATGGGATTCGAATCCCATCGAATCGAATCCCTTTACTATGAGAGCTATGTGTATTCCCAGTAACATACTACAGTAGAAATACTATCAGTAAATTATTCCTACAGTTTTAGTGGAAGTTATGTTTTTAACCTATTAATAATTTATGATTTTCAAAAGCAAGGTTTGGTATTAAAATATTTTTAACATTTTATAGGCTTTTGCATTTTTTTGTCTAATTCAGTCGTTTTAACTTTAGTAAAATGTTTTTTTTTTATACAACTTAGAATGGCAAACAAGCTGATGGCCCACCTGATGGAAAGTGGTAGCCGTCGCCTATAGACATGAGCAGTACCATGGACATAACAGAGTACACTGTTTCGCCCATGATACCCCCATGCGTTGCCATTCCTGAGGACTCAGGTATTATTTATCATCAAACAAACATGCTTTCGTTTATATAGTATTGATGTCACAGATGCATATAGGCAACGTTCACGTCTTTCTCCGGCAATGCTTTTAAATACTGTAGTATTTCAAACAAAATTATTTACAATCGAACAAGAACATGAAATAAAAAGTCGTCACGCGACTGAGCGTCCGTGGGCGCGCGCCCTAACGATGTTTAATTAATAAAAATCTTTTTATGTTAATTTGTTTTAATTTGCATTGAGATGGATTATGTAAGTGCATAAACATTTCCGGTAATATATTATACGTAGATTAATACTTGATATGGCATCTTTATATGGTACCCAATCAATTGTATAGCTATACAATATTATAAAATGGATATAACAAACTAAAAGCCATTAGTATTCATGAAACTAAACAAATTTCCCTAAAATAGTATGTTCATATTATTTGGGAACTTAGAGCGATAACATCTCAATCCAGAAATACCAGGTCGAGGGGGGAAAGGGATTGTTAGTAATGGAGACTGAGAATCCCATTGCTAGCAATATACCCAACCAGGTCGACCTCCTCGCGGTTCCCCCTGGAAACTATCATGGTTAATTCCTGATGAATTCATCATGATGGGCTAACTGGCCTGTTTTCATTCTCATCTATCACCCTTAACTGGTGCTCCGCCAGTGTATCCCGTTAGCGCAGGCGGGGTTACCACTCCATTTTCATCCAATAAAAAAAAAGCACACAAACTTGGGTCAAGGGATTGTCAGTAATAGAGTGTACTACTGCCTATTGTTAGCTATATACCTAACCAAGTCGACCTCCCTATGGTTCTCTCTGGAAACCATCATGCTAAATTCCAAGTATATTCATCAAGATGGGCTAACTGACTTGCCTTTTCAAGGGGGAAAGGGGATTGTTAGTAATAGAGTCTAACTGCCTCGTTGTTAGCAATACACCCTATCAGGTCGACCTCCACGCGATTCCTCCTAGAAACCATCGTGGTCATCTATTATTCTTCACTTGTGTCTGCCAGACAATACCGATAGCGCAGGCGGTGTTACCATTCCATTAACGGCCAGAAAACAAAAAAAAGCGCACAAACATTTGGAACTTGGAACGACAAATTTTTTAACGATCTACCAGAAGAAATGTGGTAATTGTCGACTATGGAATAAACATGAATACCACAATAGATACCACAGAATAAACTGTGACATCCATGGTGTCCCACATTGGGTTGCTATACTTGATGACTATTCATTCTTGAATGATATGCTTTCGTATCTTGTGATTTCACGTTTATATCCTACCCTTTGATGTCATTAGAGGCGACGAAGGAAACTTATTGCTCGAAGGATGAAGGAAGGAAGGTAGTACCGTTCTTCTCAAAACGTCACCAAAGCCTAACTGCAGTTGCCAACTCACCTTGACAGGCAAGTCGCCTTGCTTGGCAACTACTGGCAAAACCTCCCTATAGGAGAAGCCTATATTCAGCCGTGATGATAATGATTCAACAGATATGGCGATGGTATAGATGATCGCATCCTTTAGTCAGCAAAAACAGTTGCTTCACAGCAGAAATACTCGTGGGACATATGTATGCATATAAAAGGCTTATACAAATTCTCCCTCTGATACATGATTTAAGAAAACTAAAAACGTTCTCCGGTCTTTACATCGTCAATTTATAGCATTACCACAATAACCTCAATACCGATTTGAACTAAAAACTTAGTTTATGTTAATCAAAAACCATCTTAATGGGTATTTAACAAAATTTGCGGTTAATATTGCACATATTTGAGACTATGGCACTTTCTCTGTACAAATGACAAGTCACTGTCAAATAAAAGGAAAGAACATCCGAAATAGTGACGACTCACTGCGACCTTAGAACAAGACGGATATATCTGAATAACAGTGTGCAAGAAAGAGAGGGATTGAAAAAAGTAATTTTCGATTTCTAAGGTTAATAGGCACGAGTATTGTTCGAGTTGAATAAGATATAAATACGGGTATGAATGAAGGTGAAAACGGTTTGTGGCTTTCCGACGCGTTTATGATGCAAATTTCGTTTAATAATTCTATATTTACCAGAGTGACGATGTGTAGAGATTGTATGTATTTATGGTGTACATGTGCATGTAAATATGTATACAAAGTGAAATCGTAATAATTATCCTTTCAAGAGACTTTTACCGGTGATACAGAAGTTTTCCAAACTATTTTTTCTTTGGAAAAAAATGTTCAGTTTCACTACTGGTGAATTACAATATTTTAAAGAAATACAGATAGTAAAACAATAAATGCTGGCTAACAAAACATTAATATTGACATTGACGTCAATTAATATATTAATTTAATTTAATGGTTTAGATTTGGTACAAATTAATATTGTGCCAAAATTGTGTGGTTCCTAGTTACCTTTAATAAAAAAAAAATATTATTTATTAACTTTTGACACCCTCCTGCTAACACAGTGCGTCCAACTTTGTTATAACACAATAACACAGTTGGACAATGAAGAATAACAAAATAAAAGTAGATTATCAATTTTTGTGGATTTCTTTAAATTATTTGGAAAATAAATTGGAAAAGTAAAACCCAGTTTCTCTGATACATTACACCCTTAATGCTAAAGATTGTACTCGTATCCGCCAAGTTACATACATTTATTACTTATGACTTTTGATATGATTTGACGAAATGATTTGAGGGAAAGCGCGTAAACAGTGTGTAAGTAGTGCGCAAGTGACGACTCGGCGGAACGGAATTTAGCACAATATCCACGGCGATGGTGAAATATTTAGGTATCGTTTGAAAAACGTCTTTCTAGTCGATCGTCGGCATCGCTCTATCTATGCGCTTTATATGGGGACCGGATGTCGCCACTCATCTGTCATATGACAAGTGTCAACTTGACATTATCTATTGATCTAGGGATTGCTAGCATTGTCATTACAAACCGATATCGATATACATTGGTTCTCATTGCTCGCGTAATTGTAATATCTACAAAATGTTCATGAAATATACTAATCTATAATACGTATTTCTTAATATAATGAAGCCAAAGTTCAGAGAGATTTTTATATCGAATCAATCTGACACGATTTTAAATATCGATAAATGTATAAAATACTGTTACGTCAATCACTAATCTCGGTACTAGAACAATTGTGGTATTTAAATATAGAACACTATTAAAATTAATTTAAAATTAGAATTTAGAGTAACATTTTGAATTATTCGCTAGTATAGAATTTCTTGTGTTTTATAAGTATAGAAACAAGTTTTAGTACACTTTTGTAGCAATGATGGGCTTTTTGGAAATATGCCGGAGCATAAGCGACTTTGTATGTGAAAAGATCGGTCAATTCGCTCCCTCATAAGCGTCAAGCATCACGCGTTATTGGCTATCTTTATGTATCTATGACTTTCAACAAAAGGAGCGTAATGTTTGTCTATGACGCAATGAGTAATATGAATTGAAGTCTTATTTTTAATAAATATATATATATATATATATATATATATATATATATATATATATAACAGACAAATCGACAATATCTTTTTTTAGAAGTCTGAATAATAGTCACCCTAATTAAAGTTTTATTTTAAGACCGTTTCTATCTTCATTACATTAAACAGACAGTTTACGAGATCGCGTGCGATTCCAACAAGTGGGTTTCCCGTGCCGCGTGAGGAGTGAAATAAAAAAAAACATTATCCGTACCGTGACAACGGTCAAGGCAGAACGGCCACTTTGTAACATCGACTGCAACAATGTTGGATAATAATATAAATAAGTAGTTTTTTTTATACTACTTATAATGGCAAACAAGCTGACGGCCCACCTGATGGAAAGTGGTAAACGTCGCCTACAGACATGAGCAGTACCATGGACATAACAGAGTATACTGTTTCGCCCACGATATCCCCCATGCGTTGCCATTCATGAGGTCTGAGGTGTTAATCCTCTATACGCAGTAAATTCACGCCATATCCCACCCTTCAAACCGAAACACAGCCATGCAAACACAACTGCTTCACGGTTGAAAAACGAATGGGACAGAGGTACCCAAGCAATCGACTTTTGTACAAAGTCTCCCTCTGTTTACATTTTCATTTAATCCTATTTAAATAAAATAAAATATATGCAAGCAGATTACCACCGAAGACTTTCTTTTGTTGTATTCAATAAAATTTACATTCGCTATCGAAGACACCAACGTAACATAAAAACTAAGAACTCTTCCTTTTTGAAGTGGGTAAAGAATTCCACTCACGTGGCCGTCCATCCTTAATTTATCTATTCCATTTCATTACGCTCAGAGATTGCGTTACTGAGATACGTGGCCGGTGCGCGGTTTATCGTCAATTAACCGTGGGTCCATCTTGATTCCAATGTATCGACTCATTACGGTATCTTAATTAATATTCACGAGAATTTCACAATGTGGTCAAATTAAATTAGGTATTATCATATGATTAAAGTATTTAGCCTGCCATTAACCAAGGTGGATAAACATCTGCCACAGTGTTCAACAATCAGTAGTTCAACATTACAGTATTTTATAAGGGTGGGTAATATAAACACAGTTATGCAAACAACTGCTTCACGGTAGACACATGAATGTGACAGAGGTACCCAAGCAAACGACTGTTGTACAAAGTCTCCCTCTGGTCATATATTAAGATAAAACATACACCAGATTTTAAGTTAGACTTTCAGGTACAAAAATATTTATTTATTTATTTATTTATTCATTAGTACAAACATGTGTACATGGCGGACTTAATGTTAAAAGCATTAAAAGCAAAAAACATGAAAATAACATTTAATTTGGTGCAATATTTTTTGCGTGATACTGAAGCAAGCATAAGGTAGACAGACACAATACTTTTGCAAATTATTTTTCGATATTGGTCTTGTTAAAACGACTCATAATGTAAGAAACATCTCCTATGTACAGATTTCGTCTACTTGCCTTTTTATTTTATTAGATAAAGAATTATCACATCAGCTCTTAACTGTCTACTGTCGAACAAAAGCCTCCTCCTAGAGGGTTAAGCCAATAGTTGCCACGCTTGTGCGGATTAGCAATCGCAGTTTTTTCTTAATGGGTGTAAATGGAATGGTAACCCCGCCTGCGATAACGGGATACGCTGGCGGAGCACCAGTGAAGGGTGATAGATGAGAATGAAAACAGGCCAGTTAGCCCATCATGATGAATGCATCAGGAATAAACCATGACAGTTTCCAGAAGGAACCTCGAGGAGGTCGACCTGGTTGGGTATATTGCTAGCAATGGGATTCTCAGTCTCCATTACTAACAATCCCTTTCCCCCCCTACCAATCGCAGTTAAGCTTTGGAGATATTTTAAAGAGTCCTCCCTCGCCTTCTTTAGTCGACTCTCACGACGCCCACGGGAAAGGAAGGAGTGGCCTATTCTATGCCGGAACTTTATAGCAAATATAAATTATATACATAAAGAATGACTCATCAAAATTGCCTTTGTAATCTTTGATTACTTAATACAAGATTGAAATGAATGCGTAGCACTAACAATTTTAAAATACATATTATATTTAATGGACCAAAAAATCTAAAAATTATTATTATTATATATTATTATTTAATAATGTCTATAGAAAAAAAAAATTATAACATTAGAAAGTGTTGGATCAAAATCATAGGTTTAATTACAAATTCGTGATTTATATGAACAATGTAAGGCGTCGTAATGTATAGGTTACTGACACTTTAGATCGCTCTATAGTAGTTTTGATAATAATTACAGTAACTCGCAGTCAGTTAATGTAACATGAGGCGATGGACGAATTCGGAAATTCGTAACTTATGACGTAATCCATATAATATTGTTTATTATACTGAAATCTTAGATTATACAGACAGAGTGTCTCCATAGAAATGCTTCGAGAAAAATGGGTCAACTTTTTTTCATACACTTGATCTTGATACTCGTAAGTACTTATTAGTGTTACTTTATAACTTCTATATTTGGGGGGAAAGGGATTGTTAGCAATGAGTTTGACAGCCCCACTGCTAGCAATATGCCTTATTAGGTCGACCTCCACGTGGTTCCCTCTGGAAACCATCGTGAACAATTCTTGTTGAATTCGTCACGATGGGCTAACTGACCTGCTTCATACTAACCTATCATCCTTCACTGGTGCCCCGCCGGTGTATACCGATAGCGCGGGTGGGGTTACCATTCCATTGTCATCCATTAAAAAAAAATTCTATATTTATTTTGTGTTATAAATTCTGCATTTTTTTTAACGCGTAAACACTCATTTTATTTATTAAATAACACATCAAGATACATTTTATGCGTAAACGTATATAATACTGATAAAAAAATTGAGTTTGACTATTAGTTGACAAAAAGTTGAGCCGTTTTTGAGGCTCGAGACTCTATGTATATAATCTAAGACTAAATACTATATAGTAATATACAGTAATAATAAGAATAAGAAATACTATAAGCAATGATGAACTTACGTCTCAAAGATCTCTGATGAAGAAAACATAGTGGCATAGGAAGTAGTGAGTGGGCAACAGTAGTACAAAATAGATGTCTAAATAACAATTATAAATATTTACACAACTTAATAAATCTTTTTATCTTTAATTTATACATACAATACTAATAAATATTTATGTATATATATATATGAGTCTACATATTTATCTATTTATGATAAAACCACTTTCAAGAAAGAAAAAGTAGAAAGAGGAATCTCTTTGAACGAATTGAGAAGTTAATTCGTCTGATTTTTATTTTGTATCTACGTTACGCAATTGCGTCGCTCTTTTAATTTTTTTTTTCAATTGATCTATAATAAAATCCTAATATTAATCAATAATAAAATATTATCAAAACCTTTAACCCTTTGAGTGCCGACGAGCGCCATCGCGCTAGTGCGCATTGCAACTAAAAGTGCCACGAGCGTCATAGCGCTCGTAAAATCAGTCGCTGTTTAGCTTGCTGCAAAAACAATATTAAAATTGGATAATTTTTGGAGGAGATACAGTTTTTTTAGAGACAAGGGTAAATGACATCAACACGACAAAGATTTCTTTGGCATTTTTAAGTAGATATGAGTAAAAATCAATGGCACTAAAAGGGTTAAATTATGCCGAAATATCGTTATCAGGTTGTTTTCTTTTCATCGTCATCACCATCACCTGAACCGTTTACTGTCTACTGCTAAAAATAGGCCTCCCATATAGGCTGGCATAAAGAACGCTCTTGTGCTACCGGATCACTAGTATTACATAAAAAAAGAAAAAAAATTTACTGCGCGTACCTTAGCAGTTTAAACTCAGCATGTAATCACACTTTGTAGAAAATGTTTGATATGTCAATTACTTGTCAACAACAAATTTTACATTACTGGATTATATATTCGACACAGTTTATGTAGAAAGTACGCAAGCAGGTTGTATCTGAATTTGGTTGGGTTATACGGCCGTATAACAATCTGTTAATGTATGAACTAGTAGTTTATCCAGTAATTCGTTCAACAGCATTACATATTTATATCTGCCATCACAGTATCACGACCGACGCAAATTAAATCAAATCAAATCATATTTAATCGTATGCCCGTACCAGGATTCTTCGAATGTTCCTGCACTGAATACGTTTTCAGGTAACATGTATATCTACTGCAAAATTGACGGGGCGGGGAGGGGATTGTTAGTAATGCGGATTATCAGTCCCATTGTTAACAATATACCTAGTCAGGTCGACCTCCACGTGGTCCCCCATGGAAATAACCAAGTTTTTCCTGTTTACAATATTTGTACAGATAGAATGGCAAACAAGATAATGACCTATCTGGTGGAAAATAGTAACCGTCCTCTATGGATATGAATAGGATCTTAGCCATCAGAGAATACGCTATGATGCCATTGATATCCATTGATTTGTTGACATTTTTGGGATTTAATATGTTACTTCTCCTTAGTGATTTAACCGCTACATTTCGGCATTCAAATTGAAATTATAGCCATGCTAACATAGTTGCTTGGAAGCAAAACATAAGTGAGATAAAGGTACTAATTCATATGACTCTTGTACAATGTTTTTTTTTTTATTGATGGGTGAAAATGGAATGGTAACCCCTGCGCTAACGGTATACGCTGGCGGAGCACCAGTGAAGGGTCATCGGTGAGAATGTAAACAGTCTAGTTAGCCCATCATGGTGAATTCATCAGAAATTAACCATGATAGTTTCCAGGGGGAACCGCGAGGAGATCGACCTGGTTGGGTATATTGCTAGCAATGGGATTCTCAGTCTCCATTACTAACAATCCCTTTCCCCCTCTTGTCCATTGTTAATTTGATTTTTTGTTTGTTGTTTTACAATAATTTACCTGCAATATGTAGTCTGCCTTTTATAGCAATTACCTGTAACAACAATTCATATTTGCATTAAAAAATATTCAAATCAGAATATACTGTGAAAAGTTACGCGTGCTCATACATAAAAAAATATTTTTATTTATATAATACTAGATGACTCGGTAAACGTTGTTTTACCATATACATTATTTCTAGAACTATACATGAAAATATATCATACTACAATTATTATATTCGATTGTCATCTTGCAACCCTATTGAGGCATATAAAAATTGCGATTAAACAACAGGGGTTGATCGTAAACGCGTGAAAATTTGAATTTGTACGTAATTTTTAATGCTAAATCATAATAAAATAAAAATAAAAAAAATTGTCAAAAAATAAAAATTTTGGTTATTTGATTAGAATTCCGCTATCATTAGTATGTGTGTGACTGTCAAAACTCAAAGATTAACAATAACTATTACTATCAGAACTACTATATATATATATATATATATATATATATTGTGAAAAATATATACACATACAAATATATACGTTTGTAAAAGTATTATCCTAAATTAGTGACAGATGGAAGAAGTTATACGTATAATTTAATTTATAACAAGAATATAGGTAACAAAAATATGTCCAATCAGATTTGCATACAACATAACCAAGTGATTACTCGCATGCATAAATGCATAAAATAAACGACGCATTGTCCATTGCAATTATTCCCTTAAATGCCGACAGATGCATCCCTTTGCGAAGCACGCTTTTGCATATAATTTGGCCGCCATTTTGTTCGCCATTTCGGCAGCCATCTTGAATGTAATTTTCTATTATATTCAAATTGTCGAGCATTGTCTGACTATATATATATATATATATATATATATATATATATATATATATATATATATATATATATATATATATATATATATATATATATATATATATATATATATATATATATATATATATATATATGTGAAAAATATATACACATACAAATATATACGTTTGTAAAAGTATTATCCTAAATTAGTGACAGATGGAAGAAGTTATACGTATAATTTAATTTATAACAAGAATATAGGTAACAAAAATATGTCCAATCAGATTTGCATACAACATAACCAAGTGATTACTCGCATGCATAAATGCATAAAATAAACGACGCATTGTCCATTGCAATTATTCCCTTAAATGCCGACAGATGCATCCCTTTGCGAAGCACGCTTTTGCATATAAATTGGCCGCCATTTTGTTCGCCATTTCGGCAGCCATCTTGAATGTAATTTTCTATTATATTCAAATTGTCGAGCATTGTCAGTTTGTCTATGGCGAGATGTTTGTGTTGTGAACTTATGTTTTATAGTCCTTAATTTAAGGTCACGAGTATATTGAAGCAATTTCGCTTAATCTATTCCTTTGTAGGATTTATTTCATGTTTATTGATTGTTCAGTCACGTTTCCCAATACAGTACTTACAAGGCAGCTTCTATTTATAGAAATATCATTAAAATGACATAATATAATATAATAAATGTATTATCTTAACAATTATGTGGTTAATTTTCAAATTTTTGAATCGTGTGTAATGTAGGTTTGATCTGTTCTCCATTAACTAAAGGTAGACTGTAAGAGATCACCTTATTGACAAGACTGCCTTTTGCATCTTTATGTCTATATATAAATCTGTGCTTTGTCCTACTGTTTTTTAATTGTATTTTCTAATCGTTATTGCACATTTTTATTCATTAATTGCAATAAAGAGTTAAATATTTTTTTTTTACAACACAAGGGGCAAGCGAGCATGCAGTTTACCCGATGGTAAGTGACTACCGCCGCCCATGATCACCCACAACACTAACGGCATTGCAGGTGTGCTGCCGGCCTTTTAAAAGGGAATATGCTCTTTTCTTGAAGGTCATGATGTCATATCGGTTCGGGAATACTGCTGCTGGAAGTTGATTCCAAAGAGTAGTTGTGCATGGAAGAAAGTGCCTTGAAAAACGCACGGTGGAAGACCGCCACTCCAAATGGTTGGGATGAAATTTTAGTTTATGATGGGTTGTACGGAGGTGAAAATCAGCAGGCAAAATAAATAAGGCTTAATTTTTTGTCATTTCTGACCTATGTTTTTTTTATAACTGTATCAGTTACATTAAAAATAAGTTAATTATCTCGATTGCCCCCTACATATATAATATTAATCATTATATGTATATATAAGTCAATTATCACATAAAGAAGATGTTTACCTACAATGTTTGACGAAATAGCAACATTAGCCGCTACCTTTTATGGAATTTTTCCATTAAAACCAAATACTTCGCCGCCCCGTATGGTAGGAGTCTCGTTACATTCAGTTTATCGACGTTATTTAACTATTTATTGATGTTACATTGCATTCCTTTAAAGTTATGTTGGCCTCAGAAGCAGGTGAACACGCCGAGCGTAGATATAAAACGATGTTAATAAGTAAACGCTTATAAATTCCCTGAGAATATTCCCTGTTAATTGACTAAAGATCAGAGATCACAGGCGGAGAGATAATATGAAATCGTTACATATAATCAATATCATTAGGGTTGTTTTTTTATTCTGTGTGTAACTAGAAAGAAAAGATAAATTAATAGACAATAAATTAATTAATGGAAACCCCATTGATTCACTCAAAAAAGGGTATGAGATATATTTATTTATATTTTCTGCTGATTTCAAAATGAAGTAGTTTTTTTTTTATACAACTTAGAATGGCAAATAAGCTGACGACCTACCTGATGGAAAGTGGTAACCGTCGCCTATAGACATGAGCAGTACCATGGACATAATAGAGTATACTCTTTCACCCATGACACCTCCCATGCATTGCTATTCCTGAGGACTCAGGTGTTATTCCTCTGTACCCTGTAAATTCACTGCCATATCCCACCCTTCAAACTGAAACACAGCCATGCAAACACAACTGCTTCACGGTTGAAACACGAATAGCAATGTTTATTACCTCATAACTCTGTTATTTGTAAGTCGATTTGGAAAATTCTTTTTTTTTTTTTTTATCTGAAAGGATATACTTATAGATTGGTTCCATAGAAATTTTAGCAAAATTGATTCAATAGTTTAGTTTTTAAATCAAAATAACAGATTTTATCCTAATTTCACAAATTTTTGTGAAACAATCTTATTTAAGGTTAAATATGATAAGGTAAATTATGATCTTGTTCAACTAGTTCTTAATCTGAGTCAAACGCATATCGTTACATCGCAATCTCGAACTAACTCGAACTATATTGATAGTTCGAGTTATGTCGTTTACTCACATGTGAAGATGCGACTTCCTTGGTTGTTGCAAGCCATTCGAAGTAATAGTATGATAGCTGTTTGATGCGAGAACGAACCGCTACGCTGTACTGTTACTAGTGCAATACCTTAGGTGCTTTTAAGTCTGTGAGACTGGCTTCTTCTAATCTTCTGTATTATTTATCGAATTAAAAATAAAATTAAAATAGAAGATTGAATTAAATTATTATATAATGGATAAAAATAAAACAATTTAATTACCGAACAAGCTGAAAATTATACAATTATTGTTTTCCAAGCTATTATAAAAAATATAAATATTACACATAAGCCGTTAACTGCCCACTGCTGAAGATAGGCCATAAGAAGGATTTCACCAGTAGTTGCCACGTTTGGCAACCGCAATTAGGCTTTTAGTGATGCTTTAAGTGGGACATTGCTGCTTATCCCTCGACTTTTAAGTTACCTAATTCAACTCCTACGACTCTCACGGGAAAGTGATTAAAAAAACGGCAGATAAATAAATATTGATAAAACAAGACGAAGTGATTTTAAATATATCACTAAGGGAATTTAAAAGTCGAAGGATGAGCAGCAGCATTCCACTTAAAACATGACCAAAAGTCTAACTGCGGTCAACTCGCCTGCCAAGTATGGCAACTACTAAAACCTCCCTTATGGAAAAGACCTATGTCATATATAAGCAGTGAACAATTTACGTCACCCGTTATGATGATGATGATTAAACAATGCGAGTAGATAGATAGATAGATGGATAGATAGATAATTTATTTGCATTACTTACAGCACACAAATTACAATACAAACATACACATAATACACAGTAAAAGAGATAAAAGAATGAAAATAAAAAAAGCAACAAAAAAAAACAAAAATAAAATATATAAAACAACAATTTCCTTTTTTCATGCGTGTGCCACAGTAACACAAAATGGCCACGACTCAGTTTATCGCTTTGCCCTCAAAAGAGCAAAACACTGATATTCTGTTGTGGCCAAGAGTCTGTCGTGAAATTCCTAAATAAAAATAATAATAAAAAAAGAAATATGAATAAAATACATTGTGTGTGTCCATTACATTTGTATCCATTTGATATTATATTTTTTTTTTATACAACTTAGAATGGCAAACAAGCTGACGGCCCACCTGATGGAAAGTGGTAACCGTCGCCTATAGACATGAGCAGTACCATGAACATAACAGAGTATACTGTTTCGCTCATGATATCCCCCATGCGTTGCCATTCCTAAGGACTCAGGTGTTATTCCTCTATACCCAGTAAATTCACGCCATATCCCATCCTTCAAACCGAAACACAGCCATGCAAACACAACTGCTTCGCGGTTGAAACACGAATGGGACAGAGGTGCCCAAGCAATCGACTTTTGTACAAAGTCTCCCTCTGGTAAAATAAATAACAGATACAATTAGATGAGGGGTAGTCAGAGGTCACTTTCTGTCACATTCAAACAGTAAAAGAACACCGATTACCTAATTAATTTAATTACAATTACAGATATGAACGTATTTAGTTGCACCTTTATATGTAAGCATATATCAAGTTTTTCCGTCCATCCGTATCCGTTTACTAACGACTTCTCGTAACGCAATGAAGTTAATATATCTTAATTACTTATACGCAGCAAGTTACATAACTTACGTAACTTGAAAATGGAAAATGGGAAAGATAGTTTAATAACATCCTATGTTTGAATCTAATATTAGATAATTATTCTAAGGCCTATTATACTATTATGCACATAATTCAATCGAAAACATTTGCAACGTTTTAAGGGAGAGTTCTAATTATGAAATTGATTTTTTTTTTTTTATAATAATCAGACAACCAAAGAAAGACTTTGTAAAAATAGTCAATGCTTGGATACCTCTGTCCTATTCGTATTTCTGTCGCGAAGCAGTTGTGTTTGCATGACTGTGTTTCAGTTTGAAGGGTAGGATAAGGCAACGAAATTACAGGGTACAGAATTCAAGAATGGCAACGCATGATAGGTATCGTGGGCGACACAGTATACTCTGTTATGTTCATGCTACTGTTCATGTTTATAGGCGACGTTTACCACTTTCCATCAGGGCCGTCACCTTGCTTTCCATTCTTAAGTCGCATAAAAAGAAATAAAAAAGAAATACTCGAATGAGTGACAGCTAATTGAGTAGCTTTTTTTTTTAATAAATTACTGTAACAACATCGTCAAAATTCTAAACAGCCGTAGTTAATATACAAATCCCAAGTTTTATCGTAAAAAGAAAGTGATAATTATGAATTGCCATAAACTAAAATTCACGTAACGTTTATATAACAAGACAGCCATAATATACATAATATTACCATAATATCAATTTAAACCTTTATCTATACATAATATTTGAATTTAGATATAACATTACGGACCGGTATTGCGCGGGAAATGCTTGATTTCTTTAAAATCCGATGCACACACGACGCTGCGACATATCATTATAGAATAACAATATTTCTACTTGAACAAGTATAAATATACGTTACCAATTTCCATCAGGTGAACCGTCAGCTTGTTTGCCATTCTAAGTTGTATAAAAAAAATCGAATAATTAGATATCTAATCGATATTCATAAAATTCATGCGTAGTTTATACCCGTTTTGGTTTCATATTAGGTTTCAGATTGATTTGGCCATTTGGAGAGGATGGACGAAAGACGAATTACGGAAGAGATTTCTCGAGCAAGACTAAAGGGAGATATCGGTACAGACCACCCTAGGTGGATATATCGTCATAGTCGTAGAATACTGACGGATCTTTATATGTAACCTTCATCAGATCCGTCGGTATTCTACGACTATGACGATATGTCGACCAAACAGGAAACACGTTAAAAAAGGCCGAAATTAAAAGTTCTCGTAACCGGCGAGCGAGTATAAAAGAATGTGATGAAAGCGAAAGAGGCTTGTTTGAATCAAAGTATCTGGTATTCCATTGTTTCTGTCTACCCTAATGGGAGACAGGTATATATGTATGTATGGTTTTATATAATTAAAGCGGTTTTCAATTAAAGACTGTACAAATTTCGTTACATTTTCTTTTAATTTTGTTTAAAAACTACATTACCTGGTTACTTTGACATTTCACCTCCACTTTCATTCCAAGAAGATCATTAAGAATGAATCCTTGTATGGTAATGGAGATTTCTAATCTTGAAATAAAACTCTATACTAAGCCCAACCAGTAGTATTAACACGCTGATATCCTCTATAAAAGATGATTATATTAAAACGAAACTCTTAGAAGCACTAAAATGAATATTTTACACATTAGCAGCTAGTAGACCGATATTATGATAATGCAAGCTTATTATCTAGAAGCTGATTCACTAAGCGATACCGTTTTAACAATTTCTCCATCCGGCACCCAATGCAAGGGAACGTCAATTATATTTTATATACGAATGATGTGATAATTCATGATTAGTCATTCTATTGCGCTTCCTTATCAAATTACTGATGTAAAATTAAGAATTTTTATTACTAAATGTAAGGGAGGGGTGGTTTATTCTGTGCTGGGACCACACGAACTTGTCAGTGAAATAAAACCTATCTCTCTCAAATTGGCCTCGCTGATAAAAAAGCATGTTTTCATACCTCAATCACACAAAAGATATATTGGTTTACCACGTCCGAGCTTCGTACAATAATTGTAAAATTGTGTGGTCTAAATATAAGCAGCAAAGTCGAGATAATTCTCACTATCTAGAACAGGTGTTGACTTAAACGAAAACCGCTTAAAAGTATGTTATTCGATATAAGCGTTATTTAACGCTTATTACAATAAGCGTGTCAGATTTAATTTGATTTTTTAATGTCATTATAAATTGTGTCCTATTATATTACAAGGAAATATAATTTTATTCAACAAATCACGGCATTATCTATATGTTATTATTTAGGCATTTGTTATTTAGGTGTTAGCTTCTTGATAAAAGTTTTGGTTATTAATCATGACATTCAAATAACATAACACTGTAGGTACGCTTTTCCTTTTCTCTGTACCTCTTTATATCTAAAGATGAAATATTTTCTTGAAAGGCTTTGAATAAGTATTTAATATTAAGTCACAGGTAATAAATATAACAGTTATTAAGTAAATTGAATAACAAAAATAAGTTTTAACATTCAACTTTTTTTTGAAATAAGCATCTCGGATACTTTTTTGTACATTCTGTTAAGTTAAAACTGTATCTCGAATTAGCTAGTAGAATTATACATTATTATTTACAAATATATAAAATTAAAATTAGTTAAATAAAAAACATTTCTATTTAAAACTGTTTTTTTTTCAACTTTATATTTTGATAACGCGTTAAACGTTTAAACGTTATAACGTTTATTTCATTTTAGCCGGTTCTTCAATCTCTACCACCTAGCCGTCGAGTTAAGACCCCGCCCAGTAGCGGCTGTACCGTTTTAACTGCTGAACCATTAGTGAGCGAGAACGCCCGGTGTGTTTGACCAATTACAATAACATCGCAACTGCGGCGACTCGCAATATAAATGGTTTGAAATGAATAAAATACGAATACAGATATTTCTATTCAATTTCAAAACATTTAGATACCTACGTAGGTAAGAAATATCTTCACTGTTGCAACGTACGCCATTCGTTAAAATTAATTACAGTGAATTAATTAACACTGTTATTTGAGGATTCATTATAACAGGTTATACAAATCACTTTGATTTGTAGAACCTGTTATAAGGTTTCGAATTTCATGCATTACCCTGGCACAGTATATACAAATAGCGATATGTAAGTTGGACATAGAATTTTTTTTAATGGATTATAATGGAATGGTAACCCCGCCTACGCTAACGGTATACGCTGGCGGGGCACCAGTGAGGGATGATAGGTGACGATGAAAGCAGATCAGTTAGCCCATCGTGATAAATATCACTAGAATTAACCACGATGGTTTCCAGGGGGAACCACGTGGACGTCAACCTGATAGGGTATATTGCTAGCAATGGGGCAGTTAACCCCATCACTAACAATCCCTTTCCCCCCTGGACATAGAATTAGGTGAATGTAGATAGAATTTTTAATAATAATTTATT
Source organism: Galleria mellonella (assembly GCF_026898425.1). NCBI lineage: Eukaryota > Metazoa > Arthropoda > Insecta > Lepidoptera > Pyralidae > Galleria > Galleria mellonella. The sequence goes on along the minus strand of NW_026441995.1, from coordinate 2,250,493 downwards.
GTTTATTAGCTTTTGCACACGATTTCATCCACATGACCGGTTTTTTTTTTTTTTATACAACTTAGAATGGCAACATAGCTAACTGACCGGGATAAAAATATCCTATATCCTTTATATAGCATATTAAGTGTAAACTAAATTTTATAGTGAATGGTTAAGCCTTTAAGGCGTTATAAAATAACAAAAAAACTCATTTTCACATTTACAATGTTAGTAAGAATGTTACTCGTTGATAACATAGCAAATATTTTTTTTAAACCGTAGTTGAGTGTTTTTGAGTTTATTCATCACAGACAAATAAACAAATAATCGTTGCATGGTCCCGGCATAGAATAGTCCATCTCTTCTTTTCTCGTGGGTGTTGTAAGACGCGACTAAGGGAATGCGAGGGATGGGAAGCAGCGTCCTTCTTAAAACATCTCCAAAGCCTAACTGCAGTTGCCATACCGCCTGCCAAGCGTGGCAACTACTGACAAAACCCCCCAAGGGGAGCCTTATGTTCAGTTAATAGTTAATGGACAGTTAAAGGCTGATAGGACAGTTAGACATAAGCCTTCCCCATAAGGAGAGTTTTGCCAGTAGTTGCCATGCTTGGCAGGCGGGTTGGCAACCGCTAGTTGGCCCTTTGTGGGCGCTGCAGGCCTAAAGGGAGACGGTAAGAGAACCAGAAAAAACTGTTTAATTTACACAATTTACACAATAATTGATTAATTTAATTTGAAGTAATAGTGGTTTTTAAGTAGGTGAAAAAATGGGGGCGCTAAAAAATAATTTATTCTTAAAGTGGGCAGTAGACAAAATAAGTTTGGGAACCCATGTCCTATCGTATCATCACTCAGTGATACTCCGCCAGAGCGTACCGATAGCGCAGGCGGTGTTACCGTTCCATTACCATCAATTAAAAAACCCCAGTAAATTACTCGTAATCGGTTAAGAGGCGTCTTATCTCACCCAAAGAACATATAATTTAAAGCACGAATTAACAGATGCAAAAGTCTAAGATCGTATTGGCGGCACCGTGGCGTGACTCGAGTCGTGCGCAGACGCACACCCGGGGGCGAGGCGTGGTTGGTGTGGCGACCTCTCGTTCGGGAACAAAAAATTGAAAAAACAGAATTTGTGATCGAAATTCGACCAAATGTCAAGTGTTTCACTTTATTTCTATTCTATTTATATAGATACTAGTTTTTACACGCGACTTCGTCCGCTTAGATATCTTGATTGATCGAATTATATAGTAGCTTTTTGCCTCTTTCAGAAGTAGTAAATCAATTAAATAGATAAATTCTAAATGGCGCAGCAGGAAAAACATACACTAGTTTTTAAGTCAGACCTTTAGGAATATAACCGTGAAAACCACATGCAATTTAATGCAGTAGTTTTTGCGTGATATCGGAACAAACAGACAGACAAATAAAATGAGTTTTTCTTAAATATGCCCCATGTAAATACACCTTAAAAAACTATTTTATTATATTAGTTTTTTTTTTTATTTTTTATTATATACATATATATATTTGTATGTAGCACATCTTCTCACTAATAGTACATAACTACGTATCTATTTTAGTTGTCGTCTGGTCCCGGCATAGAATAGGCTAACCTTCTTTTCCTGTGAGTTTCATAAGAGGTAACTAAAGGAACTTGGTTGAGGGATGGGCAGCGGCATACCTCTTAAAACATCACCAGACGCCTTGGGTTGCCAACCCGCCTGCCAAGCATGACAACTTTGGTAAACTCCCTCTTTGTGACGGAGGATTAGGTTCAACAATGAACAGTTAATGACTGAAATGACGCGATGACGCTCAATAGCTAAAACCGAAATTACGAAATCTTTTTCATCATTCAATCTCATATATATATATATATATATATATACGGAAATGTAAATCTTACCTTTTTTGTTTCAGGCTGTATTTATGATTTTTTGAGTGTACGGATCCCTTTGCAAGCGAGTTCGACTCTGACTTGCCCGATTTTTATTTGTACTATTTGCGGACTGCCCACAAGACTGTGGCTACCTAAGTCTAAGGAATGTAGCCTCGTTCTTGTGGCGAATAAAAAAGTACCGGACAACGTCCTTTGAACATCTGTTAGATAAATATCTATTGTGTATGTATATATATATATATATATATATATATATATATATATATATATATATGTGTATGTATGTATGCCTGATCATGTACGACTAGCTCTATCCTACACTTTGTCCGCATCAAGCAGTACATAAAATATCCTATTTGCTAAGTTAGGATATATCGTACCCGTGTATTTCCCAAATTTTTACCACTTTACCACTTTCCATCACGTGGGCCGTCAGCTTGTTTGCCATTCTAAGTTGTATAAAAAAAAATTAATACCTATATCTACTTCACCAGGATTACAGTCGCGAGCATATAAATATGTATATAAAAAGTACATCCATCATATCTGGACGTGGCGGTGGACGTGAAAGTATTTCAAGCAGCCAGTTCACCGTTTCAAGCGGGCATCGCGTCGTTTGAATTTTATGTGTAATAGTTTTGTCGACTGAACTGAGCAATAGAGATGGGTGATATACACTCGTAGCAATATATGTATATTGTAGTTACAGTTTTAATTAATTTTGGGGAGAAGGATTGTTAGTAATGAGGACATTAACCACTTGCAATATACTCTGATATACTTCTGGGTAAGACACAGTGTGATTAGAGAGAAGTGTGGACTGAAAGACGATGTAGTGACAAAAATCGAAAAAGGAATGTTGCGTTGGTTTGGCCATTTGGAGAGGATGGATGAAAGAAGAATTACGAAAGAGATATATCGAGCAAGAATGAATGGAGATGTCGGTAGGGGCCGCCCTAGACGGACGTATGTCGATCAAATAGGCGACGTGCTGAAGAAGGGCCATGCCAAATTAAAAGTGCCGGCGAGCGTGTATGAAAAGATTGATGAATGTGGAAGAAGCGAAAGAGGTTTGTTTGAATCGAAGCATTTAGCGTTCCATTGTTTCTGCCTACTCTAATGGGAGACAGGCGTGACATATATGTATAGATGTAATACACTCTGTTAAGTCGACCTCCACGCGGTTCCCCCTGGAAACCGTCGTGATTAATTATTGTCAAATTCGCCGCGATGAGCCAACTAACCCGTTTTCGTCGTCACTTATCATCCCTCACTGGTGTTCCGCCAGAGTATACCGATAACGCAGACGGGGATACCATTTAATCATCATCAATTAAAAAAAAATTTAAGCATGCGTAATATGGAACCAAGAACTGGTACTGCTACAATTTAACATTTTTTTTTTATTGAACACTATCTTAATTATCCTATCTATCATCACGTCATCACCTTTGCGGAGTTCTTAATGGGTGATAATGGAATGGTAACCCTACCTGCGCTGTCGGTATACACCGGCGGGGCACCAGTGAAGGATGGTAGGTGACGATAAAGCAGGTCAGATAGCCCATTGTGACGAATTCAATAAAAATTGTTCACGATGGTTTCCAGGGGAACCTCGTAGAGGTCGACCTAATAGCGCATATTGCTAGCAATGAGGCTGATAAACTCCATTGCTAATAATCCCTTTCCCCCCACCTTTGCGGAGTAGACAGAGAGAATCCAATATCAAAAGGTTTTGGGTGAAATCCTTAAATATATCTTTTACTTCATGCAATTTCATACATTTTGCAATGCAAAAACGGGGGGCAATTATAACATAGGGGGCAAAAGAGCATGCGTCACACCTAATTATAAGTGACTACCGCCGCCCATGATCACCCGCAACACCAAAGGCATTGCAGGTGTACTGCCGGCGTTTTGAAAAGGAATATGCTCTTTTCTTGAAGGTTATGTTGTCGTGTCGGTTCGGAAATACTGCTGCTGGAAGTTGATTTCAAAGAGTGGTTGTGCGTTTTTGTTGTTGTAAAATGGTGTACCTGTATGAGTATTTTACTTTACAACAACCATAATTTTACTCAGCAAAGGAAAAGGAATACACCCAATCGAACCCTATGGATATCAAAAAGAATTATTAAAATCGGTCACGAATTAACGAAGTTATACATCACAACAAGATTATTTAATCTGAGTTATGTACAATAAAGATTTTTACAATACAATACAATACAAGAAATGCAGACGAATTGAGAAGCCTCCTTTGAAGTCCGTTTAAATATCAATTTGATTGTTGATCTAGCTTCATCGTGAGATAAAGCGAAAAATACTGTAACCACTTTAAAAAACCGTTAACGATAACAATGTTGTTTAAAGAAAGGTAAAGTAAAAAATCAATAAAGTGTATTCACAAAAAAACTATTACAAATAAGTCAATTTTTATCGTACAATAGATGTGTTAAATGTGAAATAGGTTCGCAGTGAATACCGATCTTATGGCTCTATTAATCAATAATGCCTGTATTTTTTTTATGGGTGATAATGGTATGGTAACCCCGCCTGCGCTAACGGGATACGCTCGCAAAGTACCAGTGAAGAGTGATCGATGAGAATGAAAACAGGCCAGTCAGCCCATCATGATGAATTCATCAGGAATTAACCATGATAGTTTCCACGGGGAACCGCGAGGTGGTCGACCTGGTTGGGATTTTTAGTATCCATTACTAACAATCCCTTTCCTCCCATTGCCAGTATTATTACGCGGCAAATAATAACACTTTGGCATAATTTAGTCGCCGCTTTCATTGACGTAACCACAAAAAGTTTTTAATAATAGAAAAGTGTATTGAGTGCTTGACCGCTTCAAAGTGTTATTTAAATATAACCTTATTGCTCTTATGTGCATTATTTCTTTTAATACCATTAGCATTCGAGTTGCGAGCGAATGAAAAACGATTGCTTGCCATTAATTTTACTAGCACGATATGAATTATAATTATTAAAATAACAAATAAAATGTTATTTTATTTTTGAGCCAAAAAAATAAAAAAAAAGTTTTATTAGTTTAAATTATTCTTTTTTTAAATCTTCAAAAAGGTGGTATTCCATTTTGTTGTTTTTTTTTGGTTTGTTACCTCATAACTCTGTCGTTAGTTCAGTTTGAAAACCGATTTGGAATATTTTTTGTTTATCTGGAAGGATATATTTACCTATAGATTTTTCCCGTAATAATTTTATCAAAATCGGCTCAGTAGTCCAGTTTTAAAATCTAAATAACTGGTTTTCCAACAATCGGAGTATTTTTTACTTTTATGGAACACAATTTTATATATTTATAAAACTAAATATATTGAATAATTTTACATACATCTTTAACTTCATCCAATTCCATACATTTAGCACTGCTGTGCACACAATGTTTTTAACGGCGACTTCAATTATATTTAAATAACTAGCTGTTGCCTACGACTTCGTCCGCGTTTCCGTCGTTTTTCTTAAAATAAGTAGCCTATGTCCTTCCATACGGTTCAGTGGTTTTGATGTAACAGACACATTTCCCTTCACTGCTCTGCTCCTATTGATCGTAGCGTGATGAAAAGTATACTATAACCTGCCCAGGAGTATAAAGAATAATTGTACCAAGTTTCGTTAAAATCCGTCGAGTAGTTTTTGTTTCTATAACGAACATACAGACAGACAGACAAAAATATTACTGATTGCATTTTTGGCATCAGTATCGATCACTAATCACCGCCTGATAGTTATTTTGGAAATATATTTCATGTACAGAATTGACCTCTCTACAGATTTATTATAAGTATAGATAACTGGGATATTTTACTTTATAACAAATATAATTTTACTCAGCAAAGAAAAAGGAGTAAACCCTATTGTAAAGTTTAATTATTGTGTGTGTGAGTGTGCGTGCGTCTATGCGTACGTGCGTGCGTGCGTGCGTGCGAGCGTGCGTGCGTGCGCGCGTGCGTGCATACTTACGTTACACAATTATTACGTAATTATATGTATTATTTTGTTTAAAGTTGTGAAAATCTATATTGCATACGGTTGACCAGTTTTTCTGTTTCTAAAAAAAAAACAACGATATTACCTACAAGTAAAAAACCTCAAAATTTTCTTTTTCTATTCACGAATATATTTTCCTTGTTTGCTAACCGGTCGTTCATATACAAAAAGATATTCAATACTAACAATAGAACTGGGAACGAGTTATTTCCTTGCCTATTGACAGCAGGTGTGGACACCACCTGCTAGTCCAGTATTTTATTGTCAATGCATTAGCTATGGTCAATGTAGGCTTTCTTGATTAGGGCTGCGGTAAGGCCGCTGTCTAATGAAGAGCTTGGTGTAGGTAATACCTAAACTTGACGTTTGCAATCAATTTTTATATGAAGCAGTTTCGGTTATGCGTAGAGAAGTTAGTATCTTCTCTGTTAAGCATAAAATCACAAAAATCCCAAGCAATCGACTTTTGTTTTGTACAAAACAAAAGTCGATTGCTTGAATACCTCTATCCCATTCGTGTTTCTACCGTGAAGCAGTTGTGTTTGCATGACTGTGTTTCGGTTTGAAGGGTGGGATATGGCGTGAATTTACAGGGTACAGAGGAATAACACCTGAGTCCTCAGGAATGGCAACGCATGGAGGGGTATCATGGGCAAAACAGTATACTCTGTTATGTCCATGGTACTGCTCATATCTATAGGCGACAGTTACCACTTTCCATCAGGTGGGCCGTCAGCTTGTTTGCCATTCTAAGTTGTATAAAAAAAATAGTTAAGCGTTAATAATACTATCTTTTATAGCGTTAATAACTTATGTTTACTGAAGTGTCGTAACGTCATTTCTTTTTTTATTTTCAAAAACAATGTTATTTTTTTTTAACGTTTCTGACTGGTTATTTATAAAGTGCTCTGTTAGGGAACTAACTAACGTTAATAATTGAATATTCTGCAGAGAAATCGAACATCAGAAACTTTGAAACTACTTCATATTATGGTTTGGAATTTTTCATATTACATTATTGTCATTGAAATTCAAATTTTCAACGATACTTCAATAAGAGTGCTTCCTTGCGTGATTAACGTTTTGCTTCGCTAACGGAACGCGTTTCAATAGATTTCAAAAAGAAGAAATGAGTATACTTTATTTGCATTATACAATATAGGAAATAAGCAAGACAATTTACAAACACAACGATACAATTGTATAAGTACAGTAAGGCCGGTCTTATTGCTGAGAGCAATCTTTTCAAGACAACCTTAGAGTAATGGACTAATTGTTGTACAAGTAGGTATGATAGTGCTTTATAATTAAAAAAGCATCTTTTGCAAATTAAAAATATATAAAAATTATATACATATATATACATACATATACACATACATATATATATATATATATACATACACATACACACACACATATATATATACATATATATACATATACATACACATACATATATACACACACATACATATACATATCAATCAACAAAATTATATAATCCTATGCATATATATATTTTTTTTTTTTTTTTACAACACAGGGGGCAAACGAGCATGCGGCTCACCTGATGGTAAGTGACTACCGCCGCCCATGATCACCCACAACACCAGCGGCATTGCAGGTGTGCTGCCGGCCTTTAAATATATCAAATATGTACCCAATACTAGGATACATATTAATAATTATAGGCAGAAGGAAAACAAACTATCATAAAATAAATAATTATATAAATACATAAATAAAAAATGCCAATTTTTGAAATGAAGAAACAATCAGATAGAGATAAGAAAATCTTTAAAAAAAAAACTATCTCAATCGTGGTAAAACCGTGGTAAAATTTTTATTTAAAAAGTGTTCTACTGAATCGATTTTGATGAAACTTCTATGAGACTAATCTGCAAATATAACCTTTCAAAAAAAATCCAAATACGTTTATAATTAACGGAGTTATTAGGTAACGAACAAAAAAAAAACATCCGAACTGTGAACCTTGTTCTTTTTGAAGTCTGTTGTAAATACTTCTAATTATGTTGAACTATTGAGATTGCAGGTGTTCATAGGCTACGGTAACCACTTACCATCAGGTGGGCCGTACGTTTGTTTGTCACATCAGTGGTATAAAAAAATAAAATAAAATTTAATACAGAGATCTGTAACTCGCAATAAGGGTTCTAAAATATTAGCTAACCTAATCAGTTTTTAATATTTCTCTGAAGAACTAAAATCACATTTTAATTTTATACTGCGGACAGAAACGTGATGCCTGACTCGGTTATGGATACTAAAGTCGAGTAAATGCTTCGATTTGCGGCTTTTCCTTTACATTTTCTTATTTAATTGTGCGTAAAATAATCTGTTTATAAAGTCACTAGTTTTACCCGTGACTTCGTCCGCGCGATCAGGATATGTTTACTGACTGGAATAAAAAGTAACCTATGTCCTTTTCCATGCCATACATACATAATACATAACAAATAAATATAAAACATACAACTTGTAAGTCAATATAGATACGTCTATAACTGTTTATCAACAACAATTTTCAATTTTTCATCGCACAATTACATTTCTTTTTTATTATATTCCCTTTTTTTCATAGTATCAAGTCCACTTTTTGTACCAGATTTTTTTATGTAGTCAATTAATAATAAATAAATAAATACATTTACATGGGGGAAAGGGATTGTTAGTAATGGAGACTGAGAATCCCATTGCTAGCAGTATACCCAACCAGGTCGACCTCCTCGCGGTTCTCCCTGGAAACTATCATGGTTAATTCCTGATGAATTCATCATGATGGGCTAACTGACCTGTTTTCATTCTCATCGATACGCTGACGGAGCACCAGTAAAGGGTTTCACTGGTGCTCCGTCAGCGTATCCCGTTAGCGCTGGCTGAGTTACCATACCATTTTCACCCATCAAAAAAAAATACATATACATATACTATATGTATACTAAATTTAAAACTCACTATAACTTTTATTATATTAATAAAGATTTAGATCACAGCAAAGGCGTTAAGAGGTAACAAACAAAAAAAAATAAATAAAAGTAATCAATCGCCCACCACAATCAAATATTTCCATTTAATTTTTATAACACCATAACCCAGATTTCCATAAACAATCATACAGCTGATATAACGTGGAAGCCACAACGAAGAACTAGGACAAATATTTCTTACAATCGCTATTGTTCTGGTGATTATGTTCAGCGTCCTATGTTCATTTCTTTTATTTTGATTAAAAGACTTTTAATTTTTAATAAAAATAAAAGGTTCTCATGGGCGAAACAGTATATTCTGTTATATACATTGTACTGCTCATGTCTATATGCGACGGTTACCATTTTCCATCAGGTGGGCCGTCAGCTTGTTTGCCATTCTAAGTTGCAAAAAAAAAAACACAAAAATACAAGCTTTCTTCCCCTTTTTTAATACCTCCTTATAGTCAACCACTAAAATCCACAAACATCTGTCCAAGATTTATTCAAGAATAATAATTTTCCAGCGAACGATAATTTAATATATATAATGGCAGCCATTTATAATGGTTGGCGGAAATCGTTATAGTGCAAGATACCATGCGTCGTCGTGTATACTTTAAACAGACCTTTAATTTGAAGTGATCACTGCTTCATTTATCATACCATCAAGTCCTTATCATTTTACACGTATGTACATGTAGGTATTAATATTTTGAATATTTAATTCATTTAAAAATAAACTGAAAGACTGGCTTGTCGAGAGAGGCGTCTATAATTTTTCAAAAACAATAGAAGCCCCTCTTGACGAGATCATTAGAGATCACTCTCTTATTCTGAAATTTTTCAATATAATTACAATTTGAAATGACGTGATTTTTATTGTTATTTTCAACGGAAATGACAAGATTAATTGAAAGTGGACGTGTAATTTTGTAAAATATGAATGAATAATCTATGTCTGTATATTATAACTAAATATGCAAATACGACTGAATATATTTTTATTTAATAACTAAAAATATTTAATAAAACTAATACTTTTCACAGAATCACAAAAAAACAATTCAATTAATGATCAGTCCCATTCATGATGCGTACCCGACCCGAAGGTCCCCGTGACACTTGCGGCATTACCGCGTTGGATCGCCAGAGATATCCTTTGAGCCAGATACGAACCAGAACGGCGACCACGGCCCCTATCCGCAATGCGCAGACTATATATTATAATAGTTTTATCCTCAGACTTTTTTTTTTATATTCGATGCTCCATCGATATCTGCACTTTGGAATCAACCCCCAGCAGAAATACGTATCAATATGGCATCGTAATCATTAAAAAAAGGGTATATCCCTTTTTAAAAGACAGATGAGACACCTGCCAACTCCTATGGTGTTGCGGGTGTTCATGGGCGGCGATAGTCATTTACCATCAGATAACAAGCATGATCGAACGCTTGCATGTGTAAAAAAAAATTGCTACTCGGTTGATTACTAAGTATTATACTTGGAATAATTTATCAATCTGATAGCGCTTTAATCTTTCATCTCGTTTAGATTGTTCGAGATTATAATTAAATTTATATAACACTTTGAAAAATAGATAAATTATATTTATAGACAAAATGTATAATTATTATTATACATGATTAGCAAGTACAAGTTAATAACGAGTTATATAAATTAAGACTTGTTACATGTAAATTAAGAAAAAAAAAGATCTAGTCTATTGCTTAATAGAGAAATTGTACCTATAGTGTGCTGTAAAACATGTTATAAAGTGAGAGGTTAAAAACTAGCTCAAACTAGTTATTCTGAGCTATCACGACGCTGGGAATAATGTATATGTCTTTCGGGGGATATATGTTATTCGAGTTTAAATGAAAGTGATGGGTACGGCTTAAAAAAAAAAAAGATTTAAAACATCTTATATTTTAATTCTGGTAAACGCGTACATTTATAGCTTAAAAAATTTAATAATTTTGAAATTAGAATTACCGCACATGTTTGAAATGTTTGAATGAAAGTTTCAAACTGGCAACCGATAAATGTGTGCGATACGTCATAACGAAAAATAAAAAAAAAACCTTAGATAAATAAAATAATATGATGACAGGGAGTAATACTGTTCCTATAGTATATCAAATAATAATAAATCAATTAATTTCTCAAGATCCTCGTGCATGTTCGGAAAAAAAAGATATATTCTTATAATGGGGTTCCTCGAAATGGGTGGTTTAAGGCTACTTCAAGCAACGCGCATGTGATACCACTAGTGTTGCATGCATCCATAGTCTATAGTGACCGTTTATTATCAGACGGGCTGTATAATTGTTTGCTTTGTGATATTAAAAAAAAAAAAAAGACGACTTGATATTGACATCAAAAATACTATATTTTTAATGCCAATTTTCAATTTATCTATAGAAAAAGAACATGATTAATAAATTACTGTACACATTTCCGTAGTGTTGTCGTATCTGTCTTAATAAAGAAGATATGTGAATAGATAAGCAAGTAACGAATAACAAAATGATTCTCTCGAAAAACTTTAAATAAATTCACGCGTTACGCAATTAATACATTAATTTATGCATATTGGACGGGTGAAATTTCTTTTATAGACGTGTCAAAATCTAGCTTTGAGATTTATGATAAATTATGCATAGAACGGGACCGCGGTGTTGCTGTTATAAAAAACAAAGTTAATAAATAATGTTGCTAGAGATAGATCAGTGGACGAATGTAAATCATATTTTTAATTGGAGATTCTTAATTCATATTACCTTATATTCTTAATTTATATTACCAGAGGGAGACCTTGTACAAAAGTCGATTGCTTGGGTACCTCTGTCCCATTCGTGTTTCTACCGTGAAGCAGTTGTGTTTGCATGGCTGTGTTTGGGTTTGAAGGGTGGGATATGGCGTGAATTTACAGGGTACAGAGGAATAACGTCTGAGCCCTCAGGAATGGCAACGCATGGGGGATATCATGGACGAAACAGTATATTATGTCCATGGTACTGCTCATGTCTATAGGCGACGGTTATCACTTTCCATCAGGTGGTACGTCAGCTTGTTTATCATTCTAAGTTGTATAAAAAAAAATTAAATTTAGACGACGGACATTGTGTCAATTATGTTAAGCGAGGACTGAAATCATATGTGCTTTGTCAAAAAAGTAATTTTATTTTTTAATGCAAATACTTGCAACACAGAGAAAGGGCGCGCTTTGTTATGATTAAAAAAAAATGTGTCAAAATCGCAGGTACTATTAATAATAATAATAATAAAATATACGTTTTTTAATAGATAATAATGGATGAAAAAAATATAAATTAAATGAAATCGTTTTGCGATATCGGTATACGCTGATTAGGTACACGTCTGTGAAGATCAGGATAAAAGTAGGTCGATTAGCTCATCGTAATGAATATAGTTTTCAGTGGAAACTACGTGGAAGTGTTCATAAGAGTGTGTATTACTAGCAATGGGGCTGTTAGAACCTATTATTAACAATTCCTTTCCCCCAATATCTGTGGTGTTTTTTTAATGGGAGAAAATGGAATAGTAACTTCGCCTGCGCTATCGGTACACGCTGGCAGGGCACCGGTGATAGATGATTGGTGAGGATGAAAGCGGGTCAGATGGCCCATTGTGAATAATTCAACAAGAATTAGTTAATTCTGATGATAAACAATGGTTTCCAGGGGGAATCGCGTTAAAGTCGACCTGATATGGTATATTGCTAGGAAAGGGGCTGTTAGAATCCATAGTTTACAATCCCTTTCATTCAGGACTTTGGTGTTTTTTTTTTGATGGATGAAAATGGAATAGTAACCCCGCGTGCGCTAACGGAATACGCTGGCGAAGCACCAGTGAAGGGTGATCGATGGGAATGCAAACAGGTCAGTTAGCTCATCATGATGAATTCATCAGGAATTAACCATGATAGTAGGGAACCACGAGGAGGTCGACCTGGTTGGGTATATTGCTAGCAATGGGATTTTAGTCTCCATTACTAACAATCCCTTTCCCTCCAGGACTGTGGTGTTATACCTCCGTACTTAACAGTTTCATTGCCATATTTATCTTTTCAAACTAAATTTCTAATTTCTAAATTTCATTTCATTTAAATTTCATTTCATTTCATTTCATTTCATTTCATTTCATTTCATTTCATTTCGAAAAACGCAGGGCAGTGGTATCCAAGCTAACCACTTTTGTACAGTCTCCTTTTGATGATTTCAAATCATTGATGCACTTCAGTAATGCAAGTTTCATGACCTCGAGTGAATGTGATAAGCCGTGTCAATCAAGAAATAGTTAAAAATAGCCCACAAGCACCGGAAGTCTGTCTACGTTTTGCATAATACCTCAAACACGAGCATGCACAGTTGAAATACATAGCGGATCTTATGTAAGAGAGGCGTGCAATTAAATATAGTAATATTAAACTATTTCTATTTAGATTAATGTTTCTAAGGTCAAAAGTATTGCACAATTATTGAAGGAAACGGATAATATATGGACGGTAGATGATTTTCATAAATGTTATAAACAATTTTTATTAATATTTTAAATGTAAATGTCAGGTTGTTTGTGTTTTTTATATACAACTTAGAATGGCAAACAAGCTGACGGCCCACCTGATGGAAAGTGGTAACCGTCGCCTATAGACTAGAACAGTACCATGAACATAACAGACTATACTGTTTCGTTCATGATACCCCCCATGCGTAGCCATTCCTGAGGACTCAGGTGTTAATCCTCTGTGCCCAGTAAATTCACGCCATATCGACCCTTCAAACCGAAACACAGCCATGCAAACACAACTGCTTCACGGTTGAAACACGAATGGGACAGAGGTACCCAATCGACTTTTGTACAAAGTCTTCCTTTAGTGACATAACCAATAATCATGCAATATGACTGCTAAATTAGTCCCAGTGAGAATCGAATATGGGGCCTTATTTACGTTAAACATTTTAAATACATTTTACGTTGGTTTGATGATTACTAGAGGATGGATAAAAGAAGAATTACGGAAGAGATTTATCGAGTACAAATGAATGGAGATATCGGTAGGATCTGCCTTAGATGGACGTATATCGGCCAATTAGGTGACGTGAATAAGGGTGTCATGGGCGAAACAGTATACTCTGTTATGTCCATGGTACTGCACACGTCTATAGGCGACGGTTACCACTTTCCATCAGGTGGGCCGTCAGCTTGTTTGCCATTCCAAGTTGCATAAAAAAAATGCTTAAGCCTTCTTCGAATTAAAATTAAAAACACTCGTAATCGGCGAGTGTGTATGAATAGATTGATGAATGTGAAAGAAGCGAAGGAGATCTGATTGAACCAGAGTATTTGGCATTACATTTATACTGCTTACCTCAATGGGAGATAGGCGTGTATATATTTTAAGTACATAGTCGATTATTATATGTATGCAAGCAGTAAACTCATATAGTTAACAAAACAATGAAATAGTTCTAAAAGAATAAACCTCACGTTATGATATAGTGTAAAACACACGACCTCCTATATTTAAGGTCGGCTAAGAAAAATGATTAAATGCACGGCCATTATTTTAATTAATCTGCCTACTTATTAATTTGTTCTGCAACAAACTACGAGCAGCTCTAGTTACGTGACAAAGCGTGTAAGTAAAAAAATTGCATAACAGCGTCATTTCCGAAACGTTCGAGTGGTCAATCGATTTAGAACAAAGATGTAATGAAAATAGAAGTTATTTTTCATTGGACTTATTGTTTTAGTTTGGGTATAGGTCTATCTATTTCTGACCACATAGATATATCAGTGTCACTAGCTGCAAGTGGTGATATACAGTACCGAATTATGGTTACCGTAATGACAAATCGTGTCGTATCAAGAGGTGAAGAAACTCGCTGTAAATCGTAGTGAGTGGCAAGAGCTCCACCGACAAGAGTGCAGCTCTTAAATAGGATAGATAGATAAAATGACAAATTGTAACCATTTATTATTACAATCTAATTCATTTTTTTTTTCATCATGTTTTATTCTTCACAATTGAATTTAAAGGAAATCAAATCAGTTCGCCCATCGTGATGAATTCACCTGAGATAAGCCATGATGGTTTCTGGTGGGGCCGCATGGAGGTCAACCTGATAGGGTATATTTATGGCAATAAGGATTGGCTTGCTTATTATTAACAATCCTTTCCCCTGTCTCTGTTAGTTGAGTTTTGTTTTCTATCTTTAATGAGAGCATTTTCGCCCATTAAAAAAAATGGAATGGTAACCCAGACTGCGCTAACGGTAGGTATATACGGTATACAGGGGCAGGTACTAGTGAAGGAATCTTCCTTCACCGGTATCCTGCCCGTGAGGATGGAATCAAGTCGGTTGACCCACTGTGATGAATTCATAAGGAACTAATCACGGTGGTTTCCAGGGCAATTGCGTGGGAATCGACCTGCTGATGTTAAGAATTGGTCTTAACAAACCCGATCTATTGGCTATCTTCTTTGCTCAAGAGAACCTCTGCTTGGCTTACTGAATTTTATAATTTAATATTTATTTAATTTTATTACAATACAACCAGTCGAACGAATCATATAATAATGCATTACCCCATCACGCTAGGGTAAGGTACAACATCTCGGCCTTAGATTATATAGATAGGGCATCGACTCTCAAAAACTGATCAACTTTATTTATTCATTTATTTATTCATTAGTACAAATATGTGTACATGGCGGACTTAATGCTAAAAGCATCCCAGTCAACCATAGGGAAGTGTCAGAATACTCTTTGTCAGCTAATTGTCAAATTAGCTGACTTCATTTTTTTTTATCAGTGTTCTATATATTTACGCACATAATATACATTGACGTATCTATATTAAATTATTTAATAAACAAAATGAACTTTTACACATAAAAAAAATGCAAAAATTATAAAACAAAATAAATATAAAATTTATAATGGAAACATTCATAACTCACACTATTTATCATGTAAAATTGTATAAAAAATTTGACCCGCAAGTTGACCCGCTTTTCTCGAAGCATTTATATGGAAACACTCTGTTTATATATTCTAAGATCAAGACATATGTCAATTGTGACGAAAAAATTTAGTTAATTTAAAAATGGTACATTATGTATTAAATTACAGTTACGAGACTTTGTACAAAAGTCGATTGCTTGGGTACCTCTATCCCATTCGTGTTTCAACCGTGAAGCAGTTGTGTTTGCATGGCTGTGATTCGATTTGAAGGGTGGAATATGGCGTGAATTTACTGGGTACAGAGGAATAACACCTGAGTCCTCAGGAATGGCAACGCATGGGGGGTATCATGGGCGAAACAGTATACTCTGTTATGTCCATGGTACTGCTCATGTATATAGGCGACGGTTACTACTTTCCATCAGGTGGGCCGTTAGCTTGTTTGCCATACTAAGTTGTATAAAAAAAAACACCTTTTATGACCAAGCAAGTGGCGGGCACAGATTATAGAAACAAAGAATAAATGAAAGAGAAAAGAAAGAAAGAAAGAAATAATTCTTTAGTACTTAACTTTACACCTAAATATAAACATATATCATATCAATGAAACAAATTTAACAAGAATATATTGTAGCGAACTAGTTGTATGCCTTAGCTTCACACGTGGTCGTATAGTAATGTTGAATAGCCTAGAACTTTCATAAAGAAATAAGCTATTAATAACAAAATGAATTTTTCAAAATCGTCTAGGATTTTCAAAAGTTTGTGCTTTCAATCAAACCCAATCTTCTACTTTCTTAAATATATTCTAGATAATAAATAATGTTGAAAGTCTTGATACATACAACACAAACACTTGTAACATATCTAGAGCAATATGCCTATTTTTATATTTCGCAACAAAAAAAGTATGAAATTAAACAATTAATGATTGCCAATTCAGAAAATTACCATAGAATTTAGCTTATGAAATCGAGATTTCATGGGGCGACGTAATTTGTAATTTGCTCACTTTGAAGTATTGGTAGCTGAGCGTGTTTTGCAACAATAAAATATTGTATATTCAAATTTCTAACTAAATATAGTTTTTTTTTGTGTTTAATTGTATTTTATTAATAGAAAATATATTTCAAGGATTATTGTCGATTAGATATAAAGAATGGCCTATGTCCAGCAGTGGACGGATAATGGCTAAAATTATATATATATATATATATATATATATATATATATATATATATATATATATATATATATATATATATATATATATGATGGTGATGTGACTTTGGTGATACTTCAAAAGAGACGTTACTGTCCATCTCTCGCCCTCCCTTAGTCGCCTCTTACGACATCCACGGAAAAGGAAGGGCTGGCCTATTCTATGCCGGGATCACATG
This sequence comes from Galleria mellonella, assembly GCF_026898425.1. NCBI lineage: Eukaryota > Metazoa > Arthropoda > Insecta > Lepidoptera > Pyralidae > Galleria > Galleria mellonella. The sequence continues at coordinate 2,233,198 of NW_026441995.1, read as the reverse complement.
GCGCATGTTAGTACTTAATCAAATCCTCTACCCAAAGGTTGTCTGGAAGAGATTGCTTAGCGATAAGCCCGCCTTTTGTATCATTTCTCATTACAATTAAATGTATTTACTATTTTATAAATGGTGCAATAAAGTGTAAAATAAATAAATAATCACTAATAATGATCTAATCCTCTTGACAAGTATTCGTACTAGAGAACTATCTAATTTAATGTAGTGTAATAAAACTCTTTCATTAGCAAAAAAAAAAAATAGAATAACTAAAATCTATCGCGTAATATAGGTATACGTATAAAAAAATATTGGAAAATCCTTTTTTTTTATACAACTTGCAGCAAACAAGCTGACGGCCCACCTGATGGAAAGTGGTAACCGTCGCCTATAGACATGAGCAGTACCATAGACATAACAGAGTATACTGTTTCGCCCATGATACCCCCCCCCCCCCCATGCGTTGCTATTCCTGAGGACTCAGTTGTTATTCCTCTGTACCCTGTAAATTCACGCCATATCCCCACCCTTCAAATTGAAACACAGCCATGCAAACACAACTGCTTCACGGTAGAAACACGAATGGGACAGAGGTACCCAAGCAATCGACTTTTGTACAAAGTCTCCCTCTGGTCTCCTTCTTAACCTCATGTAAAATTTTGTACAGACAGAATCTATAGAGCTTAACTATTTTTTTTTAATTACAGTCTTCCCCCTACCTCCATATAGGTGGTAAATGAATATTTCAATAGATAAATTTTCAATAGCGTACGCATGGAACAAGATGCCGAATATTGCTGTCCATTTTTATCTAATATACGTATTGACAGATTCCACTGTTACTCGCCTAGGAAGGCCGTATGCATGTATGCCTATTGTAAAGGCAATTAAACTTCAATTAAATGCCATTTAAGATTAAGGAAAATATAAATTTTATTTAAGTATTTAATATAACATAACTACTATAAGTGAAACTTCACTTAACGGTCAAAAACTTTTTAATTAAGATCGCGTCGATTCTACATGACATTTTTAATACTTAACCTACATTCAATACAATAAAATATGGAGGTGAGTTAATAAAGATTGTGGATATATCCAAGCAAGGATATAATACCAGAGGGAGACTTTGTACGAAAGTCGTTTGCTTGGGTACCTCTGTCCTATTCGTGTTTCAACCGTGAAGCAGTTGTGTTTGTATGGCTGTATTTCGGTTTGAAGGATGGGGTATGGCGTGAATTTACAGGGTACAGAGGAATAACACCTGAGGGTTCAAGAAAGGCAACTGATGGGGGGTATCATGGGTGAAACAGTATACTCTGTTAAGTCCATGGTACTGCTCATGTCTGTATGCCACGGTTGCCATTTTTTTTACAACACAGGGGGCAAACGAGCATGCGGCTCACCTAATGGTAAGTGACTACCGCCGCCCATGATCACCTACAACACCAGCGGCATTGCAGGTGTGCTGCCGGCCTTTTAAAAAGGTATTATACACTTTTCTTGAAGGTTATGTTGTCGTATCGGTTCGGAAATACTGCTGCTGGAAGTTGATTCCATAGAATGGTTGTACGTGGAAGAAAGTGCCTTGAAAAATGCACGGTGGAGGACCGCCACTCGTCCTGATGATTGAGATGAATCAGGTGGGCCGTTAGCTTGTTTGTCATTTTAAGTTGCATAAAAAAAAGCAAGATTTGCCACTGAGCATATTTTCAAGCATTTCAACAAAATCAAGACATCAATGCATTATAAGCGCGTATACCGCATTTCACTTATCAAAAAGTGAAAAGTTTCAATTACAGAATCCATTAATTGATCCGATCTTTATTGCTTTTTAAGCATCATTTCTCCAGAGAGCCTTTCTTAAAAATCGAAATAGCGCCATCTCTTATAGAATTGTCGAAAGAAAAAAAAAATTAATACATAGTCTCAGTATGATCCCGGTATAGAATGGGCTGCCCTTTCTTTCTACGAGCATAGTAAAAGGCGACTAAGGATGGGCAGCTGCGCCCCTCTTAAAACATCTCCGAAGCCTAACTGCGGTTTTTTTAATTGATGAAAATGGAATGGTAGCCCCATACGCGCTATCGGTATACACCGACGAGACACCAGTGGAAAATGATAGGTGAGAATGAATGCAGGTCAGTTAGCCCACCATGATGAATTCGACAAGAATTAAGCAGGATAGTTTCCAGGGGGAATTGCGTGGAGGTCGACTGCGGTTGCCAACCCGCCTATCAAGCGTGGCAACTACTGACAAAACTACTCAATATGGGGGGCTTATACTATGCCGGGACCACACGGCCAATATATGCAATAAATGACTTGTATTTATGCAATAAATAATATATTAAAAATTTTAATAACTAGAAATTCAATGACGAAATCTCATGCTCGTATTATTAGACACTTTCATGTTTGCGTGAAAATGCCAAATATCATTTATTGCATATAAATCAAGTTAAATTTATTGCAAAATTTTATTTGCGTTGTAAATATATGGAAAATATGTTATAATTTATAAAATAGATCTGCATAGCCTTCAAATAATATGTCCTATGTTATTTGTTAAACTGTGTTTATGAAAGTTAATAAATATCTAAACAAATAGTAGTATTGTTATAAACAATTATAGAGCAATTCTATTGTTAGTAAAATACCCTATTAAGTCGACCTCCACGCGGTTCCCCCTGGAAACCATCGTTGTAAATTATTGTTGAATTCGTCACGATGGGTCAACTGAGCTGCTTTCATTCTCATCTATCATCTCTCACTGATACCCCTTTTTTGTACTGACAGCGCAAGCAGGGTTTAACTACTTTTACCCAGGGGGAAAGGGATTGTTAGTAATGGAGATTGAGAATCCCATTGCTAGCAATATGCCCAACCAGGTCGACCTCCTCGCGGTTCTCCCTGGAAATTATCATGGTTAATTCCTGATGAATTCAACATGATGGGCTAACTGGCCTGTTTTCATTCTCATCTATCACCCTTCACTGGTGCTCCGCCAGCGTATCCCGTTAGCGCAGGCGGGGTTACCATACCATTTTCACCCATAAAAAAAAACTACTTTTACCCAAAAATGTAATAATATCTTAGTCTAAAGTATAAGAAATTAATTCTTTTTAGTAAAAATAATATATGTACAAGGGCTTTTACTGGATACTGAAAACTAAACAAGCATATGGCCCAACTAGGCCAAAAGTGTTCGCAGGTTTTGTCACAACGAGGAAGAAACGCCGCAGTACTCAATGTGTGGCTATAGCTCACTCATATATAAACGATATATCTCCTTTGGAAAACACACTCCATACCCTGAGAAGATGAAAAACGTCGCTACAAAGAGCATCTTAAAATTCCTATCATTGATAGGAATTAGCAGAGAACTTTAAAAAAAGGGCGAGTACAAAAGATCATTAAAAGGTCGCAGTGTTACAGGTTATTCTGCCTGAAAAAGCTTGTCTTTCAATAGTCCAAAATAATGAGATCGCATGGGAATTACTGTTGGTTTGCGATCTCCGAGATGCTGTTTATATCTTTAGGCAACAATTACCATTTTCCATCAGGTAAGCCGTCAGTTTATTTCTAGAGTTGGGTAATATTTTTCTTTTATACAACTTAGAATGGCAAACAAGCTAACGGGCCACCTGATGGAAAGTGGTAACCGTCGCCTATAGACATGAGCAGTACCATGGACATAACAGTGTATACTGTTTCGCCCATGATACCCCTCTATACGTCGCCATTCCTGAAGACTCAGGTGTTATTCCTCTGTACCCTGTAAATTCACGCCATATCCCACCCTTAAAACCGAAACACAGCCAGGCAAACACAACTGCTTTACGGTTGAAACACGAATGGGACAGAGGTACCCAAGCAAACGAGTTTTGTACAAAGTCTCCCTCTGAGTAATATATAACAATATTTTAGTTATAATATGTATATATTGGTCCAATAACAAATATATTAAATTTCTGTTATCCAAAAAATAATATTGCATAACAAACTTTTAACATATTCGAAATAAGATGTTTTCTCATTGTGATTATTTCTTGTAATTATTTATATTTATAATAAGTTTACTAATGTAATCTTTTGGAGGAAACAATAAAGAGTATCTATCTATCTAATCTACGGATATGGCCCATATTGAAATCTGTGATGACCTTTATCAATGTCCAGGGAACCCAATATATAGATATCGCATCGGTATCCATATTACTCATGTCTACTTGTTTGCCATTCCAAGTAACAAAAATATTTTAGATTGTGTTTCACAATAAAACCAATTGCAACTGTGATAAAACCGAACTAACTACGGAACCGATTTTGATAGTTCTATGAAACCAAATTGTAAGAACCCTTTAAAATAAAAATAAAAAGAATTTTTCAAATAGGTTTATAACTGACGGAGTTATGAGGTAATAAAAATTAAAAAAGAATACAATTAAAACAAGAACCTCCTTCTTTTTAAGTCGGTTGAAAAAGTATCTCATTTGCGAACATGTATACATAATGGGCCATCCATTCCTTTCCCGTGGGTATCGTAAGAGGCTATTAGGGGAGGGCGAGAGATAGGCAGCAGCGTCCCTCTTAAAACGTCTTTAAAAGCCTAACAGCGTTTGCCAACCCGCCTACCAAGTGTGTCAACTACTGGCAAAACTCCCCTTATGGGGAAGGCTTATGTCCAGCAGTGGGCAGTTAACGGCTGTAATAATAATAATAATAAATAAATATATTGAGTGTCTGTAAGACACCATTCTGTCAAAAACAAACGTCACATCTCTGAAATCGAATAAAACGCCGCACGAAAGTAAAGCGGAAGATTCTTATAGTTGACGTGACTAATAAATGCAATAACACAATCTTCGTGTTTTCACGACAGAGAAAGGCGACAGTAGAAATTGTTTATCGATCACGTGATATATACCAAACGCCAATAATAAATAATGTTATTATTACCTTAGAAAATTCGTGTGATGTAATTCACATGTAAGTAAGTCACATGTAGTAATACTACTTTTTGTCCCCAAGGAATATCAGAGTATGTCACAGATATAGTTATACTTTTTCTTTGTTGGGTGAAAATGGAATGGTAACGCCGTTGCGTTAACGGTGTCAGCTGGCGAGGCACTAATGTGAGATGGTGGGTCAGGATAATAGCAGGTCAGTTAGGTCATAGTGATGAATTATAGAATAATTAACCACGATGGTTTCCAAGGGAATACGCGTGGAAATTAACTTGATAAAGTAATACCAATGGAGTTGTTAAACCCCAATACTAACAATCCCTTGCTTCCAGTAATATTTAATCCTGGGGATGAAAAATATGAAAAATATCAACTCTAGGGAACGTCACAGTATGTCACACACGTAGTAACACTACTTTTCATCCCCAGTACTCTGGGGACTCTCGATAGAGGTGACTAGGATAGCAAAGATTAATAGACGAACGCAATGCAAGAGAAAAAATACTGGAAATAAACTCTTATTAAAGAAAAACACATGCCCCAACAGTGGGAAGCTATATTATTGGATTATCTTGAAATCAGACCATATTATTGACAAAATAACGGTTTACAACAAAAAGTAAATCAAATTACAGTTTTACTGTCAACAGAATGCACTAATACAAGATGCGTGTAAATAAAAACTTACCAAATCTTGAAATCAATACAAAAATCAATACTCCTTTTACATTAGTCCAAACAAATACACATACAAACACAGTTACTTCAATCACGCACACATTTTTTTTTTTATTCACGGACGGATGCACGCGGCATTTACGGAACGTGCGCACGCGCCGCGGGTAGCAATCGAACTGAAGCTGCTTGGTAGCTTGAACTTGACAGTTTCAAGTTTACGGTCTTATTCTGTAAATGGACTTTAGATTTGTTATCGTTTTTATATCGTAATAAAGCTTTTAGAATCGATAATAAAATAAGGTTTCTGAAATTTATTTACAAATATATAAATCTTCTGAGTCGATTCAAATCTAGAAGTGTATGAACGACGGGAAAATTGGCATTTTAAAGATTGATCTTACAAAAATCGATTAATCTTTTAATATGGATTTTAAATTAAGAAAAAAAAAGAACGGAAATCTTCATAGAAAAATAAGCGAGTATAAAAAAGAAAGAAATTATATATATGATAATGATATATGATTAATGATAAAACTTGATTTGGTCATTTTAAAGAGCTTTCCCTTGATCTTTCTTGAAATATTGATCTAAATAATCAAAGATAGAAAATCTACTCTACGAGGTTTGTCCGGAAAGTACGTATAAAAGTTTTTTAAAAATTTTATTTTACAATTATTCAGGTAAATCAATTTTATCCCCTTCAAAGTACTCCCCCTGTGACATAATGCACTTGTGCCAACGCCGTTTCCACTGTGAGAAGGCTCCTTGAAAGTCCTCTGGTTGTAGGTTTCTCAGCTGCCCCGTCGTAGCTTTTTTTATCTCATTTATGTCCCCCAAATGCCGCCCCCGAAGTACCAATTTGGTTTTTGGGAACAAGAAGAAGTCACACGGGGCCAAATCCGGCGAATAGGGGGGGTGTTCGGTCACCGTAATGGAATTTTTACTCAAAAACTCACGGACAACAAGAGAGGTGTGGGCAGGGGCATTGTCGTGGTGAAGAATCCAACGCCCCTCTCGCGCCAATTCTGGACGAACTCGTGCCACACGACTGTCTGACCGTTAAACGACGGTCCCCATTAACACAAGTTCGAATTCTTTCCACGTTTTCGTCGGAATGTGAAGTGGAAGGACGTCCTGAACGTGGGTCATCTTGAACGCTTTCTCGGCCCTCTCTGAATCTTTTTAGCCACTTGTGGACGGTTGGTTCCTTCACAGCATCATCCCCATAAACTGTTCTGAGATCGGCAAAAATTTCACGGCCATTCTTGCCGAGTTTCGAGAGAAACTTGATTACGACGCGCTGCTCTTCAACGGAAGCGGGCTCCATGCCGACGGGGTTTCGTTAAGAGGTAACTTCACAGATGGCGTGACAAGCCAGTTCGCACCGCACGGCGGTCAGACCAGAACTGAAGCATTGTTAGGGACATAAGGAAGGGGTCCTGCGCTTACCTGGCCTCCCCACTCCTCTTTCTCGCATTCCAGAACACTTTTATACGAACTTTCCGGACAGACCTCGTACAATGAAACGCTCTCTTCTAGTTTTGGTAAAAGAACTAGGTTATTGAATGTTCATGTTGAAATCGACAATGTTTTGATCAGGTATGGCAAATAAACAGAAACATGATCTTCTGTCTCGGAAGCGGAGACATGACCACACTACATCAGTCTACTCGTGACCATGGCCGGTGTAACCTGTTTGAAACGTCGCGATAATACACGGACTCTACCATGAAATGAAATTATGAAATTTCGGACTCAATTTCCTATTTTCGCTCATACCGAAATCAGTCCAGTAAATACAGCTTAAAAGTTTGTTTGTTTGTCATAAATCCTACCATAGAAGTTCAAAAGAACGATATTTTAACATTTTTAATACCTTTGAACGGTATGTGTTATATAATTTTAACATCGAATTTGTATATCGATCGGCCCCAAATTATCGAAAAATATCATGGTATATTATCACAGTTAACCCAAATGGTTGCGTTAATTTACATTTTTTGTAAATAAAAAAAAATTTAACGCGAAAGTCTAAAATTTTACAATAGTTTAAATACGAAAAAATATCCAATGTAATTTCTTTTACTTTATAATATATAACAGAAACAAACACATCTATTTATCCAAGCGATATCGTTTCGTTATCGTAACGATTTTATAACGATATACATACGAGACATTGATTACCGCCGCTGGCCACGGTTACTGTTAAGCACATTTCTTTCACGGTCGTAAAAACTCCAGACTTGTTGGAATTGTTTATTAAAAATTGTGTTTGTATATTCATAAGTATGTTTATGTGAGGGCGTCATAGTTCAGTGATTTACTAATGCAACTCACAGCACAGAAATAGTGGGTGCGACTATGGCTTTTGTGTTTGAAAATGAAATAGTATTTAGTTCCTCCTGGACACCATAGTGGCTAATTCTAGTTGAATTCTAGTAGTTGAGCTAGTTAGCTCATCCTGACGACCTGCTTTCATCCTCATCAGTCATCTATCACTGGTGCCCCGCCAGTGCATACCGATAGCGCAGATGGAGACTCTTCCATTATCACCCATTAAAAAAAACCGTCTGCGTTGTCGGTATACGCTGACGAGACACCAGCGAGATGATGAAATAGATAGATAGATAATTTATTTGCATTACTTAAAGCACACAAATTATAACAGACAGAGATATACATAAAAAGCGAGATAAGAGAAATTGTTAAAAAAATACATAAAGACAAGTACAATTTTTCCTTTTGTTCGCGTGCCAATATAAAATGGTCACAACTCAGTTTATTGCTTCGCCCTTAAAAGAGCAAAGCACTGATATTCTGTTGCGGCCAAAGGCAATGAGGTAACAATAAAATAATACTACCAGATTATCCATACAGTAAACAGATAGATATACAGTCAACAGACAAATATAATAATGAAAGGACAGGTCGGTTAGCTCTTGTGATGGATATACCGGGGACTCAACACGATGGTTTCCTCGGGGGACCACATGGAGGTTGATCTTACAGGGTAATCCACATTACTAACAATCCTCCCCTAACCCGGTGAGACTATGGCTTTTTTTATACGACTTAGAATGGTAAACAAGCTGACAGCTGACGGCCCACCTGATGGAAAGTGGTAACCGTCGCCTACAGACATGAGCAGTACCGTGGACATAACAGAGTATACTGTTTCGCCCATGATACCCCCATGATTTGCCATTCCTGATATATATATATATATATATATATATATATATATATATATATATATATATATATATATAAAATTTCTTTTGGAAGAATTAAGTATTACTTTTACTTGTACTAAACCTCCACACGAAAGTTTATGTACAGCAGTGGACAGTGAACGGCAGACATGATGACGATGATGCAACGTAACGTCCTAGCGTCACTCATATATATCTGATTAGTAAATTTCTTTAATTATCATTAACACTTAATAATTAATCATGCAGATAAAACAACGAAACAAGAAAAACAAAATCCATTAATTTCATTGTTTGTCTAACAAGAGAGAACAAAATTAGACCCTTGTATTGTCGACGCTTGATCTAACATTTTTGATTTCGAATAAACAGAAAACAAAACTCATTATAGTTACTTTATCGCTCTGTGAAATCTAAACGGCATACACAATAATAGTTCACAATAGAATTGGTGTGTTTTGAGACGTTTGTGAGAATAACATACAAGTAATTGGCATCGTGTAATGTTGCATGATAATAGAAGACTGCCAAGGTCTGTGACGGCAAAAACACTGATTAGACAGTTAAAAACAGCCATCTTAATATTTTTAACACTAGATACAAACTGGCTGTTCGAAAATATCGTTTAGAAAAAGTTAAAAGGTCTTTTATGGGAATGGGCATTAAATTAACCAAAATTTACTAGAGGGAGACTTTGTACAAAAGTCGTTTGCTTGGGTACCTCTTTTCCATTCGTGTTTCTATCGTGAAACAGTTATTTGCGTGGCAGTGTTTCGGTTTAAAGGGTGGAATATGGCAGTGAATTTACAGGGTACAGAGGAATAACACTTGAGTGTTCAGGAATGGCAACGCATGGGAGGTATCATGGGCGAATCAATATACACTGTTATGCCCATGGTACTGCTCATGTCTATAGGCGACCGTTACCACTTTCCATCAGGTGGGCTGTCAGATTGTTTGCCATTCTAAATTTCATAAAAAAATGTTAAAATAAGATACCAGAGAATATTTTAGATCTGTCCTTTAATAAGTTTAAAACTGTTATTAAAAACATTTATAGAACAAAGCCTATTACACTCTCTAAACAATTACTTGATTGACCAATGTGCACGGTGTTAGTCGATCATGCACAGGCTTTTAACGACCATGTAATTTTATCTTAGAACTTTTAAATAAATACACATAATGTTAACAGAAATTTAAAAGAGTATTTGTTGAGTTTCTTGCGGACTCTTCTCAACAGATAACAACCTTCCGAACCCTGCAGTATATTAAAAATTGACGAATTAAAAGTATTTGGAGTAATGAAATGGTAACCCCATCTGCCCTATCGGTTTACATCGACGGGGCACCAGTGAAGGATGATAGGTGAGGATGAAGCAGATCAGTTAGCCCATCGTGATGAATTCAACAAGAATTGTTCACGATAGTTTCTAGGGGGAACCACGTGGAGGTCGACCTGATAGGGTATATAGCTAGCAATGGGACTGACAGTCCGCATTACTAACAATACCTTTCCCTCCAGTACAGCTTATCAGGTCGGTCTCGATGCGGTTTCTTTTGGAAAGCATCTTTGAATGGAACGCCAAATGCTTCGATTCAAACAAACCTCTTTCGCTTCCTCCACATTCATCAATCTTTTCATACACGCTCGCCGGTTACGGGTACTTTTAATTTGGCCCTTCTTCAGCATGTCGCCGTAAATATTACTACAATTTATATAAAATTGAACAGCGCCATCTGACTATACTTTTTACTAATGAGTGCTGTGAAAAATTACAAGCAACCAAGTAAAGCAAAGTGAAAGTAGAAGGCTGCTTGTTATATTCGGTTAATGCAAATATTCACTACTAGATGGCGTATGAAATATTAGATTTTAGAAATTACAAAATGCAGATTCGTTTATCATATATAAATTTGTAACAAGAAAGGTTATTAACGAAAAACTGCTTCACGACAAAAACATGTATGGGACAAATGTACCCAAGCAGACGACTTTTGTACAAAAATCGCTCCCTGGTGAATACATAACGATTCCGTATTCTGGTTTAATATATTTATAGCGTAATTATACCTGCTTCCGGGGGGAAGGTATTGTTAGTAATGGAGTCTAATTGACCCATTGCTAGCAATACACTCTATCAGGTCGACCTCCACATGGTTCCCCCTGGAAACCGTCGTAGTTAATTCTAATGGAATTCGTCACGGTGGTCTAACTGACCTGCTTCATCCTCACCTATCATCCCTCACTGGTGTCCCGCCGGTGTATACCGATAGCGCGGGCGAAGTTACCTAAAAGTTAGTTAGTTATGTTACTCTTATGGACATAGGCCTTTCCTAATGCCTTCCGCCATATGCGATATATACTTTGTAAAATATACTTTTTACAAAATATTGTTCACTCTGTTAACTCCGTACAGGACATGACGTGAAGATAGATATAGCAGTTTATTCAATGAATACGCTCAGTAATGAGAAAGTCATATAAAGGCGTAGACATTTCTCTATTTTCCGATAACGATACGTCTCGCCATATTGCGTTTCGTTCACATGTTTCACGGAACGTTACCCATTTGGTGTATTTTTTTGCGTTTAATCGACGCAATTAATTTATACACTTAATACGAGTTCTAACTATATACCAACGAAGTATAACATCATTTCAGCCATTAATTGCCCATTTCTGAACATAAACCTTCCCCATGAGGGGGGTATTGCCAGTAGTTGCCACGCTTGGCAGGTAGGTTGGCAACACCAGTTAGGTTTTAGTGATGTTTTAAGAGGGACGCTGCTGCCTATCCTTCGACTATTAAGTTTCTTTAGTCGCCTTTTACGACATCCATTGGAAAGTAAGGGGTGGTTTATTCTATGCCGGGACCACACGGACGAAGTATATATGGAGCATAAACTAATTGCATCCCGCTTTTTTGTCCACGTGGATTAAATTAAAAAATACCATATAATGTTAATTTAGGATAGGATCTAAGTGTATTTGAAATGTCATTCAAAGTCGATTGCTTGGGCACTTCTGTCCCATTCGTGTTTCTACCGTGAAGCAGTTGTGTTTGCATGACTGTGTTTCGGTATGGAGGGTGGGATATGGCGTGAATTTATGGGATACAGAGGAATAATACCTGAGTCCTCAGGAATAGCAACGCATGGGGCGTGTAATAGGCAAAACAGTATACTCTGTTATGTCTATGGTCTATAGGCGACGGTTACCACTTTCCATGGTACACTGGGCCGTCAGCTTGTTTGCCATTCTAAGTTGTATAAAAAAAAAGTTGAATGTAATATCTACCAGTTTCCGGTTTAACTTACATGTAATTGGTCGAAAAATCTCGACTATTTTCGGGACCATTCGGGACCCTTAGTCTTGAGCGGTTGTAATGCGAACGAGAGACTGACTGAGTCTAACTTCATCTAAAATGCCCTTTTTAAAGAACCCCGAATTGCAGTCTCTAAAGATAACTTCAGCATAAAGATTATTCCACAATCAGAACATTCGTGGAAGGAAGCTTCCCAGAAACCATAAATTCCCTGCTGATGGCAAGTGGTTCGACAACAAAATGTCTCAACATAGTCGTATTAAATTTTTTTTTTATGTGTGAAAATGTCATGGTAACCCCGCCTGCGCTAACGGGCTACGCTGGCACAGTACCAGTGAAGGGTGATAGATGAGAATGAAAACAGGCCAGTTAGCCCATCATGATAAATTCATCGGGAATTAACCATGATAGTTTCCAGGGAGAACCGCGAGGAGGTCAACCTGGTTGGTTATATTGCTAGCAATGGGATACTCAGTCTTCATTACTAACAATCCCTTTCCCCCCCAGTCGTATTACATTTCGTATAGCAGAAGATAAATAACAATTGGAAAAGAAAGAATAAAAGGAACACAACAAAGAAGAAATGCGGGCTTCATTACGGATAGTACTTGAAAGCTTAAAGAACTATTTTACGAAATAAAACGAGGTGCAGACGCGTTTGTTCAAGCTCTCCACTTTTATGTACTTACCACTCTAAATGCTGTTGGATTTTAAATTGTTGAAAATAACTTCACTTAGAATAAAGTATGTTTATTTTGTAAATAAAGATTTGAATGAAAACAATTCACAATATATATATATATATATATATATATATATATATATATATATATATATATATATATATATATATATATATATATATATATATATAGCAATATCGATATATTTTGTGATAACAATTCCATCGATGGATTCACTTGGCACTTGTCTAGACGGCCAGGGCTGGCGTAACCTTTTCGACAGGGGGGAAAGGGATTGTTAGTAATGGAGACTGAGAATCCAATTGCTAGCAATATACCCAACCAGGTCGACCTCCTCGCGGTTCCCCTGGAAACTATCATGGTTAATTCTTGATGAATTCATCATGACGGGCTAACCGGCCTGTTTTCATTCTCATCTATCACTCTTCACTGGTGTTCCGCCAGCGTATCCCGTTAGCGCAGGCGGGGTTACCATACCATTTTCACTCATAAAAAAAAATTTTTCGACAACGTCGAGATAACTCATATAAATAGTCATAGTTTGCCATGATCGCGTTAATTCCCCTCTTTCATATAAATCCTAAACCATGCTATGATAAAGATTAAAAATTAACATTGGAATATGTTTCAGAAATGCACGGAGTCTGGGTCCAGTTTATATGTTCTTTTTATTCATAATTTTATATAATAACCAGCTGACTCGGTAAACGTTGTTTTACCATATTACATTATTTCTATAACTATACATGAAAATATATCGTACTACAATTATATTCGATTTCCATCTTACAATCCTATTGCGGCATATAAAAATCACGATTAAAAAATAGGAATTGATCGTAAAAAAGTGAAAATTTGAAATTGTATGTATTTTTCAATGCTAAATCATAATAAAATAAAAATTAAAAAAAAATGTTAAAAAATAAAAAAAAATATTTAGGGTCACCCTTATCGTCGAGGGGTATGAAAAGTAGATGTTGGCCGATTCTCAGTACTACCCAATATACACACAAAATTTCATAAAAATCGGTAAATCCATTTCGGAGGAGTTTGGTAACAAACATGGCGATACGAGAATTTTATATATTAGATTTTACATAAAGAATACTGTATTTTGATAAGCTTTTGTACATTATTATTGTAATATACTTAACAACTTAATAAAATGTAGACACTAAATACAGTTTAATACTTGTATACTTTTTTTTATACAACTTAGAATAGCAATATATATGTATATATATATATATATATTTTAGGTACAATATGTATATACTGGTCTGGTATATAATAACGAATTTTTTTTATGCAACTTAGAATGGCAAACAAGCTGACGGCCTACCTGATGGAAAGTGGTAACCGTCGCCTACAGACATGAACGGTACCTTGGACATAACAGAGTATACTGTTTCGCCCATGATACTCCCCATGCGTTGCCATTCCTGAGGACTCAGGTGTTATTTCTCTGTACCCAGTAAATTCACGCCATATCCCACCCTTCAAATCGAAACACAGCCATGCAAACACAACTGCTTCACGGTTGAAACACGAATGACAGAGGTACCCAAGCAATCGACTTTTGTACAAAGTCTCCCTCCTTCTACGGGGTGCTGCAGGTTATGTGCCTACTTGTACCTATATATGTATGTAACATCTTATATTACCAGGCAAAAAAAATGTGATTTTTTTTATTTGATACACTATACATTTGTACTTTTATATGAATATTTTAATATACCGCCTTTTGTACCTTTATGTGTATATGTTAATCTGCACTCCATGCTACTATATTTCAGCTGAATTGTTTATATGTCATTATTTATTTTTATGTTTTTACTGCAATTAAGAGTTAAATAAATAAATACATTAAAAATGTTAACCTCAAATTGTTGTTTTGCGTTCTAGCACAAAATTAATTTCGAATACAACATTTGCAAAATAAAGTCAAACAAGGTGAAAAATCTGTGTCGTAATAATAAACATTGTTTGTAGAAATTATATATGTAAATGTATGTATGTTCGAATGGTTGAACTTTTAAGAATAAAAAAAATATAATAACATTATTGTAATTGCGACATCTATTTCATTTTATATCTGTGTAAAAGACATAAGTTACTCGCATAATAGTCTGCAACATGGAAGTCGTTAAAACCTTTTGTTTCAGTGATTTAAATCGATTGAATGGAACTGCAGCTTTGAACTGTGTTTGTTCATTTATGAGAGAGCTTATACTACATATCCGACGCTACTGCGTATATATCAAAGGGAGCGCGCGAGGATTAGTTAAGTCAGCGTTGCCAGATTGGTTTTATTTTTCGCTATTTTGGGTAAAACAATTTATGTTCGCAAAATTTTAGAGAAATGAAATTTTTGGAGAGAAGTGAAATGCATGAATGTGGAAGAAGCGAAAGAGGTTTGTTTGAATCGAAGCATTTGGCGTTCCATTGTTTCTGCCTACTCTAATAGGAGACAGGCGTGACAGATATGTATGTATGTATATATGTATGTATGTATGTATGTATGTAAGTGAAATGGACTAAAAAAATCAAATTATCAAATTCAAATCGACTTTATTCAAACAAACTCTTGTACAAGCACTTTCAAAACGTAATTTTTTTTTATGTTGCAGACTTAGAAAAGTTTTTATCTGCTGAGAAGGGTTCACAAGAAATTCAACAGTTAATCTTTTAAATTTCTGTTAATTTTTTTTTTATACAACTTAGAATGGCAAACAAGCTGACGGCCCACCTGATGGTAAGTGGTAACCGTCGCCTATATACATGAGCAGTACCATGGACATAACAGAGTATATTTGTTTGTTGCAATTGTTTGGCAGTATTGGTAAGTAGTAAAGTATCAGTAAGAAGATAAAAGTAGAATTACGCGGAAGAGCGGTTTTTTTTTCATCGTTCGTTTTGTGATTCATGGCAAAACATAGTGAAAATTGACACAATGCTGTGTGTGATTAAAAGCAGAGGAAATCATATTGATTTGGAGAAAAAAATATTCAACTTTTGGGCAAAAATCAAATACCTCTTCTGGCAACCCTAAATTCAGTGAATTCAGAATCTATCACTTAAGTGAATTAAGAACCTATCTCCTACCAAAATTGGACCTACAATTGTAGTTATATGTTGCAATCTCGGTCCTAATATTCAGTTTTGATTACTTCATAAACCAGTTGAGTTTGAGTAAAGTCATGCTAGAAACTTTCAGGGGCGGGGGAGGGGAGGGATTGTTAGTAATGCTGATTACCAGTCCCTTTGCTAGCAATATACCCTATCAGGTCGACCTCTACGTGGTCCTCCCTGAAAACCATCGTGCGAAATTTCTTGTAAATTCATCACGATGGCCTAACTCGACTTTTTTTTTAACGTCTGGAAAATGCTTTAGCAGACCCATACACCTTGTGGGAGGTGAATGGGTACTGTGGGAATCCCCCCGTAAGGTGGGGGTGTACCCACCAAAAACCAGACGATATATCCTTGAGGTGCCATATGTCGGAGACATGGGTTCGCTTTCGCACTCACCACATCATGGGCTAACTCACCTGCCTTTTCATTCTCACTTATCCTCCTCTCATTGGTACCGCGCCAGCGTATACCTTTAACGCAAATGGGGTTACCATTCCATTATCATTCATTAAAAAAATTGCTATTCTTAGAATTAATTCGAATTTTATAAGGAATCATACTTTTTTTTTAATGGATAATAATGGAACAGTCAGCCTGAGCTATCGGCTATACATTAGCGGAGCACAAATGAGGGATGACAGGAGAGGATGAATGCAGGTTAATGGGGCAAACTGACTCATCATGATGAATTCATAAGAATTTACTCCGATGGTTTCAAAATGGTGGGGGTTCTATAGAGTTGCACCTGACAGTGTATATTGCTAGCATTGGGGCCGATAGTCCCTCTACCCCTGAGAAATCATTTTTTTTTAATGAATGATAATGGAATGGTAATCCTGCCTACGCTAACGGTATACGCTGGCGGGGCACCAGTGAGGGATGATAGACGAGAATGAAAAAAGGCAGGCCAGTTAGCCCATCGTGATAAATACACTTGGAATTCAGCACGATGGTTTCCAGGGGAGACCACGGGGAGGTCGACCTGTAAAGGTATATTGTTAGCAATGGGACTGATAATCCACATTACTAGCAATCCCTTCCCCCCGAGAAATCATATTACAACGGGCGAATAACAAGAAATCAGAGCAATTGAAATAAAAAAATAGACAGTAAAAATCCAGAGGTTTAGTCACTGAGATCAGCTATTTAAAACACTTTAACTGCGGTATATTTAATGAACAATTTGATGTTTTTGTGCATTATATGTAAAAATTATTAATTCACTCTTGCACCACCTGCCCACTTCTATCTGTTCTCCTTTAACCAAAGATTGTCTGTAAGAGATTGCCCTAGTGATAAGACCGCCTTTTGTACCTTTATGTGTATATTTTAATCTGTACTTCACGCTACTGTATTTCAGTTAAATTATTTATATATCATTGTTTATTTTTGTGTTTTTTGGTGAAATAAAGAGTTAAAATAAATAAATATTTTTAACTATACAATTTTTTTCTTCTTTTTATACAACTTAGAATGGCAAACAAGCTGACGGCCCACCTGATGGAAAGTGGTAACCGTCGCCTATAGACATGAGCAGTACCATGGACATAACGAAGTATACTGTTTCGCCCATGATATCCTCCATGCGTTGCCATTCCTGAGGACTCAGGTGTTATTGCTCTGTACCCTATAAATTCACGCCATATCCCACCCTTCAAACCGAAACACAGCCATGCAAACACAACTGCTTTACGGTTGAAACACGAATGGGACAGAGGTACTCAAGCAATCAACTTTTGTACAAAGTCTCTCTCTGGTATTTATATGTCTTTCTTTAAAATAATTTCCTCGAAAAAAAAACTAAATCTCACAGGAAAAATGGTCGGTCGAAATTTAACTCGTTATCTGGTCACTGGATCTGGGTTTATTTAAACTTTCCGTATCCATCATTTGGACAGAGATGAAAGGGCGTTTTTAAATGTTGAGTTAAAACACCTTTTAGGTAATTTTCTGTTGTGATAATAAGGCAATGGTCGTCGTATTCTCTTGAGTAAGAAATTAATGAATTAATGATAACACTGAAAAGAGTGAGAGATTAAAATTTGTTTAGCTTTTTTTTTTATTCAATTTAGAATGGCAAAGAAGCTGACGGTCCACCTAATAGAAAATAGTTACCGTCGCCTATAGACATGAGCAGTACCATGGACGTAACAGAGTATACTGTTTCGCCCATGATACCCCCCATGCGTTGCCATTCCTGAGGACTCAGGTGTTATTCCTCCGTACCCTGTAAATTCACTGCCATATCTCACCCTTCAAACAGAAACACAGGGAGAAAAAGTACCCTATAATCGTCTCTAAGATCCCATCTATCTCTATAGCAGAATTCATCATAATCTATTCAGCGGTTTAAAATGTGAAAGCGTAACAAACGAGCAAACAAACTTTCGCATTTATAATATTAACGATTCTGTAATACAAGGATTTCAGCTATTTCTCAGCAGTTCTTGTCGCTGTAAATTCTAGATATTTCCGAGAATTTTCATTTCTCCATATCCATGAATTTTGATGTTTCATTACGTCATTTACAGATGTAATTAGTCTTCTTAAAGGCTATCTCGTTACATAAGTAGACACATACCTGGAAAAGAAGAGAATAATTCTAATTAATTCAAACTACCAAATTCGCTTACTGATCTGTGTTTGAAAAGGTTTAAAGTCATTTTATGTAAATGGTTAATTACAAAATGTTTTTATACACTGAAAGATTATTTTTCAAGTAAAATGGACGACATCTATCTTCTATACTTATAATAAATCTGTAGATAGGTCAATTCTGTACATGAACAGTATACTCTGTTATGTCCATGATACTGCTCATATCTATAGGCGACGGTTACCACTTTCCATTAGGTGGGCCGTCAGCTTGTTTGCCATTCTAAGTTATATAAAAAAAAAACTTATAATAAATCTGTAGAGAGGTCAATTCTGTACATGAAATATATTTCCAAAATAACTATCAGGCGGTGATTAGTGACCGATACTGATGCCAAAAATGCAATCAGTAAAATTTTTGTCTGTCTGTCTAAATGTTCGTTATAGAAACAAAAACTACTCGACGGATTTTAACGAAACTTGGTACAATTATTCTTCATACTCCTGGGCAGGTTATAGTATACTTTTCATCACGCTACGATCAATAGGAGCAGAGCAGTGAACGGAAATGTTGGGAAAACGGGAGAAGTTACTCCATTTTTAATATATCGTCGCATTATTAGTATTTATTTTCATACCCCTAATATATTTACAGTATTGTTAGTATCTAATCTATTTATAATTTTTCTTAATAACTAACTGTTAGTACAATTCTTATTTTAATTCTTGGATATGAACCGCTCTTTGGGTAAAGACCTCCTCCACCTTTCTCCACAACTCTCTGTTTCTGCCTATCACAAACCAGTCTTTTCATGTATATTCTGTTATATCATCAGCCCACCGGCGTCGTCACCGTCAAAAAAATACCGTTTATCTCTTTAGAAGGTAATTTATTTCACGAAACCATTCATATTTTTGTCTAGAATAATCATGGTCACCTTACACAGACCTTCACTCCACCTAACCGAAGGTCGTCCCACACTGCGCTTGTAAATTCACATATGTATTTATGGAAAGTATATAGTTTTTCAATGAATTATACCTGATACAATCTTGGGCGCACTCCCGGAGTCTGCAGTAGCTGCAGCTGCACGTTGAGTAGCAGGAACCAGCGTCGGAGTCCGCGAGGCTGACAGAATCGAATCTCTGGGCGAGGCCCTCGGCGGAACTCGGCACTGTGTGGGAGCCCCGCCATCTGGAACGTTACAGTCAATATTTTTAATGTAACATTGAGGAGGATTGTGGAAAATTCGCTATGAAAGGTCAAATGAAGCCGTGTGCTCCCAGCGTAGAATGGACCACTCCCTTTCTTTCCCATGGATGTCGCAAAAGGTGACTAAAGGAATTTAATGGTCGAGGAATGGGCAACATCGTTCCTTTTTTTTATACAACTTAGAATGGCAAACAAGCTGACGGTCCACCTGATGGAAAGTGGTAACCGTTGCCTATAGACATGAGTAGTACCATGGACATAACAGAGTATACTGTTTCGCCCATGATACCCCCTATACGTTGCCATTCCTGAGGACTGAGATGTTATTCCTCTCTCAGGCGATTTGTCCTAAATCACGCAGACAAAGCCGTAAAATGTAACTAGTTAACTATTAACCATAGTATTATTGTATAATACGTAATATAAAACAATATATCATACCGAAGCATTATCTTTCTCTTATACGAGTAGTTAGTTCAGTATTTATGACATAATAAATCATCTATTTATCCTAACCAGATAACGGATTAACTTCGGTTATTAAACGGTTATAACTAAGATAACCATCAGCACAGAAACTGAGAAATCTCAGTTAATTAATTAAAAATATTGTTTAACAGCGTCCCTTTTAAAACGTTATCAAAATCTAACTGCGGTTGCCAATCCGTCTGTCTAGCGAGGCAACTACCGGGAAAACCCCCCAAGGGGGATATGGCTTATGTTCAGCAGTGGACAGTTAAAGGCTGATACGATGATGATGATGATGGTAATGATGATAGTTCAAAAAAAGTAGAGAGGACCAGAGTCCAGTTTTCGGCTGATACAGAATAAAATAAATAATAAAACGCCTGCAATACTCTTGGTATTGCAGCCGTTCATAGATTATTTATTTATTTATTTAATCTTTATTGTACAATAAAATTTTGTACAAATGGCGAGCTTAATGCCATATGGCATTCTCTACCAGCTAACCATTGGGTAAAAACAGAAAGCGTATGAAGGGCTGATGTGGTGAAAAATATGTGACAATTATAGTAACACATTAAGGCAATACACAATATAAATATAATATACACATAAGAAATGCACATATAATACATAAACATTACTTTTAATATATATGGATAAACTAAAACATATGAAATATATAAATATAATATATAAATATATATATATATATATATATATATATATATATATATATATATATATATATATATATATACACATACATAATACATACATATACATAAATTAAAACAACGATAAGCATTATAAGATATAATAACTATTGAGTAACCTGTAACTAGAGCTGGTTTTGTTGACTCAACAAACGGATTACCTTAACGGATTACGGTAATCGCTTACCTGAAGGTGAGTATGCTTGCATGCCATCTCAATAGTATAAAAAAAAATATCATCCTTCACTGGTGCCCCGACAGCGTATACCGATAGCACAGGCGGGGTTACCATTCCATTTTCATCCGTCAAAACAAAAGGAAACTAGTAAAAGCACTGACCCCAGCATAGTGTAGAAGGTGCGGGATTCAAACCTTGCCCTGTTCAAAATCTTTTAATCACTTTATTATACTATTGGACTATTATTTTTATTTATTTATTTTATTTGTGATAACAACAGCTTTTTACAAAATTAAATACATATTAAATTACATTTACTACGTATTAGCCAATTATAGTTATTCACAGCGCAAAACATAAGCATCCGTTAAGCAAATAAAACCATGTGGTCTACCATGAAATGAAATTCCGAATTTTCGGGCTCAATTTCGTGTTTTTGTTCGTACCGAAATCGCGCCAGTAAATGGAGCTTAACATTTCGTTCATCATAAATCCTATCCTAATAGTCCAGAGGAACGATATTTTAACATTTTTAATAATTTTACACGGCATGTATTATGTAAATTTATCATCAAATTTCTGTTTCGTTCGTCTCAGAAATTTCGGAAATCATTTCATGGTAGGCCTACAGGTTTCATAACAATATTAGTATGGTGCATCCGCTACAATGCTCGCACTGTACGTATACTGTGCGAACACTACAGCCGATGATCCCACAAACCATCCCGAAACCAATAAATACGTCACACTTATATTTTAATAAGATTTCTACAGTTAGTCTTTACTCAATACTGTTAATATTTTTTTTTTTATGTGTACAAATGGTATGGTAACCCCGCCTGCGCTAACGGGATACGCTGGCGGAGCACCAGGGAAGGGTGATAGATGAGAATGAAAACAGGCCAGTTAGCCCATCATGATGAATTCATCAGGAAATAACCATGATAGTTTCCAGGGGGAACCGCGAGGAGGTCGACCTGGTTGGGTATATTGCTAGCAATGGGATTCTCAGTGTCCATTACTAACAATCCCTTTCCCCCCATATACTATTGTTAAAGTTTGTTTGATCGTTTGTTACTTCTTAGCGCCATAATAGCTTAAACAAGCACTATGAAATTTGGTATACACGTAATTAGGTAAGAGGTTATAAAAGAGTACCTAGGCTGCTTTTTATATCGGTCAGTGAACATATCTCGGTTACGCGAACAGAGTCGCGGGTAAAAGTTAGTCATTCAATAAATATTGCAATATAATTGTCATATTTTCACAATAATTTTACAGCTAATAGAAGTCACAAATAAAAATAAAAATCGGTCAACTTACCTCGCGCTCTTTGAGTCAACATGTTCAAGAACGACATTCCATGTTCTGTGTATGAGGTATAGAAGAAACAATATTCTGGAGGACTCCGCGTGTGGGGGCACCTCCCGTTTCTTGCCTTGCCATTTTTTGCTGTTGGTACTACTGAGCCCACTTCCCATGTCGGCGATTTGAATTTCGAACTATTTCGTCATTTCTATTCTCATGTTGATAGAGTTCGGACGTGTGACCAGACGATCTGTAATGAATAAAAATGTTAATTATTTAATAATATAATTATGATGTAAAAGTCGATACCACATATACGAAACACACAATAGTGTAACATGCTTGTAATAGAAGTATAATTTTTTTATATTTATATATTTTTAATATAAGTAGTAAAAAAAATATTATAATCTATATTTAAAGACAATTCTAATCTCATTTTTATTAAAGGAACCTTTCGAAAATTCGCCAATTTTGAATCGCCCCTGATTATTAAAAAGTGCTTTTAAAGTAATTATTATAAAGCATATTATAAATTACTCAGCGAGCTATGGAGAGAGCTATGCTCGGAGTTTCTTCGTGTGACAGAATCCAAAAAGGGGAAATCCGCATAAGAACAAAAGTCACCGATATAGGCCGAAGGATAAGCAAGCTGATGTGGCAATGGGCTGGTCACATAGCTTTAGTAACTACAACCGATGAGGACGTTAGTGGCGATCACGTACGAGGAAACGTAGTATGACCTCCCCCCCCCCCCACTAAAGGAAACAATTTTGCAAGTTTTCTTGTTTTCATAAGAAAAAAAAATTAATATTATCACTTACGAATTAATAATGAAAGGAACGATACTCGTTCTGAACGATACTCTAAACATTAAAATCTGTTTAGGTATTTAGTAGTTATGATAGCATAAAGAAACTCACATATACGATCCCTGAAAACGTTATACTCCCATTTTATGCAGTTGTGTAAAAAGCAAGCCATGTGCATTAACAATATGAAAGTGTTACTAAGTAAAATATTTCTAAGTGGATGCAGTAAACTCAGGTTTATTTGCGGTGAGCCATAATACAGATATTTATATCGTCTCGTGTCGTTTGCACACAAATTCCTTTTACAGGTGCAAGTAATGGCGGATACAATACAATATAGATAGATAGATAGATACTTTTTATTGTTTCCTCCAAAAGATTACAATAGTAAACTTATTATAAATATAAATAATTACAAAAAATAATCACAATGAGAAAACAATGGGCGACCTTATCGCTAAGAGCGATCTCTTCCAGGCAACCTTTGGATGGAGAGGAGTAATTATAAACAATACAATACATAAGCACTAAGAAAAGAGCATATTCAATCTTTAAAAGGCCGGCAGCACACGTGCAATGCCGCTGGTGTTGTGGGTGATCATGGGCGGCGGTAGTCACTTACCATTAGGTGAGCCGCGTGCTCGTTTGCCCCGTGTTATAAAAAACACTAAATTCAATATGGCCGACATTCTAAAACCACGAATTAGTGAGGGGGGGATGGAATTGTTTTAGTGATACGGACCACCACTCCAATTGCTAGCAATATACCCTGTCAGGTCCCCCTCCACATAGTCCCCCCTGAAAACCATCGTGCTGAATTCCAGGTGTATTTACCACGATGGGCTAACTGACCAGCCTTTTCAGACTCACCTATCATCCCTCTGGTACCCGACAACGTATACCGTTAGCGCAGGCAGGGTTACCATTCCATTATCATCCAACAACAAAGGTTCATCCGCAGCCCTTTACGGGGTTGCAGGTGCGGGCCTCGAGCAATCGCTCTTTGCCCGGGCGCATACTGCGTAGGCTGCCGCCTACGCGTCGATGTTTTCGACCCGTGGGGCCGAGCCGACACTATTGTGAATAGTGTCGGCTAGGGGAAACATTTCTTGTGGGAGAAATGGGAAATGGGGAAATTTATTCACGTCGTCGACCGTGCAGGGCCGGTTGAACCGTCGCCCTGCGTTGTGTCTGCTGTGCGCAGGAGATCTCGCGGCAATGCGCGCGTTGCGTCCGGGGGACGCGCATGGAGTGGGGCGAGGTCCCTTAAATGGGGGTGGACGCTATTATCCGCCCGGCTGAACATAGCGCGTGCCAGCCGGCGGACAAATTCGTCCACATTATCATCCATTAAAAAATAATTCTGGATTGCAATATAAAAGTTAGTCTTTAAAAATACTTTAAAACAGATTCGTTATTCAAAAGCCAGTTAAAAATATAGTAATAATCGGTTCTCGATTAGTTGTTTGAAACTGAACCTGCTTCCAAAGTTTAACAGGCAGCTATTTCGTTTAACTCCACTTTGTTTAATGACACTAATTCAGTAGTTAATGTAATGAACTTCCGCGGAGTTATACCTGACTTAATTAAAGACTTGGATCTGAAAAGTTTTGAATACTTACATTAGAAATGCGAGGCGAGCGCGCAAGATGTTTTTATATGAGTATTTATGACCAACTTGTGGCGAGTACTCCTAAATTTTTTATGTAAATTCCAAAAGATCTTTCTTAATTTCGTCTATTAATTATTTTTTATACCACTATAGAGGCAAATCTCTATGTGGTCCCGGCATAGAAAAGGCCACCTTTTCAGTGGGTATTGTAAGAGGCGAATAAGAGCGAGGGATGGGCAGCAGCGTCCCTCTTAAAACATCTCTGAAGCCTAATTGCGGTTGCCAACCCGCCTGCCAAGTGTGGCAACTACTGGAAACACTCCTCTTATAGGGAAGGCTTATGTCCAGCAGTGGACAGTTAACGGCTGAAAAAATAAACTGTACTCTGTACCCTGTAAAGTCACTGCCATATCCTACCCTCCAAACCGAAACACAGCCATGCAAACACAACTGCTTCACGGTTGAAACACGAATGGGACAGAGGTACCCAAACAATCGACTTTTGTACAAAGTATCTGTTGCCAATGTATACCGATAATGCAGATGAGATCATTATGTCATTGCCACCGTTGGACGGGCGGCCGTCACTCATTTTGATATCGTCCCATAACAGTCATTTACCTATATTTATTTCGATTGGGTATTTCATTTTTATATTATATATTGGATAATCAAAATTTAATATATTATTTATTGGGCCAATATATAGAAATTATAATTGCAATATACAGATATTGCTAGATATTTTTTTGATGGGTGAAAATGTTATGGTAACCCCGCCTGCGCTAACGGGATACGCTGGCGGAGCACCAGTGAAGGGTGATAGATGAGAATGAAAACAGGCCAGTTAGCCGATCATGATGAATTCATCAGGAATTAACCATGATAGTTTCCAGGGGGAACCGCGAGGAGTTCGACCTGGTTGGGTATATTGCTGGCAATAGGATTCTCAGTCTCCATTACTAACAATCCTTTTTCCTCCTCCACTGGCATTAACCATGATAGTTTCCAGGGGGAACCGCGAGGAGGTCAACCTGGTTGGGTATATTGCTAGCAATGGGATTCTCAGTCTCCATCACTAACAATCCCTTTCCCCCCTATTGTTGGATATTATCCATCCATCACTAGAGCTGAGGTAAATTATAACATCGTCCAATTTGTTTCTAGATTAATAGAAAAAAATATAACGTGATACCAGCGACGCACAGTGGGAACTCTCCTAAGAAAGCCATCTCATAAATACTTTTTCTAAAACTCTGTGGATATGCATGTATAATACCTCAAATTGTAGCTAAAGAGTTACTCTGTCATTATAAGTATGATTCAAATCTGTCACTGTTCATACTTCATAGAACAGAGCATCTAAAGTCAAGGAATGAAAAAAATACAAAAATAATTATGAAACTTAAATTTCGTTTGGTATAATTTTATAGTATCAAAACAATAGAAGTCATATAGTGTGATACCATTTTAAAATGCTTAGAATGTGTACTTTACTATAAAATAAAAATATATTTAGTTTAGTACAATATTACTTAACCAAAGAACCATATATCGTTATATGTATTATTTTCTTTTCTCAAACTTTCAGTTGGAGATTTGACAGTTGCCGAAGCTTGCCGAAGTTCTGATTTTGGTTTAATTTATTAGGAAATATAATGTAATTTGAGGGCAAAAGATTTTTTTTTGCAGTTTTACTGCGTAATATATTTAAATCTAGTATAATATCATGGTGAGAATGTTTTTTTCTAAGTACGTATATTAAGATTTTTTTCTTTATTTGAGATTATCTGTCTGGACACTCAAAAAAATACTTTTGTCTCAATTATTACTTTATATTTTATCTTTTACGTTACTTTTAACAAGTATTTCACATAGTATTTAGTTCCCATTTCCATACAGACCTATTCTTTACCGCATAACCGCATAATGATGAATTTTTTAAATGAAGTAATTTTGCACACGTCTATGATCATTATTAAGTATAAAATAGTGCATTTACATATGAAATATTACAGTTCTTTATAAGCATTTGTTATTTCTAAACAATTGTTAATTACTTATCTCTCCGCAATAAGTGAAGTCTCGTGTACCGGACGCGACTTAAGTCTCTTATTGTTGAAAGTGATACAAATTATATTGATTATATCTCAAACTATGTACGAAATAATATTACCGAATCTTCAGATGTGAATATAGAATTTTTGCTATATTCGCAAGTATTTAGAAGTCCTTCATAACTCAGTTTCGTCAACGCTATACGAAATGTGGTCGAAAGAAAGAACAGTTTTTAAATCAAAATAGCAATTGGTTTAATGTCATTTTCACTGTAAATCTAGAAAAAACAACATGCGAACCTGAACCTACTACTTCGACAGAGAAAAGAGGAAGACCTTCTAAAAGATACAATGACAGTTCAGAGAGTACAAAGAAACGGAAAAACAAGGGACTGCTTGATACCTATGGACTTGATTTCATACTGAACTCATATGTACAGGGTTTAAGGTCACGTGGTGAAGTAGATGAAGCATTCATCGTTGATATTTTACGAGCATGGCCGTCAGAAAAAAAGAGTGAAATACGCAGTAATTTTCTTAATGAACCGACAAATATAACAGCATATTCAAAAGATGAAGATCTTAGCATTTTTATAGAATTGGATCTGAACAAGGCACAGTAAGAAAATATGATGAGTTGTTTGATAGCAAAGAATTGCTTATTGTTTCCATCATACAAGTTGATTCGTGAAGTTACAGAATCTTGCTATCCGCAAAATCACAAGGTGTTGATTCATTGTGAAAGTGTGATACGTTACTTTTCTGTCTTGCCTTTTGGGCAACTTTTAGAAGATGATCAAGAGTCACGGAACAAAGACTATAAACAGTTCAGGCTTCATCATGCAAGACAATGTTCGAGGGTAGCCACCAACGAAGATGTTCTACACGCACTTTTATATACCTCTGACCCATACATACAAGTTTAAGAAAACCTTCCAATAAAAAATATTTAGAACTTTTTGATGAAGTAAAGGAGCTCTTGAGTGACTTCTAAGTTATCTTTATAAGAGTTTTTGTTTTTTACGCAGATACTTTTACTTATTCCTGTATAAATTTCTTAGGACATAAATGTAAGCCTACAAATTTTATATTTCTTGTATTCCTATATTATTTATAACTATTAGAAATACATTTTTACTCACAACGCATACATAATTTAAAAGCATATATATTTAAGATTATCAGGAAAAAAAATCATGTACATATCTTTATTAATACGGAAGTTATAGATTTATGAGATGAAAAGGAGTTAAAGTTCCCACTGTGCGACGGTGCAATCGAGTCGCGGTAACACGATATTAATGCTGTACGATTTATTTTCATATTGCTGTACTGTATATAATTCGAGTCACCGTTACAGCTTGCGAGATAGGGGGCGCTTTTTTCGCGCGTATAAATTTCCTCGTTTTTCTAGAAATTCAACGTGCACGTGACACACCCCTAGTGCTGCAAGTGTCCATAGGCTACAGCAGGGGTTCCCAACCTTTTTTTGGTTAGGAACCATTTTATTATTATTATTGTTAGTATTGACCACTATTTTTTTTTTATACAACTTAGAATGGCAAACAAGTTGACGGTCCATCTGATGGAAAGTGGTAACCGTCAGGTTGAGGTTTCAGAGATATTTTCTCCCACGAACACTCAGGTTATGGAATGAGCTCCCTGCCGAGGTTTTCCCAAGAGACTACAGCATGGGGTTCTTCAAAAGGGGGGTAATGAGGTTTCTACAGGGTCGGCATCGCGAGCGTAATACCCCTGGTATTGCAGGCGTTCATGGGGTATGGTAACCGCTTACCATCAGGTGGGCCATGCTTGTTTGCCACCTCAGTGGTATAAAAAAAAACCATTTTGCCAATTTCAAAAATTCTTTCACCATTAGAAAGCTACATTCACCCTAAGTAACATAGGCTATATTTATTGCTAGAAAAGATTAGGGATCCTTACTAAAGCTTTAGTAACGTAACTCAAGGTGTAAAAACATGTTATAAAATATATTTTCGTCGCGTGTGCTGCGGAAACTATCGGTGTTAGAACAAAAGTATGTTCTACAATATTGAAGAAAATATCAATAACTACAAAAAACTTCGCGATACTATATGCCTAACTATTATAGTTATGTCACATAAATCGCTTTTTAAAATGTTGTAAAAATGTACGCCCGTGCGAAGCCGGGACGGGCCGCTAGTTTCCAATAATTTAGTGTCAGTAACAGAAGTAAGTGGCGTGGGGAAAGTGCCTGCTGATCTAGGCAAGTGCTAGGAAAGGAAACCAGTTGGAAAGTCCAGTGAAGGGACACAGCTATACGCATACTCACACAGTAATTAATATACTGCATTTTATTACTCTGTGTAGCTTTATTAATTATTGTGGTTGTTATTCCTGCATATATATTATATCAAACTAGTTTTCACACGCGACTTCGTCTGCGTAACCTGTACAATTGATTAACATTGATAAGAAGTAGTCTAAATTTTTCTTTACCCAAAATATTTATATACTAACATTAAACGAATATTATACTATATAAATTGTCACAATGGCAAGTGGTAGCTAATAAATAAACATACTGTCACATTATCTTACTAATAAAAAATTGTAATTGAACGATGTCTGTACATATCATATATAATAAAGTAATGTATCCTATCCTATTTATATATATATATATATATATATATATATATATATATATATATATATATATATATATATATATATATATATATATATATATATATATATATGCCTGGAAGAGATCGCTTTTAGCGATAAGGTCTTCCATGATTTTCTCATTGTAATTATTTATATTTATAATAGGTTTACTATTGTAATCTTTTGGAGGAAACAATGAAGAGTACCTATCTATCTATCTATCCTATTTAAGAGCTGCGCTCTTGTCGGTGGAGCTCTTGCCACTCACTACGATTTACAGCGAGTCTCTTCACCTCTTGATACGACACGACACCAACTCCTTCCTTGATCTGCTTGATGTAACTATGCCTCGGTCTCCCTCTTCCCCTCTTTCCTTCTATCTTACCTTCTATTATAATGTTCATAAGTTCGTCGTGTCGTATCAAGTGTCCCAACATTTTTACCCTTCTGTAGAGTAATAGAAGTCAAAATAATAATTTTTAGAATTTTTATCTGTATGTCTGTATATATGTTTATTCCGATATCACGCAAAAAGTAAAGCATGTTGAATGTGGTTTTTATAGTTGGGTTTCTGAGGGTTTAACGTAAAATCTGGTACATGTTTAACCTTGATACGCCATCTATAAATGTACGAACGGTCGAGGATCGCCACTTACCCAAACGGTTGGTATGAAACTTTGTTATTAAATAATATTTCATGTACTTCCTTTCCTGTGGAATCGTAAATGAGTCACTATAGCATTAGGAGGTTAGAGGAGGGATTTTTAGAATGAGGAACTTACTCGACCTGTTGGACATGCCAGTGGAGGGGGAAAAAGGATTGTTAGTAATGGAGACTGAGAATTCCATTGCCAGCAATATACCTAACCAGGTCGACCTCCTTGCGGTCTCTCCTTGTAAATATCATAGTTAGTTCCTGATGAATTCATCATGATGAGCTAAGTGGCCTGTTTTCATTCTCATCTATCACCCTTCACTAGTGCTCCGCCAGCGTATCCCGTTAGCGCAGGCGGGGTTACAATGCCATTTTCACCCATAAAAAAAAAGAGATGCCAGTGGGAACAAGGAAATTGTTTCGCTCGCAAAGATAAAATTGGGAGGAGCAATTACACAGTACAGAATACGAGAAAAATAAAATATAAAAATCACGACGTTGACAGATTGGGAGCCGTTTTAATGTGCTTCAAGAGGAATATATGTTAAAAGACTTAACAAATTTATCCTTAACTTTGCAACATAGATCTTCTCACACCGATCCATCGTGCGGTATCATTAGTTAAATTAATTTCTCTGTACAATACCGGGTGTAAATCTTGTACAGACAATGGCCTAATAAATTACCAATTGAATGGGATCGCTTTGCCTGCGAAATTAGCGGGTTGTTGTGGCCTTTAGCGATGTATTGTATCCTTAGGTACAGATGGTTTCATATTTCGTAGCGTAATGTTATTTTGTTTAATCTATTTTGTTATTGAAAATAGACGTTAAATTCAGTAAATAGCAGGAAACCATTTTATTTTAAAGTGAACAATACAGATTAGAGAGAATATGTCAAAAGTCTCAACCAACTATATGATCTAGGGGGGAAAGGGATTGTTCGTAATGGAGACTAAGAATCCCATTACTAGTTATATACCCAACCAGGTCGAACTCCTCGCGGTTCCCCCTGTCAAACAATCATGTTTAATTCTCGTCGAATTCATCATGGTGGGCCAACTTACCTGCATTTATTCTCACCTATCATCTTTCAGTGATGCCTCGTCGGTGTATACCGATAGCGCGGGCGGAGTTACCATTCCATTTTCACCAATTAAAAAAAAAACTATATGATCTATGGTAAACGTCAAAACAACACAGAAGGCGGCAAATTTAAACATATACGTAATATGTTTTTGTTAACTTATTCAATCGATCGTGATTGAAGCCATAGTAATGATTTTCGGTTATATAAATTAGGCATACAAGTGTTTGATGTAAGACAGATATGTCCTCATCAGAATGACCACACAGCAGTCTATTGAGTCTCCCGCTCGGCTGTGAGCAGAAGTATATGGAGACGCATTGCGAGAACCTCAATTGCGAAGGAGGGCCTCATCGACGATCCACTATTATCATAAAAACCACGACTACTCTGTCAAGAGTGTACGACTGAAGAGAGATATGTCCAGAAATAGATGGAAATCTTTGGAAGAGGCTTTTGTCGAAGGACAAGCTGTTGTTGAAAAAAATCGATCGTCGGTAATAAATGTAATATTGTATTGTAAATTATAATAAACAGCAATAAAGACATATTTTATTTTTAATTGATATGTCCAGAATATAAAATTAGTGAGTCGTTATGCCCTTTAGCGGTGTATTGTCTCCTTTGGTACAGTTGGTCCCCATATTTTTTCGCGTATAACTAAGTATTTGTTTACCAATCTTATTCGATTACTATCTAAAGTACAAGTGTACATGTTTGTTAAGAAGTTAGCGAGTCGTTGTGCCCTTTAGCGGTGTATTGTCTCCTTTGGTACAGTTGGTCCCCATATTTTCTCGCGTGTAACTAAGTTTTTGTTTACTAATTTTATTCTATTACTATCTAAAGTACAAGTGTACATGTTTGTTAAGAAGTTAGCGAGTCATTGTGCCCTTTAGCGGTGTATTGTCTCCTTTGGTACAGTTGTTGCCCATATTTTTTCGCGTGTAACTGTTTTTGTTTGCTAATCTTATCCGATTACTATCTACAGTACAAGCGTACATGTTTGTTAAGAGTTAAATATGTCCGTCACATAAGTTAGCGAGTTATTGTGGCCTTTAGCGGTGTATTGTATCCTCCGGTAGGTATAGATGGATCCCATATTTTCTAGTGTTTAATTTTTTTTTACTATTTACCTAATTACCAAGAAAAGTAAGATTATCTTTTCTGTAATGAGTCTCGTACAAACCAATATGTTAGAGTGCAGGAAGATCTCCCACTAATTGAAGTGACGACCTCAAATATATTACCGTTGATGTAAACCATAAGGAATACTCTGTTATAGATCATGGGAGAGTTTCAGCAGTAGAACATTATCAGCTGTAATGATGAATAATGATAAATAACTTACTAGTCGCTTAAGTATTCATGTATACAATATTAACTTTTGCTCATGACTTCATTTGAGTGACCGGAATATGGTCACTGGCCGGTAAAAAAAGTATTGACGTTAGGCAGACGACCGGTCGTAAAACTATAAGCCAAATCTTTTTGTTATACTCGTATGGATAAAAAACATATTACGCTGACCCCAAATAATAATTGGAATAAGGGTAGGAAGATGATGTTTTAATGGATGATAATGAAATGGAAACTCCGCCTGCGCTAACGGTATACACTAGCGGGGCACCAGTGAGGGTCAGTCAATGAAAAGCAGGTCAGTTTTCCTACCGTGATGAATACACCTGGAATTCAGCACGATGGTTTCCAGGGGACACCACGCGGAGGTCAACCTGACAGGGTATATTGCTAGTTCGCATTAATCCATTAATTGATCCCTTGCTTCCAATATATTGTGTTCTAGTACATTGAGTTGTTTATGTAATACCCATACAATGTACAACAAAAGGGACACAATGGCGGACAAATTCCCATGGGGCTCCCTTCCCATCAATCTCAGAGACTCGAAAAGTAATCAATGAGGTGACAAAGATATATATTGTACATCAATTACATACAGAAATAGATAAGTACATTAGTACAATGAGATGGTGTTATGTTTTCAACCAACATGGCTGTCTGACAAACAATTTAGAAATATACGAGTATAATGTACTTAGTAACTAAATGGTAATAAATTATATTATATATTAAATTATAACATGGCTGTGTAGTAATATGTTCAGATTTTTTTATGCACCCTAGCATAGCAATAAAGCTGACGGTCCACCTGACGAAAAGTGATAACCGTCGCTTATAGACATGAGCAGTACTATGGACATAACAGAGTATACTATTTCATCCATAATATCCAACATGCGTTGCCATTCCTGAGGACTAAGATATTGTTCCTCTGTACCTTGTAAATTCACTACCATATCCCACCTTTCAAACCGAAATATAACAATGCAAACACAACTGCTTCACGGTAGAAACACGAATAGGACAGAGGTGCCCAAGCAAACGACTTTTATACAAAGTCTCCCTCTGATATTATCTGGTAGTGTCTGTTCAGTATTAAACAAACATTATTAATTTATTTTTATACGAAATAAAAAAGAATGTATCTTTTTTTTTTACTACAGTCATGATCATCATTATATTAGTATTTCACTATCAATTGGTGAACACAAGCCTCCTCCAGGAAAGTTTTGTCAGTAGCTGGCACACTGGATAGGCGGATTGGCAACCGCAGTTAGTCTTTAGAGATGTTTTAAAAGAGACGCTGTTGCCCGTCCCTCGTCCTCTCTTAGTCGCCTCTTACGAGTACAACATCCACGGGAAAGGAAGGGTGGCCTATTCTATGTCGGGACCACACGGGATACTAATGAATTACATTATGAATTAAAATATAACACCGGCAGGGCACCAGTGAAGGATGATAGGTGAGGATGAAGCAGGTCAGTTAGCCCATCGCGACGAATTCAACAAGAATTGTTCTAATAGGGCATATTGCTAGCAATGAAGCTGTCAAACTCTATTGCTAACAATCCCTTTCCCCCCATAATAACGGTTGTCGATTCGAAGATACAATGTGATGTCGATTCCATCGATGAATTCGCTTACCACCTGTCTAGAGGGCCAGCTGACTGTAGGCATACGACTTGTGATACTTAGAATGGCAAACAAGCTGACGGCCCACTTAATAGTAAGTGGTTACCGTCGCTTATAGACCCGGGAAGCATCATGGACATAACAAAACAAACTATTATGCCCATGCATTGCCATTCCTGAGGACTACAATGTTACGCCTAATGTGATTCATAGGATACGTTATTTTTTATATTTATTTTTAAGCGAGTAAAACCGCTAGAAGGATAAGCAAGCTGCAGTGGCAAAGGGTTGGTCAGATTCTCAAGTGATGACCCTTTAGGGGAAACGCAGTGTAGGATGACCTCCCCCCACTAGATGGAGTGTCGACCTCAAATGCATCGCAGGGAGTCAGTCGATGCAGGTGGCTTAGAACCGTTCCTTATGGCAGTCTATGGTGGAAGGCTATGTTCAGCAGCGAACGGATGACGGCTCATATGATGACGATGACGAACACCGCCAGTTACAGCTAGTTATTAAAACT
Organism: Galleria mellonella; assembly: GCF_026898425.1. NCBI lineage: Eukaryota > Metazoa > Arthropoda > Insecta > Lepidoptera > Pyralidae > Galleria > Galleria mellonella. Next base: position 2,198,316 of record NW_026441995.1, on the reverse strand, counting down.
GATTTAATTCTTAGACAGGATGTAAAAAAGGATGCATTTATATATATTTCTCACCAGAGGGAGATTCGCTTTATGCTATTTGCTTAGGTACCTATGTGCCATTTGTGTTACTACAGTGATGCAGTTGTTTGCATGGCTGTGTTTCGGTTTGAAGGGTTGGATGTGTGCACCTGAGTCCTCAGTAATGGCTATGCATGGGCGAAACAGCATACTCTATTATGTCTATGGTACTGTTCATATCTATAGGCAACAGTTACCACTTTCCATCAGGAGGGCCCTCAGATTATTTACCATTCTAAGTTGCATAAAAAATGTATTATTTTAAATTCAAAACAACTCCAAAAACGGATGTAATGACAGTTTCGTGTGATGATTTTAGAAGCGATCTTGAATGTGAAATCAGATTATAAATTTACATAATTACGACGATGATGTTTATCGTTCTTTAATGTTGTGCAAATTTCTAATAACGGATTTCGCCAATGTATTAAACTAACAAAAATGGATCCGAGTTGTCTAAAACAAATTAATTAATTTAAATGAACCTTCACTATGATATTTTTAACAGATAATTTATAACGATCTTCAGTTCTTATAATCAAATATATCTTATTTATCTATTTTGGAATTTAATAAAGCATAATCTTATTATATTATGGAGAAATGTCGCTGTGTGGTCCCAGCATAAAATGGGCCATCCCTTCCTTTCCCGTGAATGTCGTAAGAGGCGACTAAGGGAACTTAATTAAAGATATAGCTTAAATTATATAGATTCGATAAATAGTTGGCAACAAACAAAACTTCGTTAAAACTTTTATCTTTGTTATAATAACTTGCTAATATTCCAAGCGAAAAGTTTACAAGAACGTTACCTAATAAGCAATATAACAGCTTCTTAACTTTAACCGATTCTAAACAAAAATTTACATAATTAATTAATAATTATTAATCTTTGTACTGCTATGTACGTCCCAGCATAGAATGGACTACCCCTTCCTTTCCCGTTAGTGTCGTATGGCGACTAAGAAAGCTTATAGTCGAAAAATGGGTAGCAGTGTTCCTCTTTGAACATCTCTAAAAGCCAAACTGCGGTTGCTATCCCGCCTCCCATGCGTGACAACTACTGGCAGAACCTCCCGTAATGGAGGAGGCTACAGCAATGGACAATAAACGGCTGAGACACAAACTATTAATTATTTATCTATTAACTAAGTGTCTATTAACTTATTTATCTATTAACTAAGGTTATATCCTAACTTAGCATATACAATACTTTAAGTATTGATGCACGCGGACGGAGCCGCGGGATATAGCTGGTATTATATAATACAGCGTATTTATTTTGCTCTGAATATTTTCAAATTTCGCTCAGCAGCTTTTATGCAAATGTAACATTATTTTGTTTGATTAATTTATATAATTAATCTTGATTATCCTAAATGATATCAGTAGCATATTTCGTTTAATACTTTTTAATTTATGCCAAAAACAACCTTTCTCTTTACGTTCCATTAGTTTTTCGTTTTAGGTTTGTTTTTTTTTGTTACTTGTTTTGAAAGACGATCAATATTAATTGTAGCTAGTCAATTTGGAATATTAATTTCTTATTAAAAAAAAAAAAAGTAATTTCTATCTTTTTTTTTTATACAACTTAGAATGGCAAACAAACTGACGGCGCACCTGATGGAAAGTGGTAACCGTCGCCTATAGACATGCGCAGTACCACGGACACAACAGAGTATACTGTTTCGCCCATGATATCCCCCATGCGTTGCCATTCTTGAGGACTCAGATGTTATTCCTCTGTACCCAGTAAATTCACGCCATATCCCACCTTTCAAACCGAAACACAGCCATGCAAACACGACTGCTTCACGGTTGAAACACGAATGGGACAGAGGTACCCAAGCAATCGACTTTTGTACAAAGTCTCCCTCTGGTACTGATTGCCAGCAGTTAACACGCTTGACGAGCGGGTTGGCAACCGCAGTAAGGCCTTGGTGATGTCCTAAAAGCGATGCTTATATATACTCTTTATTGTTTCCTCCAAAACATTACAGTACTACTGTAATGTTTTGGAGTAACTTATTATCGATACACATTCTCATTTCATTAATCCTAAAAGAGGTTTCTATTTTTTTTTTTGATGGGTGAAAATGCTATGGTGATCCCGCCCGCGCTAACGGGATACGCTGGCGGAGCACCAGTGAAGGGTGATAGATGAGAATGAAAACAGGCCAGTTAGTCCATCATAATGAATTCATCAGGAATTAACCATGATAGCTTCCAGGGAGAACCGCGAGGAGGTGCTAGCAATGGGATTCTCAGTTTCCATTACTAACAATCCATTTCCCCCTAGAGGTTTCTATTACATAATTCTTTTTTCTCTTTTCTAAACTCATCAATTTACCTGAAACCTGCATTGCACTATGCCACCGCGTTGCATGAACGGCCAAATGCCGGGGCACCGTAGCTTACTTTATGTAATGAATGTGGTACGATGTACGACATGTGAACGAGATTTTGGCAAGCTTCCTAAAGCTTTGATAAGCTCTGATACATTGCAGTAATGTAAGATTAATTATTTCTCTGTGAAATATCAATTTGAAATACTTAAATCAGGGAAACATATTATGTCAATAGTCAACATATTGAATACTAGTAAATTAATGTAATAAATTAACTTACTAGACTTTAAAAGCAAATAACATTGATTTTCTTAACAGAATACACCGACAGAGGTACCCAAGCAATCGACTTTTGTACAGTCTCCCTCTGGTTAGCGATAGGTTAAGCCGTTAAGGCATTATAAGGTGATAAACAAACTTACTTTCATATTTACAATATTATTAAGGATTACGTACCGATAAGATCAGTGATTATATTATTTTAATTCTGATGTATTTTTTTTTTGTTTGTTTCTCTACAAGACGGAAATATTTCTAGATAAAAAAAAAACTATATCGTACCAGTTTTTAACATATTTTTACATAAGTACATTTAACATGGATTAGAAACCCATCGAATCTCCTTGTTATGAAAAAAATATATATTATATAATAGATGTTCTGAATAGATTGCCTTCATTAGTGTCAAGATACAAATAATTAATTTATCACAGACTAATACCGTTTAGATAAAGTGTCTCATTATAAACGCTTTGTCAAAACAGAGCGTGTTGTGAACAGGGGTATTGGAATGTAGTTATTGATCGGTTTAGTGTGGGATAAAAATTATATTTTAACGTTTATATTTAAAACACATCACCAAAATTCTTGTCTTCATCGATTAATTAGGTAAATTGTTGAGAAGAGATTTGAAATATTCATTCGTTATCAGAATCATTTAATGTGGCAGCCATTTTGATACATGCATATTTATTTGTATTAAATACTTACAATATGTATTTAACAATTACAATTGATTGCTTATTTATTGAAGGAGATAATAGATTACTCAACATTACGATAGGACCAAGGACGAAGCCGCGGGATACAACTAGTATTACATAAGTAAATTAATATTTCAAGTAATTCTCTCACAGTTAATATTATAAATTTTACAATAAATTAAGAATAATTCTCACAATTAATAATAATAATTAATTGTGAGATAATTACATAATTAATCCTAAAAGAATTACTTGCAACACTAAATAATTACGCGTTTTTTTTTTTAATTTTTGTCATCTAAACAGTAATTGTTCGCTGGCCGTTTATAAGACGTTTTTCGACACCCATTGCTCCATCTAGATGCATGTATACAATATGATCTACGGTTTAATTGTATTTCATATATTTTATTAGAAGAAAATAATAATAATATATGTATATTTAAATGAACTTATTATAATGTTTTTGAATACAGTTCTCATTATTATGATGAATTATAACCATAATTGTTCATTTTACTATGCAATTGCTTAGCAATTGACGTTTCTGTGTATAGAACACAACAGCTTAGATGGTCGTGTACAACGCGGTTTCACAGACGTTTTCTGCTTCGAACACTCAGGTTATGGAATCAGCTCCCTGCTGAGGATTTCCCAAGAGACTACAGCATGGGGTTCTTCAAAAGGGGTGTAAAGAGGTTTATTCAGGGTCGGCAACGCGTGCGTAATACTTCTAGTGTTGCAGGCATTCATAGGCTACGGTAACCGCTTACCATTAGTTGGGCCGTATACTTGTTTGCCACCTCAGTGGTATAAAAAAATCAGAAAAAAAAAGGGATACCATCCGTAAGGTCTGTACGTACGTCGTAATAGAATAAAATAAACACATTTCACTTGATTATATATAATTACGAGCTTTGTTTTTCCTCTACATTTCCAGTGAACATCATTCTTTATAAAACCGAATGGCTTACTTAGGTACCTACTTCATTAACTTCTTCGAGGAAAATACAATTATTGGTGTGCTTTTAACATAATAATACTAGTATGTACCTACTATGTACGTAATTTTGACGTTAGCAGTCCGTTTTTTAACCGACTTCAAAAATGGATGAGATTCTCAATCCGCTTATTTTTTACGTTTCTTACCTCAATTCTTCATCATTTAATGTTAACTGATTTGGAAAATTATATTTTTATCCCAGAAGATGTACTTTTAGATTGGTCTCATAAAAACTTCTCTAAAATCGGTTCAGTGCATTGGTTTTTAAATAAAAATAACTGGTTTTGACACGACCGAAGTCTGTGGTTTTTTTTGTACCAAAATGTACTTGTATTGAGGTTGAAAATGGAATAATATACGTTTGTATTTTTGTATACTTCGACTGCGAATTTTAGTATGTATGTATGTATATCAATAATTACTAGTACCGCATTCGAGTATTCTGACACTTCCCTATGTTTGACTGGGAGAGAATGCTTTTTTATACAACTTAGAATGGCAAACAAGCTGACGGTCCACCTGATGAAAAGTGGTAACCGTCGCCTATAGACATGAGCAGTACCATGGACATAACAGAGTATACTGTTTCGCCCGTGATACTCCTCATGTGTGTGCCATTCCTAAGGACTCAGGTGTTATTCCTCTGTACCCTGTAAATTCACGCCATATCCCACCCTTCAAACCGAAACACAGCCATGCAAACACAACTGCTTCACGGTAGACACACTAATGGGACTGAGGTACCCAAGCAATTTAGCATTAAGTACGCCGTATAAATGAATAAATAAATCCTGTATGTTATGGTTTAGTTTTTTATCTAAACACGTTTGATAAACGTTAAATATTTGGAATACTAGGCGTTCCATTAGTACGTCGGATTATCAACATTCTAAACGACTTTGAAGCGTTTTTAATGGATGACTTTACAACAGTAAAGGGGATTAGTGGAATGAGTCGGTCGTGTAGCGGATTACCAAACCGTTTCATCTTCCAATGGTCACGGGTTCGATGCCTGTACAAAAATAATGTTAATCTTCTAATCACATGATTATGTCTGTTTGTATCGGTTTGGGTATTTCCTGTAATCTATCTGTCTCACAAAAAAAGTATTTGGTTTTCGTCACGTATCTAGTACAGCCTTTACCAAAGTGGGCGATAACGCCCCCTTGTGGGCGCAGCAGGGCTCAATCGGGGCGATAAGAGAACCAGAAAAAAATGGGAGCGTTTTATAGAGGCTTGGAGGGTGATTTGTTGATTTTGAAGTAATAGTGGTTTTTGAGTAGGTGAAAAAATGGGGACGCTAAAAAATAACTTATTCTCAAAGTGGGCAGTAGACAAAATAAGTTTGGGAACCCTTGATCAACTCAACAACCTCTACCTCTGTCCCATTCGTGTTTCAACCGTGAAGCAGTTGTGTTTGCATGGCTGTGTTTTGGTTTGAAGGGTGGGATATGGCGTGAATTTACAGGGTACAGAGGAATAACACCTGAGCCCTCAGGAATGGCAACGCATGGGGGGTATCATGGGCGAAACAGTATACTCTGTTATGTCCATGGTACTGCTCATGACTACAGGCGACGGTTACCACTTTCCATCAAGTGGGCCGTCAGCTTGTTTGCTATTCTAAGTTGTATAAAAAAAAGCTACAATACAAGCTCTGCTTAGTTTCAGAATAGATGGCATTATTGTAATAATTATGTTCACACTGAACATATAATACTTACTTGCTATTTCGTGTGAATGGATTTCAGAAATAGGAAAATCAATTAAATCGACCATTTGAAAATGTCGTATCAAGATAAAAAATACACGTGTTGTAAGAGGCGACTAAGGGAATTTAAAGGTCGAAGGTTGGGCAGCAGTGCCCCTGTAAAAACATGACCAAAGCCTAACTGCGCTTGCCAACCTGCCTGTCAAGCGTGGCAACTAATAAGAATAATAATAAAGTTTATTGCATAACCATGATTGTAACAAATTCAGCACAGGAAATTACAGTAAAAGTAGGTACGAATTAATTTATACATTTGGATCAGTTTAAACATCTGTGTCTGAACTAGGTTATAAAACCTGTATCTCTGACAGCGTGGCAACTAATGGCAAATAGTTGCCACGCTTGGCAGCCAATAGGGGAAGTCTAAGTGAGTGAACAATTAATGATTAATGTTATGATGATGATAAGAAACACCATTAACACCTTTCAATTTGATGCAGTAAGTCAAAATGCTGGAACAAACATACAGACAGATAGACAAAATAAAAAAATCATTTTAACGCCTATTGTTCTTATTAAAACCGCTCATATTATTTTTTCTCAAATATTTTCCATATACAGACATCATCTAATGACAATTTTATTATATTAATTAAGATAAGATATAATTAAATATATGCTGTGTGGTCCCAGCATAGAATAGGCCACCCCTTCCTTTCCTGTGGGTGTCGTAAGAGGCGACTAAGGGAGGTCGAGGGATTGGTAGCAGCGTCCCTCTTAAAACATCTCTAAACCCTAACTGCAGTGCCAACTCGTCTACCAAGTAATTACTGGCTTAACTCCCTTTATGGGGAAGGCTTATGTCCAGCAGTGGACAGTTAACGGCTGAAATAGTAATAATAATAATCGTTTTGTCGGTGAATTGTCTTATCCCAACCAGTTTAGAACAACATCACAGACGGTTGGGATTCCGAGGCGGCTCACTCCCGGGAAAGACGCAGAAAGCGATGCTCTTAGATACTGCCCGCATTGTACGCCGATTTCTGTCTGGAGCCCTCAATCCTGGCCGAATGTGCTTCTGTCGAGGGTTAGTTTGCAATATCCTCTCCTTGAGAGGGGAGATGTGAATTTTGTTAAATAATAATAATAATAAATGCATTCCCAAAGAGGGTTTTTTTTTTAATGGATGATAATGGAATGGTAACCCCACCCGCGCTATCAGTATACACCGGCGGGGCACCAATGAAGGATGATAGGTGAGGATGAAGTAGGTCAGTTAACCCATCGTGACGAATTCAACAAGAATTGTTCACGATGGTTTCCAGGGGGAGTCACGTGGAGGTCGATCTAATAAGGTATATTGCTAGCAATGGGGCTGTCAAACTCCATTGCTAACAATCCTTTTCCCCCGTCCCAGAGAGGGTTGACGTTAGGCAGGCGGCCGGTCGTAAAACTAAATCAAATCTTTTTGTAATATGGATAATAAACATGTTACGCCGACACTATTTAATAGTTGGGATAAGGGTGGGAAGAAGAATACCTAATAATTAAATAATTTACAAAGATTGCACAAAGAGAATTATTAGAAAAATAACTATCTAAATTGGTTTAGAAATCACAAAGCTGTCGAGTATTGAGAAACAATTCCTTTTGTAAATATTTTAAAAACAAACCGTAAAATACACATTTAACGCAACTCGGCATCTTTTTAAAGAATCCAACCGATCGACGAGAGCATTTGAATTTTAATTGTAGCATTTGTTTTTGTTTGACGCCATCGGAGCCACTTTCTCTATCATACAAAGGAACAAATTTCTCTCACGACAATTTCCATTTATCAGAGTTATTTTTGGACATTTCTAATAGCATTTTTGTTCCGATGTTCACGTTATTCCCACAGATAATAATTAAGATTGTGTCCCACAAAAATAAAAAACGACTTCAATTACGGAAAAATACAGTTATTTTGATTTAAAACTAAACTATTACTCGACTAATTTTGATAAAATTTCTAAAGAACCAATCTGTAAGTATATCTTTTTAGATTTTTTTTTATGCAATTTAGAATGGCTAACAAGCTGAACGCCTGATGAAAAATGATAACCGTCGCCTATAGACATAAGCAGTACCATAGACATAACAGAGTATACTGTTTCGCACATGATACCCCCCATACGTTGCTATTCCTGAGGACTCAGGTGTTATTCCTTTGTACCCTGTAAATTCACTGCCATATTCCACCCTTCACACCGAAACACAGCCACACAAACACAACTGCTTCACGGTAGAAACACGAATGGGACAAAGATGCCCCAACAAATTATTTTGTACAAGGTCTCCCTCTAGTAATCTTTACTAATGTTTTTGTTATTATTTCGAAGTGCTATGTTTTAACAATTTAACCAATCTGGGACAGAGGTACCCCAATGTAAAGACAAAAGTCTTCCTTTTATAAAAAAGGAAGACTTTTGTACAAATTCTCCCTTTTTATAAATCAGATAAGAAAAGAATGTTCCAAATCGGTTTACAACTGCCGGAGCTATTAGTTAATAAACATAAAACAAATACGAACAAATCGGGGGGAAAGGGATTGCTAGTAATGGAGACTAAGAATCCCATTGCTAGCAATATAACCAACCAGGTCGACCTCCCCGCGGTTCCCCCCGGAAACTATCATGGTTAATTCCTGATGAATTTATCATGATGGGGGCTAACTGGCCTGTTTTCATTCTCATCTATCACCCTTCACTGGTGCTCCGCCAGCGTATCCCGTTAGCGCAGGCGGGGTTACCATTCCATTATCACCCATTAAAAAAAATAAAAAATAAAAATACAAACAAATTAAGTACTCCTTTCCGATGTTGGTCGAAAAAAGAGCCGCAAAATATTTTAACGTCATTGTTTCTTTTTTTTTAACCGACTTCAAGACTACTTCTGACTACTAAATTACATTAGTAAAGCTAGGTCGTTCAAATAGGAAGTCGCTAATCCTAAATTTAATGCACAAACTATTTAACATCAATTTTTAAAAGTAAACGTTTCTAATTACACGAGTGTGGCAGCACTGCGTACATTGAAAATGTTAAATACCATGTTAGCTCTATTATTAGCAAGGTACAGTAGTTATGTAGGTTATGTTTTGCATGTCGTAGCCGCCATGGGAGAAATGGCCGCTGTCTTTTAATGTAGAATGCAGTATTTTTTAAATATATATATATAAAATTTATATTTTATATATATATTTATAAATATATATATATATATATATATATATATATATATATATATATATATATATATATATATATATATATATATATATATATAAATATAACAACTAAATTCATACAATCAAATGATTATAAATAGAACTTAAAATATAAAATAAAATATAAAAATATGTCGATAATTTACCTAAAGTTTATTTTTTTCTTCAATTCCACTAGTGTATTTTTTTTTAAATAACTTTTTTTTTTATCAAAAGAAAATATTATTTAAAAGGCGGACTTAATTTTAGTAGCATTCTATCAAACATAGCAAAGTTACTATAATCGCATATAGAAAAGTTTATTATAACAAATAAACAAATTTTCTTTTCTTTTTTATTCCAATTTTTTTTTTATACAACTTAGAATGGCAAACAAGCTGACGGCCCACCTGATGGAAAGTGGTAACCGTCGCCTATAGACATAAGCAGTACCATGGACATAACAGAGTATACTGTTTCGCCCATGATACCCCCATGCGTTGCCATTCCTGAGGACTCAGGTGTTATTCCTCTGTACCCAGTAAATTCACGCCATATCCCACCTTTCAAACTGAAACACAGCCATGCAACTGCTTCACGGTTGAAACACGAACAGGACAGAGGTATCCAAGCAATCGACTTCTGTACAAATTTTCCGTTCACTATAAAATACCATCACATATCTCTAATTGAAGCTATTTGGGTAATGGACTAGTCATTAAGCAGTTGTTATTTAATTGTTTTATTGTCTGACTTTTTTTTTAACGTCTGTAAAATGCTTTATGCAGACCCATACACCTTGTGGGGGGTGAATGGGTACTGTGGGAATCTCCCCGTAAGGTGGGGGTGTACCCACCAAAAACCAGACGATATACCCTCGAGGTGCCATATGTCGGAGACATGGGTTCGCTTTCGCACTCACCACATCTCCGACGGCAGCGACCCGCCCCCTGATGGTAACAGCAGGTCTCCTCTCTCAAGATAGGGTGGATGGCGTGCTCACCCTACCACTCGGGGGTTTATTGTCTGACTGGATGTCTTTTCATATAATTACTTGCTTTTACCCGCGATTTCGTTCGCATGACCGGGGTATGTTTTTTTTAATGGGTGATAATGGAATGGTAACACCCGCGCTATCGGTATACGCTAGCGGGGCACCAGGTGATAGGTGATGATGAAAGCGGGTCAGTTAGCTCATCGTAACGAATTTCACTAGAATTAACTATGATGGTTTTCAGGGGGAACCGCGTGGAGGTTGATCTAATGGGGTGTTTTGCTAGCAATGGGTTAGTTAGATCACCGTTACTAACAATCCCTTTCCTCCCGACCGGGGTATTGAACGGAATAAAAAGTACACCTTATAACGGCTGCAGCTGTTTTACTATTTTTTTGTGTTTGTAATTATCAGGATATGGTTGACATATAAAAAAAAAGATTATGAAAAATCATACATAAAGACATTCGCGCGAAGTTGGGGCGAGTTACTAGTTTTAGCACAAATACAACACAAACCATACCAACACAAACACCACAGGGAGATTTTGTACAAAAGTCGATTGCTTGGGTACCTCTGTCCCGTTCGTGTTTCAACCGTGAAGCAGTTGTGTTTGCATGACTGTGTTTCGGTTTGAAGGGTGGGATTTTGCAGTGAATTTACAGGGTACAAAGGAATATTACCTGAGTCTTCAGGAATGGCAACGCATGGCGAGTATTACGGGCGAAACAGTATACTCTGTCAATGGTACTGCTCATGTTTATAGGCGACGGTTACCACTTTCCATCAGGTGGGCTGTCAGATTGTTTGCCATTCTAAGTTGCATAAAAAAAAACAATCAAGCATAAACTGTTATTTGTTTTTATACATTTAAGATTTCTCTCACAGAATGTTTTTATAAACTGCATAAACAATTTTTTCCTTTTATTTTATGCTTAACGACGATATTAAATTGTGTAGTTTTTTTATGTTAATTCAATAATCCATTATGTAAATTACGTATATTATTATAATGTGCAGAAATATATTACTAAATATATTTAAATTAAATTTGCACCCATCCATTTATATGAAGAACATCTAAACCATAAAGTTTAATGGCAACCGATTATTGGGGTTCCGTAACTAAATTACGATAAATAAAGATCGTGTCCCTCGATCAATTGTGATGAAACCTATAATTTTATTTAAAAATTAAACTACTAAACCGATTTTGATAAAATGTCGTTTAAACTGATCTGTAAGTATATCCTCTCAGATAAAAAAGGAATTATCTTAATCGGTTTAGAATTAATGGAGTTACGAGGTAACAAACATAAAAAAAAAATACAACCGAATCGAAAAACTTCGCCTTTTTAAAGTCGTTTAAAAAAAAATCTATGTACTTAATTTAGCTAGGTGGCATTAAAATAGTTTTCTTTTAACAATATTTCTTTATTTGAGGTAGTAGTTATTTTGAAATATACAGGTTTATAATGTAATAACGCACATTATTAGGTTTTTTAAAAATGGGAATATCAATAATCTTAACATTAGATACAAATACTAACTTGCAGTTCCGAAGCATCGTTTAGAAAAAGTTAATAGGTCTTTTTAAGGGGAATGGATATTAAATGTGATAAGATACTGAAGGACATTTTGGATTCAAATTTTAATAAATTTAAAACAGTTAATAATAAACATATATTCATGGTACTGCTCATGTATATAGGTGACGGTTACCACATTCCATCAGGTGGGCCGTCAGCTTGTTTGCTATTCTAAGTTGAATAAAAAAAATATTCAACAAAGTTTATCACACTCTGAACGATTACTAGTATTTTAAATGTGCATGATGTTACTTGATTATGGACAAGCTTGGTTTAGTTCTTAGATAAAAATAACTGGTTTTATCACAACTGAAGTCGTCTTTTGCAGGACGCAATCTTTAATATTGTACTAATCACATCGAGAAAGTGGCGAGTAAAAATTAGTGAATAAATAATTAAACACGTACGGAACCCAATTAATAGAGTGCAAGTCGCTCTTGATCGGTTATGTTATAAAATGGCGAATGTTAACCATTTAATACCAAATAACTTTTACCCATTTAATTTTACCTTACGTATTACGCCATTATTTTTATTGCCAGTAAACGAATGATGAAAACTAAAGATGATTCTAATATTTTATTTATTCCTTCCTTAATAATTATTAATTGTTTTATATGACTTAACTAACTACTGAATTTTTTATGACCACTTCAAATGTCAATCAAGCTGACTGCCCATTTGATGGAAAGTGAAACCGTCGTCTATATATAGGTGTCACAGTATATACTGTGATACTCATGGCTTTTTTTTTATTACAACTTAGAATGGCAAACAAGCTGACGGCCCACCTGATGGAAAGTAGTAACCGTCGCCTATAGACATGAGCAGTATCATGGACATAACAGAGTATACTGTTTCACCCATTATACTCCCCATGCGTTACCATTCCTGAGGACTCAGGTGTTATTCCTCTGTAACCAGTAAATTCATGCCATACCCCACCCTTTAAATCGAAACACAGCCATGCAAACACAACTGCTTCACGGTTGAATACTCATGGCTATTTGTGAAAACTGTAACATTAAACCTAATCTATATATTTATAAAAATTAATGCCACTTTTCGTTATAATTTTATAACTCAAGAACGGGCTCACCTATCCAAACCAAATTACTTGTTTTTTTTTAACTTTATACATTTTTCAAGGCACTTTCTTCCACGCACAAACACTCTTTGGAATCAACTTTCAGCAGCAGTATTTCCGAACCGTTACGACAACATAACCTTCAAGAAAAGAGTATATTCCTTTTTAAAAGGCCGGCAGCACGCCTGCAATGTCTCTGGTGTTGTGGGTGATCATGGGCGGCGGTAGTCACTTACCATCAGGTGAGCCGCATGCTCGTTTGCCCCCTGTGTTGTAAAAAAAAAAGCGAAGCACGTACCGGGCCGCTAATATTTTATATTCATCAACATCATATCAGCAAGGAATTGTCCACTGCTGGACATAGGCCCTCCCTCATAAGGATTTTGACAGGACAGAACAGATATTAAATCTACATAATACATACCGTTTAAAAATATTTAAAATATAATAAATATCGTTCCCCTGGACTTTTATGGTATAATTTATGACGAACGAAATGTTAAACTCTATTTACGAGTACTGGGTTAATTTTGGTATAAATCAAAACACGGAATTGAGTTCGAAAATTCGGAATTTCATTTCATGGTAGACCCCCTGGATTGAAGCGATTTTGTCTGTTTCTCAGCTCGTTCTCTAAAAACGTTCCATCATTAATAACGTGGTACCTTGACTAATGATGATTGCGCCGTTTCTTTGATTTCTCATGGTCATCATCTGGTTTTGAATGTGTACATTACGTATGGTAATTTAAATTAACTGTTACTTAAACTACCCACATCTTTTTATTTTTTGCGGACCATTTTAACTTTTTTTTTTATGTAACTTAGAATGGCAAACAAGCTGACGACCCGTCTAATGGAAAGTGATAACCGTCGCCTTAACCTACGTTTATTAGTTATTAGCAGTACCATGGACATAACAGAGTATATTGTGTCGCCCGTGATACACCCCATGCGTTGCCATTCCTGAGGACTCAGGTGTTATTCCTCTGTACCCAGAAAATTCATGCTATATCCCACCCTTCAAACCGAAACACAGCCATGCAAACACAACTGCTTCACGGTTGAAACACGAAAGGGACAGAGGTACCCAAGCAATCGACTTTTGTACAAAGTCTCCCTCTGGTTAACTAACCAGATTAACTGTTACTTAAACTATCCACATGTTTTTATTTTTTGCGGACCATTTTAACTTTTTTTTTTTATGTAATTTAGAATGGCAAACAAGCTGACGGCCCATCTAATGGAAAGTGATAACCGTCGCCTATAGACATGAGCAGTACCATGGGCGTAACAGAGTACACTGTGTTGCCTACCTATATATATGACAGCCATTTCTTATCCACGGTAATATAATAAATTCGCAATACATATTACACAGTTTACATAACCGTAATGGTTATGTAAAACTAAAGTTAATTTTTTTATTTATTCGTCAAACGAAATCTGTTTTCTTTTTTTTTTTGAGTAATGAGTGGCGAGGTATCAAACGTGTCTACTTGCATCTTAAAAATTATAAATACTAGCTTTTACCCGCGAATTTGTTTGCAGGACTGATATATGTTTATTGACCGGGATAAAAATAACCTGTATGATAATAATAATAATAATAATAAAAGAGAAAACCGAGAAAAAGAGAAAATATCTCGACCTGGCTCACGAGGTGACCGAAATGTGGGGGGTGGCATCCACCGAAATCATTCCAATCGTTTTGTCGGTGAACGGTCTTATCCCAGCCAGTCTGGAACAACATCTCAGACAGTTGGGATTCCGAGGCGGCTCACTCCCGGGAAAGATGCAGAAAGCAGTGCTTTTAGATTCTGCTCGCATTGTACGCCGGTTTCTCTCCCTAGGGCCCTGAACCCCGGCCGAGTGTGCTTCTGCTGGGGGTTAGTTGCCATCTCCTCTCCTTAAGAGGGAAGATGTGAATTTTGTAAAAATATAATAAAAGATTTATTGCACATAAAAATATAGGTACAATCATGGGCTTACAGTAATCTCAAAGTGAATTATATATGTATAAAATGTAACACTATGTCCAGCACATTAGTGTCTAAGCTAGGCCTAGCCTGTATCTTAGACACCAATGCCTTCAATTAGATATATATTTTCGTGCAATTTCGCTGTATTACAATAGTTTTTTTTTTATACCACTGAGGTGGCAAACAAGCATACGGCCCACCTGATGGTAAGTGGTTACCGTATCCTATGAACACCTGCAATAAGGTTACTATGTCTACGAGAATCACGGGCCTATTAAAAAGAAAACCGCGCAACGCCGTGGCGTTTTGCTAGTAAGCAATTATTATTAAGTTACTTTACAGATGTTTTGATAAAACTGGAAACTCTTTCCATCAACTAACTAACTAAAAAATAACAATTTATAATTTCAATGTCACAGTTATTTTACTTTCGGATTTTTTTGTAATTTTGTCACTATAGCTTTTTTTTTATATACTTTACCCGTTTAGTCAATTAAAACTGAAGCAAATTTATTACTTAATACAGTTGTTTTTCTCAACTGTAGTTAGTAGTTACACTCGAGTGTCGTAAATAACCGGTAACCAGGGCCGGCTTTAGCCTACCTAACGCCCAGGGGCGAATATTTCACAGTGTCCTAATAGACGACGAAAAAAAAACAAGGTCACCACAATTCATCTTGAAGCCAAATTTTTGACGGCACCCGGTGTCTTACACGATGATGAAAAAAAAACGGTTACGTGCAAGTTGAACTCACATATCGAGAGTTCCGTACGATATGAGACAAAATTTGGTATATATATTGCGATATAGGAGGACGAAAAGAGTAATACATGTAAATAATATCATTATTTACTCTTTTGGGATCTAATATATCATAATATATAAGCCAACGATATTAAAAACTGTACCGGATTTAAATTGATAGTATGTATTTGTAGTTTCTGAGATAAAGCGAAAATAAAGATTCCTAAAGGTCAACTGATAGAGAATGCCTATAGCATTAAGTCCGTCTTTAGTACCACATTGTCTTTAGTAATACCTGAGTCCTCAGGAATGGCAACGCATGGGGGGTATCATGGGCGAAACAGCATACTCTGTTATGTCCATGTTACTGCTCATGTCTATAGGCGACGGTTACCACTTTCTATCAAGTGGGCCGTCAGTTTATTTGCCATTCTAAGTTGTATAAAAAAAAAAACATTGATCACTATAAATAAAGTTTAAAAATAAACAATTAATTCTTTTGTACTATTTTGGAACCAGAGATAAATTCATTGGAGATACAAAATTCAATCCAGCGTCGAATTTTGTACCTCGCCCTCTTTGATCCTGCCCCTCCCCTAAGGCCGGCACTGACAGTAACACAAACCACGCCGTGTAACCGCCTCGCTTCAATGGACAAGCGTTTTCAGTGTACACCTTGCTTTATTTATGTGACATGGAATATCTTTCCGTGGTTTCCATCATAGTTTTCTATCTGTGTTATTTTTTCAACCGACTTGAAAAAATAGGAAGAGGAGTCGGATTTTTTTTAATTTGAGATTGTTGGTAAATATTGTATATAATTATTGGTATATAATTGTTGGGTCAATTCGCCTCCATGCGGTTCATCCTGGATACTGTTGAAGATTGCAACCTTTTTTATTTTTATAGCCATATATTTTTATTTTATGTAACTGATTTTTTTTTCTTTTTTCATTGCAAAATTTTCTATCGTTTGATAGATATACGTAAGCAATTCATTATTATAAGACATTTATATTTTTATTTAATATTCACCATAAAACTGGGAAATTTATCATACTCCCAAACAGATACCATTATGGTTATTCCTAGTTGAATTTGTCATGATAAGCCAATTGATCTGCTTTCATTCTCACCTATCACCTCTCACTGGTGCCCCGCTAGTGTATACCGTTAGCGCAGGCGGGGTTACCATTCAATTATCACCCATTAAAAATAACTCCTAATGTTGCAGGCGTCCATAGGCGACAGTGGCTGTTTACCATCAAATGGGCTGTATGTTTGATTGCCAACTTTCAAAAATAAAAAAATATATATATTTGTTCGTGGAGGTACGCGAATGCAGTCAAAATGCAGTTTTCTAGTAGTAAATTTTGTTTAATTTAGTATTGTTTAATTTTGTGTTTCCTTTACTTGTATTTTGTGCAAATTTTAGTGGCTGCCGAATTACTATTTAAGTATATAATTATGTATTGTTCTAGCTGTTTGTTTGCCTTAAATAAATAAATAACGAAATAAAAAGTTGAATGCATTAATTTGATTCTGTTATACAATACAGTGGGATTATTTACTTGCTCTTCATTTTAGAAATACCCAAATTTGTGGACTCAAGAATTTATTGTAAGATATTTCTGTCACTCCAATATCGGATAATATTGTGTTTCTCTTTGATAAACAACGAGTTATTTTATTATCTGTGGAATGCCATTGCAGTGCATTCCTTTGCCGCGCGGCATTTCCGACGTAAAATGATGAATGTAAATTGATTTTTAATATTGTTACTCGTATTTGTTGACATTTATAAGTAAACTTCGTGTAATCCACTCTTTGGAATCAACTTCCAGCAGCAGTATTTCCGAACCGATACGACAACATAACCTTCAAGAAAAGAGCATATTCTTTTTTAAAAGGCCGGCAGCACACCTGCAATGCCGTAGGTGTTGTGGGTGACCATGGGCGGTGGTAGTCACTTACCATCAGGTGAGCCGCATGCTCGTTTGCCCCCTGTGTTGTAAAAAAAATATCCAGGTTTCAAATAGGCTACTCCTTCTTTTCCCGAAGGTGTCGCAAGAGGCGACTAAGGGAACTTATTGGTCGAGCGATGGGTACTAGCGTCCCTCTCAAAACATCTCTAAAAGCTTATACCAGAGGGAGACTTTGTACAAAAGTCGTTTGCTTGAGTGCCGCTGTTTCATTCGTGTTTCTACCGTAAAGCAGTAGTGTTTGTATAGCTATGTTTCGGTTTGAAAGGTGGGATATGGCAGTGAATTTACTGGGTACAGAAGAATAACAACTGAGTCCTCAGGAATGGCAACGTATGGGGGGTATTATGGGCGAAACAATATACTCTGTTATGTGCATGGTACTGCTCATGTCTATAGGCGACGGTTACCACTTTCCATCAGGTGGGCCGTCAGCTTGTTTGCCACTCTAAGATGCATAAAAAAAAGCCTAACTGCAGTTGCCAATCCGCCTGCCAATCGTTGCAACTACTGGCAAAACTCCGCTTATGGTGAAGGCTTATGTGAAAGTGTAACAAACATCCTATCTATGTATCTATCTATTCACCCATCATTACAAACTTTTGCATTCATAATATTAATCAAATAAGATGTGAAAGTAAGTTTGTTTATTTGCTTTTACCTCTTAATGCTTTGACGGCATAATCAATCTTCATAAAATTTGGTATAAACATACATACAGCATACAAATATGGATTATAGGTTACTTTTCGCCCTGGTCATGAACATATCCCGGTTACATGGACGAAGACGCGGGTATAAGCTAGTTAGTAGTATATTCAGAGCAGGTGTAATGAAAAAAAACATACTTTTCTGTTATTCCTGTTTATGGTTGACTGGTCGATAACGCCATATGGTGTTTTTTTTTAATGTGTGATAATGGAATGGTATCCCCACCCGCGCTGTCGGTATACACCGGCGGGGCACCAGAGAAGAATGATAGATGAGGATGAAGCAGGTCAGTTAGCCCATCGTGGCGAATTCAACAAGAATTGTTCACGATGGTTTTTTGGGGGAACCACGTAGAGGTCGACCTAATAGGGCATATTGCTAGCAATGGGGCTGTCAAACTCCATTGCTAACAATCACTTTCCCCCTACGCCATATAGTGTTAAGTTCGCTATTTACACCGTCAAGTTGTGTTAATGATTATTTATTTGTTTATTTAACACTTTATTGCACCAATATAACAATACCTGTTAAAGAATTTTCAATATGTATAGTATAGTACAAAATGCGGTCTTATTGCTAAGCAATCTCTTCCAGACAACCTTTAGGTAGAAGGAAGTGAAGAACAAATGGATGGGTGGCGCATAAAAAAATAAATGTAACGCTAGACATATGTAAATATGCGCAATTAATTCCATACATAAATACATAATTTTTTTTTATACAACTTGGAATGGTACCATGGACATAACAGAGTATACTGTTTCGCCCATTATACCCCCATGCGTTGCCATTCCTGAGTACTCAGATCTTATTCCTCTGTACCTTGTAAATTCACTGCCATATCCCACCCTTGAAACCGAAACAGCTATACAAACACAACTGCTTTACGGTAGTAACACTAATGAGATAGAGGTGCCAAAACAAACGACTTTTGTACAAACTCTCCCTCTGGTAAATATATATATAAATACAATAAATAATAGTTTAATAAATGAATAAATTGTACAAAAGTTGATTGCTTAGGTACCTCTGTCCCATTCGTGTTTCAACCGTGAAGCAGTTGTGTTTGCATAGCTGTGTTTCGGTTTGAAGGGTGGGATATGGCGTGAATTTACTGGGTACAGAGGAAAAATACCTGAGTCCTCAGGAATGGCAACGCATGGGGAGTATCATGGGCGAAACAGTATACTCTGTTTTGTCTATGGTACTGCTCATGTCTACAGGCGACGGTTTCCACTTTCCATCAGGTGGGCCGTCAGCTTGTTTGCCATTCTAAGTTGTATAAAAAAAGAAAAATAAAAAAAATAAACAATATTATGAGACATTCCCTAAACAATGTAACAGCTGTTCTCTTAGTCGTATTATTTATTTTCTTTCATACCTACTCAGTGACAGTGTATGACTGAACGCTACGATCTGATTGGTACAAGTTATACGCTGAAGGCTAAAAATAATTGTATTTTGGTGCCATAAAAAATTATCGGCGTGACGATAGGAATAGAAATGGCGCCAATGGAACTGTAAATTATATTGTTTGCAGATTTTTTTTAATAGATGATAAAGGAATAATAAATTTGCTTGCGCTATCGGTTATACACCGGCCGGTCACCAGTGAAAGATGATAGGTGAGAATGAATGCAGGTCAGTTGGTTCACTACGATGAATTTAACAAGAATCAACCATGATCGTCTCCAGAGGGAACCGCGTGGAGGTCGACCTGAGTGGGTATATTTCTAGCAATAGGACTATTTCACCTCATTACTAACTAGCCTTTTCCCCTCGGACCAATGGAACTGTAATTTTTTTAATATCCGTGTACATTGGCGGGGCATCAGTGAGGCAGTGTATGAAGGGAAGGAATGATAGGTGAGGATGAATCAGATCAGTTGGCCCATAGTGTCGAATTCAACAATAAATCAATCACGATCGTTTCCAGTGCGAACGGCGTGGAAATAAACCTGATAGGGTATATTGCTAGCAATGGAGCTACTAATACCCATTACTAACAATCTCTTCACCCCCCTCGTAACGTCTATCTATCTATCCTATTTAAGAGCTGCGCTCTTGTCGGTGGAGCTCTTGCCACTCACTACGATTTACAGCGAGTCTCTTCACCTCTTGATACGACACGACACCAACTCCTTCCTTGATCTGCCTGATGTAACTATGTCTCGGTCTCCCTCTTCCCCTCCTTCCTTCTATCTAACCTTCTATTATAATGTTCATAAGTTCGTCGTAACGTCATAAGTAACATATTATAGATAAGGTATGCCCGCTACTTCGTCCGCATATATATACATGATAGGTAAGTAAGAGAGAATTGAAAAATGAACTGTGTAATTGACTGTTTGAGCAATCAGCTTTTTTTTTTTAATAAGTTATAATGGAACGGTAATCCTGCCTGCGCTATCGGTATACGCTGGCGGGGTACCAGTGAGCGATGATAGGTGAGGATGAAAGCAGGTCATTTAGCTCATCGTGACGAATTCCACTAGAAATAACCATGATAGTTTCTTGAGGGAACCACGTGGAGGTCGACCTGATAGACACCATTACTAACACTCCCTTTCCCCCCTGAGCAATCAGCTTGCATTTATTATTGTGCTATTATTGCATACTAGTTTTTACCCAGAACTTTGTCCGCGTGACTGTGATATGTTTACTAACCGGGATAAAAAGTCTATATCCCATCGATTTATTAACAAGGTTGGCCATTGTTTTCTCATTGTGATTATTTCTTGTAATCGTTTATATCTAGAATAAGTTTACTATTGTAATCTTTTTGGAGGAAACAATAAAGAGTATCTATATATCCCTCTCCATCTCATATAGTACGTGTACATCAAATATCAAAGAAATTGGTGAAGCCGAGATGGCGCCAAGCGGTAAGAAACTTGTCACTTTTCAGGTGAGAGTTTTAATTAAAAATCGCGCATCTCTTATCAATTTCACCATGATCTAACGTTGGAAAGTTAAATGCATAATCGGTGCGCATGCGCATCCGTATGGTAAACGGGAAATTACGTTAGGCGTGTACCATTTGTTATGCTTACTAGCTGCACTGGTCTATAAGCTGTACTCTTAGATAATTTTACACTTTTTTATCTCGAAATATAAGTGGGGAAAGGAATTGTTAGTAATGGAGACTGAGAATCCCATTGCTAGCAATATACCCAATCAGGTCGACCTCCTCGCGGTTCCCCCAGGAAACTATCATGGTTAATTCCTGATGAATTCATCATGATGGGCTAACTGACCTGTTTTCATTTTCATCGATCACCCTTCACTGGTGCTCCGCCAGCGTACCCCGTTAGCGCAGGCGGGGTTACCATACCATTTTCACCCATCAAAAAAAATATATAAGTAGGGATTTAGTGAGACCTCAATTTAATATGTTTCAATTGAAGTTAATGAAAATGTATATTTCAGAATAGAATTTTACCAGAGAGAGACTTTGTCCCATTCGTGTTTCTACCGTGAAGCAGTTGTGTTTACATGGCTGTGTTTCTGTTTGAAGGGTGGGATATGGCAATGAATGTACAGGGTACAGAGTAATAACACCTGAGTTCTAAGGAATAGCAACGCATGGGAGGTATCATGGGCGAAACAGTATACTTTGTTATGTCCATTATACTGCTCATGTCTATAGGCAACGGTTTCCACTTTCCATCAGGTGGGCTGTCAGCTTGTTTGTCATTTTAAGTTGCATAAAGAAATAATAGAAAATATTTTTTGCGTGAAAACTACATAGTTACAACAGAAAATATTAAAATATAATAATTATATAAGTGTCTCATATTAGGCAAAAGGAACCGGCTCAGCTGATGCTGTGAGTGTCCCAGTGCAATGTGTACAGCTGCACAGCGCTTGTTTTCAATCAGTCCCTCTTTTAACAAAATACTATGAAGATACAAACAAGAACTTTAATTGCATGTAACAAGAATGTGGCCTTTATGTCAATATAATATTTTGTGATATCAATGGTGCTGTTCATGTCTATAGGCGACAGTTACCACTTTTTTTTTATACAACTTAGAATGGCAAACAAGCTGACGGCCCACCTGATGGAAGTGGTAACCGTCGCCTATAGACATGAGCAGTACCATGAACATAACAGCGTATACTGTTTCGCCCATGATACCCCCCATGCGTTGCCATTCTTGAGGACTTAGGTGTTATTCCTCTGTACTCAGTAAATTCACGCCATATCCCACCCTTTAAACCGAAACACAGCGATGCAAACACAACTGCTTCACGGTTGAAACACGAATGGGACAGAGGTAGCCAAGCAATCGACTTTTGTACAAAGTCTCCCTCTGGTGATTGCCATAAGGTGGGTTGTCAACTTCTTTGACATTCTAAGTTGCATAAAAAATGTACACAAATGGACACTTAACAAGACGTCGTATAAATCTGCTAATATTCAATAGTTGTACAAATCAAAAATCAATTAATTAATTGAATTTTGCGTTTTGTTACTTATTTCATTTAGAGATTGTTTCTGCGGTTATTTCAATAAAACTTGATCACCTTTTAAACCGACTTCAGAAAAGGCGATTCACAATTCGGTCGAATTTTTTTATGTTTGTTACCTTCATAATTCCGTCGTTTATAAACAGATTTGGAAAAATGTTTTATCTGAAAATATATATTTTGAGTATTGTTCCCATAGACATTTTATCAAAATTGGTACAGTATTTTATTTTTTAAATCAAAATAACTGATTTAGACCCAATTAGCATCGATGTTTTTTTTTATATAAATAAATCCTAAATTACCATTAAATCAATCTTTTTTTTATTACAACACAGAGGGCAAACGAGCATGCGGCTCACCTGATGGTAAGTGACTACCGCCGCCCAATCTATAATATGTACTATGTATGTGTTTTTTAATGGATGAAGATCTACCGATGATACATTCGGCTATAATGACGAAAATGATGGCGATAAAGTCAGCGCAGTTGGTCCAACGTGGTGGATTAACAAGGCATTAACCGCGATGGTTTTCAGTACGACCGTGCGAAGGTCGACCTGACGGGCTGCAATAAAATAGGGACTAACATACCAATTACTAACAAACCATCCGTGGGGGGAAAGGAATTGTTAGTAATGGAGACAGAATCCCATTGCTAGCAATATACCCAACCAGGTCGAGCTCCTCGCGGTTCCCCATGGAAACTATCATGGTTAATTCCTGATGAATTCATCAGGATGGTCCAACTGGCCTGTTTTCATTCTCGCCTATCATCCTTCACTGGTGCTCCGCCAGCGTATCCCATTAGCGCAGGCAGGGTTACCATACCATTTTCACCCATAAAAAAAAAATAAAAAAAACAAACCATCCCTTCTCCTTCTAGGTACATATTACCCGTTACTGTTACACCATAGAGATTTGTTTTACTTCTAATCCAGGTTGTGCGACTGTTGCACTGAGGTAGTTCAAGGTCACTAGTTCGAATGGATATTTGGACTGTATATATAGATTGAATGAGTGTATCTAGGATGATCCTCGTCCAAATTAGTGAGTAATAGAAGCTTCACCAACCTTAAGGCTCACGTTCACCACGGATGTACGAAGCTCTGCTGAACACGCACGGCGATCCACTAGCAGTTTGGAGTAGCAGCCTCTCAATGTTGGACAGGAGAACACTCTTATTTGTACCGAACACGGTAAGCACGGCTTCCGGAAGGCTATCAGTATGTTACGTATTGTGTAACGTTCACACTTCACTTGAATCAGTAGAGGAGGCGCTCACGGACGCTCTGCCAGGTGTTCACCGAACAAGTGTCGTCGCAATATCCACTGATGACAGTTAACTACAAAATTGATGGAACAAAATGTGTGATTACCCACCAATATCGGATAAGGATGGAACACAGGTATTGTGTAATAAAATATCATCGATGCAGATTCTCACACACCGCTTGCCACTTCCAAATTGTGGGTGGAGTAATTTAAGGGAAATATCTGACATTTGTAGCTTACTAAGTCATAACAGTAAAGGTCATAATTAGAATCACCATCACCATCATATCAGCTGTTGTCCAATGCTGAGCATTTGCTTCCCCCATAGCGTTTTTGCCAATTCTTCGACTATTCAGTTATCTTAGTCGCCTTTTACGACACCCTCGGGAAAGTAAGGAGCGGCCCATTCTGTGATGGGAATACACGGCGACATAGAGTACAATTCATAAAATAGTATCTACATATATTTTCTTTTATTTAGTGTAAACCTTTTTATAGTAATAAATAAAAATAAAAAACAATGAAAAGAAATGTTTTGAAATATAAATTTGAAATGAAAACACCAGTTGAATTAATGATTAAAAAAGAAATAATAAATTAATAATAATTACAAAAGAATAATTTAAAAAATGAAATTTCAAAATTAGAATACTAAGTTAATATGACGAATTGTACGAAGTAATTTTTTGTTCGATGGTATCGGAATAGTATTGGATAGTTTTACTGAACCTATAGATTTTGAAACGGAAAATTAACTCGTTCTCTTTTTAAATGAGTTCAAAAAGGAGACTTTAATCTCTCCTGTATTTTTTTGTCTATTATACAACGTTCTCGCTAATTTGTCTATTGTTTACAATAATTTACAATTACCACTTTTCCAGATGAACCGTTAGCTTATTTGATATTCTAAGTTGCAATAGGTAGGTACATTTTTTTAATGAATAAAAATAAAATGGTAACCCCACCTTCGCTATTGGTATATGCTGGCGAGGTATTAGTGAAAGACGATAGTTAAGGATAAAAACAGGTCAGTTAGTCCATTGTCTGGAATTCCAGAAGAATTAATCACGATAGTTTCCAGGGGGATCAGCGTGGAACTCGACTTGATACAGTATATTGTTAGCAATGAGGCAGTTAAATCCCATTAATAACAATCCCTTTCCACCCATAGGTGGGTACTAGATAAGACTAAGGTCTGCAGATAACATTTAGATAGAAACACATAGACACGACACACGAAGCTGAGTCGTTCCTCGCCTTCTTCCAAATGTCACAGATGAGTTCAAAACGTGATTTACTTTCTGCATTGTTATGTTACATCGATAGTTCAGTGCCAAGTAAGAGGCGACAGTTCAGTTGGATAACGTTTGAATGCGATCCCCATAGACAAAGTGTAAAGTAATTTATTAATGGAATCGTTATTAATTTATTTAAAGCAAAACGTTTTAAAAAAAAAACACATAATTCAATTACACAATTTACCAAAGGGTGACTTTGTACAAAAGCTTAGGCAGCTCTGTCCCATGTCGTACAGAGGAATAACACCCGAGTCGTCAGGAATGGCAACGCATGGGAGATGATATCATGGGAAAAACA
Source organism: Galleria mellonella (assembly GCF_026898425.1). NCBI lineage: Eukaryota > Metazoa > Arthropoda > Insecta > Lepidoptera > Pyralidae > Galleria > Galleria mellonella. The sequence goes on along the minus strand of NW_026441995.1, from coordinate 2,172,531 downwards.
ATATACTCTGTTATGTCTATGGTACTGCTCATGTTTATAGGTGACGGTTACCACTTTCCATCAGGTGGTTTCCATCTTAACCACCTGATCCTGTACAGTGTGCTGTACAGGTTCAAGTGGTTAAGGTTGTGTCCACAGACACAACCCTAGGTCTCTTCGAAGAGATCACCGAATTGTAGCTAGTGCACGGAAATCTTCGTGTTGTCGGCCCGTGAAGGGTTTTAAAGAATCTTCACTGCAACTCTATCTCTTTCCATACGGCCACTCACTGAGAGGTAACCTGCACCTCTGGTTTTTGCCAGTCTCTTTAGCCAGAATAAGAGGAATGATTCGTTTGTTGCATTCTATAACTACATAGGCGGGGGAGATTCTTAGTAATGGGGTCTAACTGACCTATTACTAGCAATATACCCTGTCAGATCGACCTCCACACGGTTTCCCCTGGAAACCATTGTGGTCAATTCTAGTGGAATTCGTCACGATGGACTCACTGACCTGCTTTCATCGTCACCTATCATCTATCACTGGTGCCCCGCCAGCGTATACCGATAGCGCAGGCGGGGTTACCATTCCATTATCACTCATTAAAAAACCTCTCTATGCATACCTTCGTCTCTTTTCTTCGGAAAATATGTCCTGAGGCTGTCAATTTTGCGGTCAAACGCTTATTATTATTACGCTTATTAAAATCAAACCACAACGACACGATTATTGTATGCCATTTAATACTACTGCAGTAGTAAAGAAAGTACAATTTTCTTTTAATTACTTTAATAATTACGCTTTCTTTATATACATCTGCATAACAGCGTTATTTTTCTTTATGTACAGCCATATTTGGGAGTTCAGTAACAGTTTCTGAGAAAAATATATAAATTTTAATAAATTTTATATACAACTGTATTGTACATCTATTTTCTTTTAATTAATAAAAATATAAGTAAAATCGGTACACAAACTGGGGAAGATGTCGTATAAAAAGTCAATTTAAAAACCTTATTTTCGAAATCAGTAATAAATTATAATAATGACTATTCTATGTAACATGCATTATTGTTGTTATATAAATATAAAAATATACAATCGAATTGAGAACCTCATTCTTTTATAAGTCGGTTAAAAAACAGTAAAATAGATCACTTATAGATCTTCTTCGGTGTATCAAGATAAAACACAACAGTTTTTAAAAATTTACCTTCAGGAGGAACATAAGTGTGAAAACCGCACCCAGTTTCGTGCAGTAATTTTTATGTGAAACCGAAACAAACATACAGATAAACAAAATAAAAAAAAAAATAGTTCTGGTTACTATTGCTCGTATTAAAAGTCCACACATCAATTTCTCTTAAATATCTCAAATAGACATCGTGTAGTTAGAATTTTCTTCCTTTATCCAATAAAAAAGTGACTAAAGCCTAACTGTAGTTGCCAATCCGGCTACCTGGACTAGCAACTACTGGCAAAAATCCCCTTATGCAAAAGGATTATGTTCAATAGTGGACAGAAAACAGCTGATATAATAAATAATAATTGGTAAATCATATTTTGTTCCTTAGCCGCTTCTTTTCGTTTGTTTTATGGATGAAGTGAATTTATGTGAACATCACAAACTTCACTACTTGATCTCTCTGCTTACCTTGAAAGTTACATACGCCGTGATAATTGTTATGGTTAGAGGAATTAATGTTTTTGTAGAAGTAAAGGTCGAACCAGATTTAATCGAGTGTAAACATTTTTTGCATGTTTACCGTAAGTAACTATCGAATAAACGTCCAAGGTTCAGTTCTAATAACGATTAGTGTAAATTACATTTATATCACCATTAAATTAAACGACGAGGTTAAATGCCAATCAAATAGTTATATTATCTTATATATTGTCTTTAATCACTAAATTTATTAATTAAAAATTAATTTCTCGTTAGTTATATTTATAGTTTATACTAATGTATAATTATTTTTTTATACAACTTAGAATAGCAAACAAGCTGACGGCCCACCTGATGGAAAGTGGTAACCGTCGCCTATAGACATGAGCAGTACCATGGACATAACAGAGTATACTGTTTCGCCCATGATATCCCCCATGTGTTGCCATTCCTGAGGACTCAGGTGTTATTCCTCTGTACCCTGTAAATTCACGTCATATCCCACCCTTCAAACCGAAACACAACTGCTTCACGGTTGAAACACGAATGGGACAGAGGTACCCAAGCAATCGACTTTTGTACAAAGTCTCCCTTTGGTAAATATATCTAAAGGTACTTGTATTAATAAATTAAAATTATTTTGTACATAAACAATTTGAAAATTGAGCTTTTTAATGACCATGTAATTTTAGACATAGTACATTTAATTAAATACACATAATGATTTGAAAGAGTAACTGTTGGGTCTCTTGCGGGCTCTTCTCAACGGATAACATTTTTCCGAACCCTGCAGTAGATTTAAAAAAAAAATACGATTTAAAAGCGCCCAAGTCAAGACTCAAATCTATTCGAATAAACATGATTTGTATTTAGAAAAAAAAAGAGTAACAGTTGTATTTCTTACAGATTCTTCTCAGCAAATGACATTCAGAACTTAGTGATAGATTCTTTAAAAAAAGACGATTTACAGAAAAGAAGAAGAAGAAAGAAGAAGCTTGGAAACAAGTCTATTTCAATAAAATTTATTTCTATTCTATTCTTGTCTGATTCAATCTTCTTTATCAACATTGTTTAACCATGTCCTATATGGCGAAGTCATGGCATGGTGCTTAACGTAAATGTAGTTGCGGATTCAAGACTCGATTGAGTAAACGTAAATTGAAGTCTCTTTTTCGCGCTATACCTCCTATTTGGGCTGTTGTACGTGTGGAGTCGTATCTGGTACAGCCAGCCTACCTCTGCCCAGAAGCACAGAAGCATCCTGGGATCTCACGCAGCGACCTTATCTGTTTCCCTACTTATTTCTGAACGTTCCATAAATACACATTCTAGGATTACGTGAACAGTCAATTCTTCGGCGTCAAAACAGCCTCGACACAGAGGACTGTCAATCGGGTAATTGGATAAACTAATTTCTTTGAATTAGCTCGGATCTGGGTGTTCTAAGGTGTACCCAAACAGATGTCTGTTGCCTGATTCCTCATAACATAGGGTATGCTAGCTAAACTAATTATTTATTTTAGACGAGGTGATTTGGGTTGGGCTGTTAGTAAAAAGTACATATTATCGTTCCATTGTTCCGCGGAAAAACGACTTTAAACGTAAATGTATGCATAGTAATAAACTGTGAGATATTTCGTAGATACCCTACATTTTAATATTTAAATATAGAACGTGGAATCACATAGATTTCGCTTCGCAACAAGCAGAGTTTTTAACTCAGTTACGACTGTTACAAGATTGTAGAGTTTAAAATATCTTTTGTGGGACAAAATCATAAATCATTTACCGTTCTTCATATATGTATTTTTAAATTTATTTGTCCCAATTTTTTCTAAATTACATAGCCAACACCCATCAGAGCCTGTTCAAGACCATGTTTACCGCGTGCTTCCATATTTGAATTTCAAATCGCGTTCGAATCCCAACGGTTGTTGACATTTGACAGTTAACCCTACGCGGACCGGTTGTTGAACTAGTGATAATAGTCTTCAAAATTTAAATGTGTTCTAGTTTTGAAATGGTGTTCCCATTTCAAAATTTATATTAATGGTTAAAAATATAATATTGGCAATGAAATTAAATGCAATCAATGTAGTTGAGTATGTGTTTTTTTTCTTTCCGTTGGGTGTAATAAGAGACGACTAAGCGAACTTAATGATCGAGAAATGGAAAGCTGCGTCTCTATTAAAACATCACCAAAGCATTGATTCTTTATATTTCAGGCTGCCATAATCTTAAGCCACTTGCTGTGGATGCTCCATCGACTCCCTGCAATGCGTCGAGATCGTCCAGTGTGGGATTGTCCTACTCTGCGTTTATCTATACGGAGTCGTCACTCACGAACCTCTCTTCTCCATCGTTGTCGAATCTTTGAGCTATGTGACCAGCCCATTGCCACTTCAGTTTGCTTATCTTTCGGGCTGTGTAATTGTCGTCCAAAAAATGTTGATGATTTGTCGTGATTCATCGAAACCAAACAAAAAGATGGCGTAATCGTTTCCGTATGTATACTGTACGAGTACATATATTACTTAACAAAGTTGTAATGACAAGAAGTAGTTACGGGCGTTTCATTTGTAGTCAGCTGTCAGCTTTCAACGGCTAGTGCATTTACGTGTACGAGGAAGTCATTGGGTTTGTTTAACGAATGCTGTTAGTGCTTAATTATTTTCTTCGTAACGAGGAAGAGCCGATATTAGATTTTCAATCGATTTCAAATCCAGGTGGTCTACCATGAAATGAAATTCCGAATTTTCGGGCTCAATTTCGTGTTTTTGTTCGTACCGAAATCGAGCCAGTAAATGGAGGTTAACATTTCGTTCATCATAAATCCTATCCTAATAGTCCAGAGGAACGATATTTTAACATTTTTAATAATTTTAAACGGAATGTATTATGTAATTTTAACATCAAATTTCTGTTTCGTTCGTCCCCGAAATTTCGGAAATCATTTCATGGTAGGCCTACAGTTCCTTTAGTCCGACTATTTGTTTTTTTTTTTTTTGTTTAAATTGTAAATATGTTTCACTTTTTTTTTTAATTGATTGTTAAATGTTTGGAAACTTGGAAGTTTTACTTGTAAATTCACAGTGATTTGCCAAACGGATAAACCGATTTAGCGTGTAAGGTTTTTGATGCTTGGTTGTAATATCAATATGAAAATTATTATGTTTTATTTATACATTAATGTTATATTATTATTTATATATTTATATTATTTATTGGCCGTGTGGTTTCAGCATAGAATAGGCCACCCTTTCCTTTCCTCTGGGTGACGTAAGAGGCGACTAAGGAAGGGCGAGGGATGGGCAGCAGCGTCCCTCTTAAAATATCTCTAAAGCCTGACTGCGATTGCCAATCCGCCTGCCAAACGTGGCAACTACTGGCAAAACCCCGCAAAGGGGAGGCTTATGTTCATCAACGGACAATTAAAGGCTGAAATAATAATAATAATAAACATATTATGTTAATATTTATTTTTTATAATTATTTTTTAATGTAAACATGTAAATACGACCGTCAGAGTTTATGGGTGACTGCAACAAAAATAACAACCAATTAATAAATAACGATATAATATAATGATAAATAATAATCCACGCACGAGGGGGGAAAGGGAGTGTTAGTAATGGAGATTGACAGCCCTATTGTTAGCAATTTACCCTATTAGGTCGACCTCCACGTGGTTCCCCCTGGAAACCATCGTGAATAATTCTTATTGAATTCGTCACGATGGGCTAACTGACTTGCTTCATCCTCACCTATCATCCTTCACTGGTGCCCCGCCGGTGTATACCGATAGCGCGGGTGGGGTTACCATTTCATTATCACCCATTAAAAAAAAAAAAAAATCCACGCACGAATGAAGCCTAATAGTAATTCTCGGTACATAATGGATTTATGTTTTCAGATATAAATATATTCAAAATTCTTTACTAGTGCTCGTGAGCTTGTATATAATTAAGATTGTTTAAAAAAAGAACAAAGAGAAACTGATTTCATTCATGGCAAAGCCAGTTATTTCAATTTAAGAACTAAACCACTGAACTAATTTTCATAAAAATTCTATGAAACCACAAAAAAGTGACTTCATTAGTGGCGATTAGGGGAAAGGGATTGTTAGTAATGGAGACTGAGAATCCCATTGCTAGCAATATACCCAACCAGGTCGACCTCCTCGCGGTTCCCCCTGGAAACTATCATGGTTAATTCCTGATGAATTCATCATGATGGACTAACTGGCCTGTTTTCATTCTCATCTATCACCCTTCACTGGTGCTCCGGCAGCGTATCCCGTTAGCGCAGGCGGGGTTACCATACCATTTTCACCCAACAAAAAAAAATAGTGGCGATTGCAGTTATTTTAAATTAAAAACTAAACTACAAAAGGGATTTTAATAAAATTTCTATGTAAGTATATATTAACAGATAAAAAAACCCAAATCGATTTACTACTGACAAAGTCATATGGTAATAAACATAAAAAAAACTGAACCTACTTTGTCTTACTACTGAAGTCGATTGCTTGGGTACCTCTGTCCCATTCGTGTTTCTACCGTGAAGCAGTTGTGTTTGCATGGCTGTGTTTCGGTTTGAAGGGTGGGATATGGCGTGAATTTACAGGGTACAGAGGAGTAACACCTGAGTCCTCAGGAATGGCAACGCATGGGGGGTATCATGGGCGAAACAGTATACTCTGTTATGTCCATGGTACTGCTCATGTCTATACACGACGGTTACCACTTCCCATCAGGTGGGCCGTCAGCTTGTTTGCCATTCTAAGTTGTATAAAAAAAAAACTTCTTTTAGAACTCGTAAGTTGAAAAATCAAAAGAGTTTAAGAGCCACTGCAAAATAATAACAAACCATCAATTCGTAATCTGGAATAATGATTCGACGATGTGTGAATGAAGCCTAATCTCTCGTGGGAACAACTCATTCTCTCATACCCACAGGGCCGGATTTAACATTAGGCAGTGAAGACAACTGCCTAGACGCCCCTATTAGGTAGGGGCCCCGCGCCCCGGCAAATATGTTTTAGAAAAATTTTGTTTTTATTTATTTATTTGGACATAACAGATATTTATAAATTTAAACTTAAAAGATACCATGTATAAGTTCAGGTAAACTGTTCCTTTAAGTGAAAGTGACGTCAGAAAAATTTTATTTAACGAACCATCAAATGAAAATATAATTGCCTTTTTTATATTTTATCGTCATATTTCAGTGTATCTTATAACACATTTCAAGTTATTATGTAGAATAGTTGCCAAGCGTGGCAACTACTGACATAACCTTCCCATAGGGGAAGGCCTATATTCAGCAGTGTATTGACCATCCTACTGACTAATATGACAATGATGTAAATTTTACATTTTTTTTAAAGTTATTTATTTATTTAACTCTGTATTGCACCAAAAACATAAAAATAAACAATGACATATAAACAATTCAATTGAAATACAGTAGCGTGAAGTACAGATTAAAATATACACATAAAGGTACAAAGGCGGTCTTATCGCTAGGGCAATCTCTTACTGACAACCTTTGGTTAAAGGAAAACATATAGAAAGTATAGCAAAGAACATAAAGAAATTATATATAAAGTGGGACCTGAATATGTTTAATCCGGCCCTGCATACTCGTACACATTTCACTTTACAATTTCTTCGTGAAATGAAACCATTAATCTAATATTAATTTGTATAGCTATTTATCAATTGAATCAGCTTTATGTGTTAATACAAGATTGAATTCGGATCCAATTAGCCTCTTTACTCTTCGTTCGTGCCGAGTTTTTTTTTCCATCATGAAGAATATAATGTTCACGTCATGCCGAACGTAATGTGTATTTGTTGGTGAGTATTCGATGGGTTACATGGTTGTGATACGTATGCAACCAGGGCCGTAGATACACCCAAGTTTAAGGTAGAGCAGAAGCCAAAAGTAACTTCGAAAAAGCGGTCTGTCTAATTTTTGGGGGCTTTTCATTTTAAGATGGGGCATTGCCCCTCAATGCCCCCCTCCCCGCCCCTAGCTACGGTCATGTATGCAACAGATTCAAGTCACTCAGCAAACTATGGACAGGGCCTTACTCGGAGTTTTATGACGTGATAGAATCCGAAATGAGGATATCCGTAGAAGAAACAAAGTGATCGACGTAGCCCGAATTATAAGCAAGCTGCAGTGCAAGCACAAATATATATAAGAGCAGAGAAAATTCTTCTTATTCTTAAAAGAAGCGGTCGCATATGATATTTAGTTTACTGGCAACACTAATTGCGTCCATTTATCCGGATTAGTTTATTCCACAACAAAACAGTTTTATTTGTTCTGCAAAAAGAAATGGTAGCTTTAATTGTCATAATTGATTGTCAAAAAAGATTGATTTCGAATTGGTGACGTAATCGCGTAATACAATCACAAAAAAAAAAACATGAACGAATCGAGAAACTCTTGCTTTTGAAGTCGCTCAAAAATATACTCACGATTGTAATCCGAGGGGGATTAGCCAGTGGTATTAATCAAATTTCGTCGTTCTGTAGTTATTTCGGTTAACAAATTTGAATGCAGCGCGGGTCGAGACTACCGCCATCTAGCGGATTAATTAAAATTTGTTAGCTGTGTTCTCTCTCAGGAGCCAGAAAGTTGTTTGGAAATTTTAATTGACACAAAGTTTTTGGTATCTGTCAGATTTGAATCCATGGGATTTTCGTGTCCAGATAGTAAACAATTAGGGTGCGGCTTAAAAAAGAGTGAGATAGATAGATATTCTTTACTGTTCTCTGCAAGAGATTAGAGGAGTAAACTTATAAATATAAACAATTAGGTACACACTGAGAATAGAAGGAGCGACCTTATCGCTAAAAGCGGTCTCTTCCAGGAAACCTTTGGATGGAGAAGAGTAATTATGTGTATATATATATATATATATATATATATATATATATATATATATATATATATATATATATATATATATATATATATATATATATATATATATATATATATACCACACAGTAACCACAGTTAGGCTTTGGTGATGTTTTAAGAGGGATACAACCGTCCATCCCTCGACCTTTACGTTCCCTTAATTGCCTGATACAACACCCACAGGAAAGAAAGAGACGGCCCATTTTATGCCAGGTGGTCTATCATGAAATGAAATTTCAAATTTTCGGGCTCAATTTCGTGTTTTTGTTTGTATCGAAATCGACCCAGTAAATAGAGCTTAACATTTCGTTCATCATAAATCCTATCCTAATAGTTCAGAGGAATGATATTTTAACATTTTTAATAATTTTAAACACCATGTATTATGTAATTGTAACATCAAATTTATGTTTCGATCGTCCCCGAAATTACGGAAAATATTTCATGGTAGGCCCCTCTGGACCATATGGCAACACATACTTGCTGTCAGCTATTTACGCTATTTTTTCCTAACTACCAGAACGTTCACGGATCAAATTGAATAAAAACGTTAACTATAAGTCACATTTCCAATTCCAAATGATGATTGGAATCAATTAAATTTCAATAAACTCGATTCTGTACGTATCGGTAAATTCTTAGTTATATCGGTCAATTTGATTTATCGACATATGATTGATAAAAACCGGTTGAATTATGGTGATACTTGCCTACATGTGTAGTGGACTATTTGAAGGAAATTGTTTATGACAAAAGCTTTTATTATGATAACTAGTTTTTTTTTATACGACTTAGAATGGCAAACAAGCTGACGGCCTACCTGATGGAAAGTGGTAACCGTCGCCTATAGACATGAGCATTACCATGAACATAACAGAGTATACTGTTTCGCCCATGATACCCCCTAAGCGTTGCCATTCCTGAGGACTCAGGTGTTATTCCTCTGTAGCCTGTAAACTTTCTCATTTATTATATAAATAAGATTCTATCTGTTCTCCTTCAACCAAAGGTTGTCTGTAAGAGATTGCCCTAGCGATAAGACCGCCTTTTGTACCTTTATATATATATTTTAATCTATATTTATGTATTTCACTTAAATTGTTCACTTGTCATTGTATATTTTTGTTTATGGCGCAATAAAGAGTTAAATAAATAAATAAGATAAGTAAATAACACAGTAATCGACAAAAAGTAACGCGTAATCTGCTCACACCCAATGATTAATAGCGAGTACATAGTGAGTTATCGGTATAATTTATAACACACGAACTTTTTTGTAAAATAAAACGCAAATAAGAATATCCAATATATTGCATCGAGTGAAATATTACCGGGCGCTCGGATGAAGTGGAAACCAGGCTACCTACCCTCGGATAAGCAATATTAACCATATTCATCAAGAATCAAAGAGGTTTCTTCAGGGTCGGTAACGCACGCGTAATACCTCTGGTAATGCAGGCGTTCATAGGCTACGGTAACCGCTTACCATCAGGTGGGCCGTGTGCTTGTTTGCCACCTCAGTGGTATAAAAAAAATTACATAATCACTTCAAAACTGCCAACGTGATCCTAAAAGGAACACATAAAAAATATAAACAAATAAAAAGTCCTTTTAGAAGGTTGACAAAAATTTAAAATAACTGTAGCAAGTGTTCAAAATGTTCGATCGATTAAACGAAAATATTTGAACGTATTAGAATTTACGGAGTGTAATTTTTGTTTATTTGAAACGTGCTTAGAGCATTTTACGAGACAGAGCATTTTTGAGCGCATTCCTTCATTGCTCCACTGCATTCACGGATGATTTTTAAATGATTCCGAAAAGTTTTCAATTCTTCCTGTAGGCATTCTTTGTATTTATTACTAGTGTCGATAATTCTTTTTTCAATCGCCAGGGCCTACTGCTTTGTAGTTTTTATTTTTAACCGACTTCAAAAAAGGATGTTCTCAACTCCGTTGTATTTTTTTGTTTCATGATCATCATCATATCAGCCCTTGACTGTCCACTGCTGACAAATAGCTTCCCCTTGGGGGATTTTACCAATTGTTTGCCACGCTTAACAGATGTATTGGTAACCGCAGTTAGGCTTCGGAGATGTTTTAAGAGGGACGCTGCTGCCCATCGCTCGTCCTCCTTCAGTCTTCTATCTATTCTATGCCGGGATCACACAGCAATTTTTTTATGTTTGTTGCCTTATAACTCCTTCAGTTAGAAACCGATTCGAAAAATTCCGGTTTATTTTTTATTTAATACCTAAGAAGTTAAAAAAATAAAGCAAAATTACTCGTCGTCACATGGACGATAAAACTCACTATTTAATGCAACAAATGAGGCTTAAAATTAAAGTTTTCTTATATATATATATATATATATATATATATATATATATATATATATATATATATATATATATATATATAGGATGAAAGCAAGTCAGTTGGACAATCGTGCCGAATTCATCTAGAATTAATCATTATGGTTTCTAGGAGGACCGCGTGAAGGTCGACCTGACAGGGTATTTTTATAAAATGGGGCGGCTAATCCCCATTACTAACAATCCCTTACTCCAAGTTCCGATATCACTTATATCTTCTATTGTCGCATTGCCTACGTACCATAGATAGAAAAACTCTTGAGAATCCAAATGGGACTATGGCTCTCTCCTCCAGAGTTTCTTTCCGCGACCATACAAGTTAGGTATATATACTCAAAACTCTAAAGAAACCAGTCTACAGCAAAGAATTCATTACGTAGCTCGTAATATTTCTTTAGGGTTAACGACCCCCGTCACACCCCTGGTGTTATCCACGTTCACAAGTTCACCAGTCTATCATAATACTGGCCGTATATTAGCGACCGATGCGGTATAAAAAGAAAAAAAAACTGTAAACATTACCTATACTGCGAATCCAATGATGCAAAATGTATCACACATTCCTTGCTCTCTCCTGTACCACGAACACAACACAACATGTAATTAAAAACGAAAAGTTACACTTAATGCCGTCTGCTATTCTTTAGACACTATAATTTTCATAAATCACACCATCAGAGATTGCGAGATGATACGCGATCGAAATGCATTTGAATTTCGTATTGGGGCGCGGTTGCGTGCAAGACGTACGCTTCCAACGGAATGACCCGAAGCACTGACTGATAGCGAAGTGGTCTGCGCCTGCGCATGCGCACTGTTGCGGGTGAGCATTCGAATATCGTAGGATTGAGTGGTATTGACACTTGCATCGATCTTCCGTGGCGATTACAAAAGAACGCGAATCCAAAGGCGAAATCCGTTCAGAGTTACGCGCTTAACGCATGGACGTGATCTTTTTGATACATTGAAAAAGCCTTTAAAAAAAAGTATTTCTATAAAACCATAGGGCGACACCCTCACATAAGCAATTTTTTTTAAATCATTATTAATTTATTATATTAAATAAATATCTGGTTCTTATTTTACTATCGTTGTTAGAAAGCTGTCGGTCTTCCTAATAAATAAATAAAAATAAAATTATTGTAACTTTTTTTTATTATGATTTTTTTAATGTCTATAATAACAATAGATTACACACACATACAGCTATTAATATATATCAAAATATAAAACTACTAGCTTTTACCCCAGTCATTCCCTTTACCAAGATTTAATAACTGGAATAAAAAATAGCCTATATTCTTCACCATCTCATATTATATACATATATACAAATCAAATTTCATAGCAATTGGTTAAGCCGTTAAGGAGCTAAGAGGTAGCAAACACACAAACTATAAAATAACTATAAACCGAGTGATTTGTTTCAGTGCCAAATCTCTGCACTACCGGAGTGCCTGCAGACAGAATTAAGGAAACATTTCCTTTGTATATCGTTGAAACTTGTAGAACATAGTTTGTAAAATTCATTTGGACAGCAATATTGGCAATTCATAATCATCATCATCAATTCAATCAATCATAGAAAAGATAAAAAAAATACTTACTGAGCATCCGATGTTCGCTTCAACGACTTTAAGAACCCAACAAAACAACTCATTCTTGTATAAATTTCATTACCAATTAAATTTAATTAAAATTTGATATAATCTAAAAATGTCACTAGAAAATGGTACGAAACTAGAAAAGTTCTATAAGCTACAGATTATAAAAGCTGACCCTCCCATCTCACACTGCGGGTAAGGGATTGTTAGTTATAAGAAAGGCAGTTTTTATTGATACCAATGTATCCTGTTAAATCGACTTCCACGCGGTTCTCTTGGAAGCCTCATGGTTAATATCTAGTGAATTCGCTGTGATGGACCAATTATTCATCGTCCTTCATCTATCACCTTTCATTGGTATCCTGCTAGCGTATACCTATAGCACAGGCGGGGTTATCATTCCATACTCATCCTATTAAAAAAATACACCACCGTAAATTATGACACTACAATTATTATTAATAATCACCAAGTATCAGGGGGGAAAGGGATTATTAGTAATGGGGTCTTACTGACCCGTTGCTAGCAATACGCCTTAACAGGTCGACCTCCACGCGGTTCCCCCTAGAAACCATCGTAGTTTATTCTATTGAAATTCGTCACGATGAACTAACTGACCTGCTTTCATCGTCTCCTAATCATCCCTTACTAGTACCTCATCAGCGTATACCGATAGCGCAGCCGGGGATACCATTTCATTATCACCGATTAAAAAAAAAAACTTACCAAGTATCAAACCTTATAAATCCCACTACAAAAATCTCCATTCGATTCCGTATACAAAGAAAAGCATACACTAATGATGCGCGCGCGCAACCTGCTGCGCTGCTACTAATAAGGCCGCAGCACACTTAGTTACTTGTAATTAATTTATTCGACACGTTTACCTCGTACTTTAAAGTTTGTTTACATTACATTGCAACGAAGACAAGTGTCAAGTTTCCTTTTTCTCACCTTATTAAATGTGGGTACCTTTAATGAGGTAAGAAGGAGGTAAATACATATAAAGAGTTACAATAAAAATTTACGTAAAATATTATTGTTAATTGTATTTTTTATTATTATTTCATCCGTTAACTGTCCACTGCTGGACATAAGCCTTCCCCATAAGAGGTAGTTGTTGCCAGTAGTTGCCACGCTTTGCAGGCGGGTTGGTAACCGCAGTTAGGCTTTTACTGATGTTTTAAGAGAGACGCTGCTGCCCATCCCTCGCCCTTCCTTTTTTTTATACAACTTAGAATGGCAAACAAGCTAACGGCCCACCTGATGGAAAGTGGTAACCGTCGTCTATAGACATGAGCAGTACCATGGACATAACAGAGTATACTGTATCGCCTATGATACCCCCCATGCGTTGCCATTCCTGAGGACTCAGATGTTATTTCTCTGTACCCAGTAAATTCACGCCATATCCCACCCTTCAAACCGAAACACAGCCGCATGGCTGTGTCCGGAGGAACCGGCTCAGCTGATGCTGTGAGTGTCCCAGTACAATGTTTGTTTTCAATCAGTCCCTCTTTTAACAAAATACTATGAAGATACAAACAAGAACTTTAATTGCATGTAACAAGAATGTGGCCTTTATGTCAATATAATATTTTGTGATATCAATGGTGCTGTTCATGTCTATAGGCGACAGTTACCACTTTTTTTTTATACAACTTACAATTGCAAACAAGCTGACGGCCTACCTGATGGAAGTGGTAACCGTCGCCTATAGACATGAGCAGTACCATGGACATAACAGAGTATACTGTTTCGCCCATGATACCCCCCATGCGTTGCCATTCCTGAGGACTTAGGTGTTATTCCTCTGTACCCAGTAAATTCACGCCATATCGCACCCTTTAAACCGAAACACAGCCATGCAAACACAACTGTTTCACGGTAGAAACACGAATGGGTCAGAGGTACCCAAGCAACTGATTTTTGTACAAAGTCTCCCTCTGGTTCCTTAGTTGACTCTTACGAGACCCACAGGAAAGGAAGGGGTGGCCTATTCTATGCCGGGACCACACAGCGATTTTTGTTAATTAATTTGTTTCAATCCTTAGTAATATTATAAGTGTGAAGGTCAGTTTGTTTGTTTGTTACCATATAGGGTATTTAAAGTTTAATTAATAACTGAAATTTGGTATACACGTACAATATGGACATCCACAAGAACAAAATACCGAATTCGACTGTTCATTTAAAAATTTACAGAACGGAATTCGACAAAGTATCTCGCATAGACAATCTAAATATATTACCTTCAGATAAAAAAAAAAAAAGAATTCTTAAATCAGTTTACGAAAGACAAAGTTTTGGGTACAAACGAATCAAAAAATCTTCTTTCTTTTTTTGTTTTATGTCGTTACAAAACGCGCAACGAATAGCTGACGATAGCAATGATTATTTCACAAAATTACCAGATTCAATTTGAAATAGCTTCAGATCCCTTTATTTCGGCTTCGCAGGCAAATCACAAATCTAATAACTTGCTGTTCTTACGCGCCGTCATGGCAATATAACATCTTAATACAATGTGCTATAGAGTCGATTATTAATTGCATTACTTGGATGTGTGTTTTCGATTGATATTATTAATCAATTGATTATATTAAGATACAATGTAATCTATACTTATAATAAATCTGTAGAGAGATCAGATCTGTACATGAAATATATTTCCAAAATAACTATCAGGGGGCGATAATGATGCCAAAAATGCAATCAGTAAAATTTTCCTAAAAACTACTCGACGGATTTTAACGAAACTTGGTACAATTATTCCTCATACTCCTGGGCAGGTTATAGTATACTTTTCATCACGCTACGATCAATAGGAGCAGAGCAGTGAAGGGAAATGTTAAAAATGTCCACCCGTGCGACGCCGGGACGGGCCGCTAGTTAATTCATATTTAGATAAATTTAATGATTATCTATGATATTACAAGAGAGAATAACGCCGTATCTAATTCTCTGGTGACGCTTGATACGGTATCGAAGGATATAAGGCAGCTTTTATCATTTCTTATTCTAACATATGTTATTCTAATTTATTTATTTATTTAATCTACTGGATAAGCTTATAGTGGAGGGATGGACAGCAGCTTCCCATTTAAAACATCTCTAAAGCCTAACTACGGTTGCCAACCCACTTGCCAAGCGTGGTAATTACTGGCATAACTCCCATTATGGGGAAGGCTTATGTTCAGCAATGGACAATTGATGACTGATAAGAAGATTCATTTTTACACGGCGGTTCAGAAAGCTCTAGAACTCGTCTTTGCCAGAGGGAGACTTTGTTCAAAAATCGTTTCCTTTGTCCCATTCGAGTTTCTACCGTGAAGCAGTTGTGTTTGCATGGTTGTGTGTCAGTTTGAAGGGTTGAATATGGCAGTGAATTTACAGGGTACAGAGCAATAACACCTGAGTCCTCAGGAATGGCAACGCATGGGGGAGAGACATGGGCGAAACAGTATACTCTGTTATGTCCATGGTACGGCTCATGTCTATAGGCGACGGTTACCACTTCCCATCAGGTGGGCCGTCAGCTTGTTTGCCCTTTTAAGTTGTATAAAAAACCCATTAATGTAAGTAATCTATAAAATATCACATCATATATCATTTTTGATACAGGAAGTCAATTATTTTGCAAAGTAAGGTAGTTACACTTTTCTCTAATTAGACAGTTAATTCCAGAACATAAAAGCTTTATGGTGCTCCAGATTTATATTGCCTAGATAATTAGTTTACGAGTATATATCCATTTATTTATGGGGAATAAACTGGCGTCGAGTTGTAAATATCAGGGTACAGTTTAATGAGTAAATACTATACATGGTTGCAGCAAAATTAGTGCAGGCTAGTGTGCCAGTAGGCAGCAAGATCCTTATGAACTAACGGGATAGTTGTACGGTACAATTGATAAGTTAATAGCGTTAATATTAAATTATGTATCTTGGGAAGGGTATTCAATCCCTTTATTTATCCCTCTATTATTCTATTTATTACATATGTACTATTTATTTATTTATCCATATAGTATACTTACATACTACTTTATGTCGAGGAGAAGGGATTGGTAATAATGGGGATTAGTATCCCCATTGCTCATACACCCTGTTAGCTCGACTTCCTCTCAGTTCTCCCTGGAAACTATCGTGTTCAGTTCCAAGTGAATTCGTCATGATGGGCTAACTGATCTGCCTTTTTATTCTCACCTATTATCCCTCACTGGTGCCCCGCCAGCGTATACCGTTAGCGTAGGTGAAGTTACCATTCTATTATGTGTTAATTATTTAGAATAAAATATCAAATGGAGGCAAATGTAATGGACACACACAATGTATTTTATTCATATAATATTTATATTTTATTATAATTTTTGTTAAGGAATTTCGCGACTGACTCTTGGCTTCAAGAATATCAGGGTTTTGTTCTTTTGAGGACAAAGCAATAAATTGAGTTGTGTCTATTTTGTGTTACTGTGGTACACGCATGAAAAAAGGAAATTGTTGTTTTATATATTTTGCTTTTAGTTTCTTTTTTTTTTTTTGTTGCTTTTTTGTTTTTCATTCTTTTATCTCTTTTACTGTGTATTATGTGTATGTTTGTATTGTAATTTGTGTGCTGTAAGTAATGCAAATAAATTATCTATCTATCTACCGATACTAATATTTTATTTTATTACAATCAAAGTCCCTATTTTTTATGGATAAAAGAAACTTATATTAACATATTTAGATGCCTATATTATTTTTTACGATTTAAAACAAATTTATCTTTAATATCTAACATCCGATTTAGTAACATAATATGAAAAAGAAAATACCAAAACCTATTAACTAAAAGTTAATATTAACCAGTTATGAAATATAGTTTAGTAAACTGGGAATAATTTTTAAATACAATTAATTATACTTGAATTAATACTTTTGAAATTGTAATAAAAAGGAGACATTGGATAACGTACCTACACCAAACTGTTGTTCTGTTAAAATCGGCTGAAATCGGCTCAAATATTGCTAGAGAGGGATTTGACAAAATTTTAATCATAATACTAAGCGAAAATAATTCAAAGTAATTTTACACAAAGAAAAAACAATTTCAATTGTGACAAAAACAGTTATTTTGATTAAAAAACTAAACTACTGAACCGATTTTAATAATTTTTTTTAAACCAATCGTATATATATATATATATATCTTTCCAGTTAAAAAATGAATTTAACAAATCATAAAAAAAACAAAAAAAAACAACCGAATTGTGAACCTCCTTTTTTTTTAATCTTTTGAAAAATCAGCTTACAATATGCATATTTAACAGTTATTTAAACACGATGTATGAATTCCTTTAACAGTTTTAATGTAATATTTTTTTCTTTTTTAACAACACATATATTATGTACAGAATATAACTGCTATAATTTAAATCATTCACTGATTATCTCTAACAACCATATCAAATATATTAAAACGCTCGAAGCGTTTCACTTGGACCAATCCAAAAACAGCAGTGCTAATAAGCTTTGAAACTCTCTAAAGGTGCCTACATAATTATAATGTTCATATGTTTCTTGTAAATGAACAGCAATCTTTGAATTATTAGTTTGAGTGCGTAATATGTCAAGTGATATACGGGGATATAGTGATATAGTGACGGTGATATAGTGATATACGGGGAGTACCGACTTGATTAAAGAGTACAGTACTGAGTACAGTATTAGTATGATTAAAGAATACATTATAATAATTTATTTATTTATTTATTTATGCTTTATTGACCACATTACAAAAAAATGTCTGGTACAAAAAGCGGACTTAATACTATATAGCATTCTCTCACAGTCAACCTTTGGCTAAACAGAAATTTTAATATGCGGTGAAAAAAAAAAATTACAACACATACAATAGAGATTATATAAATATACATACATGAATATATTAAACAAATATTACATAAATATACAAATATGTAATAAAAATACATATATACAAATATAAATATACATATATAAATATACCTACTTATAGATTATATACGATAACACAAATAAACAACGATAGAGATCAAAGTGATGATTATGAAGGTGAACTGCTTTCACAGTTTTTTCCAAAGATATTCGTAGACTTTTCTCTTAAAAATAAATTTATACTGATATTATAAAGGAAAAAAGATTTTTCTTTGTAAATAAACCAAATAAATACTTAATTGTTATTAAAAATTATTTCTTATATGTAGTATTTTATTTTCAAAATCATCCGAGGCCGGGAGCATTATTAGTAGAAAGATTGTGTTTTTTTTTATACAACATTGAATGGCAAACAAGCTGACGGCCCACCTGATGGAAAGTAGTAACCGTCGCCTATAGATATGAGCAGTACCATGGACATAACAGAGTATACTGTTTCGCCCGTGATACCCCCTATGCGTTGCCATTCCTGAGGACTCAGGTGTTATTCGTCTGTACCCTGTAAATTCACGCCATATCCGACCCTTCAAACCGAAACACAGCCATGCAAACACAACTATTTCACGGTTGAAACACGAATGGGACAGAGGTACCCAAGCAATCGACTTTTGTACAAAGTTTCCCTCTGGTGGTGTAACATACACATAAAATATTTGGGTCACTGCGACGTACATGACGAAAACAAATTTTCGTATTTTATCTTTTGTTTTTTATTTAAAAAAAAAGGAATTAATTTGATTGTATGAACTCGTTTGTTCATATACATGTATCATAAATGGCTCAAATAAAGTGTTTATTTATCTATTTATCTAAATATACCTAATCGAATTTAAAACATTTACTATTTTGGTTTATCCGCCATCTTTTCTAGTCTCAATCATTTCAGTCAACGTTCTTCTCTTATTAACCATTGTTAAGAGGGGGGAAAGGGATTGTTAGTAATGAAGACTGAGAATCCTATTGCTAGCAATATACCCAACCAGGTCGACCTCCTCGCGGTTCTCCCTGGAAACTATCATTGTTAATTCCTGATGACTTCATCATGATGGGCTAACTGGCCTGTTTTCATTCTCATCTATCACCCTTCACTGGAGCTCCGCCAGCGTATCCCGTTAGCGTAGGCGGGGTTACCATATCATTTTCACCCATAAAAAAAAGCCATTGTTAAGAGTTTTTTGTTTTCTCTTTATCTCTGAATTTATTCTTTTATTCGGCAATTTACAATACAATGGCAGACAAAATAATAAAATATCTGAACAAAACCCTATCCAAAAATTTTAAGTGGAAACAGCGCACGATTTCGAGTTAAATTCTATAGGACGTGGTTCGTTTCTGTTCCAGTATTGCTTGCAGTCTCAGAAATACTCAGAATACTTAAAATTCTACCTCTGCTTCGAATACACATAATACGCCATCACATACAGCTAGGGTTGTCACTACAGAGATATATCCGTTGTTAACGTTTCGATGAGTATATATTTAGGTTATAATTTTGCAGTTCAAGCTGCACTGTACTGCACCGAAACATTATAAATCAGTAAATATATATTAAAGTTTGAGAATCCATTTTCAGTTGATTTAAAAAACATGGATGCTACAGGGTTGTATCACTTTAGTGTGATTTATGTGATGCGTTAACTTTTCCATTTATATTCCGATTTTAATTTTACTTTTTCTTTGATAATAATGTAATATTTATTTACAACAAAATTAAAAAAGAAACATTCTGTAGTCAATATGCATATCTGGCTCGAAGGACCAATACATTTTGGATAGTCCAAGAAAGTTAATTCATCTCTGCAGGTTATTATATGTGGGATTTTTCATAAAATAACAACACATATTAACAGATTTCTTCCTAACCGAGATATTTTCTTTATTGTAATCTTTTTTAATATTTTTTTTTTTACAATATTAATGCAAAGGAGTTGCATCTATGTTTCGGATCGAAACGCCAAGATGACTCATGAAACAAATGTTTTTTTTGCACTGTAAACTTTAATTTCAGTTTGCGCAGTTATATGTACAATATAGGGGAAGAACTAGCATGCGGCTCACCTGATGGTAAATACAACCGAATTGCGATCCTTTTTGTTATTCTTTATTGCACAATAAAACTTTGTACACATGGCGAGCTTAATGCCATATGGCATTCTTTACCAGGTAACCATTAGGTGAAAACAGAAAGCGTATCAAGGGCAGATGTGAAAAATATGTGACAATTATAGTAACACATTAAGGCAATACACAATACATAAGAAATACACATATAATACATAAACTTTCTTCTTTTTGGAGTCGCTTGAAAGTAACATCTTTATTTTATAGCTTATTTTAAAATTTATTAGTAAAATAGCTTAACAATACTTTTCAAATCTCACATTTCCACGTCATTAATCCTACTTCGGTGTATTTTCTATCGTACCCACGATTCACTTTAATACATAAGCGTTGGCAGTACTAGTCCCCGAAGGATGGCAACGCGAGCTATAGTCGAAGTATTTTGTAAAATATTATACAATTTAGAAATTCAACAATTCTTCAATTTATTTTCTTTAGCTGACAACCTTGATTCACTCGCTTTGCAGACGTATGATGCAGATGGCGAAAAATAAACAGCAAGTTATATAAGGCATGTGGGGCTATGGACGGATAGAAATGTCTACGATTTTAAGCGACTTCCGAAATCTGGAAGTCCTCAGTTTGTCTCATAGTTCAGTTATATTTTGCAATTAATAAAGTTTAGTCTCTGATATGAAGATGGTAATGAAATCCGGATTGGTTTCATGTCTATTACGATTGAAGCTACGGTTTTTAAGACAATATTTTGAAAACCACTAAATCAATTTTAATAAAATATCTATGGGATAAATCTATAAGGATAAAGGATATACCTTTCAGATAAAAAAAAAATATTTTTCCAAATCAGTTTATAACAGACGGAGGTATGAGGTAATAAACATAAAAAAAAAATAGAACCTAATTGAGTACTTTATTCTTTTTGAAGTCATTTGGAAGCCAATTTCAAATTGGCATGTTGTGTAACTTAAATAAAAAATAAAGTCCGTTAGAAAACCATCTTTTTGAAGTCAATTTTAAAGGGCCACATTTTTGTGGGGTTTAAACGGTAAATTGAAAATTAAAGTTGATGGACTATAAAAAGTTTAAGAGCTGGCAACACGAATTCCTCAATATAAAACTCTTTATTTCAATCCACTCTATAAATCTGCTTAATCGACTAACGGTCATATATAATCTTCGACAAAGTAAGTGTCAGGAACAAATGTGTGAAATTAACTGCTTGTGCGTGATCAAGCGCAGTAAGGCTGGGTGCGAGCGTCTTCTGGTAACGGTTGGTTTGAAATGAAACTATTTTGAGTAACTTGCCATCCCAAAAGAACGTAGTTCTTAATTTATCTGTATTGTTTTGCAGCCAAGTCACACGGTTGTCTCAAATCCATGGAACGATTTTCATAAAACATTTTTAAATTGATAGAATTATATAGGATTTAGACCGGTGTTAATTTTTTTTTATACAATTTAGAATGGCAATCGAGCTGATGGCCCACCTAATAGAAAGTGGTAACCGTCGCCTATAGACATGAGCAGTACCATAGACATAACAGAGTATACTGTTTCGCCCATGATACCCCTCATGCGTTGCCATTCCTAAGGACTCAGATGTTATTCCTCTGTACCTTGTAAATTCACACCATATACCCTTCAAACTGAAACACAGTCATGCAAACACAACTCCTTGCACGGTTGAAACACGAATAGTACAGGGGTACCCATGCAAACCACTTTTGTACAAAGTCTCCCTCTGGTAACTGGTTTCATATTATTTTTGTCATGATTGAAGCAGCCATTTTTATTGATACATTTTGTTCCATTTCAAATAAAAATAATGAAATTACAAAGTAGTCGCTGTTTTTTTTCAGTTATCAAATTTACTAGTTGCAAATAAAACACATTTAGTAAAGCTAAATGTACTCATATACCAAACCGTATCAGCCGTTCATTGCCCATTGCTGAACATAGGCCTCCCTCCATTGGGGAGTTTTGCCAGTAGTTGGTACGCTTAAGGCCGGTTGACAACCGCAGTTAGGCCTTGGAGATGTTTTAAGGGGGACGCTGCTGTCCATCCCTCGACCTCGGGTGGTCTATTCTATGCCGGGCTCAGACTTCTACCAAACACGTATCAAACGTACTCATGTTAAGTTAAAATTTCGATTTTATAATCTGTAATAAATATCACTACGAAAATTTCATTTCAAAAAAGAATTTCATCCAAATTAGATAATTTTTAGTCCACCCAGTAATCGCCGGAAGAGAACTCTTGCAGTTTTAATCTAACCAGTTTTTTTTTTTTGATGGGCGAAAATGGTAAGGTAACCCCGCCTGCGCTAACGGGATACGCTGGCGGGGCACCAGTGAAGGGTGATAGATGAGAATGAAAACAGGCCAGTTAGCCCATCATGATGAATTCATCAAGAATTAACCATGATAGTTTCCAAGGGGAACTGCGAAGAGGTCGACCTGGTTGGGTATATTGCTAGCAATGGGATTCTCAGTCTCCATTACTAACAATCCCTTTCCCCTCCAATCTCACCAGTTGTACATCTTTGATCAAAATATGTTTAATTAATGTAATTGTTTGCAATAAAGTATAAATAATAAATTTATGGTTTAATATTATAACTATTGGTTTAACTTATGTGTAATTAGATCGAATGTGAGCATATATAGCATGACAGCCGCTCAAGTCTAAGAGTCCGGAATGATCTTGAAACTAGTCGAGCTCATAGTTGGGTTTTTCAAAAGGGGGGTAAAGAGGTTTCTTCAGGGTCGGCAACGCACGCGTAATACCTCTGGTATTGCAGGCGTAACCGCTTACCATCAGGTGGGCCGTATGCTTGTTTGCCACCTCAGTGGTATAAAAAAAAAGCTCTCTCGACCCATATTACACGTAAGTTAAACCGGTAGTTAATACATTAAAATATTTATGATGTGTACTTACGAATCTTTTAACAATAAAATAACTTTATGTTTTAAAAAAAAATCTTTAATAATACTCTTACGTCTCTCTGTTATCTAAATACAATATTTACAATCTTAAATATACAGAATAATGTTCCATCGTCGTTTTGTTGTTGCAAACATTATTTTAATTCGTACATGACCATACAATTGGCAGCATGAAAAGGCAGTGATTTAGCTGATTTGAGTATTCAATATTAAAATAAAAAAAAAAGCTCTATTACTACTTACAAACTAAATATTATATCTATTTAAAGTACCTATCCCAAAAATACACAATATTCATTTGGAAATTTGCTTTCAATTTCAATACGATAAAATTTTTATAGTGCATTATTTAGATTATTATTTTCTTTATTTATTATTATTGTAGTCTCAATTTTATATTCGACTACCTTTCAACTCACTAATTCGTATGTATAAATTTCAAAAATGATAAAACCAATGAAACTAACTACTCGTATTTCTAGATGGCGCGTCAAGACGAAACATAGACTGGATATTAAGTTACACTGTTTAAACTGCATCTTAGAAAACTGCATTCAATTTAGTGCGACAGTTTATACGGAATACTGGAACAAACATATATAGTTCGTCAATATTTTTAAAAAATATTGTTTTGATCTATACTGGACACACTAAGACCTCTCGTATTATTTTTTTCTTAAATATCTTCCATATACAGACATAGTCCATTTCAAATTTTGTTATATCAGTAAGATAATATACTATATTATATACATATATATTTGTTATTTTTTTGCCATTTGTTAGACTCTAAAATTTATTGTCTTAACGCCATCTTGAATAAATTTCTAACAGCAACAATATTAGTATGAGTTTATTACAATCGTGTTCTTTGATTAATTCATGTATCGACATGTTCGATTTTAAACTAATTCTTATACACATCATATTGTGTAAGTTTGGGAGGGAGAAATTAATTAAAGTAATCATAAAATATAATTTATCAGTAATATAATATATTATACACCTACATTGTTCAATAATAATGTTAAAAAATTTACATTATATCACACTGTCTGCTATTCGAGACAAACCAACGAACGCCAATAAATAAACTATTTTATATGATGATGCCCCATTAATACATATATAAATATTGGTGGATCGTTTCCAAGTTGAATAGTGTCTAACTAATTGTATAAAAAAATGTTTAGATCTAGATAGAGTGTCTCCTTATAAAACGCTTTCGACAAAAGTAGCAGTTTTTTTTTTATATTTACTTTTAAAATTGTGTCAGTGTTTAAATTGTTGAATTTTATTATACTAATCGTCATTTTCTATATATATATGTCTTTTATAATAATCAATGTTATACTTTCTAACTTTCGTACATCCTAACAAGAGTTTGAACGTTTAAGCATTCATTATAAAAAAAGACGCTTCAGCCAACAGTTGGCTGATAATTATTGCAGCGTTTTTTTATATTACACACTCCATCTAGGTATAGATGATCTAAACTTTAAATCTACAAAATATATCATTATTTTTGTGTACAATTACTAAACAGTATTATACAATTTTTTTTCAGGTTTACGCAAATTATTTGGATAATGAATATCAGAATTAAAAGAGTTCATATCTAAGTATGGCAACGTCTTTATCATCGGTAAATTTTCAAAAGCAAGTAAAAACATTTCAAGATTTTAGAAAAAATATTTATAAAATACCCTGAACATCAGTCATAGCGTACCATTGCGTAATAAATTATGTTGTTACTTTATATTTTGCTTTTTAAATTTAATACTTTTTTACCATCTAAATAAATTTCGGTGATAGCTAAATAAGAATCAAAGAAATCTTAAAATTCACGTTTCAGTTCACTATCAGATCATTTTTTAAATAATTATTCATAAATATTGAAATTTGTTACTTCTTTTTAAAAATTCAGACTTTACCACAATCGAATATGAACGCTCTTAAATCATCTATAAACAACATTCCAGTGTCTTGACCAAAAGTCATCAGTTATTATTTTACATAATTTCAGTCGTAAATTAAGTTAAAAAATCCAAATGTCATCAGGCAAATTGATATAAAATCCATATATTGTATTTAAAAGTAAACATGAATAGAAAATTATTAAACTGGTATATGATGATATGCATGAAGTTTATCGTCTCGCCGCAGGAGCTTGGGTATGATGGGTGCATCCTTCCACATTCTCTGGCCAGTCGCAAACATTCTCGTTAGGGTTGAAAACGAGGTTAGAAGGACAAGGCATATGGTGTTTTCTCTCGCCTTCGCACATGTAGTACATAGTGCAGTCAGCCTTGTCGGGGTGATAGGAGATATGGCCATCTTCTTCTTCGCACGTCACTTCATTGGCTATAAAAGTGAATTTTGGTTATAATTTTATAAAAATGTTGGGATTTAATTAGAAAATAGAGATTCTTTATTCTCATCATCATCATCATTTCGCTATCATTAATGTTTTTTTTTATACAACTTAGAATGACAAGCAAGCTGACAGCCCACCTGATGGAAAGTAGTAACCGTCGCCAATAGATATGAGCAGTACCATGGACATAACAGAGTATCCTGTTTCGCTCATGTCTCTCCCCCATGTGTTGCCATTCCTGACGACTCAGGTGTTATTCCTCTGTACTCTGTAAATTTACGCCATATCCCACCCTTCAAACCGAAACACGGCCATGCAAACATAACTGCTTCACGGTCAAAACACGAATAGGACAGAGGTACCCAAGCAATCGACTTTTGTACAGTCTCCCTCTGGGGAGACTTTGTACAAAATTCGATTGCTTGAAATGTGTATGTGACTACCAATATTTAAATTTTAAGCCTTTTGCAAGTAGAATCTGTATATGCGTTAGTGCAGAAAAAGGTATTCTCCATTATTACTCATTAAAAAAATATTTTTCTTATGATTATATAGTTTTCTTATAATTTTATGATTCATAAAGATATAAACATAATTTGGAGTTTATAATTTAAATATCACTTACGATCTTTTGTGGTGTACTGTCCACTGGAGCTTGATGATTCATAAGGCCCATCGAATTCCAATTTAACTTTGTAACCGGAAAGTTCTTGCTTCATTGCGGTGATGAGGGGATACTTTCCTGTACCGCATGATCCCCTGAAGTCATCCATGTCGATAGACCATACCATGATCCCACCAAATCCTTCTTCCTTGAGCCACGCCATCTGTGAAAACAAATTTATCTTTTTAAATTCACAAACTATTTGAAGAAAAATTTTTAACTCTGGATTTGGAGTTGGGAAGGGTTTGTTAATATTTGTGAATCCCAGTGCTATCAATATACAATTGACAGGTCGACCTCCACGTGGTCCTCTATAAAAGTCATCGTAACAATTAACTTTAATTTGGATATCCTGGTACTATAGTAAACCAACAGCATCAGTGAGAATAACATTTCATTTTCAATCAAAAATCCCTGCATTTGAATTTATTCAATCTAGTATTATATAACATTTCAGTTAATTTAAAATTTCAAGGTATAAAAAAGAGCCCAATTAAAACTACCTGTAAAAGGCAAGTGTGTATGAAAAGATTAATGAATGTCGAGGACGTCAAAGAAGTCGGAGCATTTGGCATTCTATTGTTTCTGTCTATTCCAATGGGAGACAGGCGTAATGGATATGTTTGTAACTTCAAGGTATGAAGGAATAAAACCTTAGTATTCAAGACGTTATAGTGCCTTTTGCGATATCTTTTTTTTTTTAAACAACTTAGAATATTGACGGCGGTTTTTACCACTACTTGTAACAGTTTCCTATAGATATTAATATTCAAAAGTTCCATAAAAATGCATCCAGCAATTGAATGCAATTAGAATAAGTTCTTTTCTTTTAGTCCATTACTATTTCATTAAAGACATATTTAAAATAATATAAATAATAAAAAAACAAGTAATCCAATTAAAAATTTTACACACTACTAAAAACTTAAACACTTGAACTTAATTTAAATAAAAAAAAAAATTATATTATTACGAGAAAATTTGTAAAAATGTTTGTATATTTTTTATTCAATCACTCTTAAACACCTGAACGGATTTAAATGAAATTTGGTACAAGGTTAGGTTGTATCCTAACTTACACGTAGAATATTCGTTGTTTATTGGTATTACAATAGTATAAAATCTATAAGTATGTATATATATGTATATGTGTAAGCATATTTTTGTATATTGTATATGCATGTATTTGTATATATAAGTAATATTTCTTTAATGTATTTATGTATATATATTTATATATATATATTTTTTATACAACTTAGAATTGCAAACAAGCTGACGGCCCACCTGATGGAAAGTGGTAACCGTCGCCTATAGACATGAGCAGTGCTATGGACATAACAGAGTATACTGTTTCGCCCATGATACCCCCCATGCGTTGCCATTCCTGAGGACTCAGGATATATATAATCATAATATGCAGTAGTTCCCCACTGTATGTGTTGTGATTTGTAAGTCAATATCGATACGTACGTGTAATTGTTTATCTGCGACAATTTTCAATTTTTTCACCGCATAATTACATTTCTGTTTCGCCAAAGATTGACTGCGAGAGAATACTATGTAGTATTAAGTCCACCTTTTGTACCAGACATTTTTTTGTACAGTGGTCATTAAAGAATAAATAAATAAATAAATATTTTATATACTGATTCACGCGGACGAAGCCGCGGGAAATAGCTAGTGGTAATTATAAGGATATGAAACCATATTATTCACCATTTCACTAAACAAGATTTATTGAATAAAGGAATCAAGTAAACATAATTTGAGATTAAATCGAATGAATTAAAAAATCACGAGGAATTAATTCCAACTAAGTTCCGCAGTCCTTTTTATGCAAATATTTTAATGTTCTGAATAACTTGTAATTAGGACTGTACAATCAGCTAACTTAATGAACGTTATTGTTGGGAAGAAAGCAAATTATAAATTACCTGACAAATGTATTATTGAGAAAATGTTATTTAAATTTAAATGTTGCCTTTAATACGAAATAAGGACTAGATTTTCTCTTTGTTTAAATGTGACCTATTCGTATTATATAATATTCATATATTTTTGCCAAGTATGACAACTACTGGCAAAACGAGACCTATATTCAGCAATGGACAGTTAACGGCTGATATTTATTTATATATGATGATGATGATGATGATGATTAAATTTCAAATACGTTACCTTTGTTTTAAGCGATCTCTCGTCGTCGAAACCCACCCACTGGTCTTCTCTGTACGCGAACGGCACCATTTGCTCGTTATCCCAAACCAGAGTGGTGTTGTCTTCCCTCAGGAATTCGCATATTTCATAATACGACATGAAGCCAGCCTCGTTGGTGAAGCGGCCTGCTTGACCTGTCATACAAAATTGTATCAACATCACTACATAGTATAAAACAAAGTCGCTGTCGCTGTCTGTCCGTCCCTATGTATGCTTAGATCTTTAAAACTACGCAACGGATTTTGAAGCAGTTTTTTTTTATAGATAGAGTGATTCAAGAGGAAGGTCGGTGGAGGCGCCCCTTTTTAGTATCAGCATTACACCCATGCGAAGTCGGGGTGGGTCGCTAGTTGATAATAAAAAAGATTGTGTCCCATAAAAAAAACCGACTTCAATTGTGAAAAAACCCGTTATTTTGGTCTGGAAATTAAACTATAGAACCGATTTTGATGGTTTCTCTACAAAACTAATCTTTTTTTATCTAAAAAGTATACACATTTAGATAAAAAAAAATTACAAATGGGTTTACCTTTAACTTAACTGAGTAACTGAGAGGTAACAAACACAAAGAAATATAACCAAATAAGAACCTCTTTTTTCGAAGTCGGTTAAAACACCGATTTTGAAAGCAACGCTGGTAAAACTAGTTACTTTTATTCAAATACCAATCTACAGAATCGATATTGATGAAGTTTCTATAAGACTAATCCGAAAGTATGTTTAAGATAAAAAAGTTTTTTATTTGTTTTTAAATAACAAGCATACAAAATAAAAATCCAATCGAAACGAAAACCTCCTCCTTTTTCGAAGAAGGTTAAAGAAGCGACTTAATCACGATAAAACTGATGATCATAGAGTTTTTTTTGTAGATACCCTACAATGATTTGTTTTGTACGCAATATTTACACAATAGGGTTTATCCCTACATTGTAAATATTGCGTGTTTACGTATACATTTTGTTTTACAATAGACACATATTTTTTGCTCCGCAGACAAAAATGGATGCTTCGTTCTCTATGAAATTAAAATGGGACCAAAACGGGAGTAAACTCAACCGACTGATTGCAAAAAGAAGTGTGGAAATCAAATAAGAATTAGCAAAATATTCAGATCAATTCTGAACCTAGTTTTTTTAGGAGTCGCTTAAAAAATACCTTTTCTGCAGTTGCCAACCCGCTTGCCGTACGTGGCAACTATTAGCAAACCCCCATAAGATGGAGTTCTATATTTAGCAGTGGACAGTAATAGCTGGTACGATGATTATATGAAAATCAGTATTTACCGCCACCGGAAGCAGGAGCGCCGATGTCGAATTGCGTTTCGTTGATGAGCGTGAACGACCTGCCGTATGTCGGCATACCAATCATCAGCTTCTCTTTGGGCGCCCCCTGCCGGACCCATTCGCGGGCTGAATAGTCCTGTTGAAAAAGTCCAAATTAGAGAATAACCTATAATACTAGGGGGAGACTTTGTACAAAAGTAGATTGCTTACCTCTGTCCCATTCGTGTTTCTACCGTGAAGCAGTTGTGTTTGCATGGCTGTGTTTCGGTTTGAAGGGTGGGATATGGCGTGAATTTACTGGGTACAGAGGAATAACACCTGAGTCCTCAGGAATGACAACGCATGGGGGCATCATGGGTGAAAGAGTATACTCTGTTATGTCCATGGGCATCATGGGCTCATGTCTATAGGCGACGGTTACCACTTTTCATCAGGTTGGCCATCAGCTTGTTTGCCATTCTAAGTTGTATAAAAAAAATATCTGTGGCAGACTACTATTGAAAGCATCAATGATGTTTATAATACTATTTAATACCTGTATTGCGCGAGTCAAAGGAGCGTACTGAAGCAGGTTAGTTCTGATTGACGGGATATTAAACGTAACCGGATTTTTTTTATACCACTGAGGTGGCAATCAAGCATATGGCCCACCTGATGGTGAGTGGTTACCAACCTTGAAGAAACATCTTTGCTCCCCTTTTGAAGAATCCCATGCTTCCCATCTCTTGGGAAAAACCTCGGCAGGGAGCTCATTCCATAATCTGAGTGTTTTTAGGAGAAAACATCTCTGAAACCGCGTTGTACGCAACTATTTAGGTTGTAGGGTATGAGAGTGAACTTCCTGTCGATGGCGAGCCGTACGATGGTAGAAAGTGGCCGTGGGTATCAAATTGAAAAATTCCTCTGGTCACAATCCGTTGTTGGGTGACGACGCTATGATTTACTTACCACTGTAAGTTTCTTCTGGTAGCTGGTCGCACTTTCTAGAGGGAACAGTGGGCTGTTGTGTCCGACCTGGCGCTCCCACTGCCCGTGGAAGTCGTAAGTCATTACGTTGATAAAGTCCTGCAATTGGAGAATTTTTTTTATCGTTAATAATCGAGACTAGAATTTTGTCGTCGAGCAAATGCCTTGAGGCAAAAAGAGGGGCGGTAAATTGAGAGCAATAAAAAGGTCAGTATTTTTTTTATATTGTTTGGTTATATTAGTAGTATTTACTTATTAATGTATTTTTTAAATAGTACCTACTTAGTTATTTATTTATTTATTTATTTTTGCCTATTTGTGGGTGCTGTCGCATATTTCAAGAAAATAAGGTTTGTTTCTTTCTTTCTTTCAAATATGATTTATACCTGGATTAAAAAATATTTAGATGTGGCACATGCTGTTAATACTTTTCAAAGACTAACAGCCCCGTTGTTAGCACAGTTCTAATAGGGCGCCTATTGGGGGAAAAGGGATTGTTTGTAATGGGGTTTAATTGATCCATTGCTAGCAATATACCCTATCAGTTCGACTTCCATGCGGTTCCCCCTGGAAACCATCGTGGATTAACCACGATGCTTTCCAGGGGGATTCCAGATCTAATGCAATTCGTCACGATGGGCTAACGGACCTGGTTTATCGTCACCAATCACCTTTCACTGGTGCCTCGCCAGCGTATACCGATAGCGCGGGTGATGTTACCATTCCATTATCACCCATTAAAAAAAATTAGGCTGATCACCGCGCGATCCCTCTTGGAAACCATTGTGGTCTATTTGCAGTGATATCATCACGATGAAGCAATTGACCTAATATTGTTCTACTGGTTTCTCACCAACGTATACCAATGGCACACATGTTACTATTCCATTTTCACCCTATCAAAATAATAAGATTTAAAAAGTAGAATTAAAAAGTTATTTACCAAATATTTGGAAATCTCGGGCACGTCGTAACCGGCGGCGATGGCTTCGAACGACGCTGGTACAGCTGCAGTTAGTAGCAGTCTTGGCTGGCCGGATGACTTCGCTTCACCCTCGAACGCGAGACGTAATTCCTTCAGGAGCGAAACGTAGGCCGCGCGGTCGTCTGCGCCTCTGTAACAGAATATTATGAAATACTAACTACATCCCGCGGTTTTGCTCGCATGAATCAGCATATAAAGAATCCTATGTGCGAATATTAAAGTAATTATTACGTTATCTATGGTCAAATTGAGAATTTCCGCTTTTTAATTTAAATAAAATTTATATCTCATATGTATACATATTAGCGTCAACAATGGTGTATTCCATACTAACGGAATCCCGTATCTTTACCCATGTGATCAGTATATAAAATATTCTAGTACATAGATAGTTAAAATCTAACCTACCACTGTACCAAATTACATTCAACTCCATTCATTGTTTAAGTGTAGTTGAGTAACAAACATTTTCATACACTTTCGTATTCTATTAATTTTATAATTTTAATTTATTCATGCGGGTGAAGTTGTAGGAAATAGCTAGTTTTTAATATTAATAGAAATTAAAAAAAATAGCAGAAATCCAAAAAAGTAGTATAATCCTTATATAGCTTATACCATATAAGAATGTTATGTAATTTTTTATGACGATAAAAATATTATGATATGTTCCCTCACCTAGGATACTCCCAGTCAACGTCCAAACCATTGAACTGGTAGTCCCTGAGAAACTCGATAGCTTCGTACACGAACTGATTCATCCTGAACACGTTGGACGTGAGTTCCTTGAAGGGTGTGGAGCCGAAAGCCCAACCGCCGATGGCTAGGAGTATCTGAAATTATAAATAATTAAGGTAATGCTGCATTTACATCATCCAATGCAGTACTCTGAGACATAGGAGAGGGGAAAGCCTTATTCTCCTGATAAGGGGAGGCAGAGATATGATGGATTCATCACGAGAAGATAAATGATGAGATTTCATCCTTACCTATGCCACAGATAATATAATACTATACTAGCTTATTACTAAAAGCGTATTTACTGTCCAACCTTGTTAAAACAGCAGAAAAAACCCGAAAGGTTTAAGTGGTATTTAAAATCCATAGTATTTGAATGTAATTAATTAAATAAATAAAAAAAAATATTATAATATACAATATATGTGCGTATATATATATAATTATTTATAATTTATGTAAATATTTATTTTAACTTCTGTTTAGCACTACTACTGCCCACTCACTGCTTCCTGTGCCACTGTCTTAGGTTGACTGGAAAAAATCTCTTTTAGAGCTAAGTTCGCCTTTGCTAACATTGTTATTAACTTATTGTTGTTACTGTATGTTTTAGTGCAATAAAGAATATATATGTATATAATCAATTTAGAAACAAAAAGAAACATTTTGACTAGTACACTTTATCACGCTGCGCCTATTCAAGTTATACCAGCAATATCTATGACATTTTAATTTTGTCAATATAATAAAATGAAATTGAAAATTAAGCCTGTGCCAGATAAGTCACGATCTTTTGAAGAAAAACTCTAAAGGCTTATAAAGAACAGCACGTACTCGTATGTAGTTAAAAAGACATATTGAGAAAGCTGATATTGTTATGATATGGGTAGGCGTTAGCACAAGTAATAATTTAGCAAAATTTTGCGTCGTAAAAGTAAAAGAGACTTTAATATGGGACCGACACGGAGGGTTCAAAATTAGGGATCGAAATACAAAAATATGAATGAATTGAAGATCTCCTTTTGAAAAAAGAAGCGCAATTTATAATCTGTTGTCGGAAAACATTGAAAACAACCTTTCTTTTTTTAAAAGGCCAATATCACAGAATATGTATTATTTCTTTTGTTAGATATAACACTTGCATTTGTATTTTGTAGTACTCTACATATGTACGCTGTGCTACATTGCAGCGAATATGCGTTAGACAATGATAACCACAGTCTAAAAAATTTTGTCTTACTAGCCGTCTAACACACATCTCGTATGACCAAGTTGTCATGTAATCGTTCAGGATTCAGCATTGGACTACTGCGTAGTCCTTTAACTGTGATAATAAAGTTTTTTACCGTATTTTGCATTTTACATATTTGCATATATGTATATAATATACAGTAACACTGGTACAAGGTACCTATTCATTTAGCATTACTACTCTCCACTCCAGGCTCCACCTTATTTCTCCTCTTTTTATGACTTGACTGTATTGAAGAGCGTACAGCTTTTGATTCTAAATACATATGCACGTGTACAAACGTCATTATGTTTATCAAAGTTTAATTATTTTTATTGTCTAATTAAAAAAAAAAATTACCTTCAAATTAGGATTCTTTTCCCTCAGAGCCACAACTTTGTCGTACATATCGGCATCTTTTTCATCGTTCTCGGCTAGTTTGTGATCTTTAAGTGTCGCGAACGCATAAATAACGTGAGTACAAAGAGTGGGATCCACATTTTCTGGTGTGAACCGACCGGCGCTGGGCCTCTTCGAAGACCACGAAGTCAGGTAGCAAAGCACTTGCGGTTCCCGCTCTGCAAAAGACAAAATCCATTCGTCACACAATCCGAATCGAATTAAAGTAATTTTTCATAAAAACGTCAATTCGCGAGATTGGAAACCATAAATCATTCAATCAAACAATATTTAGCTTTGGAAGTGATTCGATTTCCAATATCCAATTCAAATGTTTCCAATATGAAATCTGTCACTCATGAGTTCGAATGTTTTAAATTAATATATTGATATAACCTCGACATTCTAGCCATGATTGTTTAAATATATATTTCTTGCAACCAAAACTCTTAACCAGTCAAAAGTACTATTGACTAGCAAAATCGGTCAAAAGTACTTTTGACTGAACAGGTCGGTCAAAATTAATTAATTAGCATTAGTAGGTTAATTAATTTGGATTAACATTTGGATAACTATGGATTTTAAGTACCACTTAAACCTCTCTGGCTTGTGTGTGATACTTTTATATATATTTACATTAATATTCTGCTGTTTTAGCAAGGTTGGACAGTAAATACGCTTTTAGTTTAAGCTTTTGGCAAAATTGGTCAAAAGTACTTTTGACCGTATGCTTTAGTCAATAATACTTTTTACTAAAATAACAGTTAAAAATGTACTTTTACCCAATGGTACAAAAAGTACTTTTGACTAAGTGATTCCGTCAAAAGTACTTTTGACTGGTTGTATCTGTCAAAACTCTTAAAAAGTTAAGGTGGTCATTATTAAGTTAGATTAGGTTAGGTTTTGACTGATCCTTTATTGCAGTTAAAACTACTTTTGACGAAGAGCGTCAATCAAAAGTACTTTTCACACAAATTTGCAGTCAAAAGTACTAATAACCAACAATTTTCAGTCAAAACCACTTTTGACCGACCTGTTCAGCCAAAAGTACTTTTGACTGATTTCGCTAGTCAATAGTACTTTTGACTAGTTAAGAGTTTTGACTGCAATATATCTATTTATTTATTTATTTATTTATTAGAAACCAACGGCGTTACAGTTAAGATTTACATACTAGTATTTAAAATATTAAGGCTAATAACAGATTTCTTATTATTATAAAAGTACAAAATTGGTTTGCGCAAAAAAGGAAAAGTACATCTTTCATCTCACTCAACATCTATCATTATACTCAACATATCAACTGTCGACTGGCCATTGCTTAATATAGGTTTTACCAATAGTCACTACGCTTAACAGACAAGACTTTGGTGACGTTTTAAGAGGGATCTTTATATCTATAATTATATATATATCTCCATATTTAGAGTATTTAAAATAACGTTCCGTGCCTCCAGTCAAATTGTTTATAATTACTCTTCTCCATCCAAAAGTTGCCTGGAAGAGGTCGCTCTCAGCGATAAGGTCGCCCATTGTTTTCTCATTGTGATTATTTCTTGTAATTGTTTATATTTATAATAAGTCTACTACTGTAATCTTTTGAAGGAAACAATAAAGAGTATCTGTCTATCTATAAAAGATAGTATCAAATAGTATTAAATATTTGAAGAATAACACAGCAGGAATATATTATTTTAATTTGAAAAGGCTTCATTGTTTTTTTTTTACAACACAGGGGGCAAACGAGCATGCGGCTCACCTGATGGTAAGTGACTACCGCCGCCCATGGTCACCCACAACACCTACGGCATTGCAGGTGTGCTGCCGGCCTTTTAAAAAGGAATATGCTCTTTTCTTGAAGGTTATGTTGTCGTATCGGTTCGGAAATACTGCTGCTGGAAGTTGATTCCAAAGAGTGGTTGTGCGTGGGAGAAAGCATATTCATTGCATATTACCAGAGGGACACTTTGTACAAAAGTCGATTGCTTGGGTACCTCTGTCTCATTCGTGTTTCAACCGTAAAGCAGTTGTGTTTGCATGGCTGTGTTTCGGTTTGAAGGGTGAGATATGGCGTGAATTTACTGGGTACGGAGGAATAACACCTGAGCCCTCAGGAATGGCAACGCATGGGGGGTATCATGGGCGAAACAGTATACTCTGTTATGTTCATGGTACTGCATCCATCAGGTGGGACGTCAGCTTGTTTGCCATTCTAAGTTGTATAGAAAAAAATTGTGATGGAGAATGTCTCAACAAAGGTGAACTAGACAAAATAAAACGGTCTTGAAAATAAAACATCATCTATTTGATTACTGTTATGTTAATGTAACTTACATTAGACTTCTCCGTTACGTTGTGACGGTTCGCCTATAGTACAATAGGTTTAATACCATAAGTACATAGAAAAGAAACAGGGGTTCCTATGGGTGACCGCTGCGAAAGCTGAGCTATTTAATATAAACAAACTTTAAAGTCAAGGTTCACAATAGTATACAGAGAAGACGTTACCATATATAAAATATTGACACAGAAGGGAAACTCCTTTGATGTGTTTCCAAAGTGTAGTGGATGTCACAAGAAAATTAAATAAATTAAACAAAAATATATTATATTTTATATATAACCAAATTATAGTTTACCTTTTTATCATCAGGTGTAAAAAAGATACATACAACACAGTTTAATAAGGTTTATGAGAGCCTTTAAAGTTTTATAAATTCGATAATCAATTTAATATAAAATACCAAAATACGTTAACATATAATTAAATTGAATTTAAAGAAAAGTTCAGTTCGAATAATAGGCTAAATCTGATTATTGAAATATCTACCCTTCGGTGACATAATCTATGACGTTATTAGAGAAAGAATAGAAAAAAAAAAAAAAAGAGAGGGGAGACGGCAGATCGGCGGGCGCGCGGGGGTCGCTTTTTAGGAATTGCGCAATAAAAGAAAAAAAAAAAAAAAAAAAAAATGGCGCGGGAGTCGTGTTTTAAGGAGCTGCGCAATAAAATGGAAAAATAACTGGGATATGGATCGGGGAGGGACCGGATCGATGAAGGGGTTTGAGATCTTAGTGTATCACTATCGATTAAGTGTGTGAAATTAATCAATAGAAGACTGGAGAATCCGGTGAGCTTGTTCCATTTATTACTACGTAGTTAGATTTTTGACTGTGATCACAGGCAAAGTCTATACTTAATATTTTTCCCAACAACTATTAAAATACGTATTTAGTCGAGTCCATATACCTTTAGGTAATGCGTATATCGTTAAATGCAATCACATTTGAACAAAGTTTACATCAATATAATTTACGTACTTACGTTATTCTACTCATATACAAAATCCAATTATATGGTCGTTTGATAGAACTTCATCAATTAGATTCAATGTTCTAATTGTCCAGTTTTGGAAAATACTTATTGAATCAACTATTGAACTATTACAATACTAACTAGTTTCATATCTAGTTATTATAAAGTATTTATTTATTGAGGATAATAGACTAAAGTGACTATGGTCTGGTCTCATTGCTGGGGAAACAGCCATTGATGAGAGAGAGGGTTATTGAGTGGCGACCCTGTGAATGCAAGTGCGGTGTGGGCTACCTCCATTGTTTGGAGTGACTGTTTTATGTGTATTGTGGGGCCGTTCCTTGTGTCAGTCGGTAGAAATTGCCTGTGTTCAGTCGTGGGTTGGTGATGGTTGAGACGATGATGATGATGAAATATTTGTATTTATTACACTACTACAGTGTTGGTTTAGAATATCTATTCATACTTAACGCTTCATGGTGAAGTGTTTTCATACCATTACTCGGTCGACCAGACTAATGATTCTTAGTCTATATTTGATTATCCATGACTACATGTGGGGATTTGTTTTACACCAGATGTACAAAGAGACAGCTTAACTGTTGTAAGTGATTTTATGTGGATGTAATACTTTTAATACATTATTGTGTTAGTAGATAAATTCATGTGACTGTGGGGTGTTTATGGTAAACAAGCCTGTATTGTGTAAATAGATAATTTGTCTTGATTTATTATAAACTTTAATATTGATTTTATTGTAGTGAGCAAGCTGACAATAACAACTCTTTGTATATTACTGCTTTTAATAATATTTAATTATATTGATATTATAGGTGTGGATTTATTTCCTAATGGTAATAAAAGTACTAAAAGATTCTCTGACTATAGTTACTCTTAACTAGGTATGAGGTTCAGTATAAAATTGGTACTGTATGACACTTGTGAGGCTATGTATTTTACTCATATTTAGAAAGGAAGTTGTCCTGGCGATAAGGTTTGTATGTGTGTTGTTTGTTCATGTTATATTGACTAGACAAGTTCAGACAGGGTTAATATTAGTGAATATTTACTGGATTTATATTTAATATACATGTTTTGAATATTTTATGGGAATAGTATGGAGATATACAAGTAGTAAAATATAATATTAGTATTTTATAAATTTCATTATCGAGTTAGTTGTATATGTTGGGCTGTATCCAAGGAGATATGAACCTATTAATATCAAGTTAGGACAATTACTTTAAATATTAATAAAGCAAACACTAACACTGATTATTCACTTCTTTAATAAATTTACATTAGAGGTTAGGAATCAAATAGATAGCATATTGGGAAAATCTTCACCACACATGTATTTGAGGAATGTTCTTGATAATTAGTACTGTATGTATATATTATTGCAAGTACAATTGCAATAAGAATGTTAAACTTCTAATCTTCTGTTCATTCTTGAATTTGAAAGTAAGCTTGGCTACTGATATGAATATAAAACTGCAGCATTACTGGATACTATTAATTATTTCTAGTGTAAACCATGATTATTTATGTCACTGATAATTTAGTTGTATATTACGGTTGATATATGATGATTTTATATTTAATTATATTAAACAAATACAAATAAACAAACTTGCTAGTATTTGTTACGTTGACAGTTGTGATAGATAATCAAAATTCAATTCAATACATCAATACGTCATTCAATACGTCATTAATGTGACAGATGTCAAACAAAAGGAGATTATACACGTTATGATTCTATATCTAAGACTATAGAAAATTTATATAATTTTCTGTTATTTTATAATAACTGTAGGGGAAATATTGGAATTATTTATATGAGAAATTTTACTTAAATGATATGATAATTATTTAAAGACCTAATTTCTTAGGGATTTAATCATGATGATTTAAACACTAAAACACTTGTTTATCTGAGAAATCCTCTTAGTAAATAGGTTTACTAAGACAATAAAAGGAAGTAGATATAGTATAACTATAGTACAGCTACAATAATTGTATGGGATTTACTGTTCTTTCTATACAAATATATATTTAATATATATCTTTTACATTATAATTATTCAATCTACATCTACTACTCAACATACACAAATAGGACTTATTGTCCTTCCTATATTCCTATATATAATAATTGACCTGGCACTTTAATGTGTAATTTATCAGTACTTACGTCAACAACCAATTAGGACTTATAATCCTCTCTATAAAGCTACATAATTATTTAATCTGATTATTTCACAATGTGATTAATCAAACCTCTACAAATATTACAAAAGATCTCTATTACTCTCAACACAATAATAGCTTGTTGGACTTAGTGTCCTCAAACTTATAGAAAACCCAACTGGTTATTTCACGAGACGTTGTTAACTTGTGATTAATCAGTGTCTTGTAAAGGACTTATAGTTCCTTTAGATATATCTCTCTGAATAAATAATTGGTTAATTCACAATGTGGTTAATCAACAATAATATTATATATAATTGACTGGACTTATAGTTCATTCAATAGCACTCATTACTTTTAGTAGCTCTCGACCTATGGGTCGGACTACTCGTTCTTAGGCTCCGGCCTAATCAACAGATTTAACTTGAACCTTGAGTATTCTTGGTATTAAGTAAATAATATTAAATTGACAATGCTATGTTATGATATAGCAATTATCAACATTATATGGCTTGGCCAATTCCAGGGTGTGGAAGGTATCCCCTATCACACAAATCTTCATCTCTATCGGACTGTCTTCACAGGTGATCTCTAATGTCACATTATAGGGCCGAAGGGTTATGTCCCAACAAAGTAAGTTCTGGTGTCTGGGTGATCTCGCTTCTTGGTCTGATCTCTTGTGGAGCCGAAGGGAAACCCCATTGAGTAAGCTCGTAACAGGGTGACGCTGGGAAACAGTTTCGTACTGTTAGTGGGTGATCTCTATGTCGCCATATAGGACTGAAAGGGTCATCGCCCATAAGTAAGCTCTCGTGTCGGAGTGATCCTGGGATTTCAGTTCCGATCCTTTTGCCTCTGGCAAACATTAATTTATACTGGAAGCATCGTGGGGCTGGTGGAGCCACTGTAATGTTGAAGTAAATGTACTTATGTTTGGTTTGGAACTGAGAATACTCATTCCCTTATTACCATCAGAGTGCATTAATAAATAGTTATACCCTTCCCTACCTTTTAGGAGGAAGAGTTATAGATAGTTGGAAAGTCTTCCACTGGTCCGGGCGTGTGAGGGGCCCGACCGCTCCCCCATTTTTTTATTATTACAGTTATTCTGTAATTTACTATTAAATTAACATAACTTCCTAGTTACATGAATTATGAGTATAATTCATTAATTATTCTTAATCCTTAAAGATTTATCAATCATCTTTATTATTTAACTCCTATCATATACCAATTAAAGAACCTTTTGGTTATTACACACACAACGGGTCCTACATTACTAGACGATCACACATTTATTTATCTGGCCAGATGATCAAGTGTTCTACTATAAGATCTGTTCAATATTAAGTGTTTATTGTAAGGGTTTATATGATTCATAGGATGTTTGGGGTGTATAAGGCAATATAGGTATGGGATTATATTGAGGATGTTAGGTCATTCTTTAGGGTAGGTTTTCATTAGATTTTCATGGGATTTCATTAGGTAAAGCCTTCGTAGGCTTTTCTTAGGCTTTGTAGGTTTTCCATGTGTAGGTTAGTTTAGAAGGTAGTTATTTTATATAAGGGGTGACACATAGGAAAAGGGGGGACCATCACAACGTGTACCTATCAACTTTCTCACCGTCAATTTGTTTCGTCAAACTTTCGTCTAAAACTATTTTCACATGCACGAGTTAACCATATCATGCCCTTTCTTATTTGTATCGATACTTTCTTTCAAATAAAGTCAAAAACAACAAACGCGCTTTGCCAGCCCTACTCATATTCGATTCGAAATTCTCATTTTTTTATTAGACGTATTTAAATTTATAAGACAATGTTTGTATAGTATAAAATAAATTAAATGTACCTACAATTTTTATGTATTTTTATTACATATTCACTGATAGGTATTAAGAGCTCATAGAATAATATATGATAAGGCCGCCTTTTGTATCATTTCTTATTACAGTTAAATGTATTTACTATTTTAGTGTAAATAAATAAATAATTTCAATATGAAGGTAGTTCTGGATAGTCGAGTCTTAGATGGATAGATACTCTTTATTATTTCTCTCAAAAGATTACAGTCGTAGATTTATTATAAATAGATACAAACGATTTCAAGAAATGTTCACACTATGAAAACAATGGGCGGCCTTATCGCTAAAAGCGATCTCTTCCAGGTAACCTTTGGATGTTGGATGGATGGAGAGGAGTAGTTATAAACAGTTTGATCGGAGGCAGGATGAAAATTCTGTTATTTTAAATACATATAGAGATGAAATATATGCAATAATATAAATATATATATATATCTACTTATATACATACATAAAACACAAATTTATAAAATTTTATGACAATTTGCTCATATAAAAATTCTGAGTGTGTGTTCATCATGTAAACTTAATATCATTGTATCAGCCGTTAACTGACCACTATTGGATATAAGCCTTCCCCATAAGGGAGGTTTTGCTAGTAATTGCCACACTTGGCAGGAGGGTTGGCAACCATATTTCGACTTTTGATGATGTTTTAAGAGAAACACTGCTGCCCATCCCTCCACCATAAGCTCCCATAGTCGCCT
The DNA here is from genome assembly GCF_026898425.1 of Galleria mellonella. Taxonomy (NCBI): domain Eukaryota; kingdom Metazoa; phylum Arthropoda; class Insecta; order Lepidoptera; family Pyralidae; genus Galleria; species Galleria mellonella. The sequence goes on along the minus strand of NW_026441995.1, from coordinate 2,130,035 downwards.
CTTAATATTACCCACCGCAATTATTTCTTTTTCTCTGGATGCCATACATCTTATATAATAATATATAATAAATCATCTCTTAGAATTCAAAAGTCAAGTTAAAACTTCGCGACGCCAATAAAAAAGTTCTAAAACTCCCCCGAAGAGTTCTTATGAAAATCTTCCACGTACTGTTTAACATTGAAAACATGTTATTTATTGCGAACGCATTACACGAGCGCGCATAAAACTCGGAAGGACCTACTTGTAAAGATTGCCGCGGGATGCTGCATCATAAACTTGATGGTATTAAATCACAAACCCCATTTACTGTACCTAACCAATCACAAAGAGCTCTCAGGCCCTTTTTCTTGGCAGCAATTTGTACGCAGGTGGCAACTCGCGACATATCCGTGAGGGATCAAATGTCGCTGGTAGTTTCGAGGCTTCAACGTAAAAGCCCTCGATGTTTCAAACTTTTAGCAACTATGTCGCGAATTGTCGTCTTTAGTAAGCCATTCTTGGCAGCCGGGAACAGCTGAGTGCCTAAAAGTGACCCTTATAACACTCCGCCCGAGATTTGTAGCTTTTAGTGTCATATACACTGCTATTAAAGTATTGCGTGAACGTTAAAAGATCGTTAAGAGACTATGTCCAGAAGATATCAATATTGTGAGATAACGCTAGTATTTACTGGTAGACTACTTAGTATAGACTGCTTTTATAAAACCTATTCATTTATATATTTTATATACAGCTATACAGTTTATATGTCGTGTAGTCCTGACATAGTATATGCCACCCAATACATTCTCGTAGGTGTCATAAGAGGCGACTAAGGGAGCCGAGGGATAGGTAGCAGCGTCCCTCTTAAAACATCTCTGCCATGGGTGATAACTACTGACAAAACCCCGCATGGGGAAGCTTTGTTGAACATAATCTAGTGGATAGTTAAAGTGGACGATACGGTTTATAACTACGAAAACTGTCCAAAAGTTTACCCAAATTCTTCAAGCCCGATTCACTATTCTCCAAAAATTTCCCCTTATTCATCTCTTCCAAATTTTTCTTTATTTTTACCCAAAGGTGTATTAAGTTCAAAATTGGTGATAACGTAACCACGTTATCACCAAGTTTGAACTTATAAGGATAGGATAGGATTAATTTCCTTATTCTACATTAATTTTGTGATAATTTTTGTTTCAATTTTAATTTTTGTCTTTTGCGAACAAACTGAACTGTGTAATTTTTGTATTCTGTGCTGAAGCACAAAAAGCTGCTTGTTGAGAAAAAAAATCTACATGTAAACGCGATTTCGCGTTCTGAATTCAAATATTTGCAATCTAATTTGTGGGGTAATGAGCTTGTTCTATATGTTGGATTTTGCTACGAATGTAGGTAAGTATAATAAAAACATCTTAATTTGTACCCGTGCGAAGCCAGGGCGTGTCGCTAGTATTTTACAAAAGTAGGTATCACACCCGGCGAATATTTTACGCTTTTATTTTCCACGTAAAATATTGGATTGTTTTGTTCCAGGCGGTAAATTAATAAAACAAATAGCTGAATGGTGCGGATGAACCGAAATATATTGAGGAATATTGTGAATTGAATGCAACATTTATTTGTACAATGTATGTAGCTGTTGAATTTTAACAAAAATCTCAAAATACGAGCTGTGTTTCGGTTTGAAGAGTGAGATATGACAATGAAATTACAGGGTACAGAGACGTAATATCTTAGTCCTCTGGAATGGCAATGCATGAAAAGTATTATGGGTGATACAACATACTCTGTTATGTCCATTGTACTGTTCATGCCTATAGGCGACAGTTAACATTCTCCATCAAGTGGACCATCAGCTTGTTTGCAATTCTAAGTTGCATATATGAAACAAATGGCTTTTATGCACTCCAAAGACTTGAAAATTATTTCGGTTTGAAATAAAATTCCCAATATATATAATAATTAAGCGATTATTAATATATTATCTACTTTGAACTGTCCTCGTAATTACAAGCCACAAAATAAATATTTTATGAGGGCTTGGGTAATACATAATACCTACACAATCAACAGTCTTAGTTAGGGTTTGCTCACCTAACGTGTTCTTGAGTACTTTAGGATTTTGCGCTTGACATATCTAAGATACGAGGTTTTGAACTTTTATGTTTATAAGGTACTTTCCTATTATTCAGAGTACTTAAGACCTTGACTTTATTTTATGGCTTGGATTGCCAAACAAGTAAACCTACTTGATGGAAAATGGTAACTATCATATCATAGACATAAGTAGCTCCATGGAATTCACAGAATACAATGTAACAACCATGTATTCTTCATGGGTTACCAATTCTGAAGCAATACATCAAGAGTCATTGCATATACATTAGAAATGAATGCGGTAATAAAAAATCCACGTACCTAGCTATCATTAATGGAAGCCAATGAACCATAAGAAACTAAACAGCGAAATTTAATTAAGCTAGTTTATGATGATGTAAGATGTGAGAAGGAAATTGGTTTTAATGAATATCATTCATCCATGTTATTTTATTATACAATTTAGAATGGTCAATAAACATTTGATGGAAATTGATAATCATATTGACTTGAGAAGTATCATGGATAATACAGTTAATGGTATTCGTGACATCTCTCATATGTAATTAAGTCTCTTGCGCCGAAGATTGAAAAATAAGGCGTAAATAAAAATAATAATAAATATTTTTTATATTTAAGTAAACTTAATTAAATGCATTTTAGAATAGATATTTTTTTGATAAATCTACCACCCAGTCCGGAAAGCAAAAAAAACTTGGCTGTTGCTTTGTTCTTCAAATTAAAGGTGAGTTAACAACGAAAATGTGAATGGATAAAATGACTTACAAAAATTTCATATTGATAAAAAGAAAGAAAATAAAAAAAAAACTACAAAGCTACAATCAGTCACAGTATTCTTGAATAGACCAATCTCTACACAAGCATCCGTTCACGAGTATGACAGATGAACCAACCATCGTTGTGTAAAACCTTATTATAGGGAGCCCAACGACCCGTTCCATTTTCGATTGTTTAATTTGAGCTCGTCATCATTTCGGCCGTTATTTATTCACTAATGAATATAGTAAGACTTCATATAGTGGCGTGAAGAACTGCTCTGAGCCTTCTACATCCATCGACTTCTTATGACATATTTGAGATCATTGCTTTAACTAGGAGAGTCGGGTAATGGATCGTTAGTTTAGTAATAAGATATAGAAGCTTTACAGCTAACAATTTAGACTGTCCTATTCACTAGCTTGCGATGCCTATGGAAATCATCGTGGTTAATTCTTGGTGAATGCGATACGGTAAGTCAATTGATCTTTTTCCTCACCTGTCGTTACTTTCTGATACCCCTTCAGTGTAATTATTATTTATATAAAAAAACATACTTTCAGCAGTCAGATAAAAAAGTAAATCAACTCACTGTTCTTGTCAAGGACAGCAGCGGCATTGTTGTTCCTGATGATGACATTCTTGGTCGGCTTCTTGACTTTGCTGAGCACGTCGGAGAGGCTAATCTTGATCGGTTGGGGCTTCTCGGTGACTTCGATGACAGCGCTGGAGGCCACTTCGGACCAGTCAACGTCCTTTGCGTCTTTACCGCGCGAGATGCCGCGGAGTTCCTCCCTGAATGACGGGAATTATATAGTAAACAAATCTGTTCTAAAACATTCATAAAAATGAACTTTCGTAACAATATTGAAGTGGCAGCCATATTGGATTTAGTGTGCTGTCATTAACTTTATCGATTTCTACTTTTCAAGCCTTTTCATTTGATGTTGGTAAGGATATTGAAAAACATGATCCGCCATTTTGTAATGGCGGCCATTTTAAAAATATTATAATGTTACCTAAGCAAACGACTTAAGTACAATGTCTCCCTCTGGTAATAATAATAATTAAGACTGTGTTCCAAAAAAAATTCTACTTCAATTCTAGCATAACTAGTTATTTTAATTTCAAAACTAAATTACTGAACAGATTTTGATAAAATTTCTATGGAACCACTCTGTAAATATATCCTATTAATTTATAAGTATATCCTTTCACATAAAAAAAAAAAGAATTTTCCAAATCGGTTTACAACTAACGGAGTTATAACGTAATGAACATAAAAATAAATACAAGCGAATTGAGAACTTACTTCGTTTTGAATTCGGTTCAAAAGAGCTTTTGTATAAGCCTACTTAAATACAAAAAAACTTAAAATACAATTAGGCGCAATCTGGGGTGCAGATGTTCCGATTTTAACGGGACTTCTAACCGTTTCCATAATTCTCGGGGTCTAAGATTAATATAATGCATTTGGATAAAAGTTGGCGAACAGCTGCGCTTGCATGGCTGTGATTCGATTTGAAGAGTGGTAGAGCGGTGGAGGATACGACCGTAAAACAAGTACCTACGTTTTGCTTCGTAAATTAAAAACACAATTGCTCTGCGAAAAATAAACTATTTTTATTAATTATCTGTTTTTTAAACATTACTTTTAGTGATATAAGGTAGCTAGAATTTTCAATGACATCAATTTACATAGACATTTTGAACAGAGCAACATCATAAATTATATTACAATTACAGATTAAATTAATTTCACAAATTACAATACTCACAAAAAAAAAATTCAACAATCAGTCCCATTCATGATGCGTACCCGACCCAAAGGTCCCCATGACACTTGCGGCATTTCCGCGTTGGATTGCCAGAGATATCCTTTGAGCCAGATACGAACCAGAACGGCGATCATGGCCGAAAATGAAAAGACAAATCAGTTGGCCTATCGTGATGAATTCAATGATAAATTAGTCACGATAATTTCCAGGGGGAACCGCGTGGAGGTCGACCGAGGTCGATAAGATATATTGATAGCGATGGGGACAAACCTCCTTATTACTAACAATCCCATCCACCCAGTTGACCAAGGGTGGGCGAGGGATGGACAATATAAGAAATCTTATATATATATATATATATATATATATATATTCTAATTATATTGCCTTTGGCAACTACTGGCATACAATATATTCAGCATTACAGTTAAAGGCTGATATGATGAACGGAAAATGAGCGTCACGGTGTATTGTATTGTATATGTAATGTCATAATATTATATCAACCAATAACTGCCCACTGATGAACATAAGCTTCCCCCATAAGGGATTTTGCCAGCAGTTGTCAAGTGTGGCAGAATGGGAAATAAGCTAACGACCCACCTGATGGAAAGTGGTAACCGTCGCCTATAGATATGAGCAGTACCATGGACATACCAGAGTATACTGTTTCGCCCATGATACCCCCTATGCGTTGCCATTCCTGAGGACTCAGGTGTTATTCCTCTGTACCTTGTAAATTCACGCCATATCCCACCCTTCAAACCGAAACACAGCCATGCAAACACAACTGCTTCACAGTAGAAACACGAATGGGACAGAGGTACCCAAGCAATCGACTTTTGTACAAACTCTCCCTCGACCATTATGTTCCCTTAGTCGCCTCTTACGACAACCACGAGAAAGGAGGAAGTAATTCATTTTATGTAGTGACCATACGACATTGAGTTCACCCTTATACTCTACAGCCTAAATGGTCGCGTACAACGCGGTTTCAGAGATGTTTTCTCAATGAACACTCAGGTTATGGAATAACAATGGGACTGAGCGAGGTTTTCCCAAGAGACTACAGCATGGGCATCTTCAAAAGGGGTAAAGATGTTTAAAGGGTCGGCAACGCGCCTAATCCCTCGACCATTCAGGCATTCATAGGCTTACGAACCACTTACCTTCAGGTGGGCTGTTAAAAAATTTAAGTATATTATAATTTATTTAATAGAGATTAGTATGTAAATGTTAATAAATCCTTACCTTATAGCTCCGATGAGTGGGTACTTGACGTCACCTCCACAAACACTGCCACTGAAGTCGTCCATGTCCACCGTCCACACCATAGCACCACCAAACCCATTGTCCTTGATCCACCTATGAACATTAGTGAATGAATGAATGAATGGTTTATTTTCTCTTCACAAAAGGTATAAAGTGACAACATTACAATTTGATATGAAGACCAATTAAGAACTGGTGCTTGCGGTAGGTTTAGAAGAACCTGTGTTACAAGTCACCAGTGCCCCATCTCCAATTAGTGTTCAAATAATGAAGGTCAACATTAAAAAAAAGATATTTTTAGGATTTTTTCCCCTTATTCATAAAAACTAAATCGTCCTACAAGTATTATATTATCTGTGGTCCTATTAACCTATTTGAACTATATTTTTAACTAAATGTTTGGTCTAAAAACACATCGTTTGCGTACGTCATGAATTTAAAAAAATATAATTTCCAAAATTATATTTTTTTTTTAAAAACATGACTGATCGAAAATAAATCTTTTGTGCTGTTGTAAACAGATGTTAATAAAATTTCTATGGACGATTGTCAATACTGATGGTAGAGAAACGCTGGATCAAGTGTGTTGAAATAAAGGGAGATTATGTAGAAAAAAAAAATAGTTTTTTTTTTTACTGAAAATCGCAGTCTTTTTTTGTTCAGGCCGAAAATTTTTGACCTTACCCTCGTATATGTAAAAAAGTATATCTATATTAAGTAATGATAATTTAAAAAGCTTGGAAATAAAGATAAAGCTTACCTCATCTTGTTCCTAATAGATTTCTCATCATCGAAACCAACCCACTGATCACCGTGGATAGCATACGGCACTTTCATCTCATCGTCCCACACATAAGTACCACCGTTGCGTAGTATTTCGCAAACCTGATGGGATATAAAACAATTTTCGTTAGGTTTTGATAAGCTACGGTAATCGCTTGTAAACAATATTATATTATAGATAATTTATATTAGTTTATTAGAGGTAGTTTTCTTTTTCTTTTTTAATTTTATATTCTTTTTTTTTATATAACTATTGTGTGTAGTTTCGTTGTTATAATTCTTAATATATTTTTTTAACCCCTGTGTGAGTGTAGTCGCATATTTCTGTAGAATAAAGTTTCTTTCTTTCTTTCTTCTTTTTTTTTCTTTCTTTCTTTCTTTCTTCTTTCTTTCTTCTAATTTATAAATTTAAATATAATAGATACACGAATAGAATAATTTATATTATCGCTATAAAATCTCCATTTTAACCGCCATCGAACGTCCCACTGTTGGTGGTTGGTCTATAGAGAAGGCCTATGTTCAGCAGTGGACAGATAATGGCTGGGATGACGATGATAATGAGTGGATAGAGAAAAAATATCTGTCTCGGGAGCGAAGGTGTAGCCTGAATGGAACATCGAAATAAACCACATTGGAAGGAGAAAGGTTTGTAGATATCCGATCGATATGGGTGATATCGAATTGAAAAATCCAATATATAGGTATTAGATCGGTATTCATATTATCCAAGCCTAATGCTTACACAACAAACAAGATAGTGTTAGGTCTAACTTAATGTTTGGTACTTAGGATATTTATTTTTACATTTAAAATTATATTTTAGTATTACAGCGAAGTTAGTATTTTAAGAACCAATATGAACTAATTTTCAAAAGTAGTAAAGTCGTGTTTTTTTTTTATAACAGAGCGGGCAAATGTACATGATGCTCACTTACTGGTAAGGGATTACCACCGCCCATGATCACCCCCAAGATCAGAGGCATTGCTGTCGATATTTTAAAAACGAATATGCTCTTTTCTTGAAGGTTATGATTTCAGTTTGTGATACTCCATAAAATAGTGATTTCGCAAAATTATCTTTGTTTTTTTTATACAACTTAGAATGGCAAACAAGCTGACTGCCCATCTGATGGAAAGTGGTAACCGTCGTCTATAGACATGAGGTGTCTATTTAAAATATTAGTTTAAGAGATATGTTAAGAACGTAAATAAACATCAGAATCTTCTCAAATATGTACTATTCAGATAACTCCCAGAATGAATTAAAAATCGCAAATTTCAACAGAACGGAATCTCAGTAATCTGTTCTAGAGATTATAACGAAATACCACGTGGGATATGTGCTCACTGTCTTGTGTGTTGATCCTTCATGTAATATTTTCAAATTAAAATTACCTCGTAATAAGCTAGGAAGCCACCCTCCTTTGTGTATTCGCCCGCCTTGCCGCCCCCGCTGGCCGGGGAATTCACTTTGAAGTTGTTGGTATTAGACAGGGTGAAAGTACGGCCGTATGTAGGCATACCTGGAATAAATCAGTCTGTATTAATTCCTTTGCCGTTGTTTCTATGCTTGACAACGAGCCACTTAGTGGAATAAGAACATTTGGGGGTATTTAGAGAGAAATAACAAAATTATAGTCCAAGAGCCACTATATAGAGGCACGTTGAAGAATACAGAGGTATAAATTAAAATAGAATCTCGAATTATAGGTTTGTTTTATACAACTTAGAATGGCAAACGAGCTGATGGCCCACCTGATGGAAAGTGGTAGCCATTGCCTACAAATAGGAGCAGTACCGTAGCCATAACAGAATATACCGTTTCGCCCATGATACCCCCATGCGTTGCCATTCCTGAGGACTCAGGTGTTATTCCTCTGTAACCCGTAAATTCACTGCCATAATCCACCCTTCAAACCGAAACACAGCCATGCAAACATAATTGCTTCACTGTAGAAACACGAATGAGTCAAAGGTGCCCAAACAAACGACTTTCGTACAAAGTCTCCCTCTGGTAATCTTTACTAATGTTAGAATTACAAAAATAAGTTTGTTTTTATTTTTTATTATTACTTCGATTATTATAAAAAAATTTATACATGTAATATATAACTATATATGTATATATTATTTATTCAATATATTTATTCCATGCACAGTATAATTATATGCCGTACCCAAAAATATATATGTAATGTAGAAGGTTATAGGTTATTTTTAATCCCGGTCAGTATACATATCTCGGTCAAGTGGACGAAGTCGCGGGCAAAAGCTAGCAAATAAAAACAAAATAAGGAAAACTTGTAATATTACATAAGCGAACAATTCCGTATACCAAATTTATCACCGCAAAAGTCTTAATAGATTTTTTTTGTGTAACATTGCGTTCTACTTAATACATAATGTATTTATTGTCATGACCACGGTTCAGCCGAATCCGGGTTGGAGCGTCAGCAATAAAATCAGATATGTATGTAGGTACTATTTATTTATGAAATTTAAATATCCACAATAAATACTTAACTATAAAATTTGCTACCAGTATAGTAGATAATATAGTAGATCTCTCGAAAATTTTATTACTCAGCAGCTTTTGCCGTGCGTAAAGTTAGACAGTACACTGATACTGATACTGCTAGATTAGTCTATTTTAGTTATTTTCATAGTTTACTCTCTGATGGAATATTACTATGGGGAAAAGCGGCAGATATTAAGAATATATTCATATTACAAAAACGTGCCGTTCGAGCGATCTACTGTATGAAGAGTCGTGACTCATTAAGAGAGAAATTCAAAGAGGCAAATATTCTCACCGTTGCTTCTCAATTTATATATTCAAATATTCTATATGTTCATAAAAATCTTGACTTATTTCCAAAAAACAGCAATATTCATAATATTAATACTAGATTTAAAGACAAACTTGCTGTCCCCAAGTATCGTTTAGTTATTTTACAATAAGATAACGATCTACTATGTAAGTAGGTTTTTGAATTATGTAGGTAAGTAGGTATATAGGTGCCGTTCGAGCGATCTACTGTATGAAGAGTCGTGACATTAAGAGAGAAATTCAAAGAGGCAAATATTCTGTTCTTCTCAGTTGTCACTGTATGGCCCCGCCATAAAATAGGCCTACCCTTCCTTTCCCGTGGGTGCCGTAAGAGTCGACTAAGGAAAGGCGAGGGATGGGCAGCGTCCCTCTTAAAACATTTCTAAAAGCCTAACTGCGATTGCCAATCCGCCTGCTAAGCGTGGCAACTACTGGCATAACTCCCCTTATGGGGAAAGCTTATATATATAATAAATAGTAAATAACAATATTGATAATTCCTTATGTACTACGTTTCGAAATATATATATTTTTAAAAGTATATTTTGATTGATAATTAATATAGACTATTGATCGATAATAACTGTATATTTATTGAATTAATAAAAATTCTATATAAAATATTAGTAAGGATGACAACGTTGGAACGTTTTTATATCCTAAATGTTGTAATGCCTACCATCACGTAAGTATCCTAACTTAAAATAACGTACGAATATTGTAATGTCTACTATTACACGAATATCCAAAGCTAGAATAACGTATCAATATTGTAATATGTATATTACATAAACATCCTAAGTTAGAATAACTTAACAATGTTGGTTGTTGTATCGACTGTATGTCTATCATCACATAAACTTATTAATTAAAGATTAATGTACAAATGTTGTAATGTTAACAGTCGGTCGTACAAATATCCTAAGCTAGATTAACGATTCAATATTGTAATGTCTACCATTACATACATATCCTAAACTATAATAACGTACCGATGTTTTAGTCTTTCGTCGAATAAAATTATCCTAAGCTAGAATAACGAACCAATACTATAATGTGTATTGCCATATATTTTTATTGAATTGGACATTGTATATATGAGTATCGTATTCCATTGTATTATACAGTATGTAATTGATATTGTATTATGTAAATTTAAAGTATATTATTATATTGTCTTAATCTCTTATAGTTATTAATACTAAATTTTGTAAATAATTGTTAAAAAATTATAATTGTCCGTAGTGTGTTGGAATTTAATTATCTGAAAAGTGTAGGTAACAATAAATAAATAGATAAATATCTTAAGTTAAAATAATATATACATGTTGCAATGTCAACTAATTACATAAAAATCCTAAGCTAGAATAACGTACCAATATTATAATATTTGCTATCGCATAAATATCCTAAGTTGGAATAACGTATAAATATTGCAATGTCCACTACTGCCTAAGTTTGTAAGTTATTCTATCCTAAGTTATTTCATAACATACCAATGATAAGTTTCTCCTTAGGAGCTCCGAGTTTCACCCACAAATGAGCAGCATGGTCGACGGACAACTGTTTCCGCCATTCAGAATCTGAAGAAGGTGCGTACAGAGGTGCGTTGTGGCCAGTCTCCCTCTCCCATTTGCCATGGAAATCGTATGCCATGAGGTTGATGAAGTCCAAATAGCTGGTGGAGGAAAAATATTATTAGTACAAATCTTATATTGCGTGATGGAGTCAAGAGTCTCTGGTGTGTGCCTACATGGGATTTGATATGACAAATATATTTTGATATGCAAAAGGGATTTAAGCCATGAATAAAGACGTGTTTCGTGGAAACATGTCTTCTTGTGTCTCTCAATCCTTTGATCATCATCATTATCATATAATATTCTGTAGATTTTCAACCGACTTCAAAAAGAAGGTTCCTAATTAGGCTGTATGTTTTTTTTGTGATCTCATAACTCCATAAACTACTAATATAAACAGAGGGCCTACCATGAAATGTTTTCCGAAATTTCGGAGAAAAACGAAACAGAAATTTGATGTCAAAATTACATTATACATGCCGTTTGGAAATATTAAAAATGTTAAAATATTATTCCTTTGGACTTTTATGATAGGATCTATGACGAACGAAATGTTAAACTCCATTTATGGGTCCGATTTTGGTATAAACAAAAACACGAAATAGTCTTTCGATATAAGACCCGCAGATTTGGATTTTTTTCATTTTTCTTTAACTTTCTGATTGGTCCTAAATAAATTTTATCAAATTCAGTTCCGTAGTTTAGTTTTGAAAAAAAAAGACAGATTTTACCATAATCGAAATAAGTTTTTTTGTGGAAGGCAATTTTAATCTCAAATTATACAATAATTTACAAATACATTTGTTTAAAGCTACATTAAAAATAGCACATCGAGCGATGAGAAGAGCTATGCTCAGAATTTTTATGAAGTACACGATCCGGAATTAGGAAATTGGATATTAAACTAAAGAGGTTGATATAATTCTACAAAGTCAACGGAAGTAAATGGAAGGAAGTTCTTAGGATAGAGGCCGCATATAGAACGATGGATTATGGGCGTCTTTCTAGATGGATCGTCGATCCATCTATAAAGAAGATAGAAGCAAACAGGTGCAAATGTTCGAGATTTTCACATGGTGAAGGGTATTTTTATGTAACTTGACATGGTAATTAAGGTAATGGGCTACTTGATGGCAATTGCGTAATGACATTGGAGAAACCTAAAAAAGAAGACCTAGATGGTAATAGATAAATACAGAATACGATGATTATGAAAGTTATAATTTAAACTTTCCAATAAATATATTTTGCTAATTACTAAATAAATTTTATTATAGACATAATGATTTTTCAAAAAATCAAAGTGCAAATTTTAAAGCTTTTGAACAGTAGAAATTCCCGAAAATACTCAGATTGTGCAATCAGATCTTTGCCAAAGTTTTCGCTAAGGATTATACTATGGGGTTTTTAAAGGCGTGTTAAAGTTTCTTCAGGGTTGGCAAAGCACATGTGATATCCCTAGGGTTACAGGCATCTATATGGTGCAGTGAATGTTTACCATCAGATGAACCTTATGCTGTTTGCTATTTTATTTATTTATTAATTAAACACAAATTATATACAAAATAAGTACATTGGATCTCTCACTAAGCGAATCTGTATTGCGGGAGTTCATAAAGTGATTACAAAGTCACGATGTTTTCATGTTTTTTTTTTTTTATTTCTGTGGTAAAAAAAAAAAACATATTTTATTTAGAATTCTTAAAAATTTTCTCTTTGACGTTATTGATGGGAACACAGCCGTGCTCTATGACTCGCAAACATAAACCTTCCAACTAAAACTAAATTGCGTAAAAACTGCCTACACGCGTAATCCTTTGTTGTTTCGTGTGCAAAGAGAAATTATTGTAGCGTGAAAACACTTTTAACAATTCCTGATTTTTTTTATTAATACATTTTAGTTCTTTATCGTATAATCATAAGGTACAATTTAGAACAAATCGTTCCTGTAGCTGGAAATGTGAAAAGGCACTTAGATATGTACATGTAAGTATTTTCCGTCCTAAAACTATTTTGTTCAAATATAAAAGTGAATAGTAACAGCAGTTTTTTACTCAGTTTATCTATTTAAAAAGGTAAAGAGACTAAGCTCATACAGCTGTTATTTTATATCTTGTTTTAATTTTTTTTAAATAATTTCCAAATATACATTTACAATGTTAAATTATTTTCCATTTTTTTTGACATTATGGACGCCACCTTTATTTTAAAATATCATCTACCTGTTTCTATATTTATTAAAATCTTAGATTATATACATAGATAAAGTGTCTCCACACAAATGGTTCGATAACAGGGGGTCAACTTTTTCATACAATTTTTTGTGATAAATAGTCGAATGATTTCTTTATAACTTATATATTTATTTTGTCTTATAATTTCTGCATATTTTGAATGCGTAAAAACTCATTATATTTATTAAATAATTATAGATGCGTCAAGGAACATTATGTGCGTAAGTATGTAGAACATTAATAAAAAACGAGTCAGCTAATTTGACAGCTGACAAAAAGTTGATCCGTATTTAAAACTCGATGCTCTGTCTATATAATCTAATAAATCAATATGTATGTATATGTATATATATAACAATGAGTAGGGATAATATTTATATTATTATATGTATTACATCTCCCATATCTAGAACTAACAAAATTTTTCATCGTGCCTCCTATCAAATTGTTTATAATTACTCCTCTCCATCCAAAGGTTGCCTGGAAGAGATCGCTCTTAGCGATAAGGTCGCCCATTGTTTTCTCATTGTGATTATTTCTTGTAATTATTTATATTTATAATAAGTTTACTATTGTAATCTTTTGGAGGAAACAATAAACAGTATCTATGTCTATGTCTATATGTCTATAAATACATATATAGTATATAGAATCAATAAAACTGTTTATTCTGCACTTTGTATTACCTTATTTAATTCATGGAAACCGCAAACGTAATTTGTACTATTATAATGGTAAAACATTACATCTTGAATTTAGAAATTTGTTTGACTAGACATTTTCCAGTGTAATAGCTAAGTAGGTTTTAAAATGTTTTCTCTCGAGACCTAAAAGAACTTTCACAATGTCATATTATGCTTAAGTACGAATACATTTAAAGAATTCAGTTTTTTTTATATATATATATATATTATTTCAAAAAACAAAGCTCTAATTTAAATGAAGTTGCTAAATTACATTTGGTACTTTTACTAATTTAGAATGGCAAATAAGTTGATAAATTATTGAATGGAAAAAGGGAATCGTCGTCTATATATAGGTATGAATAGCACCATGATAAATATACTGTGACGTCCGTGGTGCTTGGTAGGTTCATGTTTCTGCATTCCTGAGGACTGCAACTTCACTACCATATCTTACTCCTCAAACCAAACACAGTTGACTAGTTAGCAAGCATAACCGCCTTGCGACAGAAAGATGAATGGGACAGAGGTGCCCAAGGAGACGAGTTTTATCCAAAGTTTATTTTTATATCACTGAGGTGGTAAACAAGCATAGAACCCACCAGATGTTTAGCGGTTATCATAGCCCATGAACGCCTGCAATACCAGGAGTAAGACAAGCTCCTTGAAGAAACCTCTTTACCCCTTTTTTGAAGAATCCCATGCTGTAGACTCTTGGAAAAACATACACAGGGACCTTATTCCTTGACCTGAGCGTTCGTGAGAGATAACATCTCTGAAACTGCATTATACGCTACCATCCAGGCTCTAAGATATACAAGTGAACTCCCTGTCGATGGTGAACTGCACGATGGTAAAATATAGCTGTGGGTATCATATTGAACAATTGCTCTGAGCACAGTCCGTTGTTGCGGTATGATCCCGGCATAGAATAGGCCACCACTTCCTTTCCCGTAGGTGTCGTAAGAATCAACTAAGGGAGGGCGAGGGATGGGCAGCAGCGTCCCTCTTAAAACATCTCTGAAGCCTAACTGCTTGCCAACCTGCCTGCCAACTGGCAACTACTGGCAAAACCCCCCAAGGGGGAGACCCATGTTCAACAGTGGACAGTCAAAGGGTGATGATGATGACAAACGTAGTACAAATGGTAGAACATGCAGAGTGAGGCAAAATTTTTTGACCAAAGTCTCAGAGGGAGACTTTTGTACAAAAGTCGATTGCTTGGGTACCTCTGTTACATTCGTGTTTCAACCGTAAAGCAGTTGTGTTTGCATGACTGTGTTTCGGTTTGAAGGGTGTTATGGCGTGAATTTACTTGGTATGGAGGAATACCACCTGAGTCCTCAGGAATGGCAACGTTCATAGGTGCAACAGTATACTCTGTTATGTTCATGGTACTGCTCATGTCTATAGGCGACGGTTACAATTTTCCATCAGGTGGGCCGGCAGCTTGTTTGCCATTCTAAGTTGAATAAAAAAAAAATCTTCATACAATATGAGAATACGTATGACTTAAACAATAAGCGTCGAATATTAATGACAGTATATTTTGCAACGTCGTCGTGAGACAATATTTTTGGTCGCACTTAATTATTTATTTAGGTCAATATTTAAATACAAATGCCTTAATACAATTGTAGGTCAAACGGGTGGTTATTTTAAAACCAACTTAATTACTGATACAAATTGGAATTAATTTTGCTTGATGTTGAAATTAGAATATACGATTATGATTTTCACTGATAAATACTATTAATATACTCGTAAATGTAAGTTTCTAAAGATGTAAGGCTGGGTACAAACAAGCTGACGGTCCACCTGATGGAAAGTGGTAACCGTCGCCTATAGACATGAGTAGTACCATGGACATAACAGAGTATACTGTTTCGCCCATGATACCCCCCATACGTCGCCATTCCTGAGGACTCAGGTGTTATTCCTCCGTACCCAGTAAATTCACTGCCATATCCCACCCTTCAAACCTAAACACAGCCAAACACAACTGCTTCACGGTAGAAACACGAATGGGATAAAGGTGGCCAAGCAAACGACATTTGTACAAAGTCTCCCTCTGGTACAGTAATAAAGTACAATCTATTCAAATTTATTATATCTACGAAACTATGATAAAAACAATTAGAAATAACACAATAGCCCCAATTCACAATTAAAATACGCTTGATTGCGTGCGATTAAATTGTAGACGACAACTGACATAAACAAGCCATTACATTTTATGATGTCAATTTGTGGAAATAAATTTACTACAATGGCAACTCTGATAGCGAGAATGAGAATTCATTTGTAGTTAACTATCTTTTACCAGCGGCTCCGTTCGTATGATCGGGATAAATATCATCATAGTCGTAGAATACCGACGGATCTGACAAATATTGCATATATAGATCCGTCAGTATTCTACGACTATGACGAGATGTCCTCAATCCTATATGGTGCATGTATACTAAACTTCATAGAGATTGATTAAGTCGTTAAGGCGCTAAGAGGTAACAAACAAATTAATTTTAGTAAGGATGTGTTTATGTAATTATCAAGGTAAGTCCTCATTATATTAGTATATAACAAATCTACCTTTAAATATAAACTTGTAAGACATTTTTTTTTAATTTTTAAAATAATGTTTTATCATTAGAATTATGGCTGTACATACGTACACACGCGCACACACACACACACACACACACACACATATATGTGTGTATATATATATATATATATATATATATATATATATATATATATATATATATATATATATATATATTTTCCCTTACCTAGCGACAGCGGGTACGTCGTAACCGCTCTTTATGTTATCAGGACCAACTGGCACAGCAGCTGTGAGCAGCAGACGGGGTTTCTTCACTTCTTGTGCTTCGGCCTCAAACGCTTCGCGGAGTTCTGCGGAAGAAGTTGAAATTTAATAAATACTATGACAATGTATTGTGTAATAAGAAAATGTAACTAATCATTTAATTTATTTAATTTCTAAATTTGTGAAAACTAAAATAATAAAAAAATCGTTAACGAAATACCGTCCTCGAGGATCTGCTAAAGAAGCTATTCGCTTAACGATCGACCTTCTGCCATTTAAAAAACATAAAGTATTCGAATAAAAAATGATCAACTACCTTCATTACTGTAATTTTCTATATATTAAACAAAGATCATCTTTTACAGTTAATGCGAATTTAATAATATGTGAAACTCAGTTATTTGTCTGCACAGAGAGAGGAATTTAGAAAGGTTTCGAAGCCTCGATTTCTGTAGCAAGGACAACGCATCGTAAAATTCGTATAATAGTTCTAAAACGGTTGAACAATAGATTGAATTTGAAATTAAGTACTAAAATAGAAATATAATACTAACTTCTGTATTTACTGTGTAATTTAAATAATTTTCGCCTCAAATATTCATAAATACAGTTTCATTTTTTTTTATACCACTGAGGTGGCAAACAAGCATACGGCCCATCTGATGGTAAGCGGTTACCGTAGCCTATGAACGCCTGCAATACCAAAGGCGTTACGCGCGCGTTGCCGACCCTGAAGAAACCTCTTTACCCCCCTTTTGAAGAACCCCATGCTGTAGTCTCTTGGGAAAACTTCGGCAGGGAGCTCATTCCATAACCTGAGTGTTCGTGGGAGAAAACATCTCTGAAACCGCGTTGTACGCGACCATTTAGGCTGTAAGGTATGAGGAGTATCTTTGTAAATTCTAATACTTTTCATTGATAAATTTGAAAAAAGATGGAAAATGACAATATGGAGCTATATAGAGATTTTTTTATGTAACTTACAATGGCAAACAAGCTGGCGGCTCACCTGATGGATAGTGGTAACCGTCGCCTATAGACATGATCAGTACCATGGACATAACAGAGTATACTCTTTCGCACTATGATACCCCTCCATGCGTTACCATTCCTGAGGACTCAGATGTGACTGTAGTTTATGTGAACTCTTTAATAGACAAATAATCAGTTTATCATCAGGCTGGTCGTATATTTGTTTGTAATATAAACTAGGAGAGAATACTATATAGCATTAAATTCATCTTTTATATCAAACATTTTTTGTAATGTGGTCAATAAAGAGTAAATAAATAAATAAAGAAATAAGTAATAGTATCAAAAATAAATAAATAAATAGTGGTATAAAAAATAAATAAAATCTATAATAACACAAATATGGAAGATGTCTATATATAATCATAAAATGAAAAAGACTTCCGGATGAAGTCGAAACAATTGTCGGAAACGACAGACATAGTATGTTCATAAAATTTCCGTCAAAAAATATATGGAATTTCATGAACTTATAAAACACAATGAGTTCGTTAATTCTCTATTACTTATATATATAATAATCGAAAAAATAATGAACATAAGTTTTAAAAATAAGTATTACTTTATTTAGTTCCATATATTATATATCTCTTCACGAAATAAGGTGATCGTATGATGAAATAAAAGTGAATAACACTAGTCTTGTAGTAGAAAATGGTCTAAGAAAATATCACGATGTAAGGCTAGGTATCTAAGTCTAGAAAGGCTTTAGTATAGTTAAGATACTATCTGTCTATGTAGACGTATCTGAATATCCTTCAAAGAGATAAACCGGGTGCTTTTACCTCTTTGCTCTTCGTACTATATTCTCTTTGTTCGTATTACTAGATCATCGAATAGTAAATGTATTAAATTTATTTTGCTGAACTAGGTTTTATTTTGCGGAATTCCACACCACTGGTTATTTGATTAGAATTATTTTGTTTAATTCCAGTGTAATTATTGTTATTTTGTTTAATTTAATGTTTTTTTTTTAATCGGTGACAATGGAATGGTAACCCCACCCGTGCTATCGGTATACACCGGCGGGGCACCAGTGATGATGATAGGGGAGGATGAAGCAGGTCAGTTAGCCCATCGTGACGAATTCAACAAGAATTGTCCACGATGGTTTCCAGGGGGAACCACATGGAGGTCGACCTAATAGAGCATATTGCTAGCAATGGGGCTGTCAAACTCCATTGCTATCAATCCCTTTCCCCCCTTTAATTTAATGTTGGCAGTCGCATACATAGTTAGCAGAATTAAACAAAATAATTTTAATCAAATAACCAATATTATTCAATTTAAACTTTATACCATTTTTATATTATTATATATATATATATATATATATATATATATATATATATATATATATATATATATATATATATATATATATATATATATATATATATATATATATATATATATTATTTAGATCATTTTTATAGACAACCATATGTTGTGAAAATTTTATCAAAGAGCATGATAAGTTTAATATATTTTAACAAATTTGCTATCGATTTGCTCCTGGATATCTGAGGTTGCAACTAACTGGAAATAGGCAATCCGGATACATTATATAATGCATTATCTAATACATTATATAAAACATCTAATGGTTGCAGAAGTCAACGGTGGGATCTTACGCTATCAATAAATAAAAGATTTCTTTCTGTCAAGCTCTTAATTTTTTAAGATGTATAATAAATAAATTGCCGTGTGATCCCGGCATAGAATGGGCCATGTCTTTTTTTCGAGTGGGTGTCGTAAGAGGCAATTAAGGGTGTTTTGACTGGTGCCCATTTTAAAATATCACCAAACGCCAAAATGTGGTTGCAAACCCGCCAACCAAGCGGGACAATCAATTGCAAAATGGCCAATGGTATAAACTACCGGAAGGAATGGGCTCGTTTTTTATGACAGTCTATAGGGAAGGCTTATGTTCAGCTGTGAACAAACAACAGGTGTTGGTGATGATGACGATGATTACAGTAAAGATTGTCTTTCCCAAAAAAGAATCCAACATCATTTGTGACAAAACCAGTTAGTTTGATCAAAAAACTAAAATAATGAACAAATTACGATATTCCTCTTCTGTATGTATGTTCTTATCATCATTCGATGATGATTCATCAACAGTAATCATAAAAAAAAACCAATTTGATAATATTTCCGTTTAAATTCTTCTTTTTATTAGAAACGTTATACCATCAACGTTACAATCCCTTCGAGCACCGTTATTGAGAGTTCAAATTTAGCGTGAAAAGATTTCTTTAGCCAGTGCTAATCAAAGCTTTATTCACGGGGATATATCAACCGAAATCTTTTTACACACAGCTCTCCTTTAATATACTTTTATGGAGTTTCACAAATTCATGAATGAATATTCGTTGTGAGAAGGTAACATAAATTTTAGTGTATACATATAGGTTTTTTATGTTTATTGCTTAACTGTCACCAGAGGGAGACTGTACAAAAGTCGATTGCTTGGGTACCTCTGTCCCATTCGTGTTTCAACCGTGAAGCAGTTGTGTTTGCATGGCTGTGTCCATCCTTCCACCACTTAGTTGCCTTAGGAAAAGATGGCTCATTCTATGCCGAGACCACAAGATATAGTTAAAAAAGTATTTAATTTTAAAATTAACTTATACGTACTATTTAACATTAATCGCGTCGCAGATAAATTCGAAAGTGTTTAAAATTCGATAACGTTTGAGACATGACCATCAGCGTTGTTAAGTTACAAACGTACTAATGGAAAACAATATCAATTTAGAGGACAATTGACCTGGAGAAATGCTGGCTGAATGCCACAAAAGAACAAATAGCTACTGCATTCACTTCTACTACAGTCTACGTAATATCTTATTTTTAAGACTCACAAAACTTTTTAAATCACACCGTTAAATAGAATCGGTTTATCGTGTGTAAAAACGAATGGGTATTTTAAATTGTTTTGAATTTTGTGATTCTATTATACAATTTAGTGTTCTAACATAACTTTTAATAACACCTTCTGTTTAAGAAATGTTTGTATAGAAATTTTAGTTTTGAAATTAGATACTAGATGGCGTTATAATTATGTACGTGTCGCTACTAAGACTTTCTTATATTTGATTATTTACTCTAAGAGGCACTTTAATAAGTTTCCCTATCATTCCTATTGAAGTGATTGTTTTGTTCTACACCATTGATAGCAGATTTTTGACTCACGATACTTACTTCTCTGTCTTCAATCTCGATAATTTTAATATTTTCTTTCATAATACTTAGAATGGCAATACTGGATCGATATTCCTAATGATTTTTTTTTTATACCACAAAGATGGCAAACAAGCATATAGCCCATCTGATGTTAAACAGTCATTGTAGCCTATGGACGCCTGCAACACTAGGGACGTCATGTGATTTTAAAAAGAATTAGCGAAATCAGTGCTTTCAATTAGTATAAAGTAAGATATTCGATAACGTATGAAATATACGAGCCAATTAAGAACAATTTATATCGGATGTAAATTATTAGATCTGGTTCTAGACTTTCACAAGCATAGACTAAGTAAATAAGATAACAGTTATATGGGTTTTCCGTTGAAAAGCAACGGTATGCATATTTAGAAGATTGAGCTGTTATCGAAGTACCAGCAAACATGCTGACATTTGCGATTTGGATCTAGTTTCTAGGCATTTGAAGCACAACTTTATAACAAGTACGCTGACTGCATAACTTCAAGTAATGACGATAGTAGCGTATTGGTAAAACGCCATAGATATAAATAAATTCTAGATTTACATTGACATGCAAAAGTTACAACTAAAAATGACAAACTTAAATTTTTAACAAAATTTTACTTATGGATGTAAAAATGTATAACGAAAACACTGGATTCACTAGATAGATAGACACATATTATTATATAAAAGTAATAGCTTATAGTGTAACGAATTAAAGTATGTAAGTCGTTAGCTTATAGAACAAACTTGATTAATTGATCGTTTAATGTAAAATGTAATTGTTGAATTGTAATTAATGCAGTTGTGTTTGCATGGCTGTGTTTCGTTTTGAAGGATGGGATATGGCGTGAATTTACAGGGTACAGAGAAATAACAACTGAGTCCTCAGGAATGGCAACGTATAGTATTCTCTGTTATGTCCATGGTACTGCTCATGTCTATAGGCGACGGTTACCACTTTCCATCAGGTGGGCCGTCAGCTTGTTTGCCATTCTAAGTTGTATAAAAAAAATCTACGTGTAAAAAAAAAATATATATAGGCAAAACATAGTTGCCGTCGGAGATATGGTGAGTGCGAAAGCGAACCCATGTCTCCAACATATGGCACCTCGAGGGTATATCGTCTGGTTTTTGGTGGGTACACCCCCGCCTTACGGGGGGATTTCCACAGTATACATTCACCTCCTACAAGGTGTATGGGTCTGCATAAAGCATTTTCCAGACGTTAAAAAAAAGGCAAAACATAGTTGTATCTAAAAATACAAGCAATTAACATTTATGTAATTTATCTCCTTATGTTTTTGCAAAGTAAATAAAAATTATAACAACATTTCAGCAAAATCACTAGTTAAAAATAGTTGCATGAATAATTTATCTTTACAAAATACAGAAAAAAATAATAGCATAAAATTAGGTAAAATGAAATTTGTAAGACTTGTTTTGTGAGAGACAGACTTGAAAAAAAACCAAATACGTTCTATCTTTGCACCGTTTTCAATCTCCGATTGCGTATCTTGAGTTTTTGTATATCGATGATCGTTTTGCTTAATTATGCCTTCGAATTCGATTCTCAGTCGAGTCAATTTAAAACGCTTTGTTTTAAATTTGTAGAATCTAGTTGAGTATTCAGAGCATTGCTTTCAAATTTTCGTCTCGTTTCTTAAACGGTATTTCTAAATTATTACTTAAAGAGATATAATGTTTGTTGTTTTTGTGTAATTTTTCAAAACGAAAATTATAACTATGTTTTGCATTTAACATTAAAGTAAATCATTCTCTTGATAGAAGTTTTACATTTCATGTTCAAAGCAAATCTTTGTTAGTCCAAAACTTTTTAGGATCCTGGAAAAATCGTTAACTCAGATTGCTATAAAGTCATTTAACGATGGAACCGAGAAACTTTATTTTTTGAAAATTCTTAAAAAAAAACATTAAATTAATTTCTTAATTGTTTTCTTGTTAATCTTTGACAGTAAACTTCCAATACTGCACTTTACTAGCGAACGAATCGCTATAAATGGTCAGAAAAATTATGACAAACAAATAGCCAGGTCACGGTGTGTCGAAATAAATAATGTTTTAAGTTCAATAATTCACACGGTGCGCGACCATGGCACACATTGGTTAGCGGGGCCGTCGGACGGATATGTGGGGACAAACTATTGTAGAATATTTTTTCTAATCTAGCCAAGAAATATGACAATTACGAGTCAAAGTCATCGATGGATCTGTACAAAGATATCCCAGCAAGAAAATGGTGGTATAAGGTTATTATTATTCAATATAAGGTTATGTTGAAGGTGTATAAAGGTGATTCAGTTAATTAATTTAGCCCCTTAATTTAAAGCGAGATTTTGCTTCTCTTTGCATCTTCTATCGTGTGTACAATATATTGTGTTCTGAGAAACTTTTCAATAAGATGCAATTGTGGGGAAAAGGGATTGTTAGTCATGGAGACTAAAAATCCCATTGTTAGCAATATACCTAACCAGGTCGACCTCCTCGTCATTCCCCCTGGAAACTATCATGGTTAATTCCTGATGAATTCATCATGATGGGCTAACTGGCCTGTTTTCATTCTCATCTAACTAACACCCTTCACTGGTGCTCCGCCAGCGTATCCCGTTAGCGCAGGCGAAAAAAAAATTATGCAACTATGCAATTAATAAATTTCAATTTAAACCATTGTACCGTTCGCCATCGCTAGGGATTCCATTCTTAAACCTTAGAAGCAGAGTAGTTTTAGAGGTGCTTCCTCCCGCGAACACCTAGGTTGTGGAATGATCTTCCTGCCAAGGCTGTCCTAAAGACAGTATGAGGTTCTTAAAAAAGTGTGTATTAGATTTTCTAAGAGTCGACAATAACCCCGTTTACTTACCATCAGACGGGCCGTATGCATGTTTTCCAGCATAGTTATATAAAAAAAGTTAGGAAATGAATGGTTGTTGTGGGTTATGTTTCCAGATATCCGTTGACTGGATACTCATAATACAAGGTATCCCAGCTTAAAGACCAACTTATTAAGCTACTTACTAAAAAGGGATAAATGAAGGAGAAAAATTATATTATTTTACCCGAGGGAGACTTTGTGCAAAACTCGATTGCTTGGATACCTCTGTTCCATTCGTGTTTCTACCGTGAAGTAGTTGTGTTTGCATGGCTGTGTTTCGGTTTGAAGGGTGGGATATGGCGTGAATTTACAGGGTATAGAGGAATAACACCTGAGTCCTCAGGAATGGCGACGCATGGGGAGTATCATGGGCGAAACAGTATACTCTGTTATGTTTATGGGACTGCTTATGTCTATAGGCGACGGTTACCATTTTCCATCAGGTAGGCCGTCAGCCATGTTTGCCATTCTAAGTTGTATAAAAAAAATATATGTTAATTATATATGACAAGGCATATAATGCCTTTTAATCTAGCATTCTGTTTATACATATCTTTAGTCACTTGTTTGTACAAATGAATAAAATTATGTGTAACTCTATACGATCAGTGAATACATAATCATTACCAATTACACAAGATAAAGGCTGACTAAATTGCATTGTCACGAACATTATATAATCATGTCTTGCAATTCAGAACATACAGTAATAGAAAAATATTTAAAAATAAATCTAAAACGGGTCAAAAATAAATTCCTGAATCATTTAATTTCCTTTATTATAATATGTGTAGCACAAAAGGATAAAATAAAAGACCATCTCACAGATCAACGCAAAGACAAAACTGGTGCATGCAGTAACATGAAAGTTTCCATAGCGATTCTTTGTATAAAATAAGTGAGCCCTAATAAGGGATTTCCTGAAACCACGGAAACGGGAGTTAACGGATTCTGCGTGGGTGAAGTTGTGGGAACAGATAGTAACAATACGCCAAAATATAGATATATTACATCCTGACATTACTTATATAATTTTTGGGCTAATCTAAGATCATATAAATCTCATAACTAACAGAAGGAAAAATTAAAGAGTAGACAGCAGCAAGTTATAAGTTAACCTTCTAAAACAAAATAGGAATGTGGAATAAAAACAAACCCAGTAAAAGACAGAGATTAAAAAACTTATTTAGTCATGTAAAGTTGGACTACATATATGATACTATTCTTAATAGAGCTCTGACATATAGTTTCATTATAGCTAATTTATTTTTACAGTACAAGAATGTATAAGTTTTTTTATATACAACTTAGAATGGCGAACAAGCTGACGGTTCACCTGATGGAAAGTGGTAACCGTCGCCTATAGACATGAGCAGTACCATGGACATAACAGAGTATACTGTTTCGCCCATAATACCCCCCATGCGTTGCTATTCCTGAGGACTCAGATGTTATTCCTCTGTACCCAGTAAATTCACGCCATATCCCACCCTTCAAACCGAAACACAGCCATGCAAACACAGCTGCTTCACGGTTGAAACACGAATGGGACAGAGGTACCCAAGCAATCGACTTTTGTACAAAGTCTCCCTCTGTATAAGTATAGGTAGACTAATCATTTTCATACCTTTATCTGAATTATTTATTTGCTTAATGTATTTTTCTCTTCTTTTCTTATTTGTATGTGCAGTAATTTCTACATTCACTCCAATTCTGATTATATCATCTTTTACACGGTCCACCCATCTCTTTTTAGTTCCTTCTCTCTTCTTATGGTTATCCATATTTATACTTAATGCAGTATATGTATTAGATTGAGTTTCAAAAATGAATATGCCAAAGCGTCCTTCTGTTTAATCATTGCATGACAAGCTTAAAATACCAATTCACATGCACCATTCGTCCGTTTTAAATTTTAAATCGTTGCATTTTTTTAGAATCGATGTAACTCTGAATAAAATGTTATGTATATAACGTTATCTTTTATTGGAATCATTATTTGAAGTTTATTTAGAAGTACAATAATGTTTTACTAATAAACGTGAATAAGAACTACTTGTAAATAAAATAGTTATAAATATTAATGAGTTGAATCTTGACCTTATAGTTAGAAGTGTAGATTCAAGAACTTATCGGACTTATGGGCCAGCCTGAGACCTTTATACATCCGGTATATTTTTAAATTACTTATCTTTGATAGTGTTTCTTGTTGAACTAGCGGAAATTTAGAGAAATAATTCATGGTAGTTTAAGATAATAATAATAATATTAAACTTGCTATCTTGGTGATAGATCGAGCACTTTCCAAGGTATTTTTGGTGGATGCCACCATACCACATGACGACAATCTCGTGAAAACCGAGAAGAAGGGGAATTATCTCGACTTGGCTCACGAGGTAAACGAAATGTGGGGGTTACATCCATCGAAATGATTCTAATCGTTTTGACAGTAAATGGTCTTATCATAACCAGTCTGGAACAATACCTATGATGATTCCGAGGCAGCTTACTCTTAGGAAAGATGCAGAAAGCGATGCTCTTAGATACTGCCTATATAATGCGCCAGTTTTTCACTATAGGGTCCTAAACCCAAGGCCGACTGTGCTTCTGCCGGGATTTAGTTTGCTACCTCCTCTCTTTAAAAGAAGTACTTATTCTTATTATTTTGTTAAAAATAATAAGAATAAGTACCACATAATTACCACATAATAATAATTACCACATATCTTGATAAAATATCACATGTTATGAGAAATCAAGCAACAAACATCTGGAGTGATGTCAAAATCATTGCATCGATTCAGAAAAGGTTCTTTTTTAAGTTAGTCCAGCCGAAAGTCGAATTCGGGACCACATTTGCACAAAGCAACATATTCACCATTACTCCACGGTCGTTGTCAAGAAGACAATATTGAACAATAATAATGGTGTGAATATTCTAATAATAGTGTTAAGGTTTTGAAAATTTAAGTTATGGAATTATTTACGTAAAGCCCATAATGTACAAATATGTAGTTTATAAATCAACATATTCTCTTATATGGTCATGATTCGAAAGACAACTGATTTACGACTTGTATATTTTATGACGTAAATTACAAACCGCCTACCTATTTCACTGTTTGCCCAATGGTTGACTGGTAAAGCATACCATTCAGTATTAAGCCCGCCAAATGTACATATGTAACTACACCGTGCATTATGTTTAATTTTTTTTTATACAACTTAGAATGGCAAACAAGCTGACGGCCCACCTGATGGAAAGTGGTAACCGTCACCTATAGATATGAGCAGTATCATAGACATAACAGAGTGTACTGTTTCGCCCATGATACCCCCCATGCGTTGCCATTCCTGAGAACTCAGGTGTTATTCCTCTGTACCCAGTAAATTCACGCCATATCTCACCTTTCAAACCGAAACACAGCCATGCAAACACAACTGCTTCACGGTTGAAACACGAACGGGACAGAGGTACTACTACTTATTTGACAGTTTTTGTTTTTAATAAATGACGCAAGTGACGACGAAAGCAGGTCAGTTGGCCCATAGTGATGAATTCCACTAGAATTAACCACGACGGTTTCCAGAGGAAACCACGTGATCGACCCAACTGGGTATATTGCTAGCAATGGGACTGGTAGTCCGCATTACTAACAGTCCCTGACCAGGAATTCGGTACGATGGTTTCCAGAGAGGACCACATGGAGGTCGACCTAACCAATAATATGAGCAATATACTCTATATTGCTAGTAATGGAACTGGTAATACGCATTACTCCCTTTCCCCCTCTTATTTGACAGTTTGGAATTTTACCGCCTTCGAAACTAGTTTCAATAGAGTTTATATGTTTCAGAAATGGCATTATTCAGGAAATGCCAATTCTGTATATGTTTTGCATAGCCTTCTGGGAGTCAATTTCATGTAACAATCTGTGTGTGAGGCTTTGTGTGGGGTGCCACTATTAGCGGAGCTTAATAGTTTTTTTTTTTAATCTCAATCTCAAACTCTATTTTAAACTGTAAACACATCTGAATAATTATGAAAATAGTTAACTCTAGATGGTCTACCATGAAATGAAATTCCAAATTTTCGGGCTCGATTTCGCATTTTTGTTCGCATCGAAATCGCACCCAGTAAATGGAGCTTAACGTTTCGTTCATCATAAATCCTATCCTAATAGTCTAGAGGAACGATATTTTAACATTTTTAATAATTTTAAACGGCATGTATTATGTAATTTTAACATAAAATTTCTGTTTCGTCCGTCCCCGAAATTTCGGAAAATATTTCTGGTAAGCCCTCAGATCAGTGCGTTCTATTTCGTAGAATTCAAAAAGCTAACAAATTGAATGCTACTGAAGTTATTAATTGAAATACAGAAATTTAAGAGGTTTTTAAAGTTTCTTTTTACTTCATATTATATCATTATAATAGTTATCTATCTGTAGGCAACGGTTATCACTTTCCATCAGATGAGCCGTCAGCTTGTTTGCCATTCTAAGTTGCATAAAAAAAATAGTTCTTTTATTATCGGTCCAATATTAAAAAGAAATTTGGCGTTGTGTAAAAAACCAATCTTAGTGTAAGAGATACTGATTGGATAGAATGAAGATAAAATACTAGGAGAACATAGATAATAAATAGGTATAGAGGAACCGTACCCTGACAACTGTTCAACGACGTACCAGTATTCGCATAGAGTATAACATTGGAGTTTGTATGTTGAATTTAAATTAAACGTTCAATATTAACCGCTACGTATTTGTAAAGACGAGTTATCTATATATTTTTTATGCAACTTAGAATGGCAAACAAGCTGACGGCCCACCTGATGGAAAGTGGTAATCGTCGCCTATAGACATGAGCAGTACCATGGACATAACAAAGTATATTGTTTCGCCCCATGCGTTGTCATTCTTGAGGAGTAGGGTGTTATTCCTCTTTACCCTGTAAATTCATTGCTATATCCCACCCTTCAAACTGAAATACAGCCATGCAAACACAACTGCTTCACGGTAGAAACACGAATGGGATAGAGGCACCCAAGCAAACGACTCTTGTACAGTCTCCCTCTGTATTATATTTTTACGCTATTTTTTATATCTACAACTTTGTTGTATTAATATATACATCCATATAAAAAAAATAGCATCGCTATATGTGTTGTAAACAGTATTGTACAAACATTTGTAAAAGTCCGAAGGATCTTCCTTCTTCTTTTAAAAAAAAATTGGCAAAAATATTTTTTCTTTTTTCCATACAAACAACTTAGTTATGGGCAAATATTTTTGTATAAAAAGCTGATCCTGATTCATAAAAATGTAGTTTAATAAAAAAAAAAAATTAAAATCCCCGATTAGTTTTTTTTTACTATGTAGGCTATTCCAGTAAGAAAGTTATTTCAGAAATTCGTAAGTGAATAGAAGGAATCAGGTTTCGAGTTAACTAAAGTAATAATAGAAGTTAACTAAAGTAGTAATATAAGAAGTTACCTACGTTATGCAGTTAGGTATCGCATCAGAATAGTTCGTTTCTCTTCAAATCAAGTTAAGCAAGCCAGAAGTTACCAAGTGTCAAAGATCTCCAGCTTATACGAAAATACTGGGCATGGGTAACATCTATTTTATACGATATTGAATATGCATATATTGATTTTCAATAACGGATATCGAATATCTATAATTATAATAAATCTGTAGAGAGGTCAATTCTGTACATGAAATATATTTCCAAAATAACTACTGCTTATGTCTATAGGCGACGGTTACCACTTTCCATCAGGTGGGCCGTCAGCTTGTTTGCCATTCTAAGTTGTATAAAAAAAAAAACCTGATATTTGGTCAATATATAGTTACTGATATATATGTATCGTGCGTACGAATTCCTCGTTTATTCATTTTCACGGTATCCCCACCTCATCTCCGTTTAGGTCATTCCCTAGACCTTCGATACATAAAACTTACTAGACAAAACTAACCAGATTCTAAAAATAACGAAAATGCGAAATTGAATTTATTTGTCCTATTTATAAGGTCACGATTACAATAGTTCCTAAGAGTCGAGACTCTCGAATCTTCTGTCGGTTTTTCACCTTGTTGAAATGTCAAGGACGAACCGGAGGAGTGGTTACTTCCTTTTAGTAAATATATTATTGATTTTAAAGACATCTGCCCTGTTTTTTTTTCTTCTAAAAAATATATGCATAAAAAGCACTAATTATAAAAACTGCAGATAATTATGCAGGTATTTTAATCGAAATAAGATATTTTAAATATTCTTATGTTTGTTACCTGTATGTTTTTTTTTTTTTATTATTTTGTTGGTGTCAGTTTTGTTAATATGTAATCGATGACTTAAGGAAATGTTGTGTACATCTGTAATTGATGTGCAAATATCAATTAAAATTAATGTCTGTATTTACACTGTTGATGTACCTTTTAAAAATAAATAAATAAATAAGACACCTATAAGCTGACATTCAATACGATAAATTTGGAAGCAAATCAAACGTAAAATAAACATTTTCTTTTTACAACACAGTCTGTATTTACACCCACGACACCAGCGGCATTGCAGGTTGAATATACTCTTTTCTTAAAAATAAATAAATATTCCAATAAGAAAGTGTCTTGAAAAATGCACGGTGGAGGACCTATAAAGACATGACATTCAATACGATAAATTTTTGTACGCATGAGCCTCTTTGAAATAAAAAAAAATTCTCTAATATAAAAGATGTATAAATTTATATATATATTTGATGTCTAAATATGTCTAGTAATACATAAGGTTCATAACATACAGTAAAAGAATATCCGATTTTAAGAGTCTACTCTTTTCTGTTGTTTTTAAAAATTAAGTCGAAATTTAAATTTGTCGGATAATATTTAGTATTATCCATAGGTATATAGTAATATAATAAAATCGTAACTGTTCTGTACATGAAAGACATATAAGGAAAACAATTAAACGAGTAGGAGGGCTTTATGAATGCTATAGAAACCAAAACAATGATTACGTACGTTTGTGCACTCTAATCTCAGAAACGGCTTGACCGATTTGAATGCAGTTTTCAATAATGCTTTGCGGTTTATTCCACTTAACATTTAGTGTTTATTTTTTTTCAATTGGTTCATAAATAAAAAGGTTATATCAATCTAAAGAATCACATATAAAATGTTATAAAATAGCCGATCAGTTATTCTTTATGAAGGTATTATGTATGTAATTATCATTTAAGTATATAATACAATATAAAACCTGATTCATGAAGGTTCCAATGGGAATGATATACGAGAATTACATAGTTAGAAGCGGGCAACGCCGCGGGGAACGGCTAGTTTAGAAATATATACCTATTATATACATACTAAATAAAGGATCATCACAATACGTTCGAAATAAGTGTATCCCTAGAACGTTTCCTCTTGACATGTCCACCCTAATTTTATGGCATTTCAAATATCAACACTCAAAAGTTAACCATACGCGTCCACTGCTTGTCGTTCTGTGTAATTTAACTCGCAAACATTTCACTAATGAGCCGCAGGGTTTCGCTCTTCAATGATATCGTAATTACATCGTTGTGATGTAGGACTACTGGGGACAACTGTATTGGAATCGTTCCAGGGTGCTGCCTTGGTGGTGAACTGAGAGAGAGCGATTTTAGGATTGTATAGATTATGAAAACTTTATATGACATTTTTGCTTGAAACATTTTACATCCATTTATTGACCATTAAGTCCCTTAGTCGCCTCTTACAATACCCACGGGAAAAGAAGAGGTAGCCCATTTCACGCCCGGATCACACGGTAAAAATTACAAATAATTTATATGTGGAATGGAAATTTTGTCACAAAGCTTATGTTCGATAGTGTTAGCTATTTTTTTTTTCTCTAATCTTTGTAATATATAACATTCGCCGTGTCGGTCCCGGCATAGAATGGGCCATCTCTTCCTTTCCCGTGGTTATCGTAAAAGGGGAGTAAGGGAGGGTGAGGGATGGGCAGCAGCGTCCCTCTTGAAACTTTTCTAAAAGGTTAACTGGGGTTGTCAACTTGCCTGCCAAGCGTAACAACTACTGGCAAAACTCCTTTTCTGGAGAAGGCTTATGTCCAGCAGTGGACAGTTAAGGGCTGATATGATGATGATGATGATATATATAACATATTTTTTTTCTTTTTTTCAGTCTTACTTATAAATTGGTGGACGCTAAAGTTCAACACTAAGCTCACAACCTACTAATGAGTCTTCTGTATTGTGAACCTCCAACGATCCAGACAAGACGTAATTAAAGGAATATAAGACAAACGACCAGCATTTCTTAAGCTTTATGGTCTCGGACCGTTTCTTGCCAGCGTATTTGAAAACTTGTAAGTTGCCATTTTATTGTATTTATAATAATATATTTTTGTTTTTCCAAAATTTTGAGTATAAATAGAAACCATTAAAAATCAGCACTGTGCACAATGCATTTTTTAGTTTCTTTTTTAATTTTATTAAAAAAGATGTTTTGTTTGTAATTTGAAGTCTGTGTCAGTTCAGTTTTTTTTTTCGTTTGCTTTTTTGCTCCGTTGATTTGCTCTGTATATTTTTTATATAATTATGTTATCTTTCTAAAAACACCGCGTTTCCATACCAGCATACAGTTCTTTCGCCCATAAGCATCTTGTTTAAAAGAACATAACATATAGCTGAGAGAATGTCTTTCTTTTTGCAGTATTTAAAAAGTATTGTATTGTATTGTAAAATCTTTATTGTACATAATTCAAATTAAGCACTGATAAATGATTTAATATACAATGTCGGACTTATACCATAAAGGGATCTCTTACAGTCAAATCCAGCTTATAGGATTGACTATGTAACAAATATTGGAAGTGAAATAAAAGCTTGTAACAAAAAAAAAAAATCACGTATTATTATTTGGTAATAAGTTACACGCCTAACACTTATAACCAAGGGATAACAACTGCTGAAATAAGAACTGTCAATGAAAAATTACCAAAATATGCAATAACGTAATAATAATGGAATTATATGCAAATGCATATGCAAACATGCAAATGTCTAGTTATAACTAGTCACCATTAGTGTAAGGCTATCCAACCGTGAAGTAATGGATTCGTTGTCCCGTTCGACAACTACCTAGGGCTGAAATATAGGGGTGCCTAATTAGGTGCGAAGCGATTTGGTAAAGGGGACAATATTGCCCGGTAGTGCGAACTCAGCGATGTAATCTAGATTACTAGATCGTTAGGAGCGTATATAACGAAGCATGTGCCGGAAATATCTCTCCGTTTAAAAAAAATGGTTTATAAATGATAATAATGTATAATGTTAAGATCCAATATTATTTCTTAACATAAAATATTTTTTTAATGTAAAACCATAAACTAACAATGTAAATTTTATATATGGAAACACTGATCAATGTAGCATTGCAACACGGCGTTCTGTTTCTACGCTCTTCCTTCATCAACTTTCATACTTTACCCTGTGTATTTCTCATTTTTATAAAATAAATAAATTAATTAAAACAATTTCAGCGCATTTCATTCCAACATATAATATAATATAGATAGATAAATAATTTATTTTCATTAATTACAGCACATAAACAGTACAAGACACAAATGCAAAGTGAAAAAAGATAAAAAAAGTTACATGTACAAAAAAAAATCAAAAACAAAATTAGAATGCTTAAAATTAGTAACAATTTTTTTTATGCGTGTGCCACAGTAATACAAAATGGCCACAACTCAGCTTTTTGCTTTGCCCTAAAAAGAGAAAAACACTGATATTCTGTTGTGGCCAAAAGTGAGCCGCGAAATACTACTGAAAAAAAAAATAATAAAAAAAAAAGAAAGAAATATAGATCAAATACATTGTGTGCGTTCGTTATATTCGCTATTTAGAAGAAGGGTAGTCAGAGGTGTCTCTCTACCTAAAACGTTAACTAAATAAATCTGCCTAAAATCTGCCTAAAACGTTAATCATAGAATACGTTGCATACAAAATTTACCAGTAAAACTTTGTATCTACTTAAATTTTTACTTTGGAATTTTTCAAATACTTTTTTGCCAGCACAATTTAAATTTCAGTGATAGCTTAATAATATAAACTGTTGTATGATTAACATTTTAAATCCCTAATAGAGCATTTTTTAAATCGTTTTTAACTGATTTAAATTTTTTTTTATATATATACCCGTTTATGAGTTGTATATATATTTATATATATATATACAACTCATAAACGGGTCAACTTTGTGTCAGCTAATTTTCAAATTAACTGACTCATTTTTTTATCAATATTCTATATATTTACACATGCAATGCATTGATTGTATTTTATTTAAAAACTAAGCTGCTCACCAGTACATTCA
Organism: Galleria mellonella; assembly: GCF_026898425.1. Lineage (NCBI taxonomy): Eukaryota > Metazoa > Arthropoda > Insecta > Lepidoptera > Pyralidae > Galleria > Galleria mellonella. The sequence goes on along the minus strand of NW_026441995.1, from coordinate 2,095,647 downwards.
TAAAAGAAATTAAATTTTACTTTCTCATCAATGCAATGCAATTAAATAGTGTTAAACAATTCCATTATGTCACAAAATAACTGTACAATTAACAAGACAGAAATCTAATTAAAGTGGAAGTAATTAAACTAGTGTACCGCTAACTAATTAAGTTGTTGTGTGAAATGCAAACATCAATAGGAGTTCTCAAGAGACGATTTTAATTCAAATATGTACATATATTATTTGGGACAATTTAATTAAATATATTAGCTATATTAAGTGTAATATTGTAAGCTAATATAAGAATGAGTTATTTTGAGACGATGATTTATAATTCGTTAAAATATTTTATTTTTATTTTATTTAACATATTAGAAATTAGATTTTTTAATGCCTCTTTACTCCCTTTTTGAAGAATCCCATGCCATAGTTTTTTTTTTAAGAAAATCTCAGTAGGAAGCTTATTACATAACCTAAATATCTTTCCTTCTTTTTTTTTCTATTTTTTTTAATCTTTTTTTTACAACCAGTAGTTAGCGTGAAATACGATGATGGAAGGTAGTCGTAGGCATCAAGTCAGTTCAGTTGAATAAATGATCAATACGTCTAAAATGATTAATATAATAAATCGAAACAATTATTTTAGAATCAATAGCATCTTAACTAGAACGAATAGTATTATAGCCCCGTTTTAACAATAAATATGAGGTTATCCATTGCGTTACACCCAATCTATTCTACCTGCATAGGCACGGTTTGTTACGAAAGATGGTAGGTAATAATTCTAAGTCCTTAGTTAGTTTAGCGGTTAAAACACGATTCCAGTTATGTCGTGACGAGACAGTGATGCAACGTGATCTAAGTTTTGATGTTAAAATCTAAAAGACCCTTTATGATTAAGTGATGTTCCTAAAGTATTTATCGATAAGATTAAAAAAATATTAATTAAAATTAACACAATTTTTAATTAATTTACTAATACTAAAAATTCAGGATTCACGTTCTCTTACAAAAGTTACAAACTATTCTAATAAATAATAATAATAATAAAAGCCGAAACTGAGAAAAAGAGAAAAAATCTCGACTTGGCTCGCGAGGTGACCGAAATGTGGGGTGTGGTGGCGTCCACCGAAATCATTTCGATCGTTCTGTCAATGAACGGTCTTACCCTAACTAGTCTGGAACAACATTTCAGGCGGTTCGGATTCCGAAGTGGCTCACTCCCGCGAAAGATGCACAAAGCGGTACTCTTAGATACTGTTCGTATTGTACGCCAGTTTCTCTCCCTGGGGCCCTGAACTCCGGCCAACAGTGCTTCTGCCGGGGGTTAGTTTGCCATCTGGCGTGAATTTACTGGGTACAGAGGAATAACACCTGAATCCTCAGGAATGGCAACGCATGGGGGTATCATGGGCGAAACAGTATACTCTGTTATGTCCATGGTACTGCTCATGTCTATAGGCGACGGCTATCACTTTCCATCAGGTGGACCGTCAGCTTGTTTGCCATTCTAGGTTGTATAAAAAAAAAAATCTCCTCTCCTTTCCTTCAGAGATGTGAATTTTTGTATAAGTTTAAATAATAATGGAATATTTATGTCAATGTTTGTAATTGTCAATACGTAGTAAACACATATTAATACTATTATTACAAAACACAACTAGTTTACAAAAATAAAAATTTTATTTGTAATTTGGATTGAAATGGACGTTACGATTATATTATTTGATCTAAATTCGAAGTGATATCGATTTGATTCCAATCCCATTGTGTCAAAGTTTATCCAGACTTGAATAATGAATCAAACAACTCGAATTATAAATAAAAAATTAATTTACATATAAAATATAAATAAATCAATGTACAATTGAAGATTATGTTCCACAAAAAGAAAAAGACTTCAATCAAGGCAAAACCATTTTTTTTATTTTAAAACTAAACAGCTTAACCGATTTTGATAAAATTTCTATGGAACCAATCTGTAAGTATATCCTTTCAGATAAAAAAGAATTTTCCAAATCGGTTTACAATTGACGGAGTTATGAAGTAACAAACAAAAAAAAATCGAATTGTAAATCTCCTTTTCTTTGAAATCGACTAAAAATGTTATAATTATATACATTGTAACAAGTACCAATAACATATACGAGTATATACCACCAATATAATAATAAATTCTATTCATTAAAATTTAACAACAAAATATTTTATGCGGCCACCGTTCCCGGTGGCGGTGACAGGTGCAATCGAGCACGGCGACCGCTCGGCTGGCGGCACAGTCTATCGATATATCGATAAATTGTATTTTGATATCACACAGCACTATAAAAAATAGAAGTGACTTCATATAAAGTAAAAATACTCAAAAATGCCTACATGATTGAAAGTGATAACATTCGCTTACAAATATTTTTTTTTTATACAACTTAGAATAGCAAACAAACTGACAGCCCACCTGATGGAAAATGGTAACCGTCTCCTATAGACATGAGCAGTATCATGGACATAACAGAGTATATTATTTCTCCTACAGTCCTCAAGAAAGGACGACAAATTTTTTTTTTAATTTTTAGATATATTTTTAACGAATAATATTAGTTTCTCTAGAATTATCAATAAAAGTAAATAAGTATTATAGATGTATAAGATATATATGTTATTTAATAAAATTTCAAACTAAATTAATGCGGTAATATTCTATAACGTCCTTTGATGGGGAAAAAACTATGCCCAGCAGTGGGGCATTTATTAATATTGAAAGACCGGTTTTTCCAAGCAGAAAAGCCTATGACAGTGCGACCTTTCTATTATCATTTGTGGTTGCCCTTTTTTAAATTCGCCAATTCCATCGCCGATGTGGTGCTTCAGGGAATGGAATTATTTATTCCTAACTCTGTGGTACCTGTCGGTGGGAAATCCCAGCCCTGGTATGGAGCCTCTTGTAGAATAGCATCTCGCCTGAAACAGGAGTGCTTCCTAGCCTGGGCCAAAGGTGTGGCATCGCGAGATCCTAACATCAGTGCCCTTAAAAAGAAGTATAACTTTGCCTCTAGGTCCTTCAAAAGAGTTTTGGCCACAGCGAAGTCAGAGCATATTGGTAGAATTGGCAAGAGATTGGCTAGTTTACCTTCGGGATCTCGAGCTTTCTGGTCTCTTGCCAAAGCTGCACAAGGGAATTTCTGTCAGTCATCTTTTCCACCGTTGCGCAGGGAGGATAACTCGTTGGCTCTGAACGCCAAAGAGAAGGCCGATCTCCTTGGATCTCTCTTTGCATCAAACTCGACATTGGATGACGGGGAGAAACTACCGCCGACCATCCCGCGTTGTAGGAGCTCTACGCCGGATGTTAAATTCACGCAAAGATCAGTGCGTAGAGCACTTCTCTCCCTTGAAATCCATAAGTCGAGCGGGCCCGATGGCATTCCTCCAATTGTGCTAAGGACGTGCGCACCAGAGTTGGCTCCGGTTCTTACGCGTCTTTTTCGGCTCTGTTACTCATCAGGTATAGTCCCAAAGTTTTGGAAGACTGCTTTGGTGCATCCGATCCCTAAAAAAGGAGACCGCTCAGATCCAGCTAACTATAGGCCCATAGCTATCACTTCCTTATTCTCGAAAGTCATGGAATCAGTTATTAACCATCAACTGCTCCGGTACCTAGAGGATCGCCAGCTGATCTCAGACCGCCAGTACGGCTTTCGACGGGGACGCTCGGCTGGTGATCTTTTAGTTTATTTAACACACCGATGGGCAGTGGCAATCGAGAATAAGGGAGAGGCCTTAGCTGTTAGTCTGGATATTGCGAAAGCCTTTGATCGGGTGTGGCATAGGGCACTAATCTCAAAACTACCTTCGTTTGGGTTGCCTGCGAGATTGTGCAGTTGGGTCGCCAGCTTTCTTAAGGAACGTAGCATTAAGGTCGTAGTCGACGGAGCATGCTCTGACTTAAAACCTGTGAATGCTGGTGTCCCGCAAGGCTGTGTACTATCTCCAACACTGTTTCTTCTGCATATCAATGATATGTTACAGATCAGTGATATTCATTGTTATGCGGACGACAGTACAGGAGATGCATTATACACCGGTCATGCAAAGATCTCGCGGGCACATACTGATGAGCTCCGGAACAGACTTGTGTCTGAAATCGAAACTTCACTCGATAAAGTTTCGATCTGGGGTGAACGCAATCTTGTTCACTTTAACCCTAAGAAGACACAAGTCTGCGCGTTCACCGCAAAAAAGACACCGTTTGTCGTATCACCTCACTTTCAGGGCACTTCCCTTGATAATAAGTCGAGTCTGGGGATTCTTGGCGTCGATATATCTAGCGACGTCCAGTTTTGCGGTCATCTGGAGGAAAAAGCTAAGATAGCTTCCAAAAAGTTGGGGGTGCTCAATAGGGTGAGACGGTATTTCACGCCAGAAAACCGCCTGAAACTGTATAAAGCTCAAGTGAGGCCACACATGGAATACTGTTCTCACCTGTGGGCAGGAGCGCCACAGTACCAACTCCTTCCGTTAGACCGCATTCAAAGTCGGGCAGCTCGAATTGTTGACGATCGGCGTCTTACTGTCCGGCTCGACCCACTGAAACTGCGTAGAGATGTTGCATCTCTGTGCATCTTCTACCGAATTTATCATGGGGAGTGCTCTGAAGAATTGTTCGGATTGATACCTGCTGCAAATTTTCACCATCGTACAACCCGCCATAAACTAAAATTTCATCCCAACCATCTGGACGAGTGGCGGTCCTCCACCGTGCGTTTTTCAAGGCACTTTCTTCCTCGCACAACCACTCTTTGGAATCAACTTCCAGCAGCAGTATTTCCGAACCGATACGACAACATAACCTTCAAGAAAAGAGCATATTCCTTTTTAAAAGGCCGGCAGCACACCTGCAATGCCGTAGGTGTTGTGGGTGACCATGGGCGGCGGTAGTCACTTACCATCAGGTGAGCCGCATGCTCGTTTGCCCCCTGTGTTGTAAAAAAAAAAAAAAAAAAAAAATTCGCTGCTAATTCCTATCATAAATAGGAATTTTAAAATGTTTTTTAATCCCTCAGGATATAAAGTGTATTTAATTTTAATTTGTTCTAAAGAGAATATATTGTTTACATATATTGAGTGGGCTTCAATCACATAATAATGTCTTACATTAATGAACAATTAATAGGTTATTAACACATTGGTTAGTGGAACAGAATACCTTTTTCGAAAATTTTGAATAATTAAGCACACCTCATAAAGCATTGCGTTAGTGTATTTAATAGAGTTACATTGAAGAATAATTTAAAAGACTTAATTACGATATCTGTTTAACACAACGACTTGATTGACTTTTGCATTAAGCTCTGGTATTCATTAAATGCAGTTTCAAAGATCTATTGAGGAGAACTGTGACCGGTGAACGTTGGGCAATATTTTCGCAATTTTGCAGACCATTCTTGAGACAGATTATTAATAGTTTCTAGTTAATAAATTTGTTCACAACTCCCTTTCTAAAGTTCTAAATACACTCGACTATATTAGCAATTGGCCAGTTTTGTTTGTAAGTTAGTATAATCTATTATAGAGATAGGTTCATCAAATTCTTCATAAGCGTCTTCCATATCCTTATTTATTACAATTTTTGTTTAATAAAACTGCAATTTATTTTGATTTTGTAACTCTGTTTTCTAATTAATAGGGTTTACTTCTATGTTGATTGCGTATTAATTTTGAAGCCGCCATCTTTCTTTGCGTAACAAATCCTTGATATTCGGCATTCTATATTCAAATATTTTTAATCCATTAAATAACAACTCACAGGTTTTTCATTGGTGTGTTTCTGTTATTATTAATTAATTATTTATTTATTACAAAACAAGTGTACAATACAGACTTTTTTGCAAGTTAGAATGACAAAGAAACTGACAGCCCAGCTGATGGAACCGCCGTCTATAGACATAAGCAGTACGATGAGCATAACAGAGTATATTGTTTCGCCCAAGATATCCCACTTGTGTTGCCATTCCTGAGGATTCAAGTGTTATTCCTCTGTACCCTGTAAATTCACTGCCATATCTCACCCTTCAAACCGAAACACAGTCATGCAAACACAACTGCTTCACGTTAGAAATACGAAAAGGACAGAGAATTAATTAAATTAAAAATTAATTAATTTGAATTAAGCAAAAAAAGCATTATCTTAGTCAATAAGAATATTTGAACGTAATATTAGTACATATATATATTTATTGTGTATTTACTTAAATTTTAGTATATAATAAAATATTATGTCATTTCCATTGGTTGTATAGCAGTATTTAGATAGAACACCTGGCTGGTTGGCTAGCGGCCGACATTTGCCAATATTTGGTCGGACCCCAGCATCCCCAGATATTGCAATTCCGACCGAAAGATTACGTTTAAACTGAAATATTTTCAGTGAAATATCAAGACGAGACACCGGCGAAATACCTCATAGTATGTAGGCATTGTGAAATTTAAAAGTTGGAATGACATTGGGTGGGGAGAGGAGGTAAAATAAATGAATGTTATGAATTCATTATAAAAATTCCGTGCCCTAATTTCGACTTAAAAGGAACCGGTGGCCCGTAAGTTGGAATCTTTTTTCAACTGATTTTGGTAAGAAGGAAAGTTCTCAATTCGGTTGTTTGTTTTTGTTGTAATTTATACAAACTCCGATTTTATTATAATTACTATTTGTAAAAGATTTGAATAGGTATTTTGTTTATTTAAATAGATTTTTTGAACAAAAGAAAATATGGTACAAAAGGCGGACTTAATGATAAGTATAAACTATTGAAACTAAAATACATTATCTTGTACATTGTCAATATAGTATATAAAGTATATTAAGCTGCATCAAATATATATATATATATATATATATATATATATATATATATATATATATATATATATATATATATATATATATATATATATATATTTGTTCCGTTTCCTCATATTGTTCTTATTGAGAAGAAAAATGCGCACCCTATTTTTACATCCAAAACTTGTAATAACATATATAAATATTTTTAAATTTATTTTGTTATAGCAAAAGGGTCCCGTATAGTAACAGAATCGTTTTATAAAGGAAAAAAAGAGGAAATTTCTAATTAGTTTTTTGCTTGTATAATAAGTTTACTATTGTAATCTTTTGGAGGAAACAATAAAGAGTATCTATCTATCTATCTACGTATATACGCTGTAAGATATACAAGTATATTTAGAAATAATTTTGTAATTATTTTGATGATTACAAAAATAACAAATATATAACTATTATATTATATATTAATATAAAATTATAATATTAAATATATAACTATTTTTTTATATTTCTTCTTTTATATATACTTTATTGTATACACTTATAATATATACAGAAATATGACAGTGGAGAGCAAATTTACTAAGGAGAGCTTGACGCTGCAAGAGTTCTCTTCCAGCAAATAAATTATGTAAAAAATTTTTTTAGTTAAAGACCTTTGTAGACATAGATATAGATGACGCAAATATGTATTTATTTAACTCTTTATTGCACCGTAAACAAAAATATACTATGACAAGTGAATAATACAAGTGAAATATAGTAACATAAATACAGATTGAAATGTACACATAAAGGTACAAAAGGCGGTCTTATCGCTAGGGCAAATAAAGTGTTTATCTATCTATCTATCTATCTAATTATATTCAAAGTCTTACCTTTAAGTAACAGCACGTAATTCTTCTTATCATCACCGCCCTTCGGGTACTCCCAATCCACGTCCAAACCGTCGAAGTTCCTATCGCGAAGGTAAGGAATTGCAGAGTAGATGAACGTCTGTCGGGCGTACCGCGAAGCTGACATCTCCTTGAATTTCTGGGTACCGAATGACCAGCCACCTGGTATAGAAAACAAATTAAGAATGAGATATGGTAATGATATTATTGGGTACCATAGTTGTCAGAGGAGGCACAGTATGAGGGGTACCATGGGTGTCACAGAATATTCTGTAATTATTTGCCTGAAAATGCCTTGTTTAGAGGTGAAACACATATCGCTTTTAACAAACTACCTAGCAGTACTAGGCTGCAAATCCAAAATCTTGCAGTACAGCAAGATTTTGGATTTTCGTTAAACAGAAATATGTGAATGCTAAAGATTTCAATTTCATACTGTAACTCGTAATATATATATATATATATATATATATATATATATATATATATATATATATATATATATATTGTTGTATATGTAAATAAATGAGATTGTATTTTACATGAAATTCAATTCAATTTATAATAATTTTAATACTTCAAAAGTTAATTCATTTGAATATTTTATAATTACCATTACTAGATGATGATTATCAGTTATGATCACGTCATCTTTATTATATATACTAATATTATAAAGAAAAGATTTGTTTGTTTGTAATAGGTGAACTCGAAAACTATGCAACTGATTTTAAAAATTATATGTATGGCTATATATTATGTTAAAAAATTCTGTCTACCCGTGCGAAGCCGGGCTTAATCGCTAGTAGTAATATAAAAAAAAATCGGAAACTTTGACAAACTCCATTCCATCCACGTGACCCAAGTAAATCGCGCTAAAATAATGAAGGGAAAAATCTATAAAAAACATAATGTCGATATCGCTATTTCACTGTACATAATACAGCGTGTTGCGCCACCATACGTTCTTTTGCTCTTATGAAAATGGGAGCGTTTTTTGTCGGCGTTCCCGTGAAAATAGGTGAAAATGCCGACAACGACGCTTTGTACCGTGGGAAAGCTGCGGGCCGTTCGCACACGTAATAGTGAAGCGACGTAACTGACAAGACATATCGATATCGAGGTTTATATTTTTTTTATGCAACTTAGAATGACAAACAAGCTGACGGCCCACCTGATGGAAAGTGGTAACTGTCGCCTATAAACATGGGCAGTACCATGGACATTAATTAAGAACAAGTAAGTCATTAATTGTATCTTTTTAATCACACGTTATATTTGAAGTTTAAAAATATAATTATAAACAATTATAGAATGATAATGAAGCTAGCAAATTAATTATCCAACTATGTATGATCTGAGGGCATACCATGAAATGTTCTCCAAAATTACATTATATATACCATTTAAAAATATTAAACATGCCAAAATATTGTTCCTTTAAACTTTTATGGTAGGATTTAAGCAAATTTAAATGTTAAGCTCCATTTGCTGAGCTGTATTCGATATGAACTAAAACACGAAATTGAGTACGAAAATTTGGAATTTCATTTTATGGAATTTCATTATCCCCTTGTTTCTATAGATATTAATTAAAATATAACCAATTTTTTTTAAACTATCACAGAATCATTCTCCAAATACAATTAATAGCAGATCGAAATATTCAACAAATTAATCGAAGTTTTATTTGTATTACTATTAGACATCAGTGGACAGTCTCATGGTCGGGTAATTTTTTTATTAGTTTACATTTTTTTTTATTAATTATTATTCTCTCCATTGCTGAATATACCTTCCCCCATAAGGAGGGTTTTGCCAGTAGGTACTACGCAGGCGGGTTGGAAACCGCAGCATGTTTTAGGATGGACGCTGCTGTCCATCCCTCTACCATAAGCTTCTTTAGTCGCCTCTTACGACAACCATGGGAAAGAAAGGGAAGGTTCATTCTATGCCGAGATCACACGGCAATAGTTTTGTTAAAACAGACTATATTCATCAATACATTTTTAATTCAAAAATTTCAAAATTATTATATATAATACTAGCGGCCCGTCCGCACGGGTGGACATTTTTACAAAATTTAAAAAGTGGCTATTATGATATAACGATAATAGTTGGACATATAGTATCGTTAAGTTTTTTGTAGTTATTGATATTTTCTTCAATATTCAATACATACTTTTGTTCTATCACCAATAGTTTCCGCAATGCACGCGACGAAAAATATTTTATAGCATTTTTTACACCTTGAGTTACGTTACTAAAGTTTTAGTGAGGGTATCTAATCTTTTCTAGCAATAAATATAGCCTATGTTACTCAGGGTGAATGTAGCTTTCTAATGGTGAAAGAATTTTTGATATCGGCAAAGTAGTTTTTGAGTTTATTCATTACAAACATACATTCACACAAAAATACAAGTCTTTCCTCTTTATAATATTAGTGTAGATGTAAATAAATAAAAATAAATAGACTAATACTTTTGATTTCATGTAACTACATACAAATAATCAATGTACAAATTATTTAAATGTAAGCCTCATTAAATATAAATAAATTTATATATACGCATATAAATAACGAACGTGTAATTAGCTAATTGCATTGAAGAAAATTAAGATGATATGTTTTAAACCGGCTTTTAGAAAGTTGTTAAACATAGCTATATATTACATAGTACAAATGTTAAAGAGTTCATAGCTTATAACCTACCTATCAAGTGAAGTTTTTATTATTAATTGAAATATTATTAGATTGAGATGGTATTATAAAACTACAATAAATAAAATTGTAATATACTGCTAATTGAAATTTGAAGGTTATAAAAAAAAAGTCCATAAGAAATTTTCACAATCCGCTTTATGTGATGATTTCCATTTAATATTTAAACAAATGAAACCAATTATATAACATCTGCTTTTATGTAATTTATTCAATAGACCCGTTTATATCTTTTACTATCAAATTAATAAACAATTTTTAACGATTAAACCAATTTATTATGACTTATTAATAAATAATAAAGATAATAAAAAAAAAACTATTACTCAAGTTCATAGTTATAGTAGTTTTTAAGATTATTATTGCAAATTGATGTAGTTTTATCGACAATTCTACATTGCATCACTATAACAGTTCAGAAAGTTTGAAATGTTACACAGAATCGAGTTGTAGAGCAAATAAAAAGTAAACTGGCCATTATGTGATTGAATAACAGAACTAAACTTGTGGACCAGAGTAGGCTATGTACTCGTAACATACGAGTATGTATTTTTTTTTTCTTAAAACACGTACAATATATATTAAAGTCTATTATAATTTAGCATTTAGGAAAATCTCGTATGGTTTATCTGTGTATTGTGAGTCACTGGTAGTAATTCCATAAGTAGAAATGTATTACTTAAATTACGGATAGTAGCAAGTTATTATATAAATAAGTGAAGATATAAGATAGAACTTAGAATGGCAAACAAGCTGACGGCCCATCTGATGGAAAGTGGTAACCGTCGCCTATAGACATGAGCAGTACCATGGACATAACAGAGTATACTGTTTCGCTCATGAAACTCCCCATTCGTTGCCATTCCTTAGGACTCAGGTGTTATTCCTCTGTACCCTGTAAATTCACGCCATATCCCACCCTTCAAACCGAAACAGCCTTGCAAACACAACTGCTTTACGGTTGAAACACGAATGGGATAGAGGTGCTCAAGCAAACGACTTTTGTACAGTGTCTCCCTCTGGTAATTCTATAATGATTTCAAAGTATCCACTTACCAATAGCTAACAACGTTTTCAATTTAGGATTAGCCTTTTTCAATTGGTTGATCCTGTCGTACAGTCCAGTTTTGCCGTCTTTTGTTTCGTCGTTGGACTCGAAAGAACTGAGTTTTCCCTTCTTCAGCCAGCCGAAAGCGAAAATAATGTGAGTGCATAGATCAGGCTGGATATCTTCAGGTAGGAATTTACCGATTTTCGTTCTGTACTGGGACCAGTTCGTGTAATAACAGACGACCTGCAAATACAGCATTATTTAATTTATTTGTATTGATAAGATCCATATTTTGTTAACTTTCCATTACTGAATATAGACCTCAGCATATTGGGGGTGTTTGCCAGTAGTTGCCGTGCTTGGCAAGTGGGCTAGCATCCGCAATTAGGCTTTGGTGATATTTTAACAGGGAAGCTGCTGCTCGTCCGTCTAGCATTCATTTAGTCGCCTTAATAAATTCCCTTAGAAAAAAATAATTAAATATAATAGAATAAATAAAAGTTAGTTTTAAATGTTTTATATAATATATCGTGATATAATTATTCAAAAAAGGGATTTTAACGACGTTTAGCTTGTGTTTGCACATTTATTAATTATCTAGACTGTAAGTAACTCAATTTTCGTTTACTACATGTGGTAGCTTTTAATTATCTTATTGTTGTCATATACATTTAATTATTATGTTATTATAACTGTAAGCTACCCTCAAAAATAATGAATATATAAAAATAAATGAATTAAGAAATTTGGAACAACTAAGTTTTATATTTGTAAAGGGAACTAAAGAAATAAATAAATAATTTCATTGTAAATGGTATAAAGCCATTAAATTGTTTTTCAAGCAGTAAATTACTTAAAATAATTATGTTATTACTCATAGACATTGTATATAAATATATTACTATATTCTTCAATATGGCAGAATAAATACTTCATTTTCATTATGTGGGAAAAAAATATATTCCTTAAAAATGTTTAATATTTATAATAGTATTTCGATAAATATAACTTTTTATTTATAATAATATAAAATGTATACATAAAACAGTATTTTGCGGTATATCTTCAAATTAGCTTTAACCATGTCAACAACCCTGTAATTTCAACTCTTCTACATTAAAAATAAGAGCTATAAAGTTTGCAAATAAAACAGCAGGCATTCGTTTTGAAGGCTAACAACTCACTGTGGTCGCGTTCAAAAAGCTTATTCATATCCGTGTTGTACTTTACTGCAGCAAGCGTATGTGGTGACATGTAAAATTAGCAGTTGACACCTATTCTTAAGGGGTTAAAGTCGATAATTGCAATGCGAGCTATTTCTCTAACGACAAACGTAACTCGGCAGAGGTGTACCACAAGGTTCGCTGCTAGGACCACTACCTTTTCCTGGCGTGTCTATCAAAGGGAAATACAGCCTTTCTATACAGATAGCAGGAAACACAACTCACCATTTTTGCTACATCGTTTATTTTGTACAGCCATTAGTCATGAAATGAATACGTTAAAAGAGGTTTTCTCGCCATTTTTTTTTTTTTTTTTTTTTTTTACAACACAGGGGGCAAACGAGCATGCGGCTCACCTGATGGTAAGTGACTACCGCCGCCCATGATCACCCACAACACCAGCGGCATTGCAGGTGTGCTGCCGGCCTTTTAAAAAGGAATATACTCTTTTCTTGAAGGTTATGTTGTCGTATCGGTTCGGAAATACTGCTGCTGGAAGTTGATTCCAAAGAATGGTTGTGCGTGGAAGAAAGTGCCTTGAAAAACGCACGGTGGAAGACCGCCACTCGTCCAGATGATTGGGATGAAACTTTAGTTTGTGGCGGGTTGTACGGTGGTGAAAATCAGCAGCAGGTATCAATCCGAACAATTCCTCAGAACACTCCCCATGATAAATTCGGTAGAAGAACGTACGTTTTGTATGAACGTACTACAGAAAGGCTAGCTTATATCCGAAAGTAAAATCTCTGTTTGCGGATTTAAGATTAAATTTAAAGAGTCCTCTGTACCCGTGACTTCGTTTGCATAAATTAACCTAAATCGTTAAAATTATCGTAAATTAAATGCTATGTGTTATTGGAAAATTAACTAATTTAGTAACTTTTACCCGCGACTTTGTCCTCGTGACCGAAATATGTTTACTTTCTGAGGTAAGAAGCCTATATCCTTCTTCATCCTATATAGTATATGTATACTAAATTCTATAATGACTGGTCAAGCTGTTAAGGCGCTATAAAGTAACAAATAAACAAACAAACTCATATACTCATTTATAATAATAGTAAGAATAAGAGCAATATTCAGTACTAGCAACCCGCTCCGGCTTCGCACGGGTTTTCTTTAGATTGATATAACTTTTTTATTTATGAACCGATTGAAATAAAATAAACACTAAAATATTAAATGGAGCAAACCGCAGCGCATTAGTGGAAACCCCATTCAAATCGGTTAAGCCTTTTCTAAGATTAGAATGCACAAACGTATAGATAAACAGACAAAATTCTAAAAATCATTGTTTTGGATTCTATTGCGTTCATAAAGCTCCCCCTATATTTTTTTTTTTATATATCCTCCATGTACAGACGGCGACTAGTAACGACCTTATTATATGTATTGATAATAACAATTAGACATATAAATCGTAGATAATTTACTTATATATTCATTTAACTTTTATAGCCAAGTTACACATAACAGACACGTAAAGGCGTTAACTACCAGTCAACCAGGAAGCAAGCAAAGAAGATGATTAAACAGAAATTCAAAACAAACCTTATATCCATCTTTATCCCGGTGATCATCAGTAGCAACTGAGTTATCGATGGCAGCTGATGACTTCCTGCTTGCAATAGTGGGCCGGCCACGAATCTTCGGTCTGTTGACGCTGGCAGATATGACCTGATCCGTTGATCTGGATACGCTGGATGTCACTGATGTAGACACTTTGGTGGGTTTCCGTAATCTTCTGCGGACAGCTGAAAGAAATATTTTTTTAAGTGAGGATGTAATGTATAATATAGATAGATAAATCTTCTTTATTATCTCTTCTATAGGATTACAATAGTAAACTTATTATGAATACAAACAATTGGAAGAAAAAAAATACACTAAGAAAACAATGGGGGGTCTTATCGCTAAGAGCGAACTCTTCCAGGCTACTTTTTGGATGGAGAAGAGTATTTATATACAGTTTGACTGGAGGCCCGAAAATGTAGTTTATTGTTTATTTGAAATTATTAATTATATATTAATATATTTAGATAGATATAGAATATACAATGCCGTGTGGTCCCTGCATAGAATGGGCCACCAGTTTCTGTCCTGTGGGTGTTGTAAGAGGCGACTAAGGAAACTTAACAGAACAATTTACAATAATTTCTTTTAAAGTCTCACACGGGTACCTAGAAGGCATTTATATTAGGTTGTGTAATAAAATTCACTAATTGTATTGAAGGTTATTACTAAAATATATTAATAAATCAATCTTACATTCCTCTGTACCTTAGGGTACAGAGGAATAACACCCGAGTCCTCAGGAATGGCAACGCATGGGGAGTATCATGGGCGAAACAGTATACTCTCTTATGTCCATGGTACTGCTCATGTCTATAGGCGACGGTTACCACTTTCCATCAGGTGGGCCGTCAGCTTGTTTGTCTTTCTAAGTTGTATAAAAAAAAAAAACTTGTGGTTATTTTGTGTTACTGTATACATGATGTCAGTTTGTATTGCTTATTTGTTTTTTTTTTTATTTTGTTTGTGCTTTCTTATTTATTTTTCATGTTATGTCTGTATTGAAAAGTAATACATTTATTATATATCTATTAATATAAATATAAGGATGTATTATACCACTTCGTATTTACTCATCACTTCATATTTACTTTTAGACATGCGTAACTGACGTCTGTGTGGAATAAACAATTTCCATTTATGCTCGGAGGTAAGTTTTATTGAAGAGTTTCGAATAACTTTTGTAATTTTCAATACATCGCACAATATTCAATTGTTCAGTTTGTTGGTTGAGTTTCGTCCCGAGTTTGCTGAGTAAGTGCCGTATCTTATATTTACATCAAAATTTACAACCTGCCAATTTCTCTATGTCTTAGCGAGACGAAAGTTTAATAGTCAACGCTTGTAATTTATTATGTGATAAAAAGTGTTTATTTATTTATTTATTTTTATATATATAATAAAAAGTAATAATGCCACTGAAAAATGTTGTAAAATTACTGTACTTTGTAGCGACATATGTAAAAATCTATGTTTAGTAATGAATAACAGATAGTTTTAAACAACTGTAACGATTATGATAGCGATCGTTAAGTTTACTGTTTTTTTTTTATGCAACTTTGAATGGCATACGAGCTGACGGCCCACTTGGTAGAAAGTAGTAACCGTCGTCTATAGACATGAGCAGTACCATGGACATAACAGAGTATACTGTTTCGCCCACGATACCCCACATGCGTTGCCATTGCTAAGGACTCAGGTGTTATTCCTCTGTACCCTGTAAATTCACTGCCATAACTCATTCTTCAAACCGAAACACAGCCATGCAAACACAACTGATTCACGGTTGAAACACGAATGGAACAGTAGTTTAATTACTAGAGTATTATTTATAAAATTTTACAATTGATAACATTAATAAAATTAAATACTCTTTGTTGATAAATACGTCATATTTTTTTTTAATGATCGTAATTAGTTGCACGGACAAGAGGACACTCTTAAATGAAAAAAAAAAAAATGGTACAACACAAATATTCATGGAGTGAAAAATTAATTATATTATATAACAAAACTATGAACAATAGTTAAAAACTAAAAAAAAAAGCCAGTTAATTTCGAGTCGGACTCGCGCAACGAGAGTCCCGTACAAAATCATCAAGTTTTTTAATGATGAAATAACTAAAAAACTATATTCGGATTTTTTCCTTTACTTGTGCTACATGACATTGTTTCTTGCCAAATTACATAATTTTAGATCAATGGGAAGTACCCCTATGGGTTTTGATTCCCTTTGCGAATGTCAAAATATACGATATAAATGGAACATGAACGGCCGTATCTTTTGATTGTCGCGATTTAGAAGCTCGATTTTTTCACTGCATTAAGAGATTGCAAACCTGCGTATATAATATTAATTTCAACTTGATACCTCCACGCGTTCCTAAGAAAAAGGGTCTTAACAGACGGACGGACATCGAAGTAATTTTGTAAGGGTTCCGTTTTTTCTTTGGAGGTACGGAACCCTAAACCATAAAAATATTATAAAAATACACAACAGACACAAGAATCTTAAATACTCATATAAATGAGACGTGGAAAAGTGCGGATAAAGAGTACATACTTTTTTCGTATTGGAATACACAATTGTGTTGACTGATTGCGCAAGAGTGATGTGAACATTGCTAATAAGGTATTAGATAAACCCTATACAAGTAGATAGTTATGCATTATAAGTTAAAAAAGACTACAGTAATTTTTAATTGTTCATTGCGTATGTATGTCACATTATTTCTTCGGCAACATATGCAACAGTTTCAAGTTACAGGAAGCTATGGAGAGAGCTATGCTCGGAGTTTATTTGCGTGATAGAATTCGAAATGAGGATATTTGCAGAAGAACCGAAGTGACTGACATAGCCTGAAGGATATAGTAAACTGAAGTGGCAATGGTCTAGCCAAATATCTGGAAGAACTGACAACCGATGGGGATGAAAGTTTCTTAAGTGACGATCTCGTACAGGTAAAGCAGTATAGGATGACCTATCACTAGGTGGACCGACGACTATAAATACATTGCAGGGAATCAGTAGATGCAGCTGGCTCAGACTCGTCGTGACTGACATAATGCGAAAGATAAGCAAGTTGAAATAATAATGGGCTGGCCAAATAGCTGGAAGAACTTACAACCGACAGGGATGAAAGTTTCTTAAGTGACGGCCCCGTACAAGTAACGCAGTACAGGATGACCTGTCACAAGGTGGATCGACGACCACAAATATATTGCAGGGAGTCAGTAGATGCAGCTGACTCAGACTCGTCGTGACTGATATAATGCGAAAAATAAGTGAGCTGAAGTGATGATCCTGTACAAGTAACGCAGTACAGGATGACCTGTCACTAGGTGGATCGACGACCACAAATACATCGCAGGGAGTCAGTAGATGCAGCTGACTCAGACTCGTCGTTACTGATATAATGTGAAAGATAAGCGAGCTGAATTGATGATCCCGTACAAGTAACGCAGTACAGGATGCCCTGTCACTAGGTGGATCGACGACCACAAATACAGGGAGTCAGTAGATACAGCTGGCTTAGACTCGTCGTGACTGATATACTCGTAATATGAAAGATAAGCAAGCTGAAGTGATGATCCCGTACAAGTAACGCAGTACAGGATGACCTGTCACTAGGTGGATCGACGACCACAAATACAATGCAGGGAGTCAGTGGATGCAAGTAGCTCAGACTCGTTTCCTATGGCAGTCTATGTTAAGCAGTGGACAGAGAATAGCTGATATCATAACGATGATATATTAGCTAGTTTTAAATCAATTTTGATAATTTTTTTAGCAATCAATAAGGAAGATATCTGTGTAGACCCTATATTTTGTTTCATTATGCAACTGTTTTTGCTTGTGAAGTAACACTTTCAATCGGCTTCGAAAAGTAGTCCGTTCTCAGTGTTGTATTTTTGTATGTTTGTTACCTCATAAGTCAGGAATAGATAGATTTAAAAAAATCTTTTTTTTTTCTCTGAATAAATATTATTTATAGATTGAGCCCATAGAGATTTTATTAAAACCAGTTCAGTAGTTGAGTTTTTAATTGAAAATAAGTGATTTTGTTAGAAGTGAAAAAGGTTTTTGTTTTTTCTTTATACAACTTAGAATAGCAAACAAGCTGACGGCCCACCTGATGGAAAGTGGCAACCGTCGACTATAGACATGAGCAGTACCATGGACATAACAGAGTGTACTGTTTCACCCATGACACCTCCCATGCGTTGCCATGGTTTTTGTGAAACACAATTTTAAATTAGTCTTAAGTAAAATCTACATGAAAATTTTACTAGACATTAACATGTAAAGTTTGCCTGGAAGAGATCGCTTTTAGCGATAAGGTCGCCCATTGTTTTCTCATTGTGATTATTTTTTGTAATTGTTTATATATATAATAAGTTTACTATTGTAATCTTTTTGGAGGAAACAATAAAAAGTATCTATCTATCTAGACAGACGAATTTGTAAAAACACATGCCTTGCAAGGGATTTCGCATTTAAAAGCCAATGGTAAACTAATAAACAATATAAACCACATCATCTGTTGACTGTCCACTGTTGGACATAGGTCCTTAGAGTTTTGTCAGTAGTTGCCACGCTTGGCAGGTACGTTGACAACCGCAGTTAGGCTTTGGTGTTGTTTTAAGAGGAACGCTGGCTGCCTATCCCCCATTCATTAAGTTCCCTTAGTCGCCTCTTACGACATCCATGGGAAAGGAACGGGTGGCCTATTCTATGCCAGGGACATTACGGTAAAAGATTATTCTTGATAACACAGGACAGAATGCGGGGAAAGTCGCTGGTGATGGCAAGTTCTTACGTTAAGTATTTCTAAATGTTCCGTCTAAAGCAGACCTACTATTTTCCAATCTGTTCCGTATAATAAACTTCAACACACTCTGAATTTTAAAAGCCCGTGAGGGACGCGTTATAAGTAATAGCTAAATATAAATAATGTCAAGCCAAAATGAACTTTAAAACTCTTGCGTTAAGTATGTTTTAGTTCGAATTACATATATGGAAAAGTAATTTTTTTAAAGCATCCAGACGGAATATTTTTCTATTGTATATATGTATATATTGAACGTCGATTGTGCGTTATTGGATTTCATAATATAGTATGTTTTCATTGTATTCTTCTATTCACTGAGATTTCAGATATTATGTTTATATATATATTTTTTTTTTTATTTATTTAATCGATGTTTCATGTTTTTATGTTTCAAATAAAAAAGAAATATAGAAGTAACTGTTATAGTTGAATTTAAATACAATAATGGATATATTTTCCAAGGAAAAAACAGTGACTTCATTTCTGTTAAATTAATATGGGACCAATACAAGAATAAAGCTTATATATATATACTAGAGGGAGACTGTACAAAAGTCGTTTGCTTGGGTACCTCTGTCCCATACGTGTTTCAACCGTAAAGCAGTTGTGTTTGCATGGCTGTGTTTCGGTTTGAAGCGTGGAATATGGCGTGAATTTATAGGGTACAGAGGAATAACACCACTCAGGTGTTATTCCTCTGTACCCAGTAAATTATTGTCTCAGGAATGGCAACGTATGGGGGTATCATGGGCGAAATAGTATACTCTGTTATGTCCATGGTATTGCTCATGTCTATAGGCGACGGTTACCACTTTCTATTAGGTGGACCGTCAGCTTGTTTGCCATTCTAAGTTGTATAAAAGAAATATATAATCAAATTTAATGACATTTATTAAGATAACGATTTGATTAAAATGATAGGTATAAATTAGATTCACTCTCTTTATTTTAAAGGTATTTTAAATAATATCCTAATTAGCATATTCAACATTATTTCATTCCATTAAGAAATAAAATAACAAATTTTAAATTTCGAATATTATTCTAATTTCAAATTTAATGTAAAGGAAAATAAGTTGAAAAAAACTAATGTAGAATCCAATTTGTAATTTAGACTTCGACAGATTGGTACTTATTAATAAACGCAACATAATAAATGTTTTCAATTCCAAACTGTCTAGAGAAGCCTGAATGTATCATTGAATTGAAATAAATTATCGCATTTATAGTGATTTATATAGATATATCGAGGACTTTTTATTTTATACAACTTATAATGGCAAACAAGGTGACGGCCCACCTGATGGAAAGTGGTAACCGTCACCTATAGACATGAGCAGTACCATGGACATAACAGAGTATACTGTTTCGCCCATGATATCCCCTATGCGCTACCATTCCTGAGGACTCAGATGTTATTCCTCTGTACCCTGTAAATTCACGCCATATCCCACCCTTCAAAGCGAAACACAGCTATGCAAACACAATTGCTTCACGGTAGAAACACGAATAGGACAGAGGTACCCAAGCAATCGACTTTTGTACAAAGTCTCCCTCTGGTAAAGTATTAAGGAGATACTAAAAAATACTAATATTAAGATTTCTTTCTTTCTTTCTTCTTTCTAAAATTAAATATCCTATATTGTATTTTCCCAGGAATAAAAAAAAAATTCAAAGAAGCACTATCACTACTTGGCAATAGGTACATTCTAAGAATAATAACATGGACCACTTAGGGCAATTGTTTGGAATTATATTTGTGAACATCTGTGCATACAGACTTCCCACTCGAGAGCCTTTATTTTTCCTCGATTATTGGGTCTCCAAGCTAAGTGGCCAGCTTATTGCCACTTCACTGCCGATATTTTCCCTTGAGACTGCAGTAAGGGAACCTTCGGAAAAATCTTTAGGGTCGGCAACGGTATATGACACCCCTGGGGTTATTGGCATCCATAGTCTATGGTAACTGTTTAACATCAGACTGGCTATAAATAGATAGATAGATACTCTTTATTGTTTCCTCCAAAAGATTAAAATAGTAAACTTTTTCTAGATATAAAAAATTACAAGAAATAATCACAATAAGAAAACAATGGACGACCTTAGCGCTAAAAGCGATCTCTTCCAGGCAACCTTTGGATGGAAAGGAGTAATTATAAACAGTTTGATTGGAGGCACGATGAAGATCCTATTATTTCTAAATATGGAGATATAATACATGTAATAATGTAAATATATATCCCTACTCACTATATATATATATATATATATATATATATATATATATATATATATATATATATATATATATATATATATATATATATGCATACACATACACACACACACACACATGCATATAAACACCTAAACAAATAAATAAGTATATAAATACTACCAACGTGTATACGTAAAAAATAAAGTTATAAATTTTTATATATCTAAAGAAATAAATATGTTAACCCGACAAATAAACAAATTACAAGGATGACAGTTTACTCATGTTTACTCATATATGTAGGCTATATGTAGGAATTAAACCACTTTCAGTTTTCGTCTTTTCCGTATTTTGTTTTTATATTTCAGAATATCATATAAAAATGTAATATAAAAATATAAAAGAAGGTAGTTGTATTCCTTTCCTGTAGGTGTCGTAAGAGGCGACTAAAGGAACTTAATGATCGGGGGATAGGCAGCAGCGTATCTCTTAAAACATAACCAAAGTCTAAATGCAGTTGTCAACCCGCATGCCAAGCGTGGCGACTATTGGCAAACCCCTGGCTTATGGGAGAAGCCTATCAGTAGTGGACAGTTAACGGCTGACAATATGTATGTTTATTTATTTAACACTTTATTGCGCCAATATTACAGGATTTGTTGAACAATTTTCGATAAGTCTAGTGTAGTACAAAAGGCTATATTAGTGAAATAAAATACAGCAAAATTTTGAAAATATACTTTAGTTCTTTTACTATTACGTAGAGGACTGAGTGATAAAACCGAATATGTATTATCTTGAAGCCTTATCTATATTAAGACACCCATTCTTTTCGCCGCAGTCACGTTTTTTGCTAACGGAATTAATACATCATCGTTCCCTTTGGTTCTTCTTCTATTATCCTTAAGTTTATATCACGCATTGGACCGATAGAATGGGATAGAAGTAAATATAATATCTAGTTATAATAATTGGTCACACTAAACAATTATTTATGTAATTTTTTATCTTTTTGTTATACCACCAAGGTGGTTTATAAGCATACAGCTCGTCTGATGATAAACGGTCACTGTAATCTATGGACGCGTGCAACACTAAAGATGTCACGTTTCACCTGATGGAAAGTGGTAACCGTCGCCTATAGACATGAGCAGTACCATAGATATAACAGAGTATACTGTTTCGCCCATGATACCCCCAATGGGTTGCCATTCCTGAGGACTCAGGTGTTATTCCTCTGTACCCAGTAAATTAACGCCATATGCCGTCTTTTAAACTGAAACACAGCCATGCAAACACAACTGCTTCACGGTTGAGACACGAATGGGATATTGTAGTCTCTAGGAAAAACGTGCGTGAATCACTGTTCATCCTGAAGTTTGACTGATAGAGAAAGCTACTAGCATTAAGTCCGCCTTTTGTATCATATTTTCTTTAGATAAATAAAGTTATTTCAATAAAAGTCAGAAAAACCTTCTAGTCTAAATATTTGGGTTATACTTGTACTAAATTTCCTGGCGAATAGTAGAAGCGTTGAGGCGCCTTTCATAAGGATTGTTATTGTATCACATCTCCATATTTAGAACGAACAGAATTTTTCATCGTGCCTCTCACCAAATTGTTTATAATTACTCCTCTCCATCCAAGGGTTGGCTGGAAGAGATCGTTCTTAGCGATAAGGTCGCCCATTGTTTTCTCATTGTGATTATTTCTTGTAATTGTTTATATTTATAATAAGTTTACTATTGTAATCTTTTGGAGAAAACAATAAAAAGTATTTATCTATCACTTTTATAATTCTGAAGACGTCGAGTTGAAGCTATAAGCACTGTATGTACACGACTGTGGAGACCAGCCGATCATACCCGAAGTACTAGTCCAGTTTTTTCAATCTACTTATACGTCAATTCGTTCTTTCTTTTTTTTATATATATATATATATATATATATATAAAAGAAAGAACATACATGTATGTCAAATTACGTTAAAAAATGTTATTAATTAATAACGATTAACCGCGTCATGAAGTCACTAAATGGTAACATAGAAATAAACACAATTTATCATTCATAATGGGAGCACGAATATTAGTACAGTTTTTCAAGCCTTATCTACATTAAGATTTCCATTCTTTTCCGCAACGTGCTCGCTTTTTTTTCGGGGAAATAAATTGTCGGATTATCAGCAATATATTGTTTGGATGGGTGGGTCATACATATCGGGCCTGTCGCTAAACACGAATCAAGCTGTATTTCAGCAGACTACGACAGGCGGCTGACAAGCGTCATGCGTTTTTGGAGTTGAAGTATCCCATAATTTATTATTGTAGCAATTGCAATGTTGGCAACATTGATATATATACATGCTTCAATATTTGAATGTTGCCTCAAAAAGAATACATTGCTTTTTTTAATTTGACTGTATTTTGGATGAATGTGATATCTTTGGATAGTTATGAAGTGACTATATTTAATTGTAAAGGCTTAATAATTAGTATTTTAAAATTTTTTTTTACCACAAAGGTGGCAAATAAACATACAGTCCGTCTGATGGTAAACGGTCAGTTGATAATCGCAGTTAGACTTTTGATTATGTTTCAAAAGAAACGTTGCTGCCTATCCGTCGACCATGAAAATTTCTTAGTTGTGTCTTACGATACCCACTGGAAAGTATGGAGTGGCTAATTCTACGCCGGGACCACATAGCAACAACAGATGTGATACAATTTTATGAAATATAGCTACTATTTATTAATGTACCTAAAATCTAATTAAAAGTTTTGTTTATGTGTATATCTATATATGTGCATAGGTAGCTCTGTTCCCATTTTTTATTTCTATTGGAAATATGGTATATAGGAGTGAAATTACCAGGTATATATATATATACACGACGACGGTTACCACTTTCATCAGGTGGGTCGTCAGATTGTTTACCATCCCGAGTTGCATTAAATAAAATAATAAATTATGTACTGTATTTTTAAAACCCATATTTTCATATGCATAAATGACAACTGTTTTGATATACGACTTAGTAAATGCATTCCGTTTCTGCTTTCAGGTTGTAACAGAAAACTAATGTTTTGTCCAGTAAAGTTATACACTGAGTTATGGCCTTTTTGTTATGCTGCACCGCGGACATGCACTCGTATTTTTCTCTCTCTATTCTCTGTCTCTCTCTTTCTGTATAGAAAATCTCTATATTCTCTATACTCCCCATTATAACTTGTAGTATTTTTTTCTTTGTTGGGTGAAATTGGTATAGTAACCCCGCCTGCGCTAATGGGATACGCTGGCGGAGCATCAGTAAAGGGTGATAGATGAGAATGAAAACAGGCCAGTTAGCCTATCATGATGAATTAATTCATCAGGAATTAACCATAATAGTTTCCAGGGGGAACCGCGAGGAGGTCGACCTGGTTGGGTGTATTGCTAGCAAAGGGATTCTTAGTCTCCATTACTAACAATCCCTTTCCCCCCAGCTTGTAATATTAGATCCATATTTGAATGAAAGTATCTATTTTGATCAATAAAAAATGAAAACCTGTAAATACTGATTCTATTGTACGTGGAACAAAGCTGAAACTATTTTTAAGGTAGAAAAGTACCTTCAATTGCTACCCAATTAAGGTATATCACCAAGGGTGGGATAGGGCGTGAATTTACTGGGTACAGAGAAATAACACCTGAGTCCTCAGGAATGGCAACGCATGGGCGGTATCATGGGCGAAACAGTATACTCTGTTATGTCCATAGTACTGTTCATGTCTATAGGCGATGGTTAACACTTTCTATCAGGTGGGCCGTCAGCATGTTTGCCGTTCTAAGTTATATAATATATATCATATATATACTTTTTGTTTCAATCACTTTGTCACTAGGAATAATGAAGTACTTATAAAAGCGTTACTATGCAATTTGGAATTAATTAAATTTATTTCACTTTAGTTGTAGCAAAACCACACATTTTAATTTTAAAACCAAACTAATAAACGGATTTTGATAAAATTTCTATGGGACCAAATCGTAACTATATCCTTTTAGATTAAAAAAAAAATTCCAAATCGGTTTACGACTGACAAAGTTGTGATATAACAAACATAAAACATAAAAACAACTGAGTTGAGAGAACTTACTTCTTTTGAAGTCGGTTAAAATCAGAACAGTCTTGAAGCCTCATTATATATTTGTACCGTGTAATTTTATAGCCATATCCTATTCTTCAAATCGAGCTATGCTAGGTCAGCTGCTTAGTGGTAAACACGAATGGGTCAGTGGTACCATTCTTCTACTGGTACGTACTTCCTAGTCTGGTACTGAGCACTTTTTTTTATACAACTTAAAATGGCAAACAAGCTGACGGTCCACCTGATGGAAAGTGATAACTGTCGCCTATAGACATGAGCAGTACCATGGACATAACAGAATATACTGTTTCGCCCATGATACCCCCCATGCGTTGCCATTCCTGAGGACTCAGGTGTTATTCCTTTTGTACCCAGTAAATTCACGCCATATCCCCACCCTTCAAACCGAAACACAGCCATGCAAACACAACTGCTTCACGGTTGAAACACGAATGGGACAGAGGTACCCAAGCAATCGACTTTTGTACAAAGCCTCCCTCTGGTGAAAAACTTACATGTAGAATGTGATGTGGGTGCAATGACGGCAACGATCAGCACAACGGTGATTGTCCACCGAAGCAATCTTGGTGGTAACTGTAACAATGGACAAACATATGTTAGGGATTTATTTATTGCACCAAAAACAAAAATATACAATGATAATTAGAAAATTCTAAAAAAGTACAGTTGGTAACAGTAAAATACAGATAAAAATATAGGACATAAAAGTACAAAAAGTCTCATCGCTAGGGCAGCTTCTTATAGACAACTTTTGGTTATAGGAAATAAATAGAAGTGGGTAGTTTTTTTTTATAAGTGAAAATGGAATATTAACCCCGCCTGCGCTAACGGGATACGCTGGCGGGGCACCAGTGAAGGTTAATCGATGAGAATGAAAACAGGCCAGTTAGCCCATCATGATAAATTCATTAGAAATTAACCGTGATAGTTTCCAGGGGTAACCGTGGGGAGGTCGACCTGGTTGGGTATATTGCTAGCAATGGGACTTTTAGTCTTCATTACTAGCAATCCCTTTCCCCCCAGAAGTGGGTAGTTAGCGCAGGAGTGAATTAATATTTTTTTCTTGTATAAAATACAAAACATATATTACGTAAAAATATCAAATACATATGATTTAGTAACTTACATATTCAATAAGTGTAAAAACTAGTAATAAATAAATGTTATACTCGTATGTTAATTCGTGACGATTTGCAATATAATTTCTCCGATATACTGGGCAATAAATTTACATTTTTTTTTATACAACTTAGAATGGCAAACAAGCTGATGGCCCACCTGATAGTAAGTGGTAACCGTCGCCTATAGACATGAGCAGTACCATGGACATAACAGAGTATACTGTTTCCAAGAGGTATCCAAGCAATCGACTTTTGTACAAAGTCTCCCTTTGGTATAGATAAATGGCTTATTCATAAAAAATGTGATACAAATAGGCTGTCACAGTTTCTTTACATACTACGTTACTACTAACACTAAATACAGAATCGGAAAATATATGTATTATTATATTAGACAATCTGGTATCTGCGGTTCTATTGAATAAATCCAATAGATTAATTCCTGTAACCCATCAAAGCGTAAGTTCATGAATAATACATACAAATATAACGATAGCTTATTTCGGGGACCGAATCGAATCGCGCGACCTATTAATCTAGATTTTGTATTCGACTTAGAATAATGACGTCTCTTCAGAAAGATTCTATGGTATATATAGAATCTAGGCAGCACACCTGCAATACCGTAGGTGTTGTGGGTGACCATCGGCGGCGGTAGTCACTTACTATCAGATGAGCCGCATGATCGTTTGCCCCAATTTTAATAATTGTAAAATAAATTTGGAACAAAAAAACAATATTATGTAATAGAATAACTTAAACGACATGACGATTTTAAAGATATGCTTTAGAAGAAAAAATAGAAGATAAAAGAGGAAAAGAAAGACTGAGAAATAAGTACATACTAACAAATAGAAGAAAGACTAAGATAACATGTTGTACAGGGAGGTTAAAAATATGGCCTAAAACAGAACTGGCTGAAAAGAATGTATGAATTAGATGCCCCGACAAGAGGAAACTCTTAAATCAATTAAAAAAAAAACTATATAGAACTGTCTGTCTACAACGATATTCAATTTTTTCCCCGCATAATTACCTCTCTGTTTTGCTAAAGGTTGACAGGGAGAGAATGTTATTATATTATTATTTTTAAAGTTATATATTATATCAATAAGTCCGCCTTTTGTACTAAATATTTTTTAGTAAAGTGGTCAATTAATTTATTTTATTTATTTATTTAAATACAAAAATTCACAGCTCTTAAAAAATCCCTTAAAACTTTAAAAATTCACATTTTTTATACCACTGAGGTGGCAAACAAGCATACGGCCCACCTGACGGTAAGTAGTTACCGTAGCCTATGAACACCTGCAATACCAGAGGTATTACGTGCGCGTTGCCGACCCTGAAACATCTAAGTCTACATGCTAAGTCTCTTATAAATACAGTCAATAACAGATTTTAATTATATAAAAAAAAAAAGTTATATAAATAGCTGCAATATAACCCAGCAATCAGCATCTTATTGGGATAAAAATTATCCTTTTTTTCAGCAAATAATATACATATGTATACAAAATTTAATTTATAAATAACCGTCTAATTAATTTTATTTAAAATCGATTGAACGATTACTGTGGTAGGTTATAATTGTAACTGGAGACTAATACTGGAGTAAATCCTATAGATGGATGGTTTCCAGAGGAAACCGCGTGGAGGTCGATCTGTATATTGTTAGTATGAGTTTGGTAGATCCCATTACTAGGAATCTCTTTTCCTACTACTTTACTATTACTGTTGTTAGTATCACTAACATAAATTTTATTTTAATTGAATAAGTCCCTTATATATTTGTTTTTCATATAAAATACTGACCAGTATCTTATATGAAAGCATAAAATTATTTATCGTGCCTTTGTCATACTTCTGTTACATTTTTCCCTTCTCTCCTCCGCGCCATTTCCATAATGGCCGCCCTTGAACGGAATTACCGGATACAACCGGAAAATGTCGGTTCAGTCTAGATTGTTTCGTTCAAAAATCGGATTTATATTATATTTAATTTTAAATA
Organism: Galleria mellonella; assembly: GCF_026898425.1. NCBI lineage: Eukaryota > Metazoa > Arthropoda > Insecta > Lepidoptera > Pyralidae > Galleria > Galleria mellonella. The sequence continues at coordinate 2,067,030 of NW_026441995.1, read as the reverse complement.
TAAAATAATATTTTCTTGAAAATTGTTTACAAATAATCTTTTACTACGAAAAATTATTCTGTCGATGTAAATGTATAATTTTTTTTAACAAATCATATTATTTCGCTTGAGTAAATTAATATACGTTAATGTAATTTTGATAACTGGTTATTTGAACAGAATTATTATGTTTAATTTCGCTACTCTTTATATCCGTGCGACTGTCAACACTAGAAGATATTAGAAGAAACTTCGAACGATCATTTCCGCATTTTCGCAGTTTGGGCACTGAATGGCTAACATTGTGCTTCGATCAGCGATTTATTAATTTACCGTAGAGGTGAAACTGAAGTCGCAAGACGTGGGTGGACGGAATGGCAGTCGGAGATTGGTGGTAGGCCACCAATCTCCGAAATATGGAAGGTTGTAGAACTTCTGGTAATAATAATAATAAATAACACACGTCTTCGAGTACTGGCGGTTGCGCAAAATAACACTTAGTTCAGGAAAACACTTTGATAATTATTTTTGCCATAGATAAAGTTTATTTTTACTTCCATGTTGAAAATAATATATTAATATAATACTCTCCAATTATCTTTCCCCTCTCGTACTGGTTACGCCTCAAACTCTTTTCTCCTACATTCTTCACGACTCCGAAACGCGCTTCTTGATGCCATTAAGAGATTACCGACTAAACCGTCTTTCAAAAAAAGCGTTCACGCTCACTTTTTATTTTTATCCGAGCAATAAGTGCTTTATATTATTCCCAAATTCGTGTATAATATAGTATATATCATATATGTGTAAGTATATTTGTTATTCATATATATTTATTCGTTTATATATGTAATTTTAGTGTGTATGTATATCAATAATTAGTAGTACCGCATTCGAGTATTCTGACACTTCCCTATGGTTGACTGGGAGAGAATGCTTTTAGCATTAAGTCCGCCATGTACACATATTTGTACTAATGAATAAATAAATAAAATACGTGTTGCATTTTTTTTTATTAAAATATTAATTGTCTAGGTTTTAATAACTGAGCGATACGATGTAATTATTATGTGTATTTATATGCGTCAAATAATACCCATAAAACTCAACAATCAATATAAATAACAACCGTTAACTTTCCATTACTGAAAATAGGTCTCCTTCTATTAAGGGATTTTGCCAGTTGTTGCCCCGCTTGGTAGGTAGGTTACCAATCGCAGTTAAGCTTTGGTAACTTTTTAAGAGGGACGCGGCTGCATATCCCTCGACCATTGCGTTTTTTTTTTTTTTGATGAGTGAAAATGGTATGGTAACCCCGCCTGCGCTAACGGGATACGCTGGCGGAGTACCATTGAAGGGTGATAGATGAGAATGAAAACAGGCCAGTTAGCCCATCATGATGAATTCATCAGGAATTAACCATGATAGTTTCCAGGGGGAACCGCGTGGAGGTCGACCTGGTTGGGTATATTGTTAGCAATGGGATTCTCAGTCTCCATTACTAACAATCCCTTTCCCCCCCGACCATTGCGTTTAGTCGCCTCTCACGACACACACGGGAAAGGAAGGTTTTTTTTTATGGTTGATAATAGAATAGTAATCCCACCTGCGCTATCGGTATACACCGGTGGGGCCCCAGTGAAGGATGATAGGTGAGTATGAAGCAGGTCAGTTAGCCCATCGTGACGAACTCAACAAGAATTCGTTCACAATGGTTTCCAGGGGGAACCATGTGGAGGTCGATCTAATAAGGCATATTGCTAGCAATAGGGCTGTCAAACTCCATTGCTAACAATCCCTTTCCCCCCATACGCTCAGGTTATAGAATGAACTCCCTATAAAGGTTTTCAGAGGAGAATACAGCATGGGGTTCTTCAAAAAAGGGGTAGAGATTGCTTCAGGGTCTGTAATATGCGCGTAATGCACCTAGTAACCGATTACCATTAAGTGGGTCGTAAGCTTGTTTGTCACCTCACTGGTGTAAAAAAAATATATATAAAATAAAATATATTTTTGTTGATAAAATGGTTCTCTTATCTAATATAACGAAATTTTAGGTAAAGTTTAAAAAGAAAGTTTTAGGAAAGGAAAATAAGATTTTTAATTTTTTAGTCCAAACAATATCTTTTGTAAATATTCTTTATGTGTACTGTGAATTTGTGTTATTTTTTTTTTTTTCTTTTAATCAGTACCCCTTATTGTAGTCTGGATAATAGTGATTTTAAATTAAAAGCGCCTGCAGCGATGTCCTTATTTGACGCTTAATTCCAGACCGAGGCTTGTCAACTAGACAATATTGTGCAATTCACGAGCAATTCACTAAATAGGATTAATGGTTTTACTGTATTACGGGTACTTTTATGTTTTTTTTTTTCATTCGATTTAAAAAATATTTTTTATACGTCTCTCAATGTATTGTATTTTTACATGTATGTATATTTAATTTTGATAAAAAAAATTTAAATGAGTATTATTTGACCAAACTTGAGAGATAAGAATGTTTCAATCAATTTAGGTCATCTTTACCTTCCTAGGAGACGGAGCTCTTAGCCCCGGTATCAACTCTGCGGGCAACTACCCTCGGGTCACTGTGGTCTTGTTTCTTCTTATCTTCACTTTTATAGGTGGTATGGAGTGGAGCCCCGTCTTCTCTCTTGTAATGATAAGTATTTTTTGAAATGCTAATAAGAAAAAGTGTAGCCTATAAATAGCGGTAGAGAGCAAAACGTTTGCCAGTACATGTACTTATTTTATAATTTCCAACTTTAATATTTGTCTAAGCACCTCGAGTAAATAATCCATTCATTGCGTAGCGATTGGATTCTTATAGCTGGTTAATAATGTATGATTCGTCAACGAATGCATTCAAGCGTTACAAGTAACTACTACATGGGCCATGGTCGCATGAACTATTACGTAATAAAAAAAAAATTATAACTCTTAAGTTGTCTATGAACGTTACGATTTAGTTTAGAAACAGTAGGGCGATCACATTGATTTCTTTTCATATGAACCTACTTGTCGGTAAGATTGGGCCGATCGGGTCGAACTCTTTTTATATGAACCTACTTGTCAGTAAGACCAATTGGGTTTATCTCGTTTCATATGAACCTTTTTGATCTACATTGACATATAAGTATAGAAACTTTGTCGTATGAGCCGTTAAGTGTTTATTGCTAAACATAAGCCTCCCCTTATGGGGAGTTTTGCAAGACGCCATAACTAAGCTTATTTCCAATTTATCTTTACAGAGAGTCCACTATGTTATAACATAAACAGACTTCATCACTGTTTCAGTCTGCAGTGATAAGTGGGAAAATAAATTCTTTAAAACTTTATTTCCTTTATTAAATTTTATCTTTCTTAGTAAATTTAAATACATATTTTCTATTATTATATTAATATTTTATAATCTTTACATTAAAAATATTTATATTAATTTGAAATAGTTCAACTGATAACTGGAAACACATTACTACATGGTTATATATATCAATTAAATTTTGAGGATACAATATAGAAGTATAATTATTCAATTATTGTATAAATAGCAACTTGCTGAATAGTATGTTAGTAACGTAAATATTTTTTATAAATTGTTTAAGTTTTATATAGTATAAAACAAAGTCGCTGTTGCTGTCTGTCCGTCCCTATGTATGCTTAAATCTCTGAAACTACGCAACGGATTTTGAAGCGGTTTTTTTTTTATTATATAGTGTGATTCAAGAGGTTTATACGGTTTACATGTATAATACATCCATAATATTGTAGAGAAACATAGAGATAAATTTAGAGGTTTCTAATGTGATGTCGTAAATGAACACATTTTTGTGCTTACATTGCAAACTTTAAAATGGAAGCAAGATGTAAGGTAGTAAGCATTAATAATTTAAAAAGAATTAAGAAATCGGTTTAGAATTGGCCACGTAATCACGTAATATAATGGCGAAGTAAAATTCAGACAAATTGAGTACCTCTTACTTTTGAATTTTATTCAAAAATACTATGTATTCTTATAACCTTTACTATCTATGTATGCTGTTTTAGTAGTATTTGTTAGTCACTACCGGGTTCAATGTACCCATAAACACTTAATAACATTAACAGTGTTCTATGTCGTTCGCCAATTGAGACCATATTGTTGTTTATATGCAATTCAAAATGGCACATAAGCTTTTTTTCATCGTGAAAAGACTTTTTTTTTATACAACTTAGAATGGCAAACAAGCTGACGGTCCACCTGATGGAAAGTGATAACCATTGCCTATAGACATGAGCAGTACCATAGACATAACAGAGTATACTGTTTCGTTCATGATACCCCCCATGCGTTGCCATTCCTGAAGACTCAGGTGTTATTCCTTTATAACATAAAAATTCACTGCCACATCCCACCCTTCAAACCGAAACACAGCCATGCAAACACAACTGCTTTACGGCAGAAACACGAATGCGACAGAGGTTCCCAAGCAAACGACTTTTGTACAAAGTTTCCCTCTGGTAATCTCCCTTGTTTATATAGGCTTGGTATATTTTATATAACAAAATAAACATAAGTTTTTTTAAATAACATATATAATTGCTTATATAATTACATCTAATATATTGAAGACGATTGATAGTTTGGGCACGCGTGCTGTAACAGCATCTACTAACTACGCTTTCTTTCCTTAATGGGATCGCGGTACACTATAATTTTTCACGCGAGTACATTTTTGTTTCACTAATACAGTTTGAATTATTGGTTACACATATTTTCACTTTATTTTAATAACATCCGTAGAAAAGCGAAGTTTCTTTTTCTATACGTATAACAAGTTAAGTGGCCATTTCACTCGACAGTAAGTTGAAAATTTCTTTCTAATTTAGGTATAGTCCATTGAGATCATGATTTTTAAATATTTTTTTTTATACAACTTAGAATGGCAAACAAGCTGACGGTCCACCTAATGGAAAGTGATAACCGTCGCCTATAGACATGAGTAGTATAATGGACATAACAGAGTATACTGTTTCGCCCATGATACCACCATGCGTTGCCATTCCTGAGGATTCAGTTGTTATTCCTCTGTACCCAGTAAATTCACGCCATATTCTACCCTTCAAACCGAAACACAGCCATGCAAACACAACTGCCTCACGGTCGAAACACGAATGGGACAGAGGTACCCAAGCAATCGACTTTTGTACAAAGTCTACTTCTGGTATAAATAATGAACATTATAGATAATTAATAAGTGCAATAATAATAATAATATGTGTATATATATATATATATGCACTTTTTAAAAATCATATCCCTCCTACTATGTTATATGAGACTACATAGTAGATCACAAAATGAATTATCAAGATCGGTTTATACCTGGCAACGCAATCATGTAACGTAGACACAAAAACAAAGACGAGAATCTCTTCTTTTTAAAATTCCAAAGAATATTATAAAAAAACAAAATAAAATATATTTAGATTAATTTTATTTCATCTATGTAAAACCAGTTTCGCCTGTTAATTGATGCATTCTAAATAAGTATATTGTATATACATGTAAGAGGATGACCACTGACTATTCTAGAAACTTGTTTTCCTTAAAATGGTGCTGATAGCTAAATTAAGATGATGTTACTCCAGCGACTAGTCCCATGTAGTCATTTTACAACAACTGTGTAAAACATATATTTTTTAATACTTTTTTTTAATGAGTCTTCTTATGGCAAACAACGTGAAAGTGGTAACTATGGTCAATAAACATGAACATCAATGGTCTACGGAATACGCTACTATGTTCATGATATCCCACATGTAATAAATTACATTTGTAATAAAAAAATGTTATAAACTAGTCATTTTATAATTACCTACATATTTTATTTATATTTTTAAAAAAATATTCAATGTTATTTAATTTTCCTACATCAATTTATAAAAAATTATTTCACAATATACTACAGGTATTATTTAATTGATATGAGAGTCAGCACTGTCTTTATATTGAGAAAATGCAAAATGAATCTATGCTACCACTTAGAAGTCTTAATATTAAAATAAATTAACATTTATAGTATTATATACGTATTTATAATATGACTGTCCAAAATATCAAAACCGATATGTATCATAAAAGCCCTTGTTACTTTGTAGTGCAAAATTTTCAAATTCAATGAATCGATTGCACAGATTTCATACAAACTTTTTTGTTCCAAGTGACGTGGATCTAAGAAACAATTCATTAAAAAGGCGGGAATACTTTTAACTTTTTCATTTTAATGTAACTTTTTTGCTAAATGGGAAGGCAAAGCTAATTAAAAAAGTTTTTTTTATTTTAATGACAGTAAGTACAGAGTAATTTAAAACAATAAAAATATTCCTACAACGTATTAAAAATTTTATTACTTCAATATTTTTACTGTTAGATCCCAGGAATTTATAACATAGTTATGTTTTATTTATACGTTAAAATTGCAGCTAGAGCATAGCTCATGTTATTGTGAACAGACCAGTGTCCGAAGCAAGGCCAAATGAAAGGAAAAGGCGCCGACGGGCACAGAGTACGCTGGAATGCAGAGAACGCAGCGATTGTGACGACAAAACAACGGAAACTGTCAATATAATTTGTAACTGATTAAATAATAGGATATAAAACATAATGTTACCCTAGTTTATCCTATCAAGTATACCAAACATTAATGTCTTACATATATACAAACACTCCTATTTCAGAATAATGTAGTAATTAACTATCATTTTAATTGGTCACTATACTCATAAGTATTTGTCTTTTAAAAATCAAACCACGACAGTTTAATCAATTAATTTTTTTTTATATGTACTACTGTAAAATCAGAAGAAAGGATATTACTATTTATTTCAGCTTCACTCCGAGGTTGACCTACTAATTTTGGATTTGATAAGAACCGACATAATAATATACAGAATGATTCCAAACTATTATTCAGCCAAAAGAATATTGTTTGATACCCTTTATGAAACTATAATAATGATATATAATATTGGATGAATTTTGCCAATATTGATTAGATATTAGATTATGCTATTAATAGTTATATCACACAGCGCCATCTAGTTACGAATTAAGCACAACTTGTATTACGAATATTAGACAATTGTATATACTTACTTTTTTCTAAGTACTTTTACGTACTTACACCGAAGAAAAAAATATGTCATAGTATAATTAAAAATAAATAAATATTCACTGTGTACTTTCTCAAAATGTAATAGGTATAATAATAAATTCCATTCTTCGTACAGTAAACAATCAAATCATAGGAAAAGGTCGAGTGACACAAATTATGTAGGCGTGACTATATGGGCATACAGTTGTCATATAAATGTCATATAAATACCTACTCAGTATTCAGTATTGTAAATAACTTGTTTGATTTTATTATACTAATATTATAAATGTGAAAGTGGGTTTGTTTGTTTGTTATTTTATAGCGTTTTAACGGCTCAAGCAATCGTCATTATATTTAGTATACACGTACTATTTGAAATGCAGAAGGAAATAGGCTTAGAATTAATATTGATTGACGAAAAAATTGGTAAAAAATTATTGAAAATTAGTAACCTACCTCCTCACTGGGATATATACCCGGTGAAGCGAACAAAGTCGCGGGTAAAAGCTAGTGTAATACATATTTCAACAATGAATAGAAAACAATTTCTACTTCCTAATAGAATGTGGTAACCATCGCCTATAAAGATAAACAACACCATGAACATCACAGCGCGCAGGTGTCGTTCATGGCGCCCCTAATACATCTCCGCACCCGAGGACTAAGGTATTATGTTTTACGTGCCAAAATTTCATTATAAACCAAAATTATTCCGCTTTATTGGTTAAATATTTCTTGTAAACAGTTAATACTTTAAGTGGATACGAATAGGTAATCGTTATGAATTTGTACAACGGTTCCAGGAAGTTATTAAACTTAAAAAAAATTATTCATATCTTAAAAGCTAATACCCCTATTCATAAAATTGACTAATCTCTTATAAACTTATTTAAGCTATTAAACTGTTTTGTGTTTTTCTTTTACATTAATTCCCAATTTGAAAAAAGTGACAAAACAGTGTAATAGTTTAATTTTTAGATTTATTTTAGGTTATATGAATAAGGCAGTAAATGTATATACTTCTTATGTTTTAATGTAATAACATCCAGATTCATTTAAATATATTTTATTTGAGTAAGCTTGTCTAGTTTCGGGATCATCCGGGACCTTTAGTTAAAAGCGGCCGTCACGCGAGTCTGATTATAATTACGAAAATACTTCATTAAGATTATAATTTCAACTTATATTGCCAATTTATAATCAAATTAATCGTATTATATTTAAGGAAGAAATCATTAATCTCTAAAACTGGTTTGCATGCATGAGTCGAATTATGGAAGTGGATGAAGCTAAATAGATGACTTTGGCTCACAGCTCTCTCTGCCTATCCGATGCCTAAAAAGGATTTGGCGAGAAGCTAGATAGGTACATACAGCTTATATTATTATGAAATTATATTTATATTTCACGTTTTTATCAAAAAGGGTTTAGTTATCTACGACTATTAGATTTATGGTATAACTGAGTAATTCAATCAAACATTCAATAAATATTTATCTGTGAAGCAAATGCTAAAATAGATTTTAAAACCAAAAAAGTGCATGATATAGACCTTTGCTATGTAGCGTACATAAAAAATTATATTGATAAATACGTAAAGTTTTTTTAATATATATGATAAAAAAGAAAATATTATTTTTACATTTTTTTACGAGTCTCTGTTAGTTTATACTCTGTTTACGATCGAATCAATAAGGTCACCTTTATTCCAATTAGTTCACATAACGCTTATATTTCTGTGTTTATAGAAAAACATAACCTGCTATTTTCACTTAAAAATAATTTACTATACAGCAATTAATCACTGTTATAGTATAATATTTCGGCCTTTATTTTTAAGGCTGTCTGTCCAAGGTTCCTTTGCCAGAAACTAAATCTAGTTATATGGTATGCGTAATAAATTTATTTGCATAGATTAAAACAATTCTAAACATTTGTATTTTGTTATGTTTATTTATGTATGGTCCCAGCATAGAATAAGCCACCCCTTCTTTTCCCGTCAATGATGTAATTGATGATTAAAGGAGGGCGAGAGCTAGGCAGCAGCATCCCTCTTAAAACATCTTCAAAGTTTAACTACAGTTGGCAATCCGTCTGCCAAGCGTGGCAACTACTAGCAAAACCCCCTAAGGGGAGGTTCAACAGTATACAGTTAAAGGCTGATATGATATGTTTATTAATCTCTTTATGACTTTATTTTAGGTGGTTTAACCTCGCCCAAGCTCTTCAATTTGTACATAAATGATCTGATTGTTGGACTCAGCAGTAGCCGTGTTGGATGTCACGTAGATAATGTCTGTGTCAACAACATTAGCTATGCTGATGACATGGTGCTGCTGACTCCAACGATTAGAGCCCTAAGACAGCTTATGTATATGTGTGAGACGTACTCAGCGAGTCATGGGCTAAAATACAATGTAAACAAGACAGAGTATTTGATATTTAAGGCCAACGGTAAATGTCCCACGCATGTGCCCGATATCCAATTACACGGAGCAAATATAAAAAGAGTGCATAAATTTAAATACCTAGGGCACTATGTTACTGATGACCTTAAAGATCAAACTGATGTCGCAAGGGAGCGTAGGGCATTGGCTGTTAGATGTAACATGTTGGCTCGCAGGTTTGCCCGTTGTAGTGAAGAAGTAAAAATCACACTCTTCAAAGCATACTGCCAAACATTCTACACGAGCAGTCTGTGGGTTAACTGCACACAGGCCTCACTCAGTGCCCTACGAATCCAGTACAATAATAGTTTTAGAATGTTGTTGGGGCTACCTCGCTTTTGTAGCGCTTCTAGCATGTTTGCTCAATCTCGCGTAGATGACTACTACGCTGTAAGGAGAAAGAGGACTGCATCATTGCTAAACAGGGTTAGGACAAGCACCAACAGCATTCTAAAAGTAATAGGCGAGAAATATAACTCGCCTATAATTGGGCATTTCATTCAGATGCTGATCTAGTCGGCCGGGTCACATCTGGGTGAAATGCTTAATTAAATTAATTTGTTTTTCTTTTTTTTTTTTTTACTAACATAGTTTGTAAGAAAATTGTTACTAACAAAATTGGACCGCATTGTAGTCTGCATAATAAAGTATTATTATATTATTATATTATTATTATTTATTCCTTAAAAGTATAGGTTCAATTTCATTTGACAATTTTCTTTCTATTTTCCTTTTTTTTTTTTGGGGAAAAAATTCAATTAAGTTGATAAATTTGTGACGCACGTGCGACAAAAGATTTTAAAACCAAAAAAGTGTAATTTAGTAACATTGTCCTTATTTTTTGATAACAATCATAATATTATTAAATTTTTGCCAAATAAATTAATTGTTTCGGAAATGTAAATGCATATAAAATTGCATAAAACTATAAACACAATTGTGTACCTTCCAAAATATTTCACGAAATAAAAATAACTGGGCGAAACAGTGTTATGTCCATGGTACTGCTCATGTCTATAGGCGACGGTTACCACTTTCCATCAGGTGGGCCGTCAGCTTGTTTGTCATTCTATGTTGTATAAAAAAAAATTAATAATTATAACTTATGTTACAGTTATTTTACAATGTCTTATTAAAATAAAAAATATATTAAACGTAAACGTAAAAAAAAAGATTGCGTAAAAGGTATTTTTAAATCACAATTAAATGTGTCAATGATTCTTTATACAAATGGTAACTATGTCCTAATAAAACTACCTAATAAAACATGTCATAAAAACTAGTCGACATGTTCAAAGGCTAGATCAATTATAGGGTCCTTGCTTTCTGTTATTTATCCAATGTAAAGTGCATGATTTGTCTTCATTGCATGTGTACTAAGCAAGCTTGATCACACTTGGAATTATGACACTTTTATTTATTTATTTTTAACTTTGATGCACAGTAAAATTATATGTACATTTGGCGGACTTAACACCGGACGGTTGTCTCTACCAGTCAACTAGTAGGCGGTGCATTATCGAATAGAAAAAAAAAATCAATATTTGATATATTGATATATTATATACATACATATCTGTCACGCCTGTCTCCCATTAGGGTAGGCAGAAACAATGGAACGCCAAATGCTTCGATTCAAACAAACCTCTTTCGCTTCCTCCACATTCATCAATCTTTTCATACACGCTCGCCGGTTACGGGTATTATAAATATATAAATAGAGTAATATAAATATACACATAATAAATATATACGTAAATAAATAGTTTTCGTTTGCAAATTGTTTGTTCATATACATATATGTAGGTCATAAATTACTATTTAAATATGACGTGTATTAAATATGATATTTTGGTCTAAAAAAAAGGGCAAATTAAATTCTCTAGCTAGTATTGACTAGTAGTAAAGAAATCGTGTGGTAATAGCATAGAATGGGTCATCCCTTCTTTCCCCGTGGGTATCGTAAGAGACAATTGAAGGAATTTAGTAGTTGAAAGATGGGCAGCAGAGTCCCTCTCAAAATATCAGATATTTACCAGACGGAGACTTTGTACAAAAGTCGATTGCTTGGGTACCTCTGTCCCACTCTTGTTTCAACCGTGAAGCAGTTGTGTTTGCATGGCTGTGTTTCGGTTTGAAGGGTGGGATATGGCGTGAATTTACTGGGTACAGAGGAATAACACTCGAGTCCTCAGGAATGGCAACGCATGGGGGGTATCATGGGCGAAACAGTATACTCTGTTATGTCCATGATACTGCTCATGTCTATAGCCGACGAATACCACTTTCCATCAGGTGGGCCGTCAGCTTGTTTGCCATTCTAAGTTGTATAAAAAAATCTTAAATTTCTGAACACAAACACTTTGTGGTCTTTCGACGAAACTCCAGCAAGTTGGAGACAAACAAGTCTCCGTGAGGACTTTGTCTTTTTTCTTGATTGCTTTAGATTAAAAAAATAAAAGAGTATAAATATCAAATATTTCCAAGTATATTTTAAACGAACGAAAATAATAAAGTACATAGTCAGACTTATCCTTCAAGCTGTTGATTTTTTTTTGTTATTCTAACTAAAATTTATAAATGTGAAAGTGAGTATGTTTATTACTTTTTAGCACCTTAACGGCTTAACCAATCAGTGTTAAACCTAGTATACGCGTACTATATGTAAAAGAGAAGAATATAGACTTCCTTTTATCTCGGTAAGTAAACATATTCAAGTTATGCGGATGAAGTCACAGGTAAAAGTTAGTATTAAAAAGAACAAAATATCTTAATTAGATTGTTTACTAGTCACATTTACGTAATAGAAGAGAAGAGAAATGCATATTTCACCTTCAATATTCTCCTGACAACAAAAAGAATAAATGTATGGACTCATTCAAATTTCATTAGCATGGACTCCACTGCAGTCGTAGTGCAAAAACAACGTCAGGCAGTCCGCTGGGCAGATAAATTTCCAATGAATGTCCGCTTTTTTTTTGGGCAAAACGATGCAACCGACAGCGTAGTGATCTAGGGATTTCAATACTTAAAAATTGCTTATCGATAGATATTTATTTTTTCGTTATTTTCAAATCAAATATATTTATATTGTTCATTATTTTATTATTTATTTTTACTATATTTTTTTCCTCATAATAAATGTTGCACTGATCGAATAATTTAATTTATGTTTAATAAATAAATTATGGATGGGCGAAGGATGGGTAGCAGCGCTCTTAAAACATCTCTAAAAACCTAACTGCGGTTGTCAATCCGCCTGCCAAGCGTGGCAATTACTAGCAAAACTTCCTTTATGTAGAAGGCGATTTTGTTTCAGAATTGTAATTCAGTATTGTTTTCTCTTTAAGACATTAAATTAGAAAATTGAACGTTATAATTCTAAAAAAAAACAAATTCTTATATTATATTCAACAATTTACTGAAGAGAATATGTCTAAACTATAATAATTAACTAAAAATGTTTATATATTTAGTTTATAGGTTAAAATTGTATTTTGATTACTAATTTATCACCTGTTACATAGGAAGTGGTCAAGGTTAATGATATCAGAATCATAAAAGACCTTTCAAAAGTATTTACAGTATCCTTTAATTATTTATTTAGTTAATCTAAGTTACTAATTCAATAAAAATATTACTGTAATCTCTGCATAACAAAAATATTATATATAAATAGCAATTAATTTTTTTATTAATTTTAGATTAATTTTGAATATTGTTTTGTTATATATTTATACAAATAAGTGTAAATTTCTGTGAGAAATATATTGAAAAAAAAAACTTTAAACCAGGGAAAGTAAATCTCGCAATTTACCACACTATTTTATTCTATTGGTCCCAAAATTCTGATCTCTCCCAAATCTCCCTATACCAATCAAGTTAAGCCAATCTCTACTCGATTATAAATTGCGTTGAAATCAATTCAGTTATGGTCTCGTGAGAATATTACAAATACACATTCTGGGGGGAAAGAGATTGTTAGTAATGGAAACTAAGAGTCTCTACTAGCAATATACTCAACCAGGTCGACCTCCTCGCGGTTCCCCCTTGAAACTATTATGATTAATCCCTGATGAATTCATCATGATAGTTTAACTGGCCTGTTTTCATCCTCATCGATCATCCTTCACTGGTGCCCCGCCAGCGTACCCCGTTAGCGAAGGCGGGGTTACCGTTCCATTTTCATCCAATAAAAAAAAATACACATTCTACTACTATCATAATTGCGAAGTTTGTGAGTACGAATGTATAGATGAATGTAAGGAGCATCCATCAATACGTTCGTACTTACAATTTTTACTTTTTTTTTTAATGGATGACAATGGAATGATAATCCCGTCTGAGCTAACGGTATACGCTGGCGGGCACCAGTGAGGGATGATAGGTGACAATGAAAAGGCAGGTCAGTTAGCTCATTGTAACAAATACGCCTGAAATTTAGCACGATGGTTTCCAGGGGGTCCACGTGGAGCGACCTGACCGGGTATATTATTAACAATGATATCGGTAGTCCGCATTAGTAATAATCCCTTCCTACCATGTTTGTTACTCTTTCATGTAAAAACTACTGAATGAATTTGAATGAAATTTAGTATATTGATAGGTTATATCCTAACTTAGAACATTGAAAGGAAATGAAGTTAATTTATGAGATAAGGCTAATCAATTGTAAAAAAAAGCATGGGTTTTGTATGTATCGCTTATTTTTGACCTCCTTAGTTAATTTTTTGCCATACATTTCAACATACAAATTTATAGACAATTACGATTTTATTATAGTACATTTTTATCGACAATAAACACATTTTAACAAAGGGTGAACATCACTATATCACGACATCTGTAGCCAAAAGGCATTGCGGAACTGCGGTGTGTAGGTAATTTGGAATTAGCACGAGCCCCGGACATAAACTATGCATAGGTCGCTTAATGGATTTTGTATTGTGGGTCAAACGTCTAACCGGCAATGGATGCTGAAATATTTAGCCATCCAGAATATTTTACCAATAGCCCGTTTTAAAACTCACCCAGTTCGATTATTATTGACTTCTAGTTATTCCGAACTAGTTTTCAACTGTGTCTTTGCCTGCGTGATTGTGTTATTTTTTTTTTATTAACCGGGATAAAAATATTCTATCTCTTTCGCCATCTCAAATAGATACTAAGTATATATGGTATTTTTTATGGGTGATAATGAAATAGTTACCCCAACCGCGCTATCGGTATACACCGGCGGGGTACCAGTGAAGGATGATAGGTGAGGATGACCGTGACGAATTCAACAAGAATTGTTCACGATGGTTTCCAGGGGGAACCACGTGGAGGTCGATATATATAAACTAATTAACTAGCAATTAATGTAACATAACTAACTAACATACCTAATAGAAATAAGATAATACTATAATAATGCAAGAAATTAAAAGCTTTATTATTATTTTTTAAATTTCTAGAAAATTCACATCTCCCCTCTTAAGGAGAGGAGATGGCAAACTAACCCCCGGCAGAAGCACAGTCGGCCGGGGTTCAGGGCCCCAGGCAGAGAAATCGGCGTACAATGCGGGCAGAATCTAAGAGCACTGCGTTCTGCATCTTTCCCGGGAGTGAGCCGCCTCAGAATTCCAATCGTCTGAGATGTTGTTCCAGACTGGTTGGGATAAGACCGTTCACCGACATAACAATTGGAATGATTTCGGTGGACGCCACCCCCTATATTTCGGTCACCTCGTGAGCCAGGTCGAGATATTTTCTCTTTTTCTCAGTTTCGGCTTTCACGAGGTTCTCGTCATGCGGTGTGGTAACATCCACCAAAAACACCCTCGAGAGTGCCCGATCCATCACCACGATATCAGATTTGTTCGCAAGAACTGTTCTGTCCGTGATGATGGATCGGTCCCAGTAGAGCCTGACGCTGTCGCTTTCGAGGACCGGCATGGGCTCGTACTTATAGTATGGCAACCTCTCATTCGCGAAGCCGTTTATTATTTATTATTACTATTATTTTACGCTAACTATAGACAAAACCGTGCAATTTATTTATATTTCAATTGAAAATCAGTTTAAATAACTCAGGCATTTAAAGTCGTGACGACCCAGTATACTCGTAGTGGACAGATCCATTTATAAACGATGACACTGCATTATTAAAAGCACTTTGCTGTTATTGATTATATAGTTGAGTAAGCCTCCATAATATATGTATTTAAAAACTTAAGTGAACAAAGGAAATTAAACTATAATGCCTTATCCTATTAGGTTTATAATGTCTCATATATTCATTGTATGTACATATTTAAGCTTTTTTTTTTTTAGAAAAAGAAGCAGGTTCTCTGTTTGCTTATAGTTCTTTTTTTTTTTGCCATCGGTTATGAATAATAATGTCAAGACCAAAACTTTCGTGAAATCTTGTCATTTATGCATTCGTTATAAATTAAGAATATGGAGAAATACATTTAAAAATACAATTTTTTCTTGGTTTTTAGAATAAAAATGAAAGCAAAAACAGTAGTAGACAGTTTTTAGAAAAAAAAAATCGAGTTTTAGAGTTCTAGTTTTTTTTTTTTATTTTGATAGATGATAATGTAATGGGTATAGTATTATCTGTGGTAATAGTAACCCCACCCGCGCTATCGGTATACACTGGCGGAGCACCAGTGAGGGATGATTTGTGAGAATGACAAGAGAGGTTGATTAACCCATCGTAATTAATACATCTGGATTTCAGCACGATGGTTTCCATAACCACGTGGAGGTCGACCTGCCAGGTACTGGTAGTTCTCATTACTAACAATTGCTTCCCCCTAGCGTTCTGCGTTGTATCCAATATATTTATCGCAAAGATTCTTAAAAAATTTTTCGCAAAATAATATAGCGAATATCGAGTGCGTACTAGAAATATGGTAGTATTTGAAACATTTACGTAGAAAATGGTAGAAAATGGCAAGAACGCCAGTTGAAATAAGTAGAGCGTGGCGAATTCCGTCACGCAGTTAAATAGAAAAACTGTGAGGTTCAAGCCATAAGCGAGAGAGCATCTTGAAATTAATAATTGGTTTATAAAAACTATGTAAGTACCAAAATTAATCGTATTGGGTATAAGAAGACAAAAATCAGTGAGATTATACATAAGTGATAACATGTAATATATGTTTTAACTGAGCTTGTACACAGACTCACAAGCAATCGTCAAACTTTGTAATTTTTTATAACATGGTTACTTATATGCATGGTTACGTACATGCAATTCAGAGAATTTGCAGATATGTTGTCGGCCTTTTAAGAAGAAACTTTTTAAGCTACATTTTTAGTTTGTGTAACTCATTGTTTATATATATTAACATACATACGACTCTATATATATATATAATATATTATATATATATATATATATATATATATATATATATATATATATATATATAATACATTTTTATCGCTCCGTTCATCATTGACTTGCGACAATTCATACACTATTCCGATCTTTTACGTCGTCTAGTCATCGTGTCAATTGTCTGCGGTTATTCTCTGACCGTCTTCCTAGTCTTTATTTAAAAAGTAACAATAATAATAGTACGTAAGAGTATTACAGCTTTCGTTTACCAGCTTTCTTTCCCGTTTAAATAATATATAATAATAATTATAACTGAAGTACATTCTTTCATTTTATTTTCATAATTAATTTATCGCTGAGTCTTATAACTTGGATCGCAAGTCTGGCGTCAAGTGTGCCTATTAAGTTACTTGAATGTATGCAAGAGAATAAACGCCCATTTCCATCTGGTTCGTTTTCTTTTCCACTTTTCCTTCAACCTTTGATATATTTTCGTCATTAATTCCTTTAAATTACATTTATATTGCTGCCGTATGGTTCCGACATATAATGGGCAACCCCGTTCCATTCCCATGGGTGTCGTAAGAGTAAGGGAAATTTAATGATCGAGGGGCGAACAGCAGGATCCTTCTTAAAACATCACCAATGCCTAACTGCGAATTGCCAATCCGCCTACCTAGTGTGGCAACTACTGGCAACGTAAATGGGCTAAAAATAGCCCTAATGGGGGAGGTCTACGTTCAGCAATGGACAGTTAAGGGCTCATACAATAAATTACAAATTAATCTATTTTTCTAATTTCATTTGTTGTTATTGTATTATAGGCTTACATAAAATATTGTAACCTATTTTAAACACAATTGTATTTTTTTTATACAACTTAAATTGGCAAACAAGCTGACGGCCCACCTGATGGAAAGTGGTAACCGTCGCCTATAGACATGGGCAGTACTGTGGACATAACAGAGTATACTGTTTCGTCCATGATACCTCCCATGCGTTGCCATTCCTGAGGACTCAGGTGTTATTCTCTCAGGTGTACACTCTGTTATGTCCATGGTACTGCTCATGTCTATAGGCGACGGTTACCACTTTCCATCAGGTGGGCCGTCAGCTTGTTTGCCATTCTAAGTTGCATAAAAAAAAAAAGCTTAAAAATATTCTCACAACGGCGTTTCCTGAACGAGTCAGTTATAACGATAATATTATTTTTAATTTTTTTTTTAACTCAAATTTCTGTTGCGTGCGTTATTAATATGAGGATCTAATTTTTATTGCATTTATATGTATAAAAAATATTTAATTATATGTTTTAATGGTTAAAATGTATAAAGCAACGTTCATATCAAAAGTCTTCTTCACATGTACAAGGTTACTTGTGATTCATATTTTACGATGTTCACTTGTTTATTTATCGACTTTTCTTTATCATGTTTTTTTTTGGCGGTAACGGAATGAGCTGGCGGAGCACCAGTGAAAGGTGATAGATGAGAATGAAAACAGGCCAGTTAGCCCATCATGATGAATTCATCAGGAATTAAACATGATAGTTTCCAGGGGGAACCGCGAGGAGGTTGACCTGGTTGGATATATTGCTAGCAATAGGATTCTCAGTGTCCATTACTAACAATCCCTTTCTCCCCCATAAAAAGTGTGCGATGACCGGGAATCTTTATCATGTTATACATATATACTTACTAAGCTTTACTATCTTTACTAATGTTACAAAAGTCACAGTGAGTTTGCTTTTTGCTACTTTTCACCATTATTATATATCGGTGTTTTACTAACTCAGTCAAAAGGTATTTTTTTATACCAGTGAGGTGGCAAACAAGCATATGGCCCAACTAATGGTAAGCGGTTACCGTAGCATATGAACGCCTGCCATACCAGGGGTATAACGCGCGCGTCGCTGACCCTATTAAAATCTATTTTTAAGAATTTGATATTTGGAGTTTGAATTTTGTCATACACATAGCATTTAGAATGGAGAAAGTTTACTTTTCAATAGACTTCAAAAAGAAGAAGGTTTTTGATTCGGTTTTTTTTTTTAATATATTTCTTACTTCATAACTCCGTCAGTTTTAAACTAAATTAAAAAATTCTTTTTTTTATCATAAAAGGAAATACTTACAGATTTTTTTCATAGAAATTTTATTAATATAGATTCAATAGTTTATTTTTTAAATCAAAAGAATAGATTTTTACGCAACTGAATTTGGTTTTTTTTTTATTTTGTTTGTGAAACACGATGTTGAACATTGAATTAATATATTTCGAGATCTTAGTGAAAAAAGTAGCTTATGTTCTTCTCCATTAAAATTATTACACCCATGACAAATTTCATACCAATTGATTGGGCCAATAAAATATCTAAAGATAGCAAAAACACTTTGGACACAGGGACAAACTAGTAATAAATTAATATTAATATATGTTCATTATTGTATGTATTGTTGACATCGTAAGCATTATTTTAATAAAAGTAAAAATATAAAAACTGCATTATTAAAACAGTTACCTGAATCTAAAATCTTTCTTTATTTACTACTAGCGGCCCGTTCCGGCGTCGCACGGGTGGACATTTTTATTAAAAAGTGGCCATTAAGGCTGCACACGCGACGGAAGCTTAAAAATGGATTAACTACCCCCGTTTTCCCAACATTTACCTTCACTGCTCTGCTCCTATTGATCGTAGCGTGATGAAAAGTATACTATAACTTGCCCAGGAGTATGAAGAATAACTGTACCAAGTTTCGTTAAAATCCGTCGAGTAGTTTTTGTTTCTATAACGAACATACAGAGAGACAGACAAAAATTTTACTGATTGCATTTTTGACATCAGTATCGATCACTGATCACCCTCTGATAGTTATTTTGGAAATATATTTCATGTACAGAATTGACCTCTCTACAGATTTATTATAAGTATAGATAGATAACTAAAACCAATTAACAAATATTTGATGGTACAAAAATTGAACCTGGTGTATCATTACAAAAAGCAATCAGCTTCTACTATGTTATTGTCAAGCAATGACTACAAAAGTCACTGTCCACCCAATTAGGGATTGAAGTCGTGATGATATTGCTTTTAAAATATCAATGCGGTGGGACGAAAATGTTGTGCCAATACAAAACACTTATTTTCCGTTATGGAATAGCCTTTGGTACAAAATGGTGAGTCATTCGAGGAACTGTACTTAATAAGCTTTTAATATGCATTAATAGTTGTTTTTGACCTTTTAAATGTATGAGTAGATATAAGATATAAAAGTAGATTCCTACTGCATATGTAATATCAGAAAAATAAAAAAAAAAACTCGAGTCTGCTGCTTTGTGAATTAATCATCAACGTTTATTTTATCAGTTTTTGTCTCACATATAAAGATGAGTTAATTCCAAATTCAACATTTCACAATCTCTAGCATCGACAAAACTTGTTTTTATTTTTTTTATAAATTGTCATTATTTTATGATTCTACTACTGGGTTCAGAATGTTGTTATCAGCTGAGAAGAATCCGCAAAAAACTCTTCTAGAGTAAATTTAAGTAGAAAATGATTTTGTCTTGATTAATCAATAAATTTTACTTTTTTTTTTATACAACTTAGAATGGCAAACAAGCTGACGGCCCACCTGATGGAAAGTGATAATCGCCGCCTATAGACATGAGCAGTACTATGGACATGCCCAAGCAATCGACTTTTGTACAAAGTCTCCCTCTGGTATATAAGTGGACTTTAATAGTAAACCACACACTAATCAATGACGATATAACTTATTAATACATTCGATTGAATAAATTTGAATTTAGAACGAAAAATTGCGTATTTACAACAAAATTTTGCATTCCAACAAGCACTTATTGTCTCCACAAAACTGTTTCAATCGTAATCAAAAGAATTCAATCGAAAAAACCTAATCGCGTAATATAACTAACAAAAAGAAACAAAACGAATTGAAACCCTTCTTTAGAAGTTATTTAAAAACATTATAGTCGCCGCAAATCACAACAGAAGCTAAATATAATTGAAAAGAAAGTGATTTAATATGAATTTATTGAGTTTTAATTACCAATCATTCTCACATCGTACAGAAACGATTGGGCATATCGAGAACTGGTTATCAAGTTTACACCTTAAATCAACTTTATAGAGTTCAATTTGGACTGTGTAAACCTTGATTTAGTACAGTTATCCAATACGGCCCAGTGTTTTTAATTTAACCAGAAAGTAAAAGTAGTGTACTGACAGGTTCTGTTATGTAATTGTCCGTCTGTATGTGAAGTGATTGATTGGTCGTAGATAACGGTTGAATGAGGCGGTACTAAACGCGATGTAACTTTTGCAGAGCGTAGAAATAAATTACTACCCAATTAGCATTTAGAAGCGTAGATAATATACTAGCTATATCCCACGGTTTCGTCTGTGTAAATTAGTACATAAAGTACCTTTTGTGTGAAGTTAGGGTTTAACCTACTCATGTGCCAAATGTCATTTCAATTCGTTAAGTAGTTTTTGCGTGAAAGAGTAACAAACATTTATCCGTCCAAACTTTCACATTTAGAATATTAATAAGTTAGTATTGTGTGGGAGATCGTATTTTTACTATTAAGTTCTAAATAAGCATACGGCTTGCCTGATGGTTAGAGATTTTCCGGGTGCGTTTTTTTCTTAATGTTCTAATTTTTATAAAAAAAAACTTGCCAGAAACTTACAATAATCTATATTCATAATATGCAATATAACTGTAATAAACTTATATTTTTTAAATATAACTAGAGACTATAATATATTAAAATACAAGACATTTGCTTCTTGTTTATAAAAAACGAATTTTGTTACTGCAATTTTTTTCTATACAACGATGGAGGCAACCAAGCATACAGCCCGTCTGATGATAAACGGGCACCGTAACCTATGAACACCTGCAACACTAAGGGTGTTACGTGCATCTTGTTGACCCTAAAGAAACCTTAATACACCCTTTATGAAGAAAGAATAATGTATTCTCTGGGATAAACCTCAGCAGGGAGGGGGAAAGGGATTGTTAGCAATGGAGTTTGACAGCCCGATTGCTAGCAATATGCCTTAGGTCGACCTCCACGTGGTTCCCCTGGAAACCATCGTGAACAATTCTTGTTCTTATTGAATTCGTCACGATGGGCTAACTGACCTGCTTCATCCTCACCTATCATCCTTCACTGGTGCCCCGCCGGTGTATACCGATAGCGCAGGTGGGGTTACCATTCCATTATCATCCATAAAAAAAAATACAAATGTGAAGCTATTTATTATTATTTTTCTAATTGGAAAAAAAACTATATGCATTTTTTAACACATCTAAATCTGAATACGTGGATGTCCTTTAATAAAATTAATAAAATATAGTTATACCAACACGTTTTTAAACCTTGGCTATCTAAAAACTCTTAACACTAGAGGGCGCCACTATTAGAAGTATGCGCATCTAAATCTTTAAAATTTCTTTTCTCATCTATGTTAATGAATTCCATGCGTATCTTAATAAATATATTTTTTTATAAAGTTTTCGGAAATCCACTTAAAAAGCCTATATCTTAGTTGTTCTAAAGCCCCAGATCTGTCAGACGTTTGTCTGACGCAACCAGTTGCCGGGTTGCCGGTCGCTAGTGTAAATGTCAACCAGTCGTTGTCATTGGTCGGCGAACCAGTTTACGTCGTAAACCAGATGATTTCCGAGTGATACCAACGATAAACAGGTGGTTAATTTAATTGTAGATTAAATCTACAAATATTTCACAGGTTTTGGTGATTTGTTTGTTTTTTTATTATGTAAATTTTTTCGAATTTTTATTATATAAGACTGGATAGATTATATAGATAAAGTGTCTCCATACCAAATGCTTCGAAAGAAGCGTGTCAACTTGTTCATACAATTTTGCGTGATAAATAATTATGAACGATTGCTTAATAACTTTTATATTTATTTTGTTTTATAAATTCTGCGTTCTTTTAATGCAAAAAAACTCATTTTGTTTATAAAATAATTAAATTAATTTGAAAATGAAAATTAATTTAAAATTATCATTAATAAAAAAAAACAAGTCACCTTGACAATTAGCTGACACGTTTTTGAGGTTAGACGCTTTATCTATATAATCTAAGTGCTCTGTTATATTAATCTATGTCGGAGTTCTAAAAAAAAATATTAGAAAAGTCTTTGTCTTCTGTACTATAAGTACCGATACCTAATGTAAAATTTCATTAATTTGTTTATTTGTCACCTCCTTAACTAGTCATAAAGTAATGTGGTATATTTTTTTAATGCATGATTAATGGAATGGTAACCCCGGCCTGTGCTAATGGTATACGCTGGCGGGGCACCAGTGAGGGATGATAGGTGAATAATGACAAAAGGCAGGTCAGTCAGCCCATCGTGATGAATACACCTGGAACTCAGCACGATGGTTTCCAGCGGGAACCGCGTGGAGGTCGACCTGACAGTGTATATTGCTAGCAATGGGGCTGGTAGCCCGCATTACTAACGATCCCTTACCCCCCTTAATTTGGTATATTAGCACTATATGGGACGGAGCAGGACATAAACTACGTTTATCCCGGTCATTGAACCTATCCCAGTCACGTGGATAAAGTTGTAGGTAAAGCTAGTACAATATCATATATAATCTATAAGTATGTAGGTATATTTATATATGTATATTTATATTTGTATGTGCGTATTTTTATTACATATTTGTATATTTATGTAATATTTGTTTAATGTATTCATATATGTATATTTATATAATCATAAATATACATACATGTGCAGTTGTTCTCTATTGTATGTGTTACAATTTTTTTTCACCGCATATTAAAATTTCTGTTTCGCCAAAGGTTGACTGAGAGAGAATGCTATATAGTATTAAGTCCGCCTTTTGTACCAGACATTTTTTTGTAATGTGGTCAATAAAGAATAAATAAAAAAATAAAATAAAAATTATAAAGATATTATATTTATGTAGCGTAAACATTAAAAAGGCTTTGCTTGCTTTCGTAACTTCAACAGTGTTGTAAACAAGTCGGCAGCATTAGTCAGAATGCCAATGCAAATTGGCTTGAATGATACTTAAATTAACGCAGAGTTAGACGTGACCACTTGCAAAATTCTAATATTAACTGCATATTCAATATTTGCTAGTATTTAATTCTAGATTCTATTTATTTGGGTGAAACCGGGCCGAATGGCGATCGATTTCGCATGGGCATTTATTTATCCCTCACCAGAGGGAAACTTTGTACAAAAGTCGTTTGCTTGGATACCTCTGTCCCATTCGTGTTTCTACCGTGAAGCAATTGTGTTTGCATGGCTGTGTTTCGGTTTGAACGGTGGGATATTGCAGTGACTTTACTGGGTACAGAGGAATAACACCTGAGTCCTAAGGACTGGCAACGCATGGGGGGTATCATGGGCGAAACTTACTCTGTTATGTCCATGGTACTGCTCATGTCTATAGGCGACGGTTACCACTTTCCATCAGGTGGGCCGTCAGCTTGTTTGCCATTCTAAGTAATAAAAAAATCCGATCACACGGACAAAAGTAACGTGTAAAAGCTAGTAAATAAATAATAATAAACTAAATCCTTTTACGTCAAAGGGAAAAATAACTAAAAGCCGATGTACAAAAAAGGCCCTCGTATGCTTACGAACCCCGTATTGACAAATTCAGTGTTCAGAACGGAGCTGAAACTTCACAAAGGTTGTCAAACTAAATTGATTGATGCCAACGTCTTGCCTATTGATTTTTCGTCAATCTGTTCCGTTATTTACAGTAGACAGTGAAAGACGGATCACTTGAAATTGTTTGAGAAACCGTTCAGTTTTAATATACGTGTATTACTAGTTTTTATCCGCGACTTTGTCCGTCTGGCGTCTGTTTATCAATATGTCGATTGACCTAGACAGAAGTAGCCTGTCCTTCTTCAATAAATTTGGGGATATTTAACAAGACGCTGCTGCCTATCCCTCGACCATTAAGCTCGCTAAGTCGCCTCTTACGGCACCTATGGGAAAAGGAAGGGGTAGTCCATTCTATGCTGGGACCATACGGCAATGAAATGTAATAAATCTCTATAATTATGTAAGGATACTACATAGCGAGGACTTCTGTTTCACTTTATGTAGCAAAAAAAAAAAACATTCTACTTCCGATCCTGTTCAAGAATTGGACGATTCAACCTTCGCCATTGTTTTTAGCGGAAACTTCATTTTTATTGACCACTACCCAATAAATTTTACTCTTGTCTCAATACGTTTAGAGTCGATTTTCCATTGCCACAACTATGCCTGTATTAACAAACTTTTAAAGCCTGCAAAATGCTTACGGAATATAATTGTTATATCAAAGTAATAGAGACTATTGCGATGTATGATGATTGGACTATACCATGTGAATATTACAATTTATATGGACCTTATGATGAAGAGAATAGTGTCGAAATTAGCATGCCCGATATAATGGATCATATTGACCTCAAATAATAGTTTTGTAAGTGAATGGGAAGTTATGAATGTACATAATTATAATATGATATATACTTAATTTTTTTCTTCTATTTGTAACTAGAAAATATCATAGTTCCATTTAAATATTTTTTTTATAATAATTATTTATTTATTTATATTGATGAGTGAAAAATAAATGGTCACCTCGCTTATGCTAACGATATACTAAAGAGATGATGGGCGAGTATGAAAACAAATTAGTTTGCGTATTCCTTCTTTTTTTATAACAAAGGGGGCAAACTAGCATGGGGCTCATCTGGTGGTAAGTGACTACCACCGCCTATGATCACCCACAACACCAACGGCATTGCAGGTATGCTGCCGGTCTTTTAAAAAGGAATATGCTCTTTTCTTGAAGGTTATGTTGTCGTATCAGTTCGGAACAACTATTGCTCGAAGTTTTTTTTTAATGTGTGATAATGAGATGGTAACTCCGTCTACGCTATCGGTATACACTGGCGGGGCACCAGTGTTAGATGACTGATGAGGATGAAAGCAGGTCAGTTAGCCCATCCTGACGAATTCAACTGGAATAAGACAAGATGGTTTCCAGGGGGAACCACGTAGAGGTCGACCTGCCAAGATATATTACTAGTATATATAGGGCTATATAACCCCATTACTAACGATACTTTCCCTCTCCCCCCCCCCCCTTGTACTGCTGGAAGTTAATTCCAAAGAGTGGTTGGGCGTAGAAGAAAGGGCCTTGAAAAACGCACGGTGAAGTCCCGCCTCTCATCCAGATGGTTGGGGTAGAATTTTATGGAAAGGAAGGGATGGCTTGTTCTATACTGGAACCACACGAATTATATCATATCATGTCAGCCGTTATTGTCCACTGCTGAACATAAGCCACGCTCTATTGGAGTATTTTGCCAGTAGCTCCCACGCTTGGCAGATAAGTTAGCAACCGCAGTAAAGCCTTAGAGATGATTTAAGAAAGACCCTGCTGCCCAATCAAGCCCATTAAGTTTCCTTAGTCGCTTTTTACGATACCCATAGGAAGGGAAGGGGTGGTCTATTCTATGCCGAGACCATATAGCGAGATTTAACAATATTAAGTTGCAGTTAATTTTTTTTTTTTATACAACTTAGAATGGCAAACAAACTGACGGCCCACCTGATGGAAAGTGGTAACCGTCGCCTATAGACATGAGCTGGTACATTTGTGAGTCAGAATTCAAAAAATAAATGCGGATATACTAGTTTTGTAGGATCCATTTATCAAGCCATATTTGGCGTCTACATTATTAATAATGCAATGATAATTAGTTTTGTGGTTATATTAATCATTTGGATTGCTAACATTTTGATAACCAAAAGGAGACTTTGTACAAAAGTCGTTTGTTTAGGCACCTCTGTCCTGAAACAATCATTGTAACTTCCTAGTAAATTCTTTATAATAGGCTAACTAACCTACTTTTATACTCACCTGTCATCTGTCACTGGTGTCCCGCCAACGTATACCATTAACACAAGCGTCGCCATTCCATTTTCAAATCTTTAAAAGAACTGAATATTCAAAATTCGAATGAACTTTTTATTTTTTAATATTCTATTTTAAAATCATTTTAAATTGTTAATAGGGCCACAGAGTAACAAGGAGTTGGGTAATTTAAATAAATCAAATGAAAAAAAAAAAACGCTTTGTCATTGACCGAGCGCGTCGCGTCCTTACTAAAGTCTCTCCTCTCATCCGAGGAATAATCCCGGAATGTCATACATAACGGGTCGGTGTTAAGTTTTGTGACGTTGGGTTCACTGACCCAGCGAAGGTCTTACCGAAACCTCGTGTTAAGGAGCCATCGAGCCTGGACCCTTTTGTGTTCACGATTTTGGAGTCATTCGTTCCGACATCTTGGTTCTTGTTTTTTGTTTTTTATCAATGTCTGTTCACGTCAGCATGCAAGTATACTATATGTTTGTGATCTAACAAATATAATAAAATTGTAAAAAGATGATGTATGGACATGGGAAATATTTAAAAATGAAATATTAGGCGTCATAATAAAAGCAATAGATATAATAATAATAATAATAATAAATCTCTTTATTTTCAGGTATATACCCATAGTTAACATTTTTATATTATTAATTAAATAAATTGTTATTATTATTTTTAAAATATACATCAATTATAAAATACCAATTTAAATTATTTCGTTATAAAATCTCTTGTCGTCAGGTATGCTGTGAGAAATACAGTATTTACAATATTATTACTTGTTGTCATTAATCTGTCATGAAATTTTGCCTTATAATTACGTATTAGCGAAAACAATAAATTTTAGATATTTTGTCTATCTCTGTTTTGTATGTTTGTTCCCGTATTACGTAAAAACGACTAAACAAAGTTGGATATAATTTTCACAATTGTAATTCTGGTGGCTTAAATTAAAAACTGATGTATGTTTAATCTTGATACGCCGTCTACAAATTATCTATTTCATCTGTTTTCTTCGCTTTTCAACTAACTAATAAATAACTACAACTTAACGTTTACGAAGTACACTTAAGGCGCACTCTTGAAGCACCTACATTCAGTGACTCCCTATACAGTATATAACTTGAATTTACAGGGTACAGAGGAATAACACCTGAGTCCTCAAAAATGGCAACGCATGGGAAGTATCATGGGCGAAACAGTATACTCTATTATGTCCATGGTACTGCTCATGTCTATAGGCGACGACTACCACTTTCCATCAGGTGGGCCGTCAGTTTGCCATTCTAAGTTGCATAAAAGAAACTTTTATAAATTAATTGAAAATAATTATAAAAAATTTAACCAAATTATCAAGTAAGTGACATTAAGCTTTCATTTTTCGTTATAATGTCAACCACATGTTCGTAACTTTTATAATTACGACGTGAATTAATTGCGAGGTGTATTACTTATGCCATAGTCATGCAATTATATACTTAAAATAATAATAATATTGTATGACATATAATCACGCTTATTATCTGGTTCTTAAGACTGTATATCCTATATTACGAAAAACAATAAATAATAAATTTTATAGATAAATAGATACTCTTTATTGTTCTCTCCAAGAGATTACAATAGTAAACTTATTATAGATACAATTACAAAAGTCGATTGCTTGGGTACCTCTGTCCTATTCGTGTTTCAACCGTAAAGCAGTTGTGTTTGCATGGCTGTGTTTCGGTTTGAAGGGTGGGATATGGCGTGAATGTACAGGATACAGAGGAATAACACCTGAGTCCTCAGGAATGGTAACATGGGCGAAACAGTATACTTTGTTATGTTCATGGTACTGCTCATGTCTATAGGCGACGGTTACCACTTTCCATCAGGTGGGCCATCAGCTTGTTTGCCATTCTAAGTTGTATAAAAAAAAATATATCGTCAATCATGTGTCGCGTAACTAAAAGAGGTGTCCTATGCATAGCAGCAATGGAAAGGATAAATGTATGAAAAAAAAAATCCATCAATCTTAATGAACAAATTCATTCATATACTCGGTATGACCAAATCTTAATTAACGTACTCAAATTAGAACACTAATCGGGAGAGTTCGAATTAATCGAACTTGTGCGATTAATTCGAATTAATTATATATTTTTTTCACACTTTCTTCATCGAATCGTGGTCGTCACGCGAATAGAAAACGTTGTGATGCAGTCATAAAGTGTGGTACTTTATGCCTTCGCGTTACCGAGAGATTCGATGGCGAGAAAATCGAGTTCTGGTACCGAGTTTACTTTAAATTTGCCGTAATTGAATTTGAGATTTCGTACCTATTTTACAGTTTGTATTTTGTTGTCGCATTCCGCATTCTTCTTGTCCCCTGAACGAAGCAGTATTTTTAGTTCTGCCTATTTCAAATAATAAAGAGGCAAGATATAAAAGAAAAATATTAGAAAAACATATTTATTTATTAATTTATTAACACTTTACTACAACACTTAAAGAATAATGCAAGAATATACATGTACTTATAAATTACAAAAGGCAGTCTTATCGCTAAAGCAATTTCTTCCAGACAACATTTGGGTAGAGGAGAATAGAAGAAGATGGTAGCTAATTGGTGCAAGAAGTGTTATATATACTTCTTGCGCCAAATAGCTAATATACTCGTATATACATACACACACATATATATATATATATATATATATATATATATATATATATATATATATATATATATATATATATATATATATATATATATATATATATATATATAAATCAATCCCTATTTCCTTTGGTCACGTCATAATTTGAGAACGACTTATCAGATGGTAAACGTCGCCTATAAACATGAGCAGTACCATGGACATAACAGAGTATACTGTTTCGCCCATGATACCCCCCATGCGTTGCCATTCCTGAGGACTCAGGTGTTATTCCTCTGTACTTAGTAAATTCACGCCATATCCCACCCTTCAAACCGAAACACAGCCATGCAAACACAACTGCTTCACGGTTAAAACACGAATGGGACAGAGGTACCCAAGCAATCGATTTAATTCAATTCATTGTGATACCCCAACTGACCTGCTTTCATCTTATCTATTCTCCACCGTTGGTATTCCGCTGGCGTATTCTGATAGTGCAGGTTATTCCATTATCCATTAAAAGAAAAGCCCTAAGAGAAAGAGATTGTTAATAATATAGTCTAAAAATCCTATTGCTAGCAATGTAGGATATATTGCTAGCGATCTGGGATTTGCTAGCAATATACCTCATAAGGTCAACCTCCACGCAATTCCCTCTGGAACTCATCGTGGTTAATTCGTACTAACTTGATTTTATCGTCGCTTATCATCCCTAGCTAATGCTTCGACAGTCTATATCGATAGCTAAGGCAGGATACCATTTTATTATCACCCATCACAAACATCCCACACGTCAGGTTACGCCAATAGCACAGGCGAAGTTATCATTCCATTTTCGTCCATAAAAAAATCCAGTTCAAATCCTGTTCCGGTTTAACACTACGTGTTATATGTCCTTGACATTCAAAAATAGACTCGTGTGACCACTTTCTTTATTTATACATTCACCATATTTCTATGTCAATAGGTATGGGACCTTTACAAAATGTATCGCGTAACGTAAAAAAAAAATACATTCAAATTTAGAATTTTCTCTTTTTGGAATTCTATCGAAAATTTCTGCTACCATATATCGTTAGTTAGTAATAGTCCCATTGCTAGCAATATACCCTCAGGTCGACCTCCTCGTGTCCCCCCCCCCCCTAGAAACCATCGTGCTGAATGCCAGGTGTATCCATTATGATGGGCTAACTGTCCTGCTTTTTAATTCTCACATATCATCCATCACTGGTGCTCCGCCAGCGTATACCGTTAGCGCAGGCGGGGTTACCATTCCATCTTCACCCATTAAAAAAACACTTATAGCACATGACTTTGCCTCAAGTACTAGCAAGATGCATTTTATATATATATATATATATATATATATATATATATATATATATATATATATATATATATATATATATATATATATATATATATATAAAAAAAATAACAAAACAGTAAAAAAAAATGTTTACAAAATATGATTAAAGGTCGACGCACACTGCGTGAGAACCGACAGACGGAGCGGTTCGAGAAAGCGAACGCGCGCACTGTAGCAATTGTGACAGTGAAAGCACGTCTCGTACCCACTACGTGCCGTAAAGTAAACTAGGTCACTGCTGTAGTGTTTTTTTTTTACAATAAACCACTTAGAGGCTTGTAGAGTAAACAGTGACTTGGCAATTATAATATTAAATGTTTCTGTCAAGTAAAATAATTATTTATTTGAAAATATCATATTTAAAACGAAAATAATCATTGAATTTGGTCATGGGCACATCAAATGTGTGCGTGTGTTCTTTAGTCTCAAACTCCGTGTAAAATATCAATTAACTAGCTATCACCTTCATCTACACAACTTCATCTACATGATTCGCTTGTATAAATGATAGCCTATGTCCTTCTCCAACTTGAACACAATCTGTACTAAATTTGATGAAGATCGGTGGAGCCATTAACATAACTAATGAACAAACAAACTTACTTTCACATTTACATAATTAGTAAGAATTCCGTTCTAAAATCTAGAAATGTAGCCAAAAAAACCTATTTGCAAATTTAATCTATCAGTTTGTATATTTATAAAAAAAATATTCTATAAGATTGTGTGCTAAAAAAAATGACTTTAATTGTGACAAAACTAGTACTGGATCTAAAAAAAAATTACTGAACCAATTTTGGTAAAATTTCTTTAGATAAATAATTTTTGCATTTGGTTTACAACTGACCGAGTTACGAGATGACAAACATAAAAAAAATTTAACCTCCTTCTTTTTTAAATCAGTTGAAAATATCCTTAAATTGTCAATATTTTGATTTACCTATGTAGATATATTAATTTCGAATTTATTTGTTCATAGACACATATAATTACTGAAGGCCTGGACGGGTAATTATTTTTTTTACGTTATTACTTTACATAAAAAAAAAGTCAGTCAAAACTTTTATTATTTACAAAAAGTTTTAGCTGTAAATTCGCCAAAAAATTATAAAACTATATTAGTGTTTTTTAAAAGTGCTTATAACTTTTTTGCGGTCTGAAATACTATGATATTTGACTGTGTATTTTGACTATAAATAAAGATAACGAAATAAACAAATTACCACAAACAACAATGTTCATCGCTATACATCATAGTGTCAAGTGTCAGCTTACTGACAGTGTAAATTAAATTATGTTATCCCCTTTGGCTTTGTATTTGACTCCGGGTAAATGGGAAATTGTTTCTAATGTACGTACACGCATAAACGTCGAAATTGTTATTGATAGCATGACATTTGATGATATTATATATCATTTATCTATATTATGATTATATAATTGTAGTATTTGAGGGTATCAAGTTACACTATTGAAGGTAACTAAGAAATAAAATGTCATCCAGTCTGTAACCGACTAGTAAACAAGTAACAGTAATCTTGCATTTTTATTTCGACATCTCTGGACATACATTACAATAATATATTTTATAAGCTTTTAATTTAAACATATACATTGTCCGTAATAGAAAAATATATACAAACGGCTAGGCTTAACTCGTATGAGAGTTTTTTTATTTTGATTTAGATATTCTTATGTTAGATAAGCCTAGCTATAACCCGCGGTTTGGCCCGAGTGAATCAGTAGATAAAATAAGCTATCCGTATAGTAAATTTTATTGTAATCCATTCAGTAATTTTTGTATGAAAGAGTAAAAAAGATCTATCTATTCATTTTTACAAACTTTCACATTTATTATATTAAAAGAATTAAAATAGAATTTAATTATGAGGTGTACTGCTGAACAAATTTTGGACTAATTTTAATCCGCAATATAACCAATATAATCGATATATAATCAATATTAAAAATGTGCTGAGATAGCAAAAGACTGCCCCACATGGCCAAAGTAAAAAAAATCGAAAGGACATGTTATTGATTGGCTATTTTGTAAACACGTCACATATTTAAATACAGGCAAATAGACAGAAAGGTGTCGAATTTTAAGGTTGTATATCTAAATAACACTGTTACTCTCTACGTTTGTCCTTTAAAACTACGTGAAGAATTTTGATACAGTATTTACAGTCATTTTTATAACAGTTTTGTATGTACAGTTTGAATCTGTTCGAAGCCAGGGCGAGTTTTACGTAAAAATTATATGATACGATATGCGTACTTTAAAAAAAGTAAAGGAAACCGTAAGAAAGTAAAATTTCCTGCGCAAATAAAAAAAATAAAAGATCAAAGCGAAAATTCATATTCAGATTTATGAATACTACCATTAGTATATGATTAGTAAGATCTGTACCATATAGACATATAATTCTAATAAAATTAAAGAAATATACACAAAGAAAACATTATATTTTCTTCTTTTTAAATTTCTATAGAAAAAAAACATGGCAGTTATCCAATTTTCTCAGTTTTATTAGATAATCACTTCATAAGTTCCCTAAAATACCAAGAAGCGTTGTAAAATTACTAGTACAAAGTAAATAATAGGTAATCAAAACCAACATTTACTAAACTAATCCTTCATTATGTCAATTAGATAACCAACCGGTCTGTCAAACATTGGACAATGTGGAAACGAGTGTTACAATAAACAGCACACTCTATTAAATCGTAATCCCGCCACTTAGGGTTCAAATTTGATAAATCGCTACTAGAATTAGCTATGCATGACGCGCACAATAATAGATCTTATTACATTGACATACAGTTTTCAAAAATTTGTTCTGCAAATGAATATCGTACGTCATATATTAGTATTGCAAAGATATTGCTCAATATCAGCACACGGAGCGTGTGCAATGTCCGCTAACAATGTGTTGCAATATGCGTTTGCCTTTATTTCATAGGTATAGTACAGTGTTTTTTTAATAGATGTCTAGCTATATCCTATGGCTCTGCTTGCATGAACCTATATACAAACTGTGATATGTTACTGATCTTAGATAGATAGTCTCCATAGAAATGCTTCGAGAAAAACGGGTCAACTGTTTCATACAATTTTGCGTGATAAATAGTTACGAGTGATTCCTTTATAACTTCTATATTTATTTTGTCTTATAATTTCTGTTTTTTTTTTAATGGGTAAACACTCATTTTATTTATTAAATAATACGTCAAGATACATTTTATGCGTAAATATATAGAATACTGATAAAAAAACGAGTCAGCTAATTTGACAATTAGCTGATAAAAAGCTGACCCATTTTTGAGGCTCGATGCTTTATCTATATAAAGCTAAATTAGTATATTTATTTATTTATTTTATTATACACATATACTAAACAACCTTTTTACTTAAATAATATAATTAATTAAACACAATCTCTCGTTAAGAAAATAATATAAAATTCACATGTTAAGTACATATGACAAAACAACATAATAATGAAGATTACACAATTATATAATAACATTACTATTTTACTTTGAATTTAGAATAAAAAAGAAAAACGTATAAAAAAAAAAAACAAAATGAACGTAGCAGTGTTCGTGCAAAGGACCTAACTCAGCATATGTCTCAGTTTCATATCTGAAGCTACGACACTGATTTTCATACATACATACATATCTGTCACGCCTGTCTCCCATTAGGGTAGGCAGAAACAAAGGAACGCCAAATGCTTCGATCCAAACAAACCTCTTTCGCTTCTTCCACATTCATCAATCTTTTCATACACGCTCGCCGGTTACGGGTACTTTTAATTTGGCCCTTCTTCAGCACGTCGCCTATTTTATATATTACTGATTTTCAGTAGGCCCTAAATACGTATATGACCTATTTTTTTTTTGATGGGTGAAAATGGTATGGTAACCCCGCCTGCGTTAACGGGATACGCTGGCGGAGCACCAGTGAAGGGTGATAGATGAGAATAAAAACAGGTCAGTTAGCCCATCATGATGAATTCATCAGGAATTAACCATGATAGTTTCCAGGGAGAACCGCGAGGAGGTCGACCTGGTTGGGTATATTGCTAGCAATGGGATTCTCAGTCTCCATTACAAACAATTCCTTTCCCCCCTAATATGACCTATTTATGTATCGAACCTAATTCAAGTCCGTTTCGTACTCCATTCATCATCACAAACTTTCCTGTTTATAATATTCATAGGATAAGGGAACATCACGATAGCTATCAGTATACGCTGATGGAGTACCAATGAGTGATGATAGGTGAGGTGAGGCGAGGAAGTCAGGTCAATTGGCCCATCGTGACCTATTCACCCGGAATTAACTGCGATGCCTTATAGAGGGGGCCGCGTGAAATCAATAGCAACTTTTCAAGGAATGTGTCTAACAGCGAAACACATTTCTGGAGCATAGATCAAAATACGACATTTTGAGTAAGTTATAGTATATACTTATACATACACACACACACACACACACACACACACACACACACATATATATATATATATATATATATATATATATATATATATATATATATATATATATATATATATAGTAGTACAAGTTCTGCTCAGGGAAAGGGATTGTAATGGGGTATAATTTCCCCATTATTTACATCCTTTTTTTTATACTACTGAGGTGGCAAACAAGCATACGCCCACTTGATGGCAAGTGGTTACCGTAGCCTATGAACACCTGCAATACCAGAGGTATTACGCGTGCGTTGCCGACCCTGAAGAAACCTCTTTACCTCCCTTTTGAAGAACCCCATGCTGTAGTCTCTTGGGAAAACCTCGGTAGAGAGCTTAATCCACAACCTGAGTGTTCGTGGGAGCAAATATCAGGTTGACCTCCACGCTGTTCCCCCTGGAAACTATTAGTGGTTAATTCTAGTGGAATTCGTCACGATGGGTTAACTGACCTGCTTTCATCGTCACCTATCATCCTTCAATGGTGCCCCGCCAGCGTAAAACGTTAGCGCATTCGAAATTACCATTTCATTGTCATCCATTAAAAAAAAACTGCTCAATTTGCGACTAGATGACGCTGCGTAATATTGTTATTTCATTAAAAACTGTAAGTGAAAATTAATACTTACCAAATATTTACTGGAACTGAATTTATATAACTAAGCAGTAATGTGTAATTTAAATGGAAAGAAAACCTGAACATACCTGAAACAGAAAAGAAATAAAAATTAGTAAATACTAGTAGATACTGAAAAAAGAGATCATAGAAAAATTATATGGCCTCATTTCATATAATGGAATAGGATATTTATAATATAAACGATTATAGTTAATCATATAAATGAAAATACTGTTCACATACATACAAAAACACACACACACACACATACACACACACACACACACACACAGAGAGAGAGAGAGAGAGAGAGAGAGAGAGAGAGAGAGACACACACACACACACACACACACAGAGAGATAGATAGAGAGAGAGAGAGAGACACACACACACACACACACACACACAAAAAAAACACAGACAGAGAGAGAGACACACACCATATACACCACACAGACACGCATGCACACACACACACATTCATAATACTTATTTATACATGTGTAATGGTGGTGAGATCTAAAAAAAATAATTGCATTATATAAATTAGTTACACAATTGTCAGTACTGCTAAAAAGCCTATGTTTAATATCTATATGCATGTATATGATAACGCGAGTACTGCTTCCTACAGGACAGGCTCAGCCTAGTGTAGGAAGCAATGATAAATTGTGTGCTAATACAAACATACTTTGTTAAATAAATATATCTTATCTAGATATCTTATCTTAATATATTTATTCAAGTAAAGTCTTAAAATTAAAATGAGACCAATGTAAAGCCTCGTGATCGATTAAAAATTGGTTTTAAAAATCGATTCAGTGTTGCAGACGTAATCGCGTAACATAATTGTAGAAAAAATTAGACGACTCGAGAACCTCCTTCTTCTGGAAGTTATTTTAAAATTTCAAATTTTGAATTTCGTGGGATAGAACATATTTATTTTTTAATATTATAATTAATATTTATACCTCAAATTTTGAAGATAAAGGTCTTTGTGCACCAGTGCATGTTGCCAGTGACGACTTATGGTACCGAAACATGGTCCTACACGATGGTTCGTATGCAAAAGTTTTAAAGTACTTAACGGGCTATGGAGATATCTGGAGAGGATCTATTCTCGGAGTATCTTTGCGTAACAGAATCCTAAACGAGGATATCCGTAAAAGAACCAAAGTAACCGACATAAGCCCAAAGGAATAAGCAAGCTGAAGCGACGATGGATTGGTCACATAACTCGAAGAACCGACAACCGATAGGAATGAAAGTTTTTTGAGTTTCGACCCCTTACGGGCAAAACCCAGTGTAGGTTGACCGCCCACTAGATAGAGTGACGACCTCAAATGCATTGCAGGAAGTTAGTGGATGCAGATGGCTCAGGGCTGTTCCTTATGGCGGTCTATGGGGGAGGCTTATGTCCAGCAGTGGACGGATAATGGCTGAGATGATGATAATGATGATACATGTTTTTGTTTTTTACAACTTAGAATGGCAAACAAGCTGACGGCCCACCTGATGGAAAGTGGTAACCGTCGCCTATATACATGAGCAGTACCATGGACATAACAGAGTATAGTGTTTCGCCCATGATACCTCCCATGCGTTGCCATTCCTGAAGACTTAGGTGTTATTCCTCTGTACCCAGTAAATTCACGCCACATCCCACCCTTCAAACCCAAACACAGTCATGCAAACACAACTGCTTCACGGTTGAAACACGAATGGGACAGAGGTACCCAAGCAACCGACTTTTGTACAAAGTCTCCCTCTGGTCATCCTTATGAATTCTTTTAATATAGTTTATTTGTATACGTATGTAGATTTTTAAAATAGTTAACTATTACCAAAAATATGACGACGACAATTATGACGAGCATTTAAAAAAAAAAGGAAAAAGATAGAATTTATTTTATTTTTTAACTGGAATGCAAAAAAATTATATTTACATTAAACGAAAGTCGTGAAAGTGAGTGAGTGATTCATACGAATTCCTACAACAAAATTATTGCTCATACACAACACAACTTCCTCGTTTTTGCTGCTAATTCCTTTCTGAATCACTTTTATTGCTATATGTAACACCAATCAATAATTCACTGCTTCGTGGACTAATTAAAAGTAAAAAAATAAAATAAATTGCATGAAAATTTAATTTCTTTCTCAAATACCATGTATGTAACTACACACTATATTTCACTGGCGAAGGACCATCAAAAAAATTATAGGTGAATATGAAATCAGGTCAGTTAACCCATCATGACGAATTCAAGAATTAACCGCGATGGTTTCCAGGGGAAACACGTAAAGGTTGATCTAATAGGACATATTGCTAGCAATGGGTGACTACCAGAGAGAAACTTTGTACAAAAGTCGTTTGTTTGGATACCTTTATCCTATTCGAGTTTCAAACGTGAAGCAGTTGTGTTTGCATAGCTGTGTTCGGTTCGATGGGTTGGGATATGACAGTGAATTTACAGGGTACAGAGGAATAACACCTGATTCCTCAGGAATGGTAACACATGGGGGGTATTTTGGGCGAAACAGTATACTCTGTTATGTCCATGTTACTGCACTGAACTATAGGCGACGCTTACCACTTTCCATCAGGTGGACCGTCAGCTTGTTTGTTATTCTAAATTGTATAAAAAAATGGGCATGTTAGACACTATTACTAACAATTCCTTCCCACCTATTTATAATATTAGTAAAGATAAAGGTTTATTATTTGCAAAATTTATCGACATAATTGATCACATAAATCTATGTCTTATCTCTTTCAAAACATTTTCAAACGATGGAAATGAATAATTGTGTAAATCATTAAGTTCCTGCATGTAACATACACTACATGTATACGAGTATTAAGTGTCTAGTAAACTGCCTATTACGCAAGATTCTTAAGCAATTAAAAGGGTATTATTTAAAATAATGTTTTATTTATAAATTAATTGTAACCCGTGATTTTTTGTAGCGTATATTACATAAAAATATATTTCTGTTTATACTGGTGTTTATGCACAAAGTAGATGCATCGGCGGTGCGGGGAAGCAACGCGTGGACTCACCAACATTACTCGATTTGTATCCACACTATACGTATATAATCACCAAGTATACCTCTTCTATCTTTTAATTGTACCAACTCCAAACCTGATCATAGAACACAACATCAATGGGCATGTAATTTAAAAAAAAAAAAAAAACTAAATAAAAAAATGAGATCTCTGTCAGAGATAAGTCCACCCTTGCTCACAACATTTATAAATACATTATTTTATATGTAACTAACAAGTGCAATAAAGAGTATATATTAGAAGAGTAGATATGATTCCATGCCACTACAACTTACAAGAATAGTAGAAGAAAAAAAGAGTGAAGACTACATCACAACCCAAAGGGAAGAATTTATGGCCAGCGACCCCGTTGAAACTGGGGAAAAGTGGTTTGTCCTGAAGCCTCCTTACCCTCCAAGAAGGGTAAAGATGACAGTGATTGAAATTGAACTAATATGTACGAACACAAATTCGGAGATTCAGACACAGAGAGATGTGGACTGAAAGACGATGTAGTGACAAAAATCGAAAAGGATGGATGAAAGAAGAATTATTAAAGAGATTTATCGAGCAAGAATGAATGGAGATGTCGGTAGGGGACGCCCTTGCTGGACGTATGTCGACGAAATAGGCGACGTGCTGAAGAAGGGTTAAATTAAAAGTACCTGTAACCGGCGAGCTTGTATGAAAAGATTCATGAATGTGGAAGAAGCGAAAGAGGTTTATTTGAATCGAAGAATTTGGCGTTCCATTATTTCTGCCTACCCTAATGGAAGATAGACGTGACAGATATGTATGTATGTATGTACAAATTCGGAGTAAGCGCGGAAAAAGTAATCAGGCGTTCCTCTTGATTACCGCCCATCATGTTTTCCGGTTTATTGCGCTTAGCCAATTTCGACGTTGCTCTAATTCTTATCCTAAGTCACGGAGTACTTCGCGATTTGTCTTTTGTTTGTGCCGATTTTATTTCATTGGTTTTTTTTTTTTCAAGTTAATAAATACTAAGGTTGGCCAACTTTTTTTTTTGAATCAATGTATTGTATCGGAGCAGATAGCGTTGTATTTTTGAAATCGTCGATCAATGTAATGGTGTTATTTTTTATCGTGATTGTGCCGTGGCCTAATGGTTTATCAACCGACTTCAAAATTAAAGATTGTGACCCACAAAAAAGAGACTTCAATTGTGACAAAACCTGTTATTTTGATCTTAAATAATTTTAATTAAATAGATAAAAATATAATTTTCTGAATGGATGATGTCTATCAATGTCTGAAGTTATCATTAGGTACGTAGTAATAATAATAATAATAATAAATAGATTTATTTTCTCTTCACAATTTATCACAGTGAGATACAATGAGACATGCTTATATTAAAGTAATCAAATTATAAATATAATTGTGAGAGACTGGTGCCTGAGATAGGTATAAGAATACCTGTATTACAGTTAGTAATAATATAATATTAATATTCAAGTCACTGGTCAACGTCAAAGTGCAAGTTGTTGCAAAATTCATCAACGCCACGTATTGGTAACGGATATGATGTAAAGTCGTTTGAAGAACCTATCCACTTGGTAAACAGTGGGTGTTTCAGTGTTGCGTGTTACGTTTGTTTTTGATTAGGAAAAGTATTAAAATAAAATAACAAAAAAAATATTTTTTATTAAATTTTATTAAAAGTGAAAAAAAAACAAAAGAGAAGAAAGAAAATTTTTAAAGAATTTCAAACAAATATTATTATTATTATATAATAATTAATAATAGTTTGTTATGGCCTTAAATACTTTTTAATTTTTCTTTTTAATGTACTTTAATAAAAATAAAAAAATCATTTTTTTCTTTTATTATTTTTACACTTTATTTTATTTATTAATAAGAGAAAGTTTCTTCATATCATCTTACCAACCATTTACTGTCCACTGCTGAACATAGAACTCTCCCAAAAGAAGAGTATTACCAGTAGTTGCCACGCTTGGCAGGCGAATTGACAACCGTAGTTAGGCTTCGGTGCTGTTTTAAGAGGGACACTACTGCATATCTCTCGACCATTAAGTTTCCATAGTCGCCTCTTACGATGCCCACGGGAAAGGAAGGGCTACCACACGACTACTGTGTATTGTAGGTCATTAATTAAACTTAATTATCAATCACAAACTTCAATCAATTCATATAATTACATCGCTTAGATGTTGTTAATCAATAAAGTTAGATATAGATAGATAGATAGATAATTTATTTGCATCACTTACAGCACACAAACAGCAAAAGATACAAAAGCAAAGTGAAAAAAGATAAAAAAAGATACATGTACAAAAGATTAAAAAAAAAACCAAAAACAATCAGAATGCATAAAATTAATAAAATTTTTTTCTTCATGCGTGTGCCACAGTAATACAAAATGGCCACAACTCAGCTTTTTGCTTTGCCCTAAAAAGAGCAAAACACTGATATTCTATTGTGGCCAAAAGTGAGTCGCGAAATACCAAATAAAAAAAAAGAAATCAAGATATTTATATACATCGCTAATAACGGATATTAATATCGCGTTTATATATAGCGACTGCAATCCGAATTGCTTGCAAACGTCATCCGTCGAAGGTCAAGTATTCAACAAAAAGATTTTGAAAGGCACGGCTCATTTGAGCGGAGTTGATCGTTTGTCCTGACAGGGCTCGATATATTCTTGATCTAATTGTGTAGCATTGTTTTTGTTTTAAACTAGTGACCAAGCCTGGCTATGCACGGTTTTATTTTAAATAAAATACAGGCTTACTGGCTGAAAATGCAGTTTTCTATAGGTGAATGAATTTTTAAAATCGGTTAAGTAGTTTTTGAGTTATCCTATTGTAAACAAATAGATATATTTTACTCTGCAAATAAAGTTGCTTTAATAGTGAAGTTTTTTTTTTTATATTACTATGATAGTAATCAAGCATTCGGCCTATTTGTTAATAAACAGTGTTACCGTAGCCCATGGATGCCTGTAATACCAGGTATATCACGCGCGGGTTTTGGTTATCATTTTGAAAAAAAAAATGACTGTTTTTCTAGAAATATTGATATTTTTTGCATTACATGGAATATATATACAAGGTATACGTTATACCTGAATTTTTTATTTAGATTATTATATTATACACAAGTATATTTTCTGTAGAAAATAGTCTAAATTGTTTTTTAAATAATATACTTTTTAATTCTTATTTTTTTTTTTAGTTAATACTTTCTTTCTTTATCATGCTTTTAAAATATTTATTTATTTATTATTAAAATAAAGTATCATCAAACCAATATTTAAAAAAAAATATACTTGATAAATAGATAAATAAACACTACACACCAACAAGGGAAATAAATTCTTCAAATTCAATCCAACAGCAGTCATGTTCCGGCATATGAATAAATTATGTAGTAGACCTTATCTTACGGTTCCGGTTTAAAGAGAGTGATATTACAGTCAAGTCATGGTCTCAGCTGGGGGGAGAGCATTGAGGGGCAATGCCTTACTTTAAAAGGCCCAATGCCCTACCTTAAAATAAGTAATAAATAAAGGCCTCGAGAAAATTAGACAGATTTGCCTTTTCGATGTCACTGAATTTTGACTACTGCCCTACCAAAAAAGCCCGTTTGCCCTACCTTAAACATGGGTCTGGCTACGGCCCTGGGTCAAGTAAATAAAATTAATGAATAAGTGTTATACAAATCACACCTATAGATCCTGAAGCTAGAATATCTTGTGTAATGAGATACCAAGGACAGAATATTTGACTCAGCCCAGAAGACAAAGATCTGAGACGATTTGATATAAAGTTCATTTCCTTAATTGGCCCGATTGAGAATCGATCTCGGGACCTTATCACTTAA
This sequence comes from Galleria mellonella, assembly GCF_026898425.1. Taxonomy (NCBI): domain Eukaryota; kingdom Metazoa; phylum Arthropoda; class Insecta; order Lepidoptera; family Pyralidae; genus Galleria; species Galleria mellonella. The sequence continues at coordinate 2,024,084 of NW_026441995.1, read as the reverse complement.
TGCACCATCCACTGCACTACAGAAGTATTGATGTATTTTAGGTTATTTCTGAGAAGGAATGAATAGGTTTTTATTATCTCCTCTCAGACATGTCTTAGCATATAGCTAAAAGCTCGCCACCTCAGGTAGGTCCTAGACAATTCTGGGGCTGGCACGACCCACACGGTCCTTCTCTAAACACGCTTATGCGAAAGGAAAGGATTGCTGGTAATATGGACTACTAGTCCTATTGCTAGCAATATACCCTGTCAGGGCGACCTCAAGGTGTTCCCCCTGGAAACCATCGTGCTGAATTCCAGATGTATTTATCACGATGGACCAACTGACCTGCTTTTTCATTCCCAGCTATCGTTCCTCACTGGTGCCCCGTTAGCGTATACTATTAGAGCAGGCGGGTTACCATTCCATTATCAAACATAAAAAAAAATACGCTTATAGACAGAGGTTTTTTAGAAATTACTGTAATATTTTCACGTCACTAACGGTAACTACTAACAGACAACGCACTATCAGATAGACTATACAGTCTATTTGACAGTACTTTTTTTCAATTATTTATATATAATAAATAATATTGTTTATTTACATGTAAACTGAACAAGCTTTTCACTTAATAATACATTAGACACACTCTTTTTAAAGATTTTAGAACTAATTATAACTATTTCCAGAACCGCAATGAGCATACACTTATCACCCTAATTGTAAAAAAAAAAAACTATTATAGAATAATACAATCTTGTATAAAAATGATAGACAAGTTAACATGCACACGCGGCGTGTCCTTTACCACAACCGGCCGGCCTTGTCCACCGCAGCTTTCGACGTTGCTCAAGCAGCTAACACCAATACAAAATGACCGGAGCCTCTTTATAGTTGTCAAACAGTCAGAGCTCGGTTCTATTTGGACATTAAACAACCAACCAGAGTGGAACTTTTCCAGTGAATGCCAGTAATAAAAATTGAGGGTACAAATAAAATGGTTTGTGCTTAAGAATCCATTGATACGTTTGAAGAATTTTAGTATTTTGACCATGGTTACTATGCTGAATGTAATGCTAATTTGGACAGAAATGTAATACTTAACGCTATATGGTAAGTTTCGCGAATATATGACGTTACACAATTTTCATTAAATTTGGTAAGAACCAGTTTTATAATTGTAACAGTATTGATTTATAATTCAATTCTATATGCAGGTATTTAATACACTTTGACGCAATTTTATATGTCATTTTATATATTATATTTACATTATTATTATTATTTATTAAATGGCAACCTTGATTTTTGGAAACACGGAAGACTCGAAAACCTTGTGACGATATGAAATATAAATTATATTTAGCAAATATTTAGCTAATAAAATAGAGATATATACAAGTTATATACAAGTAGGCTATAATTAATTTTGTATTATTATATTATTATTATATAGTTTTAATATAATTAATTTAGTAGATAGGTTTTTATATTTATACAACTTAGAATGGCAAACAAGCTGACGGTCCACCTGATGGTAAGTGGTAACTGTCGCCTATAAAAGTGTAGTAAATAAAATTAAGGTATCTATCAGTGAATAAGAAACCTTAAAAAAAAAGGTATGAATTCTTTGATTTTTTTATTATTCACAAACAGAAATAATTTACCCCTATTCATAAATACTAAAATCCCCTACAAACAGATTTTAACTATAACACTGATTTGTCACTTTCATTAAAATTAAGAATTTAGTACAAAAGAAAAAGACAAAACAGTTCAATAGCTAAATTAGGTTTATTAGAAATTTAACGTTTTAATGAATAAGAGGGTAAGTTAAGTATTTACCCTACATACATTGTAATTCAATAAAGAAGTAATAATAAAGATTGAAATTTTTGATTCTATTTAAAATTTTACAAAACCAGCGCTGCAAAATTCACCGTCGTACAGTACAACGAATATGTATATGTAAATATAAAATAAATATTAAATGTCGAACTACTAGTAGAATTAATAGTTGTCAATCTTCGAGTGTTGGAAGTCACACACATACTAATGACAACGGAATTAAACAAAATAATTATATTCAAATAACCAGTGATATCGACTTCCGTTGAACAACACCTAGTTAAGTAAAATAAACGTAAAAACTCCTAAAGAGTACAATACCGCTGATAATTACAATAGTAAAATGATTTAAACAATTCTTAATAACATTTCCCATAATTTCGATCATAAAACAACATAGTGTGACACCACCATTATGTTGACACGACTTTCGCGGGGTCGGTGCGCAGGCGCAGCCGCTTTCGCGCACTTCACGCAAGTTTCTATTAATAAACGTTTTTATAGTTGAGCAGGCATGACATGACTCGTTAATAACAATTTGTTAGCACAGTAACATAATATTTTCTACTTTTTTGTACCGCTAAGGTGAAATAAGCATATGGCCTGCCTGATGATAAACGGTCACCGTAGTCTACTGATGCTTGTAGTACCAGAAGCATTGCGCGCGCATTACCAACCTTGAAAAAATATCTCTTTTTTTATAATCAAATAAAGTCTACAAAAAATTTTTAAGATAAGATCTTAGTCCTTAGAAATGATAATATATGAAGGTACTAAACGTCACAACATTCGTGATCTTTCCTTCAGTGAGAAGATGGTTACCATTTTCCATCCAGACGTTTTTTATCCAATTTGAAATAGAGAAGAATCTGTTGCTCCAATCTGAACTGTAATATTTCAAGTTTTTCCACAAAATTCCAAAATATTACAAAATCAACAATCCAAGTAACAAAAATAACCTCAAAATTTTTTAGAAAACTCTTTGTCTGCAAAAAAAAGAATTGGTACGAAAGCTTCATATCTAATATCACACACACATAAAAACAGAATTTGAAAAAATCCTCTTTTTTAAAATGCACAGAAATACTATAAATAATAGGTTTAAAAACTTGTTTCACGGAAATGGTTTTATAAGAACCAAGTGTTCTACCGCTTGTACAAAGGATTGTTCTCAGAGGAATTGTTCAATAAGGTGCCTATAGCCACTTTCTACCCTCGTACGGCTCGCCATTGACAGGATGTTTAATGGTCGCGTACTGTGCTGTTTCAGAGATGTTTCCTCCCACGAACACTCAGGTTATGGAATGAGCTCCCTGTTGAGGTTTTCCCAAGAGCCTACAGCATGGGGTTCTTCAAAAGGGGGGTAAAAAGGTTTCTTCAGGGTCGGCAACGCACGCGTAATACCTCTAGTATTGCAGGTGTTCATAGGCTATGGTAACCACTTACCATCAGGTGGGCCATTTGCTTATTTGCCACCTTAGTGGTATAAAAAAAAGAACCTAGTTCTCAAAAAATCTTTTACATTTAGAAGTTCTTTGCAAAATATAAACCGGAATATGTTCACTGAACGGGATAAAAAGTAGCCTACATCCGTTTTCGTTCCATATATTACGTCTACGCAAGGAGAAGTAATAAACAAACTCACTTTAAAATTTATAATATTACTTAATGTTTAGAAGCTCTGTTTTTAAAGACACTTAAAGAGTACAGTGGATTTGAAACACTCCTATTTTTTTTAGTTGGTTAAAAAGGAAAGGAAAGTACTAAACATGATTATGTTATTTATGCTAGACAGTATGAAAATCTAGTTGTTCTAGATTGTGGCGTAACTATGGTAGGCGTCCAGGAAGGCTGTGAATGAACGCGTGACGACTGTCACTTCTACAGGTGCCACATAACACATAATGTGGTATTACATGATTGTGATAGCTATTGTTACCAGCAGATCCGGGTTGGTATAAAAACCGAAAGAACCTATTTGAGATAAAAATCTTTCCTTATGACTTTCAAATAGGACCTGACCAGTATGATCATCATCATTTCAGCCATTAGCCATCCACTGCTGGACATAAGCCTTCCCCATAGACTGCCATCAAGAATGGTACTGAGCCACTTACATCCACTGACTCTCTGCAATGCATTTCAAATTGTCACTCCATCTAGTACGGGGTAGTTTTACACTGCATTTGCCCGTGTGGGATCGCCACTTAAGAACCTTTCTTACCCATCTGTTGTCGGTTCTTCGAACTATGTGACCAAACCTTTGCCACTTCAGCTTGCTTATCCTTCGGGTTATGGCGGTTACTTTGGATTTTTGGCGGTAATTCTGATTTAGGATTATATTACGCAAAGAGACTTCGAGCGTAGATCTCTCCATAACCCACTGATTAATTTGAAACTTTTGCATACGAGCAATCGTGTAGGACCATATTTAACATACACTGGTTAAAGAGCTTCATCTTCAAACCATGAGGTATTTTTAATGGTACTACGAGAAAAAAAGACGTTTTTAAGAGTGATACAATCATTCTAATCACCTGGTCCTCGGATAACTCGGATAGTCTGTGTTGTGAGGAACCAGGTAACGGGAATCTGGGGCATAATCAATAGTACTCGTGCCAATTAAGAAAAGTCTGTTTCCTAAACTGACCCGACCCAGAATGGAAACCAAGAACTCATTATTTTTTATAATGAGATCAATATTTTCTGCAACACAGAGATCGTCAAACTGGGTAAGGCCCAGTTTGACGACACTTCTCTCTCAATCAGAAGAGTTGCTATCATCATATAATGTATTATCTTTCTTCAGGATTATGAAATGATACCTTCTTATTCTGTGTTTTCACTGCTATATCGCATTGCTCAAATCGAAATATAGCTACATAAATATAGCCAATGGGTAGAGGTACCCATGCAGACAATTTTTAGGCAATTTCCATCTGGTAAATGCAGAATCTGCCGTGTTTGCCCCGGCATATAATAAAGTACCACTACCCTTCCCTTTCTCATGGGTGTTATAAGAGGCAACTAAGTCGATTCTTCGAACTATATAACTAACCCATTGTCATTTCAACTTTATTATTATTTTTATTATTTTCAGCCGTTAACTGTTCACTGCTGAAAATAAGCATCTCACATTCTTATGGAAAAAACTTCTCTTGAAGTTTTGTCAGTAGTTGCCATGCTTGGCAAGCGGATTGGCAATCGCAGTTAAGTTTTTACAAATATTTCAAGAGGGACACTGCTACCCATCCCTCGACTATAAGTTCCCTTAGTCGCTTTTTACGACATCCACGGGAAAGGAAGGGATGGCCCATTCTATGCCGGGACCTATACGGCGATTTCAACTTGCTTATCCTTAATATTAGTACAATGACAAAAAAATAGAGACCTGCAAGCTAAAAGGTAAACTGAGTGGTGGTTCCAGTCTACAAAAATAATTGGTAGTCGTTATCTCAACCACCTCAGCTGAGTAGCTAGTTAATTTTATTCATTGCGAGAAATGGCCCAGATCGTCAGCTAGTCAACGGAACGCTTAGAGAAAATGTAATCTGCATTACGGGGGAAATTGTATAGAATTGTTTGCTGTTTTCCTGTGCGATAATTAAGTGGGTTTTAGAGGAATTCACCTGATGGATTTTTGTGGAAGTTTCTATTTATTTTAATAATTGGATTGGACGGGAATGTTCCTTTTTTCAACGCTTTTGCTTCAAATCAAAACGAATTCGTGGCTCTCGTTTCGTTTGTATTTTTTGTGCTTATTACCTCATAGCTCTGTCAGGTGTAAACCGATTTTGAAAATTATTTTTTTATCTGAAAGAATATGCTTACAGATTGATCTGGTTTTGCTACAATTGTTTCTTTTTTTATTGGACATAATCTTAATTATTAATTTAAGAGAATGGAATAGTACACTTTATAGTTCGTCTCGTACAAAAGGCTGAGCACTAATAAACAATGGGGATGAAGTCAGAGTCATTGACCTATCGTAGCGAATTTACAATCTTAAAATTACAGTCATACTAGCTTTTACCTGCGAATTCGTCTGCATGACTGGGGTATGTTGATGAAGATGAATAGTAGCCGTATTAGTTGAGCCATTAAGATGTTTAGAGGTAAACATAAAACTCTCTTTCACATTTATAATTTTAATAAGGATACTTAATAAATAATTAACTATCAAAAATTATTCACACTATAATATAGATCGGCCTGATATTTTACCAGTAATGGGACTGGCATCTCCATTGTATGTTGCCATGTAATACCAGCATAGAATAGGCCAATTCCTTTCCCATGGGTGTGGTAAAAAACGACTAAAAGAGGGCGAGGGATGGGAAGCAGCGTCCTTCTTAAAATATCTCCAAAGCCTAACTGCTATTGCCAATCCAAAGCGTTGCCACTACTGGCAAAATACCCCAAAGGGAAGCCTCCCCTTTGAGGTATTGTGCCAATGTTTAACAGTGGACAGTGGCTGAAATGATGAAATTTTTCTATTCTATACTAACAAAAGATTTTAAATTATCTAACTTATGAATACATTACTATTAATACTGAGAAAATGAAATCATTAAAATTGATCCAGAATAACATTTAATTTATAAAAAATAAAACCGAAAACGACATTAGACATCACATTATATTTAACTGTATATTTGTTTACGTATTAACAGTTGTAGCACTTCAGCTGCCCGCTAATGAAATGCTTTCTCACTGTATTGGGTTGACTGGAAGAGATCTCTGTCAGAGAAGTGTCAAGTCCACCCTTGCTCCCAACATTATATTACATGTAACTTACAAGTGCAATAATGAATATATTATATACACATTAGTTCTAAAAACCCCATGCTTATATAATTGAACTGTGCGTATGATTGTTACATCACAATAAGGCAGAATTTAAACGGCTGCTGAATTGCAACAGCCGGCTGTATCGTAATTGTATCTCGATTAAGTAACAATTTATAAACGTGTTGAAAATCCTAGGCAACTGGTTAACGGCATCCACCCCATTGTTGCAAAAGAATAGGCAGAATTATATTAGCGGCCATCGTTTTCTATTCTACACATAACATAGATGAAGACGTCACTCTGGTAATAGCTTTAGATTAGTACGAATTTTTATTCAACTTAGAATGGCAAACAAGCTGACGGCCCACTTGATGGAAAGTAGTAACCGTCGCCTATAGACATGAGCAGTAGCGTGGACGTAACATAGTATACTGTTTCGCCCATAGTGGCTAAGGTATTATACCTCTGTACCCTGTAAACTCACTGCCATATCTCACCCTTCAAACCGAAACACAGCCATGCAAACACAACTGCTTCACGGTAAAAACACGAATAAGATAGAGGTGCCCAAGCAAACGTCTTTTGTACAATCTTACTCTAGTAAAAGGGATTGTTAGTAATGTAATCTGTTCCCTAACAGGTCGACCTCTACGCGGTTCTACTTGGAAACTATCGTGGTTAATTTTAAACGAATTTGTCAAGATGGGCCAACTGACCTGCTTCAATCTCAACTATCATCCGTCGCTAGTACCCCGCCAGTGTATACCGATAGCGCGGGCAAGTTTACCATTCCGTTTGCGGTCCATAAAACAAAACACTAAAACTAAATACATAGTATATTTTATATACTATAAGTCCTAAATGTTTTGCAATAAGATACCATCTCATCTAGTACACGGTTAATTAAATAAATTGTGAAACAATAACGGTTGTCAACAAGAAAGCACTTGCTACGAAGAATGCAAAATATTTTAATAAAAAAAACAAATACTACCTTATTAGGTAATTCAATTGCGGTTTACACAAAGCCATTCGATCACTTTCCGTGGTTAAATTTTATTGCATAACAAATTACGAGAGGTTTACAATTGAAACGTGATTTATTTTTAATAATATTCCCCTATAACTATTATTGTTATTTACTAACCAGTTATTTTTTTAGGATAATGATAATTTGATTTATTTAACACTTTATTGCAACAATATAACAGGATTTGTTGAAAGATTTTCAATAAGCATAGTGTAGTAAAAGGTGGCCTTATTGTTAAGCAATCACTTCCAGATAACTTCTGGGTAGAAGAATTAAAGAACAAATGGGTAGATGGCGCGTTAAAAAAAAAAAAAATATATATATATATATTTTAGTATCTAGAGTCAACTAAGGGACGGTAAAGGATGGGCAGCAGTATCCCTCTTAACATATCTCTAAAAGCCTAACTGCGGTTGTTAACCAGCCTGCCAAGCGTGCCACTTATGGAGAAGACTAGTGGCCTCTTATGGAGAAGATTTATATATTTATCTCAGGCCTAAGAGGCAAATACGAGGTTTGTCCGGAAAGTACGTATAAAAGTTTTTTAAAAATTTTATTTTACAATTATTCAGGTAAATCAATTTTATCCCCTTCAAAGTACTCCCCCTGTGACATAATGCACTTGTGCCAACGCCGTTTCCACTGTGAGAAGGCTCCTTGAAAGTCCTCTGGTTGTAGGTTTCTCAGCTGCCCCGTCGTAGCTTTTTTTATCTCATTTATGTCCCCCAAATGCCGCCCCCGAAGTACCAATTTGGTTTTTGGGAACAAGAAGAAGTCACACGGGGCCAAATCCGGCGAATAGGGGGGTGTTCGGTCACCGTAATGGAATTTTTACTCAAAAACTCACGGACAACAAGAGAGGTGTGGGCAGGGGCATTGTCGTGGTGAAGAATCCAACGCCCCTCTCGCGCCAATTCTGGACGAACTCGTGCCACACGAGCTTTGAGGCGTCTGAGCACATCGACGTAGAATTTACCATCAACTGTCTGGCCTGGAGGGACGAATTCTTGATGGACAATCCCCCGAACATCAAAAAAAACAATCAACATTGTCTTGACATTTGAGCGGGATTTTCTTGATTTTTTTGTTCGTGGTTCCCCGGATGTCTTATCGAATTAGATCGGCAAAAATTTCACGGCCATTCTTGCCGAGTTTCGAGAGAAACTTGATTACGACGCGCTGCTCTTCAACGGAAGCGGGCTCCATGCCGACGGGGTTTCGTTAAGAGGTAACTTCACAGATGGCGTGACAAGCCAGTTCGCACCGCACGGCGGTCAGACCAGAACTGAAGCATTGTTAGGGACATAAGGAAGGGGTCCTGCGCTTACCTGGCCTCCCCACTCCTCTTTCTCGCATTCCAGAACACTTTTATACGAACTTTCCGGACAGACCTCGTATATAAAGAATAACGTCCCTAAACATAGATAAAGGACAGTACCTATATCACAATTCATTATTCATTCATTTAATTGTACCAATCGTTCTTATAATTATTATAAAGATAAAAATGTTATTATTTTTTCATTCAAATTTTGTTTCTCATTAAATAAAAAATACGATATACAATATAAATGTGATGCCGAAAATCTTAGATAGAGAATTACGGAAAAAAAAATCTGTACAACCATAGTCTTGAAGATAAGTGAATAGTCTGTGAAATAAAAATATTATTATAATAAATCCATCTAAGGAGAAAATGACTTCGAATTTTTTGGAAAAACACTTTTTTAATAAAACTCATATATATATACGTATGTAAAGTAAATCATCTAGATACAGTGCTTATATAGAGTTAGAATATATTTTTTTTATAATTTCATTAAAACAACAAATTTTACTTTATTATTAAAAACATAAAAAATATGGCGGCAAATTGTACTCTTTATGCGTATAAAGTGTCTTGATACGAAGTTATTAATAAAATACACCGCCAAGTTGCTAGAGGTTTTAATTTATGCAAATAAGCTAAAGGTCTAATGGCGGTTGTGAAACCGAAGCCTCCAAGATAATTTGTTATAAGAGGTAAAAATTTACATCCAGAGGTCTCGAGACAAATTAGATGAGGGGAGTAACGAGACCAAGTTATAAATCCTGAGAAAAGATAATTCAGCAAGTTAACACCAGTCACTTGGTTTCTTTTTAAATTAAAAAAAAAAAGAAAAATACTCAAAATATTATGGTAAGTAGATACGGCAAGCTTGAGGAGTTTTTAGCGGGAAAATATTAGTAAATTTATTATGTATTTTATTTTTAGCTAGCTTTTACACGCGACTTTGCCTACGTGCCTAGGACATATACTAATCTAGATAATCGTAGCCTATGTCATTTTTTATCATTACAGTACGTGTATACAACAAATTTCATAGTAATTGGTTAAGCAATTAAGGCGCTATAAGATAACAAACAAACTCACTTTCACAATTATAATATTAAATAGTATAGTTTTTTTTTTTATTTATGATATATACCATACGTATAATAGTGCCAACACCATAGGGTGAGGACCTGGTGATCTGCAACACAGGTTTATACTACTTCAGACACCAGTTCTTTACAATACATTAACTTATTTAACTTTTAAAAATAAATCTCTTGTAATAACATACACTGAATATCCATTCAATACAATACTTAAAATAAATACGATAAAATCGCTTCATTACAAACAAATATCAAAGTAATAACTTTTATTTATTTAATTTAATTAATGCTCTATTTATATGATTTTAATTAGAAAAAAAAAGAAACAATAAAAGACACAGGTGATTTGATAAACTGGTTTATAAAATCACCACTATTTTTCTGGCTAATTAATTTTCTAATAAAATATCGACCACTATTAATTGAACTATCGCAACTTAAAACTAAATTTTATACAATTTTTTGATACAATACCTCGAATGTGCATGGGTCATTAAAAGCTTTTCCATACAATGTAATTGAATAGAAAATATTTTATAGGCCATAAAACAGCTTAACATAAAATTGCATATAGTATTCTCTCCTATTATATCGTTACAGTAAAATGGTATGGTATCGTACCTTTCTACGATAAAATATAAAATTACCGATTATATCGTAACGATAAAATCTCGTCACTGTTCCGTTAAATTGTAAAAGTGTCTAAAGATGTAGGTAAGTACGTCTCTTGTATATTTTATTACATGTTTTGATAGTACTTTTATGGCCTACCTCATACATGTGTGTCCGTATCGAAAACTGAGAATGTTTATGATCATTATTTATGTAATTAACATTTGTCAAATTAATTAATTTACATAAAATTTAATTATATGGTTGCGATACGGCCATCTTGATTTTTGACAGATCCCAAAAATTTATTTGCGTTTCTTTAAATTAACATATTAAATGACATATCTGGATCTTAAAGATGATGGTTTTAAGGTTGAAAATTGGTTATTAATTAAATCTCGAGAGATCATTTAATAACGATTTAAATGTCATGGAATACAAGTTGTTTTGTAATCGATTTAACGATTTTGTATTAGCGTCAATTTTCTTCACAACTAATAGGTAATGAATGACCAAACTGTCTGGATAAATGGCAAGCGAATCTGTTGCTGGAATTGTCATCGCTAGCAAGTCCCTGTGATAGAACGAGATAGCATTGTCCGATGTCTCATTCTAACTCATAAACTTGCTAGCGATATCGATTCTATCGATCGATACGTTGTCACTTGGCTAGAGAACTTGATATTCTGTCTACGAATTCAAAACATGATCTTATCTAGATCAGAATCATCTAGAATGAGCGTCTAGTTTTATAAAACATACCTGTAGACTAATCCGTATTTTTTTTTTTAAATATTTGATTATTATATATATACGTACGTACAGTTAGTAAAAAAACATATTTATGAGATGAAAAATAATAACACCTGTATCAGTATATGAGTACGCTGGCTGGTTATCAGTGAAAGAAGACAGTTTTAGTTTATGTTTGTTAAAATAATATTTGGAATAATATTCGTTGACAGAAAATCCCTTATTTTTTATGTATTAATGAAAAATGTTACTAATATAATAAAATGGTAACTAGATGTATGTATATAGAAGGTATTTAATAAACCAATAGATGGCAAGATAATAATTTTTAAAAATTTTCTGTATGTCTATATTAAGTACATGTGGTTTTTACATTTGTTTTCCTGGACGTAAAATCTGGTATATCTTTTTCTTGATATGCTATTTATAAGTAATCTATCGATCGATCGATTATATTTATCTGAAAGTGACGATATTTAATTAATTTTCCTATTTTTGAAATCCAATTGTGCGAAACGACAGACGAAAAGCTAGTCATGAATAAAATACGTGTTAATGTAATATAAAATGATACAGTCTACTCAGGAGTGAAGTACTTCCTTACCCTTGAGTTTTGGGTATGTAACCATTTTTATTACTCGAAGAGAATACAAGGCCATGACAAACAGTAGCGAAGATGTAATTAGATTTACTGTACTGCGCACCCAATCAATTGATTTCATTATCTACACCCACATGCGTAAATTACATATAAAATTTTCAGGTGTAGCGTTAGCAAAAAAAGAGAAAAAAATGTTTTAAAATATCAGCTATTTTAACCGTGGTAAAACTAATATAGGTTAGTAATTAGGCTTTTTACTTTAAAACAAATGCAATACATTTATGTTTGCAATTCAAGAAAATCTATACGATGTCTACAGTCATTTTTCACCATCATATGGCTTATCATTAGTAGGGAATCCAATTTCACACCTTAGAAGCAGAATGTTGACACACAGTGCGGTTTCATAGGAACTTCCTCTAACTCAGGTTGTGGAGTAATTTTCCTGTCGAGGCTTTCCCTAGAGACTGCAGCGTGAGGTTCTTCAAAAAGGGCGCATTAAGGTTTGTTAAGGGTCGACAACGCGCGCGTGGCATCCCAAGCGTTACAGGTGTCCCTAGGCTACTGTAACTCAGTGTACCATTAGACAGCGAATATGCTTGTTTGCCACCACAGTAGTATAAAAAAATCTCAACGTCAACTAAAAAAGAAAACAGAATTACATTGAGAAAGTTTAAGACTTGAACATCAAATGATTTGCCTTGATTATCCGCTTCCTCAATTATACTGGAAAAATATGCAATACAACATTTTGTATAACGTAAAACTATTATAAAACACTTTACATGAAAATGGTAAATGTTATAAAATACAATTTTACATAAAATAGCACTTGCCACGATCTAATACAATTTTAAAAAGTCGTCCGTTGACAAATAAAAAGAAACTTTCGTTTTTTGAATTAAGTAACTTGGCCAATCCTGAAGCACCTGCGGTGTTGCCATCTATCACTTCATGCTGTAGGTGACAGTACCTATCCTAAAAATACTCATTTTAGAATTTCAAAGAGACTATTTACTTTTCCTTTTAATTTCTTGATTTTTTTTTATTTCTTTTCATTAAACTTTATTGACTAACTGAAAATAGAAGTAGTAGCAAATAGTTTTTTGTACAATTTACACTATGTACTTACCAAATGTTATTAAGAAATACTAATTGAACAAATCCTATTACAAACTAAACGATTACTTGCATGATAAACGTGCAGTGTTAGTAGATCATGCACGGGCTTTTTGATTACTTTGTAATTTTAGACACAGTACATTTAAATAAATGCACATAATGGGGTCGATTCTGAGGCATCATTTCTCGAACTTAGCTTTAGAATTAAAATTTCAATTTGATATCACAGCGACATCTTTATTGTAATGACAAATATGAACTAATTTTCTAATAGTCGCCTCACCCATCTGGTAAAAGCCCTAACCTAGAGACTCGAGATAGTCGCCCCCAGAGTTGAAGCCGGGGCAAAGGGGTCCGCTTTCAGGAAAGTCAAAAGATTTGTCGTCATCGTTACAATAGATTTAGGTCAAAGTTCTAATTTATTATAGCCCATAAAGAGGAATTTAGCAAAATAATTAAATTAAAACATTAAGAGACAGATTTAGAGTAATGGCATCTCAAAATCGGGCCCAATGTTTACAAAGAATTATAATAAAAAAAATATTATGTCCCACAAAGAAATCAATTTCAATTGTTGCAAAACCAGTTATTTTGATCTAAAAACTAAACTATTCAACCGATTTTGATAAAATTTCAATAAGATCAATCTATAAATATACCCTTTTAGATAAAAAAATAATTTTGCAAATCTGTTTAAATCTGACGGAGTTATGAGGTAACAAACATAAAAAATACAGTCGCATTAAAAACCTCATTTTTTTGAAGTCATTTGAAACTATCGAGTGCCTTGCGGGCTTTTTAACCAAATAACAATATTCCGAGCCTTGTAGTAGATTTATAAAAAAAAATACGATTTAATAATGATTATGAACAAATAATATTTGAATAAAGGCGATTTGAATTTGAATTCTGCAGTGATTTGATTGTTAGAGCTTTCGGTACAGTTTACTTCCATGTAGTCCCTAGTCATACCTTAGAATACGTAGTAAGTCATACTGCTATGGTTTACTACGCAATCTAAAGTTAATCCTAAACAAATTCCGTCATGATTGAAATTGCAGTTTTTTCATGTTACTTTATTTGTCTTTTATTTCTGTGTGATATTTTCGGCAATTCCGAACTGAGTTTAATATTTGTTTTTCATTCGATAGGGTTTGTTGGTTTTATATAAATTTAGACGCAACTGTTTTGTTTTGGAATAAGAACCCTGGTACTGGTATGAAGTATTAACAATGTGGTAATGCTTGAAATAATACAATTTATATGAACAAATCTGCTGACTGTACACCGCAAAGACGTCGCGAGCACAAAACGCTCCGATGAAGAGTGTGACGAACTGTGAATATATTTGTAGTGGGAACAAACCTTAATGATCGAATGTCATGTACTATATGAATCTATATATATTAAAAGACCCAACACTGTAGTCTCTAGGGAAAATCTTGGCAGGGAGCTAATGAGCTCCCAAAAGCCTGAACGTTCCTTAGAGAAAATTCCTTTAAAACCGCACGTGTACGTGACCATTTAGGTACAAGCGTGTGAGGATGAGTTCCCTGTCGATGGTGAGCGGTGCGATGGTAAAATGGTTGTTAGGTTATTGATATTCACCGTATGCCCCAGCATAGAATAGGCCACCCCCTCCTTTCCCGTGGGTGTCGTAAGAGGCGATTAAGGAAGAGCAGGGGATGGGTAGCAGTGTCCTTCTTAAAACATCTCCAAAGGCTAACTGCAGTTGCTAATCCGCCTGACAAGCAAGGCGACTATTGGGAAGGCTTATGTTCAGCAGTGGACAGTTAAAAGCTGACATGATGATCTAATTTAATCAAAATGAATTCAGATATTAATTAAACAAACTTACTTTAATGGCTTTCATACAACTGTAACTCTTAGAAGGAATGATAAATATTAAGGAATGATGAACCAGAGGAAGATTTTGTACAAATTTCGTTTGCTTGGGCACCTCTGTCCCATTCGTGTTTCTACCGTGAAGCAGTTGTGTTTGCATGGCTGTGTTTCGGTTTCAAGGGTGGGATATAGAAATGAATTTACAGGGTACAGAGGAATAACACCTGAGTTCTCAGGAATGGCAACGCATTGGAGGTATGATCGGCGAAACATATACTCTGTTATGTCCATAGTACTGCTCATGTCTATAGGCGACGGTTACCACTTTCCAATAGGTGGGTATTTTTTTATTTTCTAAAAATATTAAAATTTTAAAATAATAAAAAAATAATAAAGTACATGTAAAAATAATAATTATCGATGACAATTATTCGTTGTGTCAATTGACAATTAGAGAAACCAATGTGCCAATGTCGCGGCGATATGTTGGTCCCGCACGCTCACTTGGGCAACGCACCCGGCTTGCCTCGTTGCGTTGCACTTACGTAACTGTGTCGAAACGTAGCCAAAAGTGTGGGTGTACTGTAGTACTATTATGTATTCTGTGACATTGTTCAGTGGCGTAAAATTGAAATAAGTAATAGGTTTGTATATTTGACAACTTAATTTAGTGTCACATGTTAGTAAACAATACACATAATAAAATCGTAACTGGTCGCTGTCTGTACATGGGAGATATATAAGAAAAACTATTACAGGGGGGCTTTATGAACGCAATAGATCCCAAAACAATGATTTTTAATTTTAACTGATTGTATGTTTGTGTAGGCTAATTTTAAAACGGCTTAACTAATTTGTATGCAGTTTTAACTAATGCGTTGCGGTTTGCTCTACTTAATATTTATTGTTTATTTTATATCAATCGGTTCATAAATAAAAAAAATATATCAATCTAAAAAATCCATATAAAATGCTGTAAAATAACCGATCAGTTGAATTGGCTGAATCATTTTGTACACACAATCCAGCACTAAACTATGGACGAGTATCCTCTGGTGTCGAAATAAACAAACCAGTGATGTTGGATCGTTGTACATGTGAAAGTTTTTTTATTCAATAATAATACACGTAATTAGCCTACATAACAAATCAAATTATAGCGCCGTCTAACTTTTTTAATATATGTAAGATTAATATTGATTTTCGAAAATTCTGTCTACTCGTGCGAAGCCGGGCGAGATCGCTAGTAATGAATCGGTTTGAATATTTGACAACTTAATGTTACACGTTAGTAATTTATTGATAAATATTTATTATTATTTTAAAATTGACCAAGAATTTTTTTCGCGATGTAGTAATTTTAAATGTCAGCAAAAATTTGTTGTTTATAATATGTCAAGATTTATATTAATATTTAAATTGTGTCAATAATGTTTTATTAATATTTACAATTAAACTATTAATGAAGAAAGAAAGAAAAAATATATTTATTCATTGCTTTATTCGACACATAATAATTACGAAAAATATTTTACCATTAAATAAAAAAAAAACAGTAGATAATAATAAAAAAATCCTTTATATGTCAAAGAGACCCTGATAAATATAGAATAAGAAGCTTATAATTGACATATATTCTTACTACAGCGGGCTATGCACGGAGTTTCTTTGCGTGATAGAATCCGAAACGAGGATATTTGCAAAAGGACCAAAGTAACCGACATAGCCTGAAGAATCGACAACCGGGGAAGAAAAGTTCTTGCGTAGCGACCATGTACGAACAAAGGTAGTGTAGGATACCCCCCACATCTAGTCCCCCCCCCCCCCCCCCCCCCCCCCCCCCCCCCCCCCAATATGAACGACTAATAAATTTCAGAGAGTCAGTGGTTACAGATAGCTCATGACCGTTCCTGCTGGCAGTCAATGTGGGAGGCCTATGTTCAGCAATGGATTAGGACAGAATGCCACCATTATTTTCAGTTAAAAAAAGTAATCACGAAATTGGCATCAATAAGAATCGAACCAGCGACCTAGTTTACGTAAAACAAACAGATATTTTAGCATTAAGGAAAAGGAACGTTAATTTGTAATAGAATTTGCTACAAGCATCGTTGTTGGCAATAGCAAAATATACAATAAATTATACAAGATAAGATCAGGCAATCTTGACGCTCGCCTTTTAAGACAAGATTTAGTTAGACCAATGTAAACAGTTAAGGTAATATAATGGAATTATGGTTACAAATAACAAATCAAGAAATAGCAACGCGTGACTCTGTAGATGTCATACAAAAAAATACAAATACAATCTCATTGTGATTATTTCTTGTAATTGTTTATATTTATAATAAGTTTACTATTGTAATCTTTTGGAGGAAACAATAAAGAGTATCTATCTATCTATCTATCTACAAATAATTTTATTATGTGCGTAAAATGGTATAAAGAATGGTAAATAATATTTAAATATTGTTCACACTTTTCACAAGAATCTGGAATGTTAAATTTATTTAATTGTGCTACTATGCTATGCTATTACTATTTTACTTACATTGTCATTTTTTTATACAACTTAGAATGGCAAACAAGCTGATGGCCCACCTGATGGAAAGTGGTAACCGTCGCCTATAGACATGTGCAGTACCATGGGCATAACAGAATATACTGTTTCGCCCATAATACCCCCTATGCGTTGCCATTCCTAAGGACTCAGATGTTATTCCTCTGTACCCAGTAAATTCATGCCATATCCCACCCTTCAAACCGAAACACAGCCGTGCAAACACAACTTCTTCACGGTAGAAACACGAATGGGACAGAGGTACCCAAGCAATCGACTTCTGTACAAAGTCTACTAATAATACTAAAAAATATTTTATCTCATATATTTATTAATACTTTATTAATCATATTTACAGAAATGTTAACAAAACAAGCCCACCTTTGGGTAAAGAGAAATGTATTCTGTAAAAAGTAAAAGTTGAAAATAAGCATCTTAATGTAACAATGATAGGGTAAATAGTCCATAATAAATATTGTAGTAACTCTGTGCGTTATGTTCCACTGATTTCTTATGTCAAAACATCACATTACTAAAATGGCGGATTTACAATAATTATGCTATTTTTGTAGGTCAGTATTAAGTGATGCAAAATGTATAGTGCACAACGCGAAGAAAGTTTGTTCATGAACTAGTTTAGTATGTCCGCACTGCGTAACATATATATGTATGTACATTATAATATTTCATATCTGCAGCTTCCATACTGCACCAAGAATGTGTGAAATATTAAGGAAAGTTATAAAGATATTCGTGTTTCAACCGTGAAGCAGTTGTGTTTGCATGGCTGTATTTCGGTATGATGGGTATTCGAGATAAGGCAGAGAATTTACAGGGTACAGAGGCATAACACCTGAGTCCTCAGGAATGGCAACGTATGGGGGGTATTCTAAATCGTATAAAAAAAAAAGTTAGGTTAGAATTTGAATTATATTTACGTATTTGAAAATATTTTAAATGCCTTATATTTCATAATAAATTTATAATAAATAATTATTTTATGCAGGATTTTTATTAATAATTTATATATCCGTAATTATATGTAATATAAATATATAAACTAATGTAGTTTTTATCGAGTTTATCTTTTCTTTCACTATTTTATTTTCATAAAAAGGGTCGATAATACATTTTGATTTTACTGGTCACACCATGAATCAACTTACAGTGATCGTTTTCGACTTGCCAAAATCTTAATCCTATTCATTATAAACAATTATTTTTATAAAAAAGTTGATATCATTCACCTTTTTATTTAAGAACTTATGCTAATGATTCCTTTGTTAAACTAATGACGTGTCTAGGCTAATGAGGGTATTTTTGATAAAATCTTATTATTTTTTTTATGGATGAAAATGGTATGATAACCCCGCCTGCGCTAACGGGATACGCTGGCGAAGCACCAGTGAAGGGTGATCGATGAGGATGAAAACAGGCCAGTTAGCCCATCATGACGAATTCATCAGGAATTAATCATGATAGTTTCCAGGGGATACCGCGAGGAGATCGACCTGGTTGGGTTATATTGCTAGCAATGGGATTCCCAGTCTCCATTACTAACAATCCCTTTCCCCCCAAAACTTATTATTAGGACTGACTGGAACTTATTTGCTTTCTTTTTATGTATATTCATACAAATTTAAAACATACACTTCGGTTTAATCGAAAAAAAATATTAAAAAGAAATACCGAATCATAATTTTGAAGTTTATTTAAATCTACTACTTTCTCGTATGTTTTTTACAGTATAGTTATTATATTATCTGTAGTTATAAAGGAGATAGCCAGTTTCGAAAAGAGTTGCAATCAGTAATAATTGGCATTAAAATTTGCTATTAACATATAAATAATAATTAAAAAAGTATTTAAAATTATCTTTGTTATTCATAGAATTTTATCTCTTTTATCTCTTTTAAATGTTAACATAGTACAAGGAACTATTTTTATTAGCATGTTTTATATTTTCTTATGCACAAAGAACTGTTTTTAAATGAAAAAAAAAAAACAAAACAGGTCAATAGCTGTAAGTAAGGCCTAATAAAAAAATTTTAGTTATTTATCTGTTTCACGTTTGAGGTTTTCATGAGTTGAGATGAGTTCTAGTTTTAGCCTCTAATTAGGCTAAAACTAGAACTCATAATTCGAACACAGTATTCCAAATTTAAAATTTCTTCGCTCACAGTTATATAGAATTATAACTTTATTTTCACGTCCATCAATAAAAAAAAGAAAAAAAAAACAGATCCTAAACCTATAACCTATTAATGGGTCAAACATGTTATTCTCTAATTCTTTTGTAGGGACCTACCAAGAGCAATTTTCACCTAAATCGAATTGACAATTTCGTAGGCGCGTGACCGGAGTACTCAATCCGTGCCTCTTTATGTCATAAATAACAATTTTGTCGCCACTAAAACCCAGGAGTACGTGCATCAATTTCATTATTCCGGGAATCAAATCATATCCCTGATTTAATCTACAGACATATTATATAATGTTTAAAATAGAAAATGATGTAGAGAATACAGTTATAAATTATTCAGACAAATTCGGATTTTTTTCTGGTATAATGGATCGTTTATTATTACATTATTATCCGGCTATGATGTCCCACTGCTGGGCAAAGGTCTCCTTAATCTCCTTCCAAAAATGCTCGTTTTGCGCCACCTCAAACCAGTCCTTTTTAAATGCGTCTAAGTCATAACGCCATCGTTTCCTGGGCCTGTCTCGGTAACGTTGTCTATCAGCAGGCATCCACTGGGTGGAGATCTTTGCCCATCTATAGAGACCCACACGGCTAATATGACCCATCCAATTCCACTTAATTTGCCGGTTTCTAGCTAACTTCTTTAACTGCAGTTTGGAGAAGTACGATGTTAGAGACCCGATCCGACCTTTTTACTCCTAAAATATTTTGTTCCATTGCTCTCTAACAAAATTGGAGTTTGGATTTCTGTGCCTTTCTCAGTCAGTGATCAGGTCTGAGCACCGTAATAGACAAGATTACATATCTTGATCACATGTCGATAAGTTTGCGCGCTTTAGTACCAACAGAAGATCATTATTTGTTGGCATCTTCATTGACCAGTAGCTCTTCTGAGCATTTTCAATTTGACGACCGATTTCCCTGATTCGCCTGTTTTCGATGGAAACAATTTGGCTCAGATATATATGCCCATCGATATAACGCGTTATTTACCCATTTATCACGGCCTGACCTTTCGGGTGGTTAATTAATAAAATTAATTTATTACGTTACTAATCCTGAGCCAATTTTCACAATTCTTTTTATCATCGTTGTAATTCACTCCCCTGTGGGGTCTCTTATTAATTTTGTGTTAAATTTAGGTGTTTTTTTTCTTTTTACAACAAAAAAAATGTTTGTTACAGAGCAAAATTGATTTGCTGATACGTGATAAGACATTCTAAATTTAAATATTTTTAATATAGTAAATTATAATATTACGTTCGATAAAAGCAACTTGAAAACGAATGTTGCCAAAACAATGCAACGATTGTCAGAAAAATAAATTGCTCCACTAATAAAATCACTAGCTAAATCGCATTGATAATGCAGCGGAACCCTAATTATCACGTCAGTACATATACAAATACTGCATACAGCGAGCTCTGCGAACGGGGACCGATTTCTACGCGATTGTTAGCCACTTTCACCCAGTGAAACTGGACTTTTTGTTCTTTAAAGGCGGCGCGAACTACCGCGCGTTCGATGTGTTCGAGTATCGAATTCGAAAATATATCACGAATTTGATATTCGTGATAATCTGATTCTATTTTTAAAATTAAAATAAGACGATTTTATTATTTAAATTAGGAATTTATTTTAGTTTAAAATTAAATAAATACCCAACTGTTGAATTATTCAGTCTGGCAATTAAAATAAAATGTTAATTAGTTTGTCAAATTTAAAATTGACAAAATAGTAAAGTTAGATTTTTTATTAGTTATAATTATTTAATATATTAAAATAGATATTTATTTAATATAATATTTATTTTAAAATATAAATCTTTTACTATTTGTCAAAATAAAATTAGATTAAAATAACAAAATTTGTCAAATTATCGAGATATGAACGAATGTAAACATAATATAAATTTTAATTTTAAATTGATTCATTATAAAATGAAGTATTATATGAAGCTTTTAAGTATATCATATCCAATTCAAAGCATTCCATTGCGTAACATTTGTTTATTTCTAAAGTTATTCGTAACCTTATAAATATTTAAAAAGATATTTAATTTAATTATCGTGTTATGACTGCTCGAAAATATTCTGAGCATACTTTCGGATTTTGTTTATTCCATTTCGTTCTAAATTTTGTTGTAAACTATATTATATTCACTTTGAAATTATCATTTTATTAATTTATATCCCTACTCTAAATATCAAGATGGTAGTGGTACAGTATAACTCTAAGACTACCCACTGACCTATATATTGAATCATTCAAGTCTATGGATTATTTATAAATAATTAAATTAATTAAATATAAAATACAGTAATTGCATTACCTAAATTTGAATATGTATAATAAATATAAATTAATTATAAATATTAAATTTATTATGTATTACGGCCGTTTTATTTTCTCTTAAATAAATAAAAAAAAAAAACTCACCATTGTTTTTTTATGTTTCACAAATGTACACTTCCCACGAATATATTCCGAATTTTCGATACACTTAACTTGCACGTCAGTGCAGCACTTGCAGTACAGTCGGTCACAGAAAAATCACGATAGGAAAAAAAAAAACAACCAAAAAATCACCTTCTAAATATAAACTATGTTCGACAATTTATATTTTTCGATTTAATTAATAAAAAAGTCACCGTCCTATCGTCTGCCTTAATCGATAGACAGTCGTGGACTGTACGACCGACCGAAAGTTTTGCTTGTCGTTAACCATTCTAGAGGTGCGCGTACGCATATACGCGGACCTAACTGTCTTGGTACTTCTAATTGAATTTTGATGGGATTAAAATCGAAAGTTGTCTTTATTGTTTTCTATATTAGAAGTGTTGTTGACCTTTACATTGATACTTGCAATATTTATAGTTCGATTGAATTTACTTAGAAACAGTACAAAATATATTTACTATATTTCTAGTTTGATATAATTTACACAAAAATTCAGACACGAATCAAAACATTTCATATATTTTTTTTTATTTATTTTGTTCCGTAAAAAATACAGTGATTTAAATCGTAATAAAATTAATATTCGTTATAATTAAATTAATATAATATTATGCTCTCGATATAAAGTTGGCAATCCCTTCTTTACTCGTGAGTGTTGAAAAAGGTGTCTAAGGAAACTAATGGCCAAGGGATGGGCAGTAGCGTCCCTCTTAAAACATCAACAAAGGCTAACTGTGTTTGCCAACGCGCCTGCCAGACGAGGCAACTACTGGCAAAACTCCTTTTTTGAGGAAAGCCTATGTTCAGAAGTGGACAGTTACCGGTAGATATGTGTTGGAGTTTTAATACTGGCTGTTGACGTTGAGTTACTTTTAGAAAAATGTATTATTTTTATATTTGTTCTACGTCAGATTTTTATAAGACATGTCTCGTATTTTTTAAATAAACTTATTACTTTATATCACAAATACATATACGTTTTATTTCTGCATCCTGATATTTACAACAATATGATGTTGATAAAAAATTGTATTTAATGGTTTAAATACTTTGACATCATCTCCTTGATACAAGGGTATCCTAATTAATATTTGGGGTAGGCCTAATACGTTTTTCTCTTCCACTCTTCTCTATTTGAAGTAATTTTCGCATTCACTACCATTTTGGTCATATCATCTTTTAGAAAATCCATTAATAGAGGGTTTAAATGTATTTGTAATTTTTATTAATTATAAGTTGCTTGATATTTGGCCAATTTAGCATTTAATAGATTAAATAAATGTATAATAATAATAATAAATCTGTGAAGGCTGTAACTACCGAAGTAGGTATAAAAAAATCTGTTTTCATCATATCTATCTCATAAAGAACTAAAAACATAAATACATATATGTATTCACAAATATTTTTATGGAAAGGGTTCAAGAATTCTATATCAGTTTAGTTAATATTATTTCTCATGTATCATAAACAAATGAATGTTTCTGTTAAATATGCTTAATTTTGTCACAAATTAATCAATTTAACTTTAATTTTAAATATTTAAATCATTTATCACTTTTTAATAAAAATTTAAACGAATATAAGAAAAGTTAATTAATTTTCTTTTCTTTAAAATAACATAAACTCTGATTAAATTATGTGCATTATGGGAAAAAAAATATTATTATATGAATTGTAAGAAATAAAAAAATGTAATAAATATATTCAAAAAAATTAAGTGGCATGTATAAAATAATAAATAGATGTAATAATTATTATAAAAAAAGTATCAAAATTATTTCAAAGTTAATTCTTGTAACATTTGCGTCAAAACAAACATATTATTCTCGTTTCCTTTCACCCCTAACGTATGTCACTTTATGTGTAAAAAGGACAGATATATTTATATTATGTTATTTAATATGTTTATTATTTAAATACGCTAAACATATAAAATACATTTACATAAACTATTATAAACTAGAAAAAAAAGATTTTAATCTTTCTTTCATTCCTCTGTGAAATGAAAAAATAATCGTCAAAATCAGTTCAAAATTGACAAAGATCATCAACGGCTTTATTCCCCTCTAACACACAATACTTTTTTTAAAGGCCCAACCGCATGTTTCAGAATTTTTTTTCAGAAGATTTTGCTTGGCAGTGAGCAAATTTGCTCTACAAAAAAGTATAATATAGTATAAAACAAATACAGAAATACATTATAATGACTACAAAATACTAAAATAAAAATCAGTTCAAAATTAACGACGCAATTACGTGACATTAAAAATAAAAATGAAAAAATGTTATTTTGAAAGTTGCTTAAAATTCATTAGATTTTAATACCCTATTATTTTAAAATTTATAATCTGTATATCGTTTCTATGTCTATATACCTAACTAATAACATACAAACAATAATTTGTAAATCATAAAATGTAATAACACTATTTGGCCCCAAGTTAAAAGGCGCACCTAAAAAACGTGTAGTCGAAATTACATTGTACAAATACTTGCAAAATAACCTGACACAGTATTAATATAGCAAATATCAAAAAGTGAAAGTCTTTCGACGGGCAAGTCAAACATTAAAGGTGGTACAAATAACACTTAAGTTATAACTTACGAGAACAATTTTGTTTTTACGGTAGCTAATTCGATATAATTGGTTCTACAAAGTGATTTGTTATTATCTAAATGATGATTGCTTATCCTATTTTTGATATTTATTTAACTTACATTTTTTTTTTTTTATTTTTAAATTATAAAATAAGCTTTTATTGAATTTTTTTACAACACAGGGGGCAAACGAGCATGCGGTTCACCTGATGGTATTTGACTACCGCCGCCCATGGTCACCCACAACACCAACGGCATTGCAGGTGTGCTGCCGGTATTTTAAAAAGGAATATGCTCTTTTCCTGAAGGTTATGTTGTCGTATCGTAAATTGTATCATTGTCAGTCGTTACGTATTTATTACTGAACATAGGCTTGAATGGGGCTGTTCCCTATGGCAGTTTATCATTGGGGGAATTTTGTCAGTTGCTACGCTTGGCAGGCGGATTGGCAGATGTAGTTTGATTTTTGGTGATGGTTTTAGAGGAACGCTACTGTCCATCTCTCGACTATTAAAGCTCCCTTAGTCGCTCCTTACGGTACCCATAGGAAAAAAAGGGGTGGCACATTCTATGCTGGGACCATACGGCTATTGAAATTGTGTATTTCTTAAAAAAAAAATAGATTATAGCTAGTGAAAAGGAATAAAATGGAAAAATATGTCTCTTGGAAATTTTATCAATAGTTGCTATGCTTAGGAGGTGGATTAGCAACCGCAGGTAGACTTTGGAGATGTTTTAACAGAGACGCTGCTGTCCATACCTCGCCCTCCCTTAGTCGCCTTACGACACCCACGAAAAAGTAAAGGGCTGGCCTATTCTATGCCGGAACCGCACGGCAAATTTTTACGTAATCAATCAGAAATATTGGTAATTGTTAAATTATTTTTGATAATTGACGAATAATTTCTACGTTACAGACGTACTTTGGTAAACGCTCTTAATTCTGTTACATCTGAAATATAAAAGTTAAACAACACCACAAATTAAAGAGTTAAACTACTCGTATTTTGAATAAATTATAATAATTACTTGTATATTAGAAACCAGTTATATAAAATCAATGTGAAATATAGATTATGTGGATATATAAAGTATATATTTGTTTCAAAATATAAGCCTATATACATTTTTAATTAATGTTATTTTAATAAATTATTTCAACAAGTTCAATTTAGTATTTTTTCATCTAAATATAAATACACGATCTCCTTGAATTTCGTAAGTATGTACGAAAATTCTAAAAACCCCCAACAAGGTAAAGTCACGTAATATTTACCGTGGCATATCTCGATTCATGAATTTTAAACATGTTATAAAAATCTAAACACGTCTTATTTTATTATGTAAAATTTTCCAAAAAAAAGAACCTTTCTTAGCTCATCTATTTTCCTTAAGAAACTCTTCTGTAAACTGTCTTTTTTTTAAATAATAATTCATCGTGGTGTTTTCTTTTTTTTATACAACTTAGAATGGCAAACAAGCTGATGGCCCACCTGATGGAAAGTAGTAGTAGTAGTAGTAGTAGTATACAGCCATGCAAACACAACTGCTTTACGGTTGAAACACGAATGGGACAGAGATACCCAAGCAAACGACTTTTGTACAAAGTCTCCTACTGGTAAATACGTCAGTATAGTGATAAGTAATGCTCCCTGTTATGAAGTATATTGACTACTGCCACCACTTCCCATCAGATGTACCGTCAATTTATTTTCTATTGTATTACATTATACAAAAAAAATATATTAATACCAAGTGCACAATTAATTTGCTCTCAAATGTACAAACTTATTCAAAGCTACACGTACCTAGCTTACTAATTATCTGATATTAAATAAGCATTAAATAAAAATACTTAAGGCAAACTACATTAAAGTCAGACGTAAATTATTAGATCTATCAAAACTTGCATATATAAAAAAAATTAAAGCTTGTGAAAAGATTTACATGTTTGTTAACTCATGATACTATATTGATAATTGTAACATATAGGGAGACTATATGTTACAATTCCTGAGAACTAAGATGTCTTTTAGTAAAATGAAAATTAATTTGGCGACCACGCCTATGCTATGGCGGGCACCAGTGACTGACGATAGGTCAGGATGAAAGCAGATCAGTTAGTCCATCGTGTAGAATTCCACTATTTTTTTTATACCACTTATCAGTCATGGAAACACAACTGCTTCATGGTAGAAACACGATTACTAGAATTAAGCATGATGTTTTTTTAAGGGGAAACCGTGTCGAGGTCGGTCTGATAAGATAGTTTTTTATAAAATTGAAATTTGTATAAAAAAAAAATAAAGAAAAAAGATATCGTAAACTTCAAGAAAAAAGCATATTCCTTTTTAAAACGCCGACAGCACACTTGCAATGCCGTTGGTGTTGTGAGTGATCATGGGCGGCGGTAGTCACTTACCATCAGGTGATCCGCATGCTCGTTTGCCGCCTGTATTGTAAAAAATATATATATAATGTTTTTTTTTTATACAACTTAGAATGGCAAACAAGCTAACGGCCCACCTGATGGAAAGTGGTAACCGTCGCCTATAGACATGAGCAGTAACATGGACATAACAGAGTATACTGTTTCGCACATGATACCCCCCATGCGTTGCCATTCCTGAGGACTCAGGTGTTATTCCTCTGTGCCCAGTAAATTCACGCCATATCCCACCCTTTAAACCGAAACACAGCCATGCAAACACAACTGCTTCACTGTTGAAACACGAATGGGATAGAGGTACCCAAGCAATCGACTTTTGTACAAAGTCTCCCTCTGGTAATTACATAGGATAAGTGATATCATCTCACGTATCTAGAGTAATTACTAATAATTTAGATAATAGCACTAATTAATACAATTATAAAATGTTAAAAATAATAACAGTTTGTTTAAATCGCGTGACTCATTCATTCATACGCTCAATATTCTAGACCTTGGTTTTTGAAGTTTCAATTTATTTAATTATCGGAAATGTATTCAGGTATATACATATACGACACGCTTGTCTCCTAGAGAAGTAGGCAGTAACAATTTAGTGCCAAATACTGGGAGTTTTTTTTTTTGGTGAATGAAAATGGAATGGTAACCCCGCCTGCGCTAACGGGTTACGCTGGCGGAGTACCAGTGAAGGGTGATAGATGAGAATGAAAACAGGCCAGTTAGCCCATCGTGATGAATTCATCAGGAATTAACCATGATAGTTTCCAGGGGGAACCGCGAGGCGGTCGACCTGGTTGGGTATATTGCTAGCAATGTGACTTTCAGTCTCCATTACTAACAATCCCTTTCTCCCCACTGGGAGTATTTGGTACACCATTGTTGAGTAGTATGGATTATTTCGATATCTATTCGTATATATTGGGTATATCTAGTAAGACACTTGTGGCGGAAGAAAAGATCGTTGCTTATTTGCAACCTGTGAGTTGACTATACACGGCGGGCATAAAGCGCTCTGCGTGTTCAATACAATAATGTTTTCAGGGTGTTGTTACGGCTGCCACGTTTTTGTAGTGCATCCACAATGTTTGCAGCGGCATGGACAGATGACTTCTTTGCCATCAGACGCAAACGGATCGCATCTCTTTTATACCGACTGCGTGGCAGCAGTAACAGCATTCTGTGGGCATTGTGTAATAAATACGATAGCCCGATCCTCTCATTGTGGGTCAAAATTATTATAGGGGTCATAAAATGATTTTTTCATTTTTTTTTTTCTACTAACATAGTTTAAATCAATTGTTACTAACCAAAATGGATCTTTGTTATCTTTAATAAAGTAATTATTATTATTTAGTCGATATACGACTATATATATATATATATATATATATATATATATATATATAATATAGATATATTAATTTCAATTAGATTCTTTATTACGATATTATCTTTTGAACTTCCAGCAGCAGTATTTCCGAACCGATACGACAACATAACCTTCAAGAAAAGAGCATATTCCTTTTTAAAAGGCCGGCAGCACACCTGCAATGCCGTTAGTGTTGTGGGTGACCATGGGCGGCGGTAGTCACTTACCATCAGGTGAGCCGCATGCTCGTTTGCCCCCTGTGTTGAAAAAAAAATCTTTTGAATAACCGATATTTTAAAAAATCGTTATTGGACCAATACATAGATATTGTAACTGGAATATAGATATATTACTGTATATTATATTACCCACCCTTATTGTTTAGTCAAACATCTGTTTCCTCCAGATTTGTCAAAAAAAAACTTTCTATTTTCGAATACTTTTAATTTGTCATTTTTTTTTAACTAAATATCTTACTAATATAGCAAAATTGTAACTAAACGATGTTTGTACATTAAAAATATTGGGGAAAAATTTATATGAGTGATCTTAATAAGATCAATAGATACGAAAACATAATAATTATTAAAAAAAAATTGTTTGCATTAATTTTGTTTATTGTATTCATTTGCATCACGCAAAATCTGTACTGTACCAAATTGGATGCATTTTTCAAAGTTATCTGCCTAATAGTCTAATTTTAATTCTGGTGCATATTTTTTATGCAACTTAAAATGGCAAACAAGCTAATGGCCTACCTGATGGAAAGTGGTAACCGTCGCCTATAGACATGAGCAGTACCATGGACATAACAGAGTATACTGTTTCGCCCATGATACCTCCCATGCGTTGTCATTCCTGAGGACTCAGGTGTTATTTCTCTGTACCTGTAAATGCACTGCCATATACTACCCTTCAAACCGAAACACAGCCGTGCAAACACAACTACTTCACGGTAGAAACACGAATGAGACAGAGGTGCCCAAGCAAACGACTTTTGTACAAAGTTTCCCTCTGGTAACATTTTAACAAGATACGCCATCTAGAAATAGACAATTCATTGGTTTTTCTGCTTGTAAAATCCACGCGTACGAAGTAATAAACAAAAAGCCAGTGATAAATATAATTATATATTCACGACTATAATTTAAAATGGTGTATGTATATAAATGTGTTTGTTAAATTGTTTGTTTACTGATCACGAAATAATCCTTAGATAGATCAATATAAAACTCTCTATCAATTTTACAAGGATTTTTTTAAAATAATTTCTATATTTGCGAATATGTAATATATAAAAAATAAGTAAATAACACTGGACGTATTACAGAACCAATCTCGTCCTATTTAAAGTCGGTTAAAAGCTGAAATAACTACCGGTACGCTCGCTACCGCGTCGCCCTAAAACTCTACATTCGAAATGTTCATTACATATAAGATTACCTACGAATCATTTATCAGCCATTGTAACATTTGCAGAACAAGTCTTTGCTTCACAAAGCTATCCGAGTAGACTATGGACCAGTTAAACTAGAGCCCGGTCGAACCAAACGGCTGCTCTTATTATATCCGTATCCTATACTGTTACGGGGGGAGGTAGAGATCTAGCTGTTCGGTCACTAGAACTACTTTCACTCAACGTTTTGTAACTGGCCTTATTTATAAAGTTGGCAATGCAATGAGACAATAATTGTAGTGCAGCTGAAGTGCATAGCTCTTGCTGCTTGCTCCGCTTGTTATTTGTTACCGAGTGACATTTTTTAATTGATGAAATTGGAATGATAACCCCTCTTGGTTAATATATTCTAGCTGAGGATCAGTGAAGGATAATAGGTGAAGAAATTCTATGTAGATTCCCATGGAACCCATGGAGATTGACCTTTTTTTTTTTAACGTCTGGAAAATGCTTTATGCAGACCCATACACCTTGTGGGAGGTGAATGGGTACTGTGGGAGTCCCCCCGTAAGGCGGAGGTGTACCCACCAAAAACCAGACTATATGCCCTCGAGGTGCCATATGTCGGAGACATGGGTTCGCTTTCGCACTCACCACATCTCCGACGGCAGCGACTCTCCCCCTGATGGTAAGAGCAGGTCTCCTCTCTCAAGATAGGGTGGATGGCGTGCTCACCCTACCACTCGGGGGATGCGCCGGTATATTAGCACATCCTCCAGGACCATTGGGACAATACCTTCCCACAGAAATCACCCCGGCCCCAGTGGGGATGGAGATTGACCTGGTAGGCTATATAGCTGGGGTTACTAATAGCAACTATTAGTCCAGTCGATCGTGGAATAGCAAAAAATATAATATTTCACCAATCTAGCGGAAGATGCTCAGACGCAATGCTCACACTAATATGAATAAGTAGTTACTAAGAATAAATTTCAATTCTATGTTTTCCCCCTTAATAAAACAAAAAATATTACAATACTACATAATTGTGTAATAAACTATGTTGTTTCATTTGGGATTTCAAGAAGTATATACATATTTGGTAGATCGCCCAGGGTTTCGTCAGTAAACAGTAGATCTTGGGTCTAGTCAAGTCGACCACCCCTGCTGTATAGGTAATTAATTGCTAGCAACTGGTGGTAGTTTATTATGTTACTTAGAAGTAAAGCGCTGCCATAGCCTATGAACGCCTGCAACACCAGGAATATTACGTGTGTTTGCATCCTTAAGTTTATAACTAAAAAACCCCATACTAAGAAATAATAGAATTTCATTGTGCCTCCGATCAAACTGTTTATAATTACTCCTCTCTATCCAAAGGTTGCCTGGAAGAGATCGCTTTTTCGCGATAAGGTCGCGCATTGTTTTCTCATTGTGATTATTTCTTGTAATTGTTTATATTTATAATAAGTTTACTATTGTAATCTTTTGGAGAAAACAATAAATAGTATCTATCTATCTGTCTATTTGACCATAAGTAAAATTGGTATTGACTCGATGTCAACATATTAAATTCCTCTGGATATTAACGGCGGAGAAATGATCTTAACCTATTCCGATATCGTACTTATCAGTCGAATATCTACAATAATGTACATTTATCGACCAAATAGGCGACGTGCTGGAGAAGGGTCAAATTAAAAGTACCCGTAACCGGCGAGCATGTATGAAAAAATTTATGAAGAAGCGAAAGAGGTTTTGTTTGAATCGAAGCATTTGGCATTCCATTGTTTCTGCCTACCCTAACGGAAGACAGGCGTGACAGATATGTATGTATGTATGTACATTAATTTCGATTTGGGTCTTCATTTCATGTTGTTATATTTGATAGCCGATGACTAATGAATCCATTATTGAAGCATATATATATATATATATATATATATATATATATATATATATATATATATATATATATATATATATATATATATATATATATATATATATATACATATGTGCTCCACTCCTACCCCATATCGTAGTCTCTGAGGAAAACCTCAAAATAAATCATACTAACAATACCTATCTCCCACTAAAAATAGTATACTTATTTTTTTAAGCGCCTTCAAAAAGTTGGAGGTTCTAAAATTGGTATATTTTTTTTGTTTGCTACCTCATAACTCCGTCAGTTCTAAACCGATTTAGAAAAATTTTGAAAGGATATGCTTACAGATTGGTTCCATATAAATTTTATTCAAATCGATTAAGTAGAGGGGAGAGGGATTGTTAGTAATGAGGCCTAATAGACCCATTGCTAGCAATAGACCCTATCAGGTCGACTTCCACGCGGTTCCCCCTGGAAACCATCGTGGTTAATTCTAGTGTAATTCGTCACGATGGGCTAACTGACCGGCCTTTTCATCCTCACCTGTCATCCCTCACTGGTGCCCTGCCAGCGTATCCCGATAGCGCGGGCGTGGTTACCATACCATTATCACCCATTAAAAAAAATCTATATAGTAGTTTAGTTTTTAGATTAAAACAAATGGTTTTGTCACAATTGAAGTCGCTTTTTTGTGTGGCATAATGTTTAATTATTAATCTCGTATTCTAACATACACAAAAAAGTTTGACAAGTTCAGCAACATGCAAGCAACTCTTTTGTTGCTGCAGGTGTTCATAGGGGACAATATCTGCTTTTCATCAGGTAGACCCTCTGCTCGTTTGCCTCCATATTATTAAGAAAAAAAAAAAACATAAATACGACTATTTAGTACATATATACATATATTATGCTTATTAAAAATAAAAAATAAAAAAATATAAAAAAAATCGACTGACGTATACAGAAAAATACATGTAAGTTGAGAATCTTCGTCGATTTGAAGCCATTTAAAAAATTGGCCATCAGGAAGCCGCGTTACCATGGACGGACAAAATAATTATTATTCTGTGTTATTCTTAGAACAGATGCTCAATTGCATATAAAACTTTTAAAATTAGGTAAACTGTTGTCACAGTGTATGTAATTTATATATTTTACTTCGGCTATTTCAATTTTGTATATGTATATATGTAAATATATTATCATATAATATATTTAATGATATTTTTTGTTGTTTAAAGTCAAATAAAACATTTTGTTTTTCAAACGACTTCAAAAGGCAGGTTCTAATTATGTTGTATTTTTTTATATTTGTTACCTCATAACTTCGTTTGTTGTAAATTGGTTTGGAAAATACTTTTTTATCTAAATTGTTTTAATAGTTTAGTTTTTAAATAAAAATAACAGATTTTTTTTACAATTAAAGTCGTTTTTTGTTTAACACAATATTTAATTATTAAAGTGTAAATAAATAAACTCATTTTCATATTTTCCAATCTAAGTATGTACTTTGTCAGCAATTAGAGCATTTACAGGGTATAGAGGAATATGGAGAAAATTAGCTGGAGGGATCGAATTAGGAATGAGGAGGTCCTGCTTAGGGTTAAGGAAAAAAGACAAATTATTAGAACTGTTGAGGACAGAAGGGGAAAAATGTTGCGACAATTGATACGACACGACGAACTTATGAACATTATAATAGAAGGTAAGATAGAAGGAAGGAGGGGAAGAGGTCTCCCTCTTCCCCTACGAGACATAGTTACATCAGGCAGATCAAGGAAGGAGTTGGTGTCGTGTCGTATCAAGAGGTGAAGAGTCTCGCTAAAAATCGTAGTGAGTGGCTTGCCACTCACTACGATTTTTAGCGAGACTCTCGTCGGTGGAGCTCTTGAGCTCCACCGACAAGAGCGCAACTCTTAAATAGGATGAATAGAGGAATAACACCTGGGTCCCCAGGAATGGCAACGCATGGGGGGTATCATGGGCGAAATAGTATACTCTATTATGTCCATGGTACTGCTCATGTTTATAGGCATCGGTTACCACTTTCCATTAAGTGGACCGTCAGTTTGTTTGCCATGCTAAGTTGTATAAAAAAATCAAACTGATTATAAAGCTGGCTAGGTATTGACAAAAATATGTCATAGTGAACTGAATATGTGTTTTTTTTTTAATATGCCAACAAGCACGCTGTTAACATTTCCAAGGTAAACCACAGCAATATGTCGACCGTTCGAAGATTATGTGTGATTTAAATACATTTACCTTGTCTGCGGGTCCAATTTAGGTGAAACGGATTCTAATTTACAATGTTAATTGATATTCTGTCTTAGTACATAAAGTATCATCAATACAAATCCATCATTTTTTTCTGTTAAATTAAATTTAACTTTTTTATATAGTAATAGCTAGCCAGAATAGCCCACTATTTTTTTTTGAATGGTGACAATGGTATGGTAACCCGCCTGCGCTAACGGGATTCGCTGGCGGAGCACCAGTGAAGGGTGATAGATGAGAATGAAAACAGGCCAGTTAGCCCATCATGATGAATTCATCAGGAATTAATCATGATAGTTTCCAGGGAGAACCGCGAGGAGGTCGACCTGGTTGGGTATATTGCTAGCAATGGGATTCTCAGTCTCCATTACTAACAATCCCTTTCCTCCCAAATAGCCCGCTATTTCGTACGAGTAGATTACAGAAATAGGAAAAGTAATGAAATAGACCACCTGATTTTTTGGATCTATAATTGACGTTTGCCGCTAGTGGCCTTAACAGCTTCACTGGGCGTGTGTACAGGGGCGAGTACAAATGGCACGTCAAGCCCGCGAGAGGGGAGCGACAGAGTATCAACTCTTAATGATAGACGGGGCGGCGTACGCCCAAGAGCGCCAGAACGGCTCGGATCTCGGCTTAGGTCACTGCACTTCGACCCCCGTAGAGGGACGGAGGGTCGGTAGGTCGTAACGAGAGAGGAGAAGGAATCGAGGAGTTGGTTCAGGGATCTGATCGTGCGCGAATGATGTGTCGGGAGTAGATGGCGCATCAAAATAAAACATACACCCGGGTTTTATTTATATTGATGCAAGAACAACACAACTGAAAATAGCATTCAAATTTTTGCAGTAGTTTTCGCATCATACCGTCCGACAATCTGTATGTTACAGACAGACGCACATATAATTTGTGTTCTACCGCTTGTACAAAGGATTGTGCTCAGAGGAATTATTTAATATGTTGCCTACGGCTACTTTTTATCATCGTACGGCTCGCCATCGACAGGGAGTTCACCCTCATACCCTACAGCCTAATTGGTTGCGTACAACGCGGTTTCAGAGAGGTTTTCTCCCACGAACATTCAGGAATGAGCTCCCTTCCGAGGCTTTCCCAAGAGACTACAGCATGGGGTTCTTAAAAAGATGTAATGATATACAATCGAATTTCGAAATTCCTTTTACAAATCGGTTATAAAATACCCTACTTTCTATGGTATAAAAAGTGAGATTAAAACTCGAGACTTGTGACTAGAACTACACATAGACTACGAATGCCATGGACTAAAAAAAAGGTAAGGACAAATGAAGTTGTCTATGCGGAAACAGACCAGTCGGGCAAGAAACGCGTGCGACCTTGTTGCGTACTGAAAACAAAAGGTATCAAACGTGGATAATGTATGATAAGGAACTTAAAATATCCGGATGAATTTAAAAATGACTTAAACTGCAATGGTGACGAACTAATGGGTAATACTGATGAAAACCATGAAGGTCATGTGGTCTCGGCATAGAATAGGCCACCCCTTCCTTTCACGTGAGTGTTGTAAGCTAACTAACATTTCATAGCTTCAAGCCTAACTGCGGTTTCTAATCCTGCTAAGCGTTACAACTACTGGCAAACCCTCCAAGGGGGAGGCCTATGTTCAGCATTGGACAGTTAAAAGCTGAAACCATGGTATGATAATGATTGATAAAACTTCGATTTGTACCTAAGTTTACAACTTATACGTGAACCGTACCGTGACAATGTGCAATGTCCTTTCCTGAGACGTGTTTCCTTCATCCTATAACCTCGAATCCTTCAAACGTAGCGTGAAAAAGCACTCAGTGAATCGGTATATTGCGGTCAATAGTAGTGGTTTAAAATATTAAAATGATTTAAAATATTTTATTTATTTATTTTATTATTATATATTAAAAGTCATTAGCAATTAAAAAATTAAACCAATAAATTGGTTTTGATAAAATTTCTATTCGACTAACTTGAAAAAAAAAAGGATAAATATTATTTTTTCACTTTGGTTTATAATTCATGGAGTTAAAAGTAACAAATGTAAACAAAAATACCATTGAATTTTTTTTTCCTTTCTTAAGGTCAGTTGAAAATTTAAAATGGCATAACTGAGAGAGTTTCAGATGAGTTTAGTGCAAGAGGGAGTTAGCTATTAATAAATAGTTATTATTGTTAAAAACTAAATAATTAACTATTATTAACTGATATCCAAATCAATATGGATAGCAGTCAGGCAATGATAGTGACATTTTATTCTTTTATACTACTTAGAATAGCAAACAAGCTGACGGCCCACCTGATGGAAAGTGGTAACCGTCGCCTATAGACATGAGCAGTACCATGCACATAACAGAGTATACTGTTTCGCCCATGATACCCCCCATGCGTTGCCATTCCTGAGGACTCAGGTGTTATTCCTCTGTACCCAGTAAATTCACGCCATATCCCACCCTTCAAACCGAAACAGCCATGCAAACATAACTGCTTCACGGTTGAAACACAAATGAGACAGAGTACCTAAGCAATCGACTTTTGTACAAAGTCTCCCTCTGGTGAATATTTAGTTTTTTTTTTTTTTTATATTAGTTGAGGCAAATGCCGTGTCTATTTTTGGCTATAACTGATCTAGATTATATGTATCTAGATAGAGCATCGAGTATCTACAATGGTTAGCCAATTTTTGAATGTATTTACAATTCACGCTTAGTCGTATTATAATATTGTAATGCATAAATATTTTTTCAAACACGACAATGTAGAGAATGCTACTAGCATTAAGTCCGTCTTCTGTACCGTATTTTCCTTTGGTCAATAAAGTTATTTTAATAAATCGGATGACCACACGGCGCGAGAACCTCCACCCTTACTATATATTGTATCGTATCGTATCGTATCGTAGTCGTATCGTAGATTATACGACATTTATACGCACAAAGCGCCTTGCGTTTTCCTTTTAAGGTTTGAAACTCTCTCCCTGCTTATGTTTTTCCATCCAAATATAAACTGCACCAGTTTAAAGCAAATGTGAATAGGCTGTTCACAGGCCCGCGAACTTCGTCTTAGACCACATCGTCACCTTTCCATTAGGTGAGATTTTGATCAATCGCGGGACCCTCCTAATAGTAAAAAAACAGCGCATTCAAACAAACAAAATCTATTTACATTTGATGATCAAATCATTAATCCATTATCAGGAATCGGCAGATCCTAGATTGGTTTGTAAGTTTCCATTGACAAGTTACACTAATATGTAATCTATTAGAACAATATGTCGCTAGTAGCTGGCGTGAATTTACAGGGTACAGAGGAATAACACCTAAGTCCTCAGGAATGGCAACGTATGGGGGGGGGGGGTATCATGGGCGAAACAGTATACTCTGTTATGTCAATGGTACTGCTCATGTCTATAGGCGACGGTTACCACTTTCCATCAGGTGGGCCGTCAGCTTGTTTGCCATTCTAAGTTGTATAAAAAAAAATAGTATTGCAATTCGAGCGTACGTCTCAATCCCAATATCGATCTATTGGAATTTATTTGAAGAGAATTTGATTTTTTTTTAAACTATCTCACCCGTAGTACTTCGTATCACTTACAACGCCATCTGTTAAAAGTATTTCGAAGTAGCGATTTCCATACAATTTTATTTTTTACCTATTTTAATTTTTTTAACTAAACTTTAGAAGTTTTCCGACGAAAAAAAATTATACAAATTAATTAAAAATTTAGTTTTAGAGAGAATAACGAACGGCGATTCATTTTATCATTTATATATACATACATATATATATATATATATATATATATATATATATATATATAGAAGATAAAAAAAAAACTATATTAACTGGGGTTACCACAGATAGCCTTTCTGTTAATTATTGATTAAAGGTCCGAACCCACAGCCATCTACAAGTCAGCGTTTCTCAAACGCATTACGCCCCGGGCTTTCACGGAGAACCGGTAACTGACTCGGACACTTCCTGTAATAAATGTCGACCGCCTCCGCCTACTAGACAAATATTAAGACTCTTTATTACACCGACATCTTGTTTTACATACTACCGAATAAACTGGTAGGTAGATTATTTAATAGATAATATATTTAGCTATGTCATAACCATATTGGAGCGTCCATGATCTAAATTCGATAAAATTGTTAACTGAACTAACAATTTTAAATATGTATTAGACTATATGACTATATTATATACAAATACATATTGTTATTTGCTAATTCACTATTAATAGACTGTAAATAGATTGTTATTTATTTTGTTATAATACAATTAATAAATGTTAGTATTTTATTTCAATAAATATAATATTTTATTATACAATATTAATAATATATTGTCATGTAAATATTTATCAGATTATTAAAATATCAATTGTTGTAATTATGAATTTAAGTATAGCAATTGTACCAACCATGTATCGGTTTCATTACTTTTGTAATTATATTTTTTTGTGAGGGTAGAAACAAATAGCACGGCTGTTATTCATTCCTGCTTTGATTTTTGTCGAGAGAACACGCATTAAACAAGATGTCAATATTAAAAATATATTTTATTTCTGTTAATAGCCAGAGGGAAACTTTGTACAAAAGTCGATTGCTTGGGTACCTCTGTCCCATTCGTGTTTAAACCGTGAAGCAGTTGTGTTTGCATGGCTGTGTTTCGGTTTGAAGGGTGGGATATGGCGTGAATTACTGGGTACCAAGGAATAACATCTGAGTCCTCAGGAATGGCAACGCATGGGAGGTATCATGGACAAAACAGTGTACTCTGTTATGTCCATGGTACTGCTCATGTCTATAGGCGATGGCTACCACTTTCCATCAGGTGGGCCGTCAGCTTGTTTACCATTCAAGTTGTATAAAAAAAAATAGTTATTAGTAATCAAATGAAATGTTCAATTTTTTTTATCGTGTACGTAATCTGATAGCTTAATATGAATAATATTATCGTCATCATTCTGGCCTTATCCCAATTTTTTGGGGTCGGCGTAATATGTTTTTATCCATATTACCCAACGTTTTGACTTTTACTTTTACGACCGGCCGTCTGCTTGACGTCAATTTTCCTTTATTAATTTTCCAAAATGCATTTGTTTATGGTATCTACCACCTACAATATGAAAAAAAGGATCTAAGAAAAAGGAGAGGGACTTTGGGAGCGAATAAAAGAAGTTGGCAAAAAAGGGATGAAGGATAAATGTAAATAATATGAATAATAATACAGTGAATATAAATAAATAAAATGACGGTACCTGTATTAAAAATTACGACTACAACATTCAATTATAAAAGGGCATCAATTTGGTAAGAAAAAAAAATACAAAATTCTGAACGTTTCCTTTTGTAATTATTTAAAATTGGATATAAATATTACAACAATAATTTGCTATTTTTGAAACAAAAATGTAAGGAAAATTTAAATTTAATAT
The DNA here is from genome assembly GCF_026898425.1 of Galleria mellonella. Classification (NCBI taxonomy): domain Eukaryota; kingdom Metazoa; phylum Arthropoda; class Insecta; order Lepidoptera; family Pyralidae; genus Galleria; species Galleria mellonella. The sequence continues at coordinate 1,984,415 of NW_026441995.1, read as the reverse complement.
AATGTGTATGTTGTAGTTTTAATTCTTTTTTTTATACCACTGAGGTGGCAAACAAGCATACGGCCCACCTATCCATATGAACCTACTTGTCGGTACAGTTGGGCCGATCGGGTCGAACTCTTTTTATATGAACCTACTTGTCAGTAAGACCAATTGGGTTTATCTCATTTCATATGAACCTTTTTGATCTACATTTTTTTTTATACCACTGAGGTGGCAAACAAGCATACAGCCCACCTGATGGTAAGTGGTTACCGTAGCCTATGAACACCTGCAATACCAGAGGTATTACGCGTACGTTGCCGACCCTAAAGAAACCTCTTTACCTCCCTTTTGAAGAACCCCATGCTGTAGTCTCTTGGGAAAACCTCGGCAGGAAGCTCATTCCACAACCTGAGTGTCCGTGGGAGGACTCAGGTTAGTTAGTAGTAAAACTCAGTGTTAAGGATTAAAGTTAGAACATACATAATAATTAAGATTATCTTCCACAAAAAAAAACCGATTTCAAATATGTTAAAACAATTTAAATTTATTTAATAACCTAAATTATTAAACCTATTTTTATACAATTCCTATAGAACTAATCTGTAAGTACATTCTTTCAGATAAAAAAAAAAAAAAACTTTCCAAATCAGTTTAGAAGTAACAAAGCTAAGAGATAACAAACATAAAAAATACAATCGAATTGTAAGCCCCTTGTTTTTGAAGTCGATTGATAATAAAGGAATTAAATGCAAGCAGTTCATCAAAGACTTTCTTAGCAATTCATACACTGACTCTGGCACCTTTAATCTTTAACCTGTCTAGATCTCCCATTATCAAATTAAGTCGTTCATAGTGCTAATTTTGTATGTCTACATACATGAACTGATGTAGAAAATCGTGTTTAAAAACATTGCATAATTGGATACTTACATGTAATGTTGCATAATCATTAATGATTATAACAAATTTAGTACAGTAGGTTCACTAATGGTTTACGTCAAAAATTAACTAAGAATACATTAACTTATTCGCCGTGTGGCCCCAGCATAGATTTTTTTTTATAGGTGAAAATAGTATGGTATCCCCGCCTGCGCTAACGGGATACGCTGGCGGAGCATCAGTGAAGGGTGATAGATGAGAATGAAACAGGCCAGTTAGCCCATCATGATGAATTCATCAGGAATTAACCATAATAGTTTCCAGGGAGACCCGCGAGGAGGTCGACCTGGTTGGATATATATATATATATATATATATATATATATATATATATATATATATATATATATATATAGACCGAATTTGAGTGAACAAGTCAGCGAGATCACGTGTTCTTACAATTTCATTACTTTTTAATCAAGTATCATGACAATAAATAATTACAAAGTTAATTAAAATATTAATTAGTGTTCTATATACATTACAAGAATAATTTATTAGCAAATTTGGTATAATAACTATTTTAACGTTTTATTATATTTAAAGTAGTTAGTCTGATTTTTATTAATAAATGCAGGCTACACATTTTGACACAAGATGTTTAAGAAAATTAATATAATTTAAAATAAATATCTAACACATGCATACTAATGGTAGCGGAATTAAACAAAATATTTCTAAATATTAAATAGGCTTAAAACATATAGAACCTTTATATTGTTTTAGTGTTAAAATTTTGAAAGATTGGATAAATTAGATAATAAGTTTAGAGTTTTATGAAGAAAAAATAATGTCATCTTGATGTAATAAACGTCAAGTCTAATTACGATCTTTGTTAACATGTCACATTAGCGCCTTTGTTAATGTATTAATAAGTAAAAATGACGAAAAAAGCAGACCAAGCAAAAAGCGCTTTAGTATTTGAGATAGATCCAACGGAATGTCCCTTCAGGGAGTTTCGAGATAACGAGCTCCAACCTGAATTCTGGGGACTTGTAAGTATCTACTACATAAGCTTTTTAAATTATTTATAAACGGGGTTGCCATATGCGAAATTAGATTTTTACCCAAAAGTAGAATATTTTTTCTTTCAATCGATATCATTTTTAGGATTTTTACCTCATTACAATGTTGTATTATTTTTTACTACGTTTTGCCATGTGCCACAAAATGAAAAAAAAAAAATATCATATCACTCGTTTACTGTCTATTGCTGAACATAGTGTTTGCCAGTTGTTGCCACCCTTGACAAGCGGGTTGGCAACCGAAGTTAAGTTTTCTTAATGTCATATATTTTTCAGTTATATATTTTACTGTAATTATATATCCTATATACTTGTACAAAGTTTACAAATACTAAAACTATTACTCAAAAAAATTACCAAAAGTTTTCCAAGCCCATTTGACATTTTTCTAAAAATATTTCCAATAATGTTCTCCACAATTTTACAATTAGAATTTTTTTTGCCGAAAATTGCGAAAAAAATACCTAATATGGCAACACTGTTTATAAAGAAACTATATACTCGGACCCAGTTTCTTTATAAATGTATTAAAAGCTAAAGGTATAGCGATAAGAAAAATACATTAACCTCATGCATTTGTAACTGTGATTAACAAGAATTATTACAGTCGTATCATTTGAACGCATTCTAGATCAGAAAGAGCTTACTGTAATGAATCAATTTATATTTTAATTACAGTGCTGTAAAAGGAGGTTTTTGTCATCGAAGTAAGACGTGGAAAAATATCGAAATCTTATATAATTGTATTTGCTTGGGTTTATGTTTGCATGGCTGTGTTTCGGTTTGAATGGTCAGATATGGCAATGAAATTATAGGGAAACTCAACACCTTAGTCCTCAGGAATGACAATCTATGAAGTGTATTGTAAACGACACAGTATACTCTTATTATATAAGTAGAAATATATATTTATATATTCAGATTCTTGCTTATGTTCTCCATATGAACTTAAAAATGATAGAATTTTCATCATGGCTCGGATCAAACTGTTTAAACTCCATCCAAAGTTTGTCTAGAAGAGATCGCTTCAAACAACAAGGTCGCCCATTATTTTCTCACTGTGATCATTTCTTGTAATTGTTTATATCTATAATAAGTTTACTATTGTAATCTTTTAGAGGAAACAATAAATAGTATCTATCTATATAAAAACAAAATAATTGACCGAACAACGTACAGTTAAAACTGTTTTTTTTTTTATACGACTTAGAATGGCAAACAAGCTGACGACTCACCGGATGGAAAGTGATAACCGTCGCCTATAGCCATGAGCAATACCATGGACATAACAGAGTATACTGTTTCGCCCGTGATACCCTCCATGCGTTGCCATTTTTGAGGACTCAGGTGTTATTCCTCTGTACCTAGTTAAAACTGTAAATCTACTAACATGAATTTTGATTTTCCTTATGTCTGAACATTAAGAAGTTCTTACTCAAAATTTCCATAAAAATAAAAAATAATTAGCGAAGGTTCTACAAATAGTTATTTGTACAAAACTTTGTCAGTCCTATCTCACGAAAGTTCAGTTCTAGTAACGATATAAAGAATTGACCAAGGACAGGATTAGTAAAGAAAGCTTGAGCGAGCTTCATTATTTTTGTATGAAAACATATCGTGATTATCCATTTTTTTTTTTAATCTATCACACTTATTAACTAATTATATATAATTCTTTATAGTCCCCAAGATACAGGTCTGGCCTAGTTTGGGGACTGATGGTAATGCAGATATTTTCTCGTTGAATATAAAATTGTAAAAATTGTAAATTGTACCTTATGCAACTGTATCTTTCTTAAATAATAATTATTATTATTACAATTACAAATTTCATTTTAATTAATTATCAATTGTAAGTGTACTTGATAAATAGGTAACTATTTTTAAAATATTATTTAGGTAATAAAAAAAAATTATAAATTATATTTTCAATATGTCTTATTACAACATCTTGACAGTAAAAAATTAAATTAAAGTTTATACTGACTAGGGTCCAGCTGCTTGCCGAGCCACAATGCTGCTAAGTAAGACTTCAACAAAATCACCAGGAGACCATGTGTGGGTGGATGAGCAGACGCAACCGCTACCCCGGTCTGTGCGGCGATACCTCCATGGTTGGGTTCGAGCTGAAGATTTAGCAATGAGCAGATGGGAAGCTGAAGCTGTGGTGTTTGAGGTTTGCCAATTAAAAATATAGGTTACGGAATGAATTCTCTGGTGAGCAATTCTGAAGAAGCTACAATGATGCTCTCTCTATATACAAAATTATATTAATAAAATTAAGAATATTTTTTATTCAAGTAAACTTAATTATATTGGTCTCTTAATTATAAAGTTAACTTATAAACTTGTCAACTGCGGTTAAGCTCTTAGTGATGTTTTAAGAGGAACGTACTAAAAGAAATCAATACTCTAGAGATGGGTGCTGCCCATCCCTTGACTAAGTTTCCTTAGTAGCCTCATACGACACCTATGGAAATGGGGGAAAGGGATTGTTAGTAATGGAGACTGAGAATCCCATTGCTAGCAATATACTCAACCAGGTCGGTTCTCCAGGTTCTCCTTGGAAACTATCATGGTTAATTCCTGATGAATTCATCATGATGGGCTAACTGGCCTGTTTTCATTCTCATCTATCACCATTCACTGGTGCTCCGCCAGCGTAACCCGTTAGCGCAGGCGGGGTTACCATTCCATTTCACCCATCAAAAAAAAAACACCTATGGAAAAAAGGGGTAGCCTACCGAAAGAGAGAGGTGGAATAAATTATTATATATAATATAACTTAATTCCTAATATTTTACAACTACCTTCATTACTGCAATTTTACTTTTTCTTCAGGACAATGGTGGAGGCAAGATGTCAGTTGCAGACACACAACTGAGTCACTCTCAAGTACTGCTAAGATCTTCATTTTGCAGACGAATGCTTTCCGCCTGTTTTATTTTAGAAAGAATAGATGGTATGGTGGTAAGTCAGAGACATTTTTTTTTCTATATAACTTAGAATGGCAAACAAGCTGACGGCCTACCTGATGGAAAGTGGTAACTATCGCCTATACACATGAGCAGTACCATGGACATAACAGAGTGTACTGTTTCGCTCATGATACTCCCCATGCGTTGCCATTCCTGAGGACTCAGGTGTTATTTCTCTGTACCCTGTAAATTTACGCCATATCCCACCCTTCAAACCGAAACACAGCCATGCAAACACAATTGCTTCACGGTAGAAACATGAATGGGAGAGAAGTACCCAAGCAATCGACTTTTGTACAAAATCTCCCTCTGATTAAGAAATAGGATACTCAAGTTTCCAACTCGAATTAGAAAAAGGAAAGAAGACTTAGAGAGGTTTACATTGATTTCAGGTGGAACACCAATGGGAGAACTTTGTTTTCAGCATCGGACCAGAAGGTTGGAGAGCTAAGTACCATATCTATTCGCCAGGTACTAAACCAGGTGGTGGAACGCAGCATAGACCTGGGCTCTCTAAAAATGGTTAATACTCTTCTCGCCTCCTTATTTGTATCTCCATGCTTTGCTTTCCTCGCTACGTTATTCTTGAGGCCAATTTTTAGAAAGAAAATGGAATGGTAACACCGCCTACACTAAGCTACAGATTTGCGGTGTATAGGTTTACGCTGGTGGGATAATAGGTGACGATAATATCCAGGCCTTTGACCTATCATGATCAATTTTCCATGAATTAACTACGATGGTTCCTAGGAAGGCCTAGCTTCATGAAGGTGAATCTAATGCTGCTAGCAATAAGGCTACTGAGTACTATTACTAACAATCTCCACCCTCTAGTGCGTTGTTTCCCAACGTGGGGCCCACGCCCCACAGGGGGGCAGTTTGATAGTTAAGGGAGAGCAATTAAAAATGGACTCGAAGCGTTTTTAACGCTCTTGCTCGGAGCCATCTAAATGCAACAGGTAGATATCGGTACCAAATTTAACAAAAAAACTAAATTAAAAAAATGCTGTAAATATTTATTAGGTATGATTTCATTTGACGTTACCAAAATATTAACTGGGCGATTAGAGTCGTCAAGTAAACATTGTCGGGAAAAATTATGTATGGGAGCATACAAATTTTAGAAATGTTCAAGTGGGGCATGGAACAAAAAAGGTTGGGAAACATCTGGTGTGTTAACAGTGGAGTAGCCCACTGGTATATTTCTTTACTTAAAGACATTAATCAGTTTTTAAGATAAGGAAGGCAAAGTATAGAATAAAGCATACACATTTCTCTCAGGTTGCTATCTCGTCCGCCTATTCTATCTTGGCGTTTGGCGGTGTATTTGGGTCAGTGATCAGGTTCCAATAGATGCAACTGGTGCACCATTACTCCCATTCTCTCCGCTTATAAACCGCACTCCTGCAGCCAAGCCCAGGTTGAAGCAAGCTCCAATTACCGTCACATCGTCTGTGGTACACATGTGGCCGTTGCTACTTTGTAAGGTATGTTGATTTATGAAGTTTCTGTCTATATTATCTAAACAATGATTTTTTATTAATTGCTTATAGAATATATAATACTTTTAATATGTACTACAGGTAGTTCGCCTGTGGAACTCACTACCTTCTTCTATTTGCGTCTATGTGTTCACAATCTCTCGCTAACTTCAAAACCTCTGTGAAGTCCTACTAGAGATAGTAAGACTTAACCATTTAAATTTACCAGAGGGAGACTTTGTACAAAAGTCGATTGCTTGAGTACCTCTGTCCCATTCGTGTTTCAATCGTGAAGCAGCTGTGTTTGCATGGCTGTGTTTCGGTTTGAAGGGTGGGATATGGCGTGAATTTAGGAATAGCAACGCATGGGGGGGTATTATGGGCGAAACAGTATACTCTGTTATGTCCATGGTACTGCTCATGTCTATAGGCGACGGTTACCACTTTCCAACACGTGGACCGTTAGCTTGTTTGCCATTCTATGTCGTATAAAAAAAATACTATTTTTCTGTATTCTCTCATTATCTTCCTCTTTCATTCTCTCCTATTATTTGTGTACCATTAAGTATTATATATAATGTGTGTGAGTGCGTGCGTGCGTGCGTGCGTGCGTGCGTGCGTGTGTTTGTGTGTTTGCATATATTAATATCTATATAAAACAGCACTACCTACCCTTTATCTTTTTCTCATTGCCCTTTATCCAAAGGTTGTCTGCAAGAGATTGCTTATCAATAACGCCGCCTTTTATATCATTTCTCATTAAAATTAACTGTATCATTTTTATAAATGGCGCAATAAAGTGTAAATAAATGGTGTAAATAAATAAAATAAATACCCAATAACATATATATTTAACTTTTCTCATAGTTATTGATGAGGTATGAGTTACGTTGTTTTAGTATTCTGAACGGCTGCGAAACTCAATTTTATATAAAGCCCCGTCGTAACGAGAAGAAAATCTTCAATTTATTTCACAATAAACAACAATTAGACTCTAATTCCCTTTATAATGTTTATGTTACTATAAAATTAAGGAATTACAAAAACAAAATACGATATCTTTGTAAATAACACTTCTGAAGATATTTGCCATTCAAAAATAAATATCAAAGTCGCTGTTCTAAGTTTAGACAAATGAGATATGATATTACGCCTAGACAATTAACACATTTTAATGGCTTTGAAATACAAAAGTAGAGAGACTCATAGAAGGATCAGAGAGAGTTAGAATATTCTAAAGATAATGACCAGATAGACCGTCTACTAACTGCTACAGGAATCGAGTCTTCGGAACCGACGTGTCTGACGAATTAACGTGTATTTGACTCATCAATTCCGATTGGGTCGTTGTAAAAGACCTTTTTTTATACAACTTAGAATGTCAAACAAGTTGACGGCCCACCTGATGGAAAGTGTAACCGTCGCCTATAGACATGAGCAGTACCATGGACATAACAGAGTATACTGTTTCGCCCATGACACCTTCCATGTGTTGCCATTCCTGAGGACCTACCATGTTACCTATAATATTACAAGTTACTCTTATAGAAATTAATTTATAAATTAATTCGATTCAACAAAAATTTACCACCGTAGTTTCCAAGACAAACCGCGTGGAGGTCGACTTGATTGCTAGCAAAAGGGCTGTCTAATCTTACTACCAGTATTTCTTCTTAACAACAATTGTCAGAAACGATATTAAATTCTCTTTGTATATGTATATAGACATCGTATTAAAATATAAGTTATAATAAATAATGCAAACGGCGGGACTGCGTAATTGCTAATGAACATTCTACAGGCGCTTCTCAAGGTGGCTGCCCCCGACATGAATTCCGATGAAGACGTCGACTGTTTAGAGGATGAGGCATTCGAAGAATTCAACATCATGCACTGTCTGACTGGATCCATGAATATGATGTATCACATTACTGGTAATATTGTGATTAGCTTGTAAGGATAGAAATGTTTTGACAGCGGTAGGTAGGCGATGGTTAAAGTTTATGCGTAAGATTAAGGAATACTGGAGCAAGTTAATATTATTATAGCGATAACGGTCTTAATAATATTTATTTATTGTATATATCTATATTTATTAAAATTTTTATTAATACTAACCTATAATATACATATACCACACAAATACATATATATACATATATGTTTATCTTTGCGTATTGTTAACCGATTTTAATTATTCTTTTTTTATCGAAAGTGTTATTTAAATGTAATAATAATAATATTTTCACGACAGATATAACATAAATAATATCCCTGCCATTACAGACGTTAAGCTACGGTAACCGCGTTTACCTTAAGACGGGACGTATACTTGTTTGCCTCCATAGTTAGTATAAATAAGATTGTGTTCCACAAAAAATACCGACTTCAATTGTGTCAAAACCAGTTATTTTGATTTAAAAATTAAAATATTAAACCAATTTTAATAAAATTTCTATTGGATCAATTTATAAGTATATTCTTTCAGATAAAAATAGAATTTTCCAAATCGATTTACAACTGTTGCGATAACAAATACAAACATAGAAAAATGCAACCAAATTAGAAACCTCTTTTTTTAAGTCGGTTAAAAAATTGTGTTCAAAATCTTTAATTAAATGTATATAATAGATGCGGAAGAACTCTGGAATCTGATATGCAAAGAAGTGCCACTATTCTCGTGGGACGATGACGACGACACCTTGACTAGTACTGTCAAGTCCAGGAATACAAAGAAACCCATCAACAAAGAGACCGCCGTCGTTAGGGTATGTCGTTGTTTTGTAATGGATGACAATGGAATGGGAACCCCGATTGCGGTATCGGTATACGCTGGCGGGGCACCAATGAGTGATGAGGAAGAAAGCAGGTCAGTTGCTCCATCGTGATGAATTGAACAATATTTAACTGCGATGGTGTTCAGAGAGAACCGCGTGAAGGTCGACCTGATACAGTCTTTTTTTTAAATGGCTGAGTATTGAATGGTGACTATACCGGCGCTATCGGTATACGCTGACAGGGCACTAGTGAGAGATGATAGGTGAGAATGAAAACAAATCAGTTAGCCCATCATGACAAAACCATCTAGAATTAACCACGATGGTTTCCAGATGGAACCACGTGGAGATCGACCCGATAGGGTTGCCTAGCAATTGGACTATTAAACCTCAGTCTCGCCAGTATTATCAATAGCGTAGGCTTGGTTACCATTCTATTATAATTCTTGAAAAAAAATATGCCCTATGATATTCATGGTTTTATTTATAAACTAGCGGCCCGTCCCGGCGTCGCACGGGTGTACATTTTTACATTTTAAAAAGTGGCCATTAAGGCTGCACACGCGAAGGAAGTTTAAAAATGGGGTAACTTCTCCCGTTTTCCCAACATTTCCCTTCACTGCTTTGCTCCTATTGATTGTAGCGTGATGAAAAATGCCCAGCCTGCCCAGGAGTGTGAAGAATAATTGTACCAAGTTTCGTTAAAATCAGTCGAGTAGTTTTTGTTTCTATAACGAACATACAGACAGACAGACAAAAATTTTACTGATTGCATTTTTGGCATCAGTATCGATCTCTAATCACCCCCTGATAGTTATTTTGGAAATATATTTCATGTACAGAATTGACCTCTACAGATTTATTATAAGTATAGATGACGATCATTTATCATCTAAGTAAATTTTGCCCATTCGTGCTAACAAAAAAATACATAATCTTTCAGCGAGGATCAATAACAACTATTGTGATAGAAGACTCCAAGAATCAACCTCCATATTCTTTGCCTGGTATAACTCCTGGTCACGAGATGGACCTGCTTATCACCATGGCTCGAGATGTACCCTTGAAGAAACCACTGCCTGAACCCGGTCGGACATGTTTTTAAAGTTTGAGTTTTAAACAGTATCAAGAAAGTTTTTTTTACAAGTTGAAGAGTTTGAAAGTGTAATTTCTGAAAGATGAGTGTAAGTAGAGAGGCTTTTGACAAAAAGGAGACTTTGTACAAAAGTCGATTGCTTGGGTACCTCTGTCCTATTCGTGTTTTAACCGTGAAGCAGTTGTGTTTGCATGGCTGTGTTTCGGTTTGAAGGATGGGATATGGCGTGAATTTACTGGGTACAGAGGAATAACACCTGAGTCCTCAGGAATGGCAACGCATGGAGGGTATCATGGGCGAAACAGTATACTCTGTTATGTCCATGGTACTGTTCATGTCTATAGGCGACGGTTACCACTTTCCATCAGGTGGGCCGTCAGCTTGTTTGCCATTCTAAGTTGTATAAAAAAAAAATTGTTCTCTCTGCCTACCCCCCAAGGAATTTCGTGTAAAGATAGATAGATTGAAGAGATGGCCTGCCTGATAGAAGTGGTACCTATGATATTATTATTAAAGTTTCTAAGGATGGATGAATGGATAGATGGATGGGATAGGTGCTTGTTACATTTTTACTCGAAAACTACTCATCACATTTGAATGAAAATTGATACACGGGTAGATTATATCCTAATATAGCATATAGAATATTTTATGTACTGAATTACGCGGGCAAAGCTGCGGTATATAGTTAGTAGCCTATAAAGATAAATCACCAGAGCCACCAAGGAAAATACTGTTATGCCTGTGGTAACCCTTATGCGCTGTCTAAACTAAAGTCTAAAGTTTTATGTCTCCATTTAATTTCACTGCAATTAATAAATGCGATCGGAACAGAATTACCTGTTTTATATATATATATTTATTTTTTGAAATTCTATATGTCTTGATTCATAGATTTTATAATTTTTTTTTTAATTACAACTTAGAATGGCAAACAAGCTGACGGCCCACCTGATGGTAAGTGGTAACCGTCGCCTATAGACATGAGCAGTACCATGGACATAACAGAGTATACTGTTTCGCCCATAATACTCCCATGCGTTACCATTCCTCAGGACTCAGGTGTTATTCCTCTGTACCCAGTAAATTCACAGCCATGCAAACACAACTGCTTCATGGTTGAAACACAAATGGGACAGGGATACCCAAGCAATCGACTTTTGTACAAAGTCTCCGTCTGGTAATCCCATAGATAAATTAATTTTGACTGAATTTTTTGAAATCTAGAAGTAGCACTGTGGAAGCACTACCGATGGATTGACTGGGCTCGCCGCCACGGTCTCTACGAAGCTTACGACTGTCCCCGCACGAGGTTCCTCAAAGTCAGTAGTCTTCTGAAGTCCTCCTATGCTCCTCATCTGCTTGATGTACAGAGCACTGAGTCTGTAAGTTTATTGTTTAAGCATTGTATACTAGTGAAAGCGCCGTGTCGCTCCGACATAGACTGGGCCACCCCTTCCTTTTCCATGGGTGTCGTAAGTGGCGACTAAGCTAATTTCAAAGTCCAGAGGTGGACAGCAGCATTTCTCTTTAAACATCACCAAAGCCTAACTGCGACTGCTAATTCACGTACCATGCGTGGTAATTACTGACAAAATTCCCAATAAGAGGAGGATTATGTTCAACAGTGGACAGTTAAAGGCTGATGTGATGATGATGATGATATATTATGGGAAGAGACCTGCGCCCAGATAAGTTGAGGTAAGTCAACTTGATTCAATCACTTGTTTTCAATCTCTGTATAATTCAAGTATGAGTAAGTTATGTACCATCTGTGATATGAAAATCTATGATTATCTATGTGCTTATTATATACTAAAAGTCATTTTTTATATCACTGAAGTGATAAACAGACATATGATCCGCCTAACCAAAAGCAGTGACCACATCATATGAACACTTGCAATAGCAGGGGCGTTACGCGCACATTGCGAACCTAGTAGAAACTTCTTTACAACTTTTTTGAAGAACTCCATGCTGTAGTCTCTTGGGTAAACCTCAACAGGGAAGGGAGCTAATCCCATAATAGGAATTAGGTTTATTTCTCAGTTATCTAAGTTTATGTAAGTTATTTGTATATGCAAGATGAATGAAACTTTACTAGAAATATTATACGTGGTATACTGCGAGCTTTTTATTTAGTTTCAAATGAAATAACTAAATAAATAGCACACAACTAAGAGATCTAGAAAAGAAAATTCATGGTACTACAACTAAATCGTATTTACATGTGTTTAGTACCTAATTGTCGAAAGAATAATGCATTAATCAGTGTAAACGTGATATAAATACACAGAATTTCCCTTCTCTGTCTATATACATGCAAACGGTCATGTTTACTAATTTGTCACCTACATAGTAATTACTCATTATTGTCTAATGAGTATAGAAAACACCTAGATCATTGATGAATACAAATATGCGATGATTGAACTGGACACCATTAGATTAGACTAGCTATATATCGCGGCTCCGCCCTCGTAAATCAATATATAAATTATTAAGTTAGGATTTTTACCAGAGGGAGACTTTGTACAAAAGTCGATTGCTTGGGTACCTCTGCCCCATTCGTGTTTCAACCGTGAAGCAGTCGTGTTTGCATGGCTGTGTTTCGGTTTGAAGAGTGGGATATAACAGTGAATTTACAGGGTACAGAGGAATAATACCTTAGTTTTCAGCAATGGCAATGCATGGGGAGTATCGTGGTCGAAACTGTATTCTGTGTTATGTCCATGATACTGTTCATGTCTATAGGCGACGGTTACCACTTTCCATCAAGTGGACCGTCAGCTTGTTTGCCATTCTAAGTTGTATAAAAAAAATTAAAATTATTTAAATGTAGAACATGAAATCGTATAACATTTTTTTTAATGGGTGAAAATTTAATCTTAACCCCACCTGCGCTATTAGTTTATGCTGGTGAGACAACAGTGGGGGATGAAAAGTGAAGAAGGAGGCAGGTCAGTTGGCCGATCGTGAAGAATTCGACAAGAATTAACCATGACGGTTTCCATAGGAAACCATGTGGAGATTGACCTGATAGTTATGCCCTATTGTTAGCTTGTTAGCAATAGGGCAGTAAAAATCCATTACTGATAAACACTTTCCCCTTTCGTAAATTAAGTAAGAAATAAGTTTTGCTTCGTAACAGATAGTTTAATGTTACAAAAAAAGAGCTCTTTATTCCAATATTCCATAATAATATTAACATGGACTAACATATATATATATATATATATATATATATATATATATATCTAAAAGGGATTTCTTCCAGTCAACCTAACACAGTGGCATAGGAAGTGAGTGGGCTGTAGTAGTGCTAAACAGAAGTTAAAATAAATAAAATAAAACAAATGCTGTAGATTTTACAAAGAGATTTTAAAAATCGATTCATAATTTATTAAGATATCCTGTGTCGTGTGACATAAGCATAAAAAGTGCAAGCGATTGGCCTGCATTAGAAAGACTTTCAGTTGGAGTACTTCCACTTGAAATCAATTACTAATAGATTCTTCTACTCTGTCATAATTTTTGTTGGCATAATGTTCTCGGTTCTTTAGACTAGTACTATAAAAATATGCCAACTGTTTCCGGCCATTGATTTAAGCTCTACGTTGTTACTGCACTCTTGCCAAATCAGATATAGACTGTTTTGTGATTTTCAATAAGTTAGCAAGTAAGTTTTTTATTTAACTAGTATTTTTAACTAATAAATTGCCATTTACGAATTGTACTGTAAAATGATTGTGCACGACTCACCTAGATATTCACCTACTATGACGACGTAGTATAGGTACTCTGTTATCTCCATGGTACTGTTCATGTTTATAGGCGACCGTTACCAATTTCCATAAGCTGGGCCGTCAGCTTGTATACCATTCTAAGTTATACGCAAAAAATGATAAATTTCAAATTAAATCTTAAAATTAAATCTTTTTATTAATCATCATGATCATATCAGCCCTTAACGGTCCACTGCTGGACATAAGCCTTCCTAATGGAGGGGTTTTGCCAGTAGTTACCACACTTGGTAGACGAATTAGCAACTGCAGTTAGGCTTAGAGATGTTTTAAGAGGGACGCTGCTGTCCATACCTAGCCCTCCCTTAGTTGCCTCTTACGACATCCACGCGAAAGAAAGGGGTGGCGTATTCTATGCCGGGATCACATGGCCATAGAGATTATAGTCGTGACATATTACTTACTTATTTTATAAGTTGATTTGAATTTTTCTAATTTTAAGATTTTTTTTCTTTTTAACGATGATAATGGTATGGTAACTCCGCCTGCGCTAACGGGACACGCTGGCGGAGCACCAGTGAAGGGTGATAGATGAGAATGAAATCAAGCCAGTTAGCCCATCATGATGAATTCATCAGGAATTAACCATGATAGTTTCCAGGGGGAACCGCGAGGAGGTCGACCTGGTTGGGTATATTGCTAGCAATAGGATTCTCAGTCTCCATTACTAACAATCCTTTTCCCCCTATTTTCAGATTACATACTGTTTTCGAGAAGAACATGGCAGAAATACACCGGTTAGTATTTATTTTTAGTATTTTCGTTTTAGAATTATCTAGAAGAAATAAACAGGAAACAGGAAATAAACATAGTTAAAGGTCCCACAAACATTTTTGACTTCAATCGTGACAAATTCTGTTGTTTTGATTTAGAAACTAAACTGTCATAATATTTCCATGAGACCTGTAAATAAGTCCATTCAAATAATTTTTTTTTAAAGGGTAAAAATGGAATGGTGACCCCGCCCGCGCTATCGGTATACACCGACGAGGCACCAGTGGAAGATGATAGGTGATAATGAATGTAAATCAGTTAGCCCACCATAATGAATTCGACAAGAATTAACCATGATTGTTTACAGGGGATAACGCGTTCAGGTCGACCTGAAAGAGTATATTGCTAGCAATGGAGCTATTAAACCATATTATTAGCAATTCCTTTCTCCCCTTTCCAAATCGATTTACTATTGACAGAGGTAGGAGGTAACAAACATAATGAAAAGGCAGAATTGAGAACCTGATTCTTTTTGAAGTCGGTAGAAAACTGTTCGTGTGTGTGTTTTTTGCATTTATAAAAAAATTGTATTATTTATTGCATCATAACAATTTTTTTTTAATTTCTTATATTATATATATATTGACGGAGTTATAAGGTAACAAATATAAAATAATAAAACCTTATTAAAAACGTTCTTCCTTTTAAACTCTTTTTGGTTGTTATATTTTTCAACGAAATGAAAAAAGAATTACGAAAGAGATTTATCGAGCAAGAATGAATGGATGAATAGATGTCGGTAGGGGCCGCCCTAGACGGACGCATGTTGCCCAAATAGGCGACGTGCTGTAGAAGGGCCAAATTAAAAGTGCCCGTAACCGGCGAGCGTGTATGAAATGATTGATGAATGTGAAAGAAGCGAAAGAGGTTTGTTTGAATCGAAGCATTTGGCGTTCCATTGTTTCTGCCTATTCTAATGGGAGACAGGCGTGACAGATATGTATGTATGTATGGTTTTTTCCACCTTGATATAGGATTGAGAAAATTACAGGAAACACAGAAGTACTAAAATACTAATTTATATATGTACTAGCACTTTGACGCCAATATTTATTGTCATAAATTGGCATTTATGAGAGTACACAAGCGGGTTCACAGTATACTCTATTATTTCCATGGTGCTGTTCGTGGCTATGGGTAACCATTACTACTAGATACAATAGTAATCTTTATTCATAGATTTATTAATTTTTTTTTGCAGATAAAGAAAGGAGGTGGAAAAGATGTGATTCGATCTAACACTGGCATCTCTGTGACACAGCAAGTGAAGGATGACATGCGTGAATGGATGCAATACAGTTCGGTTAGATAATAATAATTTTAATAATAATTTAGTCATAATAAATACATTTAAATCATTTAATTATTATAAACATCGACTTATGCTATAATAGTTATCTCAAGTTAGTTATACATGTATATATAAGTTATTATATAGTTGGTTAGTTAATACCTAAATGAATTCTTTGGTTATGTTAATAAGTTAATTTTCCCTATTTGTAACTATATTTATTACTTTTTTTTTATTTAACTTAAAATGGCAAACAAGACAATGTCAATTTTATTTATACTTTTTTTTATCATTTAAGAGTTTCCTCTTGTCGGTGCAACTAATTCATGCATCTTATTCCAGCTAGCTCTATCCCAGGCCATATCCTTGATCTCCCTATACGACATGACACCTAGTGTTTCCTTTATCTGTCTCATGTAGTTATTCATCTTTATACTTTATTGTACACAAAAATTATATTCATTTATGAAATGATTGCATTATAATAATTAAATGAAGATCAAGCTTAACTCTATAAGAGTTCTCTTCCAGCCAACTTTGAGTGGAAAGTAGCATATATAATCAGATTGATCATTATCTCGTTTGCCATTTTAGGTGCAACAAATTAAAACTATTCATGGCGTTATAGAAATCATGACTTTTACAAATATTTAAATTCATTTACATTTATATGTTAAAAATATAATTACTATTCACATATAATTGCATTCCGTTACGTTCCTAAAATAAATTGTATATATTTTTTGTAACTCTCTGTAAAACTCTGTGTAAATGTAAAAAAAAATTGCATGTAATGATTATCTGTTTGGATTGTACCTTGACCTATTTTTAAACAACTTTTACAAATGTACTTATAAATTATTACGTGTCAAAAATACGTCTACCATAATACTAGAATACCTTGGTAGTTTTACAATGACTAATGTATTCTCATTTATAATATTTATTTTTACTAATGTCTAAATAATTAAGTTTTTTTTTTATACAAACAACTTAGAATGGCAAACAAGCTGACGGGCCACCTGATGGAAAGTGGTAACCGTCGCCTATAGACATGATCAGTACCATGGACATAACAGAGTATACTGTTTCGATATATTTAATATAATTAAAATATCCATGTTGCATAGAATAGGACATACCGTACTTTCTCGTGAGTGTCGTAAGAGGCGACTAAGGGAGCTTAATGTTCGAGGGATAGGAAACAATGTCCTTAATACATCTTTAAAATCCTAACTGCAGTTTCCAATCCACAGGCGTGGCAACTTACTAGCAAAACTTCCCTTATTCAGCAGTGGACAATAAACGGCTCAAATTATTGTTATTAAATTGATTGATTTATATAAACAATAATCCTTGAGGAAGATTTTTTTTTTTATTATTTAATAAACTATGAGTTATATTTTAATAAAAAGACTTCATTTATTTTTTACCCTTCTTATTTTAAAATATAAAAAGAAATATATTTACATTATTTTCAGATAAAGGAACTAATAAAAAATATCAACGTACTATATCATCCTTCCATGTACCAGTTCACATCTGCCGCGAGCAATCCCCCAATACGAATTACCAAAGGGACTGCCAATAGATCTCTCGATATTCAAGCACCAAAATCAGCACCGCTTTACCTACAAATCGACGGACCTGACGAGAATGTCCTCAGAATTTCACTTAACATGCTCCATCCAAGAGTTTTGTTCAATTCAGGTGTGCCAATAGTGGATCATATTGAACCGGCGTATTTGATTTTGGAGAGATTTGAATGGTTCAAAGATTGCGAGGTGCCAATGGCTAAAGCGTTTATTCAGACACGGGGCTATGATTCTGTGGAAATTAAATTTCCACCGGGCAGACATGTCTGTAGGTAAGACTATATATTTGCATACATTACTATAGCTTATTTTAATTTTAAAATAATAACTCTAAAAGTTGTTGAATAATTTTAAAATATGCGTAACATTCTCTAAATTTTGCTTGTAATTAAATATATTATTCAGTTTTAATTTTCAATAACTAATTAATTTAATATAAATAATTATAATTCATTTAAATTTAATTCATTAATTGGGTTCGAATTGAAATTATATAAATAAACACCGATTATATCTAATATTAACTGTTTATAGCCTTATATTTTAAGAAATTTAATTAAAGTTATTTGAGTGACGGTGGTAGACTTGCTGTCTTCTACGTTGAATTCTAATATCCTTGGGGAAACATGGGCATATCAAGTTTACTAGTATATCGTAAGAATGTTATTTTACATTTTTACTTCATAAGCAATTACAGTAATGAGTGCATTTTTTATATTATAATTATATACATTTATATTTATTTTAAGGATAATTTTTTATATCTTAAAATTTTAAAACTAAATATCTATGATTTTTTTAGAATATGGGTTCATTCCCGCATGAATTGGCACTTAATGTTGCTCAGTGAATCCACTTTGCTTCTTGGTTCACGTGATATAATTCAGTGCGCAGCAGTACGAGAATGTTCTTGGGCATCCCGATACCTACTTAACATTTCCACAGCTTTCTCTAACTGGGCTCGTATTAATAAATCTAGTTTAAATATTATTGATGCAAACAAAGACTTTTATAAGTAAGTTATTTGTAATATTTAATGCAATATTTATAGTATTAGCACAAAAGTTATTTAATTGAATACCTCTGTCTTATTCGTGTTGATGCTCTAAGCAGCTATGCTTGCATGGTCATGTTTCAGTTTGAAGGATGAATAGGACAGTGAAATTGCTGAGCATGAAGGCTCATCAAGAACAAAGATATAACTTTGTGTTTTGTGTCATCCATAGTACTTGTTGTTCATATTTATTGGCGACAATAATCACTTCATTAGCCCGTTATTTCATTTCGTCAAATAATTTAAGAAAAATTAAATAAATTTATGTGAATAAAGTCCAAAAAATAAATAGTTATAAAACAATCCACAAGTGAAGTCATATAGATACGGTAAATGTCAAAATTCAAGTTTAATAGTGATTTGTATAGACTTTATATTTTTATAAAATTTATACGTTTAACCAAAGGTAATTTGTTACTGAATGGTTAGAGCTCTAATTTGGTTAAATATGTTCTATTTTCATTGCCACTTTTTAAGTTGCAATTATGTATCTATGATTCTTTATATATCAATGCTATTTTTTTTTATTTTATTGTGCATTTTAGATCATATCAACCAGATCTAATATGGGATCCACAAGTTGTTGGTTACGACAAATTATTCCTGCATTGGATGTTCAGACAAGCTCTTCAATCGTTTCTAATGAAAAGGCTACAACATGCAGATTTTCGTGCAGTGTGTACAGTACTGAGGCATTATTTTCATGATCCTGAATTTGGAATGCTACAGAAGCCATCGCCACCTAAATCTTTAAGAGAAATTGTCGATGCTGATCCCTGTGATTGTATTATGCCTGAATCTGAAGAAATTGAAATAATAGATGAGCAGATAGAAGAACAGGTAAAATATTGTACGAATATTTAGAAATAAACATTTAAAAAGTATATATATATATATATATATATATATATATATATATATATATATATATATATATATATATATATATATATATATATATAGTAGTATATAAGTATATATAATCAGTAGGGATATATATTTACATTATTACATGTATCACATCTCTATATTTTAGAAATAATAGAATTTCATCGTGCCTCCAATCAAACTGTTTATAATTACTCCTCTCCATCCAAAGGTTGCCTGAAAGAGATCGTTTTCAGCGATAAGGTCGCCCATTGTTTTATCATTGTGGTTATTTCTTGTAATTGTTTATATTTATAATAAATTTAATATCTATTTGTAATCTTTTTGGAGGAAACAATAAAGAGTATCTATCTATTTCTGGTAATTGTTATTCAATCATACTAAAATGAGTGGGTGGAAACGAATGAAATTTGTATCACAAATATCAGAGATATATAACACATAATACATTATTCATCTTAATTAACTTGGACAAAGTCGCGGGATATAAATAGTAATAAATAAATATATCATAATTAAAATTTTATTGAATTGTGGGGTACTAGAACTTATGGTTTTCAAAATGTAAATCTGATAAAATAATATAAGTGAATAATATATATGGATATTTTTCTTTTAAATGACAAGGTGTTAGAAGAAAAACCTATAGTTGATGCAGAAACAATGGTAAAACTACTCAGAGCACCAGTAGTTCCCATAACTTCTCAAGTTTGTGAGCTAGCTACTAAAGAAGTATCATGTGGTA
Organism: Galleria mellonella; assembly: GCF_026898425.1. Classification (NCBI taxonomy): domain Eukaryota; kingdom Metazoa; phylum Arthropoda; class Insecta; order Lepidoptera; family Pyralidae; genus Galleria; species Galleria mellonella. Next base: position 1,963,984 of record NW_026441995.1, on the reverse strand, counting down.
TATTGAAAGATAAAAGAGAAAAGGCAATTAGGCGACATGAAGCTGCAACTATATTACAAGCACATTGGAGAGGAACTTGGGCTAGAAAATGTTTAAATACACGTGTTACATTTACACCTGAAGTAATGAAAGCTGTTAGTAATAAAGAAATATTTATAATATATATAATTTATAAAAGTAATAATATTATTTAGCCAGATATTAATAAAGTCAAAGGATTTTTATAGGTCATGGACAATGCATTTGGAAATTTGGAATCTTTATCAGCCCTAATGAATGAATTTTTCGGTTTATATCCTGGAACCAAAAATGCATATTCTGTTGCGTCTGCATTAAGCGGAGTATATGGATTACATCAGTATAATGGATCTTGTCCAGTGACGCCACAATGCAAGTGGATACCTTACTTTCAAGGGGTTTTCTTCTGCCATGGCGCTGTTAAAGTTCATTTCGATGTTCAAAGCTCCTTCCAATACCATTGTACTATGGCAGTGTACAATAATGACACCGGTGTTCAAATGCCTCAAGCTTATAACTCTCATATCACTTTTGATTTCCTTCCTAATGCTCACGGGTAAGAAAGAAAAAAAGAAAATTTTAAATATAATATTTTAAATATAAAAATTTAAAATGTAATTAGATATTTCATTAATTAATTAATTCATATAACCGACGAATTATTATCATTCATTTATTCATTTTTTATTTATTAATTTAATAAAATGTTCATTCGATAAATATTCTACTTTTAGCTACACAGTAACAGGACATGGAACAGTGAACCAACCAATTGGTTGCAATCACGACGTGCATTGGCATTTAACTGTGTTATGCAGCGTCAAGGGGGCATTCCATGTTTGTGACAACGATATAGATTTCTGCAAAGAAACTCCACTGCCATCAGCTAAGAAGCTGCATTTTGAAGAAATGTTCATTCCTAATAGAAGAAATATACTTGGCGGTATCCAAATATCTGTGACCAAGCATGAAGCTGTTAGTTTCAGAGCTGCTGCCACTTCACCTGATGTTAGTGTTTAATATTGAATTAATATCTCCCTTATTTATAAAATTTATGGGGAGGGCGGGTTGCCAGTAGTTGCCATGCTTCGCAAGTTGGTTGGCAACTGTCGTTAGATTTTGGTGGTGTTGTTAAAAGAGACGTTACTGCCCATTTCTCGATAATTAAGTTCCATTAATTCATAATTAATACTTTAATTGATATTTTAATTTTCTTTTTATTTAATTTTATATTTTAATTTTAATTCGAAATTAATACTTTAATTTAATTATATATTTTAATTTTCATTTTAATTAATATTATATTTTAATTATATTTGAATATAATTTATATTTTTTCAGCTAGAAATAGAAGCTATACTTCGCACCAAATCTGATGGTATCGTTGAGGAGTTGGGCAGGTGTTCAGGGAAGGGTGAACTCTATTGGCCATTCATAAGTCTGGATCCAACACCACCTTCATCTACGCCAGTTAAAAGACATTCTACGTCTTACGCTAATTTAGGCTCGGTTAATTTCATAACTTCTTAATTTTTGAAACATTTTTAATTGACATAAAAAAATAGAAGGTTCTGAAGTTTAGAAAGTTATTTTTTGTGTGTGTTTATACATTAATGGATATACTTTATAACACCTACAACAAAGGGAATAAAAGCATAAAAAATATTTATTGTTATTTAATATTTTATTATGAAATGTACAAGTCGGAGGAATTTAGCAACTGGAGTAAAACAAAGCGAAATAGGTCATATAATAAACTTCGAATACTCTTGTTTTATTGTTTAATTATTATTTAAAACGAATATATAAAATACCTAACTTTCTATTTATTTATCGACTTTGTAAAAAGGAGGATTCAATTCTGTTATTTTTTTGTTTTTTTTTTATGTTTGTTACTTGTTACAACTCCGTCAGTTCTAAACCGATTTGAAAAAATCTGTTTTTATCTAAAGTATATATTTACAGGTTACTAAATTGATTCAGTAGTTTAGTTTTTTTTTTTTCAAATGAAGTTTTTTTTTTGTAGGACACGATCTTTAATTATTCTAAATTTTTTTTTTTTTATATATAATGCAAGAAAAAGGAAATAATAAATATAAACAATATTATTGGCCGTGTATAGGTTTCCGGTATAGAGTAGGCCGCCTCTTCATTTCCGTAGGTGTCGTAAGAGGAGACTAAGGGAAGACGATGGATAGGGAGACTTTGTACAGAAGTCGATTGCTTGGGTACCTCTGTCCCATTCGTGTTTCAACCGTGAAGCAGTTGTGTTCGCATGGCTGTGTTTCGGTTTGTAGCGTGGGATATGGCGTGAATTTACTGGGTACAGAGGAATAACACCTGAGTCCTCAGGAATGGCAACGCATGGGGGTATCATGGGCGAAACAGTATTGTTATGTCCATGGTACTGGTCATGTCTATAGGCGACGGTTACCACTTTCCATCAGGTGGGCCGTCAGCTTGTTTGCCATTCTAAGTTGTATAAAAAAAAAAGGTAGCAACGTCCCTCTTAAAACATCTCCATAGTCAGATTGTCTATTGGATAACGCCTTCTATTTACTTTGATTAATCTTGGATAGTAAAAATAAATAAATAAAAAAAAAAAATAGTCATTATAATAATTGTAATACTAATATTATTTATTGTAATTACATTATAAATTATGATATTTCAGGCTAATCGAGATTCGGCTTTATTAAGCGCCCGTTCCCTAAAATCTAATAAAATAGTAAAAGCTTCTGCAAGTGGAAAGAATAGATCAAATACTAAGGTGATGTTACTAAAAATATAAGTCTCTTAATTTTTCTCAAACTATTATAATAATTTTAATTATTAAATTATAATTTTAGATAAAAACGGCTCCTTCAGAACCGAAGGAATATTTTATTGAGTAAGTTTTTTTATCGCATTATAATAAATTTTCTTAATAATTTATTAATTAAATATGACAGAAATGTCTTCCTTTGATGATCTAACCGCTTCTAAAGGCACACGGGTATGCACTGCGACCTCCTGAGCCACTGTAGTTACTGACTAGTGTCACTACCACAGCTGCTTTGGATGATTTTCCCTTTTTCAAAAATAAAATGTATGCGTTGCCATTCCTGAGTAATCAGGTGACATTCCTCTGTATCCTGTAAATTCCCTGCCATATCCCACCCTTCAAACCGAAACACAGCCATGTAAACACAACTGCTTCACGGTTGAAACACGAATGGGTCAGAGTTCAACTATTGGGTTAATGTAAGGTTTGTCAGTCACAATCTTCGAAAAACTTAAATCGTACCTTATAATAATGTACGATATAATAATTATGTAATAACACTACATAGTATAAAACAAAGTCGCTGTCTGTCCGTCCCTATGTATGCTTAAATCTTTAAAACTACACGGATTTTGAAGCGTCTAAGGCCACGCTTCGTTTTATAGCACTTTACCTTGTTTGTATTGTCTAATGTCAAAAAAGCTGTAAACGTTGTTTATAAGAACATTCTGTAGTAGGTAGGTATATTTAGTATCAGCATTGCACCGTACGAAGCCGAGACGGGTCGCTAGTTCACTATAAGAAGAAAGGTTTTTGAGCGACGACCCCGCACGGGAATACGCAGTGTAGGACGACCCTCCACTAGATGGAGTGACGACCTCAAATACATTGAAGGGAGTCAATGGATGTAGGTGGCTCAGGACCGTTTCTTAGGGCTGTCTATGGGGGAGGCCTATGTCCAGCATACATACATACATACATATCTGTCACGCTTGTCTCCCATTAGGGTAGGCAGAAACAATGGAACGCCAAATGCTTCGATTCAAACAAACCTCTTTCGCTTCCTCCACATTCATCAATCTTTTCTTTTTCTATGTCCAACAGTGGACGGATAATGGCTGAAATTATGATGATGATGATCCATCATAATGTTTATTTATTTATTACATCCACTGGGTGAGCCTTACAGTCTTCCAATACGCTCACCCAGGAAAACATGAGTATAATAACTTATAAAAGGAATATTACACAAAAATATTAAACAAAAAATAATATAAAAAGATTTAACTGAAACAAAAAACGTCTGAACACAAATACTCTGTGGTCACTCGACGAAACTCCAGCAAGTTGGAGGCAAATACATCCAATTGCGGATACTGGCTCAAAATATCATTGAGTAGTTTCAATGCAAGAGATAGGGGAGCCTGCTTAGCGGACTCTGTTCTTCGTAATGGAACATCGAATAAGTGTCGTCGGCGTGCTCGCACGTAGTTACTGGCCGCTCCTATTGATATTGATTCCAGTACAATTTGGTTACATTTTTCCCCCCGCACTAATTTTAACACATACTTAATTAAATTTAGTTTTCGTCTCACTTCAAGTGTATTATAGCCCACCATACCCAACAAAAACATACTCGGGTATATATGGGGATACCTTGAAACCATACTGTTTTTGGTACAGCCATCTTACAAATTTCTTTTGGGTTTTTTCCACCATAAGTATATATTTAGATTCATGTGGGTTCCAAATAATTGCGTTATTTTCTAATTTACTACGAACAAAAGCATTATATAGCAATTTAACAGCTTGTATGCAATCCAATTGTTGCGCTTGTCGCAATACAAATCCGAGAGTTCTGAATGCTTGAGTGCACAGTTCGACAATATGCGTTCTAAAAGTAAGCTCTTCACACATCAAATTATTGTTATAGATAAGGTAATATAAAATAAAATTAAAAAAAACACAAGATAATTACATTATGCACTTTAATTTTCCACAGAGTGATTGCTACGAACGGTTGGCCTCTCACGCTTGCCCAATGGAAAAGAGTAGGCGAAGTTCGCGATGCGCCCGAAATATGTAAATTAGAAACGCCTATCAAAAAGACAGTGAAAGATAAGGTTAATTGTTTATAATGCCAATAAAATATTATGTCTGTACAATAGTTATCTAAATGGCTATTTTTATCTCATATTTTTACCATCAGGCAATTTTTTTCTTGTATATATATATATATATATATATATATATATATATTATTTATTGCACTAAAACATACAGTAACAACAATAAATTAATAACAATGTTACAAAGGCGAACTTATCTCTAAAAGAGATCTCTTCCAGTCAACCTAACACAGTGGCATAGCAAGTGAGTGGGCAGTAGTAGTGCAACACAAAAATTAAAATAAATATTTACATAAATAATAAATCATTATATATATATATATATATATATATATATATATATATATTTGAAAGATACAATATTAATACATACCATACATATGAATATAAACCTACATAAATAAGAATATATATATACACATATACACACTTACATACATAGTATTGATTCAGTGACACGTATCAATTAAAAAAATCATTAAATCTGAAATTACAGCCTGGTTCCGCGAAAGACAAGGAGAAAGATAAGCATCTGCCTGCACCAATATATCAACCACAACCTGGTGATGCTTATACTGAAATGGAATGTTCCTTCGCCGTTAACGGTGGTGCATACTGCAAGCGGGACGATGTGAGGGACCTGGAGTTTGCTGCAGCAAGGAGAGCCTGGGATGCAAAAGAACCGGGAAGAAATCAGAGAGGAGCTCAAATAAGGTAATTTTGTATTTTTTTTGTTATACAACTTAGAATGGCAAACAAGCTGACGGCCCAGCTGATGGTAAGTGGTAACCGTCACCTATAGACATGATATCATGGATATAACAGAGTATACTCTTTGGCCCATGATACCCCCCATGTATTGCCATTCCTGAGGACTCAGGTATTATTCCTCTGTACCCTGTAAATTCACTGCCATGTCCCACACACACAAACCGAAACCAACCCATGCAAACACGACTGCTTCACGGTAAAAACACGAATGGAACAGAGGTGCCCAAGCAAACGACTTTTGTACAAAGTCTCCCTCTGGTGATTTATTTGTTTTTTTATTATGTAAGTGATTATTGCTGCCATAGACACTAACAAGATCAGAAAAAAGGGCATTTATAATGATCATTTAGACAGACTATGATAATTTATAAGTCATCAATCGATGACTTCTGCCTCGGAAGCAGCACGATAGCACTACATCAATCTAGTCGTGACGACGGCCGGTTGAACCTGGTCAAAACGTCGAGATAACCCAAGCAAGTTATCATAGTTTATCTAAATGACCTGTCTGATTCCCGTCTCAATCATAATCATTCCAGAGGGAGACTTTGTACAAAAGTCGATTGCTTGGGTACCTCTGTCCCATTCGTGTTTCAACCGTGAAGCAGTTGTGTTTGCATGGCTGTGTTTCGCTTTGAAGGGTGGGATATGGCGTGAATTTACTGGCTAGAGAGGAATAACACCTGAGTCCTCAGGAATGGCAACGCATGGGGGTTATCATGGGCGAAACAGTATTCTCTGTTATGTCCATGGTACAGTTCGTGTCTATAGGCGACAGTTACCACTTTCCATCAGGTGGGCCGTCAGCTTGTTTGCCATTCTAAGGTGTATAAAAAAAAATAGATTAACGATTCTAAAGACTTATTCATAAACACGCCAAACTTCTTATAAACCAATCTTAGCAATTGAACTGTTTCGTCTCTTTCTTTACGGCTAAATTCCTAATTTGAAAGAAAGTAGCAAAACAGTGTAATAGTTAAAATAGACTTGTAATAAGGTTTTAGTTTTTATAAATAAAAAGGTACAAGTTTGTGTTCTTCTTGTTTAGGAAAGACTTTTGGGCTGAGTTTCTTGAAGCAGTACCACCACCTCCCTCTGAAAGCACGTTCTCAATAATAGAGGTAAGTGTCAGAGAAATATCATCCAGAAGCACGTAACACATTGACAAGATTCTATTATCGCTATCTGCGAAGCTTCGTCGTAGCTGTTCTGATATATTACAAAATTTCCTCCTCATTTAAATGATTACCTTATATAATGACTAGCTTTAATCCGCAACATTGTCTGTGTGACCAGGATAAAAACTAGCCGGGTTAAAAAGTTACCTATCTCTCTCTCCAGCTCATATAGTTAGCGTACACAAAATCACATAGATGTATGTGATTTGTTAAGCTGTTAAGGTGTTAAGAGACGTTTCAAGGCGTTTTCTTTCACGCACAACCACTCTTTGGAATCAACTTCCAGCTGCACTATTTCCGAACCGATACGACAACGTAACCTTCAAGAAAAGAGCATATTCCTTTTGAAAGGCTGGCATCACACTTGCAATGCCTCTGGTATTGCAGGTGATCGTGGGCGGAGCTAGTCACTTACCATCAAGTGAACCGCATGCTTGTTTGTCCTCTGAGTTAAAAAAAGACAACAAACTTGCTTTCAAATTTACAATATTAGTATGGACTATTTTCAAATTCGATATGTTTTAAACATTTTTAAATCGATGTCATGATAAAAGGCTACATTTTAAAAGTGTTTTATTCTAAAGTCATCCGTAAACTGATTTCAAGGTTCAGATAATGGCTGAACCGCATGCTCGTTTGCCCCTGTGTTGTTGTAAAAAAAAATTACTGAATCATCGTATCATATTCTAGCAGCCGTTAAGTGTCTACTACATAGGCCTTCCCCAACTCTGCTACACTTGGCAGGCAGGTTGGCAACCGCAGTTAGGCTTTGGTGATGTTTTAAAAGGGATACTGCTTAAAACCCCTAGAATCCATGACCTAGAGAAAAGCCTCTTACGACACCCACGAGAATGGAATAGGTGGCTCATTCTATGCCAAGACTACACACACGGGAGTGATGTGTTAACAAACATAAAAATTATAACCGACATGAGAATGTTCTTCTTTTTTTAAAAAATAGATGAATTACCTGTATCTTGTTATCAGAAATACAACACCTGATCAATAGCATTGCAGCATATACCATGATATCCATGGAGCTGTTCATGAATGTGGAATACAAGCCACATATATTATTTACAGCTTTATATTATTATTTATCAAATTCGAAATTCACACATTTCTTTTGTTTTCTTTTGGCTTACCTTCACGGCCCTAGTCTTCTAAGTTTCATTGACCTATATACATAATATTTCCAATTTCCATACCCGGTTTCCTTTGTCGTCCACATTGGATATAAGTAAAAATTATCATTTAATTTGTCCAATTTGTAAAAATAATAAAACATTCCAGGAAATGGTTGGTGAAGAATATGGTGATAATGAAGAAGAGGAAAAGAGTAAGTTTGTTAATATTTATAGACAATCAATTCATTGGCTACAGGAATCGAACTTCCAACCGCTGGAAGATAAGGCAGTATGTTAAGCCTCGTTCCTCGCAACTTTCCCGCATGATTTAGTATATAACGTATTTTTAATTTTAACCCTCTGATCGGGCATCCCGCGATTTCCGCGTGCAGTATCTACTCATTTAATTTTACGCATCCCGCGATTTCGACGTGCTCGCTTTTTTATGTTTATTGACGTTGTTATCCCACGATTTATATTTTGGTAATTTGATATTGTTTCTCAGAATCGCCCTAAATGGCTAAATAGTGCTATTTGTTGTCAAAGCGATGTGTTTTATTGCTGTGAAAAAAAAATACGCGGTCAGAGATTTAAAATCACAATAAACTCCCCTGAAGTTCAATTAAGCATGTCGGTCCAACTCACCCAACTGGTCCTCGCACGTGCCCATTAGCAGCGAAACTGCCAGATGTGCCCCACCAATCTGATATCGAATGTATGTGAAATTGTATGAGCATAGACCTTGTCATCATCTTGTCCTTATTCCAATTATTTATTTAGTGTTGGAAATAATTTTACCTCTTTAATTCATCTCTATTCGCAGTCATTTCGCATATACTCCCATTCTGGCCGTATTGCCTTTCACATAATCCATCCATGTCTTATTAGATCTTCCTTTCCTTTCGTAATCATCTACATACATATTTAGTACTTTTCTTGATACATCCTTTACCAAAATTTTAGAATATCAGCAGCAGAATCACCAAGGACCTACGCCTGCCACTGAGAGTGGATGTAAGTTTTTCAGTCATATTCTTTTTATATCAAGAGGTTGGCTTTCAAACAAGTTCCGTAAGTACACATTATATTTTAATGTAAGAACTACTGGTTTAACTTACGTGCGTGCGTGCGTGCGTGCGGGCGGGCGTGCGTGCGTGCGTGCGTGCGGGCGGGCGTGCGTGCGTGCGTGCGTGCGTGCGTTCGTGCGTGCGTGCGTGCGAGCGTGCGTGCGTGCGTGCGTGTGAGCATGCGTACGTGCGTGCGTGTGCGTGCTGGGTAACTGGTATTATTGTAGCTATTACCTACCATTATGAAATCATTCATGTTTTAATACATTTTCGCTTTAAAATGACTATAAACCTTAACCTTTATTAACCTAAGGTCTAAAATATTATTAGTCTAAGATCAAGCCACTAATTACTGCAGGTGGTATAAGATTTTTTAATGAAACTTTGTTTAAATGAAAGATAAGCTAAAATATAATAAACTTGGGTTGCCTGCTCTCAGTTAGTAGTCTAGGATAGCTAATCTTTACCTACAGCCATTTTTTATAGATAATGCTTTGCTGTCAAAAATTTCAGTGAATTGAAAAAAGGATAAACTTATATATGTGAGTCATGTTTAGTTACTTTTCACCATGGCACTACTCGCCGTCGGCAGGTAATCCATCCTCATCCCCATCCTGCCGAGGCTTCCCCTGGATACTACAGTATGGGATTCGTAAAAAGGGCATATTAAGGTTTCTTAAGGGTCTGCAACGCGCGCGTGATGCCCCTGGTATTACAGGCATCCATAGGCTACAGTAACCTATTTCACTATCAGACGAGCCATATGCTTGTTTGCTATCAAAGTTGTTTAAAAAAAATTTATCTGTTTAAAAAAGGAAGTTTCTAGTTTGAACTTTCGATAATTCTATTTAGAATCGATAGAATTTATTTACTTATATTAATAACGATTAATACTTCTGGTTTTTGTCTCAAATCATCATCATCATCATATCGGCTGTTAACTGTCCACTGCTGAACGAACCTCCCTTTGGAGGATTTCGCCAGTAAATGCTACGCTTGGCAAGCACGTTAATAACCGCAGTTAGGCTTTGAAGATGCTTTAAGAGGGACGCTGCTGCTCATCTCTCGACCATTAAGTTCCCTTAGTCCCTTCTTACGAAACACACACAGGAAAGGAAGGGGCGGCTCATTCTATGCTCAGTCCATTTAGGTTTCTGCGATACTAATCCTTAAATTGTAATAGATTTTCATTTCTCAGTATTGGAAATGACAGTGGAAACGGAAGAAGAAGCGAAGTATTTAGTGATGCCTGAGCAATTGAGGGACAAATTCATACCTCTATATTTCTTACCGTTTTGCACTAAAGAGAAAGTTGAAGAGAACAGGTGAGGTTTACAGAAAATGTGTACAGAAGAACTTTACTAGGTGAAAATTATCTTTACATGTTTTTATGTAATGTTAATGCAATATAGATTTTCGTGTTTTGTTATTAAGTCGACAATAGTTTTTTTATGTCAATTTTGTAAGTTGAAACTGATTGTTCTGATCATAACACCAATGTAAGTTATTCCAACGAAAATCAAATAGTTTTCGAACACGTTGGATCAAAATATGTTCAGGGAAATGTGGCCACATCGAGTATTATGATAAATGATAGATAGCAGTTATTAATAAAAAATCCTGCGTTTCTCATGGATCTTACCTATAAATAGTATAACGAGATGAAATTCGACGACCAAATATTCATTTACTTATTCTTTAATACAGGGCATGTGTCATTGGTGTTTCAACTGTGAAGCAGTTGTGTTTACATGGCTGTGCAGGAATGGCAACGCATGAGTGGTGTCATGGGCGAATGAGTATACTGTTTCGCCCATAATACCTCCCATGCGTTGCCATTCCTGAGGACTCAGATTATTTTTCTCTGTACCCTATAAATTCACGCCATATCCCACCCTTCAAACCGAAACACAGCCATGCAAACACAACTGCTTCACAGACAACCAAAGAAATTCCATACATTTGAAAATTGACATGCATATTAGTATATTTACATAGATACACAGATAAATATATATAAACAATAAATATCCTTACAAGATGTAATATATTATACACAAAAACAAAAACAGTAGATAATATTTTCTGCTTGGATAAAATATAAAATTGGCCATAAACCTGTTTTATCAAAGTTAATTTAGACGAAAGTCTCCTGATGGTATCAGGGAGAGCAAATATACAGAAAAGCTTATTAAATTCCAGTGTCGTCTTGACACCTGATATTATGGAAACAGCCAAGAAGGATCGCCACGCCCGCATTGAAGCCGCGCTGGGTCGTATGAAGGAACTGCAGACCTACAACGAGTTATACGTGCTTGGACGACAGAAGAAGAGATGTCAACTTCTAGAGAAACTCTTTGTTGGTAAGATTTTCAATATTTAAATAACACAATGCTGTTTATGTCTGTAAGCGACGGTTGTCAGTTTCTAACAGGTGGGCCAGTAGCTTATCTAACACTTCAAGTCATATAAGAAAACTTTACTCATAACTTTGTCCAAGATAATGGAACAAATTGATTCATTATCAACATATCATATCCGGCCATTACATGCCCACTGCTGATCATAGACTTCTCTAATAAAGGGGGGTTTTGCCAGTAGTTGCCATGCTTGACAGGTGGGTTGGCAACCGCGGTTAGCCTTTGATGATATTTTAAAACACGCTGCTGTCCATTGCTTGACCATTAAATTATTTGACTCTTATGACATCCACGGAAAAGTAACGAGTGGCTAATTCTGTTCCGGGACCGCATAACAAATTGATTAACTGCCGGGAAAAGGATTGTTAGTAATGGAGACTGAGAATCCTATTGCTAGCAATATACCCAACCAGGTCGACCTCCTCGCGGTTCTCCTTGGAAACTATCATGGTTAATTCCTGATGAATTCATCATGATGGGCTAACTGGCCTGTTTTCATTCTCATCTATCACCCTTCACTGGTTAAAAATCGGTAAAGCCGTTTCGGAGGAGTTTAGTAACAAACACCGCGACACGAGAATTTTATATATTAGAAGATATGGCGGTTTTGTCCTCAGATCTTCATTGCCTAGTTACAGTATCCTAGATTGAAGACCGGAAAAGTGTGAAAAAAGAACAAACATTTAAATAAATATTGTGTTTCAACAACATATAAGCCGTGTAGATCCCGGTATAGAAATGGCCACCCCCTCCTTTCCCGTGGGTATCGTAACAGGCGATTAAAGGAGTTTAATGTGAAAGGAGAGACAGCAGCGTCCCTCTTAAAATATCAGCAAAAGCCAAACTACAGTTGCCAATCCGCCTGCCAAGCGTGGCAACTACTGGCAAAAACCCGCTTATAGAGGAGGCTATGTTCAGCAGTAGCCAATTAATGGCTGATACAATTAATATATAATTTTACAATACAGATTCACAATGGAATCCAGAACTAGCTAAAGTTCTAAATGAAAGAGATGAAGCTATAGCTAGGGAGACTCTCAACCGAACTTTGTCCGCTACGAAGAAAAAACAAGAAGTTAAAAAGAAATAGTTTTATAAAAAAAATAATTTCAGTGTTTGTTTAAGATAATGTATGTTATTAGCAAGTAATACTGTTTTAATTAAAGAACCAATTTGAATAAGTGTTGCCAGTTATTACAAAATAAAACATGAATTAATTTTAAGTTTCAATTTTTGTTTAATATGTTGTGTATTATTTAGCAAGAACCTCTATAATTATAACAAAAAAAGTCAATTTCTGTTTTTGGTTAATTCTAAATAAAACATTAAGTAATTTTGAATTTTAGATTTTTATTTCCCATAAAAATATTTTGGATTATTTAGCAAGTATTTAATTAGGACAAAATCTGTTTACAATATTTCGAAATGTAAAGTATTTTTTTTTTATATTTAGTTTAAAACAAGATTTTATCAATTGTTCAGTATAAATCTAATAACAATTGGTGTTGCCAATTAATTCTAAATAAAACATGATTTTTTTTTAAAGTTTTTGTTCAATGACTAAAGAGGATGAGAGTATAACAGATAAAGTACAAAATATGACAGTAGTAACTATATGATTCACTAAAAGGAGTTAAGGGGCCGCCTGAAAATCAGCGCTATATAAGTACATCTCGCTGGAGCTGTACATATAATATATAGCAACAGCTAAGGCGGCTCCTATTACCAGCAACAATAATTGTTTTTTTTTTTCTTTTTGTTGTTTTAATTTTAATTTTCTTAATACTGGTAATAAAGGTTACCTATCTATCTATCTATCCATCTAAAATGTCCAGGGTTACTATGGAAGTAACCTTGGCATTTTAGTGGATCATATAGTATCCAAATTATTATTCATAGTCTATAGATGACGGTTTTCACTCTCCCTCAAGTGAGTAATCAATTTATTTGCTATTAAAAGTTATATCAAAAAAGAACATCATAATCAGTCGTTGACTTTCCACTACTAAGCATAGGCCTCTCGGATAGACGTCCCATAAGGAACGGTCCTGAGCCATCTGCATCCACTAATTCCCCGCAATGCGTTTGAGGTCATCACTCCATGTAGTGGGGGTCGTTGTACACTGCATTTACCAGTACAGGATCGTCACTTAAGAAGCTTTCTTCTCCACCAGTTGTTTTTTCTTCGAGCTATGTGACCAACTTACTGTCACTGCAGGTTGCTTATCCTTCGTGCCATGTAGGTTACTTTAATTCTTTTGCAGATATCCTCATTTGAGATTCTATTTACGCAAAAAACAGCATAATTCTCTAAGTAGTGGGAGGAAACTGATTGTTAGTAATGGAAACTAAGAATTCCATTGCTAGCAATATACCTAACCAAGTTGACCTCCACGCGGTTCCCCCTGGAAACTATCATGGTTAATTCCTGATGAATTCATCATGATGGGCTAACTGGCCTGTTTTCATTCTCATCGATCACCCTTCACTGGTGCTCCGCCAGCGTATACCGTTAACGCAGGCGGTGTTACCATTCCATTTTCACCAATCAAAAAAAAACCCTCTGAGTAGTAGTAACCACAGCTCTCTGAGTAACATGAAGCTTTTGTATTCCAGCAACCAAATAGAACCAAAAATAAAGATAAATATTATTCAGCAAGTATCTTTATAATTATAAAAAAAAAAAATGTAATTTTAATTTACAAAGTCGAGTGTCGCCTATTAATAAATAAAATATTTTCCTAACTAAAAGTTCGTTACTTTTTCATTAGAGCGCCACGCAAACTTGCTAAAATAGTTTTAATTGGGTTACCATACATCTCAATCTCAATTAACATCATCAATCTACAATCTGTGTGAGGTAGTAACGAATCGTATAGATCAGAATATCCTGTAAATTCACGCCACATTCCACCCTCCAAACCGAAACACAGCCATGCAAACACAACTGCTTCACGGTAGAAACACGAATGCGACAGAGAAGCAATCGACTTTTGTACAAAGTCTCCCTCTGGTAAAAGCAATCCTAAGTAACAGGTAAGAGTAGATAAGCAATCGATACACAGTGAATTAGGAAGGAAGCAAATTGCGCCTAACTAACGTTCAGAGTGTCAGAACTTAGGATAAGTTGTGAATAGTTTACAAGATCACATAAGTTGAAGTGGAACACGTTATTAATAAATCCTTTTATCATTAAGAACATACATTTCAGAGTAATCTATATTTCTAAGTGTTCCAAACTACCTGACCTTGAACTTACAACTTTTAACTGAAATAGGTGTTATCTTGCAGAAGTCTATATCGCTGGTTATTTAATTTGAATTATTTTGTTTAATTCCGCCACCATTAGTATGTGTGCGACTGCCAACACTCGAAGACTGACCACCACTTTTACTACCAGAGGTTCCACAACCTGCCATATTAGCCATCAATCTTCGACTGTCATTTCGTCAACGCACGTTTTGCATCACGTTTTGTTTTTTTTTTTACAACGCAGGGGGCAAACGAGCATGCGGCTCACCTGATGGTAAGTGACTACCGCCGCCCATGATCACCCACAACACCAGCGGCATTGCAGGTGTGTTGCCGGCCTTTTAAAAAGGAATATACTCTTTTCTTGAAGGTTATGTTGTCGTATCGGTTCGGAAATACTGCTGCTGGAAGTTGATTCCAAAGAATGGTTGTGCGTGGAAGAAAGTGCCTTGAAAAACGCACGGTGGAAGACCGCCACTCATCCAGATGATTGGGATGAAACTTTAGTTTGTGGCGGGTTGTACGGTGGTGAAAATCAGCAGCAGGTATCAATCCGAACAATTCCTCAGAACACTCCCAATTATAAATTCGGTAAAAGATGCACAGAGATGCAACATCTCTGCGCAGTTTCAGTGGGTCAAGTCAAGTCTTGTGTTTTACCTCTAAACGAGACATGTTCAGGCAAATTATTATATCGCTGCTCGAAGCCCAGTGTTTCTACAGGCTGTTCGTTTTGCAGTTTGCATGCCTATTAAGTTAATATTTACATGTGTTACATTACATTATTCTGTGCAATATAGAAACTAATGTGGTATCAGTGCGGAATGATTAATAATATTACTATTCCCCAATCCCATTAGCTGGGGGGAAAGGGATTCTTAATAATGGAGACTAAGAATCCCATTGCTAGCAATATACCCAGCCAGGTCGACCTCTCCACGGTTCCCCCTGGAAACTATCATGGTTAATTCCTGATGAATTCATCATGATGGGCTAACTGGCCTGTTTTCATTCTCATCTATCACCCTTCACTGATGCTCCGCCAGCGTATCCCGTTAGCGCAGGTGGGGTTACCGTTCCATTTTCACCCGTCAAAAAAATAAATCCCTCTAGTTGTTAACTGTCCATTGCTGAACTACTAGTAAAACCCTTATCGGGGAGTCTTATACTCCCGCATAAGGAAGGTTTTACTAGTAGTTGCCACGCTTGGCAGACGGATTGGCAACCACTATTGAGATTTGATAATGTTTTAAAAGGGTTACTGCTACTGTTCGCTCGATGATTATGTTCCCTTTATCGCCTCTTACGACACTCACTAGAAAAGAAAGGGAGAGAGGGAGACTTTGTACAAAAGTCGATTGCTTGGGTACCTCTGTCCCATTCGTGTTTCAACCGTGAAGCAGTTGTGTTTGCATGGCTGTGTTTCGGTTTGAAGGGTGGGACATGGCGCGAATATATAGGGTACAGAGGAATAACACCTGAGTCCGCACGAACTATTTCGCCCATGATACATCACTTTAGAATGTAAACATAGTGTCATTTACAATAAAAAATACATTCTGCAATGCAATTCATACTTTACAGAGGAACAATACCTGCGTCCTCGGGAATGGCAACGCATGGGGGTATCATGGGCGAAACAGTATACTCTGTTATGTCCATGGTACTGCTCATGTCTATAGGCGACGGTTACCACTTTCCATCAGGTGGACGGTCAACTTGTTTGCCAAGTTGTATAAAAAAAAAAGAACAGGTGGCCCATCCTATATCAAGTATACAAGGCAATTAATATGGAAATATAAATAAAAATCTCTTAGCTGTCTAATAATGAAACTTCCATAGTTATGTACAATGATTCATTAGATTTAGTACCGCGTCTATAGAGAAGTATTTTTTAAAATTCCCATGAATATACGTGTTTTAATTTTGGCGAAATCTCAGAAATATATTCTCATTAATTTCAAAATTAATTGTAAATTAAATAATTGTTTATTGTAACCTCTACTTAAAATAATATTATAAACAGAAAAAATCTGAATTTTATATGTAATACATAAACTTAAATAATATTTAACCGATTTAAACATTTCTTTCATCTATAAAAAGCTACATTATCAACAAGACATATGGATGTATTTTATTTAAAAAATCATGCGAAGCCAGGACCAATTACAAGTATTTGATTCAATCCAAGTTTGTATTCATAAAAATAAATAATATTACAGGATACGCCGAACTAGAAGTTATGCAAAGTATGGCCGTGCAGCAAATAATAATAAAAAAGTTTCGGCCACCGAAAAGGAATAGATTGAGTCAGAAATCCAATAACACTAGTGATCCGTGCAGATTTTGCGAGACTCGAGATTATGATGGAATAGAATATTTGTAGATGGTACACATTGTGCAAAAATCCTTTAGCTTTAGTCCTCAGGAATGGCAACGCATTAAGTATATTGTGGACGACACAATATACTATTTAATTTCGCCGTGAAACCATGATGAGCCAAGCTCACTTTTTTTCTCATCTATAATCGCTTACTGGTACCTCGCCAGTGCGCCTGTATACCGATAGCTTTGGTCAGTTTACGATATATTTAAATAAAAAATGTAGTAATCGGAAAGAGATGGTTAAATATTGTGATACTAATCCCTATGAACAGCAAAATAACTTGATTTTGTTCTAAATCTCTGTGGCTTGCAAACTACCTTAGTGTATTGCTTCCTGCGTCTATTGATAACTGCAATACATTTAATGATGCCATTCCATTTAGTGGAAGGAGATATCCTTCACTGCTTGTACGATGTCATCAACTTTTTTTTCATCGGTTGTCGGTTGTTACTTCAGATGTTTGATCCTTCAGGTTATCTTGATTTGATTAGGTTTACTTTTTGCAGACATTCATATTTTATCAAATTCTAATAGAGAACAAAAGAAAAAGGAGAAAACCAAGAAATAATTATATGAGACAGATAAAAGAAACACTAAGTATCATGTTGTATACGGAAGTAAAAAATATGGCCTGGAATAGAGCTGGCTAAAAGATAATACATGAAACGGTTATCACGACAAGAGGAAACTCTTAAATAAAAAAAAAAGGCTTGTATGTATTTACGAAAAAGATTTATTTTTTTACCATCTGTATCCTCTGTAACAGCGTTTTTAGTCTATGATGTTACGTGAACCAATATCGGAGTTATTGCAATGGTGGTACTCATCTACTAGGAAAATGCACCCTGGAACGATAGACCAAGGCAGTGTTGACTTAACTCCAACTGAATCTGTAATTTAAACCGTGTACTGAGGAATTATATTAGCTTATAATAAGTGCTAATCGATGGAAGAAAGATTTCCGAGTGCACCTCAATGCAGAGAGGAGAAGAGAAAGCTAGGAGATTAACAGCCCAATTACTAGCAATATACCAGATCCATCTCCACGTGTCTCCTCTGGAGATCGTGCTAAATTCCAGGTCTGTTCATCACGATGGGCTAACTGACCTGCTTTCATCCTCACCTATCATCCGTCGTTGATGCCCCGCCGGCGTATATCAATGGAGCGAGCGGGGTTACAATTTCATTATCATCCATTACAAAAATACAGTATAAGCGGCGTAAATGTGTCTCAAAGAGACATTGATTACAAACATAGAATTTCACAATTTGACTGTAATTTCTTAAGTAATTAATTTAGTATATATATATATATTCTTTAGGTATGAACAGCCGGGTTCCCTAGTCTTCTTCTGATTATGGCTAAGAATCACGAATTGACTCGAAACTAGTCGAGCTTTCTCGATCTAATTACACGTCAGTTAAACCGTTATTTGTTACATAAAAAAAATTTGATTTCACGTAAAATAATCTTAAATAATTATTTCATTACGTGTGGATTTATTTTTATGGACTCGTAACTTTACAGTTAGCTAGTTTTATTATTCTATTTCGAGAAAACTTCCCATCTGCAAACTACACGAAGCGAGAAACATAAAAAATCTGCTCTCCATGTCGGGGTTTCTGTAGTAAAACAGGATTAAATATCGCATAAAACACGATGCCATAGTTTTAGGTTACAACGTGCAATTTCCTAGGTTTTTTATATTCATTAACTTCACAAAGAGGAAGGGAAAGACCGAGGAATAACTATGTGGGACAGATAAAGGTAACACTAGGTGTCGTGTCGTATATGAGGATCAAAGATATGGCCTGGAATAGAGCTGGCTGGAAGAGAATGCATGAATTAGTTGCACCGACAAGAGGAAACTCTTAAACGAAAAGAGAGAGAGAACTTCACAAAATATAGTTAATATTAATTTTTAAGTGACTTAGCATCGCAAACAAGCTGATGGCCTATTTTATTATTATCGTTTTTTTTATACAACTTAGAATGGTAAACAAGCTGACGGCCCACCTGATGGAAAGTGGTAATCGTCGCCTATAGACATGAGCAGTACCAGGGACATAACAGAGTATACTGTTTCGCCGATGATACCCCCCATATATTGCCATTCTTGAGGACTCGGGTGTTATTCCTCTGTACCATGTAAATTCACTGCCATATCCCACCCTTCAAACCGAAACACAGCCATGCAAACACAACTGCTTCACGGTAGAAACACGAATGGGACATAGGTATCCAAGGAGTTAAGCTCGCCCTTGTAAATTTGATTACCTCTGTTATATCTATGTGCTATTAGTAAGTACAATAAAATATAAATAAAGAGAAAAGATTTGATTTTTCATTCATAGTTTTACTCAACTGATTTTAAAAGTTCTTTCACTTATAGAAAGTTATATTATTAGCAAGTAACATGGACTGTATTTTATTTAAAATACACTTTCCATAAGGTGGGCCGTCAGCTTGTTTGCCATTCTAAGTTGTATATATATATATATATATATATATATATATATATATATATATATATATATATATATATATATATATATATATATATATATATATTGAAACTTTGCTGCAATATTATAAAAATTCGTTACATTTATTCACTCCGCGATTACAAATGCCGCTCATTTACAATTTAAAAGCAATCGCTGTTAACCGCCTATTAAAATTAAATTATACATGTAAATAATGTTTGTTCATTACCAACATATCCCGTTTCTGTTGTTTAATTATCATTCTATTAATAATAAATTGGTATTGCTTTTATATACAATATGTTATATATTAACGTAACCTATTCTTAAAAAAATATATATATATTTGCAGATTTGTCCCATAGGAAATTTATCAAAATCAGAGAGAGTACGTCTGTCCCATTCGTGTTTCAACCGTGAAGCAGTTGTGCTTTGGAAGGGTGGGATATGGCATGAATTTACTGGATACAGAGGAATAACACCTGAGTCCTCAGGAATGGCAACGCATGGGGAGTATCAAGGGTGAAACATTATACTCTGTTATGTCCATGGTTTTGCTCATGTTTATAGGCGACGGTTACCACTTTCCATCAGGTGGGCCGTCAGCTTGTTTGACATTCTAAGTTGTATAAAAAAAAAAGATAAATACTCTTTATTTTTTCTTCCATAAGATTACTATAGTTTACTTATTATAAACTAGCGACCCGCCCCGGCTTCGCACGGGTGTAATGCCGCACCGCTTTGTCCCTGCATTTTAAATCTGTAATATCTTCGGAAATATTCATTTAAATTACATGCTGTAAAGGGCCATATTGGTCTATATTAAATGGACAATGTAATTAAGGTACCATTTGGATAAAAAATAATGCTGTATTGCTTAAAATCACTTTGTAAATAAACCACCAGAGATAGACATATACCATCGCGGATTTTTTTGTTGACCTTTTTAAGGTGTACAATACCGTAGTACATTATTTTGATTTATTTCGTAGGGTTTAGCCAGCGTTTGCGCAAACAATGTAAGCGCAAAAAATGTGTTTATTTACGACATCACATTAGAAACCTCTAAATTTATCAGTGTTTCTCTGCAATATTATGCATGTATTATACATGTAAACCTTTCTCTTGAATCACTCTATCTATTAAAAAAACCGCATTAAAATCCGTTGCGTAGTTTTAAAGATTTAAGCATACATAGGGACGGACAGACAGCAACAGCGACTTTGTTTTATACTATATAGTGATACAAACAATTATTAATTATTTGCTTTCAGATAAAAAAATAAACGATTTACTACTTACGGAGTTATGAGGTGACAAACATAAAAAATACAATCGAATGAAGAACCCTTTATTTTTTAGTCGATTAAAAATAAAAACGAATCGAGAATTTATTTTTAGAGGTCGCTTAAAATTATACATCACTTTAAAATGTAAACATAGTGTCATTTACAATAAAAAATACATTCTGCAATACAATTCATACTTTACAGAGGAACAACACCTGTGTCCTCAGAAATGGCAATGCATGGGGGGTATCATGGGCGTAACAGTATACTCTGTTATGTCCATGGCACTGCTCATGTCTATAGGCGACGGTTACCACTTTCCATCAGGTGGGCCGTCAGCTTGTTTGCCATTCTAAGTTGTACAAAAAAAATAAGAAGGTACAAGCTGAGAGAATATTTACAAAGCATCGATGTGACGTGAAAACTTACTTGGAAACTTTGTTAAGTACCAGCACGAGGGCCGATAGCGTTTGCCACTGTCAGCTGTCAGGTACTAAGTGATATTTTATGGGACCAATAATTTGCCTAATGGATTCATAAACAGCGGCCCCTAACTTAGATAGTGGGGCGAGTAGGTACCGACGAGACATTTTTTGCCATCGCCAAATTGAAACTTGAAACGAGTGATCGTTACAAGAGAGTTGATAACAATTTTTTTTTATACCACTTAGAATGGCAAACAAGCTGACGGCCCACCTGATGGAAAGTGGTAACCGTCGCCTTTAGTCATGAGCAGTACCATGAACATAACAGAGTATACTGTTTCGCCCATGATACCCCCCATGTATTGCCATTCCTGAGGACTCAGGTGTTATTCCTCTGTACCCAGTAAATTCACGCCATATCCCACCCATCAAACCGAAACACAGCCATGCAATATAAAAAAAATCAACTAACCAGTGATATGAACTTCTGCAAGATCACACCTAGTTCAGTAAAATAAGACATTATAACATTCATAAAGTACACATCTGTCTTTTCTATGCATTGTATTGTTTATTTTATAGTACATTGATCAATTCATCGTTTTCGAGTAGTTGGTCGAGCAGGGAAGCCGACATTTGATTTAAAACAAAACCATTTAAAACACCGTTAGCGGTGTGGGTTGTTCCACATTGGATACAATTTCTTTTCAATTTTACATTACTGAAATTTCAATAATTTGTGTAATTTGGCATAATTTGATATAGTTTTGCAGTATTAAAATAATAATAATAAATGAAGGTATTCGTGAAAGCCGAAACCGAGAAAAAGATAAAATATCTCGACCTGGCTCACGAGGTTACCGAAATGTGGGGGGTGACGTCCACCGAAATCATATCAATCGTTTTGTCGGTGAACGCTCTTATCCCAACCAGTCTGAAACAACATCTCAGACAGTTGGGATTCCGAGGCGGCTCACTCGCGGGAAAGATGCAGAAAGCGGTGCTCTTAGATTCTGCCCGCATTGTACGCCGGTTTCTCTGCCTGAGGCCCTGAACCTCGGCCGACTGTGCTTCTGTCGGGGGTTAGTTTGCCATCTCCTCTCCTTAAGAGGGGAGATGTGAATTTTCTAGAAATTTAAAAAATAATAATAAATGAAGGTATTACAACTTAAGGGGTTTTTATTTGTGCAACTTAGAATGGCAAACAAGCTGTCGGCCCACCTGATGGAAATTGGTGATCGTCGTCTATAGACATGAGCGATACCATAATCATACCATACTTAAGGGTATATTTATTTTATAGATACATGGTTTTACCTGCGACTTCATCCGTATAATCGGGCTACGTACATTAAACTGGATAAAAACTATCCTATGTCTTTCTCCATACTATATAGTTCGTTTATACAAAATTTCATAATTATTGGTTCAGCCATTAATACTAATAATATAATGACTTATAATGTAACAAATAAAAAAAACTTATTTTCATATTTATGACATTAATAATTTTTTTAATATTTATATTATTTATATTTATATTAATTAATTAATTTTTTTGTCTTTAAAAAATATATCAATCGCCTTGTATCTACAACAGAAGACTTATTACATTTAATTTACAATTTTAATATAATTTACAATATTAACAATAGTTTAAATACGAAGTACTAATTCGTACTGCGTTTTAATATATATTCTTTATTTCACTTGTAAGTTACATATAAAATAATGTATTTATAAATGTTGTTAGCAAGGGTGGACTTATCTCTGGCAGAGATCTCTTCCTGTCAACCCAGTAAGAAAGCATATCGTTAGCGGGCAGCTGAAGTGCTACAACTATTAATACATAAACAAATATACAGTTAAATTAAAATATTAAAATATATAATAAAATATTATATAAATACATACACTATAAATACATATAATACCTACCTACTTATATGATAAATATTTAAATAAATGAATATACTACTAATATGATGATCCCATGCTTGCAAGCGGTATCGAACCCTTAAGTCTTAGGAGAGATTTTGCCTTACTCTGCGTGTTCTACCGCTTATACAACGGATTGTGCTCAGAGGAATTATTCAATATGATGCCTACGGCCACTTTCTATCATCGTACAGCTCGCCATCGACAGGGAGTTCATCCTCATACCTTACGCGTACAACGCGGTTTCAGAGATGCTTTGTCCCACGAACACTCAGGTTATGGAATGAGCTCCCTGCCGAGGTTTTCCCGAGAGACTACAGCATGGGGTTCTTCAAAAGGGGGGTAAAGAGGTTTCTTCAGGGTCGGCAACGCGCGCGTAATACCTCTGGTATTGCAGGCGTTCATAGGCTACGGTAACCGCTTACCATCAGGTGGGCCGTATGCTTGTTTGCCACCTCAGTGGTATAAAAAAAATATACTACTTACCTTAGAAATTAATATAATACTGCTTATATGGATGAAGTTGAAATATACAGCATTTTTTGAAAGGAGTGTTCTATTTATTTATTTATTAAGACACACCAATAGTATATGTATAATACAATAAAAAATATATATAAAATTAGACAGACAAAAGGCCGGCAGCACACCTGCAATGCCGTAGGTGTTGTGGGTGACCATGGGCGGCGGTAGTCACTTACCATCAGGTGAGCCGCATGCTCGTTTGCCCCCTGTGTTGTAAAAAAAAAAAAAAAAAAAGACTTGATACAGTTACCTATAAAAAACGAGCACAAAATTCAGAATATTCTACAAGTGCGATTCAATCTTTTCACCAAAGTAACATGTGTCGATCAGCTGTCTATATTACAGGTTTTTTCAAGAGACTACAGCATGAGGTTCTTCAAAAGGTAAAGAGATTTCTTCAGGGTCGCCAACGCGCGTAATACCCTTGGTATTGCAGGCATTCATAGGCTACGGTAACGGATTACCATCAGTTGGGCCGTTTGCTTGTTTGCCACCTCAATTGTATAAAAAAAGGTTCAGAATTATTATATTATTATATTTTAATTATCCTTTATGAATTTAAATTTTACGAAATATATTATATAGTATAAGTAGATGTTTAGTTGGACGTTCAACCGCGAAGCAGTTGTGTTTGCATGGCTGTATTTCGGTTTGAAGGGTGGGATATGGCGTGAATTTACTGGGTACAGAGAAATAACACCCGAGTCCTCAGGAATTGCAACGCATGGGGGGTATCATGGGCGAAACAGTATACTCTGTTATGTCCATGGTAGTGCTCATGTCTATAGGCGACGGTTACCACTTTCCATCAGATGGGCCGTCAGCTTGTTTGCCATTCTAAGTTGTATAAAAAAAATCATCTAAAAATAGATATACGAGTAGCAACAGCTGTATTTCTTGCCAGTTCTTCTCAACTAAAATTGCATTCCAAAGTTGGCAGTAGATTTATAAAAAAAAATAATATTTAAAAATGCTTATTATTAAGTATACTCGAATAATTTTTTTTTTATTTATTTATTTATATTGTAAATATACTAAAATTAAAATTAATTAATTAAATAAATGAACATCAGTTTTAAAATATATCTATATATTTATCTACTAAATTACTCGCCTATTGACTAATCACTAAGCCTGTCTACTAAACTAAACGCCGTGATCCCATTGTGGATGTGTCAGAAGTGGCGAGTGCCTGTCTCCCGAGACTGCAACGTAATTGATTTGTCGTCGTACGCGACACGTTGTAGCCAAACCGAACACGTTCTACGATTAAACTGAAGCGCAATTAATGATACAAGTGGAGTACTTGCTATGTGGTCTCTTATGGTTAAAGCAAATGGTTACTCCGATGGTTATTTGAGGGTGTAAACTCAATTACAGATGATTAATAAGATTACGTTTTTAATGAGTGAATGTGACTCCTGCAGTATTTTTTTTTGATGGGTAAAAATGGTATGGTATCCCCGCCTGCGCTAACGGGATACGCTGGCGGAGCACCAGTGAAGGGTGATAGATGAGAATGAAAACAGGCCAGTTATCCCATCATGATGAATTCATCAGGGATTAACCATGATAGTTTCAAGGGAGAACCGCGAGGAGGTCGACCTGGTTGGGTATATTGCTAGCAATAGGATTCGCAACCTCCATTACTAACAATCCCTTTCCCCCCGACACCTGCAGTATTGATATGGCAAATGACAAGTATGTTTTCCAAGGTGGTTTCTAAGGGGAATTGCTACGAATGCGGTATATTGTTAGCAATGTATCAGTTTTTTTAATGGGTAATAATGAAATGGTCATCCCGTCTGCGCTATCGGTATAAACTGGCTTGGTACCAATGGCAAATGGTAAATGAGAATTAAAGCAGGTCAGTTGGCCAATCATGACGAATTCTACAAGAATTAACCACAATGGTTTGCAGGTGTAACCGCTACAAATACGGTATATTATTAGCAATAGTTCAGTTAGTTAGACCCTATTTACTACTGCTTACTATCAATCCCTTTCTCCTCTAATAAAACAGGTTAAATATTAATTAGTAATTACCCTTTACGAACAATAAAAAAATATTGAATTTGGCAAAATTTCATTTATGCCTACCTATTTTTTATACAACTAGAACGGCAAACAAACTGACGGCCCACCTGATGGAAAGTGGTAACCGTCGCCTATAGACACGAGCAGTACCATGGACATAACAGAGTATACTGTTTCGCCCATGATACCCTCCATGCGTTGCCATTCCTGAGGACTCAGATGTTATTCCTCTGTACCCTATAAATTCGCGCCATGTCCCACCCTTCAAACCGAAACGCAGCCATGCAAACACAACTGCTTCACGGTTGAAACACGAATGCGACAGAGGTGCCCAAGCAAACGACTTTTGTACAAAGTCTCCCTCTGGTTAATACATATATCGTACTACGTAGTAGAATTTGAGAAAAAACATATTTAAATGTTTTAAACAAATACTTTTGATAAAACTTACTACTAAAATCGGTTCATACCGAAGATATCGTGTAATATGTCGTGTTTTTATTTAATACAGTTGTATTGAAAACATGTCCCTTTTCTATGATTCTGTTGTAATCCAAGATGACGCAGTTAGAGGTGATTTGTTTTGCAGAAAGATACTCTATCTAGTGTTTTAGTCTTCCTCTGGTAAAATTATTAATAAATTATATATCCCTAATCAATTTTAATAATTTAATTACATTTAAACTAAACGCCGCCACCCGTTGACGTCATAAATCAGATATAATGAAACAAAATGTTATTCAGTACCCTAACTGACAAACGTTGACAATAATTGTTCAGCTGTCAAGTGCGACACGGGTGTAACACAATGCGCCCGCCACGTCACATGGAACCGTGTCGCTGTATTGATTTAGCGAGTCTCTTCACTTCACTTGTATATGAATTTTAGAATTACTAATGTTCTATATTTGATTATGTTGATTTAGACCAGTTTGTAGTAAAATTG
Source organism: Galleria mellonella (assembly GCF_026898425.1). NCBI lineage: Eukaryota > Metazoa > Arthropoda > Insecta > Lepidoptera > Pyralidae > Galleria > Galleria mellonella. The sequence goes on along the minus strand of NW_026441995.1, from coordinate 1,937,222 downwards.
TGTATTGAAGTAACAGCGGGAAATGTGTGGCAAATGTAATAATATTATAACAGTTTACTAATACTATAAACCATTCGTGTTTCTACCGTAAAGCAGTTGTGTTTGCATGGCTGTGTTTCGGTTTGAAGGGTGGGATGTGGCAGTGAATTTACAGGGTACAGAGGAATAACACCTGAGTCCTCAGGAATGGCAACGCATGGGAGGTATCATGGGCGAAACAGTATACTCTGTTATATTCATGGTACTGCTAATGTCATGAGGAGGGTTCCCCCCTCATCTTGACATCTTGTTAGTAATGGAGACTAAGAATCCCATTGCTAGCAATATACACAACCAGGTCGACCTCCTCGTGGTTCCCTCTGCCAACTATCATGGTTAATTCCTGATGAATTCATCATGATGGGCTAACTGGCCTGTATTCATTCTCATCTATCACCCTTCACTGGTGCTCCGCCAGTGTATCCCGTTAGCGCGGGCGGGGTTACCATACCATTTTCACCCATCAAAAAAATGTCATGATGAATACACCTAGAATTCAGCAGATTGATGTTAAAATCATTAACCTTAAACACACAATACTTTTTATATCTGGCATTAAGTAATTAGTTTATACACTAATTCATTCAACTCTGAGGTTAACGTGTAGCCCCGGTATAGAATAGGCCACCCCTTCCTTTCCTGTGGGTGTTGTAAAAGGCGACTAAAAGAGGACGAAGGATGGACAGTATCGCCCTTATTAAAACATTTATAAAGCCTAACTGCAGTTGCCAATCCACCTGCCAAGCGTGGCAACTACAGGAAACCTCCCAAAGGAGAGGCTTAAGTTCAACAGTGGACAGTTAAAGGCTGATATAATGATAATGAAACTCTGGAGTTACAGTTAGTTAAAAATTTTATTATTATTATCTCAAAATTACTAAAACGATTTGGTAAAAATACCACCACTAGGGACTAATTTGTAAGCATATTACGAGTATTTCGGATAAGGAAAAAATTTTCCAAATCGGTTCACAATTGATCGAATTATGAATTAACAAACAAATAAAAAGTACTATTTTCCCGTGTCTATCTTCATCTTCCAGTGTCACTCTCTCCTGTTGTATGTGTGCTTTAAAATTTGTGTATGTTTATGTATGTATTTGTCTATATATATATATATATATATATATATATATATATATATATCTTTGTACATATTTGTTTATATATAATAGTGCGCCACCTACCCTTAGTTTTTCCTTCTTTTCTCAATGTCCTCTACCCAAAGATTGTCTGGAAGAGATTGCTCAGCGATAAGGCCGCCTTTTATATCATTTCTCATTACAATTAAATGTATTTACTATTCTATAAATGGTGCAATAAAGTGTAAAATAAAATAAATAAATAATACGACCGAAATGAGAATCTCTTTTTCAAATCGATTGAAAAGTGAGTCACTTGTTCACAGTTAATTTTTTTATTATCACAGATACTTACCTACTATTTTACACCTGCAGACGTATACATACCTACTTGTACAGGCCTAGTGTGTCTGCGCCATACCGCCATAGTGAATTGTGTGTATTTCCATTGTTCTAGTTGAATTTATTCATGATATGCATGCTGTGCCAATTATATATGCGTCGCCTGGTGTTTTAAAAACATACATTGTATATGCGAAAATATTTGCATAAATAATTAAGTGTTGTAGATGACAATTCTGGTGTAGCGGTTTACACATTGCTCCAATTTATGGTAGTCAGTTCGAAGCTCGTACAAACTTTTGTATTAAAGAGTGCTTATGTTGACAATGACTTTTAGAATTTTTGTCTGTTTGTCTGTATGTTTGTGCACGCTAATATCAGAAACGGTTTAATCGATTTAAATTTGCTCCACTTAACATTTAGTGTTTATTTCAATTGGTTCATAAATAGAAAAGTTATATCAATCTAAAGAATTATATATTTATATATATATATATATATATATATATATATATATATATATATATATATATATATATATATATATATATATATATATATATATATATATATATATATTGTATCCTTCATGCGTCGCTGTTTGTAAAAACTGAGGAAGCATAAGAGTTTCCACAGCATATAACTTCATTGCCACATAGAAACGCAGCCATTCAAGCATAGCTACTTGATAGCACAAACATGAGCGAATTTACAGGGTACAAAGGAATAACACCTGAGTTCCCAGGAACGGCAACGCATGGGGAGTATCATGGGCGAAACAGTATACTCTGTTATGTCCATGGTACCACTCATGTCTATAGGCGACGATTACCACTTTCCATCAGGTGGGCCGTCAGTTTGTTTGCCATTCTAAGTTGCATAAAAAAAAATTAATGGGACGTTACCCAAGTAGACGACATTTGTAAGTTTTCATTAGGTAATTAATTTTTACCAAATTTCGTACCATCATCGTCATCATATCAGCCCTTAATTGCCCATTTCTGAACATAGGTTGAGACCTACATGAGCGAGCCCATATGGGGGGATTTATCAGTACCACGCTTAACAGGTAGGATTTTTTTAATGCATGACAATGGAATGGTAACCCCGCCTGTGCTAAGGGTATACTCTGGCGGCGAATTAGTGAAATATGATAGATGAGATGAACAGACAGATCAGTTAGTCCATCGTGATGAATTGCTTGCATTCATCACGATGACGAAGCGGGTTGGCAACCGCAGTTAGTCTTTTGATGTTTTAATAGGGACGCTGCTGCCTATCCTACGATAATTAAGTTTTCTTAGTCGCCTCTTACGACACCCACGGTATAGGAAATTGTGGCCCATCCTACGCCGGGACGACACGGCAATAATATCGTATAACAGTGGACATTCGTCAAGCTCACCTAACTCATAGTATGAAACGGTCAATATGCATCCACGACCACCTATGCACGTGTATGTATACAAACACTTTCACGTATGTGTCTCTGAGATTTATATGTGTGCGAGACCCTTGTCTGACGGTCGCGTGACAAAAGAATGTATGTGATTTTTTTATGATATTTTTCTAATAGTAGAAAAAAAAATTAAGAGGCTGTGCCGAAATTAGATTTTTTTCTTTAAAAAGTAACAATACGACATTATTTGATTTTTGTTTTTATTTATTTAACTAACATTTTGTTCATTACTTCGTAGGCAAGAATTTAACAGAGTATACTGTTTTTCCCATGATACCCCCCATGCGTTGCCATTCCTGAGGACTCAGGTGTTATTCCTCTGTACCCTGTAAATTCACTGCCATATCCCACTCTTCAAACTAAAACACAGCCATGCAAACACAACTGCTTCACGGTAGAAACACGAATGGGACAGAGGTACCCAAGCAATCGACTTTTGTACAAAGTCTCCCTCTGGTAAAGATCCTTAGTTTTTAAGACCTTGAGGAATACAACAAACAAAACCGCATATAATTTGATGCAGTAGTTTTTACATGTTACCGAAGCAAACATACAGACAGACAAAATTTCTTAAATATTTCATCTATTGATCTTATTAAGGCCCCCGCGGGCTATGGAGAAGGCTATGTTCGGAGTTTCTTTGTTTGATAAAATCCGAAATGTGGGTATCCGCAAAAAAACAAAAGCGTGAATTTACTAGGTCCAGAGGAATAACACCTGAGTCCTCAGGAATGGCAACGCACGGGGGAATTATCATGGGCGAAACAGTACTCTATTATGTTTTTTTATACAATTTAGAATGGCAAACAAGCTGACGGCTCACCTGATGGAAAGTGGTAACCGCTATCGGTATATACTGGCGGGGCACCAGAGAAATATGCTTTATGAGAATGAAGCATAGCCCATAATGACGAATGTAACAAGAATTAGACCTAATAGGGCATATTGCTAGGAATAGGCCTGTTAAACCCCATTACTAACAATCCCTTACCCCCCAAACGACGGTGTTATGACGTATCAAATATAAAACTTTTTTTAAAAGTCGCTTGACAGTTTTACACGGTGATGTGTACTTCATACACAATGCTTTCAAAAATAAAGTAGGTATTTACTGTGAAACAAGAGAGCAAAATAAGCATTACGAAATGCAACCTTGGCGGTATATTAGTAAAAGACAATATAGTACACGGTTTATGTCCTTGTACCCATTTTTAGAAAATTAAAAACAAACAGGTGTCACTATATTATTACAACCTTAGATTATTAACTGTAAAGGTGTTTTTAGCCCTCCCTTGCTAATAAGTTGTTAAACTAATCGCTATATGTACCTATTGTTTAAGTGCATTTAAGAAAATATATATATATATATATATATATATATATATATATATATATATATATATATATATATATATATATATATATATATATATCATCGTTATTTCAGCCATTATCTGTCCACTGCTGGACATACGCCTCCTTCATAAACCGCCATAAGAAACGGTCCTGAGCCACCTGCATCCACTGACTCCCTGTAATGCATTTGAGGTCGCCACTCCACCTAGTGGAGGGCCGTCCTACATTACGTTTGCCCGTACGAGGTCGCTACTCAAGAACCTTTCTTCCCCATTGCCATTTTAACTTGCTTATCCTTCGTATTAACGTCGTAACGTGTTATTAATAAATTACAAGGAAGGAGGAAACAATAAAGATTATCTATCTATCTACAGATTATCCAAACTTAAAATAAATATCTTTTTATCGTAGACTTTCTTCGATTTCTCTTCTACTCATATATGAGTGATAACAATCTATTAAATACACAAAGCAGAAATAATATTTTTACGAATAATGAACAGTTTTCTAAATTCCATTAATTGCTTCGCACGCAAAAATATCGAACATTACGGAGCACAATTGTATTATCATATTTTTTTACACAGTGCATAGTGTATGTACCTATGTAATTAATTATCTGTTGCATGATACAATCTTACTCAAATGGAGCGTAGAACGCGGTAGCGAGCCCATACTGGGTTTGTATTACAGTGGTACTAGCACTCTAGGTAGACGGTTGCTCTTTCATTAGGCCGTACACGCGACGCCTGCAGCCGACAAAATTGCGGTACGATAAAAAAAAAAAGTTAATTTAAAAAACTGTCACTGTCAAACGTCAGAAAGGGCGGGAATTTGCGTAACGTTATTACACCACAGATTAGTGGGCTGTTGATTTGTATTTTTTTTAATTGTAACATGTCTAGACAACATTAGCGGTTAATCAGACAAATTAAGTTGGTATTGTATTATGTTAGGTGTGTGATGTGTTGGTTTTTTGTGTGTGTGTGTGTGTGTGTGTGTGAAGAGACGGCAGCTTATTGTGGTAATCGAATTAGCCGTAATTAAATTAGTATAGCGGTGAACGCCACGGTCTCGCCTGTAGATACAAACGAGGTGGATGATATTTGAGGATATTATTATTGTCATTCTTTTGTCTTGTTTTATTTTTAAATTTAATTTAATTTAATGTGCTTTGTGATAAATTATAAGTGTTTGAAATTAGTGCTTGACGATATCCGTGGTGCAGTGGTAAGGTTATTTGTGTAATGAGGTGTCGGTTGAGAGGAAAGGGATTGTTAGTAATGGAGACTGAGAATCCCATTGCTAGCAATATTCCCAACCAGGTCGACCTCCTCGCGGTTCTCCCTGGAAACTATCATGTTAATTCCTGATGAATTCATCATGATGGGCTAACTGGTTTGTTTTCATTCTTATCTATCACCCTTTACTGGTGCTCCGCTAGTGTATCCCGTTAGCGCAGGCGGGGTTACCATACCATTTTCACCCTTTAAAAAAAATTAGGTGTCGGATTTGATTTTCGGTTGGACCAATTTCAAAAAATTATATTTTCTACATTGAAGTGGGTTGCCGTTATCTAATTTCCTCAAACCAAATTAATTACTAACTTAGAGGCACTCACAATAATCTAGCTTGAGGGTTACTTAAGTGCTTACTCATGCATACTTATGTAATTACCAACTTCCTGAGCATAAACGGATCGTTAGTAACGGGGACTAGTGCCCCCATTGCTAGAAATATGCCATGTCAGGTCGACCTGCTCACGGTTCCCTCTAAAAACCATCCTAAGTTATTCTTGACATATTCCTGCCTGCTTTCATCCTCACCTACCATCTCTCACTGGTATCAATTCACATCCATATAAAAAAACTACATATCAGCATAAATATATATGGCCTATTTAAAAACAAATTTACATGAATTCCTTTTCTAAAATTTTACATATTCGCATATCGTTTATATATATGTATATATATATATATATATATATATATATATATATATATATATATATATATATATATTTTTTTTTTTTAATGGATGGACCCGCGCTGTCGGTAGACACCGGCGGGGCACCAGTGAAGGATGATAGGTGAGTATGAAGCAGGTCAGTTAGCCCATCGTGACGAATTCAACAAGAATTGTTCACGATGGTTTCCAGAGGGAACCACGTGGAGGTTTTTGATGGGTGAAAATGGTATGGTAACCTCGCCTGCGCTAACGGGATACGCTGGCGGAGCACCAGTGAAGGGTGATAGATGAAAATCAAAATAAGCCAGTTAGCCCATCATGATGAATTCATCAGGAATTAACCATGATAGTTTCCAGGGAGAACCGCGAGGAGTTCGACCTGGTTGGGTATATTGCTAGCAATAGGATTCTCAGTCTCCATTACTAACAATCCCTTTCCCTCCAAATAGAACCTATTAGAAATACATACATTAATACTACCAGTTACATGCAGTTAGATACGTAATAATTACCAGCACGCATTTACTATTAGAAAATTTTTATTCTACCCTACTAATCTAATAAGCTGGCCAACCCGCTCCGGATACGCATGAGTAAATAAAGTTAATTGGACCCACATTCCAGTATTGACTCCTGACAAAGTAATGACTACAGAAGCGCCGTGATAAATGAAGTCCCGGATTCGATCTTGGTCAAGCCAGTTGGGGAGAAGAATTTTTCTAAATTGTTTCAGACCTAAATGGTTGTATAGATAGAGTATCACCATACAAATATTTCGTCTAAAAATAGGTCAACTTCTCTATCCATGTATGCGTAAGGGATAGGCAGCAGTTTCTCTTTTAAAATATCACCAAAGCCTAAATGCGGTTGCCAACTTGCCAAAGGTGGCAACTACTCCCCCCCCCCCCCTCTATATACAGCAATGGACAGTTAATAGCTGATACAATACGATACAGTTAATATATACTATATTTTTTTTATACAACTTAAAATGGCAAACAAGCTGACGGCCCACCTGATGGAAAGTGATAACCGTCGCCTATAGACATGAGCAGTACCATGGACATAACAGAGTATACTGTTTCGCCCATGATACCCCCCATGCGTTGCCATTCCTGAGGACTCAGGTGTTATTCCTCTGTACCCTGTAAATTCACGCCATATCCCACCCTTCAAACCGAAACACAGCCATGCAAACACAACTGCTTCACGGTTGAAACACGAAACATCTTACCACATGCCTATTCTAATCGAAAATAGTGTCCTGTACTATATATGTATGTGTGTATGTATCAAATTTCAAATAAAAAAATAATTTGTCCATCGTTGGAGTATCATAATTTTCTTCTAACTTTAAAGCCCTCTTACTATGTGAACTTTATTATATTATTTGTCATTATCGTCGTTGAACATAGGTTTCCCACTACTGGGAGGTTTTTTTAATGGATGATAATAGAATGGTAACCCCGCCAGCGTATACCGTTAGCGCAGGCGGGGTTACCATTCTATTATCATCCATTAAAAAACCAGCAGGCGCCAGTGAGGGATGATAGGGGACAATGAAAAGGCAGGTCAGTTAGTCCATCGTGATGAATACACCTGGAATTCAGCACGATAGTTTTCAGGGAGGACCACGTGGAGGTCGACCTGACAGGGTATATTGCTAGCAATAAGACTGATAGTCTGCATTACTAATGATCCCTTCCCCTCCTCCTATTGAGTGGTTTTAGTTGCTATGCAATAGTTGCTATGCTTGAGAAGGGGGCCAGTTACCGCACTTACGCTTTGATTATGTTTATAGAGCGATACCAGAGGGCAAAGGAATTGTTAGTAATGCGAACTATCAGTCTCATTGCTAGCAATATACCCTGTCAGGTCGATCTCCACATGATCCCCCCCAGAAACCATCGTTCTGAATTCCAGGTGTACTTTCACGATGGAGTAACTGACCTGCCCTTTCATCTCACGTATCATCCCTCAGTGGTGCCCAACCAGAGTATACCGTTAGCGCAGGCGGAGTTACCATTCCATTATCATCCATTGAAAAGAAAAAGAGCGACGCTGCTATCCATTCCTCGACCACAATATTCCTTTAGTAGTCTCTTAAAAGAATGTATCGCCCATTCTGTGTCTTCCCTTTAAAGCTAATATAAAACACTAATTTATCTTTAAAAAAACTAATTATAACTTTAAAGATGGCTATTAATAAAAAAAAAGGGTGAAAAAACTATAACTTGAGTAGTTCAGTAACTTCTAAGTAGTTAGACATCCCACTTTAAAATGTAAATACTTAGACGCTACGTCGCAACGCAATATAAAGTTTTTATCAGGACAAAATAAAATTTCACTACCTCTATACTGCAGGGCTACTAAGCTTTGGATAAACGAAGTCTCAGTTTTTTTTTTATTTATTTATTATACATATGAAATATATGAAACAATAAGGGGAGTTCCCAGTAGTTGCCACGCTTGGTGAGTGAGTTGGCAACTGCAGTTAATTTTCGGTGACGTTTTAAGAGGAACCCTGCTGCCCAAGCCTTGACCATTAAGTTACTATAATCGTCTCTTACGACACCCTAAACTAATATAAAATACTAATATATCCCATTAGGTCGACCTACGCGGTTCCCCCTAGAAATCATCGTGACTAATTTATCGTTAAATTCGTCACGATGGGCTAACTGACCTTTTCATCCTCACCTATCATCTCTCAGTCGGGGTTACCATTCCATTATTATCCATATATATATATATATATATATATATATATATATATATATATATATATATATATATATATATATATATATATATATATATATATATATATATATATATATATATATAATACTAATTTATCTATCTGCCTAACCGCGTGAAGCCGGGGCGTATCCCTAGTATAATATAAAAATAATAAAGTCATAATTTAACAGAAATATTTTTTAATGTCGCTTTTTTAATTCCAATACAACAAGGCTTCCAATCGAGTTATGTTGATAAAATTGCTAGAATCAACCCCGGCGCGCGTTGACTCCATCAATTATACCCTTCGGAGCTTATACCTCCAGTCGACTTCGAGTAGACGTGACTGGGAGGTGAGCAGGGGGGCCGGGGGACGGGGGACGTGACAAAATCATAATTTGTTAAAGTCAAATTCCTTAGCAATTTACTATTATTTCTTTTAGTAATTTACTTTGCCCGATTTAAATGTCCTTTGAAATTACGATATGCATAATTCATTTATTTTTAGGTGGCATTCCTGCGAGAATACATTTGAAGTCTTAATTTACTTTACAAACGACTTCAAAAAACGGTCGCTCACAACTCTGTTGTATTTTTTAGCACAGAAATCTAGCATTTATAAAACGATTATAGGGATTCTTTTTTATCCGAAATTGTTATACACTTTCAGATTGTTCCCATAGAAATTTTAAAGAATTTAGTTTAATAATTTAGATTTTTAATCACTTAATTTTTTTAAGGTTTTGCCACAACTAAATGCTGTTTTTTTTTTGAGATTCAAAATTTACTTGTAAACAATTATAGAATATTAAGCCAAATTAATTAATTTAAAAAGAGATTTCAAAAAACATACACATATATAAAAGACGAAATGTTCTGTAGACACATTAGATTATATGGAAATTATTTGGATTTAGAACGTAGAACTGTGTCTCTATAAACAGAATTTGTAATGCAACAAAGTTTCTTACACCACAAAAACTGCACTGTTTCAATCGTTCTCAAAATTAATATGAGACAAAAACAGGGCTAAATCGTATCAATTATAAAAAAATAATAAAAAAATATTTTGCAATCATCTTCTCATCATCATCATCACCTCAGCCGTTATCTGTTCACTGCTGAACATAGGCCTTTCCCATAGACTGCCTTAAGAAAAGGTTCTGAGCCACCTGCATTCACTGACTCCTTGCAATACATTAGAGATCATCACTCCATCTAGTGGGGAAGCTTTCGTCCCTCTTCTATTTTGCAATAATATTATTATTTATTCGATATAAATATAGATTGAAATATACTATAATACTTATCTATTTATATATTATTTTTGCAATAAATTTTATTAATTACCTATAATAAATGGTTTTATTACTAATTTTTCTCAATGAAAAAAAATCACTCTAACTGGCCTAGTAACTTCTCAGAAATCCGCGCATATCGGTTCAAACATACTCCATACATACTTCAGTTACATATATCCAATAAAAACAGACACTCCGACATCCGAGAACATTACTGGAACTCCCAGCTCCCTACCACCTGTTAAGATTACTATGACGTAATCATGGTATGACGTCACCGTGCTGTCTAAAAACGTTGCTATCTGAACTGCGATGCGGTAAAATTTATGGTTTGCGCATCATCGAGAACCAAATGATCGTTTCACGTGACTGTTATTCGGAGTAACGACCGACTATTCATTCATACATAGTCAAGGACAAATTTAGTTTAAGCATTGAAATATTGTATTGTAAAACGATAAGCAAGCTAAAGTGGCAATAAACTGGTCATATAGCTCGAAGAGCTGATAGCTTTTGGGAAAGAAAAGTTTTCGAGTGGCGACCACGTTCGAGCAAACGGTAGTGTAAGACAGATCGTCGATTTGATGGAGTGACGACCTCAAATGCATTGCAGGGAGTCAATAGATGCAGGTGGCCCAAGACCTTTCCTTATGGTAGTCTAAGGGGCAGGCTTATGTTCAGCAGTGGACAGATAATGCCTGAGATGATGACGATGATGTTTTAATATAGTATACTTAGAAACTGGAGACCGGTAGACAGCAGAGGTCGCCAGTTCGGGGCCCGACCACATACTCTTTTTTTGTTGCAGTATCCGGCCGTAGTACCTTCCTAATGCTCCTCAAATATTGCGTCTAAACTGCGCCCACCATGTACTCTCTTGTATAGGCATTCCGTCACCCGTATCCAATAGCGAGGACGGGATGCCTTAAATACTGTACCGCATATCATAGAAGATAAAAAAAATTATAGGAAGGAAGAAAATTACAGGAATACAAAATCATTTTACGCCGTGTGGTCCCGGCATAGAATGGGCCACCCCTTCCTTTCCCGTGGGGGTCGTAAGAGACTAAGGGAGGGCGAGAAATGGGCATCAGCGTCCCTCTTAAAACACCTCTAAAAGCCTACTACTTTTTATCAGGTGGGCTTGTGTTAACTTGTTTGCCGTTCTAAGTAGAATAAAAAAAATAATTATATTTAGTATTATCATCATATCAGCCTTTAACTGTCCACTGCTGAACATAAACCTTCCTCTAAGGAGTTTTGCCAGTAGTTGCCATGCTTGGCAGGCGGGTTAGCAACCGTAGTTAAGCTTTGGAGATGTTTCAAAAGGGACGCTGCTGTCCATCCCTCGCCCTCCCTTAGTCGCCTTTTACGACACCCACGAAGAAGGAAGGGTAGGCCTATTCTATGCCGGGACCACATGGGTATTTAGTATATTAGTATATAATTAATAAATTGTATTGTCTGTCAATTAAAAGGATTTTATTATTTATTATGCTTTATCTACTTGTATGTTAAATAAAATTTACTCAAACGTGTTAATTGTTAAATAAAACAATTAACTTTATAATAAATTTTATTGTTAAATAAGCACGCATTATAGTTTAATAAACTTAGTTTAATAAACTTATTTTAATAAAATTATTATTTACAACAAACTTGTTACAGGAATTCGCTAGCTGTTTTCATAACTGAAGCGAGCCTGAAAGCTGAGGAGCACGTGAAAAGCAGCAGAAATTAAAAAGCGAGCAATTAACGTAAGCATCACTTATCATGGTTTTAATTTAGTTTGTCAAATTAACGCACTTCCTTAAGTTACGTTTAAGTTTACGCTCGTGCTTGACTGCGTTTTTAATTATTTTATGTAACTTTGTAATTTGATTCAACGTAGCATTTAAAATAACTTTTCTAATTAAACTGAGTGTTATGGTCGTCTTTATGGAATTGTTTATCAGGTCGTTTAAATCGTCAAATCTTGATTCTTCTACCGCACAATTAAAAAAGATAAAATTGTTGCCTGTGCTAAAAAAAAAAAAAAATAGAATTAGCTGAGTTTGTTTGGTTTTGTTTTATAATTTTAAATATACTTGACGATACCACCTGATGGAAAGTGGTAACCGTCGCCTATAGACATGAGCAGTACCATGGATATAACAGAGTATACTGTTTCGCCCATGATACCCCCCATGCGTTGCCATTTCTGAGGACTCAGATGTTATTTCTCTGTACCCAGTAAATTCACGCCAAATCCCACCCTTGAAACCGAAACACAGCCATGCAAACACAACTGCTTCACGGTTGAACCATGAATAGGACAGAGGTACCCAAGCAATCGACTTATGTACAAAGTCTCCCTCTAGTATTCATGCATATTAAATGTTATATCAGGACATGAGTTGGAACACAACAAAATTTTTTATACTCTCTCTCAAGTCGAGATGTTATAGTCCTGTCAGTATGACCTTATTTTTTTTTTTTTACTTAAACTATATTAACTAAGGAAGAATTGCTATTTGTATGAAACATTTAATAACAAAGTTAATATACATTTAAGTATATATATATATATATATATATATTATAGAATCCGAATGGTACCGAAGCTAGTAAAGTATTGTAATATTTTTTTATGTAAATTTTGTATGATCAATTTTAATAACTATAAAAATAAAGTATTAATTGTATAGGTAAGATTACATAAATTATTTATTTATTTAAAAAACAAATATTTTTTTATTGTCATTACCGTGAATAATGCAGTTTAAATCGCCGTATAGGACAACTCACTTACTAGATGGAGTGACGACTTCAAATTTACTATAGAAAGTCAGTGAATGCAGATGGCTCAGGACCATTCCCTATGGCAGTCTATGGGGAAGGCCTATATTCAGTAGTAAACACATAACGGCTGATAAAATGATAATGATGTACAATGGTTGCCTTTTTCTTTTTTCTTTTGCCAGCCGTTTTAGTGCATTTACATTCCCGTCAATGTACTATAAAATTAACAAAGTGTGTCCACTGATAGGTCATAATTCAAATATTATGAAACACAAATTAAATAATTATCTTTTATCACAATGTTACTAGACAACTGAGAAACTGTGGTCTGGAAAGTAATAACATACAGTACACACACAACTTTCACATGGATTACACAACACACATTCACACATACTCACGAGCATTCCCACATTCATTTACTCAACTTCGCTTCTCTTAAATACATATATTTATTTTATTATTACATATATATTGTTTTATTATTGCTTGTGTATTTATATTGTTGATTTTATTACTTTTTTCACTATTTTAATTTTATATTCCTTTTTATATTAATACCCGCCCACTATTTACATTTTATTATAACACATTGTGATTTGTTAATCTTTGTCGGGTGCCCACGATACAGGTTCGCCTAGTGTGGGGCCCATTGTATCTTATGTTTGTAACTTTGCGTTTTTTGTCAAATAATAAATTTCTATTCTATTCCTTTTTCTGACATACAATATATATTTTAAATGGTTGAACACAATAAAAATGGAAAATAATTTCGGAATACACTCTCATAATTATTTTTGGTCATGGCAATTGGAGTCTATAACTAAGTGTCTATACCGCAAATGTAGTACGTAATTGGTAATAAATACGAACCAGAAATATAATCCGAAAACATGGATGTTACGTCATCGATTTTAATTAACCAATTAAGCTAAGATGGTAACCCAATTTCGAGCGAACCAATTTGCTAAATGACTCAATATAAACTGCAATTAATAATAGTAGAGTAATTTCAACCGCTCAAGCGCAAATTTCTATCTCGAACCCGTATCTGGGGATTGGATATTTTGCAGTATTTTCGGTCTACCATTCGTCATTCCGCGAGGCGGAGATCCTCAATTCGTCTATTTTATTTTAACCGACTTCAAAAAAGGAGACGTTTCTCAATTAGGTTACATTTATTTATGTTTGTTACCACGTAACTCCGTTAGTTAAATACCGATTTGGGAAGTTCTTTTTTTTTATCTGAGAGGATATTTTTTCTTCTGATTGCTTCCATAGAAATTTTATCAATAAAGCTTGATTAGTTTAGTTTTAAAATCAAAACTTGGTTTGACATAAGGGAAATAGAGTTTTTTTTTGTGTAACATAATCATGAATTAGTGTGGCTACGTTACTCAGGTCGCCAATTTTTATCTGAACTTTTTAAGTTTCTGCAATTAATAAAGTTAACATCTATAATAGTCCTTATTTATTTTGGACTGATTAATATTGGCGTAGTTTTTTTTATAGGGCAAAAACATATATACTTATTTATAATAAGTAATAATAAAGTATCCTATATTTTTGTTAGATTTTTTTAATAAATAGAGTGACTCAAGAGGAAGGTTTACATGTATAATACATGTATAATATTGCAGAGAAACACTGATAATTTTAGAGGTCTCTAATGTGATGTCGTAATGTAATGGGGGGCGGTCGGCGCTATTTAGTATCAGCATTGCACCCGTGCGAAGCCGGGGCGGGTCGCTAGTTGTTAATAAAAAAAAGTAAAGTAAAAATGTAATTATTATCAAAGTATGTTTGTATAAGAACAAAGTTTAACATTGATTCCTGTAATAGGATAAGCCTGTCCTATAGGATATCGTAATATCAAATACATGCATACAGAAATTAAAACACGATAGAAACACGAATGAGACAGAGGTGTTCAAGCACACGACTTTTGTACAAAGTCTCCCTGTTTCCTTATAAATATGACAATCCCAATCATCTGGACGAGTGACGGTCCTCCACCGTGCGTTTTTCAAGGTACTTTCTTCCACGCACAACCACACTTTGGAATCAACTTCCAGCAGCACTATTTCCGAACCGATACGAAAACGTAACGTCCAAGAAAAGAGGATATTCCTTTTTAAAAGGCCGGCAGCACACCTGCAATGCCGTTGGTGTTGCGGGTGATCATGGGCGGCGGTAGTCACTTACCATCAGGTGAGCCGCATGCTCGTTCGCCCCCTGTGTTGTAAAAAAAAATATTGCCATTTTAACTGAACAACATTCGTAGCTGGTAACATAAATATAATTCGCCTGCAGAAGGACATTGTAACTCAATTTGTTAGTTCATTGCTGCTTGAAGCTCACAATTATGCTCAATTAGAAAATTTCACTTCGCCATCTTGTCGTCTCCGGATTATGGCAAGTTATTTTTCAATAATAAATAGACGAGACGGGGACTTCTAAGCGATATTGGAAAGTCTCGGTGGCGTTGTTTTGAAGACAGTAAACGGTTAAACGGTGACAGCAGGTGTTTTAGAATTGACTACATTGTAAATATGAATGTTTTGTGAATTAAATATTTACGCTTTTACTATGAAAATATATTTAAAATATTATTTAACCAAATTATGTTTTATAAATTCCATAATAATATTTATTAGTAATTATATGTGCCGTAGTCTATGGATTCGATCTAACGAAGGAGGAAGTCTTAAAAACAGTAAACGAGAAGAGAACATTGATTGAAATAATAGAGAATAGAAGAGGCAAAATGTTGGGCCATCTTATACGACATGACGATTTTTTTAAGAGCATAATAGAAGGAAAGATAGAGGGCTAAAGACGAAGAGGAAGACCGAGGATTAACTACATGGGACAGATAAAGGAAACACTAGGCGTCATGTCGTATAGGGAGATAAAGGATATGGCCTGGGATAGAGCTGGCTGGAGGAAGATGCATGAATTAGTTGCACCGACAAGAGGAAACTCTTAAATGAAAAGAAGAAGTCTATGGATTATCTATTATTATTATAAAATTTATCACTTATTAACACGTAAAGACATTGTATGTCTGTGCATCAAATCTGTGCACAATTTCATAGTGATTGGTTAAGCCTTTAAAGTACTATAGAATAACTGACAAATAAATAAATATCAAAAGACACTTCAGTTTCGTCGTGACCACGACGTGGTGCAATCCACGTCGAAACGTCAGAAATAAAGAAGCAGGTATATAGGTACTATTTAATTCAGCCTTTTCCAAAATTGGTGATAACGCCATCTTGTGGGCGCTGCAGGCCTAAAGAGGGGCGGTAAAATACCCAGAAAAATGGGGGTGTTGTGCAGAGACTTAGGGGGTGATTTGTTTATTTTAAAGTAATAGTGGTTTTTAAGTAGCTGAAAAAATGGGGACGCTAAAAAATAATTTATTCTCAAAATGGGCAGTAGACAAAATAAGTTTAGGAACCCCTGATTTACTTGAAAAAAAGGTACTATTTGCATAACTTAAGTCCCGATAGTGTATTTAAATATGTGTAAACAAGAAGTTTAAAATTAACTTCATAACACAGTTTGTTAATTACTGCTGTAGTGTTAATTATATTAGTGTTAGACTCGACGTTTTTAATTAATGTGAAATTCTCAATGTAGCAGTATAAAAAAAACTGTAATTACAATGAGCTATTTGAAAATTCCCATGTGCCTTCCAACGTTTTATGTTAGAATTATGGTAGAAAGAAAAGTGTGGCAAATGATCCCATTGTCCGACGGAAGACGTCAGTTTATGGGAACATTTTAGAGTTCCCCGTGTAAAAATATAAAAGAGCAAACCCCGTAATGGATACCCTTTTATTCCATTTTTTTTTTGATAAAGTTTTTCTTCTTCCTACATTGTTTTTATTATAACTAATTATAAACACGCCATTAGCACAATTGTGCGAAGGATGTTTGGATGAAAGAAGTAATTTAATTTCAATACATTGCAAGTGGTAGGAATTAAAAAAAATATGATATTAGGTATGTCATAGAATAATGTATGTCGTAGACATATAATTTTGTTTAAATAAAAAAAAAATCAAAGTAAATAAATAATACAATGTATTTTTTTCTGGTAATTTCTTTTTTTTATTTTATACAAGTAAACTTACTTACGTAGATTTATAAAAAAGTAACTTTTTTATAAATGTACCGCCCAGTACGGAATGCAATTTCAGCTGAGAAGAACAGGCAAGACATTCGACTATTGCTTTATATATATATATATATATATATATATATATATATATATATATATATATATATATATATATATATATTTGCAGAGATATGAGCAATTTAATAAAATATTTTCAATACTGAACCTTACTGATGAATGTTCGATACACACTTGGCCAGTTTGTGATTCATATTTGATGAGAAAGATTAACCTGATAACAATTGAGTGAAACCAAATTAGTTAATTACTAATTAACATATGGTCAAACAGATTTTTCAAATGAAATTAATGTGTATCGTATCATATATGAAAGATTGTTTATTGTACAATTTGGTTTCATATAAGTTTTATCAAAATCGGTTCAGCAGTTTAATTTCCAAATCAAATTAAATGGTTTTATTACAACTGAATTAGTTTTTTTTTTTTTTTTTGGTGGAATCCAATCTTAATTTGCATAAACGTGTTTTTACTAAAAAAAAAAAAACTATTTTTAGCGACTATTGGGTATTTTAACAACAAAAACCATATACCATTTCAGCCGTTAACTATCCACTGCTGAACGTAGGCCGCCATAAGGGGGGGGGGGGGGGATTTACCAATAGCAGTCACACTTATCAGGCGGGTTAGCAAACTATAAGGGGTTTTTTAATGGGTGATAATGGAATGGTAACCCCGCCTGCGCTATCGGTATACACTGGCTAGGCTCCAGCATTATTATATATACAGCAGGTAGCAGCATTCTGAGGGATGATAAGTGGCGATGAAAGGCAGGTCAGTTAGCACACCGTGACAATTTCCACTTGAATTAAGCACGATGGTTTTCAGGAGGAACTGCATGGAAGTGGACCTGACAGAATATAATGCTAGTAATAGGACTGATTGTCCGCATTACTAACAATCCCTTCCCCCCCGCAGTTAGGGTTTGGTAATCCCTGCTATCCATCTTTCGACTATTTAGTCGTCTCTTACGACGCCCACAGTAAAGGGCTGCGCATTCTATGCCGGGACCACATGGCATACATTAATAACATAATGTCTCAAAATTAACATCAGTTAAAATACGGGTCGAATAAGAAAAAAATATTTTTAACAAAACGTTAAATTCTGGATTCGAAAATGCTCTAATTACTTCAAAGTACTTATAATTAATCTAAATCCTGTCGGACCGAACTTTTGGAATGTTAGTTTTCAATGTATAATAATATATATTACCAGAGGGAGGCTTTGTACAAAAGTCGATTGCTTGGGTACCTCTGTCCCATTCGTGTTTCAACCGTGAAGCAGTTGTGTTTGCATGGCTGTGTTTCGGTTTGAAGGGTGGGATATGGCGTGAATTTACTGGGTACAGAGGAATAACACCTGAGTCCTCAGGAATGACAACACATGGGGGGTATCATGGGCGAAACGGTATACTCTATTATGTCCATGGTATTGCTCATGTTAATAGGCGACGGTTACCTCTTTCCATCAGGTGGGCCGTCAGCTTGTTTGCCATTCTAAGTTGTATATATATATATATATATATCTACACATATATATGTAGGATTTCCAAATGCGGGATTTTACGTTAAATAAAATCCCTAATTTTCCGTTGATTTCTATTAAGTGTAAAATAATTTAAGTAATGGATGAAAAAGGTACACTATAATACTACGTAACAAAAGGCGCCGCTAGCCAGGCAACTTTGAAATGGCCTTTTTACCGACATCCATGCCTTTTGATGTCGTAACCGAAGTGAGTCAGTAAAAAAAAAAAAAACAAAAAGGAAATTAGATTCTTTTTTTTTTTCTTGATCAGCTCTAAATTCAAGTTGTTTTTATGAAATGTTTATTGAAAGAAATATTTAGTAAGAATATGTTTTTTTTTTTTTGTCGAAAAAGTAAAAATAGGCTTAAACTAAAAATGGATGTTACTGTAACATAGAAATCTGTGCATACAATTTTAATGGCTTAATAACTTATTTGATCTATCGATATGATAAAAAATACCCTAATATTGGGTGTATGCATACATAACGTGTTAGGAAATACAGTGCCCTCTATGTTTATGGATGGAAAACAAAGAATAATGCAAAGCGAACAGAACTACCGGTCATTACGCCTTAATTCATTAATTTCATACGCGTTTGCCAAGTCGTTTTTATACTTAATGTTGTTTAGATTAGAAATCATATTAGAATAGCAATACAATTTTTACCAACTTTGCGCAAGCTAACTTCAGTGTTCCAAAAGGGGTTGTCATAGAAACTGTAATGTACTGCGCGCGCATCACCCACACATAAATAACGACTACTCACACTCCCCTACAATTCTCCCCCAATGTACGAGCGAGATGGAAAGATAGTACAATCATTTACAAAATTACCATGTCTATGTCTAACGTAATATTGACTTAGGTTATTCGTGTATTTATATTAATTATTGGTTATAAAATGTATAAGAATAATATATCGTCAGTTAACGTCGTTAGTTTTAAATATAAACATTACAGCGAAATAATTAATTACAAAGTGTACTTTCCAATTACAACTTCTGTAATGAACTGTACTCGTCGTATCGTTCCCACATACACAACTGGCGCACCGTATACGATAACACTTACTGATGTGTGCGTGTTTTATACCACAGATTCTGCGCGATGGACCCCAGTATTCTCGCAGCCATGGACAAAGAGGCACTGAAAAAGCAGATCGAAAATATGAAGTACCAAGCGTCCATGGAACGCTGGCCGCTATCTAAAAGCATTGCAGCGTGAGTAAAACATTCCATTCTTAAATTTAAAAAAGGATGTAGTGAAACGTCATTCGTGAAGTGAATTAGGCCGTTTGCCCGGGAGTGGTTATCCCTGTGGAGTGTTATACAATTTTGGTGCTTTTTCTATGCGGACTGAGGTATATAATTGCATGTACAGAACAAGCGAGATGGGTAGGCGTTTATCGTCTTTTGCTATATTATTTTGTGTATTCCTAATCATTGTTTAAAAAACGCCCTTTTCGGCCTCGTTAACAGTCTAATTGTGTGTTTTCAGATGAGGTTAAACATATGTGCATATATTACACATACATTACGACAAATTATTTATAGTTACTAAATTAAAACTAACAGTTTAAAGTATCGCTCTTTGTAGTCTATTTTTTATTTATTTTTACTATAAAAATCTTTGAATACATATTGTCATTTTTTATTATAAATCGATCTACCCATTGCAGTGGTATCTAAGCTTCATTACGACCTTTTCAATGGACTTTAAAAAAGAAAAATGTTCTCAATTCGGTGTCTATTTTTTATATTTATTATATTTTTTACTATTTAACTCTTTCAATTATAAACCAATTTGAATTTTTTTTTTTTTATCTGAAAGGATATACATACGGATTGGTCCCATAGAAATTTTATCAAAATGTGTTTAGTTGTTTAGTTTATAGATTAAAACTTTGTCAGTTATAAACCCATTTGGAAAGTTTTATTATTTTTTCATATGAAAACATATACTTACAGATTTGTTCCATAGAAATTTTATCAAAATCGACTTAGTAGTTTAGTTTAGTTTTTAAATTAAAATAACTGATTTTGCCATAGATAAAGTAGATTTTTTTTATTTATTTATTTATTATTACAGGAATCCCATTTCTGGGATGTAGTTGTTTTGGTACATGACAGTTTATTACAATTTTTAAAATCGAATTTATGGAACCCAAATTTAAGTATTATTAACTCGTGTATATTTATATGCGTAATAAACATTAAGAGCTGAGTTCGTAATTGTAATATTTTGAAGTAGGCACAATTATAAAATAATTTGTGGTTTTCCCTGTAGTTCTGACGTTTCATGTTATTTGTGTAGTTCTAAACACAACGTATTTACCTATAGACATTATGGCATTATTATGGTTAATTATAATTATTTTACCAGAAGGAGACAAGTCGATTGCTTGGGTACCTCTGTCCCATTCGTGTTTCAACCGTAAAGCAGTTGTGTTTGCATGGCTGTGTTTCGGTTTGAAGGGTGGGATATGGCGTGAATTTATTGGGTAGAGAAGAATAACACCTGAATTTTCAGGAATGGCAACGCATGGGGGGTATCATGGGCGAAACAGTATATTCTGTTATATCCATGGTATTGCTCATGTCTATAGGCAACGGTTACCACTTTCCATCAGGTGGGCCGTAAGCTTGTTTGCCATTCTAAGTAGTATAAAAAAAAATTGTATAATTCCGCTACTATTCGTATGTATGTGACTGCCAACACTCCAAGATTAACCATCACTATTACTACGAGAAGTTTTTTTTACTCCACTGAGGTGGTAAACAAGCATACGGCCAATCTGATGGTAAGTGGTTACCGTAGCCTACAAACGTCGGCATTACGCGCGCGTTGCTTACCCTACACTACACCTACTACTGCTCTAGTTCTACAACATTCCTTATTAACCATGAATCTCCGACTACCATTACGTCCACGCACGTTTTGCGGCTGTCTGCTTTCTGTTTCACCTCTAAACGAGGCACCTTAAACAAATAATTCTAATCAAATGACCAGTGATTGTTTGGATATGTATGTACAGTATGTTTTTGCACAAAATAACAACTAATTCAGTAAAAGATATATTATATATCATAACATGTTAATACAAAAGATGGAATCTCAGAATCACAATTAGTGATATTTAATCGTTGGTCAGTTTAAAATTATCCTTAATTATTGGAAATTTTACAAAAAAGAAAAAATAGTCTAAACGTTCTATTTTTTTTTTCTTTTGTCTACTTTCTTACATTGTAATAATATAGTGAACAATTTAAAGATATTCGTCCTCATTATGTTTTTATACTATACTCTATTCCCTATTTTGGGACTTCAAACTGCATAATCTGATCAAAATTTGCCCAGTAATTGACGTATAAAAAAGGTAACAAACAAGAAAATAAACGATAGTAAATTGTTTGCCAAAGGATGAAGATTTGATGTCCAGGATCAAACTATATATATATATATATATATATATATATATATATATATATATATATATATATATATGAGTTAGATATTACTTTACTTTCTTTCAGTAAACATTTATCGAGTATTTTACATTACAAGAAATCTAATATATTTTAAATTTATGTAATAAAATTGTGGCTTTTATGTGGGTATTAAACACTACGTACTAATTAAATACATCTCACATTGTTCTGTTTAATTTTATATATATAATATGTTGTAAAACTATAAAATGATGAAATAATGTAACAAAGCAATTTGGTCCTTCATCCTCCGGATCATCCTTTCAACCATTATTGCCAAATATAGACCTACGCCATAATTTAAACTACCATAAGGAATGATTCTAAACCATTTACATCATCAAGTGTTGTAGGCGATGGATCCAATTATCATCTGCAATATCTTTGAAGTAATCACTTTATTTTATAAGTGGTTTAATACATTACATTTGCCTATATTATATGGCTTTTACTAACAAAAAACATAATATAACCATTTTTTTTTTCACTTAATAATATCTACTTAAATAGTATAAAACAAATCCTTCTACTACCAAATAGCTTTAATACATTTTCTTTATAAACCAAAAGATATTCTCAAATATCCTAAACCTAATGTAATTCATAACATTAATACTTCTAATTTGCTATTAATAAGTTGATCATCGTTGTTTTTCGAAACCAAATTTTAAATTATGAACACTATTTTAAAATAACCGTTACTCAATATTTCAAGTATGAGATGTATCAAAAAGTATTAATAAATCTATTTTGAAACCCGATTCGAAAATAGAATCGAATGGAACATTTCAAACGTACTTTTAAATCTTTATGACTGCATATATAAACTATATTATAAGCAAAGATATAGAATACTGTAAGAATGAATTTGAAATCATTAGCATTCTTTTGATAGAATGCTCTATCGTTGGAACTGAATATTTCCCCAAAAACTGAACATTTTTCCAGTGAAACATGGGTTGGCGAATGACAAGAAATATTGAGCGTCCCATATTAATATGGCCCACCCTGCTGTCAAGTTTGTAGGGAAGGCTCAAAATTTCCATATTACTATTGGGGGAAAAATATTCAGTTTCACTAACAGAATTCTCCCTTAAAATGATATTACCTTACGAGGAGGACCCTCGTGCTTATATGTCATATTTATGCTACAACGAATGCGTTTTATCGCGCAGAAAAAAAGCGATCTTCCCCAGACAATCCGGTTAACGGAAATTAATTGTACGGAACGTGTGATGTGTATGTATAAAACGGTCGCTAACCAATATTTGAAATATCAAAGGGTCTCTCGTAACCGAAATAAAGTTAAAATTAATCAAATCCGCTGAAAAAAATGTTGTATGGATTTTAATTATACTTCCCACCAAATTCCTTTTGTGGTCTAAGCGGGTCGCTCTCAAAGGACAGTCGTAAAATGGAATAAATACATTTTATTTGAATTCTTGGATATTTTTTTTTTGAAAAAAAAATGTTCAATCCCTTAAAAGATGCTAATGCTTCCATTTCCATCCTGTATATACCTAGATGATATTTAGCAATCAAAATTACTTTTGGTCAATTGGAAGATTTGACTGCAATATTAGTTGATTTTAAGGATATTTTTACTTAACAGTTAAATATTATATAATGTACCATGTTTTTTATTGTAGAAATATAGAATAATGTGGTAATCCTGCTAGCAGGGGTAAAGGAATTGTTAATAATGGGGACTAACTGCCCTATTGCTGGAAATATAGGGTATATTATATACCAGGTCGATATCCAAGCAATCCCCCCTGGAAACCATTATGTTTAATTCCAGATGCATTCATCACGATGGGCTAACTGACCTGTTTTCATTCCCACCTACTACCCTTCTTTGATATTCCACCAGCATGCACCAATAGCACAGGAGAGGTTAACCTTCCATTTAACTTTTAAAAAAACTACCAGAACTAATTGGTACCGCTGGTGGAGTACCAGTGAAGTGAAGATGAGGATAAACTCAGTTGGTTCAATGTGTCAAATTCACGAGAAATTAACTCCTATGACTTCCAAGAGGGCCGCGAAGAAGAAGTCAGAAGGTCAACCAGACCAAGCATATTGTTAGCAATTGGACGGTTTATCCCCATCACTAGCAATTCTTTGCCCCAAACATATCCTGTCAATTAACAATATCCCAAAGCGTGACAGAATTGTTTACAATCCCCTCAGATGTGAGAAGTGTTTACCATGCTTAAAGCAGGATAAAAATATTTGCAGTGCTCTCATGTGTTTCTGAACGTGCCAAAAGTATTTATTTATATTAGCCATAGCGCGATGAAAACATTTTGATATTTTGTAATAAAAAAAATAATTTAAATTTAATCGTAATTATTTATTAGCCTTATATTATACTACTAATAATCATCATCATCAGCCATTAACTACCCAATGCCGAACATAGGCCTCCCCAATAAGGAAGGTTTTGCTAGTAGTTGCTACGCTTGGCAGGCGGGGGGGCCTGACTGTGGCGGGGTGGCCGCAGTTCGGCTTTGATGATGTTTTAAGAGAAACGTTAGCCGAGGCCTCGATCATTAAGTTCCCTTATTCGCCTCTTACGACACCTACGGGAATAGAAGGGGCGGTCCTTTCTATGCTGGGAATACACGGCAGTACGACTTATTAACAAAAAAAAATTAACAAAATGTTAAAATGTTTGGACGTTTATTAACCAAACGTGCTTCCTTAAATGGTTATAGATTTTGAAATAACATAGGTCATCTCTACTTGTCATCCTTACTAATATTACAAATGTGAAAGTGAGTTCGCTTGTTTGTTATCTTATAGCATCTAAACGGCTTAACCAATCTCTATGAAATTTGGTATACACGTACTATATGGAGTGGTGAAGAATGGAATATGGACTAGATTTTATCTCGGTCAGTAAACATACCCCGGTTACGCAGACCAAAGTCAAAGTCAAAGTTAATTGTATAATAATTTGCACAGTTTGATTTTGAAGGTAGGGATTTTAGATTGCTATGTAAAAAATAGCTATAAAAGTAATAAAAAAATACTACGAAAGTAAATCATATCGATTGTAAAAAAATATATATTAAACTATGCAAAAATGCAAAAAGTGTTTTGTAGTATTAAAACTGGTATGAAAATAGACTGTTAGTTACATCTATTTGTTATTTCATCCATAGAATCTCATGTAAACCGACCCCATTCTAAATCACGCTTTAAACATGAAACTTGATTAATATATTAACGTCCAGTACTCTGGGTGGACATTGAAAAAGCGTTCATGTTGTCATTTTGACGTGACACGGGTTTGACGTTTGACAGCGGCGCATGCGACTTGATTCTTTCTATCGGTGAATTTGTAATTTCATCTGTCAATGATTAATTGATTCATGATTACTACGAGTATTACTAACTAAAACAATCTCGTGATGAGTTGTTTCACAGCTAACTCAACTACCTGCTGCTGATTTTCACAACCGTACAACTCGCCATAAACTAAAGATTCATCCCAACCATCTGGACGAGTGGCGGTCCTCCACCGTGCATTTCTCAAGGCACTTTCTTCCACGCACAACCACTCTTTGGAATTAACTTCCAGCAGCATCGACCTCCATGTGGTTCCTCCTGGAAACCATCGTGAATAATTCTTAATGAATTCGTCACGATGGGCTAACTGACCTGCTTCATTCTCACCTATCATCGTTCACTGGTGCCCCGCCATTGTATACCGATAGCGCGGGTGGGGTTGCCATTCCATTATCACCCATTAAAAAAAAAAACTTCCAGCAGCAGTATTTCCGAACTGATAAGACATCATACCCTTCAAGAAGAGCATATTCCTTTTTAAAAGGCCGGCAGCACACCTGCAATACCGTTGGTGTTGTGGGTGATCATGGGCGGCGGTAGTCACTTATCATCAGGTGAAACGCATGCTCGTTTACCCCCTGTGTTGTAATAAAAAAAAAAAACTAACTAAAATAAGTCTTAATACCAAATTTTGAATTAAATGAATAAAAAATCTTCTCATTGCGCTCCTCTATTGGAAGGTTTCGCCAGTAGTAACACGCTGGCTGACAAGTTGATAATCACAGTTAGGCTTTGGTGATGTTTTATGAGGGACGCAGCGCCAATCCCTCGACTATTAAGTTCCCTGGGTCTCCTCATATGACACCTATGGGAAAAGAAGCGATGACCTTTTCTATACCGGGATCACACGGCGAAACACGTATTTACATTGATTTCCTCTTAGCGCCTTAAGCAATAATTATGAAATTTATAATTATATGTATATATTCCTATGTACGATGGAGAAGGACATAGGTTACATTTTATTCTAGACAGTGAACATGTTTCGGTCCCGCGGACAAAGTCGCGGGTAAAAGCCAGTGGATAAATAAATGTTCCGTTGAAAACAGGAGCCATTATATACTCGTAGAACGATGACACTTTAAATCGCTCTTTTGATTGTTTTCCTTAGATAAGTCGTTACACTAACTTGGAATTTCGAGAACTTTGATGGCAGTGTTCATGGCCATCATAAGCTGAGATTGGCTGTTTATTTATAGAGGTCTGTTTATAGAAAACGGAGGCAGAACGGCCCATGGGAATGGTCCATCGCGACCCTTAATTATAAATCAATCGAACGGTTTATGCGACTCTCATTCTCGTGAGAATAGTCTCTCGATTATTGGTATTATTTGTACATTTGCAGGAAATTTCGAGAAATTCCAAAATGCAGGGGTTTTTTTTTAATATATGATAATGAAATGGTAACCCCGCTTGCGCTAATGGTATACGCTGGTGGGGCACCAATAAGGGATGATAGATAAGGACGAAAAGGCAGTTTAGATAGTCCACCGTGATGAATACACCTGGATTTCAGCACGATGGTTTCCAGGGCGACAGGGTATATTGCTAGCAATGAAACTGGTAGTTCGCATTACTCATAATTTCTGGTAATATATTAAAGAGAACACTGGTGCTCATCCTTCGACCATTCAGTTCCTTTAGTCGCTCTTTACGACACCCACGGGATAGGAACGGGTGGCCCATTCTATTCCGTGTCCATGTGTTTTTTTTTTATATACTACTTAGAATGGCAAACAAGCTGAGGGCCCACTTGATGGAAAGTGGTAACCGTCGCCTATAGACATGAGAAGTACCATGGACATAACAGAGTATACTGTTTCGCCCATGATACCCCCCCATGCGTTGCCATTCCTGAGGACTCAGATGTTATTCCTCTGTACCCTGTAAATTCACGCCATATCCCATCCTTTAGACCGAAACACAGCCATGCAAACACAACTGCTTCACGGTTGAAATATGAATGGGACAGAGGTACACAAGCAATCGACTTTTGTACAAAGTCTCCCTCTGGTAAAGTACAAGGTAACTGTACTGTGTACTTAGTTTATTATATAATAATTAATGTAACATAGTATTTACAGTACTGTATATTGTAAATCATTAATTAATTATTTGTGTTCATATTAAAATAACAAATTTTAATTTGTTTACACCAGTGCTATCTTTATATAACCTTCACCTACTTGTCTATCTATGACAGAAATAGCGTTATAGGTGATATTTTCAAATAGTATGACGCGAGATAGCTTTATTAATTTCTATGATTTGTTATTGACAATATTGCTGTAGTTTGCACTGGTATTGTTTACTTTTTGTATGTACCCTTCACTTATATTATGCATTTGTGTCAACTTTATTGGATGATAAATTATTTATACGGCATAGAATAGGCCATCCTACCTTTCCCGTGGGTGTCGTAAGAGGCGACTATGGGAGGTCGAGGGATAGGCAGCAGCGTCCCTCTTAAAACATCTCTAAAGCTTAACTTCGGTTGCCAATCCGCCTGCCAAGCGTGGCAACTTCTGGCAAAACTTCCAACGAGGAATTTTATGTTCAGCAGTGGACAGTTTAAATCTGATACATGATGAAGGTAACAAACTTAAAAAAAAAATGCAACCGAATTGATAACTTCTTTATTTTCTTAGAAACAGCTAAAAAGTTTTCCAAAATCATTGCAATCAATCGACAGGTTCATTTGTATTCTCCACAACTCCGTAACTCGGCAGTTAGTTGAAGGTAATTTGATTTGATCTGTTAGTTAACCTTATCAATTACAATGACCTACATTATTACGTAAAGATTAATATTAACCAAAGGATCCACTTCCGACCGAAAGCAAACTTGAGAACAATATATCTATACCTAGATACCATAAATATTAAAGAGAATTTGTCTATTACAAAAGACCTGTTTCTATTTTCAGAGCAAACATCCCCTTGTTGCGATGCAAAATTAATATTATTTTTAAATAGCGACCCACTATGGCTTCGTACAGTTTTTTTTTTTAATAAAATACAGCTCATGTTATTCGCTGATAATATAACTTTTTTATAGGTGAAAGAATTTTTCAAATTGGTTAAACATTTTTTAAGTTTATCCATTACAAACAAAAAGTTAATTTTTTCATCGTCATCGTTTAGTTTAGTTTGCATACAAGTGCAATTTACAAAAATTACAAAATGCTTATCGGCACGCGATTCCAGGTTCTTAATTTAAATATTTGAAATATGGGCACATAGAAAGATGGATAGATAAACACTTTATTTGAGTTATCTATGTATACATGTAAATTATCAACGAATTTTATACAATCCAATAAATAAATATATTATACAGATACATTTTATTTCGGACTAAAGATTATTAGTACCGTGAACAACTTTTAAAGGTATAAATAAAATAAAATTAATAAATGTAAATAAACGTATAAATATTATGATAAATAAGACGTCTATTATCTATAAATATTTTTATTATTATCCTAAAATGTTTTTAATTTAAAATCCGGCGATTTAGTGAGATTATTGTCGATGTATTATTACAGTCTTTTTTTTTTGTATTCCACAAAAAAAAAACTATTTCAATAGTGGCAAAGCCAATTATTTTGATTAAAAAACATAACTACTAAACCAGTTTTGATAAAATTTATACGATATCGATCTGTCATTTCAGATAAAAAAAAATCCGAATTGATTTAGACTTGACGGAGTTAAGATGTAACAAACAATACAACCGAATTTAAAAACCCCCATCTTTTTGCAGTCGTTTGAAAATAATCTATACTTATAATAAATCTGTAGAGAGGTCAATTCTGTACATGAAATATATTTCCAAAATAACTATCAGCCAAAAATTTTTGTCTGTCTGTCTGTATTTTCGTTATAGAAACAAAAACTACTCGACAGATTTTAACGAAACATAGTACAATTATTCTTCATACTCCTGGGCAGGTTATAGTATACTTTTCATCACGCTACAATCAATAGACGCAGAGCAGTGAAGGGAAATGTTGGGAAAACTGGAGAAATTACTCCATTTTTAAGCTTCCGTCACGTGTGCAGCCTTAACGGCCACTATTTAAAATATACAAATGTCCACCCGTGCGAAGCCGGGACGGGCCGCTAGTCTCAAATAAACTTGTTTTGGCTTGGCATTTATTCCATTTAATTTTACCACATCAAGCGTACACGATCTTGGCTCTCTTAAGATGGTACGCTTTCGTCACTTCTATTTCTGATCCTCCGCTCCACTCAAGAGACAGATGTATATTCAATAAATGTTTTGTTTTATAATATAAATCATTATTTGAAGCACTAGCATTCAAAGAGGTTATAAATAAGCGAGATAAACAAACCATTGCCAGATTCCCGTCCATCAGTTTACCTATTATTTGCCTGTGAAGTTTGTTTAATATATATATATATATATATATATATATATATATATATATATATATATATATATATATATATATATATATATATATATATATATATATATATATATATATATATATATATATATATATATATACATACAGACAGACAGACAAAAATTTTTGGCTGATAGTTATTTTGGAAATATATTTCATGTACAGAATTGACCTCTCTACAGATTTATTATAAGTATAGATTATTTTCAAACGACTGCAAAAAGATGGGGGTTTTTAAATTCGGTTGTATTGTTTGTTACATCTTAACTCCGTCAAGTCTAAATCAATTCGGATTTTTTTTTATCTGAAATGACAGATCGATATCGTATAAATTTTATCAAAACTGGTTTAGTAGTTATGTTTTTTAATCAAAATAATTGGCTTTGCCACTATTGAAATAGTTTTTTTTTGTGGAATACAAAAAAAAAAGACTGTAATAATACATCGACAATAATCTCACTAAATCGCCGGATTTTAAATTAAAAACATTTTAGGATAATAATAAAAATATTTATAGATAATAGATGTCTTATTTATCATAATATTTATACGTTTATTTACATTTATTAATTTTATTTTATTTATACCTTTAAAAGTTGTTCACGGTACTAATAATCTTTAGTCCGAAATAAAATGTATCTGTATAATATATTTATTTATTGGATTGTATAAAATTCGTTGATAATTTACATGTATACATAGATAACTCAAATAAAGTGTTTATCTATCCATCTTTCTATGTGCCCATATTTCAAATATTTAAATTAAGAACCTGGAATCGCGTGCCGATAAGCATTTTGTAATTTTTGTAAATTGCACTTGTATGCAAACTAAACTAAACGATGACGATGAAAAAATTAACTTTTTGTTTGTAATGGATAAACTTAAAAAATGTTTAACCAATTTGAAAAATTCTTTCACCTATAAAAAAGTTATATTATCAGCGAATAACATGAGCTGTATTTTATTAAAAAAAACTGTACGAAGCCATAGTGGGTCGCTATTTAAAAATAATATTAATTTTGCTTCGCAACAAGGGGATGTTTGCTCTGAAAATAGAAACAGGTCTTTTGTAATAGACAAATTCTCTTTAATATTTATGGTATCTAGGTATAGATATATTGTTCTCAAGTTTGCTTTCGGTCAGAAGTGGATCCTTTGGTTAATATTAATCTTTACGTAATAATGTAGGTCATTGTAATTGATAAGGTTAACTAACAGATCAAATCAAATTACATTTGATCTGTTAGTTAACCTTATCAATTACATTATATATATTGTAATTTTATATATTATATATATTAAATTATATATATATATATATATATATATATATATATATATATATATATTCTTTATTGCACTTGTAAGTTACATATAAAATAATCTATTTATAAATGTTGTGAGCAAGGGTGGACTTATCTCTGACAGAGATCTCTTCCAGTCAACCCGATACAGTAAGAAAGCATATCGTTAGCGGGCAGCTGAAGTGCTACAACTATTAATACATAAACAAATATGCAGTTAAATAAAATATTAAAATACATAATAAAATAATACATAAATACATACACTATTAATATTAATATTCGATATCAAAACATTCATGTCAAACATTGAAAATAGCTAGCGTCATTCGAATGTGTGTTGATAGATTATTGGATTCTGCTAATTTTGCCTAATAGATATAGTTAAGTTAAGATAAAGTTTGCTTATTCGGAAAGGCGATTGTAAAAGTTTAACCAGCTTAAATTGAAACGAAAATAAATTTAATTTCAATTAATTCATATTTGAAACAAAAGTTCACCTTATGAATTCATTTACAACAATAGTAGCTAGTCATCATCTTTTATATTTTATTTATTTATTTATTTATTCATTAGTACAAATATGTGTACATGGCGGGCTTAATGCTAAAAGCATTCTCTCTCAGTCAACCATAGGGAAATGTCAGTATACTCGAATGCGGTACTAGTAATTATTGATATACATACATACTAAAATTACATATATAAACGAATAAATATATATGAATAACAAATATACGTACACATATATGACATATACTATATTATACACGAAATTGAGAATAATATAAAGCACTTACTGATCGGATAAAGTAAAAAAGTGAGCGTGAACGTTTTTTTTTTAAAAACGGTTAGTAGTATCTAGTTATATTTTAGATTAAGTTATTTGCTAATTTTAACCATCAAGTAATTTTAAAGCATTTGATCATTAATATTATGTTTATATATTCCGTAATATATAATAGTATAATAGTTAAAAATATTAAAAACTACATAAATAAGCTAAATGCCAAAATTGACATCACAATCTTGCAAAAACAAGCAGCCATTCACACATCAAGCATACTCAGCAAAGTATTGGGAGATACCGTATTCGTACAAAATACACAAAATCATCACGCTCAAGACACACACCGGTCACCAACCATCCAACAGGCAACTAACACACAACACACAACAAATACACCAGATTCATCCAACACAATTCATACACCAAACACATAAACACTCACAAATTCAGTATACACTCTAAAGAGAAGGCGAGGTAGAAGACGGACATCAAAAAAAACTGGGACATATGTACCTTTTTTCCTGTGGGTTACAGGACGAGGTATGTTTTTAAGCCGACATAAGTCGAGAAGGTGAAAACCAAAAATAATATAATATATACAGAGTAAATTTGACATCATTTTAAAGTAGTATTTTAGGAGTATTTACATTGAATATTTTTCTTTAAAGAAACAGGGTAGTAAAGTGACAAAATATATTATGCCTTTCCTATTAACTTAAAAGTTAAATGCACTATGCTAATAGTGACAATTTTTTGTCACATTTTGACCCATATTTCTTTATAAAAATAGTCAGTAATAAGGATAAATAAATAAACTGTAACTTCGATTAATATCTCTATCGATATAACTATGAAAATAGAAAATATGAAAGCCAAAAAACCTTTCGAACCGCGTCCACGAGTATTTCCCTTCCGTTTGCATTCTCGTGAATCTTGTTGACTCTACTGACATTTGGCACTGTGCCCTGTTAGCATGTATACATTTCTTCCAAAATGAGTGTGGCATATAATATAAAAGAGTTATGTCGACTTTTATAGTCTTAATTATATGAATGGCATATCCACATTACCCAACGCCTATCTAAGATATTATTGTGAGCACAAAATGTTTCGAAGATCCAATATAGAATTACTTAGAAAAAAAAAGAAAGAAATATGTTTATTCAAGTAAAGTTAGATTTAAAAAATCTTAGTAATAACAATAATAACATTAGCCGTATGGTCCTGATATAGAATGGTCCAACCCTTCCTTTCCCTTAAGTGTCGCAAGAGACAATTAAAAGAATTCAATTGTCGAAGGATGGGCAGCAGCATTTCGCTTAAAATGTCACTAATACCTAACTGCGGTTATCAACGCCCTTGCCAAGAGTGACAATTACTGGCAAATGGCGATATTTAAATTACAATTGGGAATTATATTTCTGATATAATATAAATATATATATTGCTTACATATTGATATATATGTATTATTTAAAATATATAATACATATCCAACAATTAAAAAAAATGCATTTTTAAATTTTACTTTACAATATACTTTCTCTCGAATACTTAGTAATAAATGTAAATTATGGTAACTATATTTAGGCAGCAAAAAAGTATTTGTATGGAGACTCTCTACATATATAATCTAAGTTTCTAATGTAATAAATTATTATATTACTATATTATTGTCGTAATTAGACATTATACGTTATGTTTTTATTAGAGAATGTTCTGCCAATTAAATTGAATATTTTTCCTATATAATTATGCGTTAAAAATCAACAAAGAAATTCGAAGCTCTTGTATTAATACAACTCATCCGTCTGTCTAATTAGAACAAACAACTCCAAATTTTTGTCACGTTTTTGCCCATATTTCTTATCAATCAACCAAAATGTTTAAGACGATTTAAATTTGAGAATATCTGGAACATTTTCTAAAACTTATATACATAACAGTATCATATTATCGTCCCACTACTGGGCATGAGTCCCGCCCACAATAGGTGGTATGAAACTACAATATTTAGCATTGTGTACCCGTATAACGAAGCGACGGCTATAACTTTGATATTCGTAGGTCTACGCGTGACACGGGTTATCATTTTAACTGCTCACAGTTAATTTAATTATGCTTCATTAACAATTCTGTTTGCAAAGGCTTTCTACGTATCCCATGATCCATTCTCGTGGGGTTTTGTTTATTTTACTAACAATTCTAACATAGTAGAGTAATAGTTAAAGGGAAGTGATGCTTGCTGGTTTATTGTGTTATTGTATTTATTATAAAAGATATATCTTCATTCCAGTTTTCTTACGAGGTAAACAGAGAATTAAATACCAAAGATTTTTACGCAGAACTCCAGTTTTTTTATACAACTTAAAACGGCAAACAAGCTGACGGTCCACTTGATGGGAAGTGGTAACCGTCGCCTATAGACATGAGCAGTACCATGGACATAACAGAGTATACTGTTTCGCCCATGATTCCCCTCATGCATTGTGATTCCTGAGGACTCAGGTGTTATTCCTCTGTACCCTGTAAATTCACGCCATATCCCACCAAACCGAAACACAACCATGCAAACAACTACTTTACGGTTGAAACACGAATGGGACAGAGGTACCCAAGCAAACGACTTTTATACAGTCTCCCTCTGGTACAAAACTCCAGTTACATAACTCATCTTATTCTTTCATGTCGGTTCCGTAGAATATTCTCTGTAATGAGCCTCCGTCTGTTACCTGCATTCTTCCACTTTCGCATTTTTATATTTGTTACGTATTTTTTATTTTTCCTTAATGAAAAAAATGTAAAAGAAAAACATCACTCATTTTTCGGTGGCCAAAGAAAATTGCATTTTTTTTTTGTGTAACAGCAATTGTCTGAAATAGTACTTTCAGACGATTCACACAAAAAATTTAATCAATTCAATCAATCTTTTGGCTATTATTGCAATAAAGTATATCTAGTAATTATTATATAATGTATAATAATGAATATTAATTAATTATTGTATATATATTTATATTGTTATAACCTAAAATGTTTATTAAAAGTGAATGGACAAAAGTATATAAATAAATATATATAAAGTAAAAAGACGTAAGCCAGATTAGATAGTCAGTTTAGGTAGTCTGAAAATAGTAAATAAGTTTTTTTTATTTTTTAATCTTATAGTATATAATAAAAATATATATATATAATTTACTCCTCTCCATCCAAAGGTTGCCTGGAAGAGATCGCTCTTAGCGATAAGGTCGCCCATTGTTTTCTCATTGTGATTATTTCTTGTAATTATTTATATTTATAATAAGTTTACTATTGTAACCTTTTGGAGGTAACAATAAAGAGTATCTATCTATCTATCTAATTTGAAAAATAAAAAAAATTCTGTAATACCTCAAAAACTCATATAAGGTATATTCGTACGATTAAAACATTTGGATTATCTTATTATACTTTTTTTATGTAACTTAGAATGGAAAACAAGCTGACGGCCCACCTGATGGAAAGTGGTAACCATGGATATAACAGAGTATACTGTTTCGCCCATGATACCCCCCTCCATGCGTTGCCATTCCTGAGGACTCAGGTGTTATTCCTCTGTACCCTATAAATTCATATCCCACCAAACCGAAACGCAGCCATGCAAACACAACTGCTTCATGGTAGAAACACGAATGGGACAGAGGTGCCCAAGCAAATGACTTTTGTACAAAGTCTCCCTCTCCCCCACTGCGGAGACAACATACGATTTAATAAATTGTAACGACTTAACCACGCGCGTTCATAAAGTTTTATGTTTTTGAAAATGTACATATAAAATGGATTATTTTATTTGTACTTCTTAAGTAACAGGGCCAAGTTTATGTTCAAATGAATTTTCTGTTTTGTCTAGACTTCAATGTTTCAGATTAAATTACATTAGATTTATTGTATAATTTAATATATTTTCTAATTGAAAAAGTATCTTTTTTTACTAAATTTTGTATAACTACCTTAGGATTTGAAGAGCTAGCTTAGATAGCTTATCTGGATTTATATAAAGTAAAACAATAAATAATAACTAATCTTTGTTTAGAAATTCTCTACGAATGTCACAAAGTTATGAATTATTGGACATTTAAAAAATAAGGAATAACACCTGAGTCTTCAGGAATGGCAACGCATGATGAGTTTCATGGGCGAAACAGTATACTCTGTTATGTCCATGGTACTGCTCATGTCTATAGGCGACGGTTACCGCTTTCCATCAGGTGGGCCGTCAGCTTGTTTGCTATTCTAAGTTGTATAAAAAAATTGCAATTATACTGGTAAGTGTTATAATTTTATTTTTGTTCTTATCTGTGATTATTTTGAGATTCTGTTTTTTTTTCCTCTTTTATTTGTAGTATTCAGTAAAAGATTTTATTTAGATTTCGATGAAACTGCTAGTTCGAATTTTATCAAAATTTCTAGTCGAAGATTTGAGATTTAAGATCCGTCCCTGATTTACACTGTTTTGTTTTTAATAAAATACAGCCCATGTTATATTATTATGGATAATCCATTCTTCTATTATGCACATAATTTTAAATATAAGTATTTTCAACCGACATCAAAAAGTAGGAGATTCACGTTTTGGTTTTTTTTATGTTTCTCCAATACGTCATAACTCAGTTAGTTATCAATTATCAGCTAGATTTTTTTTTCTAAAATGATATACTGTCTATTTAATTTCATTTTTTTTATACTACTGAGGTGGCAAACAAGCATACGGCCCACCTGATGGTAAGTGGTTACCGTAGCCTATGAACACCTGTAATACTAGAGGCATTACGCGTGCGTTGCCGACCCCCTCCTCCCCCTCTTTACCCCCCTTTGTAGAACCCCATGCTATAGTCTCTTCAGAAAACCTCGGCAGAGTATACCATCTACAAAAAAATCAAATCCTTCGTCTCAAAATTTATATACAGCTTAAAAATCATCTTTTTTTGAAGTCGATTAAAAATATTTTTTATACCTTAGAAATCGTAAACAGTAAATGTAACTGAAAACGTATGCAGGCCGAATACCTGAGATATATAGGTTCGAATACCATTCAATCAAGCTGTCTGAATATAAATGACTAAAACAGTACAATTTTCCATTATACTGAAATTACAGAGGCCAATTTTATATATATATAATATAACCACCCAACAATCAACATACGTTACCCTCTATTGCAGCGAAGTCTATAACATTTTATCTTGCGTACCGAAAAATAGAATTGTTCTCATACGCTATTCCCAGTCATTTGTTTAATAATATAATATGGAGGAAGTAACGCCCGCCCCTTTTACATTCGTTCCCCCGGACAAACCTTGGCGTATATTTCCACTGTAACATGCTCGACGAAAACGTACAGAATATAATCAAAATAAAACGTCATCAATGTTTGCGTGTGCCTTAAATGTAGGCGGCGAGCGGTTTTATATTTCATTCAATAATTAATTCAATAAATTATTTTTTAATTACTTTTAAATATATTTAAAACTATAACATATCCTATGTATTAATTTAGGATATAACTTACATGTGTATTAATTTTCATTCAAATCCGTTCAGTAGTTTTTGTGTGAAAGAATATTAAACATCCATCCATACATCGTTACAAGCTTTTGCATTTATTTTATTAATTTCGCGTTTACTATATTAATAGGTAGTGATCACTTTCACCACCTATTAATATAGTAAACGCGAAATTATATATTACTTTTAGCGCCTTAATGGCTTAACAATTCGCTATGAAATTTAATATGCACGTACTACATAGGATGGAGAAGAACATAGTCTTTTTGTCGCAGTCCAAATTACTTTTTTTAATTACTTTCAATTATAAGTATAATTGAAAATAATTAAATAAGTATTTAGGACTATAGCGTGCGTCAACTTAACGTTTTAAATAAAATAAAAATCTTACTATTTACATATTTGTACTGGTCTGTCCAGGAATACTGTGTCGTAGTTTTTTATTAATATGATAGCTATTTTATCTATTTTTTTAAACAACGTTTATTTATTAATTAGATCGTGTTCCTCAAAAAACTAACCCCAATTGTGGCAAGACCAGTTATTTTGATTTAAAAATTAAATTTCTGAACCGATATTAATAAAATTTCTATGGAACGATACTCTAAGTATATACTTGCAGATACAAAAGAATCTAAATCGGTTTACATCTGACGGAGTTATAACGTAACAATGTGAAATTCTATTCCGATTAGGGTGGTTATTTTATAAAAAAATGCCTAATCAACAATGCTTATATTTAAGTTTAATTGAAAAGTTTTACTGGTTTACACATATTTACTTTATACATTATTTTTTTTGTAGTGAAAAAAGTTAGGAAGTCATTTCATTTATCATTAGACACTTGACAATTTGTGGACGAAACGAATAATAAATTAATTTTTAAAATTTTAATAATATTGTTATTATAATTTTGATATTGATTTCAATTAATTTTGTAGATATTATAAATTCCACCGAACAGAATAAATTAAAAAGAAATCGCTAATCGCTACTCGCCTGTGAACACACAGAAGCCGACGCGAGCTACTTACCCAGAATAACTGACCCAAAAACAAAGCCCTCACTTGGCAAGTGACAAGGGGGGGCGGTTCGGCAATGAGACGGGGTTGTTGTGGAGTGTGCTTTCCTAATAATTATGTATTGTCTCCAGGCATGTGCCGAACTTTATGTTTGACTTAATAAGATGGCATGTTTAAGACTTAAGTTAGAAATACGCTTAAATACATATATATATATATATATATATATATATATATATATATATATATATATATATATATATATATATATATATATATATATATATATATATATATATGTATATTGTTATATTGTTTGCTTCAACTTGAAAAATGACCCGGTAGATGGCGATAGAATGACTGCGTGAATAATTTGCGATGGTTATTTTTTACGTAACCACTATTAAATGTATTACCTATATATCATTACCATTACATGTATTACCTATATATAATACCTTCGTGTATTATATATAGGTACGTATTATATAGTATATCTCTGTGTAAATATATTTGTTATTTATATAGTTATACATTAATTGATCTATAGCGGATAAGCGGTTAAAAGGGACGCTGTTGCCTATCCCTTGCCTTTCCCTAATCATCTCTTACGACACCCACAAGAAAGAAAAGGGAGATCTATTCTATGCCGGGACCACACGGCCACTTCTTTGACCCTCTGTGTTATAAAAAAAATATGATTTGAAAATTTAATTTTAAAAATTGGTTTCATAGTAATTGACTCTATTGTGAGTACATAGATTAAATCTATACTTACGAGTATAATAAATCTGTAGAGAGGTCAATTCTGTACATGAAATATATTTCCAAAACAACTATCAGGGGGTGATTAGTGACCGATACTGATGCCAAAAATGCAATCAGTAAAATTTTTGTCTGTCTGTCTGTATGTTCGTTATAGGAACAAAAACTACTCGACGGATTTTAACGAAACTTAGTACAATTATTCTTAATACCCCTGGGCAGGTTATAGTATACTTTTCATCACGCTACAGTCAATAGGAGCAGAGCAGTGAAGGTTAATGTTAAAAATGTCCACCCGTGCGACGCCGGGACGGGCCGCTGGTAATAAATAGATGTAGTATTAATAATGTTATAATTGCTAGGAACATTTTGTACTACTTAATAATTACGGCGAGTTGATTTCTAAATTAAGACCAGCCTACGTTTCAATTAACTACGTACCTACTACTACTCGTTCATTTATCTTTACTAATATTATAAATAAGTTTGTTTGTTTGTCACTTTATAGCGCTTTAACGACTTAATCAATTACTACAAAATTTACTATACATGTACTATATGGAATGGAGAATTACCAGAGGGAGATTTTGTACAAAAGTCGTTTGCTTGGACACCTCTGTCCCATTTGTGTTTCTTTTTTTTATACAACTTAGAATGGCAAACAAGCTGACGGCCCACCTGATGGAAAGTGGTAACCGTCGCCTATAGACACGAGCAGTACCATGGACATAACAGAGTATACTGTTTCGCCCATGATACCCCCCATGCGTTGCCATTCCTGAGGAC
The DNA here is from genome assembly GCF_026898425.1 of Galleria mellonella. NCBI lineage: Eukaryota > Metazoa > Arthropoda > Insecta > Lepidoptera > Pyralidae > Galleria > Galleria mellonella. The sequence continues at coordinate 1,896,915 of NW_026441995.1, read as the reverse complement.
TCAGGTGTTATTCCTCTGTACCCAGTAAATTCACGCCATATCCCACCTTTCAAACTGAAACACAGCCATGCAAACACAACTGCTTCACGGTTGAAACACGAATTTCTACCGTGAAGCAGTTGTGTTTGCATGGCTGTGTTTCGGTTTGAAAGGTGGGATGTGGCAGTGAATTTACAGGATATTATCAGGTGCGCCGTCAGTTTGCTTGCCGTTCTAAGTTGCATAAAAAAAAATAAAAAACATACATCGTCTAGTTATAATATTACTACACTAGAAAGATATCGATGGGTCTTTTTCGCGTTTAGGTTATGGGACCCTAAAATATAGGCATAAGCTAGTAATGGCTTATAAAACTCTATAACAGGCATCAATTTGAAATTCATGTAACAATTAAGTACAATCAGGAGTCCCGTGAGTTCCCTCCCTCCCGCCCCTCGTTCCCCATTCGGTACGTGACTTTCCCTCAAGATTAAGGCAGATTAGCTCAGCACAGGCTGGAAAATTTGGACCGTTTTCTCTTAACACCGATAAAGGTGCGTTGATAAAATTAAAGAAATAAAAAAAAAAGAAATATTTTTATGCAATTGAACATAGATTTCAGTATTTTTGAGTAGTTTTTTTTTATTATTATTATTTTACCATCCATTCGGTAAGCAATTTCAACCAAGAAAAACGGGCAAACAATTCGACTGTTGCTAGCTGTTTTTCCAAAAAGTTTAATCGCATAAATTAAGAATTTGTGTGAATACAAACTACTAAGCAATATCATTTTTTTTATACAACTTAGAATGGCAAAGAAGCTAACGGCCCATCTGATGTAAAGTGACAAACGTCGCCTATAGACATGAGCAGTACCATGGACATAACAGAGTATACAGTTCCGCCCATGATACCCTCTATGCCTATACCCCTGAGAACTCAGGTATGGCAATCAGGTATTTACAATAAAGTTCGTCTTATCACGAAAAAATTAAATAGGCAGATCCTCAAATGATTCTTAGATGACTTACTACAAAAATTTGTCTAACATATGTTTATGTTTAAACAAAAGAAAGTCTATTTTTTTTTTAAGAAAAGTTGTTTAAAATAATAAATTTAATTATAATAATCTATAGATTTGCCCATAAAATTACAAATAAATATTATTACAACAATATTTAATTTAACTAATTAAATATTGTTTAGTCAAAGTCAATAAACAAACAAAACACGGTTTCGATAAAAACTTTGTAGTAAGATAGATAGATAGATAGATTTACGTATATATGTATTATCATTTACAGCATATAAATTAACAATAGATATGTACGAAAGGAGAAAAAAATATATAAAAACAAATCCCTCACAAAGATCGTTTTAAATTGTTAAAAGTTTGTGTGCTGTAAGTTTTATTATGTTGTTATTTTGTGAGAGAAATAAATATATATTTACATTTATTGTACATTTAAAAAAAAATGAGAATACATTATTATATTCTTTATTGCATTTGTAAATTACATTGTTAATGCATTTATAAATGTTGCGAGCAAGGGTGGACTTATCTCTGACAGAGATCTCTTCCAGTCAACCCAATGCAGTTAGAAAGCATGTTGTTAGCGGGTAGCTGAAGTGCTAAAACTATTAATATTTAGAGTACATAAACAAACATACAGTTAAATAAAATATTAAGATACATAATAAAATATTACATAAATACATATACTATAAATAAATACAATACTTACCTACTTATACAATTACATTACACAAATACATTAAATAAGTAACATTTTTTTTCGTATGTGTACCACAGTAACACAAAATGGCCACCACTCAAACTGAATAGCTTTTCCCTAAAAAGGGTAAAATACTCATTTCTTTTGTAACCAAAAGTTTATTTTAAAAATACATTTAAATTTTACGTAGTGTTCTTTGTACAAGAATTCTCTGAATCGTAATAATTGACAATATCGTTGCGAATAAAAGGAAAAAATTTAAAAACTTTTTAATATGAAAGATACTAAAAAACTTTTAGGTCGATTCAAACTTTATCCCTTTACTTAGGCGCGTTTATAAAACTTCATATTGATTTTACCATAATTTTCTTTGAATATTGAATTCTACAAATAGCTTGCATTCCATTTTCGTTTTTATTAATAGCGTAGTATAGTTATTAATTACCAGGTTTTCTTCTTTTTTTACAACTTAGAATAGCAAACAAGCTGACGGCCCACTTGATGGAAAGTGGTAACCGTCGCCTATAGACATGAGCAGTACCATGGACATAACAGAGTATACTGTTTCACCCATAATACCCCCCATGCGTTGCCATTCCTGAGGACTCAGGTGTTATTCCTCTGTACCCAGCAAATTCACGCCGTATCCCATACTAGTGTATCTTGTATTAGTGTACAAGAAAGAATGTACCAGAGGGAGACTTTGTACAAAAGTCGTTTACTTAGGTAGCTCTGTCCCATTCGTGTTTCTACAGTGAAGCAGTTGTGTTTGCATAGCTGTGTTTCGGTTTGAAGGGTGGGATATGGCGTGAATTTACAGGGTACAGAGGAATAACATCTGAGTCCTCAGGAATGGCAACGCATGGGGGGGTATCAAAGGCGAAACAGTATACTCTGTTATGTCCATGGTACTGCTCATGTCTATAGGCGACGGTTACCACTTTCCATCAGGTGGGCCGTCAGCTTGTTTGCGATTCTAAGTTGTATAAAAAAAATCTAGACGTAAATTTTTTTATAAACGTACTGTTTATTATGTAAACCATATGATCGAGTGTCACTGTCTACTTTAATAAAATAAAAAAGTAAAAAAAAAAAAACTTATAAACAAAACAAAACAAAAAAGCGAAAATAATAAACAAACCGTGCCGGCAGCAGTTTCCTATAACCTTATCAAGAAAAGAGACTTCCACCAAGTCCGCTATAAATAATTCAACGGAAACAGAGCCCCGTACCTTGGCAAAATATTGACATTATACAAATCTGGACGGCCCCTTGGATATAATTGTTTTCACGCATATTTGTGCGTTCATTTCTTATTCCAAACGGTTCCTTTTGATTTATATCACGGATTTAAAAGTATCAAAAAGTATTACCGCTTTGGAAGGCTGAATTGCCGAGATAAATATAGCCTATTTGTAATGTTACAATTGTAATACAAATGAAAGGTATAAAAGAAAAAACACCTGACCCTCATTGTGAAACTTATAATAGAACATACTCTGTATAAGGCGAATTGAATTCAGGGTTGTGCCAAAGGATTTTTTTATTCATTTAGTCTCATATTCCTCGTATTATATTTGACACCGCTAGTGTTGCAAGCGTCCATAGGTTACAATAATTGTTTACCATAAGACGGGCTGTAAACTTATTTGCCACATTTGTGGTAGATATATATATAAAATAACATACTGGCAAAATAACTAAATGGTCACGTACAATACGGTTTCTAAGGAATTTTCTCCCACGAACGCTCAGACTGTGGACCGAAAAAAAAACAGTTGAATGCCCAATAGAAGTATAAATAAAAATCAATTAATTAATTAAATGTTTCGATTTGTTGTTATTAATTAATTCAAAGAATCTTTCTGTAGTAGGCAGTTTTAACAAAGTTTGACTGCATTGTCATTAAGTTTTTTTTATACAAACTTAGAATGACAAACAAGCTGACGGCCCCCTGATGGAAAGTGATAACCGTCGCCTATACACGTGAGCAGTACCATGGACATAACAGAATATACTGTTTCACCCATGATACCCCCATGCGTTGCCATTCCTGAGGACTCAGATGTTATTCCTCTGTAGCCTGTAAATTCACTGCCATATCTCACCCTTCAAACTGAAACACAGCCATGCAAACACAACTGCTTCACGGTAGAAACACGAATGGGACAGCCCAAGCAAACCACTCAGAAGTTGTATAAAATAAAAATTATTTATAACTTGAGATTGATAATTTTCAAAAACAATTGAACAATTTTTAATATGATTGACTAATTATTGAAGAAGTACTTTGTCCACGAACTAAGACGTTCCTTCTTTCTGAAGTCAGTTAATAAATTAATAGTGAGTTAAAATTACGATCAGCATATCTAGATAATCGTGTGGTCCCGGCATAGAAAGCGCCAATCCTTCTTTTCCTGCGGGTATCAGAAAAGGCGACTAATAGAACTTAACGGTCGAGCGATGGGCAGCAGCGTCCCTCTTAAAACATCTGTAAAAGCCTAACAGCGGTTGCCAATCCGCCTGTCAAGCGTGGAAACTACTGGCAAAACCGTCCTTATGGGCTTATGTTCAGCAGTGGACAATTAACGGCTGATATGGTGATGATGATGATGATGATGATAACATTTAAATACGTTTCACTAATGTTTATACCCTTTTATGTTACATAATTTATTTCTGTACATGCAATTAGATTTTTGGTAAACGACAAGCGCGACTGTGTCGAATCGATTTAGAAAATTGACCGTAAAAACGTGGCAAATCGTGAAACGGATGTAACAGACAAAGAGACCATAAAATGGCAAACAAGCTGACGGTCCACCTGATGAAAATTGGTAACCGTCGCCTATAGACATGAGCAGTGCCATGGACATAACAGAGTACTACTATACTGTTACGCCCATGATACCCCCACGCGTTGCCATTCCTGAGGACTCGGGTGTTATTCCTCCGTACTCAGTAAATTCACGCCATATCCCACGCTTCAAACCGAAACACAGCCATGCAAAAACAACTGTTTCACGGTTGAAACACGAATTGGACAGAGGTACCCAAGCAATCGACTTTTGTACACTCGGGGTATGTTCACTGGTCGACATGATACCCCCCCCCCCCCTTGTATGAATAAATATTTCGCGACTCCCAACACTTTCTTTTTTTTCATGTGTTTTATAATACTACAAAGATGTTGTAAGGACTGAATACTTCAATCCATACAACATTTTTATGCATTTGCTTAATCAGGTTTCGGATAAATACAGAAATAAGTATATATTTTTACATCGAATTTTTTTTTTATCGTGGTAGTTTTCGCGACCCCCTATAGAGGCTTCGATATCGATCGAGGCGATCTCCCATGGAGTCGCGACACACACGTTGAAAATACACTGCATCTACCATACTGTAGGTAGTATAAAAATAAACAGCGATCATTTATTTTTATGTTCGTACTTTGTGTAATAACTATAAAACATAAACAATTTATAGTTGATAAAAGCGAATTACACCATTAAATTTTAACAATACCATTAACAAGTTTATATCCCATAATGATAACTGAATGGGTTGATGAAGTTGCAAATCGATAGTAATTCAAGTAAAGCTATTTAGAACTGATTGCAATCGGAAACTGATCGCTAAATTTGGCAATTCAGGATAATTAATACATCGTCTACTATGATACGATTGTTTGCAATGTTGTCCGTTATTGTTTCTGTACATAGATGACCCTATAAGGGTTCCGTTTTTTGCTTAGGTGATATGGAACCCTAAAATGTGGTAACAATTATATGTATAGGTTGTTTACGATAGCATGGCACGCCCTTCCAAAATTTAAGGAATTTATAACGTTTCGACCAAAGAAAACTCCTCGTGCCAAACAGCTAATGAAGAGGTTTCCTCACAAACACAAACAGTGGACTATGTCTGTATGTGGTCACACACATTTAAATAAAAATTTAGAGAAGCATGCCATATTTTTTTTTAATGGATAATAATGGAATGGTAAGCCCGCCTGCGCTAACGGTATACGCTGGCGGAACACCAATGATAGGTGAGAATGAAAAAATAGGTCAGTTAGCCCATCCTTATGAATACACCTGGAATTCAGCACGATTGTTTCCAGGGAGAACCGCGTGGAGGTCAACCTTGGCAATGGGATTGCTAGCCTGTATTACTAACAATCCCTTCCCCCCCAGCATGCCATATTAACGTACACAATCTAATATATAATCATGAAACGTTAGACAATATTAACCTCTGTGTTTTTTTTTTAATTATAATTTAAGCCTATTATTGGCCCAATACATATGTATATTTATATTTTGTCAAAAAATATATGAGTGATTTACTGTAGTAGGTGTAATTTTGCGGAAGTCCTTATCAGTTATTGATTGATAAGAATTATTTTGTTTAATTCCGCTACCATTAGTATACTATATTATCGACTACTGTTATTATTTACCATAAATTCTAAATACTTGGATAGATATTTTTTTTTTACAACACAGAGGGCAAACGAGCATGCGGCTCACTTAATGGTAAGTGACTACCGTCGCCCATGGTCACCCACAACACTAACGGCATTGCAGGTGTACTGCCGGCCTTTTAAAAAGGAACATGCTCTTTTCTTGAAGGTTGTGTTGTCGTATCGGTTCGGAAATACTGCTGCTGGAAGTTGATTCCAAGGAGTGGTTGTGCGTGGGAGAAAGTGCCTTGTAAAACGCACGGTAGAGGACCGCCACTCGTCCAGATGGTTGGGATGAAATTTTAGATATAGCACGATATATTGTGCAGAGCATTATTTGTTTATTTATTTATTTCTCTACACATACACTGAACAAACTTTTCACTTAAATATTATCATTAATTAGATACAATATTTCTTTAAGAAAACAATATAAATTATACATGTTACATATGACAAAACAACATAATAATTATGCAGGGTTAATGAGCGCAAATTATAGGTACGACACTAGCTGTATCCTGCGGCTCCGCATGCGTAAATCAGTACGTTAAACTATCCTTTGTTTTGAGATAGGATATAACATATCTGTGTACTAAATTTTATTCGAATCCGTTCAGTAATTTTTGCATGATAGAATAACAAACTTACTTCCATCCATTGTTTATTATATTAATAGGATTACGAGTGTAACGCCATCTGTGATACGCTTTAGTTTTTTCTTGTCGGATCAATAAACTCTACTATATCGTCTTTATATTAGCCCTATCTCAGGCTACATTCTTGTCTTCTACAAGGAAAGCATAATGAGAAAGGTAAAAATAAGAAGATAAGGACCTTCCTTCTTTAAAAACATTTTTTTTTTAATATTTTTACGCGAAAGTAAACCTTAAAGATGTCGGTTAAATAGAAAACTTTCCTTTCAACAAATAAATACAAAAAAAAAATTATCAACATCAATCAAATAGTAACAAAACGTGAGTGATGTCTCTGTCTCTTATCTGTCTGTCTCTCTTGCTGCGTGAGTCTTATGCATCACAATTTAAAGAAGTCTGGAAGTGTGATAGACACGTCCAACGGAAATGTATAGGGGGGAAGGGATTGTTAGTAAAGCGGACTACCAGTCCCATTGCTAGCAATATACCCTGTCAGGTCGAACTCCACGTGGTCCTTGTGGAAACCATCGCGCTGAATTCCAGGTGTATTCATCACGATGGGCTAACTGACCTGCCTTTTCATTCTCACTTATCATCCCTCACTGGTGCCCCGCCAGCGTATACCGTTAGCGCAGGCGGGGTAACCATTCTATTATCATCCACTAAAAAAAAACAGAAATGTGCACCTATTTCTTAGAAAAATCACTTTCCCTTTAAGCTTCTCCTGCTGGTTGCTCTGTTTGAATCATAGATTACTATTTGCTCTTCTATTGCAGTTGTTTTTTAATTTTAATTTAAATTTAATTGTTTTATATAGTAATATTTTATGTATTTATTGTATGTATATTTATATTATATGAATTTATCAAATATTGCTTTATTTTTTTCCCCATTCAATAATGCACCGCCTACGTATTTCTCGGTTTGCCCAATGGTTGACTGGTAGAGAACACTGTCCGGTGTTAAGTCCGCCAAATGTACATAGAATTTTACTGTGCATTAGAGTTTAAATAAATAAATGTATAGTGGGTGCAATGCGTCCCGAATTCCCATAAAGTCGTTCGGGACACTCCAAAAGCCAGACCAGAGGGAGACTTTGTACAAAAATCGATTGCTTGGGTACCTCTGTCCCATTCTTGTTTCAACCGTAAAGCAGTTGTGTTTGCATGGCTGTGTTTCGGTTTGAAGGGTGGGATATGACGTGAATTTACTGGGTACGGAGGAATAACACCTGAGTCCTCAGGAATGGCAACGCATGGGGGGTATCATGAGCGAAACAGTATACTTTGTTATGTCCATGGTATTGCTCATGTCTATAGGCGACAGTTACCACTTTCCATCAGGTGGGCCGTCAGCTTGTTTGCTATTCTAAGTTGTATAAAAAAATAAAATAAAAATTTGCCAGTGGTTGTCTTACTCGATCGTTAATAAGCAACTTAGTTGAATATTACTGCCGAGGATTATACAGAGTTAGTCAATCTTTTATCACGCATCCAAGATTAACTGCGATAACGGGATATTGTGGTGAAAGTTTAATATATAAATATATCTTTTATCGCTTATCTTTCTCATTTATGTCGTCCTTAGCATAATAAGATAGGAGACACTGTATGCAATAAATTGTTGACGTCCCTGTATAGTTTAATGATCATTTATATGATGAGATATAACCTATCTCTTATAATAAAACCGTAAGGGTAGAAGTTTATGCGTTAATTTTTCACCCGACTTTAAAAGTAGGAGGTTCTTAATTCAATTGTATTATTCCTTAACTCACAAAATTGTTTTTTACTTCAAAATGGGTCAGTAGTTAAGTTTTAAGATTAAAATAACTAGTTGTGTCACAGTTAAAGTGTTTTTTTTTTTGTGAGACATTACGTTTAATTATTTAACGTGTCATTTAATATCATCCCATATTTAAAACTAATAAAATTTTTCATCGTGCCTGCAAATTGTTTATAATTACTCCTCTCCATCCAAAGGTTGCCTGGAAGAGATCGCTTGCAGCGATAAGGTCGCCCATTGTTTTCTCGTTGTGATTATTTCTTGTAATTATTTATATTTATAATAAGTTTACTATTGTAATCTTTTGGAGGAAACAATAAAGAGTATCTATCTATCTATCTAAAAACAAATTATTTAAATAATATACATTTAATAAATCCTATTTCTTTCATTTATATTTTCAAGGCTATGCTACGCGATTGCATTATCAGTTCTAAATTGTATGATATTTTTTGTAAATATTTTTCAACTTTTGTGATAATTGAAGCTACTTTTTTCTTTACGAAACACAAAACAAGATCTATTTTTTTTATACAATTTAGAATGACACACAAGCTGACGGCCCACCTGATGGAAAGTGGTAACCGTCACCTATAGACATGAGCAGTACCATGGACATAACAGAGTATACTGTTTCGCCCATGATACCCCCCATGCGTTGCCATTCCTGAGGACTCAGATATTATTCCTCTGTACCCAGTAAATTCACGCCATATCCCACCCTTCAAACTGAAACACAGCCATGAAAACATGACTACTTCACGGTTGAAACACGAATGGGACAGAGGTACCCAAGCAATCGACTTTTCTACAAAGTCTCCCTCGGTACATTCAAATGTTATTAAAATAATGTGTAATAAAATATAGAAACTCTACGATTTGTAAATCGCTTTGAATATAGAAATTTTTTTGCTACATTTTGTTTAACAATAAATAGGTAATACGCACGTGGACTTAAAACTATCTGTTCATCTCTATATTTGTTCTAATATCACGCAAAAATTACTACACCAAATTGGATGCAGTTTTCACAGCTGTTCCTGTAGGTCTTACTTAAAATGTTTCATATTTTATCTTGATACCTTAACTAGAAGCAATCTATTTCATTCACTGCCCCAATATCAAAATCCACGCGTACAAAGAACCAGGCGAAAATGTTAGTAAAATATAAAATAGTAACAATACACTCAGGAATTGGTAAAAAACATCTAAAACAGACAGAAACAACATCTCTCCATGCACAAGCACATATAAACGCTATTTACTTTTTATGATACCTCATCGTGACATCCCCAAGCATCCTTCAACATGCAAAAAGGTACAGTGGAACGAATAAAGCGCGCATAATTTTTTCACGTATCAATTCCGATCCACCGGGCGATTGCCGGGACATTTATTTCATAGAAAGCATCAATATATCCGATGAAGCGACAATTAATCCATCAATGCGATTGCAAATGGATTTTTATTGGATTTATTCAATCATACGTTGTACTCGTATAGGTTAAAATTTAATTCGTTGAACATTTGTCCCAAAGAGATATGCTTAATTAAATGACAAAATGTTTTTATTTTCCACTCCTTTCATATTATTAGGGGATTATAATTAATTATTCCCAATTTTACTCTGTATATAAGTCATCGTCATCATATCAGCTTTTAACTGTCCACTGCTGAACATAAGCCCTAGGGGAAGTTTTGCCAGAAGTTACCACGCTTGGCAAGCGGATCAGCAACCGCAGTTAGACTTTGGAGATGTTTTAAGAGGAATCTTGCTGCCCATCCCTCGTTCTACCTTAATCGCCTAGCTATATATGTGTATGGTCTGTTATGTATAATAGCTGGCTTTTATTGCCAGGATTAAAACACTTGAAAATCCTGAATTAAGGAATTTTCAGAAAAATACTCAAAGACACTCTTGAATAAAAAATAATATTTGTATATTAACAAGAACTCTCACAGGATACTGTGAACTAAATAAGCACGTGGTCCCAACTGGGTTTATGCCCAAAAATAATTTGCAAATTTTGCCATGACAACGTCGCAGTAGGTACATAATTTGTGGCTGCAGTCCATTTATACACAAACAATATATCTATTTTGGAAAATACACTTTATATCCTGAGGAAATGAAAAAACATCGCTGCAAAGACCATCTTAAAATTCATATCTCTGAAATGAATATATGAATAGCAGAAAACTTTAAAAAAAGGCGAGCACAATTAATGACAGAGATCGCAGTGTTACAGGTTTTGCTGCCTTAAAAAGTCTATCTGTCAATAATAATAATAATAATGACCTGCTATAACACTTGCACCCTGATGATGATGCAGTATGAGAAATCATACTCCAAGGATACACTGAATTACGTTTATTGATAATATAATTATGTATAATAATAGATAAGTAAGAAAGAAAAAGCTTTATTTACAACCAATTGTATAAAAAATTAAAACAAAATAAAGACAATAATAATATTGTCTTTATTTTTTTTATGAGTTTGTTTAGTCTGAAGGTATTATGCGAACTGAGGCAAGTGATATAATGCAGTGCTAATAACGTAAGGTAAAAATGCTGACGGCTATACAATAACACACTGTACAGTATGTTTAAATAAATCAAAGCAGTTAATACTCTGATTCATCATCTAATGATTGCAGGTTTAATCATCGCACAATACATTTACTTGTGTTAAAAAAAAAAAAGATTTTTGTTTATCAGAAAATTTAAGAAGCAAAATGTTAAGCCACGTTATACTTGCGTGGCGACTTCATAAAGACTATTTTAGAAGGAAAGATAGAAGGTAAAATAGAAGGTGAAGACCAAGCAATAACTATATGGAACAAAACAAACAAAAAGCTGAGTATCATGTCGTATATGATGGTTTGAGGTTAGAGATGAATACACAAACAAGAGGAAAATCATAAATAAAAAAAAATATCAGTAATCTAGTGTCCACATTAAAATATTTAGTTTAGTACTACATTTACTGCGTTCAGATTCAGTAGATATCGCAAACGGTACAAACGAAATACCTAAAAGATCCCTTTGTTATTTCTCCGTCTACTGAAGCTGAAATAGTTGCTAAACTTTCTTCGTGAACAATTTTCTACGTTGTTCTTTTTCAAAGCAGACGAATCTAAGCACTTGTTCTGTTTTATTCTTTGCTGTTTGATTTTAATTCATTTCTACATTTGCCATCTCGTAGAGATATTGTGAGAATTTAAACATTTGTTATCCAAAATGAAGTTAACACGGAATCGATTTGAACGAATTTCTTTAATAGCTCGTACATCAACTCTAACGTTTATCCCAAGTAACTGAAAGGAAATATAGGGTTGTCAACCTAGGTCCTGAATAACTTTATTTCTTACATAATATATAAACAAATCATCATGTAATGACTGATTTCCATTATTCACATTATGATGATGCTCATTGTAACCTTTATTTCATATGATTCTTGATGACCCTCACATGAATTATTAGGATCGACTCTTAAACGCGGTTTCTCTAAACCAAATAGGTTTAATTTATTTTTTAATTTGATAATTTCAATAAATTATTATTTTATGAGCCTTCTTAAACTTTACACGTACTTATAATAATTTTGACTTAACTCTATTAGAAATATAATTTCTGTTGGCCTTTAGAATACAAATGTTTTGCTGTAATATAAAGAAAAAAATATTTGTTAAATTTTAGATACAAGTTTAGGGGAATACTACTTAAAAATCAGCTCCACTATCTGTTTGTACTTCAACTGTGATAACCAATATATTATACATTGTACTAAATAATTCCTATTGTCCTATCCTTTCTTAAAACTGAAATATAGATTTTAAGCGTGGCAGAAACACATGCGAGGCAGAGGTACGTATATAAACGACTTTGCATAAAGTCTTCCTCCTTTTGTAATTTGGGGATGGCAACCCTACGGTAATATACCAAATTTATAGAGCAAGAACTCATATAAAATGTAATTTATACCAAAAGGCGAAGTTCCAATATCGCGAGAGCGATATATTACCAGGTGGCCATTGGAACTTTTCAAGCGTGACTAATAATTTTAAACAACTTTACGTTTTAATTGATTCGATTCAGAAGTTACTCAGTTTTATTGTTTGGATTTTCTTTTCATATTCCACTCGGATTAACTTTGCTTTAATGCTTTTTGTTACACTTTTGAATAATTTTCTCAAATTGGAAAAATGAGAGTTTCAAGGTTTTATGAAATGTAATGAAATGAATTTATTTTACTAGAATGCAGGTAATTTTAGATGATAGATGTTTTTAATTTCCCGTATACATTCTGCTTCTATGTTGGCGTGCAAATTTCTAACAATATAATAACAATATAAGAATTTATATAAAGATATGGATACTTTTATAATTTATATTACGATAGTAATATATCCAATGACTTATCATTAAGTACGATATGATATCGTATGATTTTATCGCCACGATATAATCCTATATGTATCAATAGAGTTAAAAAACAAAACGAATTTTTTTAGAAATGATCATAGAAACACTCTTTTAATTAAATTCATAACAAATCTAAACAATAAATTAATTGACGGATTTTTTTATTTGTACTACCATTTGACATGAGTAGAATGTCTTGTGGTCTGGTCAATTATTCGTTTGATTATATTTCCATTAAATTCTATTGAAATCGATTATAATAGGAGAACAAAATATATACATTTGTATATTGAAACTTTTAAATTTCCATTAACATTAACAATATTATTATGCACGTCCACGATAAAAATTATAATGTCCTTGAAACATTAAATACTGATGTCTTTTAAACGTCTTTTACTGACTTGTTTATCTTGTATCACTGTATACTCTTGAACAGATCTATACAATACTTCATGTAATTTAGAAACATTTTATTCTCAACGCGTGAAAAAGCACCAACTGTTATCCAACCGTTATTACTTACCAATGGTTCATTGAACAATAAAAAATATGAACCTATATAAAAATCTTAGAACGACATCATGGAAACAATGTGCCTCGAGCTGTTTTTTCTTTAATAATAAATGAACTTTATTGTTTCAGGATGCGGGAGTATGTAGAGGAAAATGAGAAAAATGATCCACTCATACATGCTCCAGACAAGAAAAATAATCCTTGGGCTGAAAAAGGAAAATGCATCATCATGTAATCATAAAAAAAAAAAAAATAAGTAAACTTAAAATATCACCAAATTCTAAAATACATGATTCCATTAAAGGGATGGGTGAAAGTCTGGTTGATTATATTCAAAGAGTAAAAATTCGTAATGCTCAAGATATATCGATAATGAGTGCATAGAGGATCCATGATTTGGACAAATTATTTAATGATATGATACTGCCAGACAATATAAACAACAAACTATTACTCCATCAAGAAGACAAACCTGTAGCAATGCCAAACTTATGTTCTTAAATGTTTGGTTTTAATTTTGTTACGTAGTATTTGTTTCCAAACAAATAAATCTAGTCCTTATAATTCTATAACAATGTAAAGAGATGTACATTTTGACTGTGCGCGACGCAAGGATGTACTTATGAATGTTTTGTTAAAAAAGGTTAAAAATGGTTGTAAATACGTTAAATTTTGTATTTCTAGTAATAGAAACGTTCGGTCATGAATCTATCGGTAGAAGTAACTGGGAAAGTAATTAGCGAACGCGATAAAAATGTAATAAAACAGTGTAAATTAATCTAATTGCAACAACGTATGTTAACAACCTGTATGAGTTATTTTGCTTAAGAGATATGATAATATATTTTGCACGTTGAAAGTGATGCCTTGAAAATTACCGTATAAAATTTAAGATCTAAGTATACTTTGTGCGAGGAAGAACCCATACAATTCCATACAAAGTAAAGCAACTTCCTCTTCCATCTTTTTGTATGGAGTTGAAGTGGATTCTTGGCTGAACCAATCGACTTATGCTGAATCAAATAAAGCCAAGTTGGTTGGTTTGATGTGAAATTTTAGGCAGTATTAATTAGTTTTTATTTTACATATAAAATGTTTGCAAGAGATGAACTTCGCTGTCGAAACCTAGTCTAGACGATAAAATGGTAACGTTAATATTAAATGTGAAGATTCTTTGAGCTCAAGAATGTTCGTATTTAAATAATGATAATTTAAACTATAGGGTAAATTGCTAATCACAACTTAACATGTATTTGCTGGATCATGGAATTTGAATGTTTGTGAATAAATTTGGCAATAAAGGGAACTGAGATGTGGAATATTAGTGGACGGTGTTAAACATAGTAACAGAAAAGTATAAACGTAAGGTAACATAAAAGATTAAATGCAACATAATCTTGTTCGAAACAAACTTAATTGTTAAGCTGAATTAGGATACTTTTTTATGAACTCAGGTACATTCCGCAGTGCCATTATCTAGTAATGCTTCTATAAAATAACTCTTAGCGTTCTCTACCTTCTAATAATCATAATTTTATCACTATCCGCTGTAACCCGAATACTTTCTAGATTTGTTTCCAATAGCACATTCCACATTTGCAATGTACTCTTGTTTTTTTTTTCACAATCTTGGGATAAAACATACATAATATAATAATTAGAAACTACTATCAACTACGACTTTAAATTTAGCACTTGATTAGCTTAGTATAATTCGAAAATAAATTGAAAAAAAAATACCTAATACTTTCAAAGTTTACTTATTAACGCAAACTATCGTAGTTTCCAAATAAACTTCTTCTAAATTATATCTAAGATGTCTAGGCTTGAAATACAAAAACTTTTCTCGTAGTGAAACCAACACATTTAGAAATTGTTCGATGTTCCAATCAAATGATTGTACTCGGGGAAAATTTTTGTATGCTCAACCAAGTAGAGCTATTAATCTAACATTCCATTTAAAAGGATTGCCTTTAATCCTGTTTCGATTAAAATAGAAATGTTAAAACTTATGCACTGTAGATAATTATAGATTAAATTAAAATCTAACTTTAAACTTAAAATTTCTAAATCTTAAAAAAAAAAATATACCTTCCCCTTTACCATATCTAGACATGAAGTATGGAAAATCATTCTGGCTGTGAATACTTCCAGTTTATTTAGATGCTTCACTCATTGTCGTTAGTCGGAAGTAATATAACATCACTTACGTATAATTAACCAATGCTAAACACGACAATAATTTCTTCTTTATCGCGCAGGATCAAAACAAACATATTCTCAGCTCTTGGAGACCACAAAACCCTTTCGAAAACAAAGGAACTCTCGTCAATTTATTATACGTACTTTTATAATATTACATCCTTAGCTACATTGAAAACTTCATCTCATCTATCTATATCTATTGTAGTATTATCGTTTATCTCATATCTTCCTCCACTTCTAATTTTTTCATTACGTCTACCCTCTTTAGAAAGTAAATAGTTATATTAATAGAATATAGTTAATAATTAGTAGAATTATTTAATAAGAGACAAGAATCAAAGTTGATTGTTAATCTATATGATAAAATTGCAATTCAGAGAATTAACCTTAGATATATATAAAATGGAAGGTAATGGTTTATTTAAAATGACTTAGTAAATAATATAAGATCTCGCATTTGGGAGTTTCTAGAATGGCGAAGTTTTTCTCTTAAGCAGAAAAGTTTTAATCTAAGTTTCGGGCAATTTTCAAGGCACTCCTTTGTTACCCTTTAATTTATTAAGTTTTTCATTATATTCTTTTTTTTTTTAATAATTTATACCAATTTTATGCTAATTTGTATGGAACCAAAGATTTCCTTGTCATACGAGTATTGTCCTAACTGCAAAGAATTTATTTCGTGGATACAAAAGTTGAATGAAACATAGTTTTTAACGTAATTAATATCTAGCGTTTAGATTAAAAATCACTGTGTCCCATTCAACTTTTATGTTTTATATTAAGCTAAGGATAAACTTGTCATTTTTAATGGATTAATCCAAAATTTAATAACTAGGTAAGGGTGATATTGGAAATGATTTTTTTAGAATCAATAGGTTAAGGTATCGTATGTTATTATTAATTATGTAATGCAGTAATCAATGAAATAAATGAAAATCTGTAATACATGTAGTTTTATTGTCTTTTCACCAACAAGTTTTAAATTCTTAGAAGTAGTCGATATAAAATTTACAAAATCAGTAACTTAATTAATATTTCTCATATCGTAAAGTTCTACTATGTCTATAGGCGACGGTTAACACTTTCAAACAGATGGGCCGTCAGGTTTTTTGCCATTCTAAGTTGCATAAAAATAAATCATTATATCACTATACAAAGATTGAAAAAATATTCACTTATATTATTTTCAGTTTTTCCCCCCAATTCAATGATGCATCTCCTGCTTATTTTTCAGTTTGCTCAAAGTTTGACTGCTAGAAAATGCCATCCGCTATTAAGTGCACCAAATGTACGTGGAATTTTACTGTGCATTGAAGTTTAAATAAATAAAATAGAATTAGACCACAAATGTTATATCCAAATGTTTCGAATCTAACATCATCATCATCATCATATTAGCTTTTAACTGTCCACTGCTGAACATAACTCTCCACATTGAGAGGTTTTGCCAGTAATTGCCACGCTTGGCAACCACAGTTAGGGTTTGGAGATGTTTTCAGAGGGACGCTGCGGCCCATCCCTCGGCCTTCATTAGTCGCCTCTTACGACACCCATGAGAAAGGAAGGGATCGCCCATTCTATGCCGAGACCACACGACGTAATACCCTATAACTGATACCATAGTCCTCAAAAATTGAAACACACAACAAAAAAAAAACAGCACAATTACTGATCAAAAGCTTAATTGCAGTGAAAAACAGCTTTATTCAATGACTAATGATGCTTTACTGGGTGATTATCCAAATCGATATTTTGCAGTGCTGTTTCAATTATGCAGACACATTCACTTTCATGGTGGTAGTCAGCATAATGCGGGGTTATATCTGTAATTACAACCCGTGCCTCCGATCAAACTGTTTATAATTACTCCTCTCCACCCAAAAGTTTCCTGGAAGAGATTGCTTTTAGCGATAAAACTGTTCATTGTTTCCTTACTTAATTTTTTATAATTGATTGTATTTACACTAAATTTACTACTGTAATCTTTTGGAGGAAACAATAAAGAGTATCTACTTTATTTACTACATATCTATCTACAATTATATCCCATTGGACCAATTTAGGAAACGAACGTTTCTGAATTAGCTCAGATCTGGATGTTCTAGGATGTGCTCCCAAATTCTGCTTGCGTGGTTCCTATTCTATTGTATCCTATATTGAAAACCAAGCAACTGGTGGAAATATTATTATTATATTTATTAAAAACTAAGCTCTCAGACAATATAAAAAAAATAATTACTTCATTAGACATACACTGAAGAATTCTTGTCAATTTTCGTTCTCATCTCCCTGATTATTTCTAATTAACGAGTTTAACTTTGGCGGAAGGAGAATTTCATTAAATCCACACATCCAGTTCTTATGCTTTAATCGAGAACTTGTAATTTCCCCTTGGCATTATTCAATTTAGCCTTTATGATTTACTATGTACAACGTACCACGGTTTATTATAAAGTAATTTTGCTATACAAGCTGGAGTTAGCGGGAGATTTTCTCTGTAACATACTGTGGAAGTTTTAACATAAACATAAGAAAATGATGGTGTTACTTTGTTATTTGTTCAAACTCACAACGTTTGAAGATTCAAAGGCCGGGAGCATTATGTTTATGAATTATAGGCTTAAATGTCAGCCACAAATAATACTATTAGAATGTTAGGGAAAAAATATTTGACATATAAAATCGGTCCTTGTATCTTTTGTTTTTATACTACAGGTTACAAATAAACATATAGATCAACTGATGGTAAGCGGTTACCGTAGCTTATGAATGCCTGCTTTACCATGGGCATTACGCTCCATTGCTGTTCATAAAGAGACCTCTTTATCCCTTTTTTTAGAACTCCGTGCTATAGTCTTTTGTAAAAACCTCAGAGAGAGTTAATTCCATAACCTGAGTGTTCGTGAGAGGAAGTATAATAGGTGGAATAATTTAACTGCATTGGCAATGCCAGATTTATATTCGCATATGGGGTCAGCTAAGTCGATGCACGTCGACCCATCGGGATCTTTTGTGATTCCCCCTGCCTTATACCATCATTTCATAAATCCTACATGTTACCTTAAGGACATCCCGCGGTTTAAGATATATGTAGACCCCTTGGTTCTGGATAAACCGTTCCCAGTAGACTCATACCCATACTTGCCAACGAATCGCAGTTGCACATCAAGTGTTCCATGGATTCCGATTTCTCCTCGCACGGTCTGCACAGCGTGTCTGAGGATAATGCCAGACTACACCTGGATTCAAGAATTATTTTTTTACAACCAACACGTCTCTTGCCAGTAAATTTGCCCATCATAATCACATGCAGAAGATGGTATTTATCATGTCTAAGTACATGACCAATAAGCGAAATTTTCCACTTTTTACAAAGTCTTCAACCAACTTAAAAAAAAAAGAAGTTTTAAATTCAATTGTATTTTTTTATGTTTGTTGCCTTATAATTCTGTCACTTGTAAACCGATTTGGAAAATTCCTTTTTTATATGAAAAGATATACTTACAGATTAGTTCCAGAGAAATTTAAACAAAATAGGTTTAGAAGTTTATTTTTTAAATCAAAGTAACTGGTTTTTAAAGGAAGTAAGAAAGAAATTTCATATGTATTAGTTTATCCATATATATTAAAAGTAATGTTTATGTATTATATGTGCATTTCTTATGTGTATATTATATTTATATTGTGTATTGCCTTAATGTGTACTATAATTGTCACATATTTTTCACCACATTTGCCCTTCATACGCTTTCTGTTTTTACCCAATGGTTAGCTGGTAGAGAATGCTATATGGCATTAAGCTCGCCATTTGTACAAAATTGTATAGTGCAATAAAGAATAAATAAATAAATAAATTTTATTTTACAGAAATATGTGACTACAACCCACACATGGGTTAAAAAATTTTGCTTTTCTACAATTATGTAACCTCCAAAAATAAATGTATTAGAATATAATAGATGTACAACTGGTCTTGTGAAGAGAATAAACTTTATTATTATTTTTTAAATTTCACTAAAATTCTCATCTCCCCTCTTAAGGAGAGGAGATGGCAACTAACCCCCGAAGAGAGATAAATGCGGGCAGAATTTATTATTATTATTATTATTAATTGAAGTCGATTTTTTTTTTTGTGAAAATCATTATGATAGGTATGAGTAACATTCACTGTTACTTGGTCTGTCGCAAAATCTTTACATTAATACTACAGTAATAAATTGGATACAAAAAAAGAAGGCAGAAATGAGAACTGATAAGGAAAAATACAAATGTTCTGTTATATGGAATATGTTTTAACTACACAAGTTATGGTAAATACCGCAGCAATTTAAGTGTAGCTTTATGTTTTATTCCATATTTTATAGTAGAAATAAGAAAATATTGTATGTTAAAAGTAAAAATAATATTTATTAATATTGGGCAAATTGTAACTGCTTATGAACGTTTTTTTTTTATACAACGTAGAATGGCAAACAAGCTGACGGCCCACCTGATGGAAAGTGGTAACCGTCGCCTATAGACACGAGCAGTACCATGGACATAACAGAGTATACTGTTTTGCCCATGAAACCCCTCATGCGTTACAATTCCTGAGTACTCAGATGTTATTCCTCTATACCCTGTAAATTCACGCCATATCCCACCCTTCAAATCGAAACACAGCCATGCAAATACAACTGCTTCACGGTAGAAACACGAATGGGACAGAGGCACCCAAGCAATTGACTTTTGTACAAAGTCTCCCTCTGGTAAATGAAGTTTTTTTAATGGATGATAGTGGAACGGTAACCCCGTCTGCGTTAACGGTAAAACGGTGCCTCCCCCATAGACTGCCATAAAGAACGGTCCTCAGCCACCTGCATTCTCTAACTTGCTGCAATTCAGGTCGTTACTCCATCTAGTGGGGGGGTCATCCTACACTGCGTTTACCCATACGCGGTCGCCACTCAAGAACCTTTCTTCCCCATCGGTTGTATATTCTTCGAGCTATGTGACCAGCCCATTGCCATTTTAGTTTGCTTATCCTTGTCATAGCATTTACTTGAACATAATTACATAACGTCGACGGTACTTATTCTATGTTCCATTACGAAGAACAGAGTTCGCTAAGCAGGCTCCTCTATCTCTTGCATTGAAACTACTCAATGATATTTTGAGCCAGTATCCGCAATTGGATGTATTTGCCTCCAACTTGCTGGAGTTTCGTCGAGTGACCACAGAGTATTTGTGTTCAGACGTTTTTTGTTTCAGTTAAATCTTTTTATATTATTTTTTATTTAGTATTTTTGTGTTATATTCCTTTTATATGATATTGTACTCATGCTTTCCTGGGTGAGCGTATTGGAAGACTGTAAGGCTCACCCGGTGGATGTAATAAATAAATAAATATAGTTGGAAATTTATTAAACAATTAGTGTAATACTCCTCCATCTTGATACGCCAAATATAAACGGTATATGTCATTAGATTTCCTCCTTTTAAAATCCGCGCGTAAAAAATGTAGCGAACAAAAAGCTTATGCCCTCATAACACAATACCCTTATGGCAATAAAATTTCGGTATTTTTAATGGTATCATGCTATAAACATCCCTATTTATACAGAACAACACGTCCATGGTTAGAAACGTGTACGTTAATTTTTATTTCGTGTACTTGTTGGAATTAAAACATGTAGCTCATACCATTATATGGGGGCGGACAATTAAGGTCTAATGTTCTACAACAACCATACAAAATGTGTTTCGGGTTGAAGGGGTATGGGTGAAATTACAGGGTATAGAGTACGAGTGAGTAATATATAGAAATATATAGTAGATACAGTATCTAATACAGTATATATTATTACCATATCAGGTTATGGAATGAGCTCTCTGTCGAGGTATTACCAAGAAACTACAGCATGGGGTTCTACAAAAAAGAGGTAAAAAGGTTTATTCAAAGTCGGCAAAGCGTGTAAAGTCCCTGGTATTGCAGGCGTTTATAGGCTACGGTATCCGCTTACTGTCAGGTAGGAGCCGTATTTGTTTTGCCATCTTAGTGATATCAAAAAAAATCCCCACATAGGGGATTCACACATATTTAGAGAAATAACACCTGAGTCCTCAGGAATAGCAACGTATGGGCGGTATCATGGGCAAAACAGTACACTCTGTTATGCCCATGGTATTGCTCATATCTATAGGCGACGGTTACCACTTTCCATCAGGTAGACCGTCAGCTTGTTTGTCATTTTAAGTAGTATAAAAAAAAGTATAAATAGTATACAACTATATATGTTTCATGAAGGGAATGGTGAATGCATGTAGGATATCATAAAACCGGATGAAAATGCATAGTAGAAGCAGCTGTAACCGGTTTAAGCCGGTATAGTAACGGACACGTTATGGGCCCGTGGATTAGCTAATGACCTGAGTACAAATGTCGTTACGCTAGTGATAAATTCAAATTACTCTTCGAACACAGCTATAATAAAATCTACAAAGTACCTGCATTTTACTTCTTTATTCGACTATTAAAGAAAAGGGTTAATGATTGAGGGTAATGTTTATATGAATCTTAGGCATAATGCGTATCATTAACTGCGTAGACGTTCACAATTATTCTTGCCACTATAAATTAAACCAGTTTTAATATTTGGATAATATTAAGATTAATTTTAAGTATGAAAAGGTTATTGACAAGATAATGACATTATAAATACCTGTCTGCTCTGTTTCGAAATTGATGACCTGATCTTGTAATATTTATTTTATTTACATAGTTAAACTTCAAAATACAATATACTACATCAGTCGTTAACTGTCCACTGTTGAACATAGCCTCCCCCTCATTAGGGGGGGGGGGGGTTGCTAGTAGTTGTCTGGTTCTAAAACTAAAATACCTTATGTTATGATGAACCAGGCAGTGAACATCTTGTGGTACAACACAGAATACCCAGGCTCGAACCAATTCAGAAAAGTTCGGTTCCTAAATTGACCAAACTGGAAATCTCCGTGATTTCTCACCTCATTTACGCAATACAACGTGTCCATCACTGCACTACAGAGTAACGGTGGGTAATATATAGTTATATTTTAGTTACAATATCTATGTACTGGTCCAATAACGTATATGTTAAAAGTCTTATATCCATAAAATAATATTGGATAACGAAATTTTAACATATTCGAAAATAGATATCTGACAGAGAAATCCATTATATAGATATCGGATCGGTATTCTTATTACCCATGCCTACTCCGGATTTTGTTAAAACACATAACACACGAAACAAATAAACGTATTGGAACCCTACGTATTTACGCATTATAACGCGGGGCTACGCTAATATCACGTACAGGTTCGCTCGGTAAGACAAAGGAATAAGGAAAGCCCAATTCAAAAGCCCCAGAAAATTATTCAGTGTTCTATTCCCTCGTGATTTATTTTGGGAGAATACAAAAAGAACGACTTTGTTCTAACACTACGTACACCCTCCCGTCACCGCCTTAACATCCTCTAACCGAATCAGCCCTATCGCCTTGCAATTTTTACAGTCCTATTATCTATTCTACACGCGTACTATATCGCCCCATTAAAGAACAAGCAACTATAATGCCTCGACAATAAAGTTCCAAATCGTTAAAGCACCACCGTTCGCGATAAGATCGTATGTGCCAAGCGAGAGCTTTATACTGTAATTTGATATGGAGCTAGTAAATACATTTTCGAACCTCGTATATCTAGTAAGTTAGATGATAGGATATTTATTGAAAATTGTTATTTCACATAACGTATATAATGGGAAAGAAAATAATGAATTAATTTTAATTGGCTTCGTATTAAAATTTGATTAAAATAAATGTGATGTGTTGGTACAATAAAAACACGATATTGCTATTTAATTTTGTTAAATTTTAAAATTTAATTGGAAAAAAATTGATTGAAATTGGCTTCGGAATGATGTATAAATATGTGTTGGTACAGTAAAAACACGAGAAAGCTTTATACTGTAATTTGATATGGAGCTAGTAAATACATTTTCGAACCTCGTATATCTAGTAAGATAGATGATAGGATATTTATTGAAAATTGTTATTTCACATAACGTATATAATGTATGGTTCTACCTTCGAATAGGCTACTCTTCGTTTTTGGTGGGTATCGTAAGAGGCGACTAAAGGAACTTAATTGTAGAGGGATTAACAACAGCGTCCATCTTAAAATATCTCTAAATACCTAACTGCAGTTGCCAACCTGCCTGCCAATCGTGGCAACTACTGATAAAACTCTTCTTATGAGGATGATTTACGAGTACGTTCAGCAGTGAATGAGTCAAAATGTCGTAAAAGGCAAGCAGATAGTAGATAATACACTAGTACTGGGTAAAGAAGTCTCTGTGGCATGTGGTCCAACATATATAACATATTGTTATGGGGGTAGAAAATAAGTAATAGAAATGATTAATGATTAATGATAAAAAAATAATTTTCATCGTAAGAAACACCAAAAGGAGGCCTTGTACAGAAATCGTCGCATTGAAAACTTTTCTCGCTCGTATTTCTACCGCAAATTAACTGTACTTGCATGACAGTGTTTCGGTTTGAAAACTTTGATATGGCAGTGAAATTATTGAATTGAACGCATAATTTCATAGCCCTTAGGATTAGAAATACACTTTTACCACAGGGAGACTTTGTACAAAATTGCTTGGGTACCTCTGACCCATTCGTGTTTCAACCGTAAAGCAGTTGTGTTTGCATGGCTGTGTTTCGATTTGAAGGGTGGGATATCAGGCGTGAATTTACATAAAAAAAAATAGGGTACAGAGGAATAACACCTAAGTCCTCAGGAATGACAACGCATGGGAGGTATCATGGGTGAAACAGTATACTCTGTTATGTCCATGGTACTGCTCATGTCTATAGGCGACGGTTATCACTTTCTATCAAGTGGGCCGTCAGCTTTTTTGCCATTCACAGTTGTATAAAAAAAAAGAGACGCCACTGGGATCGGAGTACTGTGACGTGATCAGACATCAGTTTTTTTACCAATCTGAGTTTAACAAAGATGATGATTCAAAACGATCTCAAAGTTTACAACCTACGTGTCCAAACAGTCTACATACTGGTTTCATTTCAGCAATCTACCCCGATTTGTGTTTGAGTTTTTTAATAACCTTTATATCGTACCACAATTTCGCAGCGCTCTCATGAATAATTTACTCGAATAGGACAACACAAGCCTTTGCGACGAAGCCACTAGTATATAGCGGAGTAACTTTTGACGCGTTGATATTTATGGTCGCACACACAGAATGGAATTTTAAATGCTAGTCGTGGGACCCTATATTCGGTTTGTTTTACGGCGCTACCAGGATAGACTTCTGTAAAATTAATTCTCTTTTTGTTAATGCACCTATGAAGGATGTTTTTTTTTTATATGATTAATAAAAATATGACTGATAACTAGTGGTAATTACTATAAAGCGTTTGCCGTTTTTGCTGAATGGTTCCAGCATATAATGGGCTTCCCTTTCCTTTCCCGTGGATGTCGAAAAGGTCACTAAAGGAACTTAATGATCGAGAGATTGGCAGCAGTGTTCTTATTGATACATCACTAAACGCTAGCTGTGGTAGCCACGCCATCTACCAAGCGTGGCAACTACTGGTAAACCCCTCTCTTATAGTTGAGACCTATGTTCAGCAGTGGTCAGTTATTGACTGCAATAATAAAAATAATGACTATAAACAAATGTAATCATCAGCTCTTCCTGTAAATGTACTTCCTATATAGATAGAAGTCGAAATCATTGGGATACCCCTTATGGAGTATTCTCTTAGAAAGATCTAATGTTTTTTCCAAAGAAATGTAACTCTTTTTTATATACCACTGAGGTGGCAAACAAGCATACGGCCCACCTGATGGTAAGCGGTTACCGTAGCCTATGAACGCCTGCAATACCAGAGGCATTACGCGCGCGTTGCCGACCCTGAAGTAACCTCTTTAACCCCCTTTTGAAGAACCCCATGCTGATCATTAATGATTAAAAAAATTAAATGTCCCGTACTAACTTGGTACGTCTTTTGTATAACTTTACCTTAATTACGTACTAATTTTCAGATTTTTTTAATAGACACAATAAGGAGTAAATAAATACTTGACTTGATAGGTAGACGCGCCGAATTTGACAATAAATAGGAGATAGGGATTGTTACGGCCTCATTGACCAGTTTTCTCACTGGCCGCTAAGACATTCCACAGACAAAACTGACGGCTTGGGACACAACAAATAGCTAGGACAGACTGAAAAGGAGACGGACATAATTTTGATACATAAGTTTGGCTTTTAATTCTAATAGTTTTTGACGTCAAATTCTGACCCCCTACCTCCGACTTTCGACCTTTCAGGTATCTATAAGAAACGAGTCTTCTGAAAAGTAAGGATGGTTAAAATGTTTTTTTTTTATTACCTATAATTCCTATTTTAAAACAACTTTACAAACATTCTAAATAATATGAACATGTACAAAAAATTATATACTCAATAAATAATCTATAAATCTTAATTTGTGAATTTAAAATAAACCTAAAAATAATATAATTTTAAATTAACAATCAGTCAAAACAATTTTCACGTCACACGTTCAAATTCACGTTCCGTACCCGACCCAAAGGTCCCCATGGCGATTGCAATGTTTCCACGTTGGATTGTCAGAGATATCCAAAATGCTAGTACAGGGGTAATATATATATATATATATGTATATATATATATATATATATATATATATATATATATATATATATATATATATATATATATATATATATATATATATATATATATATATATATATATATATATATACATATATATTATATATTGTGGTATCGCAACGGATGGTTATCGATGTCCAGAAGAATTCAATATATAAATATCAGATATTACACATCTCTACTAAAAAGGCAGGCAACGCATTCGAGTCTACCCTGGTGTTGTTAGTAACCATGGGCTGCGGTAATGTTTACCATAAGGTAAACCGCACGTTCATTTGCCACCCTTTCACATAAAAAAAGATAGTGTGGGATGGCACCCATGTTTGGGAATAATGTTCAATTTCACTGATAGAGCATACTTTGGCAACCTCTGAGGATAGTGGGCATATTGCATTACATATAAAGGTCCCGGCTTCGATTCCTGGTCGGACTTATTTAAAACACAAATTTGTCTAAATTGACTCGGATTTGAGCATTCTGAATTATGGTGGTGTTCGGTCTAATTATGCCATATAATTACTTAAGCTAATTTTCCATCTGTGTATTGTTGTATGCAGAAATGCGAGATGGGCAGCAGCGTCTTTCTTAAAACATCGCCAAAATCTAATTATGGTTGCTAACCCGCCTACCAAGCAACTCAACTACTGACTAAATCCCTTTGTCGCCTCTTACTATACCCACGGGAAAAGACAAAGTGGCCTATTCCATACCGAGACTACACGTCTATATATAACTTAATATCTATATTAAAAGAGAATGTACACAGGCATATAAATAAATAAAAAAATCGAACTTGACCGAAAGAAATAGAAACAGAAACAAAAGAATAGAAACTAGAGGGAGACTTTGTACAAAAGTCGATTGCTTGGGTACCTCTATCCCATTCGTGTTTCTACCGTGAAGCAGTTGTGTTTGCATGGCTGTGTTTCGGTTTAAAGGGTGGGATATGGCGTGAATTTACTGGGTACATAGGAATAACACCTGAGTCCTCAGGAATGGCACCGTATGGGGGGTATCTTGGGCGAAACAGTATACTCTGTTATGTCCATGGTACTGCTCATGTCTATAGGCGACGGTTGCCACTTTACATAAGGTGGGCCGTCAGCTTGTTTGCCATTCTAAGTTGTATAAAAAACTTGACCGAAAGAAATTTCTACAAGAATAAATTAAAACAAATTATCATGCCAACCGTACATGATCGTGCCATGGTACAGTTGGCTCCGAGCAACTCAGGTGTTCACACAATAGATCAGCTGGTACAAGGATGCATTTACCCATAAGTGAAGCCTTCTGTCTTGTAATTAGTGACGCACCAGTAGACTCCTTTATAATATTCTCCTAGCTTATAAATATTCTAAGATCTTAAAGTTTCTTTACAGTTAATTTTTAACAATTTGTTCTTTGATTCGCAAAAGATATGACATTTTTAATCGTGGCAAAATACACGGATGTATGTTGAAATATCTAGCAGTGATGATGATGCCCTGAGGAACTCTAGTAAACAATGAAATGTAGATAGACTTATAACCGCCAAGTACTAAAACTTGGTAGATATCTGATAAATTGATCTCAGATAGGTAAAAGCGAAATCTTGAAAAGGATTTTTATTTTTATTTGTTTATTTATAATATATTGTGCATACTGATAATACATAAAAAATTTGACAGAGGTAAGCAAATGTACAAAGGTAAGCTAAACTCTTAGATTATATAGATAGAGTGTCTCTATAGAAACGCTTCGAGAAAAACGGATCAACTTTTTCATACAATTTTGCATGACAAACGATTCCTTTATAAGCTCTATATTTATTTTATCTAATTATTTCTGCATATTTTTAATGCGTAAACATTCATTTTATGTATTATATAATACGTCAAGATACATTTTATGCCTAAGCGTATACATTACTGATAAGACAAAACGAGTCTACTAATATGACAATTAGCTGACAAAAAGTTGACCTGTGTTTTAGGTTCGATGCTCTATCTATATAATCCAAGGCTATCTATAAAAGATTCTCTTCCAATCCAAGGAATCCAAAGGAAATCTCTAAAAGAGTTCTCTTCCAGCAAATTCAAAGTGCAAAAGAGCATCAATATCAGCGAATAGAGCGGTGTACAATATGAATCATGTAAGATATGAATAAAAATCAAATTTAATCAAAATACAACTAATAATTTTTATTAATACGTACAATGATTAGTTACAATTTTATTTTTTACTAGTATTTACTCGCAACTTTGTCCAGGTGATCTGGATATATTGGTTAATCGAGATGAGAAGCAGCCTATAACCTTTTCCATCCCAAATAGTATGTATTAAATTTAATAACAATAGATTGAGCATTAAAGCACCAAAAGGTAAGGCTTTATTTTATTATATTAATATATAAATAAAAGAAAACAATCACAAAACGACCCATTTAAACAATAAGCAGCATAAAACGAATTCGAGTTCAGGCCACGTCTTAGAAATTAAGCCTATCACGTCCTAATTCTTCTAAGTTCCTGACTATGGTTAGTTAATTATTTGGCGGAATCACTCGAGCAAATTTACACGCCGTCCTAATTAATGATAAGCAACTGGAAACCGAAGCAAGTTACAGAAGAACTCTGTTGGTCCAGTGCATGAGATGTACGGAGACTTATTCTTGATACATAATTTTTAATTCAACAGTTCATTTGATGGAAAATGGTAACCGTCGTCTACAAACATGAACAGCACCATTAACAAAGTTTTTTTTTTTACAACACAGGGGGCAAACGAGTATGCTGCTCACCTGATGGTGACTACCGCCACCCATGATCACCCACAACACCAGCGGCATTTCAGGTGTGCTGCCGGCCTTTTAAAAAGGAATATACTCTTTTCTTGAAGGTTATGTTGTCGTATCGGTTCGGAAATACTGCTGCTGGAAGTTGATTCCAAAGAATAGTTGTGCGTGGAAGAAAGTGCCTTGAAAAACGCACGGTGGAAGACTGCCACTCGTCCAGATGATTGGGATGAAACTTTAGTTTATCTTTATGTCAACACAGATGTTGTGTATCTTGATTATCTATGGTCGAGGACCAATAAGATATCTGTAAGAGATATAGAAAGACGAATAACAAACGGATCACCTGTCAGATTTGAATAAATAAAACTACTAAATAACAATTTTCAATTTAATAATTAAAACAGCAAAAGCATCATGGAATACACTGTGATACTCATGATTCCTTTCAAAGGTTGCCGTGGTTAAGCAATCACATCTTCAAATCCAGAAATTTTATTACCTTATCTCGCCCTTTAAACTGAAACAGCTATGTAAGTACAACTATTTTGGCGACAGAAGGACGAGTGGAATAGAAATACCCAAGCAGACAACATTTATACAAGATCTTTTTCTAATATAAGTATCAGGAGCAAATACTGTTAGCAAAGCCGGCAGCACACTTGCAATGCCGTTAGTGTTGTGGGTGATCATGGGCGGCGGTAGTCACTTACCACCAGGTGAGCTGCATGCTCGTTTGCCCCCTGCGATGAAAAAAAATCTTTCTCTCCAAATTTATTTATTCTTTGCTTTATTTGTAACTAGATCCATCTAACTTAAACCGGTTTTGAATTAGTATTAGACGTAGCTACTCCAGCACGAACCTGCATATCCCAAAAATCCTATCCATTATTATAATTAGAAATATAAAAGTCGTATTTCTAAGATCAACAGAATCAGCTTCCGATCTGGCAATTTAGCCCTCCGAGCAAAAATAATATTTACCGCCCTTTTTAACGGCCAGAAACCATCAATTTGACCGCCCCTCGTTATTGCCCTCTAGGCATTTGTCCGGCTTGCCCAATTGATAGATACCCTAAAGAGGGTCGGCTGTGCTTTAATCAGTTAGTCAGTTTCTCCTTTGATGTGTATATTTATATGGTTTGACATATGATTTAATAATCCCTGCAAGCGAATAGAGATAAATATAGTCCATGAATACGATCAACAGAAAAGAGACAAGTAAATAATGAGTAGGGATAATATTTATATTATTATATGTATTACATCTCCCATATTTAGAACTAACAAAATTTTTTATCGTGCCTCCCACCAAATTGTTTATAATTACTCCTCTCCATCCAAAGGTTGCCTGGAAGAGATCGCTTTTAGCGATAAGGTCGCCCATTGTTTTCTCATTGTGATTATTTCTTGTAATTATTTATATTTATAATAAGTTTACTATTGTAATCTTTTGGGGGAAACAATAAAGAGTATCTATCTATCTATCTAAAGTCTATACTGATTAAGTACTTTCCGTAGTTGAGCGTAATATGTAGCAATCCGCGAGATGGGGGGAAGGAATTGTTAATGAGGAGATTTAACAGCCCCATTGCTAGCAATACACCTTATCTGGTCGACATCCACGAGGTTCCCCCTGGAAACCATAGTGGTTAATTCTTCTTCAATTGGTTACTATGGGTCAATTGACCTGCCTTCATTCTCAAATGTCACCCTGGCACTCCGCCAGTGTATACCGATAGCGCAGGCGGGGTTACCATTATATTATCACTTATTAAAAAAAAATCCGCGAGATGGAGTGACGATCACGACCGTATTGCTAGGAGTCATTGAACGCAAGAGAATCATACTTTGTAGCAAAATACAAGGGAGCTTCAAGTCCTACAGTGGACGAGGAAAAGGTCGTAATTATGTTGACAGTGCAAACATAAGGGGAGGGGATTGCTAGTAATGC
Source organism: Galleria mellonella (assembly GCF_026898425.1). Classification (NCBI taxonomy): domain Eukaryota; kingdom Metazoa; phylum Arthropoda; class Insecta; order Lepidoptera; family Pyralidae; genus Galleria; species Galleria mellonella. The sequence goes on along the minus strand of NW_026441995.1, from coordinate 1,865,653 downwards.
GGATTATTAATCCTATTGCTAATAATAAGCCTTATCAGGTCGACCTCTCAGTGGTCCCCCTGGAAACAATCGTACTAAAATCCAGCTGTATTCATCACAATGGGCTAACTGACCTGCGCTTTCAGGCGGTAGAAGGGATTGTTAGTAATGAAGATTAGCAATCCTATTGCTAGCAATATACCCTATTTGGTCGGCCTCCATACGGTTCCCCCGGAAAACCATCGTGACTGTTTTATTGTTAAATTCGTCACGATAGGGTAACTGACCTACTTCATCATTAACTATCATCCCTCACTGGTACTTTTTTTGTATGTGTGAAAATGGAATGGCGAACCAGTGAAGGGTGATCGATGAGAATGAAAACAGGCCAGTTAGCCCATCATGATGAATCCATCAGGAATTAACCATGATAGTTTCCAAGGGGAACCGCGTGGAAGTCGATTTGGTTGGGTATATTGCTAGCAATAAGATTCTTAGTCTCCATTACTAACAATCCCTTCCCCCCCTCACTGGTACTCCACCAGCGTATACCGTTAGCGCAGGCGTGGTTAATATTCTATTACTATATATTAAAGAAAGACTTTACAAACATATCGCAGAGAAGTCGTTCTAGTAAAAACGCTCCCTCTTATTACTTGCGACACATCTGCCCTATAAAGTCGAACCAACAGTTGTAGAGAGTTAGCGAATAAATTAAGTATTCCCACCTGAAACCACAACAGCTCTCACAAGTTCATTGTGAAGTGCGAAGCGTAGATCGTTCAGTAATGAAATCGGGTCGGATTCCTTGAAAATTCCTTGATCATACTCTGTCCCCTTACTTTAGCTATCTGTTTATGTTATATTAGCAATCCATTCTAGCTTTACTTTGGGTGCAGTTTGTTAATAAAAAAATACGTTAATTTTATTTATTTATTTATTTAACTCTTTATTGCACCATAAATAAAAATATACAATGTCAAGTGAATAATTCAAGTGAAAAGTCGACATCCACGTGCTCCCCCCTGGAAACTATCGTGCTGAATTCCAGGTGTTTTCATCAGGATCGGCTGACTGGTCTTCCTTTTCCTTCTCACCTATCATCCCTCACTAGTGCCCCGCCAGTGTATACCGTTAGCGCGGTCGGGAATACCATTCTATTATTATCCATTAAAAAAAAAACTCAGAGCCGTTTCGTATTGTCTATGGGGATGTTGTATGTTTAGCAGTAAACAGAAGGGCTTGATGAAAAAACCAAAACCCAAAGCCTAATTCAAATTTCGCCATAATATGTATGGCGAACTGTGGGTACTTATGTGTTAAGATTAATATTGTATCTTGATGATCTCCATGGATACTGGGTCCTGATAATATGGGTTTTGTCGGATGTACATTGTCTGGTTTCACATAACAAGGTAAACAAAGATAGTCCCACGATAATGTGGATCTTATTTATCTACAAGGTTCCGTATATAAATGGCCAGGAATATAATTTCATATATTATAGATACAGGTGTACATAAAATCTCGACTAGACGACCTCAATGGTACAGTGATAAGGGCATTATTTTGCATAATGAGGTCACGGATTCGATTCTCGGTCGGGCCAATTTAGAAAATGAACTTTTCTAAATTGTCTCGGGTCCGGCTATTCGGGTTTGTACCGCCAGATGTTTATGGTATATCGTAGTTTAGTAGGAGCAGGCAATTGGTATGGTTGTTTGGTACATATTTTAATATAAAATATGTATATAAAAAAATTAATATATTTCTGATCTGTATATTATATTTTTGAAGGGTTAACACGAGGCTCCAAGCAGCGATCTAATAATTTGCCTGAATGAATGAATGAAAACTCTTTATTCTTCACTTCAAAGAATAGTACAGTTTATAAAGATTAACAATATGTTCCATCTGAAGAATCTCCTTCTTGCTATTAAGATCAGAAGAAGATCAGAAGTTCAGAACCAGAGTGCATATATAAGATACAAAAATGCAGGAAGCAAGAGAACGTCTCTTGTTGCCTGCATTTTTGTAACTAATTTTAAAATACTTAAATCAAGTATCTTAAAATTTTAAATTTTAAAAAAGAGGATTCTCTTAGATTTCCTCGTATAAAATTTAAATTAGGACAGATAAATAGACTATTTACTAATTAAAAAACAAAAGAATATTGCACACTGGGGCACACTATAACAAATCTGTGATCTCAGAAAACTAAAAAAATAAGGACTTTCTAAGTATAAATTTGATATTATTCTAAGACCAATATGAAGGTTTGAGACTTCTGATATTATGATAAATAATAAGAAGACGACGTAATAAACGGTTTTTTTTTTCTAAAAATTAAAATGGCTTTTTTGTTACACTGTTCCCCACTTGACCCTACACAAAAAATACAGACGAATTAAAAAAAAATTCATTATTTCTATTCTTAAAATTTATTTTCTTAATATTCTTAAAATAAAATCTGCCTAGTGCAAAATGAAACATCACAAAAATAAAATATATGTACCTACTTATTTCTACGTATCGCAAAACATAGTCAGCTCGAGTGGTTTTCATGTAATTCGTTCCAGTAAAGAACCTAATGTACTCCACTTTGCCGTGACACAATAAACCGGCGACTTTTTGTCCGCCAAACTTCCACCCCTGACCTTTTAGCGAGGTACAATGACGTTGTATTTTCGTAAACAACTGTCAAGGACTCACGCTTAATAAACTCTGGTCACTGCTTTTATATTACAGAGTGTAATTTCAAAATATTTAACGATATTGTAAAAACCAAGCCTGAACTTGATATTCACAACGATAGTCACTCTGTGTTCCTGGCTAAATTAAAATGTTGATGTACCTCGCCATTACATTATATTTATTTATAATTTATAATAATTTAAATACAATTTCCATTATTTATATTATATTATTATTCATATTGTTAATATCTTTATTAATTTAATGACATTTAATAATTTAATTCTATTTTAATATTTATCAAACACAAGGCATGCTGTTGTTGGCTATAAATGTAAGAACAGTTAGATCTAATCTACCAGTGTATTGTATTGAAATATTTCGCTGTATCTTATGTTGTACTCCTATAAATAAATAAATATATTAACTAACTATATACCGCAGTTTCACTCGCATGAATCAATACACAAAGTATTCTACGTGTAATGTTATGATGTAACCCAGCCGTGTACTAAATTTCGTTCAAATCTGCTCAGTACTTATTGCGGGAAAGAGCAACAAACATTCATCTGTTCTCACAAACATTCGAATTTTAAATAGTAATAGGATATACAGCAGTGATTGTCAAACTGCGGCCCGTGACCCGCTTGCAGTCCGCAGACGATATTTATACTACCCGCAATAAATAAAATAAAAAATTGTCGAAACGAGTAATGGCCTCTGTTGTCTGTCACTTTCATTTATTCCAGAAAGGAAAGGGTCAGAAAGTAATCAGCTGACATTTAAAATTTAAAATATTTATTTCATTCAATTATCTGGTAATATCAAAGTATGATGAATTGAGTCCAATATAAATATATCAATTTGCACATAAAGTTAATGAAAAAGAAGTACTAGGGTAGATATAACTTCCTGCAACCCGTTCTCTTGCTCTAAGTGAGCGGGTTTCGGCAGGGTTTTTTTTTTGATGGCTGAAAATGGTATGGTAACCCCGCCTGCGCTAACGGAATACGCTGACGGAGCACCAGTGAAGGGTGATAGATGAGAATGAAAACAGGCCAGTTAGCCCATCATGATGAATTCATCAGGAATTAACCATGATAGTTTCCAGGGAGAACCGCGAGGAGGTTGACCTGGTTGGGTATATTGCTAGCAATGGGATTCTCAGTCTCCATTACTAACAATCCCTTTCCCCCTGGTTTCGGCAGGGTGAAGTCAGAGTAACAGTGACCGCGCCTTCCCGCACTCTCTGCCCGCGGTGATACCTCACATAATTTTATGTGGCCTTTAGACAGAAAAATGTGACTACTAGTGATATAATGGGTGAAATGACGATGATGATATGATGAAGCTAAAAATCTTTCCATACTATAAATTATTAGGACAGAAATACCATTGCTAGCAACACAAAGTGTATTGCTAGCAATGCGTATATTATATATATACACTCTATCAGATCAACCTCCACATAGTCCCCTGGAAACTATTGTATTGAATTCCAGGTGTATTCATCACGATTGGTAACTGACCTGCCTTTTCAATCTCACCAATTGTCTCTCACTGGTGCCTCGCCAGCGTATAGCGTTTGCGTTCCTTATCACTCCATTGTCATCTATTAAAAAAAAGACATTAATAGAATAGAAATAGAAGCTGTTTTACTGTATATCTCTCACGAATCTACATGTTCAACAGGAATGAAGGGGGGGAAAGGGATTGTTAGTATTGGAGACTGAGAATCCTATTGCTAGCAATGTACCCAACCAGGTCGACCTCCTCGCGGTTCTCCCTGGAAACTATCATGGTTAATTCCTGATGAATTCGTCATGATGGGCTAACTAGCCTGTTTTCATTCTCATCTATTACCCTTCACTGGTGCTCCGCCAGCGTATCCCGTTAGCGCATGCGGGGATACCATACCATTTTCACTCAACAAAAAAAAAAACAGGTATGAAGGCTTCAGCCTAATTTAATTCGCCGCTACCTATTTTATTTGATGGACATGTCGACATGAAAATATTTATATTATATTCTGTAATCAAAAATAGTAATGCAAGTAATAAAATTTTATGAGAAACTTCACAATTGGATTTCTGAGAAATATAATTCACTTGAAGACTATTTTAATATAATTTTATGGATAAATTCAAAATTAAATACAATATTTGATTAGATGCTGTTTTCAAACATTAATTACTCGTAATAACATGTATTCATATGAACAAATAAATTTATCATACAATCATTAATTTAAGATTGTGTTTTACAAAAAAAAAAAACTACGTCATTTGTAGCAAATTCAGTTATTTAATTTAAAAAGTTAACTACTAAATAGATTTTAATAAATTTCTATGAAACCAATCTTTCAGATACGAGAAAAAAAAACAGAACTTTCCAGATCAGTTTATACATGACGAAGGAATGAAGGTAACAATCATTATAAAAAAATACAATCGAACTGAGAAGCCGTAAGCGTTTTTAAGACTTCAAAAAAGCAAGAGACTCCTTTTGGAGTCGTTTGAAAAAGCTAAAGTCCCGTCTGATGGAAAGTGGAACCAACGTCTATAGGGATGAGCAATCCCGTGGAATTTACTGAATACATCAGAAAAGGCGAGTAGTTGGGGGTCAATGACCCTAACGCGTTATCTTTCTAGGAATGAAGCTGTACCTCTATAACCGTCGTAACTCCAATAAAATCTTCCTGGAATTCAAACAAACCTATTTTACCTACGATATTCAAGTTGGTATAAATCAAAAAGTTTTATTTTTTTATTTTTAATTGACTTAAAAAGTATGCGCTTTTTACGATACTTATATTAATAAATCAAACTTCATGTATTTATGTTGGATAAATTTTGGGTTATTAATGGACGAAAAATTGCCCAAAATGGTTCATATAATATAACACATGGCTGTCACAGCATCGCCAATCATTGGCTTGAATTGGCTTGACTATAAACAATTAAATTAAAATAATTTTGTTTTTTTAAGGAAGCTTTTTATAAGAGATAGAAAGAAAGCTTTAGAGTTTCCTGTACTAAATAGAATGCTGGACTTATTTAGAATTCTTTAAAAAATTTTTCTTTTTGACATAATTTATTCTTTCACTGCATGCACCAGTGTTACCGTAACTACCTATGACGCAATTTCATCGGACGATTGTATGGTATGGATGACAATGGAGTGGTAAGGAGCGCAAACGGCTGGCGGGGCACCAATGAGAGACGATAGGTGAGAATGAAAAGGCAGGCCAGTTAGCCCATCGCGATGAATACACCTGGAATTCAGCACGATGGTTTCCAGGGAGACCACGTGGAGGCTGACCTGATAAGTTATATTGCTAGCAATGGGAGTGGTAGTCTGCATTACTAACTAATCCCTTCTCCTAATGGCTTCTGCTGAATAACAACTACTAGAGGGAGACTTTGTACAAAAGTCGATCGCTTGGGTACCTTTGTATCATTCGTGTTTCAACCGTAAAGCAGTCGCGTTTGTATGACTGTGTTTCGGTTTGAAGGGCGGGATATGGCAGTGAATTTACAGGGTACAGAGGAATAACACCTGAGTTCTCAGGAATGGCAACGCATGGGGGGTATCATTGGCGTAACAGTATACTCTGTTATGTCCATGATACTGCTCATGTCTATAGGCGATGGTTACCACTTTCCATCAGGTGGGCCGTCAGCTTGTTTGCCATTCTAAGTTGTATAAAAAAAAACTATCAAGAGTCATTATCATCATATTAGACGTTAACTGTCCGCTGATGAACATAGGCCTCCCTCATAGACTGCCATAAGGAACGGTCCAGAGGCACTTGCATCCACTGACTCCCTGCAATACATTTGATGTCGTCGTTCCATCTAGTGAGCGGTCATCCTCACTGCATTTACCTGTCTAGAGTCGCCACTAAAGAACCTTTCTTCCTCATTAGTTGTTAATTCTTCGAGCTGTGACCAACCCATTGCCACAGCAGCTTGCTTATCCTCTTGCGAGATATACTGTATTTTAATTATTTATGCTAACTTTACACACGTTTTAAATTCGGGATGCCCGACTAGTTTCAAAATCAATAGGAGCCCTTATACATGAGTGCGGTTTACGACTGGATCGCGAGTAGTACTATTTTAAATTGATGATAATAAAATGGTAACCCGTCCGTGTTAATGGTGCACGCCGGCGAGGCACCACTGAGGGATATAGATGTGGATGAAAAAGCAGGTCAGTTATCCCAACGCAATGTATTCACTTGGAATTGTACACGATTGTTTCCAGAGGGAACCGCGATGAGACTGACCTGATCGCCCCCATTGCTAGCGATATATCCTATATTGCTAGCTATGGGGCCGGGAGTAGAACTACTAGTAGTGTATTACTCTAGTAGTAGTGTACTACTCTAGTAGTACACTACTAGTAGTGTACTACTCTAGTAGTGTATTACTACTAATAGTAAGTGAAGTCGACATAAATGATCACAAAATGGCTTCTGTTTATCAGATTGTGTGATTCGAAGAGAACTTATAATGAAACGTAGAAATTGATATTACTTGTCTTTAAATTAAGCTACCGAAGGAATTCCGATTGTTATTATGAATAATAAATCAAACGGAATGCTACTCTTGGAATTTTTATTTTTCATCTGAGATCTAAAAATATTGTTTACATTTCGTGGCCGCAGCGTTGAATTCTATCATACGTCATTCGGGGATGTTTCTAAAAACAATATTTTATTAAGACTAGATCTGGCCCGGGTTTTCGCATGTAGAATTTTCGAAAAAACTCACTAATTATGTAGTTTTCTATGGGCAAAAGAATTTTTGATTATTATACATATATATGTATTTTACCCGTAACCGGTGAGCGTATATGAAAAGATTGATGAATGTGGAAGAAGCGAAAGAGGTTTGTTTGAATCGAAGCATTTGGCGTTCCATTGTTTCTGCCTACCCTAATGGGAGACAGGCGTGACAGATATGTACGTATGTATGTATGTATTTGTGTACGGAATCCTTGACGTATGAGTTCAACTTACACCTGATCGTTTTTATTTTAATAGTTTTGCTCGAAAATCAGATAGCAAGTTAGCCACCACAGGGAATACCTCGAAATATGTAATTAAATAAATAAAATAATAGTAAAATAAATATGTAGTAAAATATTGCGGGCTGATATTTTTTCATAAATGGCTCCCATGTATCATATACGAGTATAGGCATCGTGTCGTAATTTTATTTTTTGACATTGTTTTTTTGTTATTGATAGGATTTGACACCTAAAAATTTTTAATATAATTGTTGTTTTTCTTTTAATTTTATTTCAGCTGTATTATATATGTATATAATATAGTATATATAATACATAATAGTATCTACATACCTGCTTCTTTATTGCCGTTTTTTCGACGTGAATTTCACCCCATCGTGGTCACGACAGGACAACATTTTCCTGTAAATTTTTTTTATTGCATTAAGTTTCTTTTTATGCAACTCAGAACGGCAAATAAGCTGACGGCCCACCTGATGAAAAGTGGTAAGCGGCGCCTATAGACATGAGCAGTACCATGGACATCCATCGTTACAAAGTTTCGCATTTATTATATAAATAGAATATACATGTGTATGTCTATTTATTTATTTAAATAAATAAACGATTTAAATAAATAAATACATGTGTATATCTATATGATGTCATAAAGATACCAAATCTCTTTTGGAGCCTGTTCCCTAACGATCGATCTCTCTGCGTACACTTCCAGACAAGCAATTTTCCAAATGATTAGACGTATTCACAAACTGTACCATATTTTTTTGATAAATACTAACAAAGTTGAATCGAGACTTATTATTGACACCTAATCTTGATCTTTTAACCGACTTCGAAAGGAAGGGAGTTTTGAATTGGACTGGAATTTTCATGTATGTTGGTTATAATATATTTTTACAAATTCTGCATCGATTTTGTATGATCAAATTCATCACAATCGACAAGACTTCATCATCATCATCATATCAGCCGCTAACTGTTCACTGATGAACATAGGCCTCCCCTTATTGGGAGGGTTTGTCAGTAGTTGCCACGTTTGGCAGGCGTGTTGGCAACAGTAGTTAAACTTTGTTGATGTTTAAAGAAGGAAAGAAAGAATTTGCTGCCTATCTCTCGAGCATTAAGTTCCCTTAATCGCCTTTGCGACACCCACGGGAAACAATGGGGTGATCCATCTATGCCGGGACTGTATATATTATTAAAACGGGATAATCCACTGTAAACAATTATTTGGATATCTAAACAACCTATATATATTATAAAGGACCAAACCGATCACGTGATATTTCGAGATTTCGAATTTGTTCCTTTGAAAAAATTGTTCAGTTTTATGAATACTGTTACCACAGTATAACGAACTAATTTTCTATCAAGAACAGTCGGAACTGTAATGACAGTCTTGATTAGCACAATGTCAATGTAAGACCAGCAATGAAGTAAATTTATCGATAAAAAAAAAAGAAATTTAAACATTTTTTTAGAACTAAAAATGTCATAGTGTAACGTAATAACGAAAACAGGAAGAACTTTTTTTTTTTTAACCGACCCTAAAAAGCAGGTTGTCAATTCTGTTTTTTTTTACGTTTCTTACCTTATAACTCTGTTAGTTGAATAAATCTTTTTTATCTGAAAGAATATAACATACGTTCCATAAAAAAAACATCAAAATCGGTTCCATAGTTTAGTTTAAAAATCAAAATAACAAGTTTCGCCACTATAGAAGTCAAATTATTTTTTATTTTTGAGCGTATTGCAATCTGATAAGTTCAGTTAGTCACTTAAAAATTTTAATGCAAAACACAATGGAACTCGGCTTAATTCTACTATATTAAACAATTCGTATACCCAACTCTTAAGTAGTTAGAAGTTAGTCTCGCTTGCATCCAACAGATACCACACCCTTGTCTGTAAGTTCAGTTACTCCTTTAAGCAACAATATCTCCCTAACACACGCTACACGTAATACCATATTCTATTGTTTAAAAACAAAAGCCAAGGCGTTTGAACTAATTCGCCGGCTTGTTGCTTGTCTGTGTTGAAAAGATCTTTTGAACATTGTTCTGGTGGGCTCGGGGCAACGGACAAAGATCTATTCATGTGTATAAACAACACCTTTGTTTGATGAGCTCGAAAAATTTCTCATATTCACTTTGCTGGGTGAGTTTCTTGGTGCGAGTGGGAGGTCACTATTAGTGTAGGAAAGAAACATACTGAAAAATAACTTATGAATTCAACTGCATATTTTTTTCTTTGATATATCAGATTTAACTGTCCACTTCTGAACAAAGGTGTTTCCTATAAGAAGAGCTTTGCCAGTAGGCCGCTTGGCAGGCGAATTGGTAACCGCAGTTAGACTTTGGAAATGCATTAAGAAGGACGCTGCTCGCCATAGAGTAGATAGAGTGTGATATTTACCACTGTGACGCAAAACGCCGGATATCCCCTAAAGAAGACTTTTGGATGAAGTCGACACAATTATCGGAAATAACAAACATAGTGCATTTAAGAGTTTCCTCTTGTTGATGCATCTAATTCATGTATCTTCTTCCAGCCAGTTCTATCCCAGGCCATATCCTTGACCTCCCTATACGACATGACAGCTTGTGTTTCTTTTATCTGTCCCATGTAGTTATTCCTCGGTCTTCCTCTTCCTCTTTGCCCATTATTTTTCCTTCTACTATGCTCTTTAAAAAATCTTCATATCGTATAAGATAACAAAGCATTTTGCCTCTTCTATTCTCTATTGTTTTAATTAATGTTTGTTTCTCGTTCACCTTTTTCAGGACTTCCTCGTTCGTTAGTTTTTCTGTCCAGATTATCCTTTGCATTATCCTCCATGTCCACATTTCAAATGCCTCGAGCATCTTTTTTTCCTTTTGCGACAAACATAGTACGGTGCCTAAAATTTCCCGTTATACATATAATCGTATACAGACCTCTTTAAAAAATTTATATATTTTTTTCATAATTAACGATTGCGTCCCATATAAAAAACGACTACAAATGTGAGAAAACCTTTTATATATAGATCTAAAAACTAAACTAAAAAATTGATTTTGATAAAATTTCTAAAAGAGTAATTTCTAAGTATATCCTTTAAGATAAAAACATATTTTTCCAAATCGGTTCAGAACTGACCGAGTTAAGAGGTAACAAAGTTAAAAAAAAATACAACAGAATTGAATACTACCTTCTTTTTGAAGTCAATTGAAAATAAAATTGTCAGTTATTAATTAGGTATTCCATCGATTTCGTCTCGAAAAACATCACTCAATACAACTCAATACACTCTTATTTCTTGTCAGTTAACGCTGTCAAATTGACAGCTGTCGCATGCACGGCGCTCCACTGTACAGTGTATAATGTAGCTTCATCTCGTACCTATGGCTCACGACATTCGTCAACATTCGTAGTTAGTAACCGATTAAATTGATGACATAAACAAAACCGGAGATTACTATGTACGTACGACGAGACAGGAACACTGCAATATTGGTATCTATTGTATAAGCACGTATAGGTAACACACAGTATATTATGTGATTGTCGTAGGGTCCCAGTATAAACCAGAGGGAGACTTTGTACAAAAGTCGATTGCTTGTACCTCTGTCCCATTCGTGTTTCGACCGTGAAGCAGTTGTGTTCGTATGGCTGTTTCGGTTTGAAGGGTATGACGCAATATCATCGGACGATTGTATGGTATGGATGACGATGGAGTGGTAAGGAGCACAAACGGCTGGCGGGACACCAGTGAGAGACGATAGGTGAGAATGAAAAGGCAGGCCAGTCAGCCCATCGTGATGAATACATCTGGAATTCAGCACGATGGTTTCCAGGGAGACCACGTGGAGACTGACCGGGTAAATTATATTGCTAGCAATGGAAGTGGTAGTCTGCATTACTAATTAATCTTTTCTCCCAATGGCTTCTGCTGAATAACAACTACCAGAAGGAGACTTTGTACAAAAGTGGTTTGCTTGGGTATCTCTGTCCCATTCGTGTTTCAACCGTGAAGCAGTTGTGTTCGTATGGCTGTGTTTCGGTTTGAAGGGTGGGATATGGCGTGAATTTACTGGGTACAGAGGAATAACACCTGAGTCCTCAGGAATGGCAACGTATGGGAGGTACCATGGGCGAAACAGTATACTTTGTTATGTCCATGGTACTGTTCAAGTCTATAGTCAGCTTGTTTGCCATTCTAAGTTGTATAAAAAAAAAATAGACCACCCATTCCTTTTCCGTGGGTGTCGTAAAAGGTGACTAAGGGAGAACAAGGGATGGGCAGCAACATACCTCTTAAAACATCTCTAAAGCCTGACTGCGGTTGGCAATCCGCCTACCAAGCGTGGCAACTACTGGCAAATCCCCCCAAGGGGGAGGCTTATGATCAGCAGTGGACAGTTAAAGGGTGATATGATAACGCTGAGCGGAATAACGCTGTGACAGACCGACAGAAGTATGAACGAGCACCAAGCACCACCATAAGAGTTCCTTTGCGCTTTACGGTAACTTAAAAAACATAATTTGCAACCCCTACTACGTTTGACGGAAGTTAACTAGTCAAGTCAGATCGCATTATTTCGCGCGGTGAAACATTTATCACTGAATACCTTTCCCCTAACGGTTAGGGAATCATTCGGGGCAACTTGTTGGGGAATTCGATTAATTACACATTACTTAGGGGGAGAAAATATATTCATGTATATTATGTTTCATTAAATATATTGTCTTTCGCAGTGTACAGTGTAATGGAATGGTTGATACTAAATTTATTGTTAGTGATGGAGACTGAGAATCCCATTGCTAGCAATATACCCAACCAGGTCGAACTCCTCGCGGTTCCCCCTGAAAACTATCATATCTAATTCCTGATGAATTCATCATGATGGGCTAACTGGCCTGTTTTCATTCTCATCGATCACCTTCACTGGTGCTCCGCCAGCGTATCCCGTTAGCGCAGACGGGGTTACCATACAATTTTCACCCATCAAAAAAAAGTCATAAAATGCAATACATATATATTGTACGAAAAGGCAACGTAAAGTTGTAATATTAGTTAATATTATTATATATCATTGCTATGTGGTCCCGCTATAGAATATGCCACCCTTTCCTTTCCCATGGGTGTCACAATCGCAACTAGGAGGGCGAGAGATGGGCAGCAGCGTCCCACTATGAACATCATCAAAACCTAACTGCGGTTGCCAAAACACCTGCCAGTAGTGGCAACTACTGGCAAAATCCTCATTTTGGGGAAGACCTATATTCAGTATAAGTCTATCTATTATACAAATATATATATATATATATATATATATATATATATATATATATATATATATATATATATATTATAATAAATTATCTATCTACTAATTTATGAAAATAGTGTTTCCTCTGTATTAATTTCAATAGAATTAAGTTACCTTTTCATAAAGTTCTATTGAAATAAAATAAGTGTAATAGAAGGACGAAAGCTCTGCTCCCACTGGGTCCGTTTATATATTTCAAAGCGCATCGACACGTGAACGGCGAAGGGTCGTTTGCACTTGCGTAATGCAAAGTAACTACAGGTGGGGTGTTCGGAGTAACTTTGTAGTGTACTTGTTACTTTAAGCGTTACTTTTCAGTTTTCGTTAAGTTTAATTTATACGATTAGAAATGGTAAACAAGCTAATTACCTCAACGGACGACAGTTTAAATTTAACTAAAATTGTCTTTGAAATATTATTGTATTTAAAAAAATTTTAGACAATAGTTAAATACCAATAGTTAATTTTTTTTATACAACTTAGAATGGCAAACAAGCTGACGGCCCACCTGATGGAAAGTGGTAACCGCCGCCTATAGACATGAGCAGTACCATGGACATAACAGAGTACACTGTTTCGTCCATGATACTCCCCACGCATTGCCATTCCTGAGGACTCAGTTGTTATTCCTCTGCCTAGCCTATTACAGGATAGACGAATTCATAGATGACAACATATCAAGTAAATAATTAGTTTATTAGCATACAACGTTATAATTTTATTTTCTCATTGCTTTCTTGATTTAATTGATTAATTTTAGAAATATGAAAGCGTAGCGGTTTTTTGTATTAATTGCCGCATGCATTCTTATGTAAAATGTGAATACTATAACTATCAGATGGCAATTGTGAGTAGCTTTGACGTGGTCTAGTGTTTTGAGTAGTCATGCTCACTAAAATGTCCAGACTTGTGGCGGCGTGGTGGGCCGGGTCATTGGGCTCCCTAAAATATGGTCGAGCGCAGTGATGGCTGGCTCATCCGTCATACTCGTGAACGGGTGCTGCTTGTAGGGACTGGTCTGCTCTAATCACTATGACTGATTTCCTCTTATTAATTGTTTATCCAGTTGGTTATGTATTCAATATTTTTTTTCTTTTTGAGTATTTAATTGAATTAGTGCTAATTGGTGGTTTGTATTCACACAATTAAACTTGAAAATGTAAAGTAATAATAAAATTATTTAAAAGAGCAACACGCAAGTTTCTTGCTCGTTCTTCTTGTGATGAGACAGCTTTCCGAACGAGCGGTAGATTAAAAAAAAATGTAATGACTTTTCAAAAGTGCTTCAATGTAAGTTTATTTGAATAAATGATTTCTATTCTTATTCTATTCTATTCTGTACCCTGTAAATTCGCGCCATATCCCACCCTTCAAACCGAAACACAGCCATGCAAACACATTTGCTTTACAGTCGAAACACGAATGGGACTGAGGTACCCAAGCAATCGACTTTTGTACAAAGTCTCCTCTTAGTAAATAAGTGATTGAATAATTTTGAAACAGGAAACATTGAATTCGCATCTTTTACGCTATTAAAGAGTTTCGAAATTTTTCTGTAATTATCGGAATATGATTTTAATATTTTAATATTTCCATCATCTTTAACATCTCAGCCATTATCTGTCCACCACTGCCCATAAGCCTACCCCATAGACTGCCATAAGAAACGCTCCTGGACCACTTGCATTAACTGACTCTCAGCAATCCATTTGAGGTCGCCACTCCATCGAGTGGAGGGTCCATCTTACAGTACGTTTTCCTGCACAGAGTCGCCACTCAAGAACCTTTCTTTCCTATCGATTGTCGGTTCTTCGAACCATATGACCATCCTGTTACACTTCAGCTGGGGGGAAAGGGATTGTTAGTAATAAGGTCAAATAGCCCCATTACTAGCAATATACACTGTCAGGTGGAAACCATCGTGAACAATTCTTGTTGCATTCGTCACGATGGTCTAATTGACCTGCTTCATCCTCACCTATCATCCCTCACTGGTGCCCCGCCGGTGTATACCGATAGCGCGGGTGGGTTTACCATTTCATTATCATCCATTAAAAAAAAACAGAAGTGTCAACTTGCAAACAAACTGACGGCCCACCTGATGGAAAGTGGTAACAGTCGTAGCAGTACCATGGACATAACAGAGTATACAGTTTCGCCGAAACCGAATCCGTATTCGAAACTGTATCCGCGACACGCGGACCAAGTCGCGGGTAAAAGCTAGTAATATATAATTCCACCGACGCGCCGGTATCTGTTTCAACTGTCAATCGACACTGTCACAGTACCTTAATGGAAAAACTTTTCCCCCCCGAGCCGAATCTATTAACTGTGCCTCTATATGCTCAGATCAGCGGGTCTACCATGAAATGAAATTCCGAATTTTCGGACTCAATTTCGTGTTTATACCAAAACCAGGACCAATAAATGGAATTTAACATTTCGTTCGTCATACATACTATCGTAAAAGTCCAAAGGAACGATATTTTAACATTTTAAATATTTCCAAACGGTATGTATTATGTAATTTTAACATCAAATTTGGGTTTCGTCTGGCTCCGAAGTTTCGGAAAACATTTCATGGTAGGCCCTTTGTACTCAAAGATGGAGTGTTTCAATATAAACATACTGTGTCAAAAACATGCAAACTTTTTTTATTAATGTGTGCTTGAATATACATAGATACAAGAATGTATAGTTTTTTTTTGATGGGTGAAAATGGTATGGTAACCCCGCCTGCGCTAACAGGATACGCTGGCGGAGCACCAGTGAAGGGTGATAGATGAGAATGAAAACAGGCCAGTTAGCCCATCATGATGAATTCATCAGGAATTAACCATGATAGTTTCCAGAACCGCGAAGAGGTCGACCTGGTTGAGTATATTGCTAGCAATAGGATTTTCAGACTCCATTACTAACAATCCCTTTCGCCCCAACTGCGGTTGTTAACTCGGCTATAAAGCGTGGCAACTATTGACAAAACCCCCCAGTAGGGGGAAATCCAACAGTGGACAGTTGATAGCCCATTCTATGCAGGAACCACAAGGTTACTTTAATTATATCTAAAAATATTAATGAATTGTCAGAATAAATTAAAGTGGTCATACTATCGTATTATAAACCAATATTAATATGTATAAAATTGTGTACAAATATGTACAGAGAGAATATATAAAGAGTTCATAGTACAAATTGAAAAAAAAAACACTTGATTAAAAAAAAAATTCGAATTACTTGCAACACTGAAAATTGGCGGGCTTTTTTGTTTAAAAAAAAATATATGATAAATTCAGCTAGTCAAACCATTAGCTCTGCTAAATAATTGCTTGTTTTTTTTTTATACCCAATGTTCCATTTTTAAATATAATAATTCTCTCATTATAACAAGATTTTAATGAGATTGTAATATACATTTTGAAAAGAACAATTCAGATTTCTGTTGATGTTTCCAACTTGGAGGTTACGATACCAGTCAAATTGGATAATTAATAAAGTTTAAAATAACAGATCTGAAGGAGAACATCGCTGTACTGCGTAATTATAATAGACTTTGTACAAAAGTCGAGTGCTTGGGTACCTCTGTCCCATTCGTGTTTCAACCGTGAAGCAGTTGTGTTTGCATGACTGGGTTTCTGTTTGAAGGATGGGATATGGCGTGAATTTACTGGGTATAGAGGAATAACACCTGAGTCCTCAGGAATGGCAACGCATGGGGGGTATCATGGTCGAAACAGTATACTCTGTTATGTCCATGTTACTGCTCATGTCTATAGGCGACGGTTACCACTTTCCATCAGGTGGACCGTCAGCTTGTTTGCCATTCTAAATTGTATAAAACAAACAAAAACATTTTTTTTAGTTTTGGTAGTGTTTAAAGAGGGACGCTGCTACTTAAGCCTGATGGTAAGTGACTACCGCCGCCCATGATCACCCACAACACCAACGGCATTGCAGGTGTGCTGCCGGCCTTTTAAATGGCAATATACTCTTATTTTTTTTTTATTTAACTCGAATTAGGCACACCAACAGTATACATATTATAACATAAATTAAATAACATTTTTTGTGTATCACGCTGGTATGCATACCTAAAGCAGGCGTACACAACATTGACTACAGACTACATGCATATAAATGTCATAATATAATTAATTAAATTTATAATTACATATTCTTTATTACAAAATTCAATTAATTATAAAACAAGACTGGGCAATACCCTCAAATCTACATGGTCTTCAGTGCCTTACCGCGAAACACTGCCAACGAGTCATGACTTACGTCTATATCCGGATCTAAACCGCATATATGATTAAAGTTATTGCATATTCTTGCAAGCGGAGCACTCAATCCTAAATTAGTTTTGCACAGTGGCACATAAAATATCTTATCGATGGGATACCTAGGGATACCGTGAGGAACTAACTACTCTTGATAATATGATAATCTTACAAATATGTTTATGCAATGTGCACAAATCGTATGAATGTCTATTTTTATTATCAAATATTAATTTAATTCACATGAAAAGGTTTGCTGGAAATAATCTCTTATTACAAATAAGCTCGCCTTTGTACATTACATTCAAAATTAATTGCTCCCATTATTATGCTTGTGTACAATGAAAGAAGAAAGAATAAATAATATGTCTCTCTGCGTCTGAAAAACTCGTGTATATCAAATTTCATGATAATTAGTTCAGCAATTGAGGCGTCAAGTAATAATAAACTAACGTCTATATTCAGAATATAAAAAACAGTAAAACTGTTGTAAAATACAAATAAAGTACGTATATTTATTCATTAACAATTCGTCGTAAATAAATATAAACGTCTAGCCCCTTTTTGATGTGACCTGCTCTTTGGCCGCACAAAACCCGCCACGTTTGTTCTTCAGACAGTGCTTACTCTTTGTCATTTACTATGCATAGTGCCTTACACCGAGCCTGCCACTCCGGCTGACATTGACGTCATCGAGGGGTTGATGAACTTGACTGGTACCGTCAGCAATGATGTTTGTTTATTGACAAATCTACAGTATTATATATATGCTTAATACTTCTTTTTATTTACAACGCCATCTAGTTTCTAAAGCGAGAAGTTACTTTGAGGACTAATAACTGCTATACATACTTTAATAGCTTTTCGTAAATACATATATACTTATAAATAGAAAATATATAGAAACGGATATACTCAAGAACACCAAAATTTATATTAATTATAAACTTTCGCGTCGTTTGCATACACGAGTACATACCTATACAAAGCGATTTAATGAATTTTCTATCAAAACAGTAGTAGTAGTAGTAAAAATCTTTATTGTACATAAGTCAGATTAAATACTAGTAAATGATTTAGTATACAATGGCGGACTTATCCCATAAAGGGATCTCTTACAGTCAACCTTTGAGAAGCTGAAAGAAAACTGTAGAATGTATAAGGGTAATAACCGTACAATTAAAGATAAACTAAATAATACCCAGTAAAAAAAAAAAAAAAAATTGAATATATAACACAATAAAAACAGCTCTATATACCTACATATGTAAATAATAAAAGTAAATTAATAATAATATAACATTAATAAATAAAAACTTATACACATACACATACATATATACACATATACACACATACATATACATATATATATACATACATACACATACATATATACACTCCTACATACACATACATGTATACATA
The DNA here is from genome assembly GCF_026898425.1 of Galleria mellonella. NCBI lineage: Eukaryota > Metazoa > Arthropoda > Insecta > Lepidoptera > Pyralidae > Galleria > Galleria mellonella. The sequence goes on along the minus strand of NW_026441995.1, from coordinate 1,846,923 downwards.
ATAAATACATATATTCACAATTGGCTCAATGAAGAGGGATTTTCAAAATAAAATTTTATGATACCTGCTTTAAAAGATTTCAGCGACTGTGCCATCTTTAAGTTATTAGGAAGTGACAGTATTTAAAATACTTAAAATGGGCTGGTTATATAGCACTAAGAACCGACCACTGTTCTTGAGTGACGGCCCCGTACTGGCAAATGTAGTATTGGACAGCCCCCCCCCCCCCCCTCCCACTAGATGGAATGACAAGCTCAGGTGTATTGCAAAGAGTAAACGGTTGCAAGTGGCTTGGGACCGTTCTCTGTGGCAATCTATGGGGAGGTCTATGTTTAGCTGTGGACGGATAATGGCTGAGTTGACAATGACGATGATTTAATTAAAATAGTACATTGTAATTCGCGAAGGACTGTATGATATTTATTTATGTATGGTCGAAAATAAAAATGCCAAAACGTTAATAATAAAAATCACTTATATTTTTTTTATACAACTTAGAATGGCAAACAAGCTGACGGCCCACCTGATGGAAAGTGGTAACCGTCGCCTATAGACATGAGCAGTACCATGGACATAACATAGTATACTGTTTCGTCCATGGTACCTCGCATGCGTTGCCATTCTTGAGGACTCAGATTTTATTCCTCCGTATCCAGTAAATTCACGCCATATCCCACTCTTCAATCCGAAACACAGTGATGCAAACACAACTGATTTACGGTTGAAACACGAATGGGACAGAGGTACCCAAGCAATCGACTTTTGTACAAAATCTCCTTCTGGTAAGTATTTACTAGTAGGTATTTACTAGTATTTACTAGTAGGTAGAGTTTTACCAGTAGTTGCTACATTTGACAGGCAAATGTGCAATCGCTGTCAAGCTTTGGAAATGGTTAAGAGAGACTTAGATATTATTTTCGAAAATTTTAACTACCCGTGCGAAGCTGGACGGGATTGCTAGTATAAGTTATACAGAAACTAGCGACCCGACCCGGCTTCGCAGGGATGCACATTACATCACATCACATTAGAAACCTTTCAAATTATCAGTGTTTCTCTACAATATTATGTATGTATTATACATATAAACCTTCCTCTTGAAACACTCTATCTACTAAAAAAACTGCTTTAAAATCCATTGCGTAGTCTTAAAAATTTAAGCATACATAGGGACGGACAGACAGCGACAGCGACTTTGTTTTATACTATGTAGTGATGAATATTTTTTTGTTAGAATAAGATAACCTCGTGTTTACGATGACACGGCTTATCACTTGGATTTATGTCCTTGTCTACATTTTCCTTAAAAAAATGAAAGCTCTACTTGTACCTTCTCTCGTACTGTGCGACTTCAAAGAAACAAATGAAATACAATTTCTTCTTAAGGTGACTGGTCACTAAATAAAAATGAACACTAGATGGCGTGGAGACTTATAGGTTTTATTGATTATTTTGTAGTTAAAGATAATAGAGGGATAATTTTGGGAGACTTTGCACAAAAGTCGTTTGCTTGGGTACCTCTGTCCCGTTCGTGTTTCAAACGTAAAGCAGTTGTATTTGCATGGCTGTGTTTCAGTTTGAAGGGTGTAATATGGCGTGAATTTACTGGGTACAGAGGAATAACACCTGAGTCCTCAGGAATGACAACGCATGGGGGGTATCATGGGCGAAACAGTATACTCTGTTATGTCCATGGTACTGCTCGTGTCTATAGGCGACGGTTACTTACTACTTTACATCAGATGGGCAGTCAGCTTGTTTGTCATTTTGTTGCATAAAAAAAAATATGATGTAAAATTTCCAAAATTATACCATTTAAAAAGTAATAAATACAGTAAATTTTAATGAAAAGTGATACAAAAGATTAAACGATCTCTGTTAGACAACCTTACAATGGGTAGGATGGTGCACTATTATATATATATATATATATATATATATATATATATATATATATATATATATATATATATATATATGTATATATAAACAAATATATACATAAACACACATACAATAGGAGAGAATAACGGAGAATAAGTACACAAGAAGATTTTAATAAAATACACAGTATATAATAGAGACATAATAGGATTTAACAGAAGTTCTGAAGCTAATTAAGTGAGAGTTCCATTCCTTAGTACTTAAATATTCTGTCCCTGTGTAAAATATTATTTATTCTTAGTTATGTTTAAAATGTAAATACAAAGTGTGCTTACAAAACTTCTTACAATAAATATATGTACTAAATCTATTGAATTTATGAGAATTGTGTAGCACTAGCTGTTTTTCACGGCTTTACCCACGTACTTCAGCATATAAAGTATCCCGTTTGTTAAGTTACGATAGAATCTATGCGTGTACCAAATTTTATTCAAATCGGTTAAACATAATTGAAGAACAAACCTAAACAATTAAAATATCCAAACTGAACACATTTAGAAATTTTCATATCCTATTATTTATAATATATGCCAAAATTTTGTATCTGTGGATCTTTGTTACTCTTTCACACGAAAACTACTGTACAGATTTGAATGAAATTTGTACTAAATTTCATTCAAATCCTAACTTATTTATTTATTTATTAAAACTCTATTTATTAAAACCAATAAAACATGGTATAAAAGGCGGACTTAATACTATAGTTACAGGCATTCTGTACCAGTCGACCTTTAGGATGTACAGAGATACAAGATAGCGGTTTAAAATAAAATTATTTATATTTTAGTATAAAATGGTAATTACATACATACAAACATTCATAAAATAAACATACATTTTTATATAACATTTATATATTAATACCTTTATATAAAAATATATTTAATTTAGTACCTAGGATACTTCGTACACTGAATCACGCGAGTGAAGCAATAGAATAAGCCTAGTCTATATCTATTGGTATGGATTCGTAATGAAGTTTCACTTTTGCCGTGTTTGTTGCGTATTTTTTCTGCTGTCGCTACGTGATGCAGCATATCAATGGCGGAAGAGGGCGTCGTATGCTCATTTCGCGTCTCCCGCAGGTTTCATATGGCTTTCCACACTTTTCTTCACCATGGGACATCCTATGGTCCAAAGCAAAACTTACCAGCGATTCTCGTTATTTTTTTTTTTGTAAATTTTATAAATTTTAATTACAAACAGCAACACTGCAAAGTTTTTTTTTCTGTGCAACATATAATAGCTTACAATTTGACGACCCACTCGATGGGAAGTGATAATCGTTGCCTATAGACATGAACAGTATAATGGATATAGCAGAGTACAGTATGTCGCCCACGATATCCCAATTGTAACTAGACGATTTATGTACATAGCAGATATTTAGAAAGAGAGGTAGTTTTCACAGGTATGGTTTTGAAAGTTTAGTTTAAAATCTGGTCTACGTTTCATCTTAATACGCTATCTAAAAGTAGTCGATTACAAAACTAATAAATAACTAAATTAATAAAAATAAATTAATAATTATTTGAGTATTTAAATATAAAAAGTCGTAACAATTGTACATAGTTAATTTCACAAAACGCTATTTTTCTATCGACTTGTAAGTGTGTGAAAAATATAGAAGTTCTCTACTCGGTTATAGGTATTTCTTTTAGTTTGTCGTCCCATTACCCCGTTAGTTATAAACCGATTTGAAAATTCTTTTTTTCATCTAAAAAGATATACTTTTAGATCCGTTCCATAGAAATTCTATCAAAATAGACAATTGTTTAGTTTTTAAATCAAAATAAATTAATTTTACAACAAATAAAGTCGTTTTTAATGTGAAACACACTCTTGTTAATAATTCCTTTTGTAGCTGATAAGTTTAAACTCTCCTATCGTTATTAACTTACACCACAAGACAAGAGACAGAGTAGCCGTCCTGTGTGAGCTTTTATCCGAGTCTAGTTTTACAGTCTTCGTAGTTCAGCGGTCGTTACACTTCTGGTCAAGGATCACATAGGACAATATGTACAGACAAGAAGTGGATCTCTTTCACTGCTTACGTTTTTCCAACCACATTACCTCATGGTTGAACTACTTACGTTTAATTAACCTAATGGTTGACTAGTAGAGAACGCCATTAGGTGTTAAGTTCGCCATAGATGGCAAACAAGTATATAGCCCATCTGATGGGAAACGGTCAATGTAAGCTATGAACCCCTGCAACACTCTTGTGTTTGGCGCCACGTGTGCGTTGCCATCCCTGAAGAAACCCCAATATACCCTTTATGAAGAACCCTTTTACTGCAGTCTCGAGGGATAACCTCAGCAGAAGGGGCTCATTCCACAGCCTGAGCGTTCGCGGGAGAAAATTCCTTTAAAACCGCACTGTACGTGACGATGAATTCCCTGTCGATTGCGAGCGGTACGATGATAAAAGGTGGCTGTGAGTATCATTTCAAATTATTCCTCAGAACAAAATCCGTTATACAAGTGGTAGAACACACAAAGGGAGGTAAAGTCTCGCCTTAGACTTAAGGGCTCGATACTGTCTGAAAGCTTGGGATCGTCGACAATTCTCATAGCCCGTCTTTGAACCGAATCAAGAATACCAAGCTGGTATCCAGGTGCCCCATCTCACAGATGAGAACCAAAATCTATTACAAGTAACTGAAGTAATTTTTTGTAATCAAAATCTACTTATAATTGTCATGGTACTAATTCTTTTTTTCTCAACTTCGTTCGCATGACCACTATTTAATGTAGCCTATGTCTTGCTTTATCTCATTTTTTTTTATGCAACATAGAATGGCAAACAAGCTGACCGCCCACCTGATAGAAAATGGTAACCGTCGCCTATAGACATGAACAGTACCATGGACATAACGAAGTATACTGTTTCGCCCATCATACCCCCCCATGCGTTGCTATTCCTAAGGACTTAGGTGTTATTCCTTTGTACCCTGTAAATTTACGCCATATCCCCCCCTTCAAACCGAAACAGAGCCATGCAAACAAAACTGTTTTACGGTTGAAACACGAATGGAACAGAGATACCCAAGCAAACGACTTTTGTACAAAGTCACCCTCTAATGGTAATCTATCTCATATTACCAAATTAGAGATTTGTTAAGCTGTTAAGGCGCTAAGAGGTATGATACAAACTCATTTTCACATAAGAATACAAAGGTATTATTTGTATACGTTCACACTGAGACCACGTCTCGTTTATAACAAATGTCTTGTGGTGGAAGCGATGACATATCTTGCAATAACAAGTGATATATCGTCTGATAGGAGCGATCTATCAAACAGTTTGTCATATTTGTCGCACAATTATTATCTAATATTTGTCGGGGCATTAAAGAGAGATGCTTATTGCTTTTTTTAACCGCTTGTAGAAAGAACTGTGCTCAGAGGAATTTACATAATATCTATGACCACTTTCTACCTTCGTACAGCTCGTTATTGATAGAAGGTTCACTTAGTTGATAGAAGGTAGCTTAGAGCAGGGGTTCTCAAACTGATTTTGTTTACTGCCCACTTTGAGAATAAATTACACAGTGAAGCAGCAGTGTTTGCATGGCTGTGTTTCGGTTTGAAGGGTGGGATATGCCGTGAATTTACTGGGCACAGAGAAATAACACCTGAGTCCTCAGGAATGGCAATGCATGGGGAGGGTCATGGGCGAAACAGTATACTCTGTTATGTCCACGATATTGCTCATGTCTATAGGCGACGATTACCGCTTTCCATCAGGTGGGCCGTCAGCTTGTTTGCCATTCTAAGTTGTATAAAATAAAATATTTTAAATGGTGAAGCAATCCCATAAAAGGATCTTAATAAATTCTATATCGTCCCATATACGAGGTCTGTCCGGAAAGTTCGTATAAAAGTGTTCTGGAATGCGAGAAAGAGGAGTGGGGAGGCCAGGTAAGCGCAGGACCCCTTCCTTATGTCCCTAACAATGCTTCAGTTCTGGTCTGACCGCCGTGCGGTGCGAACTGGCTTGTCACGCCATCTGTGAAGTTACCTCTTAACGAAACCCCGTCGGCATGGAGCCCGCTTCCGTTGAAGAGCAGCGCGTCGTAATCAAGTTTCTCTCGAAACTCGGCAAGAATGGCCGTGAAATTTTTGCCGATCTCAGAACAGTTTATGGGGATGATGCTGTGAAGGAACCAACCGTCCACAAGTGGCTAAAAAGATTCAGAGAGGGCCGAGAAAGCGTTCAAGATGACCCACGTTCAGGACGTCCTTCCACTTCACATTCCGACGAAAACGTGGAAAGAATTCGAACTTGTGTTAATGGGGACCGTCGTTTAACGGTCAGACAGGTGGCTGAAGAGCTTAATTTGGGCAAAACCGTGGTCCACAAAATTCTAAGAAACGAACTTCAAATGAAAAAAATTTGCGCCAAGATCGTTCCGTGAGTTTTTGAGTAAAAATTCCATTACGGTGACCGAACACCCCCCTATTCGCCGGATTTGGCCCCGTGTGACTTCTTCTTGTTCCCAAAAACCAAATTGGTACTTCGGGGGCGGCATTTGGGGGACATAAATGAGATAAAAAAAGCTACGACGGGGCAGCTGAGAAACCTACAACCAGAGGACTTTCAAGGAGCCTTCTCACAGTGGAAACGGCGTTGGCACAAGTGCATTATGTCACAGGGGGAGTACTTTGAAGGGGATAAAATTGATTTACCTGAATAATTGTAAAATAAAATTTTTAAAAAACTTTTATACGTACTTTCCGGACAAACCTCGTATACCTACTCATATTTTGTACCATAGATAATAGAAAGTCGTTCAGATATTGATGTTGTAATAAAATTTCTATATTCATATACCATAAAGTTTACATGTCTATAAAGTCTGTAACTGGCCTAATAAGCTTGTGGCGTGAAGCAATAATATTTTTATGACGAAACTAACCTTTTGCCCCCTACTCCGTTCGCGTGGATTCCAGAAGTAATCTGAAAATGAAGTGAAATACATTTCTATATGACGTCTCAAGATTACATACACAATCGACACTTGATACACCTGATTTTATGATAAATCTTCAGGAACATGTTAATGAAAATCGCATCCGATTTGATGCAGCACTTTTTGCGTAATACTGTAGTTTTTTACGAACAAAAATTCTAAAAATTATTATTTATTTATTTAATACTTTATTGTACACACTAATTATACATTAAAGTATGACAGAGGTAATAGAATGTACATAGGCGAGCTTAACTTTTCAAACAAAAGAACTAAACAAACTTAAGTTTATACATAATTAATTATATTTAATGCTATATATTCACACATACATAGACACAAATATACATATAGTACTTTGTTAGCTAGTTTGTTTAGTCTTTTGTTTGTTTTGTTCAATAAAGTGTTTTAATTAATTTATTCGTATAAAAAATATATTGCGAAGAAAAATAGGTGACGCACGGTTATTGCTGGCTGCTTATTTGTCATTTGCTAAATTATAATAAAAGCATGGATAATCCAAATGTTTTAAAAAATATATATAAATATTTATATATTATATATACATATATAAATATATAAACAATAAAAAGTTTTTATTCATTTATTCATTCATAGTACTCTATGTGTATAGTTTATTAGGTACACTAGGTAAAGCCTAAACTCTTTTATCACATAATTCAATTCAATAGCTGAAATTCGACCCTTCCCAATTCCCACTAAAAAGTAGTAAACCGTATAAATAGGGGTTAATTTAACACTTTATTACAATATGAATTCTATTCAATTTATTACTGGAAACCTTTTCGATTTCATTGATAAAGGTATAGAGACCTATTTCTCTAATTTACGAGTACATTACAGTTAGATAGATTCCTTCACAGAAAATGCCTTTTTAGACCCTGTACATAATAACATACTACAGTGTTTCCCTTTCAAAGTTAGATATAGCCCTTTTCTCCTCAATTTGCCTTATCTATTTTCATTCATTTCATTTCATCGTGTAATCCGAATATATCATGGGGAGTGTTCTGAGGAATTATTCGGATTGATACCTGCTGCTGATTTTCACCACCGTACAACCCGCCACAAACTAAAGTTTCATCCCAATCATCTGGACGAGTGGCGGTCTTCCACCGTGCGTTTTTCAAGGCACTTTCTTCTACGCACAACCACTCTTTGGAATCAACTTCCAGCATCAATATTTCCGAACCGATACGACAACATAACCTTCAAGAAAAGAGTATATTCCTTTTTAAAAGGACGGCAGCACACCTGCAATGCTGCTGGTGTTGTGGGTGATCATGGGCGGCGGTAGTCACTTACCATCAGGTGAGCCGTATGCTCGTTTGCCCCCTGTTGTAAAAAAAAAATTCCTAGTATAGAATGAACCAACCCTTCCTTTTTCATGGGTGTCGAAAGAGGCGTCTAAGGAATAATGGTTGAAAGACGGACAGCAGCGTCCCTTTTTAAACATTACCAAAACCTAATTGACCGCCCCCCAATAGAGGGAGGTCTATGTCCAGCAGTGGACAGTCAACGGCTGATATCGTCATTATAAGTAAATTAATTCAATGCTTTGTGTTAAATTTGTTATTACTCGTAGATGCATATTCCTTTTTAAAATGCCGACAGCACACTTGCAATTCCGCCATATTGCAGTTGCTCTTGAGTGGCGGTAGTCACTTGCTAGTATCGTATCGTATAGTATGGTATCAAGAAACTTGGAATAACACCCGAGTCCTCAAGAATGGCAACGCATGGTGGGTATCATGGGCGAAACAGTATACTCTGTCCATTGTACTGCTTATGTCTATAGGCGACGGTTACCACTTTCCATCAGGTGGGCGTCAGTTTGTTTGTCATTCTAAATTGCATAAAAAAAATATCAGCTGCATGCTTATTTGTTCCTGTATTATTATAAAAAAATTGCACCCAAGCAAAGCCGAGGCTTGTTGCCAGTTTTTTTTTATACAACTTAGAATGGCAAACAAGCTGATGCCCACCTGATGAAAAGTGGTAACCGTCGCCTATAGACATGAACAGTACCATGGACATAACTGAGTATACTGTTTCGTCCATGATACCCCCCATGCGTTGCCATTCCTGAGGACTCAGGTGTTATTCCTCTGTACCCAGTAAATTCACGCCATATCCCATCCTTCAAAATAAAACACAGTCATGCAAACACAACTGCTTCACGGTTGAAACACGAATGGGACAGAGATACACAAGCAATCGACTTTACAACTTTAGTACAAAGTCTCCCTCTGGTATAATAATTTAGTCTCATTTCTATATCTATAATGTGGCCAACATCACATCTACGGGCACCTTTAACAACCGTAAATCTAATTTACACCACAACAAAGCTTAAACGGTTACGTGGAGCCCTAAAGGTTCCAACGAAATTTCCCGGGAAATAAAATTTCATATCTCTATTATCATTGCCTATAACAGTGTACAGCTATATATAAAAGACTTCTATATAGCCTTCATTGCCTATAATATGTGTACAGCTATATATAAAAGACTTCTATATAGCCTTCATTGCCTATAATATGTGTACAGCTATATATAAAAGACTTCTATATAGCCTTCATTGCCTATAATATGTGTACAGCTATATATAAAAGACTTCTATATAGCCTTCATTGCCTATAATATGTGTACAGCTATATATAAAAGACTTCTATATAGCCTTCATTGCCTATAATATGTGTATAGCTATATATAAAAGCTATATATAAATAAATCTTCAACCTTCTTTTAATAAGAAGGTTGAAGATTTATTTGTATTATATCTAATTATATCTAAACCATCATAACAGCTGTTAACTGTCCACTGCTGGACGTAGGGATTGGGATATTTTTTTTATCCTGCGCTGTCAGTATACACTGGCGATCACCAGTGAGGGATGATAGGTGAGGATGAAGTCATGTCAGTTGACCTATAACGACGAATTTAATCACAATGGTTTCCAGGGCGAACCGCGTGGAGGTCGACCTGACAGGGTATATTGATAGCAATGGGGACTAACCTTATGAACAAACTGACCTGCCTTTTTATCCTCACCTATACCTCTCTCTAGGTGTTATGTCGTATAGGGAGATCAAGGATATGGCCTGGGATAGAGCTGGCTTAAAGAAGATGCATGAATTAGTTGCACCGACAAGAGAAAACTCTTAAATGAAAAGAGAGATACCTCTCACTGGACCCCGCCAGTGTACACCAATAGCGTAGGTGGAGTTACCATGCCATTTTCACCCATTAAAAAAAACTAACACAGTGTCTCCATCTATCGCGTTTATATGGAAGTCTGTTTTAGTTCTCGACCAATGTTTCTATTAAGATTGTATTAGTAATTAATAGAAGAACGTAGTAAAAGGACGGTAATAATTTTCACTTCAACATACTTACTATTCTAATTAATAAATATAGGGGGGAAGGGATTGTTAGTAATGCAGACTAGTAGTCCTATTGCTAGCAATATATCCTGTCAGGTCGACCTCCACATGGTCCCCTCTTGCAACCATTGTGCTGAGTACCAGGTGTATTCATTACAATGGGCTAACTGACCTGCCTTTTCATTATCACCTGTCATCCCTCACTGGTGCCTCGCTAGTGTATACCGCTAGCGCAGGCGGGATTTTTTTTTTGTTGGATGAAAATGGTATGGTAACCCCGCCTGCGCTAACGGGATACGCTGGCGGAGTACCAGTGAAGGGTGATAGATGAGAATGAAAACAGGCCAGTTAGCCCATCATGATGAATTCATCAAGAATTAACCATGATAGTTTTCAGGGTGAACCGCGAGGAGGTTGACCTGGTTGGCTATATTGCTAGCAATGGGATTCTCAGTCTCCATTACTAACAATCCCTTTCCCCCCGCGCAGGCGGAATTACCATTTCATTGTCATCCATTAAAAAAAATGTATATAAAGCCTTAATTCTCAACTAGTCCTCAATAAATAAATAAATAATATTCCATAACTACATAACACTAAGTATGGTGCCCCGTCGGCCGTGTTTTGTTATGTAGCTCACATTAATGGGATGAACATGATGCGATTAAGAACCCCAAAACCCTTTGTATCCCTTTACTTGTGGTGCAAGTGATGAGACGTGGCGGGGATTAAATACGTTATGATTATAAATGTATCCTTTGTCGGATTCATAATGAAATATAGTCTGTTTAATAAAGTTTTGTGGGTTTAATTTCCGTCTGTCACAGCCTGAATTTATTACTCGAAAGATGTAACTCATATGATGGGTAAACATATTGTTGAAGTCCTATGTAATGGAGAATATCGTTTTGTCTTAAACGTTTGCTCGCGACTTCATATGCATGGATTTTGGAAGTTTTACCCCCTTAGGGATTCATTTATCATTATTTCTCTCTTATTTTATTTTATTTATTTGGCGCACATAACAGAAGTTTACAAATACAAACTATACAATGTATACAATACATGCAAGTACATTAATATATTGTTCAGGTAAACTTGCCACAACATGTGCATACAGCATGATCCAATAATAAATACGACTGCAACAAAGCCATTCGGTTACAATTATTATTTATCAAAATTAAACATAAAAAAGAAAGTTAAATAAAAAACAAAACAAAAGTTAAATTAAGAAGCTTCTAAATATTACATTAATAAAATTATTATTTTTTAAATTTTTACAAAATTCACATCTCCCCTCTTAAGGAGAGGAGATGGCAAACAAACCCCCGGCAGAAGCACAGTCGGCCGGGGTTCAGGGCCCCAGGGAGAGAAACCGGCGTACAATGCGGACAGAATTTAAGAGCACCGCTTTCTGCATCTTTCCCGCGAGTGAGCCGCCTCGGAATCCCAATCATCTGAGATGTTGTTCCAGACTGGTTGGGATAAGACCGTTCACCGACATAACGATTGGAATGATTTCGGCGGATGTCACCCCCCACAAATTATTATTATTATTATTGTTTTTTTACGCTGTATAAAAAATATGTCTGCAATATTTTAAAATCTAAATACAGCTGTTTCATTTGTGCATTGCTATATGGGTCGGTCAATCAATCAGCCTTCTCTTTTGTATCGTCGTCATCACCATATCACCCGTAATCATTGCCGAACATAGACCTCTCCCATAAAGAGGAGGGCCAGTAGTTGCCCCACTTAGCAGACGTAGGCTTTGGTGATGCTTTAGGAGGGACGCTGCTGCCTATTCCTCCCTCTTCTTTAGTTAGCCTCTTACGATACCCAAGAGGAAGGAAGGGTTGATCTATTCTATGCCGGGACCGTGCGACGAAGTTATAGTATTCCATAGATTTAGCATGATTCCTAAGGTTCTAACAAATATGGCACGCAATGACATTATTAGTTAGAATGAGATGCCTTTATAAAAAACATGAAAGTGTGAGCAAGGCTGGCAATACATTTTTGTTTTGCTGTACGCTTAATACTCGTAATAATAGTGTATTTTATTTTTGTATAACTCAACATATTTTCCATTTCAAAAGCAGAACGATTACATTACCCGTTCAAATTAAACAGCCATGTCACTATTACATGTCGCGAGTACGGAGGTACATTTTTTATTTGTTTGTTTACTCAATGACATTATTATGTTACTATATCATCATGTATAATATATTGCTAATATCATTTCTGTAACGTTCCTTTTTACATAGTATTTCATTTTTACGAATACTTTTTTTTATACAACTTAGAATGGCCCACCTGTTGGAAAGCGGTAACCGTCGCCTAGAACCATGAGCAGTACATGGACAGAACAGAGTATACTGTTTCGCCCATAAACCCCCCATGCGTTGCCATTCCTGAGGACTCAGATGTTATTCCTCTGTACCCTGTAAATTCACGCCATATCCCACCCTTTAAACCGAAACACAGCTATGCAAACACAACTGCTTCACGGTAGAAACACGAATGGAACAGAAGTATCCAAGCAATCGACTTTTATACAAAGTCTCGTATATGAAATAGAAAATAGTTATTATTCGAAAAAGCTAAATTACAATTTATAGCTCTTTGTTCAAGTTTAGAAAGGTTAAAAAACTAATATTTCTTGGTGAAATAATAAAAATACGTGTATTCGGAAACTATCGGAACAGTCTTACACGAAAGAGATTTATTGACAATAGAATGTCCGTAAGTTTTCCATTATTCAGCAATATAGCTGTACTTTACTAGTAAGTATTATTAAGTACTTTATTTTAAAGTACCTAATCAAATTAAATCTAAGTAACATGGATCTTTGTAGTACAGTGGCCATCATGATGCTGTAATATTAATTATTAAAGACTTCCTATGAATACTTTTTTTCTATTTTTGTGGAAGCTTAAATAATAAGACTAAGCTTATTTTATCGACCGACTTAAAAAAAAATAGATTCATAACTCCATCTGTTATGTACCGATTTGGAACTTGTTGACGCTTTAGTATTTGGACTTTAGGTTCGATTAAAGCTAAATTTGCTTTGCTTTTGCTTTTTTTTTCATAATGAATACGACATTACTACAATCTTTTTCTGCACACGAATACTGTGTTTGATTGCAGTTTTTATTAATATAAAATTTATAATTGTCATTGCATCCATTCTTTTTTTTTTCATAAATCTCCTTTTATTTGAAATAAATAACAGCTGAGTTTCTTGCCCGTTCTTCTTAGCTGAATTCTCATAAGAGCCGCAGCTGAGTTCAGCTGAGTTTTTCGTTCGTTCGTTATTCTGAAATACTTGTAATTAAGTTTAGTTCAATTTTTATTTATTTAATAAAAATGTCTGGCACTTAATTACTTTACTACGAATTGTTATATTAACATTTCGTTCTGATAACAAACTCATTGTTCATAATCTGCCGAGTAATAAACACCGCTCAAGTTTATAAAACTAGCTATATATCGCTACTTCACCTGTGAGTAAATCGTAATATTGAATAGCAATGTATAATATTTCTCACAAAATTAGCTGACAAATACATAAAGAATTTTTAAAATCTGACTGTTAGTTCCAGAGATTAGCGCGTTCAAACAAATCTCATCTGCTTCATCTTTTCACTTGTACCACACAAATTACTCCAAGTGTGAACTAGTTAATGTTGTTCTTAAGCTAAGTTGGCCAAGACGCAGTCCTTGTTAATTAGGTGTTTTCGCTGGTTTTTGCTCTTGCAATGTGAACACAAAGTTTACAAGTTTAAATCAGTCTACCACAACTTGTGTATAGTCTTGGGGAAACTATGGTATGAAACATATATACCTATACATATTCTTGAAGTCACGTGAATCGCAATACAAAGAGTATGGATTTTTTTTATACAACTTAGAATGGAAAACAAGTTGACAGCCTACCTGATGGAAAGCAGTAACCGTCGCCTATAGACATGAGCAGTACCATGGACATAACAGAGTATACTGTTTCGCCCATGATACCCCCCATGCGTTGCCATTCCTGAGGACTCAGGTGTTATTCCTCTGGACCCTGTAAATTCACGCCATATCCCACCCTTCAAACTGAAACACAGCCATGCAAACACAACTGCTTTACGGTAGAAACACGAATGGGACAGAGGTACCCAAGCAATCGACTTTTGTACAGTCTCCCTCTGGAATAATTATGTTTTACAAAAAAAGACTACAACTGTGTCAAAATGAGTTATTTTGATTTAAAAACTAAACTACTAAACGAATTTCGATAAAATATCTAAGGCACGAACCTATAAGTGTATCCTGTTAGACTAAATAAGATTTTTGCAAATCGGTTCATAACTGACGGAGTTACGAAGTAGAAAACAAAAAAAAAAACATCCGAATTGATTCCTTAACCTCCTTCCTGAAGTCGGTCGAAACGGCAAAACTTCAACTTGACGTCCTGAAGGTACTATATTTGTTTACAAAGACGTTTCACAGCTAATATCTGAAACATATCGTCGACAATATGGCTTTAAAAATAGAATTTTGTGCAATTGTATTTTTTTTTAATATTTATTAAATATTATGCGAGTAATGACACTTCCATATTAATTTAAATAAAATTCAGTCCTACCCGAAGGACTCCCGCTAAAAATCAGCGCTGTAACTCCTCAACTGCAGCATAACGTTTAGCGGAGACCAAACAGCTTCGCGTCCTATAAGGTATATGTAATTTTACCCTGAATGAACCCTTTTTGTAAATGTAACAATGTTTGCTAAATAAACTAATATTGTTAACAATGGGACCTCCAGTCCCATTACTAACAATCCCTTTCCCTTCAATGGGAATATTGCTAGCAATGGGATTGCTAATCTACATTGCTAACAATCCCTTCTCCCCCCAATTTGACAGTTTATGATACACAGCTGCTTAGCAGTGCTGTGCTGCTTTTTAAATACTAAACATGTTCCTAAAAAAACAAATTTAATTTTACAAATGCGATGCATTAAGTAGAATTTTACTGTAATAGGGAAATTAGTTTATGAGTTTCAGCGGTCCGTAGAGATAAATGGATTAGTTGCAACTTTGCTCACATGGATCCGCATGTTTCCGCAGAAAATATAATTTTACAAACATTATTACGGCAGTTTAGCGTTTTCGGAGTGGTATAGAATTATTACAACTTTACATACATACTTACATATCGCAGCTTGTGAACGTCTGCAATACTAGAGACATTACGCAAGTGTTTCCGACCCTGAAGCAACCTCTTTACCTCTTTTTTGGATAACTTAATGCTGTAGTCTCTTGGAAAAACTTCGACAGGGAGCTCATCCCATAACCATCCACACGTACGCATTCATGCACGTACTCACACGCACTTGCTCACCTTTCGCCTGTCCTCTCACCCATACTAGTACATACACGTAGATTATAAAATTTTCCTAATTTCATTTATTAACTTAACTCTTAACTTTATAGATCAAGTAAAATAGATGTCCTTGAGTTTGGGAGCCTGGTGTCGGTACTAGGATAACCCGTGTTACAGATCACCAGTTTCTCACAAAGATTGTTTTTAAATTGTAACCTATATATAGCTGTAAATTTTATTATGTTGTCATTTTGTAAGAGAAATAAATAAATAAAAAATAAATAATCTTAGCTTTCGTGGATGGAAACATCTCTGAACCTACACTGTACGTTACCATCTAAGTTCTAAGACATGGGAGTGAGCTCCCTATCATACACAACAATAGATACATGCATAAGTATGTATAAATCTACTGTTGTATGGTCCCGGAATAGAATGGGCCATATTATAACTTGTGGTCGTTATTTTTATCAAAATGTCTACAAGTGCAGTAAGGAAATAATTCCATTTCCAATCAAGAACATTTATCAATCTATAATCATCTAGTTAAAAAAAAAAATATGCAGATCGTAAGGTTGCCTGGAAGATATCGCTACTTAGCGATGAGGCCGCCCATTATTGTCTCTTTATCTTCACTACAAAGTCACTGTCGCTGTCTGTCCGTCCCTATGTATGCTTAAATCTTTAAAAGTACACAACGGATTTCGAAGCGGTTTTTTTAATAGATAGAGTGATTCAAGAGGAAGGTTTATATCTATAATACATGCATAAGTAGAGAAACACTGATAATTTGAGAGGTTTCTAATATAATGTAATGTAATGGGGGGCCGGCGACGTTATTTAGTACGAATATCAACATTGCACCCGTGCGAAGCAGGGGCGGATCGCTTGTGTTTTATATAATTAAGTCTATATAATTCAGTATTCATTTTGTCTGTGTACATATTGTTAATCTCTATAAACTGTATCATTCTTTGAAGAGAACAATAAAGAGTTTTCGTTCCTTTATTCGTTCACATACTAAAATACAATCGGATTAAGATACTTCGCCATATCAAAACCGGTTAAAATAACCGCGCAAAGCTCTCGTAGGAGTGTTCAAATATCTACTTACATATCAATTGCGCAGGGCTGGGCTAAGTGAGATTAGTTTGCATTGCAAATTGCACGAGAATTCGTTAAAACTTCTGTCCGAACTAGTTCGGTAACGTCTAGCTTGAAGTACGAGAATTAACAACTTTGCAACGTTTGTCTGTAGGACATATTATATCAGCCGGTAACTGTCCACTGCTGAACGTAAGCCTTTTCCATAAGAGGAGTTTTGCTAGTAATTGCCACGGATTAGCAACCGCAGTTAGACTACTTACCAGAGGGAGACTTTGTACAAAAGTCGATTGTTTGGGTGCCTCTGTCCCATTCGTGTTTCTACCGTGAAGCAGCTGTTTGGGTACCGTGAAGAAGTGTTTGCATGGCTGTGTTTCGGTTTGAAGGGTGGAATATGGCGTGAATTTACAGGGTACAGAGGAATATTACCTAGGTTCACAGGAATGGCAACGCATGGGGGGTATCATGGGCGAAACAGTATACTCCGTTATGTCCATGGCACTGCACATGTCTGTAGGCGACGGTTACCACTTTCCATCAGGAGGGTCGTCAGCTTGTTTGCCATTCTAAGTTGTATAAAAAAAACTTAGTAATGTTTTAAGAGAAACGCTACTGCCCATCCCTCTAATTAAATTCCATAGTCACCTCTTAAGACACCCACAGGAAAGGAAGGGGTGACCTTTTCTATGTTGGGACTATATAGCAATAATAATCAATAATATTACGGGATAAATAATAACAACTAAGGTCCAGATCTTAAGAACTGAAGCCAAACATATAAACAAAAACAAGTTTATTCATCTTTTGACAAAACCCAAAATTTATCGTCCCTAAGCTAAGTTACACATAAAAGCGATTAAGGTCTTTGTTCCAGAGCCAATTGCGATAAAACATTTATTGCATTTTATTATAGCCGTGCCTTGATTGCTTGAACACAGACCTCGCCGTATTGGAGGGTTTTGCCAGTAGTTGATACGCTTGGCAGGCGTGTTGGCAACCGTAGTTGGGCTTTGGTGTAGTTTTAAGATGTAACTGCTGCTCATCTTTCGACTGTCAAGTTTCCTCAGTTGCCTTTTACAACACCCAAGGGAAAGGAAGGGGTAATAATTAAATTACGAGCGAAATATGCACGTTCTGGTAAATCCATCGCATACTTACTATGTCTGACAATCTCTAATACACGTTAATGATGTCGCAAGTTGCAACAGTGTAAGGAGTACAGCGTATGGCTGTGAGTATTTTAAATTAAGTTACTACGAGCGGACCTTACATGTTCCAAGAGAGGGAGATTTCTTATTAGGGAGAAAAAGATTGCTAGAAATGAGATTAAAGAGCCCCATTACTGGCAATATACCCTATAAGGTAGACCGCTACACGGTTTCTTCTAGAAATCTACTATGATTTCTAGAAGAAATTGTGTGAAATCTCTTTGATGAATTAGACAGGATGGACTAACTGACTTGCTAATTGGAGAGTAGGAATTTTTAGTAATGGACGTTAAAGGCAGCAATAAAATCTTTAGCAATATATTGCTATAGGTATACCTAACCATTTCGACCTCCACGAAGTCATCCCTGGAACTTTCATGCTGAATTACATGCGTATTCATCACGATGCTAACTGGCCTGCTTTCTTCACCTATTATCCCTCAATGCCGTTGGCGCGGGCAAACCTACCAATACATTGCTACCATTAAAAAAAAAGATTTGCTTTCGTCTTCACCTATCAGCCGTCACTGGGCACCAATGACAGTGCTAGTGTATACGGATAGCGTAGGCGCGATTACTATACATTTTTACACATTAAAAAAATAGCTATGCATCGTATATCATCCGCTGTGTCCAACAATCCCCAATACACGTCAAGAATGCCGCAAGTTGCAACAATATGAGGAGCACAGCACTTGGCTGTACGCCATTCGATTCGTTTCCCGAGATTAGAATGTTAATGTGGATAGTTTGTCTCGCTCCCTTGTCGCTGGCAACATTCGTTATATTTTGTGAGTACGTGCGCCATATTTTAGCGGGATTGCCTTTGTTTTGGATGTAAAACAAGGTCAGGGTGCGGAAATTATTGAGATGAGATTGTCTAGAATGCGGTGATGGGTTTTCTTGTATTATCTGTCCAAAATGGTCTACTAGAAATACTAGGGGGCGTTAAAATCGAAATTTGTGGTTTTTCTTGATTATTTTTTAATTAAATATAATTTAAGGTAAATTTTCTAAATTGGTACTTACTAACTACTTATTACGAGACTACTTGGTCCCGATTATTATATATTATTATAATTATAACCGACGTAATCGCAATGTTTCTTGTTAGTATTTGTTTTTTTTTTTTTACAAAGTTGTACATTAAATGAGAATACAGGCAAAAATTATAGTAAATTATTACTATGTCGGTAAAAATTTAATAAAACAATTCGCCAATTTTGAAATTGTACTACAATTTATCTTTAATTACAAAATAATTAACAAAAATCACAAGTCTCGTTCTACTGCCATCTAGTATTTTGTCTCCAAGATTGTTTAGTAACTAACCAGTTCCAGCGACATCTTTTAATGAAAAATGAAAGAAAAACAAATAATAAACACACAGTGTATAAATATCATATTTTTAAGAATTTATTTTATTGCTTTGTTTGTTTAGATAGCAGTTTTTATTTTATGTATCCCGCGACTTTATCTATGGTCGTATGGACGTAGTCTATAGCTAATCAACATTACGACCTTCCTCGAGAAATGAGCTATCAAATGCAAAAATAATAATTCAAGTCCGACAGATACTTGCAAAGATTAGTGCGTTCAAATAAATTCTTCTGCTTTTTTATATTAGTATACATTTTAAGTTATAAAAACCCATGATAGATAAACAAGCATTTTAAGCACATCTATATAATTCTGAAAGTATCGTAAAAATAATAAAACTATAACCACAACAGGTCGTAGTGTACATGATTGCTTAATTCCTAACAAAGTCCTGTTAGGTGTTAAAATCTGGCAGTAATCCAAACTCACTTACACCATCTAAGGTTAAGGTATGGTTCCAATTGTAGCGGTTTTAACTGCTAATATTATGTTTCAACAAATAATATAATAATAATAAGTTGCAAGATGCCCACAACTGATTTTTAGCATCGTCCAACTCGCTGCTGATATGTTGATAAAGTATTCACCTTCGTAACTTAAAGCCTGGATGGTCGCGTACAGTACGACTTTAAAGATGCTTCTCTTCACAAAGATTGAATAAACTCCCTGTCGAAATTTGTGCAAGAGATTACAGATTGAGGTTCTTCATAAAAAAGGTACAGAGATTTCAAAGTAGACAACGCGTGCGAAATGCCGTTGCAGACGTTCATAGGTTACGGTAACCGCTTACCATCAAGTGAATCATGTTTGTTTGCCATTTCAATGACAATAAAAAAGTAAATACTACTCTGTCAAACAGCAACCACTTATCTAGTAATAAAATTTTGAATTCTTAAAGGAAAACGATGAAAGAATTAAATGTCGTAATTTGAAATGCGGTACTGTCTATAAATTTTGTTTTATAGAAAACTTTGTAGGTTGAAGAGTGGAGTGTGACAATGCAGGGTGCAATTACAGGATATGGAGGCATAAAACTATAATTCTCAAGAATGGCAACGCAAGAGGGGTACCACAGGCAATCACAGTATATTCAGTCATGCCCATAATGCTGTTCATGTCTTAAGTGACGCTTAGCACTTTCCATCAGCGTAAAAATCTTCAAAAAGACAGGAATTTTCTCCAAAATGACAAACGTCCAAAGTTTTTCAATAAAGGTGTATTAAGATTTTTCAGGATCGGCAAAGCACGTGTGATATAGTCTTGATTCACAGCTCCTAAGCTACAATCACTATTTATCATTAGACAGACTGCATGCGTGCCTTTTGTGATGCAAACAAGTTTAAGATTTAATTCCACAAAAAAGGCGTTTCCAGTCTAGAAAAAATAATAATAAGAGAATAAACCCATTGGATCAAAACTATTCACCAAAATCGGTTCTCAAAATTGAGATGCTCCTCTTTCCGTTACTATTACATCCTAACTTTTTAACAGAAGTATTTTATTAAACTTTTATTACCATAACTCTCCCCATAAAAAGGGGAAAATATAAAAAGTCTTTTACTACCAAACTGGCAAGGCGCCTTCGTATACGTTTTTGTTTACTTTTCCTTCTTTTGCTTCTTACGACATCCTTCAGTTAGATGGTGACACATTTTTACTGAGGAACTGAGATGTTACCTTGTACTTTATTCGTTGTATCAGCCGTTAATTGTCCACTGCTGAACATAGCCTCCCCCATAAGGGATGTTTCCATTGGTTGCCATGCTTGGCAGGCGGGTTGGCAATCGGAGTTTGGCTTTTAATGATTTTCTAAGAGTCCCTTAGTCGCCTCTTATAACATCCACGGGAAAGAAAGGGGTGGCCTATTCTACGCCGGGACCTACACGGCTTCGTCCACATGACCGGAATATGTTCACTTACCGGGATAAAAGTAACCTATGCCCTTTTACAACTCATATAGTACCCTATATTATCACCTTGTTATATATAAGTATAGACGTACACCATTATTATTATTTGGGGTTGGTGTAATGTTTTTCTCTTCCATTCTCCTCTGTTCGCAGTCATTTCCAAATTGACTCCCATTATTAGTATGCGAGTATAAAGTACTATATGTGCCTTACATACCAAATATGTATGCCAAAGTTCATTGTGATCGGTTAACGACTTAACTGCAACACTAAGAGGTAAGAAGTAAACAAACAAATTTACTCATAATTATAACTAGCTTTTATAAACAACTTCATTCATGACTAGAAATTGTTTCCTGATAGCACTAAAAAGTAACATATATTCTTTTCAATTCAATCAATAATTGGTTAAACAATTAAAAAGCCAAAACGTAATAAATAAACAAACTCACTTTCATATTTATTATTATTTAGCAGTATTTCTGAACCGATACGACAACATAACTTTCAAGAAAAGAGCATATTCCCTTTTAAAAGGCCGGTAGCACATCTGCAATGCTGTTGGTGTTGTGGGTGATCATGGGCGGCGGTAGTCACTTACTATCAAGTGAGCAGCATACTCGTTTGCCCCCTGTGTTGTAAAAAAAATATATTAATAAGGATGCAATAAAATCGCTCAAAGTGAGACCGTACACAGTGCTTTTCACACCTAACATTTATCTCCACAATGCAATTTTAAAATCACCTGAGAAGTGCCCGTTCCAGGAGACTTAGCTTCAGTCGTAGTTATAAATCATGAGGTTTCCGAGCGCCTAGCGCTTTATATGACCGTCGACGAGTGCCTTTATAATTTAGGATCTTAGAACGTAGAAATACACCGCTGTAGTGGTATTTTTGATAATAAGATTTAAAAATGTTTATAATATTGTAGAAAAGTCGTTTGCTTGAGCACGTCTGTCCTATTCGTGTTTCTACCGTGAAACAGTTGTTTACATGGCTATGTTTCGGGTTGAAGGGTGAAATATGACAGTGAATTTACAAGGTACAGAGGAATAACACCTGAGTCCTGAGGAATGGCAATGCATGGGGGTATCATGGGCGAAATAGTATACTCTGTTATGTCCATTGTACTGCTTATGTCTATAGGCGACGGTTACCACTTTCCATCGGGTGGGCCGTCAGCTTGTTTGCCATTCTAAGTTGTATAAAAAAAAATTATTACTACATTTTGTTTTATTTGAAAGGATATACTTCAAATTAGTTTCAGAAGTTTTATTAGAATCTGCTCAGTGGTTTAGTTTTAAAATAAAAATAACTGACATTGTCACGAATGAACTTGTTTTTTTTTTCTAAAATACAATTTTATTTTTTTAAAAATAAAAAAAAAATTAAATAAATTTAGAGATTACTATAATGATAGTGGTAAATGTCACCTATGGGTATTTAACACCATGAATTCCATATAATCTGAATATCACAGAGCATTGACATAGAAAATGCGATCTGCCGGCCTTTTTCTACAAATACCATATAATGCTCGCATTCCGACCGCTTTTTCCTCTTTCCCCTCGTATAAAAGTCTCAAAACGTATTTCAACTCTATAGAAATCTCCGAAAAAGACATGATAGTAAAAAAAAAAACATACTGGATTCAAACGACAAACCACTCCATCACCGAAAATCTCACATTATCCGGCCAGTATTCAAAACGGGTGGGCAGAATAAATGAAATGAATTCTCTCCTGAACCGGGAACATTATTCAGCCGCGATCCAGGGATTTGCCGGGACTGTCCGCGAATCTCTTTACATTACTGTTGAATTGTTTTTTACGAGAAAAAAAACTGCATAGCGAAACGATAATTTTTTTTATAGGAAAACACATTTGACTGAGTGGAAAGTAAAGATTAATTGTTCTGTGAGTGTTGTGTAAGTATTTTCTATTTTTTTGGACAATATCTCACATCGGCTGAGTGCAGTTAACACAAAAGTTGTTTGCTTGGGCACCTCTGTCCCATTTGTGTTTCTACCGTGAAGCAGTTGTGTTTGCATGGCTGTCTTTTAATTTGAAGGGCGAGATATGGCAGTGAATTTACAGGGTACAGAGGAATAACACCCGAGTCCTCAGGAATGGCAACGCATGGGGGGGAAGTATCATGGACGAAACAGTATACTCTGTTATGTCCGTGGTACTGCTCATATCTATAGGCGAAGGTTACCACTTTTCAACAGGTGGGCCGTCAAACGTTTATATACTTTTTTTTTTTATTTTCACCTTAAAACGTAGACTCTGAAGTTGGAATGAAATGCCAAGTATGTATATAATACTTTTCTTCCGTAGAATCCTTATTTATTATTATATTAGCCATTTGCTGTCCACTGCTGAACATACGAGGAGGCCGCACCCGTAAAGGGGATTTTTCCAGTAGTTGTCACGTTTAGCAAGCGGATTTACAACCGCAGTTAGGCTTTAGTGATGCTTTAAGAGGGACGCCACTGCTTATCCCCCGATCATTCAGTTCCCTTAATGGTGAACCCACTTTGTTTTTTATGTTTTTTTTTTTTTTTATTCTAAATTCAAAGTAAAATAGTAATGTTATTATATAATTTTCTAATCTTCATTATTATGTTGTTTCGTCATATGTAACATGTAAAATTTATATTATTTTTCCTAAAGAGCGATTGTATCTAATTAATGGTATTATTTAAATGAAAATTTTGTTTAGTGTATGTGTAAAATAAATAAATAAAATTAATAATATGAATCAAAATCCCTTCTCACTCATCTACGAGCTATAGCGGATCCTTTACCATCCATATTGCTAGATTGTTGAATTCTCTTCCCATGTCTATCCATGAGAGTCATTCCCTAAATATTTTTAAAGGTAGACTTAAAGAGCATCCTCTGTCCTTTTGGAACATATATTTATTTATTTCTGTGTATAGGTAGAATCTACGTGTCTAAGTGTCTTACAATAAAGTAAAAATAAATAAATATGCTAAAAATATAAACATAGGATACTTAACTAAAATATATTACAAATATGCAGTTACTAAAGATAGGGAGATTCAAATTGGATGAGCATCTGGGGATATTATTTAGGCTACATTCACAGGGTCCGGCGGACGGTCCGGACAAATGGTCGGGCTTTATTGCCGAAACACGATGTCGAATGCGTCCAAATTGGCTAACTGATATTCAAATACTGTAATATATTTTTTATTCTACATAGAATGTCAAACAAGCTGACGGTGCACCTGATGGAAAATGGTAATCGTCGCCTATAGACATGAGCAGTACCATGGATATAACAGAGTATACTGTTTCGCTCATAATACCCCCCATGTGTTACCATTCCTGAAGACTTAAGTGTTATTCCTCTGTACCCTGTAAATTCACTGCCATATCCCACCCTTCAAACCGAAACACAGCCATGCAAACACAATTGCTTCACGGTAGAAACTTATAACAACATATGATTGGCGGGAAAGGGAATGTTATTAATGGAGACTGAGAATCCCATTGCTAGCAATATACCCAACCAGGTCGAATTCCTCGCGGTTCCCCCTGGAAACTATCATGATTAATTCCAGATGAACTCATCATGATGGGCTAACTGGCCTGTTTTCATACTCATCGATCACCATTCACTGGTGCCCCGCCAGCGTATCCCGTCAGCGCAGGCTAGAGTTACCATTCCATTCACATTCAATAAAAAAAAAAACTATATAACTGCAAATATTGCACGAATTATTCACAAATGACTTACAAATTGATACAAACAAAGGCATTACTTTATTTTAAATATATATATATATATATATATATATAAATATATATACACTACATATAAATAAACTATTAATATATATATATATATATATATATATATATATATATATATATATATATCTCCTTATATCCTCTCATATGGTAATCTAATTTAGGAATCTATTTACTAGACACAGAATCAATATAAACTATGTGGCGACTTATTTAATATGCTACGGCCATTTGTCAACCCTTTTTGGGACAAGGGCTCGATATATCGGCGGATACTTATCAATTCTGACTTGGACCCATGTTCCGTTTGTTATTTTGTGTTATAGTAACACAAAGACAGCTTTACTTGTATTATATATATATATATATATATATATATATATATATATATATATATATATATATATATATATATATACATTCCTGAGGACTCAGGTGTTATTCCTCTGTACCCTGTAAATTCACGCCATATCCCACCCTTCAAACCGAAACACAGTCATGCAAACAACTGCTTCACGGTTAAAACACGCAAAGAAGTTTTGTACAAAGTCTCCCTCTGATAAATAAATATATACACATATACACACACACATATACATCCCTAATATTTTAAGCAGAACTGACTGTTGTTTCCCCCCTCACCCCTATTTATTTATTTTTAATTCTTTAAACCAAAAAGCAACATTCCAAGCACAATTAGGTACTTAAAATCAGAAACACTTGTGGGACAGAGGTACCCAAACAGATGATTTTTTGTATTTTTACACAAATTCCCCCTCTGGTAAATATTTTAACGCGCTACAATGAACATAGCCACAGGCATTTATTTTAATTACTATAGTAAAATGGATGGAAACATAATTGATTCTAGAATGTAAAATATTGTATGCATTACATATTTGCAAATGTATGACCGATGTAACCTAGTGAAAAATAACCATGCATGTATAAATTTACAATAATAAGTTGAATATCAATGTGGCTTTAGTGATATAACTTGTAATTAATAGTTGATCGTTAATAATACATATAAAAATGTTTTTTTTTTTGATGGGTGAAAATGTAATGGTAACCCCGCCTGCGCTAACGGGATACACTGGCGGAGCACCAGTGAAGGGTGATCGATGAGAATGAAAACAGGCCAGTTAGCCCATCATGATGAATTCATCAGGAATTAACCATGATAGTTTCCAGGGGGAACCGCGAGGAGGTCGACCTGGTTGGGTATATTGCTAGCAATGGGATTCTCAGTCTCCATTATTAACAATCCCTTTCCCCCCCAATATAAAAATGCTGCATGCCAAGCTGGCTGAATGTTAAGGTCATACAAAATGTATAACAAATATTACCTAAACTTACCACATTCATCGCAATAAACTTCATTTCATTTCATAAAAGTAGATAGAAAAAGAAAAATGAAATCAGGACAATGCACTGTGACCTTGAAAGCGAATATTTCAGTAAATACACAGATATCCGTTTCTAGCTAAAGTTCTGAATGATAGCATTTCAACAATAGAGTGAGAACATACATCAAACAGAAACACAACCGCATTTATTTATCATTATCAATCACGCCAAGCGGATATTTTATTCTCCTATTATGTCAATAAAATATACTATGGGTTAGACATGGGTAAAATGTTTTTTTTTATTCAACTTAAAATGGCAAACAAGCTGACGGCCCACCTGATGGAAAGTGGTAACCGTCGCCCATAGACATGAGCATGACATGACATAACAAAGTATACTGTTTCGCCCATGATACGCCCCATGCGTTGCCATTCCTGAGGATTCGGGTGTTATTCCTCCATGCCCAGTAAATTCACGCCATATCCCACCCTTCAAACCGAAACACAGCCATGCAAACACAACTGCTTCACGGTTGAAACATGATTGAGACAGAGGTAGCCAAGCAAACGAATTTTGTACAAAGTCTACCATTGGCCTTATTAATAATATGTTGGTGGGGGAAAGGGACCGTTGGTATGAATGATTTAATGAAAAGTCTTTATTGTAATACAATAAAGACAACAAATTATTACCACAGGGGGTGGGGAGGGATTGTTAATAATAGAGACTAAGCGACTAAGACAGGTCAGTTAGCCCATCGTGATGAATACACCTAGAATTCAGGACAATGGTATCCAGGAGGAACCGCGAGGAGGTCGACCTTTTTTTTTTACCACTAAGGTGACAAACAAGCATACGACCCACCTGATAGTAAGCGGTTACCGTAGCCTATGAACGCCTGCAATACCAGAGGTATTACGCGCGCGTTGCTGACCCTGAAGAAACCTCTTTCCCCCTTTTTGAAGAACCCCATGCTGTAGTCTCTCTAGACCTGATTGGGTATATTGCTAGTATCAGGGTTACTAATCCCGGTTTCTAACAATCTCTTTCTTCCCTCACGGTGGGCCTTATACTTGTTTGCCACCTCAGTGGTATAAAAAAAATCACCGCATAGTATCAAGCTGACTGGACACATATCTAGCGATGAAGCTGCTGTACTCTCTTATAAACAACCCTCTCCCTCCTCCCCTTACATCTATATTCAAAATACAATAAAGCGCAAATTCGCAATTACAGGTGCGTAATAAAATACACTCGGAAAAATAATGTAAAATTGTATTTTTGCAGTTCACAGGAAAAGGAAAACACCGGCGTGGAATATTCAGTCGAGTTCGAGGGCTGCGAAAATAATCGGGCTTTATGTTCGCACGTGTAATAAAGCGAAATATAAATTCGGTGCGCCCACTCGCGTTTCACTTCCTTCATTCGGCGCGCCGTTCGCGAAACAGAAGATTTATAATTAAGATAAAGTGTTCCAAAAAAAGCGTCTTCAACTCTGACAAAACTAGTTATTTTGGGCTAAAATTTAAACTACTAGATCCAATTTTGACAAAAATTCCCATAGAATTTTGGTCTTGTAGAAATTTTGTCAAGGATATGGTAAAATCCTTTCAAATAAAAAAGTAATTTACTGAATCGATTTTGATAACACAGGGGGCAAACGAGCATGCGGCTCACCTGATGATAAGTGACTACCGCCGCCCATGATCACCCGCAACACTAGAAGCAGTGCAGGTGCGCTGTTGGCTTTTAAAAAAAGACATATGACCTTTTCTTGAAAGTTATGATATCGTATATATTATAAGTATATATTTATAAGTATTTATTTTTTCAGATAAAAAATGAATTTTTCCAAATCAGTTACCAAAAGATAAAAAAAATGCAACCGAATTGAGAACATTTTACTTTTAGACGTCGATTGAAAAAAAAATTACTTCAATTGTGACAAAACCATTTATTATATATTATTATTTAATTTAAAAACTAAAATAAAATAAAAAAAAAAACTTCATAATAGAGAACGATGTCATTCTAACTTGTTGTTTTCGTGAAACTGGCTCAATAATTTAATTTATATTTGTAAATCACCGTGTCTTGGCAATCTCTTATGGACTCCCGCGATACAGGTTCGCCTAGTACGGGCTCAAATGTACTCGCTGTTGTAAATTTCTTATATTTAACAAATAAATAAATATTTTTGTACAATTTCGTAAGGGGTCAATTAGGAAATATATCCTTTTTAAAATAAAAAATAAATTTTCTAAATCGTCTTACATTTTACTTAGTTATGAGGTAAGTTAAAGGCTGATGTAACAAAGATCAACTTAATATCATGCACGTTTGTCATTCAAGTAATCGTTTAGTGTGTTATAGGTTTTATTCAATAAGTGTATTTAATAACAGTTTTAAATTTATTAAAAAGTAATTCCAAAATATCCTTCGGTATCTTATTATAACATTTAATGCCCATTCCCATAAAAGACCTAATAACTTTTTCTAGGGGGGAAAGGGATTGTTAGTAATGGAGATTGAGAATCCCATTGCTAGCAATATACCCAACCAGGTCGACCTCCTCGCGGTTCCCCTTGGAAACTATCATGATTAATTCCTGATGAATTCGTCATGATGGGCTAACTGGCCTGTTTTCATCCTCATCGATCACCCTTCACTGGTGCTCCGCCAGCGTATCCCGTTAGCGCAGGTGGGGTTACTATTCCATTTTCTACCAATAAAAGAAAAATAACTTTTTCTAAACGAAGACATTAAAATATTGTTTATATAATAAACAAATAAAAAAAAAACTGGACTGAACTTCAACTTTTAAACTCCGGAAAAAACATAATAGACTTGCAAGTAATCGGTATTGGCAGTGTGGAAACTTTCCTTTGCCTACGAATAGGCAAAGAAAACTTTCGGTTGGAAGTAAAAACGATAAAAAACACCGGTAAAGTTGCATTGGAAGTTACCCGATGAAGTATAACTTGCACCCACTAATAACTCATGCCACAGAAGTTTGTTATTGCTAACTTTTAAAACATAATATCTACAGAGTGATACTGTAAACATCAACGCCCTTTCAAGGTAGGAATGAGTGATACATTCGATATTTTTGTGCATTATATGTTTTTGTATTTTATGTACAAAAAAATATTAATTCACTCTTGAGCCACCTACCCACTTCTATCTGTTCTCCTTCAACCAAAGGTTGTCTATAAGAGATTGTCCTAGTGATAAGACCGCCTTTTGTACCTTTATGTGTATATTTTAATCTGTATTTAAGTTACTGTATTATACCAGAGGGAGACTTTGTACAAAAGTCGATTGCTTGGGTACCTGTCCCATTCGTGTTTCAACCGTGAAGCAGTTGTGTTTGCATGGCTGTGTTTCGGTTTGAAGGCTGGGATAAGGCGTGAATTCACTGGGTACAGAGGAATAACACCTGAGTCCTCAGGAATGGCAACGCATGGGGGGTATCATGGGCGAAACAGTATACTCTGTTATGTCCATGGTACTGCTTATGTCTATAGGCGACGGTGACCACTTTCCATCAGGTGGGCTATCAGCTTGTTTTCTATTATAAGTTGTATAAAAAAAATATGTAAGTAATATATTATTTACAAAAATTCTATCTACCGATATGTAACCGGATCCACTACTGGGTATATAAACTAAATTATATACATACTTAAGTAATAAGTAGTTTTATTATAAAAGGTTTCGTAAGCACATATTATATTTTAATGTAATAACTACTGCAAGAGTGAGCCACTCATGATTAAGGATCACGAATTGACCCCGAAACTAAACGAGCTTTCTCGATCTAATTACATATAAGTTTTTTTTTTTAATGGATGATAATGGAATGGTAACCCTACCCACGCTATCGGTATACACCGGCGGGGCACCAGTGAAGGATGATAGGTGAGGATGAAGTAGGTCAGTTAGCTCATCGTGACGAATTCAACAAGAATTGTTCACGATGGTTTCCAGGGGGAACCACGTGGAGGTCGGCCTAATAAAGTATATTGCTAGCAATGGGGTTGTCAAACTCCATTGCTAACAATCCTTTTCCCCCCATTACACATAAGTTAAACCGGTAGTTATTACATTAAGTAGATTGATAATATTTTTTTTAATTTAAAATTTTAATAATCCAAAATTAATTCTTTCATTGTAAGATTAAACAAATTTATTCAAATAAATCTTTCCAAAACATAATCAACTTCGCGAAAAGAGTATCAACTTTTAAAATCTCTAAAAGCTTCACTCATAAAAAGGCATAAAAAGTAATCGACCTGGCTTTACAGATACTTTCCTTGGCCAACAATGAGGGTGGGCATAATTAAAAATTAAATCTTCCCGGGTCTAATCTAAACTAATTACAATTAATCTAAATAAAAAAATCCTATAATTAAATTTGACTAATTAATATTGTATGCACTGCACAAAATCAAGGCCTAACCTACTTTTCCAATACGCTTGCCAAGTGGATATATATATATTACAGAAGGTAAATATTATATACAAAGGAATATGTAGAAAATAATATATAAAAACGGAATTTAGGAATGTAAGAAGCGAGCGATCGAGATGGGGAGAATGACAGTAGAAATGAATGTAAGAAGTAAACGTCGCTGTCATGTCTGTACGACCAGTCCGAAGGAAAGAAATAGGTGAAATATCTATGTACAATTTAATTAACCTACTTGATGGAAAAGAGAGTAATGATGTTGATAAGTGGCTATGAGATGAATGTGTACAATATTTATTTACAGACGCCACACTGGCAAAACACCCCAATTGAGAGACCTATGTTCAACAGTGGACAAAAACAGCTGATGTATATATTATGGTATTGGGGTGAACACCTTTAATGGGTTTTGCCAATAATTGCCATGCTTCGCAGAAGGATTGGCAACCGCAGTTAGTTTTTGTAGATGTTTCAAAGGAGTGCTGCGGCCTATTGCTCGCCCTCCCTTAGTCGCCACTTACTACACCCACGGGAAAAGAAGGGGCGGCCTTTTCTATGCCGGGACCACGAGGCTAATAAAAACATTTTATAATATCAGTTTTATTTATATTTAACTTAAAAAATCTCTTTAGAATTTCGATTTTGTATAAATAGAGATAATGCAAGGATTGAAATAGCTACATTTTTAATACCTTTTGTACCTTTATGTGTATATTTCAATCTGTATTTATGTTACTGTATTTCACTTGAATTATTCACTTGGCATTGTATATTTTTATTTATGGTACAATAAAGAGTTAAAAGAATGTAAGATAAAAGGAAGGAGGGGGAGAGGGAGACCGAGACATAGTTACATCAGGCAGATCAAGGAAGGAGTTGGTGTCGTGTCGTATCAAGAGGTGAAGAGACTCGCTCAAAATCGTAGTGAGTGGCAAGGGCTCCACCGACAAGAGCGCAGCTCTTAAATAGGATAGATAGATGAAAAGAGTTAAATAAATAAATATTAATGTGAACAGTACCTATACCTATATATTTTTAATACCTTCCAAAACTTTTCTTCTAAAAAGCAATTTCCAATGAATGGTCAGGGAGACTAAAATGTTTACTTTATACATTCATAATAGAATTCCAAAACAATTATGTCTGTTATTTATCTTGTTGAACATTTTCTGCGAAAATCACATATTGGAATAATAATGTTGTGTTCCAGGACAAAAAAAACCAACTTCAGTTGTGATGTTCATAGCTACAAACGCCTGCAACACTGAGAGTCTCATGTACATGTTTTTTTTATGGGTGAAAATTCTATGCATTTTCAATTTTATTTTTATTTTTATTTTCATTATCAAAAAAAAAAACAAAGTATTCCATTTTCTACCAATAAAAAAAAAAGTTTTTTTTTTATTGGTAGAAAATGGAATAGTATCCCCGCCCGCGCTAACGGGATACGCTGGCGGAGCACCAGTGAAGGGTGATCGACGAGAATGAAAACAGGCCAGTTAGCCTATCACGATGAATTCATCAGAAATTAACCATGATAGTTTCCAGGGGAAACCGCGAGGAGGTCGACCTGTTTGGGTATATTGCTAGCAATGGGATTCTCAGTCTCCATTACTAACAATCCCTTTCCCCCCTCATGTCTGTGTTGCAGATTCTGAAGAAAATTTAATATAGAATATGTAAGAAATTGACTAATAAGTGATGACTTATGTATCCGCTCTGCATGTTCTACCGCTTGTGCAACGGATTGTGCTCAGAGGAATTGTTCAATATGATGCCCATGGCCAGTTTCTACCATCGTACGGCTCGTCATCGACAGGGAGTTCATCCTCATACCCTACAGCCTAAATAGTCGCGTACAGCGCGGTTGTAGAGATGTTTTCCGCCACGGACACTCAGGTTATGTAATGAGCTCCCTACCGAGGTTTCCCCAAGAGACTACAGCATGGGGTTCTTCAAAAGAAGGGTAAAGAGGTTTCTTAAGGGTCGGCAACGCGCGCGTAATACCTCTGGTATTGCAGGTGTTCATAGGCTACGATAACCACTTATTATCAGGTGGGCCGTATGCTTGTTTGCCACCTCAATATTATAAAAAAACCGAAACATGGTCTTACACGATTGCCTGTACACAGAAGCTTCAAATTATTCAGCAGGTTATGGAGAGGGCTATGCTCGGAGTCTCTTTGCGTGATAGAATCCGAAACGAGGACATCCGCAAAAGGACCAAAGTAACCGACATAGCAAGCTGAAGTTGCAATAGGCTGGTCACATAGCTCGAACTGATAATTGATGGGGAAGAAAGGGTTTTGCTTGACGACCCCGTACGGGCGAGTGCAGTATGGGGGTCCCTACTAAATGGAGTGACGACCTGAAATGCTTTGCAGGGATTCAGTCGATGCAGGTGGCTAAGTATTGTTTCTTATGGCTGTCTATGGGTGAGGCCTATGTCCAGCTGTGGACCAATAATAGCTGAAATGGTTATGATGAATGATGAGTAAGAAATTAATACATTTTTATGATTCATACAAGGTGACCGTTATAGGTCCCCTTGTTATTTGTTGTCAAACTTTGGTTTCGTGAATTCTGTCTACTGATAAACAAACTCGAGTGTCAGTTGAGAGATCATAGAACTTATCTTTCAAAATAATTAATCAGCTCTAAATTGAGGGAGCTTTTTGAGTGGCTATTCTTATAGAATTAATTATACTTCAGAGATGTTTCCTCCCACGAACACTCAGGTTTTGGAATGAGCTCCCTGTCGAGGTTCTCCCAAGGGACTACAGCATGGGGTTCTTCAAGAGGGGGGTAAAGAGGTTTCTTCAGGGTCGGCAACGCACGCGTAATACCTCTGATATTGCAGGTGTTCATAGGCTGGCTACGATAACCCCTTACCATCAGGTGGGCCGTATGCTTGTTTTCCACCTCAGTGGTATAAAAAAAAATACTTTAACAATTTCTACCATCATCATCGTATCAGCCGTTAAGTGTTCACTACTGAATAAAAGCCCCCCTTAAAGGGGGGGGGATTACTAGCTGTTTTCCACGCTTGGCCAGCGATTTGGTGATGTCTTAACAGGGACGCTGTTGTCAATCTCACGACCATTTTTTTTTGATGGGTGAAAATAGTATGGTAACCCCGCCTGCGCTAACGGGATACGCTGGCGAAGCACCAGTGAAGGGTGATAAATGAGAATGAAAACAGGCCAGTTAGCCCATCATGATGAATTCATCAGAAATTAACCATGATAGTTTCCAGGGGGAACCGCGAGGAGGTCGACCTGGTTGGGTATATTGCTAGGAATGGGATTCTCAGTCTCCATTACTAACAATCCCTATCCCCCCATCTCACGACCATTAAGTGCCCATAATCGCCTTTTACAATCTCTATGGTAAGTGATAAATAAAATAAACATATTTCCTACGTATGTATGGTATGTAATTTTTTTTTATTTTGATACTTTTTTTCCTTTTTTTTATACAACTTAGAATGGCAAACAAGCTGACGGCCCACCTGATGGAAAGTGGTAACCGTCGCCTACAGACATAAGCAGTACCATCGACATAACAGAGTATACTATTTCACCCATGATACCCCCCATGCGTTGCCATTCCTGAGGTGTTATTCCTCTGTACCCAGTAAATTCACGCCATATCCCATCCTTCAAACCGAAACACAGCCATGCAAACACAACTGCTTCACGGTTGAAACACGAGTGGGACAGAGGTACTCAAGCAATCGACTTTTGTACAAAGTCTTCCTCTGGTATTTGACGTTTCTATAAATATGTTAAAAATATAAAAAATAAAATTAAAACTAGTAATTATTTTTCACAACTTTACTTAAAAAAAAACTAATATCCGAAGATTAAAACTAACATTAATGCCAGAGGAAATTTTCGGAGAAAACATTTAAAGGATGAAAGCCATGACTTGAAGCACTAAAATATGTTGTTTAAATAATTCCGCGAGGCGAGAACATTACCGAAAGGGCTGTCATAAAGGGCCCGTGGAGCCTTACCTGTGTATCTACCATGAAAATGTTAACAACATTCCCGAGCCGAACGAAACAACTACCGAAAACATATTATCATAAATAGTTTTACTTCACAATAATATAAAACTGCATTCCATGAAAAAAAAAAACAGATTTGTGTTAAAACTAAACTAC
Source organism: Galleria mellonella (assembly GCF_026898425.1). Classification (NCBI taxonomy): domain Eukaryota; kingdom Metazoa; phylum Arthropoda; class Insecta; order Lepidoptera; family Pyralidae; genus Galleria; species Galleria mellonella. The sequence continues at coordinate 1,811,838 of NW_026441995.1, read as the reverse complement.
TGAACTGATTTTGATAAAATTTTTGTAAGACTAATATATAATAATGTAAGTATTGTCCGTGTGGACCCGGCAAAGAATAGGCTACCCCATTCTTTCCCGTGGGTGTCGTAAGAGGCGACTAAAATAGGGCGAGGGATAGGCAGCAGTGTCCCTCTTAAAAGATCTCCAAAGCCTAACTGCGGTTACCAATCCGCCTGCCAAATATGGTAACTACTAGCAAAATCTCTCAAGGGGAAGGCTTATGTTCAGCAGTGGACAGTTAAAGGCTGATATGATGATGGTGATGAAAGTAAATTTATTTTTTCAGATAATTTTTTTTTTCAAATTTTCAAAATTGATTTGCCACTAACGAAATTATGAAAAACCAAACACAAAAAAATACAAGCAAATTAAAAATCTCCTTCTTTTGGGAGTCGTTTAAAAATAAATAGAAAAGACAAGAGACGATTGGAAAAAAAAGCAAATTAAGTTATAACAGAATTAATATAAATTAGTATAGTAATCATTACATTTTTGCGCAGCAAAGAGCTTCTAAACGACTATAGATTTTGATCTTGCCACCTAATATAATACCATACTTCTCCTAATCCTTAACGAACAAGCGATTCAGCCCGGATTCGCACGAGTCGATATAATTTTCGAAAATAATATAAAGCCTATGTTACTTGCTGATAATGTATGTCATATACCATATGCTTTCTACGAGTCAATTATTACAAAAAATAATAAAATCTTTCCTAATATTATCGTATAAATAAATAGAATAAATTATATTAGATAATATTGGATAAATAAATTATAAATTTTCACCATTGCATTTTACGTACGAAATTTTGGTACGAAACTACAACATTTGTTTTCATGGTAGAGCCACTAGTATACAATATACAACCGTAAGAAAATACCGCTGCCAAATTTGTTTTAAAGCCATTTGGGGCATTTCGTTAATTGAAAACCTAGGGACATAGTGTTTCTTATGGTTTTTAATTTGGATCAAATATTTAAATCTTATGTTTATGGTCATGTAGTCCCATCATAGAACAGGCCAACCCTTCCTTTCCCATGGGTGTCGTAAGTACCAACTAAGGAAGGGCGAGGGATGGGCAGCAGCGTCCTACTTAAAACTTCAATTGCCAGAGGGAGACTTTGTACAAAAGTCGATTGTTTTGGTACCTCTGTCTCATTCGTGTTTCAACCGTAAAGCAGTTAAGTTTGCATGGCTGTGTTTCGGTTTGAAGGCTGGGATATGGCGTGAATTTACTGGGTACAGAGGAATAATACCTGAGTCCTCAGGAATGGTAACGCATACACATGCACAGTGAAAAAAAAACAAAAATACATACACAAAATACAAAAATGTGCATAATAAGTAACAATTTTTCTCTCCATGCGTGTGCCACAATAACACAAAATGGTCACAACTCAGTTTATTGCTTCGCCATCAAAAGAGCAAAATACTGATATTCTGTTATGGCCAAAAGCGAGCCGCGAAATTCTTCAGAAAAAATAAAATATTTAATTATATACATACATACATACATATCTGTCACGCCTGCCTCCCATTAGGGTAGGCAGAAATAATGGAACGCCAAATGCTTCGATTCAAACAAACCTCTTTCGCTTCTTCCACATTCATCAATCTTTTTATACACGCTCGCCGCTTACGGGAACTTTTAATTTGGCCCTCCTTCAGCACGTCGCCTATTTGGTCGACATACGTCCGTCTAGGGCGGCCCCTACCGACATCTCCATTCAATCGTGCTCGACAAATCTCTTTCGTATTTAATTATATAATTGTATGTAATTAGTACGTATGTGTGCTTTGATTAGCATGAATTTTTTTACATAATTAGATACCATACAAAAATATGTGGAATTCAAATAATAATAAATGAATAAATAATTTTCATTAATACGACTTTCAAGCGTAACAGGTAATTTTGGAAAATCAAATTTTATTGCATTTTAATATATGTAAATGAAGCTAAGCTATTAAATTATTAACAATATAATTAATTAAACCTTTAACGTAGATTAATATAATCATTATTGATTGACGTCCTGTAATAAGTTTATAACTGGTCGAAGATATTAGATTAGTGGAACGTGCCGCAGAATTATACATCCAAGTTTATGGTAATTTAGATAATGCCGTATCGTAACCAAGTAACCACTATCATTAAAGAAGACTCTTCATTGATTGTGTCTATATGGCTTACATACGTGTGCGTGCTTTTGCGTGTATGTTAGTGTGCATGTGTGCATGTGTGCGTGCGTGCGTGCGTGCGTGCGTGCGTGCGTGCGTGCGTGCGTGCGTGTGTGTAGTGCACATATAGCTAATAATAATTAGCATCCCATATCCTTACCATTGTTATAAGGTGAATTTGTTTCTTTGTTTTTTTAATTTTTGGTATTTTTACAACATAACGAATTAACATGAAATTTATTAAACATATTATGTAGATATTTAGGAAGGAAATGGGCGTAGGCTGTTTTTAGTTTATTTTTTTACGTAATTCATAATGACAAACAAATTGACGGCCCACCAGATGGAATGTGGTAACCGTCGCCTATAGACATAAACTGTACCATGTACATAACAGAGTGTACTGTGTCGTCTATTATACCTTTCATGCGTTACCATTCCTGAGGACTAAGATGTTATACCTCTGTACCCTGCAATTTCAATCAACATTCTTAATCGAAATATACTGGTGACGCGGTTAAAATTATGGATAAAAAGTAGTTACTAATTACCTGCTTAACTGTTATGCATATTAACTGCTTACTTACCAGTGAAACCACCAGGTCTTACAATACTCAAAACTCTTAAAGCCGCTTTACTTTCAACCAAAGCGCTAATTTCTAAAGAGGTCATAATTAAAAAGGTGCTTATGTGAGCTGTTTCTACATGAAATGCTTTTTTCTGTTCGCTGGTAAGCTGAAATGATTTATCTTGGAAAGGGTAATGAGGGGGAGTAATGCTGGCAATGCACACTTGGCACTTACCTTTTTTTTTAATGAATAGTAATGCAATCGTGCTTCCGCTATCGGTATACACTGGCGGGTTATCACTGAGGGGTAATAAATGAAAATGAATGCTGGTCAGCAGATGACGTCGTGTTGTCCCGGCAAATAATGTGGCCCATTCCTTTCCCGTGGGTGTCGTAAGAGGCGATTAAGAGAATTTAGTGGTCGAAAGATAGGCAGCAACGTCTCTTTTAAAATATCATTAAAACCTAACTGTTCCTTATTCTCGATTCGATGTTTTTTTTTTATTCAGTCAATTGTAATCCGATTTTTTTTAATATCCCGTCTGCGCTATCAGTATACGCTGGCGGGGCACCAGTGAGGGATGATAGGTGAGAAAGAAAAGAGAGGTTAGTTAGCCCATCGTATTGAATACACTTCAGCACTCAGGAATTCAGCACGGTTTCCTGTTTGGGTATATTGCTAGCAATGGGGTCCTAAGTCTCCATTATTAACAATCCCTCCCCCCCCCCTTGTAATCCGATTTGAAAAATTCTTTTTTTTTTATTTAAATGTGTGGTCCTCGCATAGAATGGGCCGTCCCTTCCTTTCCTGTGAGAGTCTGTTATAGCCGACTGAGTGAATTTAATAGGCGAGAGATGGATAGCAGCGTCCCTCTTAAAACATGACCAAGTCCTAACTGCGGTTGCCAACCCGCCTGCCAAGCGTGGCAACTACTAGCAAAACCCTCCTATATGAGGGATTCCTATATTCAGCACTGAATAGTTAACCACTAATACAATAATTATAGGTATTCATCGTGACATATTAATCAGGAATTCATCCATCCATCGACAGGGAGTTCATCCTCATGTCCTACAGCCTCAATGGTCGCGTACTGCGTGGTTTCAGAGATGTTTCATGGTTACACGACTATTTAGGTTCAATCTTGTGAGGATGGATTGCCTGTCGATGGCGAGTGGTGTGATGATAAAAGGTGGCTTTGGGTATTATTACCAACAATCATTATCATCATTTCAACCAATATCCGTCTACTGCTGGACAAATACCTTCCTCATAGACTGCCATAAAGAACGGTCCTGAGCCACCTGCATCCACTGACTTTCTGCAATGCATTTCAGGTCGTCACTCCATCTAGAGGATCGTCCTACACTGCGTCTACCCGTACGCGATCGCTACTCAAGAACCTTTATTTCCCATCGGTTGTCGGAAAATAAAATTTCTTCGAACTATGTGACCAGTTGTCACTTTCAGCTTGCTTATCCTTCGGATATATATATATATATATATATATATATATATATATATATATATATATATATATATATATATATATATATATATATATATATATATATATATATATATATATATATTCTCCACAAATTTTACAGAAAAATACAGTTACATGAAAAAAAAATACAACTATATATGTATAATGACAATGGTCTGTAAACTTGTGGGAGACTGGAACCTAAACTAGATCAGAGATCTGTATCTCAGGAATCCAATCGCTTTCCTCTCTAACAAATTCTAGTCGGTCTGAGCTAGTGGAATTTGACAAATGAAAACGTCAAATTATAAATTTCTCAAACCATTTGCGAAGCCATATTCCATGCTCTTAATATCATTGTTCTCAAAGCCATTGTACGTCATATACGTGTTCGTGTACATTACCGCAGAGCTTCGAAATAGGTAATGTGGATACCGATCCGATATCTATATATTTTTTTATACAACTTAGAATGGCAAACAAGCTGACGGCCCACCTGAGGGAAAGTGGTAACCGTCGCCTATAGACATGAGCAGTACCATGGGCACAACAGAGTATACTGTTTCGCCTATGATGCCCTGCATGCGCTGGTATTCCTGAAGACTAAGGTATTATATATTGGGTCCTTTTACATATTGAGGGCGGAAAAAAGGCTATAACCTATTTCGATATCATCCATATCGGTCGGATATCTATATATTTTCGAATATGTTAAAAGTTTGTTGTCCAATACTGTTATTTTGGACAACAGTCCTTTAAGATATTCGTTATCGAAGCAGTATATATATATTGAAACTGAAATATATAGATATCGCCGTATATTACCCGTCCCTACTTTGAGGTTTTAATAACTGAAGAGGGACTTAATATTGCACCTATCTGCCGCCGCTAGCTTTTGCGGTCGTCTGACTCGCGCTCGAATATTGTATGTACCATTGTGAGGCTTGCCTCTGTCTGTACCGGTGTTGCTAACTCCTGAAAATAGTTACCCTTAACCACACACTGGTAAATATTTTATTATATTCTTTATTGTTTTTTTTTTTGTACAGTCAGCAACAATTGTCTATTGCCAGACATTACTTAACAAAGTACAAAATAAAGTTACGATTATTAAGTTACAAAGCAGTTAAATATATATATATATATATATATATATATATATATATATATATATATATATATATATATATATATATATATATATTTATTGCACTTAAACAATATATGCGACGATTAGTTTAACAACTTGTTTGCAAGGGAGGACTTATCTCTGAAAGAGATCTCTTCCAGCCAACGCAGTGTAGTTAGAGAGAGTTGTTGCCTATGATATAAAACTCTAAACGCTATTTAGCCATAAGTCTCTAAACGTGATGTTACATAAACCATATATGCTGAGTTGCAAGAATTACTAAACAAAAATAAAGATTCAATATTGAACAAAAAAATTATTAGGTATTGGTAGATATTTGCATATCTTCTACGCTGTCCTCGTCATCATATCAGTTTTTAATTGTCCACTGCTGAACATAAGCCTCCCTCTTGGGGGGTTTTGCCAGTATTTGCCATGCTTTGCAGGCGGATTAGCAACCGCAGTTAGATATTTTAAGAGGGACGCTGCTACCCATGTCCCCGCTGTCCCTTATTCGGCTCTTACGACACCCACGGGAAAGGAAGGGGTGGCCCATTCTATGTCAGAGCACACACGGCTATGATAATATAAATGATATACGCACGCACACACGCACGCACGCACGCACGCACGCACGCGCACACACATACACGCACGCGCGTACACACACACACACACTTTAATCAGACTTCTTCCTCACCTAGCATTCTTCACCTCACCACCAGAGAATACCAAATATACAAACGGGAATACGAGTATCATTAAATTTTCATCCATTAAAAATTGTAAAAACATGTTTAAAGTTTTAAAGACTTTCCATCCTGAAAAAGGAAAAATCGTCAAAGTTGGTCACCCTGGAAAGCCCTGGACAGTGGGTAAACCGCAAACAAGATAGACTCTCTGAAATTATTGGCATACATTGTAATGGACACCGCAAGTACCACTATAATGTAAAAATCAAATTAACCGAACTTGTTTCAACAGAGCTTAATAAAAAAAATATAACTAAATATGTGTAAATTTACTTTATTTGTATTTACCTTGTATTTACGCTCATTTTTTCTTTACCTTTCCTGTACTAGATTACCCGCTAGTCATTTTCTCCCTCACTGCATTGGGTTAGCTGGAAGAGATCTTTTTCAGAGATAAACCCACCCTTGCTAACAAATTAAACTAATCGCTTTATCTTTTTTCGTCAAGTGCAATAAAGAATATATAAACTATAAACAAACGAGTAAATGCAGTAGTACGGGGGGGGATGTGTTAGTAATGGGGTCCAAGAGGCAATTTGTAATCTTAACATCAACCTGCGTAAGTTAATTTTTGTCCAGGTTATATTTAAAAGCTTTGTCTGTACGTCTGTGGTGTTATAACTCCGAAATTATGAGTTGATTTTTAATTTATTACCTTTACAACGTAATATTATCGTCCTCCTATTATTAGACTTCTTTGAGGTAATTTAAAAAGAAAAGTTGTTTTTTACACTCGACAAACAATTTAATTTTTTCCGTGAAAAAAAACTCAGTTGCTCCCAAATAAAATTCAAGTAATATTATAAATTTTAAAGTTTGTAAAGTTGGATGGATTGATGTTTGTTACTCTTTCACGCAAAAACTACTAAACAGATTAGAATAAAATTTAGTATACTAATAGGTAAACTTATCACGAGATACTTTATACATTTATTTATTTAATATATTATATCTATTATTACGTGTTAACGTATTTAAGAAAAAAGCAAAAGAATATTTGACAGCCAAGTGTTACTATACGTTACATGACTATTACAATGATAAATATTAGACATGCAATTTAATTATTTTTATTGACATTTTTTTCCATTTTATTATTGACATTGTTTTTATTGTTATAAGTTATTATTACTTTAATTTTATATTGTACACGCCGATATGGTAGAATATGGAATAATGGACATGTAATTATTATTTTCATCTAATGTATGTACCCATATTCGTGCAATAAATGATTTGATTTGATTTATTTATTTAAATCTTTATTGCATATATTTTAAACAAAAATATATAAAGACAATTGAATAATTCAAGTGAAATACAGTAACATAAATACAGAATTAAATACATGCATAAAGGTAGAAAAGGCGGTCTTATCGCTTATATTAATCTAATTATATATTTAGATTGTATGAACATATAAAGTATTGCTTTACTTTAGCTCAATTCAATAATGCACCGTCTACTTATTTCTCGATTCGCCCAATGGTTGACTGGTAAAGAACACCGTCCGGTGTTAAGTCCGCCAAATGTACATACAATTTTACTACATATTAAAGTTAAAATAAATAAATATTGTATGAGGTTACGTGACTCGGTCGACTGCGAAAATAACTATCAGAAATAATCACAAATTCTTTTCTTAAAGCCACTTAAAATAAAAACTTCAATATGAACTTTTTCAAAGTGGAATTTTGTAAAAAAAAGTTCCTAAACAGAGTTCGAATTCAGTTTTAATTGAATTTTTGAAAGAACAAAAGCACGAACTACGGCGAGAGTGACGTACCTTTAGTGTGAACAAGATTCATCGCACTCAACTATTTCTAACATTTCGAAACTTTTTTAATCATTTCCCCCTGTCCAAGTTTGCACTAGGAGTCCAACACCGTAATGAAGTTTGCGACAGTTTTAAGTCACCATACATTAGTAGGGGTATTTTAAAATGTACCTTCCGAAGGGTGACTCCTTTGTACATATTTATTAGTTTAAAATATTTAAATTTTCGTTGAGGAAAGAAAACTGATTAAATGCACTGATACAACCAGGTTGCTAGGGGGGAAAGGGACTATTTTTTTTTGATGGGTGAAAATGGTATGGTAGCCTCGCCTGCACTAACGGGATACGCTGGCGGAGCACCAGTGAAGGGTGATTGATGAAAATGAAAACAGGCCCATCATGATGAATTCATCAGGAATTAACCATGATAGTTTCCAGGGGGAACCGCGAGGAGGTCGACCTGGTTGGGTATATTTCTAGCAATACTCAGTCTCCATTACTAACAATCCCTTTCCCCCCGGAAAGGGACTGTTAGTAATACAGTCTTATTAATCCATAGCAATACACCCTATCAGGTTTACCTCCACGCGGTTTCCCCTGGAAACTGTCATGGTTAATTCTAGTGGAATTCGTCACGATGTGCTAACTGGCCTGCCTTTTTATCCTCACTGGTACCCCGCCAGTGTGTCCCGATAGCGCAGGCGGGGATACCATTCTATTATGAGCCATTAAAAAAAACACCAGGTAGTTAAAATACTCCATCAAGAGTAGATCTCAAGTACGACCTTGAATGAGAGGCTGCTGTACTATAAGTACGAGCCTCAGGCGGTCCCCAAAAGCAACAGCGTCAGGCTCTACTGGGACCGATCCACCATCACGGACAGCACGGTTCCTGCGAACAAACCTGATATCGAAGTAATGGATCGAGTACTCTTAAGAGTGTTTTTGGTGGATGTCATCATACCACATGACGAGAAACTCCTGAAAGTCGAGAAGAATTGAGAAGAGAAAGTATCTCGAGGCTCACGAAGTAACCGAAATGTGAAATAAAACATCAACCAAAATTATTCCTGTCGTTCTAACTATGAACAATCTTATTCCAACCAATCTGGAACAATGGTTGGAATTCCGAAGCAGTTCACTTCCGGGACTGAAGCAGAAAGCAGATTTTATAGGTAAAATTTGGTCTACTTTACAAAGTTGACACAAAGATTATTATTATTATCTAGTTTAGAACTTTATTTTGTTATTTTAGCCTTTTATTTCGAATGTTATATAAAAAAAACTGGCCAAGTGCGAATCACGCATCGAAGGTTTCGTAGAAATTATACTTGATATATTTTGAAACATTTTGCTATTTTTTCGTCATGTAACTACATCTTTACAGTTTTCGGATTTTTTTTTCCATTTACAAATGCTGTACCATATTATTTAGTGCTAATTTTCAAGATTATATGTCAACAGGAAATATCATTTAAAGAAAATTGCCTTGAAATAAATAAAAAAAAAATATATATATATATATATATATATATATATATATATATATATATATATACATACTATAAACGGCCGTATATTTTGATTGCATTCACTTAGAACTCAATTTTTTTTAATCCTTCAAAAGATTGCAGATTTGAGAATTTGACAATAATTTTAGCTTGATACCTCAACGAGGTCTATAGAAAAAAGGGTTTTGATAAACGAACAAACGGACAGATAAGAGGTATAACACCTGAGTACTCAGGAATGGCAACACATTGGGGATATCATGGGCGAAACTATATACTCTGTTATGTCCATGGTACTGCTCATGTTTATAGGCGACGGTAACCACTTTCCGTACTTTTCCATGGGCCGTCAGCTTGTTTGCCATTCTAAGTTGCATAAAAAAAAAGGTGATCCATGTAAGATTTTCATTTTTCTTTTCGAAATACGGAAACTTAGATATAAAAAAAAGCTAAATTAAGGAACATATATGGTACACAAGCTGTTTATATGAATTGTGAATTATTCACACAGTCACGTCCGTGAGAAATGGCGAAATAAAAAAACGAACAAGCGGCCATATTTATTATTAATGGAATATCAACCACGGATCATACGCGCTGTAATTCATAGTAAATATACTGTTTTCGTCCTCGATACTGAATAATGTTTAACGTACAACCTTTTTGAATCGCTTCCAAAAATATTCCAAATTTAAAAAAAGTAAAAGATGATACCTTTAAAGGAGATATATATTTTTTTATAACATTTTTTTATAATCGAGTATACGGCTCACCTGTAAGTTACCACCGTCACGTTTTAAAAAGGATAATGCTCTTTTCTTAAAGGTTATGATATCGTATCGATTCGGAAATGATATAACAAATCAAAATTATAAATAAGTACTTTATATTATTCTCAATTTCGTGTATAGTATAGTATATTTTATATATGTGTAAGTATATTTGTTATTTATATATATTTATTCATTTATATATGTAAATTTAGTATGTGTATATATAAATAATTACTAGTACCGCATTCGAGTATTCTGATAATTCCCTATGGTTGACTAAGAGAGAATGCTTTTAGCATTAAGTCCGCCATATACATATATATGTACTAATGAATAAATAAATAAATAAAATGTCACACCATAGGATGACTGTATACTGGGTAATATCCATGGTGTTGGTGGGAGGGATTGTTAGTAATGCAGACTACCAGCCTCTTGCTAGTAATATGTCTTGTCAGGTCGATCTCCACGTGGTCTTCCCTGGAAACCATTGAGCTGAATCCTAGGCGTATTTATCACGATGGGCTAAATGACCTGCCTTTTTATTCTCACCTGTCATTCCTCACTGGTGCCCCACCAGCGTATATTGTTAGAGCAGGCCTATTTACTATTTACTATTGCCTATTTACTTATCATCTATTAAAAAAAATATCCATGGTGCTGTTCATGTCTATGGGCAAGGGTTACCATTTACTATTAGATGGACCATCAGCTTATTCGCTGTTACAAGTTACATAAGAAACTTATTTACCTCAAATTGTACGACAGTAAATTATCGAGTCAATAAACAGTTTAAAGTTCACCGGCTCGCATTCTCGTTAAATGTAGAAAGAACTTGGTAATGACGTTTGGCATCGAGTTGAAACCGGAAGAATTTGTGCCGAAACTCATCCAATTAGATACGGAATGTCGACTACGGATAACCGTTGTAATGCCGTGTTCCCTGTCCGTTGACCACACATTCAACGGTTGACGGGATATTTTTTAACACTGGACATATCACACAGCGCCATCTAGTAGGACTAGACAACAACTAAGTGAAGCTCGTATTACGAGTATTAGTATTTGTTTGTAAAAAAAAGGAAAAAATACACATATATATATATCAAATAGAGAGAAGAGGAGTTCCTAAATGCACTAACACCCATGAAATTACATTATGAAGACCACGCCACACCTGGAAGGAATTAGTTTAGATTCAGTGAGCTGGAGGTAATTGCACTCGGAGTTGAAGCCGAGGTATGTATAGGGTAATTTCCCGAGAGCTCCACCAACCCTCCCTTCAGAGGGTATGAATACCATTGATGATAATGATAAGTACTAGACAACTTGATAGACATATTTTTTTGTAAATACATACACAATATACACAGAATATACTCCGACTAATACAAACTGACATATTCATAAACACAAATGTTTGTATTAACCCGCAACCATCGGTAGTGAAGCGATGTGTTAAGCCATTATACCAACAAGGATATAAATCGACATAATTAACTAAATTACAGCACAATAAAGTTAGTATAGATTTTTTTTAACTTTTCTAGGTAGTCAAATCATCGTTAACCTTCTATAACAATTAGATAACTGAACGTGCCACAATAATATGAGAAATCTAAAATTATTAAGCGTTTTCCGATTTATATACATTTTAACCGACATCAAAAGAAAAGGTTCTCAATCAAATTGTATTTTTTTTTATATTTGTTAGTTCTTATTTGTTAGTTCTCCGTCAGTTATAAACTAATTTGGATTTTTTTTATCTATTTGTAGAATAATTTGTGAATCAAAATTACTGGTTTTCTTTCAGCTTCTCAAATGTTGACTGTAAGATCCTTTTACCTATGGGATAAGTCCACCATTGTATATTAAATCTTTTAAAGTATCCAATATAAATTATGTTGTAGTATATTGGAAATTATTGTTCCTAAGGTTGGCAACATTGGAAAATGTAATTAAGTAAGTGTCATGGCGTCCTTCAATAAAAGTGTGCATTCATTTCAAGCAGTTTTTTTTTTATTATTATAAAGGCAAGTTATTTAAGCGTGCAAAGTACATCAAATGTTTTACAACATTATAAAATGGCGACGAAGTAAAAGTATTTATAATTCGCAAGTGCTATTTTTCATTTTTGTAATTTGTTTAAAAGTTACAAATTACAACCGACATGGCGTCAAATATTTCTTTTAAACCCTTTCAAGAAGGAGATGATATTAACTGTTTTTTGGAAAGGATGGAACAGCATTTTACTGCAAACCAAATAAATGAAGCAAGACAGCTACCAACCCTGTTAATTTCCTTACATCAAGATGTATACAAAATTTTGAAAAGCATGGTGCATCCATCTTTACCGAAAGAAAAATCATACAGGGAAATTGAAGAAGTTTTAAAATTAAGGTTTCAGCCAAGAGTTGCCCATTTCAGAAAAAGAATAAAGTTTTACAATTTACGGCAGGCGGAGGGTGAGTCATCATCCAAGTGGTTTGCTCGTGTCAAAGAAGCGGCAACAGAGTGCAATTTTGGAAAAGGAATAGAAGAGTATGCCAAGGACAAATTTATTACGGGAATGTTACCAGGGCCGGTACAAGATAGATTATGTGAAGAGCCTGTAACAAAGGATACTCAAGATTTATTGGAGATAGCTTTAAATAAGGAATCATCATTTCAACAAAGTGATTTAGTGTCAGTGAATAAAATTTCAAATAAATTTAATAGTAAACAATCTAATGCACAGGTAAAAATAAAAACATTTAATAAACAGGGATGTGACAAGAGTCCCCAAGGTAATATTTTAAAATGTGTTCATTGTGGAAAACCTAATCATTCATTTGCTAGATGTAAATACAAGTCTTATAAATGTAAAATTTGTAATAAAATAGGACATTTAGCATTAGTGTGTAAAAATAAGCCTACAAATAATATAAATATTGAAAATAATTCAGTGGATATATTTACAGTAAAACATGAGTCACACATTAATTATATTTCTCCTTTTATGATAAAATGTTATGTAAATTCAATACCATTAGATATGGAATTGGATACAGGAGCGACTGTTTCTTGCATTCCTTATAAGATTTATAAAGAAAAATTTTGTAATGTTAAATTAAACCATACTGCATTGGAATTAAAAACATATAGTGGTCAATTGGTGAAGCCAAGTGGTGAAATTTCAGTTAATTTAAAATTAAATGGAAAAGAAGTTCATTGTTCTTTGTTAGTAGTGGAAAATGGATGTAGAAATTTATTTGGTAGAGATTTAATGAATCTTTTTGATATGGACATGAAAGAGTTAATAGGTTTGAATTCTGTAAGCGTTTCAAATTTAGAAAGCATTTTGCAAGAGTATTCAGATGTTTTTAAAAATGAATTAGGTGTTATTAAGGGTGAAGAGATTTGTCTAGAATTAAAAGAAAACACTAAGCCGATTTTTATGAAACCTAGACCCATTCCATTTTCATTTAAGGAAAAGGTAGATCAGGAGTTGACAAAATTAGAAAAAGAAGGCGTTATTTCCAAGGTGGATAATTCTGATTGGGGTACACCTTTAGTTCCAGTTATCAAAGAGAATGGTCAATTAAGGTTATGTGCTAATTATAAAATTACTGTTAATAAATATTTGAAAGAGTTTAATCACCCAATACCTAGAATTGAGGATATATTTACAGCTTTACAAGGAGGTGAAAAGTTCAGTAGATTGGATTTAAGAAATGCTTTTAATCATTTGATATTAAACGAAGCCACAGGGAAGTTGTTAGCTTGGTCCACACCAAGAGGTATATATAAATTACATAGATTGCCCTATGGTACTAAACCAGCTAGTGCTATATTTCAAGCAAAACTTGAAAAGATTTTGTTAGGAGCCAAAGGAGTAGTAAATTTCATTGATGATGTAGTAGTCACTGGAAATAATGACCTTGAGCACCTTCAAAATTTAAAGGAAGTTTTAAAACGCTTTAAAGAGGCAGGTATTAGGCTCAATAAAGATAAATGTACTTTCTTTCAAAAGGACATTAAATATTTAGGTCATATTATTTCTGAAAAGGGATTATCTAAAGATATGTCAAAAGTGAACTCTATAATTAAGGCACCTGCACCTACAAATGTTTCAGAAGCTCGTGCATGGTTAGGGATGGTTAATTATTATGGTAAATTCATCAAAAATTTATCTATTAAATTAAAGCCTATATATAATTTATTACAGAAAAATATTAAATTTAATTGGACAAAAGAATGTCAAAAAAGTTTTGATACAATTAAGAAAGATATTATTTCAGATAATGTGTTAATTAATTATAGTAGAGATTTACCTTTGCGTTTAGCTTGTGATGCTTCACAAAATGGAATAGGAGCAGTTTTAAGTCATATTTTGCCAGACGGGACAGAAAGACCCATCAGTTTTATTTCCAGAGTTTATACTAAAGCGGAGAAAGGTTACTCCATGATTCATAAAGAAGCTTTAGCAATTTATTGGGCTGTTCAGAAATTATATCAGTATTTAATAGGTAGAAAGTTTGAATTATTATCTGATCATAAACCATTATTGGCATTGTTTGGTGAACATAAAAGCTTACCACAAATGGCAGCAGGGCGTCTGCAACGATGGTCATTGTATTTGTCAAGTTTTGATTATACATTTAAACATATTAAAGGTATTGAAAATGTTAAAGCTGATTGTATGTCAAGATTGCCATTGCAGTCAACAGTGTTAAACAGTAATAATCAAGAATGTGATTATATTAATTTTATTGAAGATCAGAATATTATAGATATAAATTTAATTCGTTCTGAAACTAGAAAGGATCCAATTTTAAGTAGTGTTTACAACATGATAAGGTATGGATTTCCTAAACATATGAAAAATGAAGCTTTTAAACCATTTATTAACCGTAAAAGTGAATTATATATTGAGAGTGGAGTTATTATGTGGGGTTATCGCATAGTAATACCTAAGAAATTACAGAATAATTTATTAAAGGAGCTTCATGTTTCACATGAGGGCATTGTTAAAATGAAGAACAATGCAAGGTCTTATTTTTGGTTTCCAAATTTAGATAATAGTATTGAAAATTTTGTTAAGTCTTGTCCAGTTTGTATGTCTGCAAGACCAGAACCTCAAAAGTCTAAAATTATTTCATGGCCTAGAACTAATTTTCCATATGAAAGAGTACATGCTGATTTCCTAGGACCTATAAAGGGTAAAATGATATTATTAATTGTAGATTGTTATACTAAGTGGCCAGAGGCATTTATTATGAAAAATTTAGATTGTAATACAACTGTAGAAAAATTTCGTGAATGTTTTAGTAGATTTGGTTTACCGAAAGTAGTAGTAACAGATAATGCAGCTACATTTTGTTCTAAAGAATTTTCTGAATTTCTTTTTAAAAATGGGATTCAACATGAGACATCACCACCCTTTCATCCAGCTACTAATGGCTTTGCAGAAAATGCAGTAAAGAATTTTAAGAATTCTATGTACAAGTCATTAAGTGATGTCAAGAATAGAAATGTGTCTTTTGAAACTTTAATGTGTAGATATCTTTTTCATTATAGAAATTCAATACATTGTTTTACTAATGTTTCACCAGCTGAAGCTATGTTTAATAGAAAACTTAGATCCAGATTAGATTTATTATCTACTAAAAAGGAAATAAACCAGAAAATAACAGTAGGGAAAAGAGAGGAAAAATTTAAAGAGGGAGATTATGTTTATTGTAGAGATTATAGAAATCCTAATAAGAAGAAATTTGTTAAGTGTATAATTGATGAAGTTTTGGGTCAAAGAACATATTTATGTAAAGTTTTAGAGGAGAATTTAATTTGGAAACGTCATTTGGACCAAATAATACGTTCTTTGCCTCAGAATCAGAAGGAACATGTAAGTAAAATTGGTAAAAATATATTAAATGATAATGTGATTAATGATTCTCATGAATCTATTTACAATAATTATGATAAAAATGGTAGTGATAATTCAGACACAATTGTAATTGATCCAGTTTCAGAGGTAACAGATAACATTTGTAATAATAGTAATATAGCCTCTGAAATTGTTACTAATCAAAATGAAGAAGTAGCTTGTGCTAGTAATTCTTTTGAAAGTTCTCATTCAAGTCAAATATTGAGGCGTTCTGAAAGACAGAGGCGAGCACCTCAACGTTTGAACTTGTAAAGGGAGAGTATTGTAGTATATTGGAAATTATTGTTCCTAAGGTTGGCAACATTGGAAAATGTAATTAAGTAAGTGTCATGGCGTCCTTCAATAAAAGTGTGCATTCATTTCAAGCAGTTTTTTTTCTTTATTATTATAAAGGCAAGTTATTTAAGCGTGCAAAGTACATCAAATGTTTTACAACATTATAATGTACAATAAATATTCTACAATACAGTACTAGTTATTGAAGATTTTTTTGTGAAACGCTATCTTAAATTACTTTCGTTAATTTGTGATTTATTTATAAATTGTAAACATAAGAAACAAGTAAAGTATTATTTAATGTACTTATTTGTTTCTTCAGTCACCACTTCTTACAGTGTAATGGAGATTAGCGATCTGCCCCGACATTTAACGGTTTCGACATTTCGTTTGTAAAATTTTTTTTAATCGTTATTTAAGTATTATTATTAAATAAGTTATTGATAATTTCAGTATTTTTGAGTTTATTTCAAATACAAATTTAAAAAAATCAAATTCCATCTTTATAATATTAGTATAGATGAAAGTGGAACGATGACAAAGATATTTACTCTTTCATGACATTGAAAATATACGCCCTATAGTCATATATTGGGAAATAAGGGATTGTTAATAATGGGCCCTAATTGACCCATTGCTAGCAATACACTTTATCAGGTTGACCTCCACGCAGTTTCCACTGGAAACTATCGTGGTTAATCATAGTGAAATTCGTCACAATGGGCTAACTAACCTGCTTTCATCGTCACCTATCTATCACTGGTGCTCTGTCAGCGTATACCGTTAGCGCAGGCGAGGTTACCATTTCATTATCACCCATTAAAAAAAAACACACACATATATTTTAACAATTTTTCCGTAGTAACAAGATCGTGTGGTCACCGTACAATCCAATCGCAACAATGTGTTCAGCGATGAATCGCTATTTTGAAAACTATTCACAAACAGTTCGATTTGTTTGCAGCAATCGAGTATTCAAACTTGATTTATCTTGCAGCTACTTTCCAACTCAAATTATTTACAGTGCATGCAACAAATTTTAACTGGAATTCTTACTAATGGAAAAGGGGGAAAGTGTGTTTATTTGTTTGTTATCTCTTAGCTCCTTAACTTAACCAATCATGATCGAAGAGGGAAAGTTATTCATTCTATTATTTATTTCCAAATATGTTGAAAATTTCAAGACCGTTCTTTATGGGCAGTCTATGGGAGAGGCTTATGTCCAGCAGTGGACGGACAATGGCTGAAATGATGATGATGATGATGTTCAGAATACTGGCTACAGTACCCTGAACAAGTGTGAGAATGGATAGTCCTCTCGTGAGAATGCTTACCGTGACGACTAGATCCTTATTAGTAATTAAATATTAACCTAATTTTGAAGTTAACCGTGTAGATCCTAGCTTAGAATAGGCCGCCCTTTTCTTTCCTGTGGATATAGTAAAAGGCGACTAAGTAACTTTATGGTAGAGGGCTGGACAGCAGCGTCCCTCTTAAAACATCACCAAAAGCCAAACTGCGGTTGCCAACCCGCCTGCCAAACGTGGCAACTACTCCTCCTCCTTATAGTAATATGTTAAACAGTGATCAGTTAACGACTTGTTTTTAAGTACGCTTATTAACAAAAAATGTCCTTAAATTGTATGAAATAAATAAATAAATAAAAATTAAATTAAAATCAGTGCAGAATTAATAAAGATATCACGTAATATTAATTTTAAATATATTTGGTTTGTGAAAATGGATATATGAATAAATGTTTGTTACTCTTTCACGCAAAACTCCTAAACAGATTCGAATCAAATATGGTACATAAATAATCCTAATTTAGAACATAGGATACTTTTTGTAATGTTTCGTAAGGACAAAGTCGCGAGATAGATAGAGCTAGTAATTAAAAAAATACAGTCAAAACGAGAATCCCCTTTCGGAAGTCGGTTAAAAATAATACAGGAGCCCTTAGTCCTGTAAAATATTACGTGAAACACTTAATAAAACTGGGCGAACTATATGCACAGGCACGTTTTCTCTACCGCGGGTCGCTTAGGCCCCACGCAGACTGCTAGCCATGTTTGTTTTGCACCGAAATCATAAATTAACGGACGGAGGGCCAATTTGCTAATGCCATTATGCAAACTGTATTCTATTTAATTAAACATAAAAGAGTAACTATTGAGTTTCTTGTGGGCTTTCCTCAACGGATAACAACATTCCGAACCCTGTAGTAGATTTGAAAAAATGACGATTTAAAAGTTTTTTTTATACAACTTAGAATGGCAAACAAGCTGACGGCCCACCTGATGGAAAGTGGTAACCGTCGCCTATAGACATGAGCAGTACCATGGTCATAACAGAGTATACTATTTCGCCCATGATACCCCCCATGCGTTGCTATTCCTGAGGACTCAGGTGTTATTCCTCTGTACTCAAAAATTCACGCCATATCCCACCCTTCAAACCGAAACACAGCCATGCAAACACAACTGCTTCACGGTTGAAACACGAATGGGACAGAGGTACCCAAGCAATCGACTTTTGTACAAAGTCTCCCTCTGGTACTTGTAACCAAGTCTATTTGAATAAAAAAATATTTCAATTTGAATTAAAATTTACATATGTATTAAATTTTGTCCCGTATTCATACTAAGCTGAAGAAAGGTGATTTTTTCTTCCTGAATCTTTCTAATGTGACTTTATCCGTCTGTTTGTCCATCTGTCACAGCGCTATATCTCAGTAACTACTAATGCTATTAATTTATAATATGAAATTTGAAATAGTTTTACATGTTATTAGTCCACATTTATTGTAACGGATATAATTGAAACAAATATTTTTGCTTTCTTCGCTATAGGTCTAAAAGGTCTCAAAATTTAAAAATTGACCTCCTAGTCTAAATGACTTCATTTGAAATATAGATAGATAGACAGATACTCTTTATTGTTACCTCCAAGAGATTACAATAGTAAACTTCATCAAGGGCTTCATTTGTATATTTTAAAACTGATTTTTATTTGTTTTTATAACGCCTAGTTTTTTTTTTTACCACAAAGAAATTGTATTACAATATACAACACAACGTGTGACTGTGTTCGTATGAAACAAACATTGACTATGTTCTGAATAAGCCATACTTGTCGTTCGACACTGAGTGGCAAGTGGCATGCAATAATACATACAATAACGCGTCTATCAAAATGTAATCTGGTCGTCAAATTTGATTTATACATATAATATTAATGGTATTAGATACCCATGTATACTACATAACCAATCATTAAATTAATGAAACCAGAGGAACAAAGCATTAATTAGAGCTAGTCCCTTAAAAAGAGGCATAATACGAGTATATACTTTTTAATTTTGCACATAATTTTTAGCTCCATTCGCATTCTGTGGTGGGTACTAGGACAATTTAGGGATAGACACGGGCAACCCGGTTAAATAAACTCAATGTTAAATAGATCCGATAGAATCCATGAACTAGCCCCCCTCCCCCACGCTCAGTAAAATAATCCTAATTTCACTATGAGAATAAAATTAACATGAAAGTTGCATTGAAAAGTTAAAATGATACGATGACGTAAACAGTCACTGCTATTATCACGACAGAAATAAAATATAAAAAAAAAATAGACGAAAACTGTATAGAGTGTGAGAGAAAAGAGGCCGGGGCAAACAAGTTTACAGCCCGTGTGATGGTAAACGGTAAATAGTGTTTAGGTATGATTAAAAATGTGGATGGAAAAAGAACAGTCCTCATATCTGCAAAGTTTTCAATAAAAGAAAAATAATGTTTCTAACTAGCAGAGTTTATAAAAAAAAATCAAAAACCTCTTCAAAAACAAGCTAGTTAGTTATATAGTTTTGTTTATAACCACAATTATAGCCCCTAAATAAGAGATTTTGAATTATAGTATCAATATTAATAATCGACTTAATCAAAATTTCTATGAAGCTAATCTCTAAGTATTTTTTTTTATACAACTAAGAATGGCAAACAAGCTGACGGCCCACCTGATGGAAAGTGGTAACCGTCGCCTATAGACATGAGCAGTACCATGGACATAACATGGAGTATACTGTTTCGCTCATGATACCCCCCATGCGTTACTATTCCTGAGGACTCGGGTGTTATTCCTCCGTACCCAGTAAATTCACGCTATATCCCACCCTTCAAACCGAAACACAGCCATGCAAACATAACTGCTTTACGGTTGAAACACGAATAGGACAGAGGTACTCAAGCAATCGACTTTTGTACAAAGTCTCCCTCTGGTGATTTTTTGATAAAAAAAAAAACAATTATCCAAATTGATTTACATGTGACGCAGTTATGAGGTAACTAACATAAAAAAAAGTAAACCGATTTTAGAACCTTCTTCTTCTTGAAGCGGTTGAAAATGCAGTAATTTTTTCTCTAAATATAATACTCGTAGAATAGAAGATGAGAATTGTCGATGATCCCAAGCTCACAAGCGGTATCAAACCTTTAAGTCTTAGGAGAGATTTTGCCTCACTCTGCGTGTTCTACCGCTTGTACAACGAACTGTGCTCAGAGAAATAATTCAATATGATGCCTACAGCCACTTTCTATCATCGCACGGCTCGCCATCGACAGGGAGTTCACCCTCATACCCTACAGCCTAAATGATCGCTTACAACGCGGTTTCTGAGATGTTTTCTCCACCGAACACTCAGGTTATGGAATGAGCTCCCTGCCGAGGTTTTTCCAAGAGACTACAGCATGGGGTTCTTCAAAAGGGGGACAAAGAGGTTTCTTCAGGGTCGGCAACGCGCGCGTAATACCTCTGGTATTGCACGCGTTCATAGGCTACGGTAACCGCTTACCATCAGGTGGGCCGTATGCTCGTTTCACTAATTTTACCAATTTTCCTACTACTGAAATCCACACGCACGAAGCAGCGGGCAGAAAACTAGTAATAAATATGAGCACTCGGAAACTTCCAAGAAGCACTTATCCGCTTTTTATTACAGAAACATTATTTCCGTGTAGCAATAGAAAGAAATTACAAAACAAGTATCGAATATAGACCTAATACAATAAACGTCGACAAATTGCAATATCAATTTAGCAGTGATATGAAAACATTGGATCGTGGAACGCGACAAGAAAATTACGACTGTGCGACAGAACAAAGAATTTATGATATTAGAACTTCAGTCAAACACAGTCAAACCAATTAGTACTGTGTACGGATGGGAAAACAAATTATGACATCAAATTTCAACTGTGGAATATGTTCTCGAATTATTTATGTATTAATCACTTAAATACAAGTATGCTTCGCTTTGGTACCTCTGTCCCACTCGTGTTTCAACCGTAAAGCAGTTGTGTTTGCATGGCTGTATTTCGGTTTGAAGGGTGGGATATGGCATGAATTTACAGGGTATAGAGGAATAACAACTGAGTCCTCAAGAATAGCAACGCATAGGGGTTATCATGGGCGAAACAGTATACTCTGTTATGTTCATGGTACTGCTCATGTCTATAGGCGACGGTTACCACTTTCCACCAGGTGGGCCGTCAGCTTCTTTGCCATTCTAAGTTTTATATAAAAAAAAGTACATCGATAAATATACATACATACGTACATATCTGTCACGTCTGTCTACCATTAGAGTAGACAGAAACAATGGAACGCCAAATGCTTCGATTCAAACAAACCTCTTTCCCTTCTTCCCCATACATCAATCTTTTCATACACGCTCGCCAGTTACGGGTACTTTTAATTTGGCCCTTCTTTAGCTCGTCGCCTATTTGGTCGACATACGTCCGTCTAGAGCGGCCTCTACCGACATCTCCAATCATTGTTGCTCGATAAATCTGTTTTGTAATTCTTCTTTCATCCATTCTCTCCAAATGGTCAAACCAACGTACCATTCCTTTTTCAATTTTTGTCACTATATCGTCTTTCAGTCTACACTTCTCTCTAATCACACTGTTTCTTACTCTATCTAATATATAAATATTGATAAATATGTAACGGGAAATTAATGAACTTCCTGTATTTTTTTTTTTTTACAATTGTTTCGACAGTTCGAAACGAGACGCTGTGACACAAAGCGTAAAATGCCTCCTGAAAAAGACTTCGAAAGACGTTCAAAGTCGAAACAATTGTCGGATACGATAAAAACACAGTAAGTTCATTAAATTCTCGTTACATATGTATATAGACATCGAATAATAAATGAACATAAGTTTTAAAATAATATTATTGTGTTTTTGTCGTCTATGTGAGCTGCGGCCTGCAGTGCGAGGCTATACTCTGTGATGCAAAGCGTCAAACCCCCCCTGTAGAAGATTTCGAAAGTCTTTCGAAATCTAAACAATTGTCGAAAACGACAAAAACACAGTGAGTTCATTAATTTTATATATGTATATGTTTACCAGAAGGAGACTTTGTACAAAAGTCGATTGCTTGGGTACCTCTGTCTCATTCGTGTTTCAACCGTGAAGCAGTTGTGTTTGCATGGCTGTGTTTCGGTTTGAAGGGTGGGATGTGACGTGACGACTGGGTACAGAGAAATAACACCTGAGTCCTCAGGAATGGTAGCGCATGGGGAGTATCATGGGCGAAACAGTATACTCTGTTATGTCCATGGTACTCTCATGTCTATAGGCGACGGTTACCACTTTCCATCAGGTGGGCTGTCAGTTTGTTTGCCATTTTAAGTTGTATAAAAAAAATATATAAATGAACATAACTTTTAAAAGTAATATATTAGTAAATTTCAACTTATAATTAACAACGATTATGATTAAACTATAATTTATAGAACCTGCCGTGTGGTTCTGATACCCACGGGGGACTACCTCTTAGTTTCCCATAGGTATCGTAAGAGGCGACTACAGCAATTTAATGGTCGAGGGCTGAGCAGCAGCGATCCTCTTAAAACGTGATCAAAGCCAAATTACGGTTGCCAACTCGCCTGCTAAACATGGCAATTACTGGCATAACTCCCTTATGGGAGAAAACTATGGTTTACAGTAGATGATTAATGGCTTATATAATTACAGAACCCATGTTTTATCAGAGAATAAATCATTTTATGATCACTTAATTTATATCAGAACTCCAATTCAGTTCGAAACTAATCAGCCATCTCCGAATTTAAAATATGAATAAAGCCGATATAAATAATCATGCTTGCATTGTGGTATTTCGGTGTGAGATAGGACCCACCCACCTCACTCTTTCCACCATATGTCAATGAAATTACATAGTACTGAGGCATAAATCTACCGTTGTCAGGAATGACAACGCATGCACGACACCAAAGACACCAAACTTCTATGAAATGGGCCGTCAGCTTATTTGCCATTTTAAGTTACATAAAAAATAACATAAATCAGAATTAAGTATCTGACCATACATCACTGTAGTTTTACAACAAAATATAAGAGATTTGTGCAAGCTTGCTGCAGTCAGTTCGCATTAATCGTGCTTACTACTATGAAGTTTACAATCGGATTATATTGGCTGTTTATACCATTTATTTCATGTCTCAACCAAATTGATATAGATTTCTCTATAAATTATATGAAAACTAGACATATTAACGCTATATGCCTGCTGACATGTGATAGTGGCAATACATGTAAGATTTGAAAATAATTTTTTTACACTAATCCTTTTACATTTAAATTTTAAAAATGTAATCTACTTACAGCTTGATCTTACACGGTTCGAATCTATTTCTCTCAAGTAACTGAGCCGAGAAGGAGCTCCAGTGAAAGATGATGGGTGAGAATGAAATGGCAGGTCAATTAGTTCATCGTGATGTATATACCTGGAATTCAGCACGATGGTTTTCAAGAGGGACAAAGTGGAAGTTAACCTGATAGGGTATATCGCTAGTGATGGGGCTGGTAGTTCACATTTCCAACAATTCCTCCCCCAAATAAATCAAACGAAGCCTTGAGATAGATAGATATGGCAAACAAGCTGACAGCCCACCTAATGGAAGGTGGCAACCATCGCCTATAGACATAAATAGTGCCATGGACATAACAGAGTATACTGTTTCGCCCATTATGCCCTCCATGCGTTGCCATTCCTGAGGAGTAACGTGTTATGCCTCTGTACACTGTAAATTCACTGCCATATCCCACTCTTCAAATCAAAATACAGCCACGCAAACACAACTGCTTCACGGTAGAAACACGAATGAGACAAAGGTATCCAAGCAAACGACTTTTGCACAAAATCTCCCTCTGAAAGATCTGGTACTAGTATTATTAATTAAAAACTTTCTATTCCAGGGACCAACAGATTTACGAAATATGCCAATTCACAGTCGATATCAGTGTTTAAAGTAGAAATAGATAAAATATTGAATGATTACGCCCTCGTAGATATTTGCTTAGAACGAAAATTAACGTCAAACGGTGTGCTGATAAACGCGTGCTGTAGACTCTACGAAAATATTCTTATTTATGTAAGTTACATTAATTTGAAAATCTTTTATAACTAATATATTTTCTTTGTTGCACTTATGAATTATATTCTTAATGCATTTATCAATAAATACTAAACATCCGTCCGCGCTTCGTATGGGTAAATATTATCATTTTACATTTCCTATTTAGGAGCTGCGCTCTTGTCGGTGGAGCTCTTGCCACTCACTACGATTTTCAGCGAGTCTCTTCACCTCTTGATACGACACGACAATAACTTTTTTCTTGATCTATCTATCGTACTGTGCCCTGGTCTCCCTCTTCCCCTTCTTCCTTCTATCTTACCTTCTATTATAATGTTCATAAGTTCATCGTGTCGTATCAAGTGTCCTAATATTTTTTCTCTTCTGACCTCAGTAAACATATATATAGTAGATAGGTAGACAGATAAATTAGTATTTTAAAAAGGTAAGTAGATAAAGTTTTTCATTTTTTATTTAATATAAAAAGGAAACACGGACCACACGGCTAACAAAAACATGTTGTAATATTAATTTTATTTATTTTTTAACCTAAAAAATCTCTTTATATTTTTGAATTTTTTTTAAATATATATAATGCAAGAGGCTACTCCTCTTACGAAACCTTTAGGAAAGAAAGAGGTGTTATTCTATGTCAGGACCATACGGCTTTATAAGATTATCAACTATAACTAGATTTAATTTGTTCTACATAAAAAATTTAACTCGTAAACTTAATAAAGTATTATTTTTCAGGCATCCGAAAACATGTATTTCGATTCACGACACAAGTGGCTTGTGATTGGTCATAGAAACGTCACCATTTTGAATTCTGGTTTAAAAAGAAACGAAACAGTCAGTGGCGTCATCGAGATTTTTAATCATCTAAATTTAAGTGTAGACGCTGATATTGTACTGTCTACTAGCACTATAGGTAATATCTGTCTTCTATAATACAAAAATGAATCGCTGAATAGGTTGCTAAGCGCAAATCTCGAGAACAGATGAACCGATTTCGCTATTTCTTTTCATAGAATATTCCTCGAAGTACGAGGATGGTCCTTACGGAGAGAAAATTAAAAAAAATCCTGAAAAAGACTAAAAACAACACTTTTCTATACTCCCAAAAAAAAAAACGATTCGTAATAATACTTAAAAATCAATTTGAACTTTATTACCATAGCATAAAGTTTAAATGTTAGAGGTTTCAATAATGTAATAATAACAAGGAATTACGTAGAAGCAATGATAAAATATAAACTGTAAATCATATGGTTACCTCCTTTCTTCTTATGCAAATATAATTAGTAAAAAGTGGACGAAAGATACACCATCAGCTGCTATTTTTGGTTTTTTGATTTGTGTACAGATAATGTCATAGGACTATATAATCCTACCAAATTCAGATACAACCTGCTTGCATACTTTCTACATAAACTGTGTCGAATATATAATCTAGTACTGTAAAATTTGTCATTGATAAATAATTGACATATCAAACATTTTCTACTTCTATCAGACTCCAGTCTGGGAGGCAAGAGATGTATATAAAGATAAGCGCATTTGTCTCTCTGCCTACTCCTCAGGAAATTGGCGTGATGATAGATAAATAAAACAATTCAAACTTTATCCACACCGTAATATTGTCAACCGCCTCGTCATCCAATTTATGAACTCAACTGTACAACGACACACATAGCTTTAAATAACGTATGAACCCACACATACACACGCACCTTTTGATATAATATCTATACTTATTGATTAAAAATCGCTTCATCGCATCTCCGCTTGATTATCAACAAAGAACCAGGTAAAAAGGCCGGCGAAGCGAAAAAACCCATGTACCGTAAGAAAAACATTGAAAAGCGCACGCTTCAAAAGAAACTCGGGGCGAATTTGGTAACTGTAAAAAGATGGTTAGGTTGATGAAAGGCACTTGGTGTTGCTATACCTATCTCAGATTTTTGCTAACATATTAATATATGAATTGAAAAAATATTATATATCAGTGTTGATATATACCAGAGGGAGACTTTGTACAAAAGTCGATTGCTTGAGTACCTCTGTCCCATGCGTGTTTCAACCGTGAAGCAGTTGTGTTTGCATGGCTGTGTTTCGGTTTGAAGGGTGGGATATGGCGTGAATTTACAGAGTGCAGAGGAATAACAACTGAGTCCTCAGCAATGGCAACGCATGGGGGGTATCATGGGTAAAACAGTATACTCTGTTATGTCCATGGTACTGCTCATGTCTATAGGCGACGGTTACCACTTTCCATCAGGAGGGCCGTCAGCTTGTTTGCCATTCTAAGTTGTATAAAAAAAAATTGAATTTCTCAAAAAAAGCATGAAGGGGTATCTTTAAAGTCCAGAAGAGGCGTGTAATGCTCCTAACGACGAAACTCTAAGTCCTGTTTGCCACTTTAGTTATAAAAAAAAATACAAATAAAAAAAAAAAAGCTTATCGCTTCATGAATGACGGAATTCAGATATAACAAATTGAAAAAAGAAATTGCAATCGAATTTGAATCACTTCCTTTTTTGAAGTCGGTGAATTATATTTCAGGATCTACTGCTTACAAACTATATGATATTTATAATTTTGGAAAAATACAAGGCGGTGACTTAGTCATTGATGAACTGGGATCGTGGAATTCGGATTCAGGTATGAATGATGTTTCTTACATGTAAATGATAAATGTACAATGTTAAGTAAGGATTTTTTGGCATTTGATTCTCTCTGCCTACACTTTTAAGGATTGGCGTGAATTTACTGGGTACAGAGGAATAACATCTGAGTCCTCAGGAATGGCAACGTATGGGGGGTATTACGGGCGAAACAGTATACTCTGTTATGTCCATGGTACTGCTCATGTCTATAGGCGACGGTTACCACTTTCCATCAGGTGGGCCGTCAGTTTGTTTGCCATTCTAAGTTGTATAAAAAAAATATAGATAGATCTAATCTTTTATTTGCGTATGGGGTCAGCTTTAGCTGTGCCTGCCCTTATACCATCATTTCATAGATCCTTTGTGTTACCTTAACGATATCCCGCGGTTTAAGATATCTGTAGCCCCCTGGCTCTGGATAAGCCATTCCCAGTAGACTAATACGCATACTTGCCGACAAATCACAGTTACTCATATATATCTAGTTTTACAAGTATTAAAATAATTACTAACTTCATTCATATATAAAGTTCTTTTTTTTTATTTTTGTCACCAACATCTATAACCTGTATAATATTTTTTTTTTTTTATAGTTATAAAAATATTTCAGGATTCAATTTAAAAATAAATATAAATGACTACAAATACTATCGTCGATGGGATTTCCAGCGAACTCCGCTGAAGTTAATAAATGTGGTTTGTAAATCTTTATTTTTGCTGGCATTTATCCACTCCATCCGCGTGACCGGGATATCTTCACTGACTAGGATCAAATGTTGCTTATCTCTTTCTTCATCCCATACATGTATACAAAATTTTAAAGTGATTGCTTAAGCCATTAATATACTAAGTTTTTTTTTAACAACTTAGAATGGCAAACGAGCTGACGGCCCACCTGATAGAAAGTGGTAACCGTCGTCTACAGACATGAGCAATACCGTGGACATAACAGAGTATACTGTTTCGTCCGTGATACTTCTCATGCGTTGCCATTCCTGAGGACTCGGGTGTTATTCCTCTGTACCATGTAAATTCAATGCCCACCCTTCAAATCGAAACACAGCCATGCAAACACAACTGCTTCACGGTAGAAACACGAATGGGATGGAGATATCCAAGCAAACGATTTTTGTTCAAAGTCTCTCTCTGGTAAGTATCAAATAAACATATTTGCTTTCGTATTTAAAAACTAGCTATGTGTCCCGGCTCCGCCCACGTGAGTTAATAAGTATATAAATTATTCTGTGTACTAATTTAGGATATGATCTACTTTTGTACTAAATTTCATTCAAATCTGTTTAGTAGTTTTTGCATGAAAGAGTAACAAACATTCATCCATAATTACAAACTTTTCGATTTATAATATTCGTTATATCAGCCTTTAACTGTCCACTGCTGAACATAGGCCTCTTCCATAAGGGGAGACTTTGCCAGTAGTTGCTACCTTTAGCAAGCAGGTTGACAACCGTAGTTTGGTTTTGGTGGCGTTTTAAATAGGACGCTGCTGCTCATCTCTCCACCATTAAATTCCCTTAATCGCCTCTTATGACACCCATGGGAAAGGAACGGGTAACTCATTCTATGCCAGGACCACACGGCGCATATTAATAATACTGACAAGATATAATTAAGGATATATTCTGCAATAAAAGCTAAAGTGAATATCATTTTCATGATAACTTTCTTTCTTTTTAGTTGACAGAACCTACAAAAGTATTCAATCCTAAAATATTAACAGATTTGCAACCTGATCTTAACATACCAGTTATAATAACATGTACAAATAGAATTCTACATGACATAGCCGAAATACATAATTTCAGGTAGTTAACAAATAGTTCATTTGTTTTTTTTTTTTAAATCACTCGGTTTATACATGCTCTTTCATAATTTTTAAATTCCAAGTAAATTCATATTAAAAACGGTAGTCCATGCTCACCTTATAAATTTATTACAACAGTAGTAGCCAGTTATAATTTTTTGTATTTCATTTATTTTTATATTATTTATATTTTATATATTTATCTAGTTGTAAATATATATACATTCTTTTATATTTGTATATGTATATTATAATCATCATTTTATGTTATTTATGTATATATTATTTATTTATTATTATTAACTGTTATTTACTTTACCTATCCCAATAATGAAGTACCGTGTTCATGATTCACTGTTCATCCCAAAGGTTGACTGGTAGAGAGTGCTACCAGCATTAAGTCCATCTTTTGGTCAATAAAGTTATATAAATAAAAATATAAATATAATTATTCCGTTGTAGAACTATAAAAAAAACTGTACTTCACCTCTTTTATGTACTTTTTTTTTGTTTTTGTTTTTTTGTATATGTTTTGTTTTATTTCTTTAAATATGTACCAATGGCTAACGTTATTAGTGTGCTGTAAGTGATGCAAATAAATTATATATCTATCTACTTACACGACTTTATTTTAGCTCGAATAAGGTAATGAAATTATTAGATACGAAGCCACATATCCCATAGTGCTGTCAGTCTGTTTCCTCAAAACATCCTATTAGTATTCTTTGTTATTCATTTCTGCTCAGTTCATTTCCCATCAAAAAGGCTTGTTTTCTATTCCAAGTAGTATAAAGTTTTAGATTATATAGATAGAGCATCGAGCCTCAAAAACGTGTCAACTTTTTATCAATGTTTCTCTCTGACTGATGTTTCTCGTTAACTCGTTTTTTTTTGTCAGTGTTCTATATATTTACACCTAAAATGTAAATCTTGACGTATTATTTAATGAATAAAATAAGTGTTTACGCGTTAAAAAGATGCAAAAAATTTAAGACAAAATAAATGTAGAAGTTATAAAGGTATCACTCATAACTATTTATCAAAATTGTATGAATAAAGTTGAGTCGTTTTTCTCGAAGCACGTTTATGGAGACCACTCTACCTATGTATATAATCTAAATATAAAGTATTCCATTCACTTACTTAGTAGCTTAGACACACGTTTATTTAATATTCAGTCTCGTAAAACTGCTTACACAAATCTAATGCTGTCTGAACTAATAACAACATTGTATTTTATTTCTAGGTTTATTTACACAATATCTGACAGGTGGTACGGTGATTTCACCAGGAACAGTTCGAAGGTAATATATTTGGCCGTATGGTCCCGGCGTAGATTAGGCCACCTCATCTTTTCCCGTGGGTGTGGTAAGAGTCGACTAAGGGAAGGCAAAGGTTGAGCAGCAGCATCCCTTTTAAACATCTCTAAAGCCTGACTGCGATTGCGAATCTACCTGCCAAGCGTGGCAAGTATTGACAATACTGACCACTGCAGTTGGTCTTTTATAGATCTTTTAAGAAGGACACTGCTGTCCATCTCTCGACAATAATTTCCCTTAGTTACTTTAGCGAACAAACTGATGGCCTACTTGATGGAAAATGGTAACCGTCACCTATAGACATGAATAGTACCATGGATATAACTGTGTTGTCCGTGATACACGTACATTCTGTAATATCCATGGTGCTGTTCATGTCTATAGACGACGGTTACCACTTTCAGTCAACCAGTTTACCTTCCCCCTTAACCTAATCTATTCCCCCAGTGTAAAATGTCCACAAAATCCGCAAATGGAATTACCACTTTATTTTTATCTTTTTTTTATTCTACTGAAGTTGCAAACAAGCATACGGCTCACCTGATGGTAACCGCTAACTGTAGCCTATATATGCCTGCAACATTAGGGGCATTACGCACGCGTTGCCATCTCTGAAAAAAACTCTTTACCCCTTTTTTGAAGAACCTCATGCTGTAGTCTGCTGACATTCATAACCTGATCACGAACGAGAGAAAACATCTATTAATAAACACATAAAAGCATAAAAGCAGGGACACCTTAAATATGTACTTCCAACCATAATCATAATCCAGAAATTTGTTTACAGGCAGTTGCAAGCTCACTATACTTCCGAACCCAGGACATTTCTCCGTTGATCAGATTTATTCATGAAGCTTTGACGAGAATAGACATCATACATCCTCCTTTGACGTCCATAGAGTAAGTTAACAACTTGGCATTGAAATAATCAGAAATTCTAACCATTTACCAGTTAACTGATGCAAACAGGGGGTTTAATTGTCAATGATGTAGTTTTCGTTTAAGTGGACCGTTTTTAATTTGTTTTTCCTTTATTTAAAGAATGCCTTCAGCAGAACGCGACAAATACTGTTAATAGCAATTATCGTCATCATGATCACTACAAGCCATACATATTTTAAGAGGAGAATATTACCATATAGGCCAAATGGCTACTTGATGATTGTCGATCTAACAAACTACTAGAGGGAGACTTCTACCAGAGAGAGACTATACAAAATCGTTTGCTTGGGCACCTCTGTTTCATTCGTATTTCTACCGTGAAGCAGTTGTGTGTGCATGGCTGTGTTTCGATCTGAAGGATGGGATATAGCAGTGAATTAATAGGGTATAAAGGAATAACACCTGAGTCCTCAGGAATGGTAACGCATGGGGTATAACGCAGTATACTCTGTTATGCCCATGGTAATTCTAAGTTGCGTAAAAAAAACTAAACGAAATTTTCATAATTTCCAGATATTATCTTCTACCCAATAAATAAGTTAACTTTCTCTTCTTCCGTTGTTTTAGAATAAGATATTACTACAGAATACCAACACGTGGTGTTGGAAAATTCCAGAATCAATTCCTTACACCATTAAGTCAGAATGCGTGGTTATCTGTACTCTTTATTGCAACATTGTGCTTAATTGTATTGCTGTTGGCTGCAAAATTCGAAGAGCGACCATCATACAGGCAATATGCTGTGTTATCAGTTATAGCATCAATTTGCCAGCAATGTATGTTATTTATTACAATTATGTAAGTTTATTAAAGTTTAAATATAACGTGGATGCTAAACTATTCTTTTTTTTAGTTTTTGAAGATAATGAATTTATTGCAACAAGAAGAGCATCACTTGGTAAGGAAGATTTTGAAACCAAAAGTAGTTAAATATTTAATCTACTATCGCTTATTCACTTCACTTTCCTTATTTATGCACAAAACACATTAGGTTCCTTTCGAATTTTATCAATATTTAAATATTATCCTTTCCCTCTTTTTAGCTCGCGAAATGACAATCTTCATAACGGGGATTTTCTGCGTTCTCATCTATAACTATTACACCAGCAGTGTGGTCAGCTGGTTGCTTAATGGACCGCCACCTTCTATTACTTCGCTGGAGGAGCTATTAGACAGTCCCTTAGAACTGATTTTTGAAGATATTGGATACACGAGATCTTGGTTGCAGGTACCGTTTAGAATAAAATGACGAAATATGTCAGTGAAAGGAAAAATTTAAAACATTAATTGCAAGTAAATGATTTCTATTAAATCAATTCCAACTAGGGTATCTAGGAGGCTTGCCGTATTTTAACGCTGAATTGCTATAGAGATACGTAGGTTAAAATATAGGCCAGCCTTTTGCTCGCTAGAAGTTTCTACCTGCTGGCTGTGATGTCTCCTTAAAGACACTCATGTCCTCGGAGTCCCAAGGGCCCAGAGTGTTAACTCCAAACGCCGCAAATATATATCCATTTCTAAGGGATAAATATTTTCGGCGCTTAAGTCTCCTGGTGTGTTACGTCGGTACCAGCTCTTATACATGTTTTTGGAAGGAGAAACGGCGCCAGCATATTGATGCAGGTGAGGTACCATACAAGTGAACGTCTCATGCTCCAAGATCCCATGGACATCCCGTCGGGTCTGTTGCCGTCACCACACATCAAACTAGAAGGTTCTAAGATAGGAGGCATATCCACGGTAACAAGAACCTGCGGGAAAATGTAGAATATAATAGTTATTAGATTGGCCAGTCGGGCCAGTTTAGCAAACGAACATTTTTGATTTAGCTCGGATCTCGGCATTCCGGATTACCCCGTCAATTTTCTTTGCCTTATTCGTAATAATACTCAAATAGGATATCGTAACTTGAGAAATGGATTATTGGTGTTATTATGTGGCACTATTCAAGAATCTCTGAAACTCTCTAATGAATAACTATAAACAATACATGCTGTATAATAAGACCAACATGTTAGGCTTCACAAAACACACTCTAAAGTGTATGATATATGATGTAGCATTTACATCTCTGTATTTTTTTTAAAGTTCACTGATATCCTTATGTGACCTTAACTTCCTTTAAATTAAAACATAGCCATACTAATATAATTTTTTAGTTACACAACCACATAAGCAACAGAAATGTCCATGCAGACAACTATTGTGCAAGATCTGGAAGAAGATATTTCATAATTTCAGGTACCCAATTATTATTATAACAGCAGAAACCAAAAAGTGGAGAATCAATTGCGACAGAAGAAAGTGTTCAATAAGAAAAAAGGTGCCCCACTGTTCGAACCTGTCGAAAAAGGAATTGCGATGGTCAAATCAGGAGGTAAGTTTATAATAACCCTATAATGAATCTTATAAATTTGTGTATTAGAGTTGATAATTCAAATTCTTTATTCGATCAGGTTACGCTTACCACACCGATATGGATACTGCAAATAAACTAATCTCCAGGTCTTTTACTCAAGCAGAATTGTGTGAACTTGGCTCTTTGCAGTCTATGGAAAAAACTAACTTGTACGCATGCGTACAAAAGGACAGTCCGTTTAAAGAATTCTTCGTTTGGAGGTATTATTATTTTAATCTAACCTTTAAAACCTAGTTATCTGAAACTAAAATTCTTATTATATAAATACCACTTAAAGTGATAAACCTACTGAAAAAAGATAACATTGTAGAATACACTGTGACACACATTATACCCTCTATTCCTGAGAACAAAGATCTTAAGTTCAGGTTTCACTAATATATTAGATATTGCATCAGTGTCCATATTATCCAGGCCTACTAGTTATTATTATAATTTGTGTATACTTATACTGATCATTAACTTGTTCCGTTCAATTTGTCCACTTTAGAATTATTTGGTGTTCATCCCAGGATTAGGAGCATAACTTTCAGCTATGGCCTAAAACATGTCTGAGAGCACATATGGGCCTTTTTTCAACCAAATACAAAAAGAAAGTTCTCTTTTTTTATGTTTCTTACCTCATAACTCCTTTTGGCGATTTGGCAAATTCATTATTTATCTGAAAGAACACACAGATTGTTCCCATTGAAATTTTATCAAAATCGTTACAGTAGTTTAGTTTTTAAATTAAAATAACGGGTTTTGTCATTTTTAAAGTGTAGTTCTTTTTGTGGGGCACACTGTAATTATTAAGAGGCCAGGTCCTCCTGTAAAATAGTCCTAAATACTCAATAATTGTGAATCAAGTGATGACAATGATTTCAGTGTAGCTCGACTGTCAGAGCGCGGAATCATTTCATGTATACAACGACGTACAAATGTTTTAGTACCAAAATGTGAAGGCAGTTCGCCTAGGGCTCTGGCGTTAGGTGGTGCCTCTCCTGCCTTCTTGTTACTTGCTATTGGTTACTTTTTAGCAACTATAATAATGCTTTTAGAGAGGTAAGTTAAATTTTATATGTATATTTTTTATTACACTTGTAAATTATATAAGATAAGGCATTTATAAATATTGTGAGCGAAGATGGACGCATTTCAGAAAGAGATCTCTTCCAGCCAACCCAATAGTTTGTAGTTAAAAAAAATGCACACCGAGGAAAAGGAAATTTAATTTCAACTTTTTCTTGAAACAGTCGGTAGAAAGACTCTCTTGTATGTAGGAAGGGAGTTATGTAAATTGTTACCATTCTCGGCCTTTATTTATCCACTGTTGCACATAGCCTATGTTCCCTATGTTCTCTATAGTGGATTAGAGGGATTTTGTCAGTAGTTGCCATTCTTAGCAGATGGTTTGGAAACCGCAGTTTGGTCTTTTGGTAATGTTTAAAAAGGGACACTGCTGCCCATCCCTCGACCATTATGGTCCCTTAGTCACATTCTTATAAACCCCACGGGAAAGCAACGGGTGGACCATTCTATGCTGAGAGCACACGGCATACAACAAACAGAAGGAAAAGCCCTTTTTTTAAACTGCAATGAATTCATAAAAAATGACTTATAAAAAGTCTTTGTAATCAAGTCTATTCAAATAAACATTATTTGAATTTCGTTTGGAGGAAAAATAATTGATGTTCGGCTAAAAATACAAATTTGCATCTGGCAACCCTTCCAACAGGGTTCGTAATTAGACCTGTTTCAATATTTACCAACCATAAATATGGAATGCAATAATAAATAAATAAATAATACAAAATAGTACAAAAGTCGATTGCTTGGGTACCTCTGTCCCATTCGTCTTTCAACCGTGAAGCAGTTGTGTTTGCATGGCTATGTTTCGGTTTGAAGGGTGAGATATGGCGTGAATTTACAAGGTACGGAGGAATAACACCTAAGTCCTCAGGAATGGCAACGCGCGGGGGATATCATGGGCGAAACAGTATACTCTGTTATGTCCACGGTACTGCTCATGTCTATAGGCGACGGTTATCACTTTCCATCAGGTGGACCGTCAGTTTGTTTGCCATTCTAAGTTGTATACAAAAAAATAATTATGACTCATGATACTTGAAGTGGCTTTTCTAGTTAAATTAACTACAAAGGCCAGAGCACAAATTAAATTAATGTTTTACCTTGATTTTATCACGAAATATGAAAAGTTATATTACCAATAACACTATCAAACGAGTCCACCTCCATACGTATTCCATAAATCAATTTCGAGAGCATAATTTATTGGCCATTCCGGAAAATTAAATATAGGAACCATTGAAATTTTCCATTTAAAATTGGAACTTTCAAAAGAAATACAATTTCGTTTAGAGAAATCCAATAGATTGGTGTGTTTTTCAGTCGACTTCAAAAAAAAGGAAGTACTCAATTGGGTTGTATTTTTTTTATATTTGTTACCTCATAACTGCATCGGTTATGGACTGATTTGGAAGTCTTTTTTTATCTGAAAGGATATACTTACAGACTGGTCACATAGAAATTTTATCAAAATATGTTTAGTAATTTTTTTTTATACAACTTAGAATGGCAAACAAGCTGACGGCCCACCTGATGGAAAGTGGTAACCGTCGCCTATAGACATGAGCAGTACTATGGACATAACAGAGTATACTGTTTCGCTCATGATACCCCCCATGTGTTGCCATTCCTGAGGACTCAGGTGTTATTCCTCTGTACCCTGTAAATTCACTGCTATATCCTTCAAACCGAAATACAGCCATGCGAACTGCTTTACGACTGCTTTACGGTTGAAACACGAATGGGACAGAGGTACCCAAGCAAACAACTTTTGTACAAAGTCTTCCACTGGTAAAGTAAAGTTTTAGTAGTTTAGATTTTAAATATATATATATATATATATATATATATATATATATATATATATATATATATATATATATATATATGCCTTTATCACAATTGAAATCGGGTTTTTTCAACCAACTTCAAAAGAAAGAGGTACTCAATACCTCTTTTATGTTTGTTACCTCATAACTACAGATGGGCAAAGCACCGGGTTTAAACCCGGTGCTTTGGTAAAAACCCAATAAACACCCATAAACTCCCATAATCACCCAAAAAAATAGGTTTTTACGTATTTTTTTGAAAATATGTAAGTAATACCAATAAATTATTTTTATAAATTGTATTGATCAATTCTACAATATTAAATAAAACGTTAACTAATAATATTTCAGGAAATTTTAAAAATCTATATATAATAAAATGAAAGTAATTAATTTTCAGTGTTTTCATGTTGCAATTGATCAACATGTTGGCCTTTTGCTTCCCGTAGATACTTTAAAATTTCTTCATAACACCTCGTTCGCACACATGGCCGTATATATTTAAATTCTTGAGCCACTAACAGTCCGAAATACTCATTTCTTTTATCCTCTTCTCCATAAATTAAGCATTTAGAACAGTTTGTTTCTTCTTTCAGTAAATTTTCTTTTACTTTATACTCGTTTTTTTCTTTGTTGCGACGACGCTGGGTAAATCATCTGGACACTGGGTCTCACTATCGCCAAATATATTTGGAGATCGGCTTCGGCTACGGCTTGGCAGACATTTTTTTCTTTCTACAATTTTAAATTAAATTTATTAGAATAAATGCTTCGAACACACGCGATCTAAGTACCTTTTGTGTTTATTATACCTTACCTACCTAGGTATAAAAAGAGTACTTACGTAGATTTTCTTTTATTAACTGTTTTATACGAAGATCTTGATCTCTCAAATTAGCATCCATTTTACTTCCAGTGATTATCAACTAAATTAATAATCCACAAAGTATTAAATAACGTTTTTATGAAATATTTAGCACAAAAACAATACCCTTTAAATATCGATCGTCAGTAACTGTGGCTGACTTACCTATATTCTAGCAAGCAGGACTGCCAGATGTGAAGGGGAAATCCCCAATAAATTGTTGCATGTGACTGATGATGTGAGCATGTTCGTTTCATAATAAAAATGTTGCCAGGTAACCAAAAAGTCGTATGTTTTTGTGCGAATTACGATCATAATCTTTACGATCGTACATTAAAAAATAGACAAATAATAGTATGAGTACGATTTAAATCGTATATCTGTCAACCCTGCTAGCAAGACAGCGACAAAATCACGTTGCATAACAATGTAGCCCAAGCTTATATCTTATGAAATATACGGAAGAGATACGGACTTAGAAAAAACAGAAATGTTGTTCTTTGTGGAAGTCATTGATGAAATTCTATGTATTTTAGCCCGCAAACTTTCTTCAAACAAAAACAGCGCCATCTAGTATCGAGTTCTGTAATTATCTCTTTGTTTATGGATTTGAAGTAAGACCGCCACGCATGCAATACATTATGACTGGGGATTCCCCTATTCGTCGACGCTGAATATGAGGCGACGACAATCACTGTCAAACGTGTTCACTATTACTCTGACTCTGGTAACGTGACTTCCTGGTAACGTGTTAGGTAGGAAAAGCAGTAAAAAAGTGCATATTAAGGGAGCAGATTTGAAATAATATTTATACTTAACAAGAAATAATTAAAGGTAAGTGGATTTTTGAATGATACAATTATATCATGATCACTTAACAATTTTAACTTAAAATTAGATGTATTATTACAAGCTTTTATTTAGCTTGCGTTATGTAAATAAAAGTATGTAGGTATGTTCGTATGTTGATGCAATTATCCTCAATCCTCAACCGACTGGGATAAAATTTTCCATACACGTTTATTTTGGATGATAGTGCATAGTTAGCTGAGAGTCGTCATTGGATAATAATGGTGGATAGCCTAAGATGTGTACTAGATATTTATTTTTAACATAATATGCGTAAGTACCTAATCGAATTAAAGAAGTTGCTGAGAAAAATACAGAACAATACGATAATAAACTAGCGTCTGCGTTTAATCCTCCGAGGAGATGTAATTTTACAAAGGTTTTTTGTATTTATTTTATTATTTTTTTAATAAATTTATTGTAAATAACAAGAAATAATCATTGTAAAAAAATAGGCACTCTATTGTTGAATTTTCGTCAGACCAACTAATCATCGTTCATTTTTTTAGGTTCAATGGGGAGACCTAAAGATTTACGCATATGGGAGCACTACCGTACTTTACCAAACAAGTCTGTTTCTTGCAAGCTTTGTAATAAGGTCTACAAATTCAGTAATGCTGCCAAAATGCTTCAACATCTTATCACTTGTCCAAAATCTCCAGAAACATTAAAAGACTCTATGAAACTTATAAAAGATAGCTCGTCCAAAACCAAAATGTCTGGACTGTCAGAGATAGAGACAAATGATTCTTTTATAAGCCCCTCGTCGTCTGCTAACACTACAATAAATGCTGAGTTTCAAGACACCGATGATCATATAAAAACAGAATTAGCGAGAGCTATATTTGTAACAGGGACGCCATTATCGATGGTGCAACATCCTTTATGGATACAATTTTTCGAAAAATTGCAACCAAAATTTAAAATACCTTCACGTAAAGCTTTAGCGACAAAATACTTATATAATAATAGTTTTGAGTTAAATGAGGAACTAAATGCTTGTAGTTACTTACACATTCAGTGCGATGGCTGGTCTAATTTAAGAAATGAAGGAATAATAAACTTTCTTATATCAAAACCTCAACCTGCATACGTTAAAAGTTTGAATACAGAAAGTAATCCTCACACTAGTGAATACCTTAGCCAAGAAGTTGAAAAAGTAATGAAAGTGTATGGAGCAAATAAGTTTCTTGTACTTATTGGCGATAACGCTAGAAATATACAAAAGGCATTCGAATTAACAAAACTCAAATATCCACATGTTGTTCCTCTCGGTTGCTGTGCACATATCCTTAACTTGTTGTGCCAAGATATTGTAAAGATACAAGAAGTAACTGTGTTTATTATGCAAGCCATAAATATAATAAAAACTGTTAAAAGGAGTCAACGATTAAGTTCCTTGTTGATAAAATCAAGGCAGGGTGAAGATTCTACACAAACACTAAAATTGCCTTGTGCTACAAGATGGGGAAGTCATGTTACTTCGTTAAAAAGTTTGAAAGCAAATAAGATAGCTTTGCAAATATTAACAGTTAGAGAAGATGTGGTAATTTCAAGAGATATTAAAGATTTAATTCTAAGTGATGATTTCTGGACGAAGACAGGGGAATGTATAAGTATTTTGGAACCAGTCACTGAAAGCATATTTTACTTAGAGAGCGACCAGAATCGTTTGCATCGCACATACATTACATTTAGAGATGTACAAGCTAAGATACGTTTTGCATTAAATGAGATTTCGACATTGAGCGAAGAAAGCAAACAGCAGATTCTAACATCAGTATCTTCAAGATGCAATATGGCAATGAGGCCAATACATTTTGCAGCATATATTCTAGACCCCAGGACTCTAGGAGTCGAACTTACTCAAGAGGAAGAACTTAAGGGTATGGAGTTTATCTACAATTTAAGCCAACACTTAAGTTTGTCAAATGTAATGGCAGATTTGGCGTGTTATAAAGCTAAAGAAAACTTTTGGGCCAGAGGATTTGTATGGAGCTCATTAGATAGCATTGAGCCCCTAATATGGTGGAAAGGTATTTGTGGTTCCACTGAGTTAAGCAAAGTAGCGATTCGTATTCTATCAGCTCCCTGTACTTCGGCAGCCACTGAGCGTTCCTTTAGTATCCAAGGCTACATACATAATAACAAAAGAAATCGACTTACAACTGAAAGAACTGAAAAAATTTCATTCATTTGTTATAACTGGAATCTTAAACATAAAGCTGAATGCGAGGACATTCAGTTTAATGAAGAAAATACCTTAGAAGCTTTCATTGAGCAAGTAAATGAACATAACAGTTTAGACGAAATAGAGCCTATCGAACCTATACAATTCATCGCTTGTAATAACTCTGAATCTGACAGTGATTGACTGTAGTTTTACATTTTACTTTCATCTCTTTCTTAATAAACTCAAAATCAAATTAAAAGTTTTTTATTCTGTAGGCTGCATAATAATATTGTCTATGTCCAGTATAGTGGACGTCTTGCGGCTGAGATGACGATGATGAAGTACAAAATCATAAACACCCAAAAATTTGGGTGTTTATGGGGTTTAAACCCAATAAACCCAAAACACCCGGTTTTTACCCACCAGACTTTAAACCCACCCAGGTGGATTGCCCATCTCTACTCATAACTCTGTCAGTTATAAATCGATTTAGATTTTTTTTTTTTTTACTGAAAGAATAGACTTTCCGAAGTTATGTGCAAAATAACTCTCGGCTGAATTAAGATGACTATAAAAACAAAGTAAATAAAAAAAAACTAATTGCAAATACTAAAGTTGTAACAAAATTTGTATTAGACCAATACGAAATTAATTATATAGTAAATCCTACTGAATGCGAACAGAATAGAATAGTAACAATCAATTCTGAATTGTGAATTCAGAACCTTTTTTCTTTCTATTAAGGGAAAAAAGAAAAGAAATTAATTCAGTTGATACAAAAGGCGGTCTTATCGCTAAAGCAATTAATTCTGATTTCCCGTATACCCTGCAGCCCTTTGTGTTAATATAATTAAATTAATGAATATGTATAATATCAGAATAATTGTTTAATAGCTGTATGTATGCGTGAATTAAATATTTAATATAGAATAATACTTTGAGTTTATCCAGAATTTTTTAAATATGGCATCGTTGTGTTTGTAAGTTGCCTTGCTTATTTCTTATATTGTATAATGCAAATAAAGTATACTCATTCATTAATTCATGGAGAAAGACACAGGCTACTTTTTATGCTAGTTAGTAAACGTTAGTTTATAATATTAGCAAAGACCAGAGGGTCTACCATGAAATGGAATTCCGAAGTTATGAATCCAATGTCGCGCTTCGTACTATGTAGTACGATAAATAGTAAATGAAATTTAATTCGTTTAAATTTAAATTCGTTGCATTCGTCATACCATAGAAATGGTATGACGAATGCAACGTTAAATTTCGACCAACAGATCAATATTTTATTATTTAAACAGCATTTATTATTTGATTTTACGTGTGTTCTAAACAACCCCGAAATTTCGAAAACGTTTCATAGTCCTTCGTTAGGACGTTGAATCACGATTGAGTAACGACCATATAAATTTATTTAGTATCTCTCACATTATACACGAGTACATTGTTATACATTCTCTAAGTAATATAATTTTATATTACTCGTACATTGTGAATATTTATTGAAATTAGATATTTTTAAACAACATTGATTATAATCTAATTTTAACACCAAATTTATATTCCGAACGGTCTCGAAATACCAAAAAAATTTTGATAGTAGGTAGTATTGATTATTATTAGTTCATGTTTGAAGAACTAACGTATAAACTTATTCAGAATCTCCCACATTATACACGAGTACATTGTTATATATTCTCTTAGTAATATAATATTATATTACTCGTACATCGTGAATATTTATTGAAATTAGATATTTTTAAACAACATTGATTATCTAATTTGAACATTAAATTTATATTCCGAACGGTCTCGAAATACCAAAAAAATTTTGATAATAGGTCCTCCGTTTAGTATTGATTATTATTAGTTCATGTTTGAAGAACTAACGTATAAACTTATTCAGAATCTCTCACATTATACACGAGTACATTGTTATACATTCTCTTAGTAATATAATATTATATTACACGTACATGGCAAATGTTTATTGGAATTCGATATTCTAAGGTATTTCTCTAATTAGTAATGGCTGTTAATCTATTTACAGAGTCGTCAAGAGAACAAAGGGGCGGCCGCAAACTGGTAATTGCGATAATGATGTTAAACGAAAATATCACTCTGTTACATAATTTGTAACTATGTAATTAATATAATTGTGAATTAAACTAACTAGCTAGATAGCTAAACTAATATTATAAAGAGGAGGGATTTAATTTTTCGTCACACAGCTTCTAACTGTCCACTACTGAACTTAAGGCTCCTCCTAGAGGGATTACCACGATTGGCATCCGCATTTAGGCTTTGGGGATGTTTTAAGAGGGACGCTGCTGCCTATCGCTCGTACTCCGTTAGTAGCCTCTTAGCAGAGGGAGACTTTGTACAAAAGTCGATTGCTTGGGTACCTCTGTCCCATTCGTGTTCCAACCGTGAAGCAGTTGTGTTTGCATGGCTGTGTTTCGGTTTGAAGGGTGGGTATGGCGTGAATTTACTGGGTACAGAGGAATAACACCTGAGTCCTCAGGAATGGCAACGCATGGGAGGTATCATGGGCGAAACAGTATGTGTGTGTACTGTTATGTCCATGGTACTGCTCATGTCTATAGGCGACGGTTACCACTTTCCATCAGGTGGGCCGTCAGCTTGTTTGCCATTCTAAGTCGAATAAAAAAATATATATATACTCATATAGACAAGCATTTACTTTGATAGCTACATAATCCATGGCGGTTTGCCAGCGGATTGATTGAATCCATTTGTTCGTACATATCTCTGCTTTTTTCGATTGTTTTCCATAAATGGAATTGCTGAGTGATTGGTGATTGGTGCCAAAAATTCACTGGACAGTTGCTATCTATTTTTTTTAATGGATGATAATGGAATGGTAACCCCGCCTGCGCTATCAGTTTACACTGGAGGGGCACCAGTGAGGGATGATAGGTGAGGATGAAGCAGGTCAGCCAGCCCATCGTGACGAATTCAACGATAAATTAGGCACGATGGTTTCCAGGCAGAACCGAGTGGAGGTTGACCTGATAGGGTATATTGACAGCAATGGGTACTAACCTCCCCATATTATGCTATCTATTAGGTAATACAGTAACACTCGTATCTACAATAGAAGATGTGAATAATATTGAAACTGTATTTTATAACAAATTTAGTTCACTTTATTTTATATTAGCATTAAATTATATATATATTTACACTTTAATGCATAGTTAAACTATGAACATATGGCGAACTTAACACCGTACGGTACGACTGTACTTTACCTGCGACTTTGTCCGTGTGGCTGGAATAAGTTTACTGAGCAGGATAAATAGCCTATATCCTTCTTCGCTCCATACAATATGGGTATATCAAATTTCATAGTATTTAATTAAGTAAAAGTTTAATTAATCACTATGAAATTTGGTTTACGTTATAAAGTAGTAAAGTATCAAAGAAAAATCAATCTAAACTATTATTAATTTTTATTTAAATTAATTTATTTTAGATAACTCGGATATATTTTTGTTAGTAAGTGTTGTTTGTAAAAACTATGTTAATACTTAATCACTAATAATGATCTAGTACTCTCGACACGCGTTCTCACGAGAGGAGTATCAAATTTTAATTATTAAAAAAAATGTTTTATTAACATAAAAATTATGGTAAAGTTTAAAGTTTTAAATTCTGTCAAATTTTTCGCAAAATAAATTAAATGTCGGTCAGCGACCAAAAAGAATTAAAAAAAACTGACACTGACTAACTAATTGTCAAATATGCAAACTGTATTTTATAATTCCCTTTAAAAGATATATAATTAATGTTTATATTTACTTGGTTAAATAAATAAATAAATAGCAATAACTTTAGTTCAATATTTATAGTGTACACAGCAGTGGGCTGCGAT
Source organism: Galleria mellonella (assembly GCF_026898425.1). NCBI lineage: Eukaryota > Metazoa > Arthropoda > Insecta > Lepidoptera > Pyralidae > Galleria > Galleria mellonella. The sequence goes on along the minus strand of NW_026441995.1, from coordinate 1,767,129 downwards.
ATTAGTGTATTACAACATCTCAATCAAAAAAGTACCTAATAGTCTAAGATCTCGTGGCTGCATTCTGCAGATATATGGATAGGGAGCCACTCGAGTTGAGTACGATATTGAGAAATATGTTCATATTTGCGAAGACCATATATGAAGCAGATACATAAATTTTTAAGACACTAAAGTTTCATCCCAATCATCTGGACGAGTGGCGGTCTTCCACCGTGCGTTTTTCAAGGCACTTTCTTCCACGCACAACCATTCTTTGGAAACAACTTCCAGCAGCAGTATTTCCGAACCGATACGACAATATAACCTTCAAGAAAAGAGTATATTCCTCTTTAAAAGGCCGGCAGCACACCTGCAATGCCGCTGGTGTTGTGGGTGATCATGGGCGGCGGTGGTCACTTGCCATAAGGTGAGCCGCATGCTCATTTGCCCCTTGTGTTGTAAAAAAAAACTCAAGCTCGTTTAATTGCTCTTTTTATAAAAACTTTGTTTAAACAAAAGATGAGCAAAAATATTTATTTATTTATTACATTACATCAACTGGATGAGCTTTACAGTCTTCCAATATGCCCATCTAGGAAATCAACAGTACAATAACATATATAAAAAAGGAATAATACACATAAATAAATTTAATTTCAAAATTTCTACACACAAACACCATGTGGTCATTCGACGAATCTCCAGCAATTTGGAGGCAAAAACATCAAATTCAAATTCAAATTCAAAAATCATTTATTCATGTAGGACATTTTAGCCGCTTATGAACGTCAAATTTTTACATTATAATTTTATTTTTTTCCCTACCGTCCAGTTCGGTATATAGATCCAACTGAGAAGAACTGGCAAGAAACTCAATTGAATTACTTTTTTTTTTAAAAGCCAGTTTATTTACAATGTATATTTATATAGGTGTCTATGTCTAACATTAAATGAAAATTCAGTGCATGAACAACTATTGCCATGCACACTCGTCATTCAAGTAATCGTTTAGTGAGTAATAGGCTTTGCTCAGTAAATATGATTTAACAGATGTTTTGAATTTATTTAAGGGTAATTCCAACATATCCTTTGGTATCTTATTGTAAATTTTTATACCTATTCCCATAAAAGACCTATTAACTTTTTCCAAACGATACTTGGGGACAGCAAGTTTGTCTTTAAATCTAGTATTAATATTATGAATATTGCTGTTTTTTGGAAATAAGTCAAGATTTTTATGAACATATAGGATATTTGAATATATAAATTGAGAAGCAACGGTGAGAATATTTGCCTCTTTGAATTTCTCTCTTAATGAGTCACGACTCTTCATACAGTAGATCGCTCGAACGGCACGTTTTTGTAATATGAATATATTCTTAATATCTGCCGCTTTTCCCCATAGTAATATTCCATAAGAGAGTAAACTATGAAAATAACTAAAATAGACTAATCTAGCAGTATCAGTATCAGTGTACTGTCTAACTTTACGCACGGCAAAAGCTGCTGAACTTAGTTTCGCTGCAAGGCTTTGAATTTGTGCACCCCATTGTGTTTTATTATCTAGTGTGATTCCTAGAAAGACAGTAGATTCTATAAATTCGAGAGATTCGTCATTTAATTTAATATTGCAATTAGTATTAAAACTTTTAGACAGGGAGAAATTAACACATTTTGTTTTTTTAGCGTTTAACATAAGATTGTTAGTTGTAAACCAGTGCAGGAGACGCCGCAAAGCACTATTTACATCGTCATAATTATTAGTCATTCTATTAACTTTAAAAATCAATGAAGTATCGTCTGCAAATATTACTATGCCGCATCTATCCTGCATGGCATATGGGAGATCATTAATGTAAACTAGGAATAAAAATGGACCGAGAATAGATCCTTGAGGTACACCCATTTGCACAAGTGACCCGTCAGACGTAGCGTTGCTAATCTTCACTTTCTGTATTCTATCAGATAGATAAGATTTTATTAAATTTAAAGCATTGTCTTTGACGCCATAAAAAGCAAGTTTTTTTAGCAATGTATTATGATCAACGCAATCAAAAGCCTTAGAAAGATCACAAAAAACACCTATCACATCCATTTTAGTTTCCCATGCAGCAAATACGTGTCTAAGCAACTCTGCACCTGCGTCTGTAGTTGAACGACCTTTGGAAAAACCGAATTGACTATTGTGGATTAAATTATTTAAATTGAAATAACTGACAAGTTGCATAAGGATTATTTTTTCAAAAATTTTACTGAGTGCTGGGAGTATGGATATAGGTCTATAATTTATTGGGTCACTCTTATCTCCAGATTTAAAAAGCGGTATGATTTTACTAATTTTCATTATGTTAGGAAATTTACCTTCATCTATACATTTATTGAAAATAAAAGCAAGAGAGGGCGCAATAATTTCCATTATACTATCCAGTATTTTAACAGATATACCCCATAGATCCTCTGTTTTTTTATTATTAAGCTGTTTGAATATTTTCATTATTTCTACTGATGATGTATGTCTAAAGTTAAATACAGCTGATGACTTGCTAACATTGTCTGTTAGTAAAGTTTCAGCAGCAGACGGGGAAGATTTTAGAGCCTGTGTCGTAATTAATGGAATATTAGTAAAATAAGATTCGAATGTATGCGCGACCTCTGTGTCGGAATTTACCAATTTGTTATTAATATTTAAAGCTATTTTGCTATTTTGAAAATTAACTTTTCCAGTTTCGCTATTTATTACTTTCTAAGTGGCTTTTATTTTATCTTTAGATTTAGTTATTATTTTACCTAAATAGAGAGACTTAGCTGTATGACAAACCTTTTTAAATATTTTTGAATAAGATTTTACATGTTCATGAAATAAGGGATCGGATATATAGCTTCGTTTTTCGTAAAGTTCGTAAAGATTAGCCCTAGACTTATAAATACCAAACGTGGCCCAGTCACAAAACTTTGATTTTACACTAGTTGAAAATGTTTTTGTTTTAAATTCACTGCTAGCTTCATGTTCAATTAAATTAAAAATATGTTCACATACAATGTCCGGGTCATATTGAGGTATTATGACACTAGATATTTTATGTTCAATTTTATTTTTAAAACGTGCCAAATTCTTTTGTGTTATTTGTCTGCATGTAATTGTTTGAGTCCCTTTGGATCCCTTAGTTTCAATTATAACTTTTTGTCCGTAATGATCAGATCCAAGACAGTCGAAATTCATTTTCACCTCTACTTCACAATTACAAAAAACATTATCTATACAAGTGGCAGAATTTCCTGCGACCCTAGTGGGTTCTAAAAAAAGATTGTGCAAATTAAATGATTTAAATAAGTTAATCAATCTTAAGCTTATTGAGCATTCCGATAATAAATCAACATTAAAATCGCCACATACAAATAATGTTTTATTCCTCCGTGCGACTCGTCTCAATGCTTCCTCCATAGCCAGTTCAAAAGAATCAAAACAAGCCGATGGCGGACGATAAACGCAAATTATTATACAAGTAACTAATTCTACGCAAGATAGTTCAATTGTTTGCTCAATAGAAATATTTACAATGTCTTGACGGTTTTTATATTCTACATCATTTTTTAAAATAATAATTGACCCGCCATGAATGGCATTGTTCCTAGCAAAAAAACTAGCTATATTATAATGTTCAAAAGGACAAATTATTTCATATTGTTTAAGCCAATGTTCTGTCAGACATAACACCCGTACATTGTTAGATTCTAAGAAAAGACTTAATTCTAATTCTTTGCTGGAGAAGCCACGAATATTTTGATGAATATTGACCATATCCTGTGGCTTAACCAATGTCGTAGATGTTAGTTTAAATTAACACATGTCACATTATTAGTATAATTACTAATATTACTAATTAAACCCGTTATACTACTTATAATGGGATCATAAATGTTATACGCTAGTAAACTAGCAATAGTCTTTTTTTGTTTTTTAGGAAGATAAAAATTACCTCCCGTCATATAATAATTTGTAACAAATTTGTTACTTTCAAAATAAAATATATCATTACAATGATATGTCATCGAATAAATTAAATTATTTATACTATAAATGAACTTATTCTGTTCATTAGTCAGGGATTGAGAGTAGGGAAATGCGCATAATAATATTTTACCTATACCAAGCTCCACTATATTATATAATGATTTTATTAAATTAACTATATCAGATTTACGCATATGCAAACAATTCCCTAACGCTATTACTAGGGTCGTGTGAATATCATATTTTTCATTTACTATATTTTTTATAATCTTATATATACCTGATCCCGGAAAACAATTATTTATTACTTGTTGCGAGAGGCAGTTCGATAATAAACTACCTAAATCCTTGCCAAATTCATCTGAATAAACAATTGTTCTCCTGATGGTTTCATGTACAGTGCTGCATTTATTTACTTTTGTACTGTTTCGTGTGGGTAAACATGAAACGTCTGGTTCCGTGACGGATGAGATATCAATGTTCAACTGATTATGGTGGGACGGTTGGATATAGTTATCAGACTCTGGTGAATTACAGTGACATCTATCCGTAAGAGAAACAAACCGCTCCATGTTGTAGTTACCTAATTTTATTAAATTATCCAACTGATCAGAATATTCATGTATTTCATTCTTAGCTGATTCGTATTTCAAAGATAAATTGGACAACGAGTTCTCTAATAGTTTAATTTTTTGAGATAATTCATCTATTTCTAAATCTTTGTTATATATTTTTTCTTTACAATTATTTAATTCTATTGATAAGTCAATTTTTTGCTTCCTAGTAATAATTGATTTTAAACACTTTTTATTCTTTTTTCACTAAATTTTCTGATTTTCGAATAAATTTATTTAATTTTACATATTTTTTTAACTTCTTACTACTATGAATAGGTACTTTATTAGGACTATAGGAGCTTGGTGTATTTGTCAAATCTATGGTCACAAGGGGCAGAGCAGATGTTTGATCACTAGTAGTATTTAACATTTCTGTATACAGATCCATGGTCTCGTTATAACTACTCAACCGCCTGTGATCCAACAAAGATTTATTTTGTGATTGAACTTCCTCAAGGTGCCGCTCTAGATGAGTGATTTTCTGCAATGCTGACTCATATGTGTCTCTGCACAGATCATATTTATTTACAATTTCTTGAAGTTTTTCTTTTTCGATATGTAGAACTTCAAAGTCTGTACTGATCTTCACTAGGTCATTCTTCAGAGCCACATATTTATCAGACATCAACTTAATTTCAATCTCACTTTCATCTCGTTCCTGTAATTGCGGATTCCTGTGATTGCTGTTCCATCCAATTGCGGATACTGGCTCAAAATATCATTGAGTAGTTTCAATGCAAGAGATTGAGTAGCTTACTTAGCCAAAATAACAATATAACAAAATACACCCAGGTTGCCCGCTTACCAGTGTTTTTTCTGCTTTACTTCCTGTCAAGTGATCACTTTTTATTTAGACATTTTTGTGTTTTTATACAGAAAAATAACAAATTTCCATTAAGTGTGATTTAGGGCAAGTTTTTTCAAAAAGAACCAAATCCCTGTAACAACGAAACAATATTCACGAATAAAACACTCGATGCTAGCAACAAAATTTGCCAAAATTTTTTGTCTATTTTCACCTGGCAACTCTAGGTTACAGCTATGTGCAGGCAACTTTTTCTTTTTTTTCTATTTTTATTGGTTCGCAGTGGTATGATGCGTTAACATGTGCGGCGATAATCGTTAATTGCTCATCGATGTGTTTACGCTGATATCGCGGGAGGGAGAGCTTCCGCTATTAGATACGTGAGCTTCTCCCTCCGTGGACGCTTGCTAATGAACATGACATGGTTCTCACATAGACTCCTGCGGCAGCGGGAGTGGCAGACGCAGATTTGATACAGCTAATGTGCAGGCAACTAGGGTGTATTGAATTTTACCTCATTTTTTACTAAAACTAATTTTAATTATAAAGTATTATGCATACAGAATTCAGTGGCGGGATCTTAGGCTGTAATAAACTTCAGTGTATTCTTGAAATGTACTTCTAAAATGTCGCCGGCGTCTTGCAATGAGGGTATGCGTAACAGGTGCTGATTTCCCTTGCGAGTTGCGAGCCAACGTCACGCACCACATACGGATTGGATGATAATTTTGTTACGCGAATATCGACCTTAGTGGATTCCCAACAGCAATATTGGCGATTCGGGCTTATTCAATATTGAATAGTGCGACCCGAAATTTCATTGTAATCCCATACACGCACTTGGTACACGATGGCTGAGTTACTAGCGAACCCACGTGTCATGTTGCAGTCTTGTAACAATAATATACATATATGGTAAACTTGTTTTTATTGGTGACGTTACAGATAGATATTAGGGGTTACACGTGAGAGAGGAACTTCTGGCAAACTCCGTTTGATTGGATTGGAAAAAATCATGTTTAAATTGTTATTGATAGAATTATTTTCTTTTTTTTTATTGCCAAGTATATGAAATAAAAAAAAACAATAATTTACATTTCGTATTATAACAAAAATAATATAATAATATATATACATACTGGTTACGCTTCAAACTCTTTTCTCCTACATTCTTCACGACTGGAACGCGCTTCCTGATGCCATTAAGAGACTACCGACTAAACCTTCTTTCAAAAAAAGCGTTCACGCTCACTTTTTTACTTTATCCGAGCAGTAAGTGCTTTATATTATTCTAAATTTCGTATATAGTATATAACATATATGTATATATATATTTGTTATTCATATATATTTCTTTGTTTATATATGTAATTTTAGTATGTATGTATATCAATAATTACTAGTACCGCATTCGAGTATTCTGACACTTCCCTATAGTTGACCGGGAGGGAATGCTTTTAGCATTAAGTCCGCCATGTACACATATTTGTAAAATATATATATATATATATATATATATATATATATATATATATATATATATATATATATATATATATATATATATATATATATATATTAATTAGTTGCTATACCTATATAGTGGTCCAATTGAGAGGTCAGAGGAATTGTTCAATATGATGCCCACAGCCACTTTCTACCATCGTACGGCTCGCCATCGACAGGGAGTTCACCCTCATACTCTACAGCCTAGATGGTCGCGTGCAGCGCGTTTTCAGAGATGTTTTCGCTATCAATGTCCAGAGGCACCCAATATATAGATATCGGATCTGTATCCATATTCATGCTATGGGTGGCATTCGAGCGAATCTATTACTTTTTGTAATAATAATAATATTTTTCTCAAACATACTTGGAAATGTGAGCATTATTTTGACAATATTCTTCGAGATAAATCAAAATTGCCGTACTGGCCAGATACATGCGGGCAGCGGCCGGCAAAAGTTGTATGAAAATCTATATCTGTCGTGTTTTGCGGCCAGATAAATTACTATGTAAACTCATATCTGTCCTGTAATTTAAAAATGGAATGACCTTTTACTTCGAAATATGGCTACCAAGGCAGTAACTAATAAAAGGTTTTATTTAAATTTCGAACTGGCTTACAAATAGAAAGCTATTTATTGAAAAAAAAAAAACAAAGGAACATTATGGCGCGTGAAAAATTATTATTGTTCGTTATTCATCATTGAACTTAAAAAGTAACATTGTGTTTTTAATTTCCGCGCATTGTTTGAGAAAAGTACTATACAAGCCTTGGCCACAACTAGGCATTGATGAACTCACGGATGTGTGCCTCGGCTACGTCTCAGCCCACATTTACACGTTTGTCCATCAACGCCTCAGTTGCTGGCCGCTGCAGTAATGTACTATTATTTGTATATGCTTGAAATAGATCTTAATTAATGTTATAAAATAATATGATGAATATGTGTTTCTATAACAATAAAAATAATTTTAATGGCGTACAAAATGTAGTCTTATTTACGTGAATACATTTTAGATAATATTCTAATTACAATCAAGTCAAATTACACTACAAATAGTATACAATCTTTAAATCTTCATTTTATGGTACTGAATGAATGAATGAATGAATGAATAAAAAATTATTTCACTAAACCATAACACTAACATATACTTTTGCACGACTTAAAAAAATAATATATATAGTTAAATCTCTTAGACGATCTACTCCTCTTGATACTCTTAAGATGGTGATACTCTTAAGATTCTTCAATATGTGAATCGATCTTAGTTTACTGTATAGCAATATGGGGAGGATCGAATAAAAGTAGTTTTATTGAAATTGAAAGAGCACAACGTGCAGTTCTTAAAGTGATGCTCAATAAACCTTTTAGGTTTTCCACAGATTCGCTTTATAAAGAAGCTAATGTACTTCGAGTATGACAACTTTACATATGGCGAGTAATCTGCGCGCACCATAAGAGTGTTCTGAAAAGGCCAGACTACAAAACTCTTGCAGAGAGTCGTACTTGTAAAATTGGGCTACCTCCTGTTCGTACTACATTTGTAAAGCGTTTACCTCTATTTTCTTATCCATATATATATAATAGTGTTAACAGAAAATTCCCATGCATAAAACTATCCTATTACCAAGTAAAAAGTAAAATAAAAAACTGGTTAATTAATCTAAATTACATTGAAACAGAACAACTACTTCCATCTTACGGTTGAAATGCCGCTATATATGCCGTTACACACACACACACACACACACACACACACATCCACACACACCTCTCTTTTCAAAAATAAATATATGTAATAGTATTAGAAATAAGTACCTTATAGAACCTTAAATGTTTTACATTAATATTCTTTTCTTTATTCTTGTTTAGTATTTTATATTTTTTTTTTTTATTATTTCATTTTAAATGTATTTTAATTTTCGAGTATCTAAATGATAAAATTGTACAGGAACCGGATTGTAAATGGCAATAAATATGAACAAAATTAGCCACTCACTGACTACTACGATACAGGCCTGCGAGCCTAGTGTAGTAATCACTGTATAAGAAATTGTATACCCGACTTTTAGCTACAATAAAGTTATTATTATTATTACTTAGATTATAAGTAATAACAACATAAAAATAAATAAATAAAATATAGAAAAAAAGTTTACATTTCTATATAAAGAGTAATAGAAATCAGTCAGTGTTATGGTAAAGAAAAAGGATGCCAATTCAGCTTAAGGTTCCTGCAAAAGCAGAAACGCTGATTTTCAATTATCACCTCATCACCTAGCCCGCGCCATCAAGGCCATGAATAAGTAACACAATGCACAAACATGCGCATAACAAAAGGTAATTTGTTTTTGATACTGTGATTTGTTCTTTCATGGTTATGGAGAAGCGTGACCTTCTGATACAGGTGATATCATTCACTAGGTCACAACACCGACCTTGGTTTTGTACAAATTTTGTTATAGAAATATATATATATATATATATATATAGAAATAAATATAAATATATATTTTTCATATTCATTTTTAACGAAGTCCCATAAAGAAGTCACAAATTATCCTGTTTACTCTCCCGATACACGTGGCACTCTATCCTTGTGTTTAGGTACTTTAATGGGTAAAAAATACAAAAGGCACATTTTCTGTATAATTTCCTCGTAATTTCCCTTATTATTAACATAATTGAAAAAAATTAAAGCAAAATTTAACTTTCACTCAGCCGGCTTAAAACAGAATAAAATAACTCATTCCGAGCGGCAAACAGACGTTAGCGCCGCATCGTTGCATTCGTTGCACTAATTGGAAAATAAAATTGGCCTCGGATCGGAAATCTAAAAGAATTGCACGTTGCACGGAAATGCACGATATATTTCAATTTAGAAAACTGCGTTTCGAAAATTGACCGACCAGGGAATTGAATTCGGGTCTTTGTTTGCACAAAGCAACGTAATTGAGCAATAGATCACGATGACTATTTATTATATTTTGAAATATTTTTTAACATTTTTTTTAATTTTTAACCATACCTGTGTATATATATATATATATATATATATATATATATATATATATATATATATATATATATATATATATATATATATATATATATATATATATATATATATATATATATATATATATATATATATATATATATATAACACAGGCAGTTCATGCGGTTCACCTGATGGTAAGTGACTAGGTTATTATGTCATGTCAGTTCGGAAATATTGTTATATAAAATATAAATATAAATAATATATAAATAAATAAAATATCAAAGATCATGATTAGCTACTATAAAATTTATACAACAATAGTACAAATGGGGGAAGGGATTCTTAGTGATAGTCATTAAAGACAACAATAGGGCCTTTAGCAATATACTCAACCAGGTCGACCTCCATAAAGTCCCCCCTGGAAACTTTCGTGCTGAATTACAGGCGTATTCATCACGATGGGCTAACTGACCTGCTTTCATCTTGACCTATCATCTCTCACTGGTGCCCCGCCAGTATATACCGATAGCGCAGGCGGGGCTACCATTCCATTATCAACCATAAATATTTTTTTTTTATACTACTTAGAATGGCAAACAAGCTGATGGCCCACCTGATGGAAAGTGGTAACCGTCGCCTATAGACATGAGCAGTACCATGGACATAACAGACTATACTGTTTTACCCATGATACCCCCCATGCGTTGCCATTCCTGAGGACTCAAGTGTTATTTCTCAGTACACAGTAAATTCACGCCATATCCCACCCTTCAAACTGAAACATAGCCATGCAGACACAACTGCTTTACGGTTGAAACACGAATGAGACAGAAGTACCCAAGCAATCGACTTTTGTACAAAGTCTCTCTCTCTGGTGAATAGTAGAAACAAATTATTGAAACAGACAAATTCAAAAATTGAGAAAAGTTCATTTTTCAAATAAACTCCGTCCAAAATCCATTAGCTCGCGAATCCATATACACAAAACAATGTACTTATTTATAACGCGTGCAAGATCATCAATTAAATATTTAAACTGTAGTCATGCTGATATTCATAAACAGAGTGCCGGTTCATTTGGCGTGATCATTTATTAATGGAATATGCCGTGATGTATGTAAAATGGATGACAATAGACGTATCTACAGACAAAATAAAAATTGATTACGGCGTTGGAGTTTATTCTTTTAATGTTTATTTCGACTTATTGCACGTGCGTGAACAGTTCATACAAAAATAGACTTTAAACGTAACAAAATTAATATTCATTTGTAATATCATGTTATATGTTGTTATCTAGGTAAATATTCTTGTTGTTAAACGAATTCAAAATAAGCGCGCGTGCGTGCGTACGTGCGTGCGTGCGTACGTGCGTGCGTGCGTGCGTGCGTACGTGCATGCGTGCGTGCGTGTGTGCGTGCGTACGTGCGTGCGTGCGTGCGTTTGTATTGTATATGTGATTTGTAACACTTATATGAACAATTATGTTATACAATTATATATGAGTTTGTTGATACATATTAGTATGGATACTTGCTATTACTCTACGTAAATATATACTTAAAATGTATTTAAGTATATCTGTCATTTATCCAATACCTATAATACAAGTACTGTTTAATTTAGAACTAGATGGTACTACATAATACGTCGAGAGCATTGTATTGTATTGTAAAACCTTTATTATACATAATTTACATAAGGCAAATTAAAAAATTTATTATACAATAGCGAACTTATACCATAGAGGAATTCTTACAGTCAAATGAGAAGCTGAAAGAAGACTATAGACTATTTCTGCAGTTGTTTGTAATTATTACATCTCTATACATACATAAGTATTAACTCTCATCCATTTGTATTTCCACCTAAAATCCACCCAGCCTCAGAAAGTTTGTTGGACGCTAATCAAAATTGTGTACTTGGCCGAAGTTTTCTAGTTAGTTGTATGGATATAATACTCAAAGTTATGGAATATTGTAATGGACTTCTGAAATGTTATGGAACGAAAACAGAAATGAACAATGGCCGGTGTGGCAGAGATTCGGTTTGGCAACAAAAAATAAGTTCTATTGATCGCATTATAGCAAGCTTCACAAATGTGGATGAAAAGAGAAACTGTTCAAAACAAAGTGTGAACTCAAAAAGTGACATATTATTGTACATTATTGGACGTAATTTTATTCTCAGTATAAGTATTTTTTTAATGGATGATAAAAGAATTGTAACCCCATCTGCTCTATCGGTATATACTGGCGGGGCACCAGTGATGGATGATAGGTTATGATAAAACAGGTTTCCTGTCAGATCAGACCAGTTCGCCCTGACTTGCCAGGAGACTTCCCGGCAAGCCAGGTCGACCTGATAAGATATATTGCTAGCAATAGGGTTGCTAATTCTAACTACTAACAATCCCTTTTCCTACCCTCAGTGTAGATTTACAACATAATAACTAGTAAATTAAAAAGTTAACGTGTAAGGAATGTCACAATTACACGACTGTTAAATTTTGCAGGTCACGAAATAAGACATAAATTTTGCAAAATACATAAACACTAGGTACAGTTAAATTTTCAAAGCCATTAAAAACTCAACAGTAAATTTTGTACGTCACAAAAAAACGATTTTTAAATTTTACAAAAACATGAATGCTGAATTTTGCCAGCCATATTAAAAAAGTCCAACGGCAATTCATTATAAAATTCTTACATACATACATATTCGTCACGCCTGTCTCCTATTGGGGTAGGCAGAAACAATGGAAAGCCAAATGTTCCGGTTCAGACAGCCCTCTTTCGCTTCCCCTACATTCATTAATCTATTTAAACACGTTATGGTTACTTTTAATTTGGCCCTTCTTCAGCACATCGCCTATTTGATCAACATTTGTTCATCTTAGTCGGCCCCTACAGATTTTACTATTATTTCGTGCTTGATAAATATCTTTAGTAATCCTTCTTTCTTCCATCTTCTCTAAAAACTTATAAAATATGGGAAAAGAGACATCACGCCACACCTACTTACATAAGTATCACATATTGTATGTATACAAAACAAGAAGGAATTATTTTTACCTGTGTCCACATACACTTTCACATCGCAAAAACAATACCCTCGTTTCTTGGATAATAGGATAAAAAAACCTTGACCCAAATAACAAGTTTTCGTCAAACATTTAAATGGAGACCGAAATCTGTTCATCCCTTTGGAAAGGACGGTACCGCAGACAAAGGATTTAAACTTGTTACACCCCTCTTTTTGCATCTGGAGCAAAGACATATGCATAATCATAAATATATCAATACTTTATGGTGTTATTATGGCGTCCCCGATCGAACGTTATGGTTCGAGACATGACAATAGTAAAAAAAGAACCTTTTTCTGAGCATTTCGATACTCATTATGTTTTTTTTTTCGTAGGTATTCATTAAAGTTCGAAGAAGGAGAAATTGTAAAAATTACCCGGAGCAATGTGAAAATATACATAATGTTTCTAGCTGCCAATTAAAACTTTTTTTGACAGAACGACATCTATCGAATTAGGTGGTTAGTTTCTGACAGTGTGTTCATTGCGAATGGTCTCCGCTTTCATTAAATTCATTGTGAACTTATTTTCTACTACTAAACCTTAACATTTTTAGACATTGTTCCCTATAAAATTTATATTACAATACACTAATTGTCGAAAAACTTCGAATTGTAAGCATATCGAGTTGGAGGTAGGTATACATGAAAAATTTAAAGTTAATTTGCTAGAGCGATCTTTGAAACTGGTAAATTAGTTACGCCATAGATAAAAATAAGCAATATTTTTACATAGTACAATGCATGTATTAAGCAATAAAAAACGGCAGTTTTTTATGTGTGAAGATAAAATTATAATCCAGACTACATTATCGGTTTACGATAAAGAAGCACCAGGGAGAGATTAAATGAGATCAATTGATCAACGTGCCAATTCACCAAAAATTAACCGTGATGGACTCCAGTGGAGGCGAGGAAGGAGCATGTCGGTCGTGGAGGTCGACCTATAGGGTATGTTGCTAGCAATGGGGCAGTGAAACCCGATTACTAACAATCCCTTACCCCCCACATATCTCTAGTTAGAAAAAAGCAACACCGACCGAGAGACCGAGACGACATAAAACCTTTCATTTTAAATTAGTAATTGAATTTTCAAAAATTCATCATATCAGCCTTTAACTGTCCATTGCTGATCATAAGTGGCTTAAAACCTTAGGAGATTTTGCCAGTAGTTGACACACTTGGCAGGCACATTAAGAACTGCAGTTATGCTTTAAAGATGTTTTAATAGGGACGCTACTGCCAATCCCGCGCCTTTCCTTAGTCGCCTCTTAGGACACCCATGGAAAGGCAGGCCTAATCTATGCCGGAACCACACGGCATATACAACCCTTGCATGAAAATAGTACTTGTCCTAAAATTGTTATTTTTATTATAATTTATTCGTCCGAGACGCCATTACAAAAACTTGGCTCATTCATATTCAATGAAACATTATGTTACCAAGTCGAACTGCAACAAAAAAAGCTATAAGCTTTGAAAGTTGGTTAAATTAAGGATTTGGGTATGTTTGTAAATTATAAATAAGGAGCAATGGTCCGGTACATTGAGTTTTATGCGAGTTATATCCGCGTACAAACAGTTTTAGGGATCTGTGGTTTATATACAGAAGTTAGTTATCAAAGGAGGGGTGCACGAAAGTTTTGTGGATGGGGACTTCTGGCCTGCTTTTGTTTTTGCCAACAAGCTGTGCGTTGCATGACTGTTTCAGTTTGGAGGGTAGACCGAAATTGCAGAGTACAAAAGCATAAAGTTACCACTTTCCTGTCTTACTTATTATATGCTTTATTAACTCAGACCCGAAAGGACAAAAAATAACCCCTTTCAGTTTAAAAACACACTTAAATTCCCTAATCCTAATTTTGCTTAATAACGTTTCCCTTAAAAAAAAGTAACATGCAATTTAGTAAAGTCCATCAAGCGGTTAAAATCACACGTTGCGTCAAATTTACACACTTATGAGTATACATATTTCAACTATAAACATCTAACACAATTATGAAAACATGCACACATCCATACACCTCGTAGGTACGCACGCGCATACACACACACACACCCACACCCACACACCCGCGCATGCACGCACGCACGCACGCACGCACGCACGCACGCACGCACGCCCGCACTCACGCACAACTAAATACAATAATGCCTTGACCAAACACAATTTTAATTATTCCTCTCCATTCTAAGGTTGCCTGGAAGAAATCGCTATTTAACGATGAAGCCGCCCATTGTTACCTCTTTATTTTGCTTTTATGTATTTAAGTATTAATTTTGTTTTGTGTACATATTGTTAATCTTTATAGTCTGTATCATTATTTGAAGTGAAGAAGAAAGAGTTTTCATTTATTCATTCATTCATTTTTTTTTTACAACACAGGGGGCAAACGAGCATGCGGCTCACCTGATGGTAAGTGACTACCGCCGCCCATGATCACCCACAACACCAGCGGCATTGCAGGTGTATTCCATTAAGTCAAACTATTGAGAAGATATTTCGTATATTAAAATATTTTTAGTTAAAACGAGGAATCGCGTGCATACAAGTAAATAAATTTAGCTTCGCACCAGAATTTTGCTTTGCAAAGAAAAACTGTAACTTCAATGGTCACGTAATAAATATGAGATTGACAGGAAAATAAGTCTAAGTGACTGCGAAATAATTATGATAATTGATTCAATATTGATCAGCTAATTAAGTAATATATTAAAAAAATCAAAGAAACCGAAAACCTCCTGTATAAGTCGATTTTTTATAACATATTAGGTAAAGGTTTTCCCAAGAGACTACAGCATGGGGTTCTTCAAAAGAGGGGAAAAGAAGTTACTTTAAGGTCGGCAACGTGCGCGTAATACGCCTGGTATTGCAAGTGTTCATAGGCTACGGTAAAGGCTTATCATCAGGTGGGCCGTATGCTTATTTGCCACCACAGTGGTATAAAAAAACAAGCATGCGTCTCACTTGATGGTAAGTGACTACCGCCGCCGCTATGAGCGCTCGTAACACCGAAGGAATTGCAGGTGTTCAAAACTACGTTTAAACACATTACTCCTTTTTCTTTAGCAATCGGGTAGAAATACAATAATAATACTGTTCATACCATACGTATTGAGGCTCCTCTTTGTTTAGTTCCCACAACACATAAATCAACCTGACCGCTACATCCCAGGGCTCCGCCTCTCCAAATTGTTCCTGAAAGCTATTTTTTTCAAAGAGACTTTCAAAAAAGGAATTAGTCGAGTCGTCTGATTTTTTATTGACGTATTAAATGTTTCCTGTTCTAAAAAAAACATTCTGAACTCATTATAATAAAAAACCTCAAATGAAATTAGGTACATTGCTATGAAACAACCTTAGATTATGTAGATGGAGCATCGAGCCTCAAAAACGGGTCAACTTTTTGTCAGCTAATTGCCAAATTAGCTGACTCGTTTTTCTTTTGTCAATGTTTTATATACTTACGTACATAACGTATCTTGATATATAATTTATTAAATACCATAAGTGGTTTACTCATTAAAAAGATACAAAAATTATAAGGCAAAATAACAAAAGTCGATTGCTTGGGTACCTCTATCCCATTCGTGTTTCAACCGTGAAGCAGTTGTGTTTGCATGGCTGTGTTTCGGTTTGAAGGGTGAGATATGGCGTGAATTTACAGCGTACAGAGAAATAACATTCGAGTCCTCAGGAATGACAACGCATGGGGGGTATCATGGGCGAAACAGTATACTCTGTTATGTCCATGGTACTGCTCATGTCTATAGGCGACGGTTACCACTTTCCATCAGGTGGGCCGTCAGCTTGTTTGCCATTCTAAGTTGTATAAAAAAATCTGCTTTTATCTTGATCGAAGGCACATTAGTATGATACTTTCTTTATTTATTATGTATATCCATTCTCTTATTTACTAAAATCTGTCATGTGCTTCTATAAGTTCCAAGTCAACAAATCATTGTAAACTCGAAAGAAAACCACAGAAGTTTGATTTGTACTCGTATTTCCTCATATAAATTATAATTTGTTTAGCGTGCAATGTTTATCTGTCCTTATATCTTCGAGTTAGTCAATGTTTTCGCCCTGGGGATAGACGGAATTCTCAACAAGTTGTGACTGTAGAAATAATAGCCTCCTGGGCATATCCAAAGGGCCTTTATACAGTTGAAGATATAAAGCAAACAAGTATATACAGCTGATCAGAGGATTAAGTTGTTAATATTTATATCATATATATATATATATATATATATATATATATATATATAATATGTAAAATTAAAATTAATTTATTTCAGATGCGTAAATCCAAGCTTACTTATTATCATCAACAAACTAGTATAGATAAGGATGACAATGTGTCTCGGAAGTGTCTTGTGATGTAAAATCTTGTGTTATAATAAACTGTGTTTTTTTTATACCACTGAAGTGGCAAACAAGCATACGGCCCACCTGATGGTAAGTGGTTGCCGTAGCCTATAAACACCTGCAATACCAGAGGTATTACGCGTACGTTGCCGACCCTGAAGAAATTTACCCTCCTTTTGAAGAACCCCATGCTGTAGTATGATTTTTCTAAGAGACCACTCGTACAAGAGTCGTATGGACCTCATGACCTTAAAAAAAGCAGTGAAGGAATTTCATCGGGGTCGGACAATGCGCACGCAATGCCCATGATATTTCAAGCGTTTATAGGTCACAGTAACTACTTAGTATCAGGTGGGCCGTATGTTTGCCACCTCAAGAGTATATAAAATAGAAGACATTGTGAAGACAATAAGTGTAATTCAATATCATACCACATACTATATGACTACCGCATGATTTCTTAACAAATCGTTACTAATAATTACTTTTACTCTAGAAATTGAACCCTTCAAGGACGAAAGATTCGTCTAGCTCGTTAAAGTTCTTCGAAATCTCTAACGTATATTGGAGAGACCATTTCTGTAGCATACATTAAAATCTCACCATCAAACTTCTGCGAGTTCTCACTTCATTTATATGTAAATTAACTTATACATACGCAAGTAACATTTAAACTGAATTCGCAACTTCTTAACGTATACAGATTACATGGATTCCCCCAAAGCAACCATAAGAACTTGGCTGCAACTTGGCTGCATAATCTATGCAAACGCGGATTTTAACTTCAAAATTCGAACCCAATTGGAACGAACACCTTAAGCCTGTTGCACGCATAAATTAAGCTTCAGTTCCGACTGTCGGATCTTCGAGATCTATTTTAGAAACTTTTCTAAATTGGGTAGTAGAGGGCAACTTTGTACATAAGTCGTCTTCATGGGAACGTTCGTCGTGAGGCAGTTAGGTTTGTTTTATTACACTTCAAATTAACAGCTCACCTGATGGTAAACGGTAATTGTCGCATACAGACATTTTTTTAATAGGCGAAAATGCCATGGAAGTGGCTGGCTGGGTGTGCTATCGGTATACATTTGACGGGGTACCAATGAAAGGTGATAGGTGAGAATAAAAAGACAGGTTAGTTAGCCCATCGTGACGAATTCAACGACAAATTAGTCACGATAGTTTCCAGGGGGAACCGCGTGGAGGTCGACCTGATAGGGTATATTGATAGCAATGGGGAATAATCTCCCTATTGCTAACAATCCCTTCCACCCCCATATAGACATTACCAATACTGTGTTCATCACAGAATACACTGTGATATATCTAGTAGACAAAACGCTCTTTATGGGATAAGGGTCCTTAGTAGGACTAATGGGTGCCAAAATATTATAAAAAAAATGTAATGCCTGTCTGTATGCATGTGTTTTGAAATCATACAAAATTTACTGCATAAAATTGGATACGGTTTTCGCACGGTCTAATTAAAAAACTGGTATGTCTTTAATTTGCGCCGTGAGAATGAATCACCCCTTTTTCCTGTGGGGATCGTAAAAAGCAACTTAATAGACAAGAGATAGGTAGCAGCATTCCTCTTTAAATATCACCAAAACCTAACTGTGGTTGCCAATCTACCTGCTAAGCATGGCAACTACTGGCAGAAGCTATGTTCAACAGTAGGCAGTCAACGGCTGACACATGCATGGTAGAAAACGTGTGCTACCATTCCTGAGTACTATGGTATTATCTCTCCATACCTTATATCTCTGCTATATCAAACTCAAACGTAGGTGTGCTTGCAGCTGGCTTCAAGGCAGAAACATGAGTGGTGCACGGACACCCAAGCGAACTACAGAGATGTCTACATGAAGTTTGAGAGGGATCATAGGCATTGGTGACAGTTACCACTTGCCATCAAGTTTCCACAAGTTATCAAGTTGTTTGCCATTCCTTTACTTTATATTACACGGGTGTAATAGTGAAGGTAGGGAAGAAGACAATGTTCGTAATGCAGACTTGGACATTCCCATTGCTAACAATATGCTCTGTTAGGTCGACCTCCATGTAATCCCCCCTGGAAACAATCGTGCTGTATTCCAGGTATATTCATCACGATGTACTAACTGACCTGCCCTTTCATCTCACCTATCATCCCTCACTGGTGCCCCACCAGCGTATACTGTTAGCGCGAAGTTACCATACTATTGTCATCCATTGAAAAAAAAAATAGTAAAGGTAATCAGAGAAAGTCTTTTATAATTCTAAAAAACTTATTCTCTCACTTTTATTATGCAAAGATTTTTGTTTATTAAAAGTTAAAAATTTTAAAGGAGTTTTTAATCCAAATTCTTCACTTTTCAGACATTACAAATAACAACACCTTATGACGTTAAAAAATATATTTAATAACCAATTACATCAAATATCGGTAATATCTACAAATATTTATAATATTATATAGCTATAAAATTAAAAAACGAAATTGAAAAACGTGTCAGATTCTACTTAGGTAGAAACCATTTTTGGTCGATACTTTGCCATCATTTTACATAGCGCTCTGTCATAAAACGATTTGGAAAATTCTTTTCTATCTGAAAGTATATACCTTTAGATTTGTTCCACAGAAATTTTATCAAAATATTTTGCTAATATTGAAATAAATTTTTTAAACAAAGTCTAAAATAATGCAGTCAATTTCATTTGGATTAAATAAATTTTATTATCTAAGCAGTTTCTGTCTGACCGCAAACCTGGTATGCTGACAAATCGCCTTTCCAATGTCTTAATAAATACTAGAGGGTAAATTCCATTTACACAATAATTTAAATTGTAAATATTTTACACAAAGTACAACAAAACTTTGCGCCGCCGAGGCAGAGGTTTTATTCAGAGGTTAAAATCAAGTAAAGACCGGTACTAAGCGGATTACAGCGCATTATGCGGTTGAAACGGTAGAATCAACCGCAAAAATTGCCTTTTACATTGTTATAATCGTTGCCAAACATATAAATAAGTATATAAAACATATCACTAGATAGTATAAAACAAAGTCGCTTCCCGTCTGTCTATCCTTATGTATGCTTACATCTTTAAAACTACACAACGGATTTTGATGCGGATTTTTTTCATAAATAGAGTGATTCAAAAGGAAGGTTTATTTGTATAATACAAGCATAATGTAGTAAAGAAACACTGATAATTTTAGTGGTTTCTAATGTGATGTCGTAAATAAACGCATTTTTTTGCTCTTACATTGCAAACGTTGGCTGAACCCTACTAATAATATAAATATTGATGAGTTACTTTTTAATAAAATACTTAACAATACAGATTAGCGCAAAACTACACAAACACTCATACAACATACACACTACACAACAATTGGTACATGTTCGCGCACGTACACGCACATATACACTCACACGCACGCACACATACATTCATACATACACGCAAGCATACACAAACACGCACGCCCGCACACACGCACGCACGCACACACGCACGCACGCACGCACGCACGCACGCACGCACGCACGCACGCGCGCACGCACGTGCATGCATACACACATGCATGCATTTAGATATACTTATAACTAGATAATGTTTATGTCTTAATTTTATGGTACTATGATTTGTATTTTCATGGTTATGGAGGAGCGTGACTTTCTGATACAGGTGTTAATACTTACTAGAAGGTCACAACAACAATCTTAGTATTGTATCAATTTTGTTATGGAATAAATATTTTTTGATATTAATTTTTTTTTCAATGGATGATTGACTGCCATGGAGTGTGATATTAAATTATGCAAATGTCTCTAGATATAGGCTCTGGATTTTTGTATTGATTGTAATATGTCCTAAGAATAAATCAATAATAATTAAAGGACCAGAATAAGGTTACAATACAAACAATTTCTACACTGCTACGTATCATTACAAAATAGAATAATTAACATTTTTTTTTTACTGGAAAATAAAATAACAGCAACATAATAATTAAAAATTATGTTCCACAAATATTCCAGATATAAAAAAAAAAATTACTATTGTGACAAAACCAATTACTTACATTTAAAAACTAAACTAATGAATCGATTTTGATAAAATTTCTACGGAACTAATTTGTAAGTATATCCTTAGATAAAAAAAATCCAAATCGTTTCAGAACTGACAATGTGAGATACACGCCGATATAATTTGTATTGATTGAGTTTTGTGCAGTGGGTTTGTAATAGAGATCACCTAAATCTTTATTCTTTTAATAATCGTCAATTTTCTAATGATACACGTGTGCACTTAATATTTTACCAAACCAGAGAGGAGGCAAGTTTTTCTAAACCAAAGACAATATAGATAAGACAAATGTCACAGAGTATATAACAAAACAAATATAAAAAAAATACAACCTCGTTCTTTTTGAGGTCGGTTGATAAATCGAAAGCCATCCCCTTTCGGAAGTTGCCTAAATACTCGTATGTGGGTCAATGGAATTCCTCCATGACTATATGAACTTACTAAGACAATATTTCCTCATCAACCTTGTATGGCTTCGATATATGGACTATAATAACATACCAATTTCCACTGAACGCGTATCTTCGAACACATAAATCGTCCATAGACAAGAGGAACAAAAATTTATGGCTCTGGTAGCGGGGACCGCCTTAGGATTCAATTGAGTTGCAAGTTACAAGGGAGCCGCCGATATAATAATCATAATATACTATCCGCAGATTATTTCGGGATCAGACTTTTTGAAAAATATGACGCGATAAAGCCAACGCATACCAAATTATTTTGTACCGAATCCTTTTCTGTAAAAAAATAATAACAGCTTGAGTTGCCAGATGCGAATTTAGATTTTTACCCTAACGTGAAGTGTTTTGACTTCAAATTGATACAATTTATTTATATATACATGCCCATTCTATGCTGTGTGTTCCCCAATATAGAACAGGCCGCCCCTTCTTTTCCCGTGGGTGTCGTAAGAGACCACTAAGGGAGGGCAAGGAATGGGCAGCAGCATTCCTCTTAAAACAACTCTAAAAATCTAACTGTGGTTGCCAACTCGCCCGCCAAGCATGACAACTACTGGCAAAACTCAATTTCATTTTTAAATATTAGTCATTTGATTTGTAATTTGAAAGAAACGTAAAGCCGTTCCCCGATAAGCCGCGTCAGAAGCCTTCATTTAAAATGATAGCGACCTCAAAACTTCTGACACTAGAGGGCGTCGCTTGTACAAAATAATAATACGAGTAATATCTGTATGCCACCATGTCGTCTCGGCATAGAATGGGCCATCCCTTCCTTTTCCGTGGGTGGCGTAAGAAGCGACCAAGGGAACTTAATGATCGAAAAATGGACAGCATCGTACGTCTAAAAACGTCACTAAAGGCTAATTGTCATTACCAAACCTCCTGAAATTGGGGAGAAAGGGATTGTTAGTAATGGGGTCTAATAGGCCCATTATTAGCAGTATACCTTCTCAGGTCGACCTCCACGTGGTTCCCCCTGGAAACCATCATGTTTAATTCTTGTCGAATTCATCATGGTGGGCCAACTGACCTACATTCATTCTCATCTATCATCTTCCACTGGTGCCTCGTCGGTGTATACCGATAGCGCGAGCGGGGTTACCATTTCATTTTAACCCATTAAAAAAAACCACCTGAAATTATCCCCCCCCCCCTCCACCCATTTGTGGAAGGCCTATGTTCAACAGTGGACAGTAAACGGCTTTTATAATGATGGTGATATTTTATGAACATTTTTGGTTTAAATACTATAGGAATAGTCTATTATAGGCACTTCGCTAAATGCTAAAACGTGACCATATTTAGAAACTAATTCCTTTCTCACCTAATACGATACGGTGACAAAAATCACAATACAGACTAAGAACAGAGAGCTTGGGTTACACACGGATACACATAATCCAATATCCTATATTACATTATAGACGCGCCATGGTAGAGATATAACAGCTTGATCCAAACATACTGGCCTCATAGTTTAAGATCTCGCTGCAAATTTCTGCAGGTATAAGGATTTTTTATATATGTATAATTTCATATATAATAGAAATGCTTTGGCTAATATATACGTAAATTGGGTTAACAGTATGCATAGTTATAACTGAGTCTGTGGAAGAAATTTATAAGATTCGATTGAAAAATAAAAACGATACAAAATTGTTATAAATATATTTGAAAAAAAAAAAAAACAAGATAAACAATGCATAAAGATTTGTAATGATACTTATCTTTGCTGAATACCGTGATTTATATTTATTCATTTATTTGTTACAAGTTACAATTTTAGTTTGCAAACAGAAATGAGCATGCCATTGAAAAGAAAACAATACAAAAATCTATCAATATGCAGTTTACCAACCTTACATTGTAAACATCGTTTAGCAGTAAGTTAGAAGTAAATGTTATAACATTTTTATAGATGTACATTACATTACTGATAATACAGATGATACAGTTATGATCCAAACTTATTCCATTCCAAAATATCTGAATATAAATATAAAATATGCTTTCGTCTGTAAATTTTATTCAATTATTTAAATTGGACGCCATTTTCATTAATACCTGTATATTAATTTATAAACAATACGTACGTATGTATATTTATGTAATATCAGAAGAAATAGTTCCAAACTCAAATTAAAAAAATCGACTTGGTCTGAGAAATTTTTAATCTAATTTCTTGCAACACTAAAAAAAAGAGCTTTTTGTTTTTATTTAAAGACAAAACAACATCAAACAGTCAGACGTCATAGTAGGTGACTAAATTTTGACCTCCTTCTGATAATCAATGTTATATTTATATAATCTAAAAGTATTTTAGATTATATATAAGTAAACGAGATTACAATCAGGCATCTGGGTTGCCTACGGGTAGTTAATGACTTTACTTGCAGTCACATATGTTAATCGTATAGAGAAAAAAAGAAACTTTCGTTTAATGTAACTTTCATGGAAAGAACTATACCCCTACAACTAGGGGGGGGGGGATTTATCTAAAACAAAACCCGGCTGCATTGTAGGTGTTATATTTTAGGTCAACTTTTATTTAAATATAATTTTATTGAAAGTCTTATCCCTGCAGAATTCAGTATCCAGATCTCCAACTATACGCTATAATCCTATTATCTCGATGAGTGTACGCGAGATTGCGACACAGAGAATTTATTTTATAATTAGAATATTCCTGAACAATGTATCATGGGGGGAAAGGGAGAGTTAGTAAAGGCCCCATTACTAACAATATACAGACCGACCCCTACGTGGTTCCCTCTGGATACCATCATGATTTATTCTTATGGAATTCGCGAATTTTACCTATCATCCCTCACTAGTGCCCGGTCAACATATACCGATAACGCCGTGGTAAGTAATTAAATATATAAAATGTAACATTCACATATTATACGTTTATAAACTATAATAATAATTAAAAATTTTTCGCTTTATACAAATTTTGAAAATGGAGAGAGGTTCTCACTTTGTAGATAATAAGATTTAAAAAAAAAAAAATTTAAACAGTACAAACTTCTTTTTTATACAACTTAGAATGGCAAACAAGCTGACGGCCCATCTGATGGAAAGTGGTAACCGTCGCCTATAGACATGAGCAGTACCATGGACATAACAGAGTATACTGTTTCGCCCATGATACCCCCATGCGTTGCCATTCCTGAGGACTCAGGTGTTATTCCTCTGTACCCAGTAAATTCACGCCATATCCCACCCTTCAAACCGAAACACAGCCATGCAAATACAACTGCTTCACGGTAGAAACACGAATGGGACAGAGGTACCCAAGCAACCTACTTTTGTACAAAGTCTCCCTCTGGTAAACTAAGCCCTGTCATATGATACCCCCACTTAAAAATTAAAAATATTTAATCTTATTATATGGGGGGGAAATGGATTGTTAATAATGTAGACTGAGAATCCCATTGCTAGCAATATACCCAACCAGGTCGACCTCCTCGCGGTTCCCCCTGGAAACTATCATGGTTAATTCCTGATGTTCCTGAGTTCATCATGATGGGCTAACTGGCCTGTTTTCATTCTCATCTATCACCCTGCACTGGTGCTCCGCCAGCTTATCCCGTTAGCGCAGGCGGGGTTACCATACCATTTTCACCCATCAAAAAAAAAATTTATTATATGTAAAACTAAATGAGCCAATGATATGTAATAGTATTTCAAATTTCATATTAATAGCATTAGTAGATTACTAAATAAATAGTTTCACGACAACTGATTAAGCAATTAAGCCGCCAAAAAAGTCAACAACAAACAAACAAACAAACATCATACATAAAAAAGAAATTCAATTTTTCATTTATAATATTAGCAAGGATATAAAAATCATATTTAAAAAACCGAGAACCTTCTTTTTAAAGTCGGTTAAAATGTTACTCTTATCTTTATTAACCACTATAATAAACTGCTATATGGTCCCGGCATAGAATGGAACCTTTATTCCATCTCTTCCTTTCCCATGGACGTCGTAAGAGGCAAATAAGACAACTTAATAGTCAAAGGAAGGGCAGCAGCGTCCCTCTTTAAACATCACCAAAGCCTGCAGTTGCCAACCTGCCTGCCAAGAGTGGCAATTACTCACAAAACCCCCAAAAGCGAGAACCCTAAATTCAGCAGTGGACAGTTATAGTACATTACTGCAGCGACCAGCAACTGAGGCATTGATGGACGTACGTGCAAATGTGGGCCGAGGCGTAGCCGAGGCACACATACGTGAGTCCATCAATGCCTAGTTGTGGCCAAGGCTTGTATAGTACTTTTCTCAAACAATGCGCGGAAATCAAATACACGATTTTACTTCTTAAGTTCAATGACGAATAACGAACAATAATAATTTTTCACACGCCATAATGTCCCTTTTTTTATTTTTCAATAAACAGCTTTCTATTTGCAAGCCAGTTCAAAATTGAAATAAAACCTTTTATTAGTTACCTCCTCGGTAGCTATGTTTCGAAGTTAAAGGTCATTCCATTTTTAAATTACAAGACAGATATGAGTTTACATAGTAATTTATCTGGCCGCAAAACACGACAGATATGGATTTCCATACAACTTTTGCCGGCCGCTGCCCGCATGTATCTGGCCAGTATGGCAATTTTGATTTATCTCTAAGAAGATTGTCAAAATAATGCTCACATTTCCAAGCATGTTTGAGAAAAAGTCTTATATCAAGATGGTGATAAAAAACTGAATTATTTATTAAGTACCTACTTCTACATTTTCTAATTTATTTTAAGACATACTTTTACAACATAAAATATATTTACATTTTATTTATTTATTCTTCACCCAATCAACGTAAACACATATGTAAATGGAATACAAACAATATAATTGCACGGATGGGTAACAAGTTCTATCGGTCGATGCCCGAACCTTTTATCCTAATGAAGTAATCAATTTTAGTTTCATTCGTCGCGTATTCGGTAGACTCTGTATCTACTCCACTGTGTGACAGTCTGGAAGTGGTTAACACAATTATTTTATCTTAATAAACTAGTAGCAATAAAAAATACCAGCGATATTTCTATGAATGT
The DNA here is from genome assembly GCF_026898425.1 of Galleria mellonella. Classification (NCBI taxonomy): domain Eukaryota; kingdom Metazoa; phylum Arthropoda; class Insecta; order Lepidoptera; family Pyralidae; genus Galleria; species Galleria mellonella. Next base: position 1,740,132 of record NW_026441995.1, on the reverse strand, counting down.
CACAGAATATGCAGTAAATAATCTATGATTAAATACAAATGCTTCGAGAAAAGCGGGTCAAATTTTTCCTACTTTTTTTTTATACCACTTAGAATGGCAAATAAGCTAACGGTCCACCTGATGGAAAGTGGTAACCGTCGCCTATAGACATGAGCAGTACTATGGACATAACAGAGTATACTGTTTGGCCCATGATACCCCCTATGCGTTGCCATTCCTGAGGACTCAGGTGTTATTCCTCTGTACCCTGTAAATTCATGTCATATCACACCCTACAAACTGAAACACAGCCATGCAAACACAACTGTTTCACGCTAAAAACACGAATGAGACAGAGGTGCCCAAGCAATCGACTTTTGTACAAAGTCTCCCTCTGGGTCCTTCCTAAAACATCATTAAAAGCTAACTGTGGTTACCAAGCGTGGCAATTATTGACAAAACCCCCCAAGAGGGAGAGGCCTATATTCAGCAGTGGACAGTTAACTGATAATACGGTGATGATGATGATGATTAAAAAATGAACGTAAGACATTTCTCTCTTGGAGTAGACACTCTTTGGAATCAACTTCCAGCAGCAGTATTTCCGAACCGATACGACAACATAACCTTCAAGAAAAGAATACATTCCTTTTTAAAAGGCGGGCAGTACACCTGCAATACCTTAAGTATTACAGGTGATCAAGGGCGGCGGTAGTCACTTACCATGAGGCCGCATGCTCGTTTGCCCCCTGTACTGTAAAAAAAAGTCGATTTTTTTAATAAAAAATTATTGTTAGTTATCCTATCCACAGTTACGTTAATTCCGTGACAGACCGATATTATATTAGGGTCAGGAAACTTTTTTAGGCCAAAAGCCGCAGTTATAAGTAATGTCTGACCCTGCGGATAATTACTCCACAGCCTGGAGTTAGAATTGTTAGCCGCTACAGGAAAAACACGCGTAAGTTCGTCTCGGAACATATACCGGGAGAATTTGGGTACCTCCACACGGAAGGCTGAGTTATTAATGTTTTTGCCCATAACACATCTAGGAAGTATGTTTCTTATTTACAGTATAACATGTTGAAACAGAGCTAGAGTCTTTTGCAGCAACTATACTTGATTTATAAAACTCTTTTAACAGATTTTTTTTTATATATGAAATGGATTTTAAGATGCAAATAATATAATTAATATTGTAAATGTTTAAATGTTTGTTAGTCATTTACATACAACTTTCGTTTAAGGTTTTTTTAAGGGATGATAATGGAATGGTAAGCCTGCTTGCGCTAACGGTATACGCTAGTGGGACACCAGTCTACCACTTCACCATTCTAATTACGTATTATTTAATAATTAAATATATATATATATATATATATATATATATATATATATATATATATATATATATATATATATATATATATATTGTATATATTAATATTATTCCGTGTGATATTCATTATTATATAAATTTGGTGCATTTTTTATGCAATGTATGTTCGCCACTACTGACCTCTATCGCTTTCTATTTTTACCTAATGGTTAACTGGTAGAGAATGTATAATGCATTAAGCTTACTACTTGTACAAATTTTATTATTTTTATTTTAATATATAAATAAATAAATACACAAATATTTTAATTAGGGAAAATGTGACTCGACGGGGATCTCACAACTCGCAATAATTATTTTTTTATTTATTTATTCATTAAAAATAATTACAACATTACTCCAGCAAAAGCCAAGTCAGTGTTATAAATCTAGTGTGCTAACATACAGAATTATAATAAATTTATTTAATTTATACATATATACATATCTGTCACGCCTGTCTCCCATTAGGGTAGGCAGAAACAATGGAACGCCAAATGCTTCGATTCAAACAAACCTCTTTCGCTTCTTCCACATTCATCAATCTTTTCATACACGCTCGCCGGTTACGGGTACTTTTAATTTGGCCCTTCTTCAGCACGTCGCCTATTTGGTCAACATACGTCCGTCTAGGGCGGCGTCTATCGACATCTCCATTAATTCTTTCTCGATAAATCTTTTTCGTAATTCTTCTTTCATCCATCCTCTCCAAATGACCAAACCATGTTAATTTATATGTATTAGGTATACAACTCGAGAGGCATGGTGTTCTGGGTATCACCAAAAATTCGCCACCTTGTTTCTCATATCTTAAATACCATATAATACTAGCTGACTCGGCAAACGTTGTTTTACCATATACATTATTTCGAGAACTATACATGAAAATTTATCGTACTACAATTTTTATATTCAATCGCCATCTTGCACCCTACTGCGGAATATAAAAACCGCGATTAAAAAACAGGAGTTGAATGTAAAAGCGTGAAAATTTGAAGTTGTATGTATTTTTCAATGCTAAATCATAGTAAAATAAAAATAAAAAAAATTGTTGTAATAATTAAAAAAAAAAATTTGGGTGTGGGTCACCCTTATCATTGAGGGGTATGAGAAATAGATGTTGGCCGATTCTCAGACCTACCCAATGTGCACACAAAATTTCATAAAAATCAGTAAAACCGTTTCGGAGGAGTTTGGTAACAAACACCGTGACACGAGAATTTTATATATTAGATTTACACACATGCACATAATTACAGCCAGTTAAGTATTGCACCTTTGCCACGTAGTCGTTAAGGGTAATATCTATATATCAGAGCGACATAAATAAGATTAATTATCCGCTTCGATCATGATATAAATCGGCGGAGTCGTTAGCGACAATCGGGTCGCGGTCGCTGACGGCCAATTTTTGTTCCCGCTACTAAGATTTCTCGACGTCATTGTAATGAATATTTTTTAATCGATCGAGTTGTGGAGAAAGGAATAATGAGGTCCAACTGACCCGTTGCCAGTAATACACACTAACAGGTCCACCTTCACGCAGTTCTCCATGGAAACCATCGTGGTTAACTCTAGTGGAATTCGTTATAATGGACTAACTGACCTGCTTTCATCGTCATTTGTCATCTCTCATGACGACAAATGACGATGTGTGCACCGATAGTGCAGGTGGAGTTTCCATTCCATTATCACTCATTAAAAAAGAGCCAATCCGAATTTATATGATATCAAATAAAAAAAAATCAAATCCATATAAAAATACTGTGTTCTGAGGTAACAAACATAAAACTTACAACTGAATTGATAAATTCCTTCTTTTTTTTTGAAGTCGATTAAAAATCTTAAGGTTCCTCATATCGTCCCATACATTATTACATTGAATGAAATAATGTATGATCGAGAACCCATAGTACATATTGGTTACTATCGCCATATTGTGGTAATGGCGACCTACGCCCTAATTCGTGGAAAAAATATTAAATGGAGAAAACGTATACTCACGACTACAATCTCTCATAGAATAGGCAGAGACACTTATCGATTGTTGGCGTTGTAGTAACATTTAGTAAAGCATAGTAAAATTCGAGGAACTATGAGGCGAGCCTACCGCTATCGCTTGAATTAGTTTGGTATCGCTGTTTTACTCATTAGAGAGTTTATATCGAATATTGTTATACAAAGTGTTTTTGGTATCAGTCAGATTCGAACCCACAACCTTTGCAGTCAATATGTCAGTGTAGTATATGTCTAAAAGCCTGTACTTTGGTAAATATTTTATTTTTTATTTTTTTACCAACCAAAATTAGGTTTGATTGGTAATTTTTTATGCAATTTAGACTGACAAATAAGCTGACAGTCCACCTGATGGAAAGTGGTAACCGTCACCTATACACATGAACAGTACCATGGACATTACAGAGTATTTTTTTTTTTTTTTTTTTTTTTTATACAACTTAGAATGGCAAACAAGCTGACGGCCCACCTGATGGAAAGTGGTAACCGTCGCCTATAGACATGAGCAGTACCATGGACATAACAGAGTATACTGTTTCGCCCATGATACCCCCCATGCGTTGCCATTCCTGAGGACTCAGGTGTTATTCCTCTGTACCCAGTAAATTCACGCCATATCCCACCCTTCAAACCGAAACACAGTATACTGTGTCGCCTAGAGTAACCTAACATGCGTTACCATTTTGACATTTACCACATGTCTGATGTAAATATAGAGTTTTTAGATTTTTTATACGAGCTTTTACAGTTAAAATACATAATATTTAGACATGTTTATTGCGTGAAGCTCGTACTCGTGACCAGAAAGATAGGAGTGTTCTCATAAAAGCCCAAAAAATTATATTTTTCTTTAATAAAATCCTTACATTTACCTATTGTCAAACAAAATATATTCAAATATTATGTTAATACTACATATTTAATTGAATTTTGTAATAAAGAATATGTAATTGTAAATTTAATTTATTATATTAATTATATTATGACATTTATATGCATGTAGTCTGTAGTCAATGTTGTGTACGCCTGCTATAGGTATGCATATCAGCATACTACATAAGAAATGTTATTTAATTTTTGTATAATATGTATACTGTTGGTGTGCCTAATTCGAAATAAATAAATAAATAAATAAAAATAAATATATATATTATATCTTTGACCACAGATTTTATTATTCAGGTCCCATTTTTTTATTTTATTTTCTATTTGTTTTTTTACCATCATCGTCATTAGTCCATAACAGTCCACTGCTGGGCATAGCCCTACTGCTAGGTCCTGTATTGTATGCATCCAATCGTTCCCAATAACTTTACGCAAATTATTGCTTGATATATTTTTTTTTCTACGATCTCAATTAATCTTTTTAGGGGGGAAAAGGGATTGTTAGTAATGGAGACTAAGAATCCCATTGCTAGCAATATATCCAACCAGGTCGACCTCCTCGCGGTTCCCCCTGGAAACTATCATGACTAATTCCTGATGAATTCATCATGATGGGCTAACTGGCCTGTTTTCATCCTCATCGATCACCCTTCATTGGTGCCCCGCCAGCGTATCCCGTTAGCGCAGGCGGGGTTACCACTCCATTTTCATCCAATAAAAAAAATTAATCTTTTTAAAATCTATCGAGAACCCGTAGTACGTATATATTGGCCGCAGAAGCACTAGCGCCGTATTGTGGTAATGGCAGTGTACGCCCAAGTGATAAACAAGCCGCGCCCGGGGGCAATCAATGGATTTTTGATGAGGGCCCATGTTAATTTAAAGTCGCTCATGAAATTTCCATGAGCGTTAAATTTCATTCGAAATTTATCTGTTGCGAAAATGTATTGATAACATTTTTTTTTATTACTGCCACTGTTTTTGGTGTGATATATGGATGTGATTGGAGTTTTACCACAGTTTTACCACAGTTTTGCTGCATGATATATTTTTTTAATGAATCATAATTGAATGATATCCGAGCCTGCGCTAACGGTATACGATGGCGAGGCACCAATAAGGGATAATAGGTGAGTATGAAAAGCCAGGGCAGTTTGCTCATCGTGATGAATACACCTGGAATCAGCAATGGGACTGGTAGACCGCCCAAAATTATTCTTTCCAGACTCTATTATCCTAATAATAACCGATCCATCATCACGGACAGGAGCGTTCTTGCGAACAAACCTGATATCGTGGTGATAAATCGGGCACTCTTGATTTTTGTTGAATGTCACTATACCGCATGATGGGAACCTCGTGAAAGCCGAAACTGAGAAAAGAGAAAATATCTCGACCTGGCTCACGAGGTGACCGAAATGTGTGGTGTCCACCGAAATCATTCCAATTGTTTTGTCGGTGAACGGTCTTATCCCAACCAGTCTGGAACAACATCTCAGACGGTTGAGATTCCGAGACGGCTCACTCCCGGGAAAGATGCAGAAAGCGGTGCTCTTAGATTCTGCCCGCATTGTATGCCGGTTTCTCTCCCTGGGGCCCTGAACCCCGGCCGACTGTGCTTTTGCCGGAGGTTAGTTAGCCATCTCCTCTCCTTAAGAGGGGAAATGTGAATTTTCTAAAATTTTTAATAATAATAAAGCCTTTTAAAATCTTTTATTTATTTCCATACCCCTAATATATTTACAGTATTGTTAGTATCTAATCTATTTATAATTTTTCTTAATAACTAATTGTTAGTGCAATTCTTATTTTAATTCTTGGATATGGACCGCTCTTTGGGTGAAGGCCTCCTTCATCTTTCTCTACAACTCTCTGTTTCTGCCTATCATAAAACCAGTCTTTTCCTGTATATTCTGTTATATCACCAGCCCACCGTCTTATTACTTTACCAAGATTTCCCTTACCTCATGGTCCTGTCCATTTCGTACTTTGAAACGTACATAATATCAGCTGCCCGCTAACGAAATGCTTTCTTACTGTACTGGGTTGACTGGAAGAGATCTCTGTCAGAGATAAGTCCACCCTTGCTCACAACATTTATAAATAGATTATTTTATATGTAACTTACAAGTGCAATAAAGAATATATATATATATATATATATATATATATATATATATATATATATATATATATATATATAAAATATTCATTATTATAACTACTAATAATTTATATAATGAAATTAATTATATATATTATATTACATATGTTGTAGCATATAACAACTTAGAATGGCAAACAAGCTGACGGCCCACCTGATGGAAAATGGTAACCATCGCCTATAGACATGAGCAGTACCATGGACATAACAGAGTATACTGTTTCACCCATGATAGCCCCCATGCGTTGCCATTCCTGAGGACTCAGGTGTTATTCCTCTGTACCCTGTAAATTCACGCCATATCTCACCCTTCAAACCGAAACACAACCATGCAAACACAACTGCTTCACGGTAGAAACACGAAAGTCACGGTAGAAATACGAGTATTAGTGTAGAAAACGACAGGCGAAGACGTGTAGTGTGTTTGTGTGCGTTAAGTGTATGGGTGTATAGTATATTTGAATGGATTGGTGTGTAAACTGTATGAGTAAGATTAGATAATTATATTCCTTTATTTATCTTTATGAATAACATACTATTATTAACTACAACAACATAAACAAACGCTGCATACGAGTAATGGTAAAATTTTGAAGCTCAAACTCTGAAACTCTTATTCCGTCGACCCAAAAGTTTCTATATTTATTTTTAATCATTCGATACGACAACGACACGACTTATAAGCGTTTGTTAGATATTTATTTTAAATTATAACAATTTTCTTAAACATCTTGTATCAAATTGTGTACCTACATTCATTTATAAAAATCAGAGTAATTACATTAAATATAATAAAATATTAAAATTGTTATTATACCAAATTTTGTAATGAGTTATTCTCGTAATGTATATAAAACACTTATTTATATTTTAATTGATTTTATAATTATTTATTATCATGATACTTAAATAAAAAGTAAAGAATTTGTAAGAACACGTGGTCTCACTGACTTGTTCTCTCGAATTTGGCCCTGTAGGTTGATATAAAAGATTGTTATTTGGGTAGGGAGACACTTCTTGTCCAACCGTTGAACAGAGCGGAGCTCCCTGACGTATCAAGAGTGAACAAGTATAGTGAACCACGTCGTCATTATATAAAATATATCACAATTATTGTTGATAGAAGTCCTAAAGTAGCTATAGTTAAATAAGTGTGAATGAATTAACAGAAGTTGGGTATTTATGTTATATTATTTGTTATATATCATATAAAAAGTAAAATAAGTAAATATATGATTTAATAGTATGATATCTAAATTAAATGAACTGAGTGAACTTGTGCTTCATTTCTATTTATCACTAAGAGGCTTACAACATTTATATTGCTAAAGATTATATCACATACATATACAGTTGGATTACGTATTTAAATAATAAATACAGTACAGTTTTTTTTTTAATTTTTAATTTGAGACGTTCATAATTTAATTCTCTCGAGATATATTCATATAACTAAGGACTGTGTCCCGGAAAAGAAAACTGACTTCATTTATTACAAAACCAGTTATTTTGGTTCAAATATTAAACAACCGAGGTTTATAAAATTTCTATAGAACCAATCTATAAATATATTCTACAGTTAAAAAAATAATTTACCAAATCGGTTTAAAAAAGATAGAGTTGTTGCCTTACTCTGCGTGTTCTACCGCCTGTACAATGAATTGTGCTTAGAGTAATTGTTCAATATGATGCCCACAGCCACTTTCTACCATCGTACGGCTCGCCATCGACAGGAAGTTCACCCTCATATCCTACAGCCTCAATGGTCGCGTACTGCGCGGTTTCAGAGATGTTTCCTCCCACGAACATTCAGTTGTGGAATGAGCTCCCTGCCGAGGTTTTCCCAAGAGACTACAGCATGGGGTTCTTCAAAAGGGGGGTAAAAAGGTTTCTTCAGGTTCGGCAACGCACGCGTAATACCTCTGGTATTGCAGGTGTTCATAGGCTACGGTAACCACTTCCACCATCAGGTGGGCCGTATGCTTGTTTTCTACCTCAGTGGTATAAAAAAAGTTATGAGGTAACAAATGTAGGAAAGGAAAGAGGTCGTATACGGTCATAGAACTACTGCTCAATTAATCAGAACAAGAGAATACATTTAATTCGTCACAGAATATATTCTCTACAATATGATCTTATAGAGATAATAAGTATTTAATGATAAAATCGTCATCATCATCATATCAGCCCTTAACGGTCCACTGCTGAACATAAGCCTTCACCTTGGGAGGTTTTACCAACAGTTACTACACTTGGCAGGCGGATTGGCAACTTCAGTTAGGCTTTGAAGATGTTTTAGGAGGGACTAGGAATAGATATTCGATTGGCACCGAGAAATTTCGAAAAGATTTAACGCATCACAAGAAAACCTTCAAGAAAAGAGCATATTCCTTTTTAAAAGGCCGGCAGCACACCTGCATTGCCGTTAGTGACCACTTACACTTACCATCAGGTGAGCCGCATGCTCGTTTGCCCCCTGTGTTGAAAAAAAAATACATACGCGGTCTTTTCTAATAGATAGAGTGATTCAAGAGGAAGGTTTATATGTATAATACATGTATAATATAGTTGAGAAACACTGATAATTTTAGAGGTTTCTAATGTGATGTGATGTATGATGTGATGATGGCTGTGTTACGGTTTGAAGGGTGGGATATGGCGTGAATTTACAGGGTACAGAGGAATAACACCTGAGTCCTCAGGAATGGCAACGCATGGGGGGTATCATGGGCGAAACAGTATACTCTGTTATGTCCATGGTACTGCTCATGTCTATAGGCGACGGTTACCACTTTCCATCAGGTGGACCGTCAGCTTGTTTGCCATTCTAAGTTGTATAAAAAAAATGTAATGTGCACCCGTGCGAAGCCGGGGCGGGTCGCTAGTATACAATACTTATTGGTCGTGTCAATGTTTACCAGGCGCTTAAGTGAAATACCGCCTTTTCTTCCTCAACTCGAATGGGTCCTCTTAGGTCTATAAAACTTCTTGTCTCAAACTTTTCATTTGCGCCGCACTAATTAATTTGAAACTTTTACATTGTTTACACATATTTTAAATACACTATCGGGATTTGACGGGATAAAAAATTTTACAGGTAAACAGTACCTACATATCTACTTCTTTATTGACAACGTTTCGACGTACTGCAACATGTCGTGGTTCTGTCGTCGTCCAACCAGCCACGAGGAGGTCGTCCTGAACCCATTGCTAGCGGGGGGAAAGGGATTGTTACTAATGGAGACTGAGAATCTCATTGCTAGCAATATACCCAACCAGGTCGACTTCCTCGCGTTTCCCCCTGGATACTATCATGGTTAATTCCTGATAAATTCATCACGATGGGCTAACTGCTCTGTTTTCATTCTCATCTATCACCCTTCACTGGTGCTCCGCCAGCGTATCCCGTTAGCTCAGGCGGAGTTACCATACCATTTTCACCCATCAAAAAAAAGACCCCATTGCTAGCAATATAAAGTTACTAAACCCCATTACTAAAAATCCCTTCTCCCCCCTCTCTGTTATATTACGAATGTAAAAAAATAAACTCGGTAGAATTGTTATTCCATTCAGTGTTCATGCATCCTTAATAGACGTTTCGCTCCGGGTATAAATAAATAAAATTGTATGTACATACAATATTAATTTAATTTTTAATATATGTGGTACACACAACGCCATCTAGTTTTAAATAGACGTAAAGTAAGTCATTTTTAAAAGACAAATAATATAATTAGAAATATACATGTATCATGAGAACGAAGTCATATGTAAAACTAGCTTTTACATACGACTTTGTTCGCTTGATATACTGGGATATATTCGCTGACCGCGATATATTCTCCCATAACATGCTCAATGCCATATAATACTTATTATATTATATGCCATGGACACTTGTAAACTGACGCTCCACCTAATGGAAAGTGGTAACTGTCGCCTATAAACATGAGCAGTACCATGGACATAACAGAGTATACTGTTTCACCCATGATACACCACATGCATTGCCATTCCTGAGGACTCAGGTGTTATTCCTCTGTACCCTGTAAATTTATTGCCATATCCCACCTTTCAAACTGAAACACAGCCATGCATATATTAATAAGGATACCTACATGTTTCTTTTTAATATAAATTTGAAGAAAATGAAAAAAACCCTATAGAAAATAAAAATAAAAAAAAAGTGGTGTAACTTGAATGAATGAATTAAGTACCACGTTTGCTACACCCGTACTCTCGTTGAAAATAAACTATCTCTCAAAATCGTCTGATGTAAATATTTTTTAACCTCGCAAATGTAATATTAAAAAGGTACCGAGAGGATTCTATTGTATTACATAAATTAATATTGTTCCCAATTGATTAATCTATTTCTTTTCGAGATTGTACACTGATAATGATTCCAAAATTAAAAAATTCATCTATTATTCACTCGAGAATTTATTTCTTAATACAGACCCTTGCTCTCAGACCGCCATTTTGGTCATCATTTCAGCCATTATCCGTCCACTGTTGGACATAAACCTCCCCCATAGACTGCCATAAAGAACAGTCCTGAGCCACCTGCATCCACTGACTCCCAGCAATACATTTCAGGTCGTCACTCCATCTAGTGGGGGGTCGTCCTACATTGCGTTTACCCGTACGTGATCGCCACTCAAGAACCTTTCTTGCCTATCGGTTGTCGGTTCTTTGAGCTATATGACCAGCCCATTGCCAATTCACCTGAATTGGCAATGCTTATCCTTCGGGCTATGTCGGTTATGTTGGTACTTTTGCGGATATCCTCGTTTCGGATTCTATCACGAAAAAAGACTCCGAGTATAGCCCTCTCCATAGCCCGCTGAATAACTTGGTATTTTTTTATACAACTTAGAATGGCAAACAAGCTGACGGCCCACCTGATGAAAAGTGGTAACCGTCGCCTATAGACATGAGCAGTACCATGGACATAACAGAGTATACAGTTCCGCCCATGATACCCCCATGCGTTGTCATTCCTAAACACTCGGATGTTATTCCTCTGTACCCTGTAAATTCACGCCATATCCGACCCTTCAAACCGAAACACAGCCATGTAAACACAACTGTTTCAAGGTAGAAACACGAATGGGACAGAGGTACCCAAACAATCGACTTTTGTACAAAATCTCCCTCTACAATTTCACTTCAATTTGTGGGACAACATCTTACACTATTTGCACAAACGTCCCATTTGAATTTTCATAAACGAATTTGTAACTAAAGCTCCGAAGGTATAGTTACAAATACCACTGCGTACAATTTCGACCCTTGTTGCCGTATTTACGTGAATATGAATTATTGAATGGGATAACAGGTACATACAGCAAACATACATAGTTATGCAAATATTTCGCATGTCAATTCTATTGTGGTATTGCTATAATGCAACTGGGCTAGTAGAAATGTTTTGTAACGTGTTGGGCGGGACTATAAGAGGTTATATCCTCTTATAGATAGATACTCTTTACTGTTTCCCCCAAAAGATTACAATAGTAAACTTATTCTAGACTGAGGGACTGATTCTAACCAGAGGGAGACTTTGTACAAAAGTCGATTGCTTGGGTACCTCTGTCCCATTCGTGTACTATTCCATTATCACCCATTAAAAAAAAAACAATTTCACTGCGCTGCGTGATTCTGTCCAATCTTAAAATCGTTAAACTTAATTTCTAATGTAGACAGTGTATTCATTTATTTTAACATTTATTATTATGTAGGTAGTATATTTATTTATAGTGTATGTATTTATGTAATATTTGATTATATATTTTAATATTATATTTAACTGTATATTTGTTTATGTATTAATAGTTGTAGCACTTCAGCTGCCCGCTAACGAAATGCTTTCTTATTGTATCGGGTTGACTGGAAGAGATCTCTGTCAGAGATAAGTCCACACTTGCTCACAACATTTGTAAATGCATTATATTATATGTAAATTACAAATGCAATAATGAATATACATATAAGTCTACCACAACTTGTATCAACTCCGCTCTCACTGGAACGGCGTATTGTACGCTTCAGTGCCGCATCGCGTCGCAACAATACGTCACAGTGGCGCGTGGTTCGCATGCCGCGATGTCGTTGCGAAGTCAACCGCAGTTCTGGCAACTATGCACCCGATGGTTAACGGGTCGGACTGCGCTGGAGTGATTTCCGTTAGGCTGCCTTTACTTTATATTTGTGTCGAAATATGCATAAATAGTATTTTGGATATTAAGTTAAAATAGAATGCTAACAAATGCATTAGAAACCTTTTAACAGAGTGGTTTTAGCAGTGAAACTTATTTTTTTTTATGATACCTACTTAAAGGAAGAGCGAAATATAACTACATGGGTCAGATAAAGAAAATATGTTTTTTTTCTGTAATGTATGATAATGGTATGGTAACTCCGCCTGCGCTATCGGTATACACTGTCGGAGCACCGGTGATAGATGACTGATGAGGATGAAAGCAGGTCAGTTAGCCCATCTAACGGTTCATTTTTATATTATACATTACTCTACCTGCAACTCAGCATTTCAACAACCGATAGACTCTTTAATTTAACTGCAGAGCTCGTACTTGGCAGCGGACGGTGCGTCCTGCGGTACCTGAACACTGCACTGTTGCCAAAACTCTATTTTTATAATGAAGCTGCTTTATAACGTGATAACTCTGAAATCGGTCAAGAAAATAACGTTGTTAATTTAAAATAACGTTGTTTCGACAGATTCATCCATTTATTTTTTTTATTAACTTAAAAAAAGAAGGTCTCCATTTTGTTGTATTTTTTTTATATTTGTTTAGTCATAACTTCGTCGGTTACGAGTATAAATTGATTTAATTTTTTTTCAGAAATTTTCCTAATGTTTTCAGTTCTTTTAAAGTCCATTCAGAAGTTTAGTTTCTAAATTTTAATATCTTGTTTTGCAACGTTTGAAGCCTTTTTTTTAATGAAACTAAAAAATGATCTAATTAGTATTAATATCAATTCTAACTGAATATATTTGGGGGGAAAGGGATTGTTAGTAATGAGGTCAAATAGCCCTATTACTACACGATGGTTTCCAGGGGGAACCACGTGGAGGTCGACCTGATAGGGTATATTACTAGCAATGTGATAGGTAGCCTACATTACTAACAATCCCTTCCCCCCTGTATATAATAGTTTTTTATGGGTGTCTACGCACATAAGGAGAAATAAAGCACATAATGTTCTCCGTATAGCAACACCAGACAAGTCGTTGCTATTCACCCCGTGAATACCGGAGAGATGGAACAGTCAAGTCTTTATAAAAAAAAAACTAATGGCTTTCAAGAGAGTAGGTAGATGTGTGTACACGGAACAGTTTTCAAGTTATTTTTATATAATATAAAATTTACAGTCTAACTATTTGTATATCTATTCATTAATAAATATAATAAGTCAAGAATAAAAATTTATTCACGCCTCGAAAAAGGGAAAAGATTGGTGATCGAAACAAATTGGTGACCCCGACGTGATTTCAGCTTTACAAATTTACAAGTTTATCAAGTGGCAAAAATCTCCATCATCAACACTATATGTTATTCGAAGATTTGAAACAATAATCACAGGGAAGTAAGCCCAATCATTGTAATAAATTCCTATCCATTCCTTTTTTGTGTGGGTAGAAGTTGACAATTAAAAGTACGGATATATTTTTAGTTTAACTATTAATATTTCATTTTATATTGTATGTGGAGGTTTTTAGTACGATATAACGATCACTAAAATCATATTTAAATTCACGCCGGTGTTTTTTATCGGGTATTCAGAGAGGTTTCAACAAATATATTTGTAGCTACTTTTGATTTACTAAGTTCTATAACATATTAACTTGGAGCTGTTTTCAATGTGTGAATTACTTCAGTATAAGTCAGTACCTATTGATTCATTGTTTGCACTTTAATAATGGCAGACTATAAAGATTTATTAAAACAACGGAGCACAATTAGAGCTCAATTAACATTGTTTGAAAAATATTTACGACCATTACTGGAAACTCGAGAAATAAATAAGGTTAGGATTCATGAATTAAACTTAAGGCTAGTAAAAACTCGTTTGATAAGGTGCAGACAGACATTGAGAAGTGGGTATTGGATGAAGATTTAGATAAACAAATTGAGGACCGCGAACAAACAGAAAATAAATTCTTTTCTTTAATTGCTGAAGCTGAAGCTCTGTTAGAATATTACAATAATGAAAACCAATCTGAAACTTCATCTGCCAACACTCAGTCTGCCTTAAATCTGAAGCTACCTCCATTACATATTTTAAGATTCGACGGACAGACCAGCATGTGGATAACCTTCAGGGATACCTTTCTGTCTTTGATTCATGAGAATGGAAGTATTCAAGAAGTTGCTAAGTTTCACTATTTGAAGTCCTATCTAGATGGCGCTGCCAGTGACGTTATTAGTTCTATCGCTGTTTCTGCAGCTAATTATCGAATTGCTTGGAACTTATTATGTGATAGGTACAATAATAAACGTATATTAATTAATGAGCATTTAAAAGCGATATTTTCAATCGAACCTTTGTCTAAGGAATCAGATAAGGGTATTCGTTGTTTAATTGATGCATTTTCTAAAAATTTAAGCGCATTAAATAGTTTAGAAGAGCCGACCAATTCATGGGACACGATTATTATATACATAGCAGTTAGTAAATTAGACAGTATTACAGCGGGTAAATGGGAAGAATTTAGAAGCAATAAGGAATCACCTACTTTACAAAATTTTTATACATTTTTACGTCAAAGGGCAACAGTTTTAGAGACAGTCAATGCTAATAGATCAAATAAAAATGAAAAACGCAACAATATGGGTAAATCTAAATCATTTATTATTTCCTCAAAGACATCTCCTGATTTTTCTTGCACAGTTTGTGGTTTAAAACACAAGTTGTTTGACTGCAGTATGTTTAAATCGTTACCAATAGAAGAACGTATTGCTAAGGTTTCTGCTGGTCGTCTATGTAAGAATTGTTTCCGAGGCGGCCATCGATCATTCCAGTGCAAAATGAGCGGCTGTAGAATCTGCAAAGGAAAACATAATACCCTATTACACAAACAACTTTCATTACCTGTAAATTCAACCACTCCACCTCAAGCACACATACCATGTGATCAACAAACACATGATTCATCTACAGTACTGACAACTACACACAATGCTACCATTCTAAATGAACCTAAAACCACAGCTAATTTCTCGAATTCTATAATTATGTCTGCTGTCGCCGCCAATCAAGCTCTTTTGTCTACAGCGTTGGTCAAGGTGACAAACAATGACAAACCCTACATATTAAGGGCTTTATTAGATAGTGGTAGCCAGTCTACGTTTATAACTACAAAGGCACTACAGTTGATCGGACTAAACAATATTCAAAGTGTTCATCAATGTGTTTCTGGTATAGGAAACACAACTTTAAACATTACTAAATTAATAGATATCACAATACATTCTACAGTGAACACCTTTAGCATTCCGATACGATGTTATGTCTTACCTCATATCACAGATTCCTTACCTCACAAATCAATATGTATTAATGGGTTAGGTATTCCAAATAATATACAACTTGCAGATCCTAAGTTTTATCAATCATCAGAAATTGATATTCTTTTGGGAGCTGATGTTTTTTGGGAGTTGCTAGATAATTCAAAAATAAAACTAGGTCCTAAATTACCTATCCTTCAAAAAACTCAATTAGGCTGGATTATAACCGGTCCTATTAGCGGAGGTAGTTCAAATAGTCATGTTATCAAATGCCATTTTTCTCAAGAGATATATAAACAACTAGCTATGTTCTGGGAATTAGAAGAAATACCTAATAATCCTAAATCTCTTGATGACAATTATTGTGAGAGGTTCTTTCGAGAAACTACTAAACGAGATGACAATGGAAGATTTTGTGTACAAATTCCACTTAAAGAATCACCACAAGTGTTAGGTGATTCATACAACGTTGCACTTAAAAGGTTTAAACAAATGGAAAGAAAGTTTAAACGCGATTCTTCTTTCCATCGAAATTATAGTAATTTTATATATGAGTACAAAGAGTTAGGGCATCTTGATGAAATATCCGATCATGAAAAATTAGGCTATTATCTTCCGCATCATGCAGTAATCCGAGAGAGTAGTAGTACCACAAAATTACGTGTGGTTTTCGATGCATCGTCAAAAACGTCATCTGGAAAATCCTTAAATGATATTCAATATGTAGGTCCAGTAGTACAGAACGATTTACTATCTATCTTAATACGCTATAGACAACACAAATTCGTTATCACAGGAGATATTGAAAAAATGTATAGGCAAATTCTTGTCGACCCTAATCAGCGCAGTTTGCAAAAAATTTTATGGCGTGATAACGAACAGCAACCAATTAAAACATTTCAATTGAACACTGTAACCTATGGTACCGCTTCTGCACCATTTCTCAGTACCAGGTGCCTCATTCAATTGTCATTGGTATGCACTGATCCTATTATAGCAAGGTTATTGAAGGAAGATTTTTATGTAGATGATTTTTTATCGGGTGCTGAGACTGAATATGAGTTAAAAAATATAGTTAACTCTGTAACTACTATTCTAGCCTCTGCTTGCTTTCCGCTTCGCAAATTCCGAACGAACGCCCCATCTATATTTGATGATAATCCTGACACCTTGACACCCAAAGACTTAGATGTGAATGCTCGAACTAGTGCTTTAGGTCTTAAGTGGGATCCACGAAGTGATACTCTTGAGTTTTCTTTAAATATTAATACACAAGAGAGGATTACTAAAAGATCAATCCTGTCCAACTCAGCTAAATTATTTGACCCCTTAGGTCTATTAGGACTTTGTACTATCATTCCAAAAATGATTTTACAAAAAATATGGTTGAGCAAATTGGAATGGGATGATCCTTTACCAAAGGAACTGGAACAGTTGTGGATAGATTTTATTTTAAATTTGAACAGTCTATCATCTGTTCGTATTCCTCGTTGTGTTTGTATAGCTAATCCCATTAATGTCGAGCTACATGCGTTTTCAGATGCATCTGAATCAGCATATGCATCATGCATGTACATGAGATCGATTGATGATGCAGGAAATATTTTAGTTAGATTACTATGTGCAAAAACCAAGGTCGCTCCACTTAAAGCTATTAGTATACCTCGATTAGAACTTTGCGGTGCATTATTATCAGCCTATACAGCATATTTCTGGACAGATTCATCAATAGTTCTTGGGTGGTTACACTCGCAATCTCGCGACTTGAAAACATTCGTGTCCAATCGAGTATCGGAAATTCAGCAGCTAACACTTGCGCAATCTTGGAGACATGTGCCGAGTCAACTAAATCCAGCTGACTTAGCATCGCGTGGCTTGAATCCCAAACAAATTCAGAGGGTAAATTTATGGTGGGATGGTCCTGAATTTCTAAGGCAAAATGAAAGGGAATGGCCGCAAAACATTGCACTTCTAAGTGATTTACCTGAAAGAAAAAATCTAACTACTACTGCTAAAACATTAACAAACACTGTTACAACTACATACACACATACAAGTATTAATATTAATAAAGTCACACAAATTATTGATTTCAACAAGTATTCTAAATTTACTACTTTACAGAGAGTCATGGCTTATATACTAAGATATTTACATAACAGTAAATGTAAAATAGACAAACATACGGGACACTTAACTGTCGAAGAACTTAATTTAGCGATGAAAAGGTTAATTAAACTACATCAACAAGAATGTTTTGCTACTGAGATAAATATTTTAAAAATAAACAAAAACTTACCTTCTAAATCGCGACTGCTTTCTCTAAGTCCATTTCTAGACGATAACGGGTTCCTGCGTGTCGGTGGCCGTCTCCAAAATTCTTCTGAAATTTATACAAAAAAGCATCAAATTTTGCTTGACTGCAGTCACAATTTTACTAAACTTCTTTTTGCATATATGCATAAAAAGCATTTACATAGTGGACCACAATTATTATTAGCCAACATACGAAATGAATACTGGCCTCTGAAGGGTAGAATTTTGGCTCGTGGTACAATAAATAAATGTTCTGTATGCAGATTAATGAAAGCTAAATCTATAAATCCTTTAATGGGAAACTTACCAGCTTCAAGAGTTACTCCAAGTTATCCATTCGAAGTCAGCGGTGTAGATTTTGCCGGGCCGTTCTTGATCACAGACAGAAAGGGACGCGGTTGTAAAATATCGAAGAGCTATTTATGCTTATTTATTTGTTTTGCCACAAAGGCAATACATTTAGAAATCGCTAGCGATTTATCAACGGATGCATTTATTATGTGCCTTCGTCGGTTTATATCACGCAGAGGAAAACCGAATCAAATCTATTGTGACAACGGTACTAATTTCGTAGGTGCAAATAATGAAATTAATAGTTTTCTAAATTCAGAACATGAAAACATCTCCACGTTTGGCGCTGATGAGGGCATTAAATTTAATTTCTCACCTGCATACTCTCCTCACTTTGGAGGTCTTTGGGAAGCCGGCGTAAAGGCGGCCAAATTTCATGCGGTCAGAATATTAGGTGATAGGCATTTGACGTTCGAGGAATTGTCGACTTTATTCACACAAATCGAAGCAATCCTAAATTCCCGACCTTTGACCCCTCTCTCATCCGATCCTACAGACTTAGAACCTTTAACTCCAGGGCACTTCCTAATTGGTAGAATGCTAACATCATTGCCATCTCCTAATTTGCAAGATATTAATCCAAACCGATTAAACCGGTACCAACTACTAGAACAATTGAAACAACACTTTTGGGGACGTTGGAGAAACGAATATTTGTGTGAATTGCAACAGAGGAATAAATGGAGAATAAATCAAGACAATCTAAAGGAAGGAGACATGGTTATCTTGAAGGAGCCTAATATTCCACCACTAAAATGGAGAGTTGGACGTATACATAAATTGTACCCTGGACGAGATGGAGTTGCTAGAGTGGCAGATATTAAAACTGCGAAAGGAATTTATCGGCGAAGCTTGCACCAAACCTGCCCACTACTTCACGAGGATGATAAAACAGATCTTCGAGCCTCTGAACCTTCAGTCATCGACCGGAGGGAGGATGTCTACGCACATAAGGAGAAATAAAGCACATAATGTTCTCCGTATAGCAACACCAGACAAGTCGTTGCTATTCACCCCGTGAATACCGGAGAGATGGAACAGTCAAGTCTTTATAAAAAAAAAAAAAAACTAATGGCTTTCAAGAGAGTAGGTAGATGTGTGTACACGGAACAGTTTTCAAGTTATTTTTATATAATATAAAATTTACAGTCTAACTATTTGTATTCATTAATAAATATAATAAGTCAAGAATAAAAATTTATTCACGCCTCGAAAAAGGGAAAAGATTGGTGATCGAAACAATGGGTGAAATTAGAATGGTTACCATTCTGCGCTAATGGGATACGCTGACGGAGCACCAGTGAAAGGCGATAGATGAGAATGAAAACAGGCCAGTTAGCCCATCATGATGAATTTATCGGACATAACCATTATAGTTTCCAGGGGGACCTGGTTGGGTATATTGCTAGCAATGGGATCCTCAGTCTCCATTACTAACAGTCCCTTCCCCCTATATAGATTAGGCGGACATGTGAACGAACACAGGGACGATACGGTCCATAAATGCGATCAACCGAAAAGACAATGTTTTATTCTAAATAGTTGGCCACACTATGCCAGCTCACTAAGTGCTTTTCAACGCTAAGTTTTGATCGTCCATATACCCAAAAACTGTCAATATACCTACATCAAAACAAAAACACTCCGATCCGCTGTCGGAGTGTTTTGTTCAAATGTCTTTGTACTCCGTAAATGTAAATTAGCTACCAGACATACATATTTTTAGATTGCGATCCCGATTTACCTTTTGCATGCTGTAATAGCAGTGTTTATATTCGATTGTAATTTATTTTGTCTACTAATAAATTCTGTTAATATTATAAATGTGAAAATTTGTAATTACGGATCAATTAAATGATTTTTTTTATACCACTGAGGTGGCAAACAAGCTTACAGCCCACCTGATGGTAAGCGGTTACCGTAGCCTATGAACGCCTACAATACCAGAGGTATTATACGCGCGTTGCCGACCCTAAAGAAACCTCTTTACCTCCCTTTTGAAGAATCACATGCTGTAGTCTCTTGGGAAAACCTCGGCAGGGAGCTCATTCCATAACCTTAGTGTTCGTGGGAGAAAACATCTCTGAAACCGCGTTGTACGCGACCATTTAGGCTGTAGGGTATGAGGGTGAACTCCCTGTCGATGGCGAGCCGTACGATGATAGAAAGTGGCCGTAGGCATCATATTAAAAGATATCAGTTCGAAAGAAATAAAGAAGTAAATATAGAAAGAAGGAGAAAAATGGAAAAGAAGAGAGAAATAAAAAGAGATAGACATAAAGAGACAAAAAGGAAGAAAGAAAATAAAAAAATTTGCTACACGGGCCAGGTTATAGTCTAACTTAACACAGGATATTTTATGTACTGATTCATATGGCCACAGCCGCAGGATACAGCTAGTAAATATTTAAATAAACAATGTAAACTCGAAATAAAATAGGGTACGAAGCCATCACCCAGTACTCATAACGAGATATATCCTCACCTCAGAGGAAATCGTACCCCCACTGTTGAGTATTTTTTTTTTTATGCCACTGAGGTGGCAAACGAGTATTTTAATGAATTGATTTTTTTTATACTATTATTATTGTTACCAGAAGGAGACCTTGTACAAAAATCGTTTGCATGGGCATCTCTGTCCTATTCGTGTTTCTACCGTAAAGCGGTTGTGTTTGCATGGCTGTGTTTCGGTTTGAAGGGTGGGATATGGCGTGAATTTACTGGGTACATAGGAATAACACCTGAGTCCTCAGGAATGGCAACGCATGGGGGTTATCATGGGCGAAATAGTATACTCTGTTATGTCCATGGTACTGCTCATGTCTATAGGCGACGGTTATCACTTTCCATCAGGTGGGCCGTCAGCTTGTTTGCCATTCTAAGTTATATAAAAAAAACCCACGGGAAAGGAAGGGGTGGCCTATTCTATGCCGGGACCACATGACTATTTTTAGTTACCTATATACATATGTATATGAACAATAGCATGGACATAACCTATGATGGCCATAGTTCTTATGCTTTCTGCTTTGCCACCTCTAAGTACTAAAATATTATGCCCTCGTGTCCTGTAATTTCGATGCAATGAACATACTTCAAACCAAAACACAACCATGCAGGTAGCTAGCTGCTTTAAGGCAATTTAGATATATATTCTGTCGTTGCGTGAATTAAAGGCAAATTGTCCAAAAAACTTTCAAAGGCAACATATTTCAGACCAAAAAAGCCGTGAAAAAGTTAAAAGGATCGTCAGATCGAATGAGTGAACGATCCCTTCTAATGTATTGGTTTAAGTGACAAGCGAACGGATATTTAGCGGATGACCTATCATCATATCGACCGTTCTCTGTCCATTGCCGAACATAGGCCTCTTCCTACTTGGTTACCAGTAGTAGCCACGCTTGGCAAGCAGGAAAACCACATTTGGGTTTTGGTGGTATTTTAAGAGGACACTGCTATCCTATCGACTATCATGTTCCCTTAGTCGCCTCTTACGACACCTACGAGAAAAGAGGGGGTGACCCATTCTATATTGGGGCCACAGGGCAGGATGACCTATTCCACCTGTAATATATAAACAAAATTTTAAAATTTCAATACACATCTATTTCTGGTAATTTATATTGAACACAAATGCCTACACTTTTATAAATCATTTGAATCAAAATTCAACGTTACAGTTGTGAAGCAATCTTACAATATCTATTGTAAGATGCTTTAGGCTAAAAACTACTGTATACATAAAGGATTCGAACATACAAAATTGATAATATTTCATATTAAGCTTAATTATAATATTGTTTTTATTTTAAATGCATAAAAATCATTTTAAATAACTGATTTGCGCTCTAAAACACGCTACCCCTTGTAACGTTATGTAAATTAGACTCTCTTTTCTGCGCTTAGCCTTTAATTTGGGCCGTTGGGCGTTTAAGTCGTGGCAGCCAGCCTAGCTGTGGCTAGAATGACAGAAGCTTCCTGGGATCTTGACGAGTCTTATTGAGAGACCTCATCGTTCCAAGGATTTTTAAACGTTGAGGGACCACAGCTTCACGTTCCAGGATTACGTGAGTAGCCATTTCTTCAGTATCAAAACAGCCTTAACAAAAAGTGGCTTCTATTGTGTATAAATGTTTGTTTAATTGGCAATGGTCTGTTATTGTCCCTATCATTATTTTAAGGTTTCTATCTAGATAATATAAACGTTTTGATAGTCGTTAATTTTTTTTTGATGGATGAAAATTGTATGGTAACCCCGCCTGCGCTGACGGGATACGCTGGCGGAGCACCAGTGAATGGAGATCGAGGAGGATGAAAACAGGCCAGTTAGCCCATCATGATGAATTCATCAGGAATTAATCATGATAGTTTCCAGGGAGAACCGCGAGGAGGTCGACCTGGTTGAATATATTACTAGCAATAGCATTCTCAGTCTCCATTACTAAGAATCCCTTTCCCCTTAGTTGTTGATTTAATGTTGTTTCTCTGCAATCAGTAACTAACGCTACCTCTTATAACTTACACAGTTTAGGATGTAATTTACATCACGCTATTCCTGTTTATATCCGCATCTGTCTTCTGTCGCTTCTTATTACTCACGGTAGCGTCGGTATATATATCTTACGCAAGAAATTCTATATCTATTACTGTCTGTATGTGTACTAACTTTACTAAAATGGTTTCCTTTACCTTTATCCTTAATAAAAAGTGTGTCACTAATAAAACCAAAAGTAAGTATTTGCACACTTCTTATTGTTTACTGGCGGCCCGTCCCGGCGTCGCACGGATGGACACATTTAACATTTCCCTTCGCTGCTCTGTTCCTATTGATCATAGCGTGATGAAAAGTATACTATAACCTGCCCAGGAGTATGAAGAATAATTGTAACAAGTTTCGTTAAAATCCGTCGAGTAGTTTTTGTTTCTATAACGAACATACAGACAGACAGACAAAAATTTTACTGATTGCATTTTTAGTATCAGTATCGATCACTAATCACCCGCTGATAGTTATTTTGGAAATGTATTTCATGTACAGAACTGACCTCTCTACAGATTTAAATTTGTTTGTAATAAACTTATCAAGGCCTATTTTCAGCAGTGAACAGTCAACGTCTGATGATGATGATGATGAAACTTATCAAACTTATTGTAGCAACGTGACTACATAGTCCAAAGAATCAGATTACATTAATTTATGATATATTTATTTATTTATTATTATTTCTCACCACAAACAATTAAGGACTTAATATCTATAACTGGCAAAACATTTTAACAATATCATTTGTGGGAGCTGGTGCCTGTACTAGGTATTAACCCTGTACTACAAGTCACCAGGACCCTTACCTCGAGCAGTACCAATTATACAGATGAAAACTTTCACAAAAAAAAGGTAATGGTAAGTACTATATAAATGTGGCATCAAATTTATGACCCGAGATTGAATGGCTCAGAGCAACAGTGGACATCAGTGGTCAGTAAGTGAAAATATAAACAAAACAACACTTAATAAGGTATACAAACATAAAATAATAATGTTCCAATTCTTGATATCAGAACGTGAATTATATTTTGTTAAAACAATAACAAAATCGCTCTCGCTACCTTCTCCAACTTGAAACCCAATCTGGAGCATCATCGATCAAACGGTTTCTCGTTACATTCGCCGGCTGTTTCTTCCGTTGTCATATAGATCGACACGCGTGAAATAAGGCGGGAAACGTGGCCGCGACCAGTTATCATATATAAATATATATACGACGTCAAAATGTGACGCGGCAGGAAATAGGCGGGTTAGTAAAAAAATACACTGCCTTTTAAGGCACCCGTTTATATAGGTTTTCCTATCATTCTCACCATAGCCACAGCTGTGATTGACGGATAATGTGGATAGAGACGTTGATGGCAATCGTTTACATTCGTTCGACCATCGATCATAACTAATTCATAACTGAAATGGAGGACGTGACAGCAAAACGTATCGTGTAATGGGTGCCTAAAACTTAATCCATCTTCGGGGAAATTTTGAAATAAGCTTACATAACTCAAACTAGGATTAAACTAGAACAAACATAAAATACATAATGGAACTTTTGTTCTGAAACTCTCACGATTTATAATATCGAAAACAAATTTAAAACATTTATATATATATATATATTTGTTTTAAAAAAACTTACTATGACCAAGGTAAATGTAAAAATGTACTAATGCTTATGTAGTTTCAATAAATAATGTAATCCGCCAGAACGAAATCTTGACTTTAATCTCGATATAATTATTTGATCCATATTTCTTTTTTTTTTTTAATTTTTATTAAGGAATTTCGCGGCTGGCTTTAATTCGCAAAACATTATCAGTGTTGCATGAAGGAAAAAATTGATACTTCTTTTATGCATTTTGCTTCTTTTTGTATATGTATTCTTTTATCTCTTTTTACTATTTTATTTAATAACAATTTATCGAGTGTTGTCTATTACTGAAAACCTATTGTTTACATTTTGTTTTGATGGGTGGAAATGGTATGGTAACCCCGCCTGCACTAACAGGATACGCTGGCGGAGCACCAGTGAAGGGTGATAGATGAGAATGAAAACAGGCCAGTTAGCCCATCATGATGAATTCATCAGGAATTAACCATGATAGTTTCCAGGGAGAACCGCGAGGAGGTCGACCTAGTTAGGTATATTGCTAGCAATGGGATTCTCAGTCTCCATTACTAACAATCCCTTTCCCCCCAGGGTTACATTTTTTTTATTAATATTATTAAATGAAATTTTAAACTTAATGCTTTATTTAAAAAGACATAAATATAAATAAGTGTTATATAAATGATCAACACGAAATTATAAAAATCAAAATGGCGATGATATCGCGTAAAATACACACACAAAAAAAAAATATAAACGAATTGAGAAACCCATCCCTTTTCAAGTCCCAAACGTTTCACTGCGCTGTCAATAAACACTCACATGTGAAACGATGTGTTGGAACCCCGGAATATTGTGACAAGGAAACTTCTATGTTTGTATGTGTATGCAGTTACCCCGCACAGGCAGAAAACGAAGTATTGTCACATAAATGTTATCATTAATAGTGTTAAGGAAGTTGTGTACTTATTTGACACCATAGACATAGAAATAGAATCATAGATGACGCACAAGTATTAAAATTTTATGCGAACACTAAACGTGTCTCTGATAAACACTAAGTTGAACTTACTCTCATATTTATGTCGTGTTGATTTCATAACGATTGTAACTACCATTTTTTTATATTTTTTTTATTTTTTATTTTTTTTATCTTATTTCCTTTTTGCCTTACAGTATACATCCCAATGAGACATTTTTTATGCAATTTAGAATGGCAAACAAGTTGACAGTCCACCTGATGGAAAGTGCAAACCGTCGCCTATAGACATGAGCAGTATCATGGACATAACAGAGTATACTGTTTCGCCTATGATACCCCCCATGCGTTGCCATTCCTGAAGACTCAGATGTTATTCCTCTGTACCCAGTAAATTCACGCCATATCCCACCCTTCAAACCGAAACACAGACATGCAAACACAATTGCTTCACGACAGAAACACGAACGGAACAGAGGTGCCCAAGCAAACGACTGTTGTACAAAGTCTCATTCTGCTCATGTCTATAGGCGACGGTTACCACTATC
Source organism: Galleria mellonella (assembly GCF_026898425.1). Taxonomy (NCBI): domain Eukaryota; kingdom Metazoa; phylum Arthropoda; class Insecta; order Lepidoptera; family Pyralidae; genus Galleria; species Galleria mellonella. Next base: position 1,713,828 of record NW_026441995.1, on the reverse strand, counting down.
CATCAGGTGAGCCAACGTTTGCCATTCTAAGTTGCATAAAAAATAAATTAATAACATGACGTATATTTATTTAGCTCAAAAAAGTTTATGTTAGCTAATATGACAGAATTATCAATTTTTACCTTTAAAATGTTAAAGACATATGTGACTATTGTCAAGTTACCTCCTCGCCTCCAGTGTATTTTATCCCATCATTTCCAGTACGAACAGATTAAGGTACGTCAAAAGGGAAAAAGGATAGACACCGTACTGCTTAAAATACAAATATCCAAAAAAATCTGTACTTTTTTCAACATATAACAACATTTAGTATCATATTGCATTTTAAATTTAAATGTTTTAAAATCTAATATATCTAAAAACATCTCTTCTTTCATTAGTATGATATATCATGATTGAAATAGCTTTTTTCAGAAGCAAAATGTTAGTACTTCTTCGATGTAAATATTATATTCCCGATTCTAAATTTCCTCATTATACAATTAAATTTTCCTAACCGAAATTATGCCAAAAAGCGAGCTCAGTAAAACCTGAACATAATCGTACATTGGAATTATGCAAAGTACATACGTGCGACATCTATCTGATACAATATCTATGATTCTATCTATATTAGTTTCTCAATTAAGTACACGGCAGCGCCATCTACTTACACAGTGTACGTTAGCACACATCATAAGATAATTCACAGACATTCCGTCGCTGAGTTAACGAACTATAACCGATCTCATTACAGATACCGTCACTCTGAAACTTGAGGAAAAACTGTACAAGCAGAAACATTTACGAGGCGGCTCCCTTGTTTAGCGGCTGGGGAAACTGGCGTTTGCTAAACAAACCAAACATCACGATATATACTACCCACTACAGAAGAAAGTAAGGTAATATTGTTCACATAGCAACAAAGTTAGAATGCAATTAAGTATAGATATTTTTTTTACAACACAATGGGTTCCCGAGCATGCGGCTCACCTGATGGTAAGCGACTACCGCCGCCCATTATCAGTCACAACACCAACGGCATTTCAGATGTGCTGCCGGCCTTTCAAAAAGGAATATGCTCTTTTCTTGAAGGTTATGATGTCGTATCGGTTCGGGAATACTGCTGCTGGAAATTGATTCCAAAGAGTGGTTGTGCGTGGGAGAAAGTGCCTTGTGAAACGCACGGTAGAAGATTGCTACTCGTCCAGATGGTTGAGATGAAATTTTAGTTTATGGCGGGTTGTACAATGGTGAAAATCAGCAGCAGGTATCAATAATATATAGCAATATTTATATGTTACATACGTACATACATATCTGTCACGCCTAAGACAGACGTTAAGCATTAGGGTAGGCATTTTATTTTTTTATATTTGTATTTTTATTTATTTGTATTGTATATTTGTATTTTCATAACTCAATTCTGAACCGATTTGAAAAATTCTTTTTTTTTATCTGAAAAGATCTGAAAAATATCTATAGGAACAGATTGGTCCTATAGATATTTTATCAAAATTGGTCTGAACAATATATTAATGTACTTACAAGTTATATTTTAAGTTCGTTCAAACTACTGTTATGTGCGCAAAATAAATAAAATAAAAACAAATAAATAAATAGTTTTTTAATCAAAGTAACTGATTTATCACAATTAAATTAGTTTTTTTTTTTTTTTTTTTTTTTTTTTTTTTTTTTTTTTTTTTTTTTTTTTTTTTTACAACACAGGGGGCAAACGAGCATGCGGCTCACCTGATGGTAAGTGACTACCGCCGCCCATGATCACCCACAACACCAGCGGCATTGCAGGTGTGCTGCCGGCCTTTTAAAAAGGAATATACTCTTTTCTTGAAGGTTATGTTGTCGTATCGGTTCGGAAATACTGCTGCTGGAAGTTGATTCCAAAGAATGGTTGTGCGTGGAAGAAAGTGCCTTGAAAAACGCACGGTGGAAGACCGCCACTCGTCCAGATGATTGGGATGAAACTTTAGTTTGTGGCGGGTTGTACGGTGGTGAAAATCAGCAGCAGGTATCAATCCGAACAATTCCTCAGAACACTCCCCATGATAAATTCGGTAGAAGATGCACAGAGATGCAACATCTCTGCGCAGTTTCAGTGGATCAAGTCGGACAGTAAGGCGTTGACTATCGATAATTCGAGTCGCCCGACTCTGAATGCGGTCTAACGGAAGGAGTTGGTACTGTGGCGCTCCTGCCCACAGGTGAGAACAGTATTCCATATGCGGCCTGACTTGGGCTTTATATAATTTCAGGCGGTGTTCTGGCATGAAATATCGTCTCACCCTATTGAGCACTCCTAACTTTTTGGAAGCTATCTTAGCCTTCTCCTCCAGATGACCGCAAAACTGGACGTCGCAAGATATATCAACGCCCAGAATTCCTAGACTCGACTTTTTATCAAGGGAAGTGCCCTGAAAGTGAGGAGATACGACAAACGGCGTCTTTTTTGCGGTAAACGCGCAGACTTGTGTCTTTTTGGGGTTAAATTGGACAAGATTTTGTTCACCCCAGATCGAAACTTGATGGAGTGAAGTTTCGATTTCAGACACAAGTCTATTCCGGCACTCATCGGTATGTGCCCGCGAGATCTTTGCATGACCGGTATATAATGTATCTCCTGTACTGTCGTCTGCATAGCAATGAATATTACTTATCTGTAACATATCATTGATATGCAGAAGAAACAGAGTCGGAGATAGTACACAGCCTTGCGGGACACCAGCATTCAAAGGTTTTAAATCAGAGCATGCTCCGTCGACTACGACCTTAATGCTACGTTCCTTGAGAAAACTGGCGACCCAAATGCACAGTCTCGCAGGCAACCCAAATGAAGGTAGCTTTGAAAGCAGCGCTCTATGCCATACCCGATCAAAGGCCTTCGCGATATCCAGACTAACTGCTAAGGCCTCTCCCTTACTCTCGATTGCCACTGCCCATCGGTGTGTTAAGTAAGCTAAAAGATCACCGGCCGAACGTCCCTGTCGAAAGCCGTACTGGCGATCACAGATCAGCCGGTGCTCTTCTTTGTTCTTTCTTCTTTGTTTTTGTAGAACGAAATCTTTTATTTTTAACTACCCTGACTACCAAATAAAATCTCTCACTAACACTGGTAAATAAGTAAGTTTTTACCTATAAATTTTGATTTGGCCCTAGCTGAAAAATTGGGTGATCAAATCTGAGAGAGAGTTTGTCATTATCATCGAGAAGCAGCGATCAAAGGAAAAGTGAATCGGGAGATTTAAAAATAAAATATTCCATTAGAAAAAAATACTGGCCGTTTCTCTCACGGCCGTGATATTCAACTAAATCGCTCGTTTTTATCACCAAAACTTGCAGTTACTTTGCCAAACGTTTACCCAGGGGCTTTTTAAAAAAAAAATAGAAACTTCTATTGTATTAGTGTTGGCTGATAATCGTCGGATATCGATTATTATTCGATATTCTGATTCCATGCCACAAATACTGACATGAAAATCACTGATAATATCAATACCTTCAAAACTAAATGAAGAACTATTTTGTTGAAAGAATGTTTTTATACTTTAGACGAATTTATTAATTGCATGTTTGACAAGTAATTTAACTTTGTTATGAGCTAACATTTTGTTTTTGTCTTTTTTTATTTTTGTATTATTTTTTAATTAACCTTATTTTTTATTTCTTTAATTTTTTGTTTATAAAATATTGTAACTTATTTCAAACACAATTGTATGATTTTTATTGAATAAATAAATGAAATGAATGAAATAATACAACAATCGACTGTGTATCTGTGCTAATAATCGTCGGATATCGATTATTATTCGATATTCTGATTCCATGCCACAAATAATACAATAATCGATTGTGTATCTGTAATACGATACAATCGATTATTAACAATAGATGAACCTTTATAATCGATTATAATAATGGAATCAAATATAGTATTGGGTGGATAGCAGAAGATTGGAAGAAGTGATTGTATTAAATAAATAATGATAGTGACAAAGAGTTATAAAAAATTGGACAAATACTGTTTTTTAATGAATGATAATGGAACGGTAACCTGACGTGCTCTAACGGTATACGCTGGTAGGGCTCCAATGAAGGATGATAGGTGAGAATGAAAAGGCAGGTCAGTTAACCCATCGTGATAAATATACCTGAAATTCAGCACGATGGTTTCCATGGGGAATCACGCGGAGGTTAACCAGACAGGGTATATTGCTAACAACGGAACTGGTAAACCGCGTTAATAAATATAACACGTATATGTACATGGCGGACTTAATGCTAAAAGTATTTTCTCCTAGTCAATCATAGGGAAATGTCAGAATACTTGAATGAGGTACTAGTAATTATTTATATACATACATACTAAAATTACTTACTATTCTACTGTTATATATTAAGTACCTAAAATATATTATATTATACACGAAATTGAGAATAATATAAAGTAAATATATTGCACAGAAACTAAGAGAAGAGATTTTTATATTATCTACACATCAAAATTATAAATAAAAACGTTCTAAAATAAAAATTTTAAAAAGGTGTAAAAAAAAAAGTTTGCATCGGTCCGATCGCCAACAATTTATCGATAATTTATACATCGATGATGAAGCAACACTACTTAGTATTAAGTCCGTGCCTTCCTGTCGACTCCTCAAAGGAAGGTTCCGTACAAAGGACGCGGGAGGACTCGAGAGCCCTTCCCGAATCAATGGCTGTCGATAATTTATTCTTGGCGCCGCAATTTTAGCGACAATTTTAGAAGTTATTTATTATTAGTGTTTGCTGATGTTTCGTTTCACGCCCCAATGGTGGCGGTAGTATTGAATATTGATTTATTAAAAGGGACGAATTAATGCTTGAAAATTTAATGTACATTTGGTAGTTTTGTTTTTTTTAATGGATTCGAATAGGATCCTCTTTACGCTATGGGTTTATATTCCTACATAGAGGGTACACAAACGAGGGTTGATAGATGAGGAGAAAGTTTATTTATTTATTTATTTTGTTAGAGAAACAAACGAGCAAACAAACTACCTGATAAAAAGCAGCTATTAGCGTCTATAAACATCTGCTACACGAGAGTTTATTTACAAAACAGTTTGTCCGACCCATCCACCCAACTATCCTCCCCCCCCCCCCCTCCAACTCAACTTCGCTATCACACACATACACGACGACACTATCCTTGTCGGCGAGGGTGAAGACCCCAACCACACAGAGCCGTGCCCGGGTGCTTAGTTCCGGCACAGCCACTCCGAAACGATCCCCCTGTCCCTTCAGGTGGGGATCGAGATAGGACGGCCTGAGACGAGGTTTGAACCGCCTCGTGATACCCTCAAATTAAAATGCCGCATCCGGTGGGCAAGTAACGCTAAAGGGGCGCTCCGTAAGTCTCCGTAAGTTTACAATGCCATCTACACTCGCCACGTTATCTCCGGTGAAACTGTAAAAGCCATCTGTGGCAAACAGCATTAGAGTAGCTCGAAAAAATATCTATGAATGCATGTATGTATGTGTATATATATATATATATATATATATATATATATATATATATATATATATATATATATATATATATATATATATATATATATATATATATATATATATATATATATATATATATATAATACTGTCATCAATTCACATTATAGGGCCTTATACAAATTATTTCACATAATATACAATATTATGTAAAATAATTTTATATGAATATTAGTGTAATGCCTAACAAAAATATACATATAACTCAATAAGCGTTAAAAAAACTGCATGTTAAAATAATCTAGAAACATAGCCAAAACAATTTACTAATTATTCATTAATCGTGATAAATTCATTAATTTAAATAGTTAAATAATAATTAATTAAATATAAATTAATTAAATAAATATAATATTTGATTAATTAATATGAGTATACAATAAATTAATGAATTACTTTCACAATGTAAGAGAAATTGAATGTGAGTAGAATACTTAATCAATTAACATCACATTGATTGAGACGTGTGGAGAAGACGAATAGTACTCGATTTATTATACAATAAGCAGATTAGAATAGAGGTACTCTTTCTACAACAGTCTTATGGGTACCTTTGTCCCATTAATGTTTCCGTCGCCAAGTAGCTTTGTGTCTTTTTTTACAACACAGGGGGCAAACGAGCATGCGGCTCACTTGATGGTAAGTGACTACCGCCGCCCATGATCGCCCACAACATCAAAGGCATTGCAGGTGTGCTGCCGGCCTTTTAAAAAGGAATATGCTCTTTTCTTGAAGGTTATGATGTCGTATCGGTTTTTTTTTTTGGGGTTAGATGTATCAGAAACATTAAAAAGTAAGGAGATAAAATACCGCGTGATGTGCATCATAGGTGTCACAATGTACTCTGTGACGCCCATAGTGCTGTATGTCTATGATTATGTATATTTAGATGGGTCGTCAGCTTAAAAGCGTTCAATTCAGAAATGGAATTTTTTGTACATTAAAATCAGAAGCATTCATTAAAAATATTCATTAATTACTTATTTAAACCACAAGGGGGCGTCCATTAATGACGTCTGCTTAAAATGGGGGGAGAGATTCGGTAAAATCCCACCAAATCTCATTTATAACTGGAGGGGTCAGTGAAAATCTCACATAAAATATTTATTTGTTTATTTTCTTTTATTTCACTTAAATAAATAAACTTTATTATTATTACTAAAATGAGCGAATAAAGTAAAATACAACAACATATAAAAAAAATATAAATATTTCAAATTTCATAAATCCTTATTAATATTATAAATGTGAAAGTGAGTTTATTTATTAGTTTTTTCTAGCAACTTAGAATGGCAAACAAGCTGACAGCCCACCTGATGGAAAGTGATAACCGTCGCCTATAGACATGAGCAGTACCATGGACATAACAGAGTATACTGTTTCGCCCATGATACCCCCCATGCGTTGCCATTCCTGACAACTCAGGTGTTATTCGTGTGTTCCGTAAATTCACTGCCATATCCCAGCCTTCAAACCGAAATACAGTTATGCGAACATAACTGCTTTACGGTAGAAAGACGAATGGGACAGTTGTACCCGAGCAAACAACTTTTGTACAAAGTCTCCCTCTGGTATACAAATGTTTGTATTTTGTTTATGAATGAGAATGGTATGGTATGGCTCATCCTAGAAACTATCGTGGTTTATTCTACTAGAATTCCTTACGATGGGCTAACGCTAATGCAGGTTGCATTCATCGTATATACGATGGCGGTGATGGGAGGAGGGGGTACCAATGAGGTATGATAGGAGAGACTGAACAAAAAATTGAAAAAAAGCCTTGACATAAATAACTGTCATTCCTTCATTCCTACCACTTGTTAACCTGTCGTAACAATGTTGTGAGTCTCGACAACTTTGCGATGATCGCTTTATGAGGCGCAACTTATCAAATCCGAGTGAATCCTATACTTTCATGGCATGAGGGGTATCATGGGCGGAACAGTATACTCTGTTACGTCCATGCTACTGCTCATGTCTATAGGCGACGATTACCACATTCCATCAGGTGGGCCGTCAGCTTGTTTGCCGTTCTAAGTTGTATAAAAAAAAAACTTTCTCCATTCATATATTATTGACATCGGCCACGATGTTTCATATTCACCAGAATTGACAGGAGACATTGTACAAAAGTCGTTTGCTTAGGCACAAAAAATTAATGGAACACATTCGTGTTTCTACCGTGAAGCAGTTTTGTTTGCATGGTTGTGTTTTGGTTTTCGTCCTTAGGAATGGCAATGCATGGGGGGTATCATGGGCTAAACAGTATACTCTGTTATGTCCATGGTACTGCTCATGTCTATAGGCGACGGTTACCACTTTCCATCAGGTGGGCCGACAGCTTGTTTGCCATTCTAAGATGTATAAAAGAAAGGCTTAGATTAATATAAACAGATATATTTTAATGAGTTCATGATAGGTGAAAGATTACCTAAGAGAACCCTAATTTTACAAGCTTCCATAGGCTACAGTGACAATTTACCGTCAAACGAACTGTATGTTTGTTTGCCTACTATTAATTCTAATACAGATACTGTGTTTAATAACATGTTTGCCCATAAATGGGACAATATTACAACTGGGCAAAGAACTCATTGAGTTTACGCGAACCAACCTTTAAATGATAACATTTGACTTCACTTTTAAGTTTGTTATTGAACTAATTTAATATATATTTTGTCTGTTTGTCACATTTTTAATTATTTTGTCAATTTTTTTTTTTGTATTTTTATATTTTTGTTAATATTATTTGATGTATATAGTACATTTGATACAAATATTAGGTTATTAGGAAAATGACAAGATATACAGATGCACTTATCTCTCTGAATGAATTACTTCCTGTTAACCTTGAGAACCTGAAAAGAGAAAATAGCTATAGAGATTGTATGTAAAACATTACATATATCTATACTTATAATAAATCTGTAGAGAGGTCAATTCTGTACATGAAATATATTTCCAAAATAACTATCACGGGGTGATTAGTGATCGATACTGATGCCAAAAATGCAATCAGTAAAATTTTTGTCTGTCTGTCTGTATGTTCGTTATAGAAACAAAAACTACTCGACGGATTTTAACAAAACTTGGTGCAATTATTCTTCATACTACTGGGCAGGTTATAGTATACTTTTCATCACGCTACGATCAATAGGAGCAGAGCAGTGAAGGGAAATGTTGGGAAAACGAGAGAAGTTACTCCATTTTATAAGCTTCCGTCGCGTGTACAGTATTTGTATTGTATTAAAATGTAAAAATGTCCACCCGTGCTACGCCGGGACGGGCCACTAGTAGTGAATCAAATTTATACTGTAAATAATAATTGACTGGTTAAATGCTTCTATCATTTAGTCGACCTGTAAAAGTACTTGTTCATACTAAAAAAAGGAATAAGAAAAAAAAAATTTATTCAAGTAAACTTAAATTTAACCATTTTTGAATAGTCATTTTTTTTATACAACTTAGAATGGCAAACAAGCTGACGGTCCACCTGATGAAAAGTGGTAACTGTCGCCTATAGACATGAGCAGTACCATGGACATAACAGAGTATACTGTTTCGCCCATTTTTTTCATTACCATCCATTCGAAAAGAAATTTCACCCAAGAAGAACGGACAAGAAACTCAGCTGTTGCTTTTTTCAAAAAGTTTTATTTTGTAAATAATGTATTTGTATAAATACAAAGTATCAAAAAATAAATTTGACGATAATATAATAAACTATAATTGATAACTTTATAATTATGAAATGAATATATAAACAAAATAAAATTATAAATGACTCGATACTTTTCCCAAAGAAGCATGGATTCTAAAATAATAAAAACTTATGAACCCCATGCCTACTAATGGCGTGTTAGTAGGAGATAAGAAAGGGTCAGGTTTTTACCTGACCCTTCTTTATCAGGAAGGAAATCCCTAAAAAATACTCCACTAGGTAATTTTTAAAGGACTTTCAAATAAAGAATGAAAAATGAAAGAATTCTCATTTTGTTTAAGTGAAGGATGATAAAATTAGCCCTCCGTGACAAATTCAACAAGAATTGTTCACGATGGTTTCCAGGGGGAACCACATGGAGGTCGACTTAATAAGGCGTATTGCTAGCAATGGGGCTGTCAAACTCCATTGCTAACAATCCCTTTCCCCGCACATCACACTGTTTATCGTTGCACTCATAATTGAATTTTTTTTTATCAACCGCCTTCAGAAAGAAAGAGGTTCACAATTGGTTTATATTTTTTTTTATGTTTGTTATCTCATAACTCTGTCAGTTGTATACCGATTTGAAATTATTTTTTTTTTTTACCTGAAAGAATATATTTAATAATATTTTTTCAAATTTTTTGGTCGATAAATCTACCAAAAATAACCAACTGTAATTTTTTCCAGAACACAATCTTAAATAATTTATACAGAGTAATTTAGCTACATAGATACTCTTTATTGTTTCCTCCAAAAGATTACAATAGTAAACTTATTATAAATATAAACAGTTACAAGAAATAATCACGGTGAGAAAACAATGGGCGACCTTATCGCTAAGAGCGATCTCTTGCAGGCAACCTTTGGATCGAGAGGAGTAATTATAAACAATTTGATTGAAGGCACGATGAAAAATTCTGTTAGTTCTAAATATGGAAATAAATATTTTTTTTTTTAAATACTCAGTCATTTATTGATTGACACAGAATTTATTTTAATCTATGTATTAACTTATTTAATATAATAAAATTGTAACAAGATGGTGTCTATACATGGGATATCATCATCATATACATAGGAAAGTAAATAAATGTATTTATTTATTTATTGGAACCGTAAAAAAAAATTACAATATTTAGTTATATATTTTTACGTGAATCCATTGAATATTCGCTAGTTATTCGTACATTGTATAAACAAGTCAAAGCTTATCAATATACGAATACAGATAGCCAGGTTAAAGATCCCTGCCCTGCCAAATATTACACATACTCGTAGTTGTCTTTAGTCATTATTAAACTTAATATAGAAGCGCCATGACACACAAAATGTGGATGAAAATATTTTTATTGTGCGTTTGTGGATTCACAAAATCTGTAAGTTACATATCAACATACCTATACTATTTAATCAGATAAGGCAGAAAGTGACAAATACTATGTATATACTCGTATATGATATATATATATATATATATATATATATATATATATACTAGCCAACTTTTTGTCAGCTAAATGTCAAATTCTCTGACTCGTTTTTGTATCAGTGTTCTATATACTTACGCACACAATGTGCGTAAGTATATACATAGATCAATCTCGATATATTTACATTTAATTATATATAAATTTAAATGAGTTTTTACGCATTAAAAAGATGCAAAAAGTATACAAGAAAATCAATATAGAAGTTATAAAGGAATCACTCTTAACTATTTGTCACGCAAAACTGTATGACAAAGTTGAACCACTTTTCTCAAAGCATTTATCTTTAATTAACCAATCAAGTACATATCTTCCATTTCAACTTATATATTCATAAATATCATTACATTTAAAATAAATATCAGTGTATCTAAAACATATGGACATAACAGAGTATACATATATATATATATATATATATATATATATATATATATGTATATTTGTTTGCATTTGCATTCATGTCTATTGTTATTTGTGTGCTGTAAGTAATGCAAATAAATTATCTATCTATTAATCCACATTTTATGATATCTTTTGTTTACTTAAGTAATTTATTATTACTTAATTTATTAATTTTACTAACGAGATATTTCTCTAGGTTTTTTTTTGGGCGAAAATGGTATGGTAACCCCGCCCGCGCTAACGGGATACGCTGGCGGAACACCAGTGAAGGGTGAAGAATGAAAAACAGGCCAGTTAGCCCATCATGATGAATTCACTAGGAATTAACCATGATAGTTTCCAGGGGGAACCGCGAGGAGGTCGACCTGGTTGGGTATATTGCTAGCAATGGGATTCTCAGTCTCCATTACTAGCAATCCCTTTCCCCCCACAAAAAGATGTTAAAGAGGTTTCTTCAACGCGCGCGTAGTTCCCGTGGTTTTTTTTTTTTTTTTTATATTACTCAGAATGGCAAACAAGCTGACGGCCCACCTGATGTAAAGTGGTAACCGTCGCCTATAGACATGAGCAGTACCGTGGACATAACAGAGTATACTGTTTCGTCCATGATACCCCCATGCGTTGCCATTCCTGAGGACTCAGGTGTTATTCCTCTGTACCCAGTAAATTCACGCCATATCCCACCCTTCAAACCGAAACACAGCCATGCAAACACAACTGCTTCACGGTTGAAACACGAATGGGACCGAGGTACCCAAGCAATCGACTTTTGTACAAAGTCTCCCTCTGGTATTGCAGGCGTTCATAGGCTACGGTAACTGCTTGCCATCAGGTGGGCCGTATACTTGTTTGCCACTTGAGTTGTATAATTTATTATAGCTTTTACGTGTGATTTCGTCCAAGTGACCATGATATGTTTACTACTGGGAAATTCCTTTTCCATTCCATATAATATGTGTATAACAAATTTCATAGTGAATGGTTTAGCAGTTAAGGCGGTATAAGGCAACAAACGAACAAACTTAATTTTATATTTATAATATTAATAAAGATTTCATAATATTGGCTGGTTTGAATTCTTACATTCATCTAAAAGTTCCAAATTCAAATGAATTTATTAAAAAAAGAAATAAAATACAAAATGGCCGGTTTTTTTTCTGAATTAACGTTATCTATGACCATGAAAATATTTAAACATCCAATTTATTTCGATACAAATTACATAATACTAATACAGTAAAACTGAACTTGGTGCTTGTTCTACAATAAATTTTAGTTTATATGCTTTTTATTTTAGTCCTTTTATAAAAAAAAAAAACATTAATTAAAATAATAGAGAATAGAAGAGGCAAAATGCTGGGCCGCCTTATACGACATGACGATTTTTTTAAGAGCATAGTAGAGGGAAAAATACAGGGCAAAAGAGGAAGAGGAAGACCGAGGAGTAACTACATGGGACAGATAAAAGAAACACTAGGTGTCATGTCGTTTAGGGAGGTCAAGGATATGGCCTGGAATAGAGCTAGCTGGAAAACGATGCATGAATTAGTTGCACCGACAAGAGGAAACTCTTAAATGAAAAAAAAATAGGAAAGCTACATGTAACTTCTTACAGGGCCGTCAGCTTGTTTGCCATTCTAAGTTGTACAAAAAAACATGTTACAACGGACATAAATACATATGAGTAAAAGGCAAATAGAAGAAGATTATTTCCATTGCAATGCTTCATTTATATTCCTTCCAGTTAACCACTTCCTTCGATCTTGGAGGTGTTTTATCAGGGAATCGAATGGCGGGCGTGCCTCTCGGCCGGTCGCTGGGCGACGGAGAACTGGATGTAGAAGGAATATGCTCAGAAGCGGGCGTCACCTGCCAAAACTGTACCCACGCCGTTACCTGTATACCCTTGCCCGTGGGCTGGTTAAAGGTACGTACAAATTTTATGCAAAAACTCGGAATTTTTTTTTAATTGATGAAAATGGTATGCTAACCCCGCCCGTGCTATCGGTATACACCGACGAAGCACCAGTGAAAGATGATAGGTGAGAACGAATGCAGGTCAGTTGGCCCACCATGATGAATTCGACAAGAAGTAACCATGATGGTTTCCAGGGGGAATCGCGTGGAGGTCGACCTGAGAGGGTATATTGCTAGAAATGGGGCTATTAGACCTCATTACTAACTATCCCTTATCCTACCCACGATGGATCAAATAAGCTGATTTCATCCACACCTATCTTCGCTCACTGTTACACCAATATATACCAATAGCGTAGGCGAGATTACCATTTCGTTTTCACCTCATAAACAACGCTGTTCTCATCTTAGTTCTCTCTATAGTTGCCGTTACAAGAATGTACAGACGGGACCACCTGTAATGCGAACCTTGGCCAGTGTTCGACGAACCATGTCCCCGAGTGTAACAACAAGCTGGCGACATACGAGCATGTGTGCGAACAGGTAATAAACTTTATAAAGCATCATCATATATTATTACATACCAGAGGGAGACTTTGTACAAAAGTCAATTGCTTGGGTACCTCTGTCCCATTCGTGTTTCAACCGTGAAGCAGTTGTGTTTGCATGGCTGTGTTTCGATTTGAAGGGTGGAATATGGCGTGAATTTACTGGATACAGAGGAATAACACCTGAGTCCTCAGGAATGTCAACGCATGGGGGGTACCATGGGCGAAACAGTATACTCTGTTATGTCCATGGTACTGCTCATGTCTATAGGCGACGGTTACCACTTTCCATCAGGTGGGCCGTCAGCTTATTTGTATTCTAAGTTGTATAAAAAAAATCTACTCCTGAACTGCTTAAATCGAAGAGAGCTCTCCTCTTTGATTTAGGCGGATTTACTCTTAGATTTCTTTTCGTCGGTGTCGTAAGAAGCGACTAAAGGAGCTTAATGGTAGAAGGACGAGCAGTATCCTTCTTAAAACATCTCTAAACATGTAACTGCGGTTGCCAACCCGCTTGCCAGGCGTGGTAGCTACTGGCAAAACTCCTCTTATGGGGAAAACTTACGTTCAGCAGTGAACAGTTAACGGCTGAAATGATGATAATGATGATTAGGCGTTCGATTGCTTCTGCCTACCCCAATAAAAGACAGGCGTAATGAATATGTACATATGTTTCAATTTCGATTCTCTTTAAATATTTATTCTTATGTTAAAATCCAAGTCTATTACCTATTGCCATCCACTATTCACCTACCAGACCTCAAAGCTCATGTTTGTAAAACCTAGATACAACACTAATGGATGGAGGTTAATGCCTCACTTGACATTTCGTATCTTCACAGCATAATCTTAGAACTCAGAATATCTTCCACACAATTCCACACAGACAATTATAATGTGTCTACAAATAACACGCAAATTTTATAAACTCTTCCTTTAAGCAAAGTTCCTTATAGGTTTAGCTGCCAATACACATCGGTGGGGGTTTTATTTTTGTTGGTTGCACTTTTATTTAAATGGGGAGCTTCAGTAGTATTCGACACATAGATATGATTTTATATAGATGACGTAACTGCATGTATTTGCGTAGCTATTATTGACCTAGATAGGCTCAAAAGAATATAATTCCAAACTTTATATAACACTAACTAACTGCTTCAACTTCTTAATGATAATGATTCTTCTCAATGAAACTAATTTTTATCTCCAAATATTCGACAACAAGTCTGTCAATACTTTCGTAAATCTCCCATTTTCTGTCTCACTCACTAGCTCACTTTTATATACAGAAAATTTTAACACAAATTTTTCACTTTGTCATATAATTTTTAAACATATTTCTGTTATGCAAATTTTGTCTTAACAATTTCAAACATAATCAAACATACCATAATGTATATTAAAAACAAAAAAAAACAATATACCAAAACCGCATTACAGTTAGTATTTTTGTAGGCGTTTACTGCAAAAAAATATTTTACTATAAATTAATAACTCTACTCCAAACTTTTTGGCTGTGAGTTACGTCATCTATTCTATCCATATCCATGGTTTGTAGATGGAGAGGAAAATAAAGTAGAAAATAACCCCGATGTTATTCCTCAAAAAGAAAACAGAGATTTCAGACACTTTGACAGATTGAAAGACTACTTAAGCTGTAACTTTAGTATTGCCAGATCGAATAGTTTTTTCTCTTGGAGAAATGAAATTTTGAAAGGAAAAATTTTAGAGAAAAATACAATGAGTTTGAACAAATTTGTGTAATTTTTTGGTCATTTTTCGTACTTGTAAAATATAAAAAAAAAAATAGCAAAATAAAGAATGGGATGAGAGACAGAGAGGGTAAGATAAGCTAGAGGTGGGAACAGAAGGGATTACAGTTTTTTTTGACCGCTCTTTCTATGGCACCTGGCAAAACATACTGAAAAAGATACGACTTTGTGATTGGGTGAAAGTTCTGGAAATTGTATCGATTTTGATGAATAAGATTATGTGGTAATTTTATCATTAATTAACATATATCTTTTACTGTATACTGTGTGGATATTGCAACTGTTATGTAGTATGTAGTATTAAAATATTTATATTTAAATTAAACTATAACGCGGTTTGGGACCTTGATTAAGTCATGCTCACTAAAATGTCTAGACGAGTGGTGGCGTTGTGGGCCAGGTTATTGAGTTCCCTAAAATATGGTTGAGCGCAATGATGGCTGGCTCACCCGTCATACTCGTGAACGGTTGCTGCCTGTAACTGGTCTGCTCTGGTCATTGCAATCGATTTATTTTAGTGGTTTGTTTTAATTATTGTTAAACATTGTTTATATTCACACAAATTTATATAGTTAAACTTTTTGAAAAAAGCAGCAGCCTAGTTTCTTGCCCGTTCTTCTTGGCTGAAATTGCATTCCGAATGGGCGATAATAAAAAATGACTATTCAAGAATGTTAAAATGTAAGTTTACTTGAAAGAAGATAAATATTTCTTTTTTTCTTTCTTTTTTAAAACTTTTTAACGTTTGCGTAAAAATTCTGATCCACTTACCAAATGTCTAGCCTCGGTTTACTTAATATTTATCCAAACGAGCTCACAAACTGTTCATTCAGATATTATTAGAGTGAACCGGAAAACCGAGGTTTACTAACCCCTTGACATTTTATCAACTCACTTTAGATAGCAATCTGACTGCGCCATCCACATGATTTCACTCATTGATTGTCATTCTGTCAGTTCGCCTCGTCATCCAATATCCGAAACGTGCAAGTAACGATACTTTGTTTACAATCGTATGCGAAGGTCATATATAGTTATTTATCATGATAAAGATTTTAAATCGTTAAAATTTTACAAACATTTATTATGCATTCAGTTTCGTTCCATTCGTGTGCAGTTCTACCGTGAAGCAGTTGTATTTGCATGGCTGTGTTTCGGTCTGAAGGATGGGATATGGCGCGAATTTACAGGGTACAGAGGAATAACACCCGAGTCCTCAGGAATGGCAACGCATGGGGGGTATCATGGGCGAAACGGTATACTCTGTTATGTCCATGGTACTGCTCATATCTATAGGCGACGGTTACCACTTTCCATCAGGTGGGCCGTTAGCTTGTTTGTCATTCTAAGTTGTATAAAAAAAATGTTTTATAGGGGAATGAACGTAATCATTTATGTAAACTATGATGATATAAAACATCACCAAAAGTCTGACTACGATTGCCAAACCTCCTGCCTAACGTCCAACAACTACTGGCAAAACTCCCCTTATGAGGAAGGCTTATATCCAGCAGTGAACAGTTAACGGCTGAAATAATAATAATAATAAATTCTTCTATTCCACAGGTGGGTATATTCCCTGATGCATTCGACTGCAGAAAGTTCCACCTCTGCTCGCCACCAGAAGGTTATCCCGATGGAAAGCCAGCCGACCGCAGATCAGCATTATGTCCAAGACATTATGGTTACAACCCGTATACCGCACAATGCTCGGTAAGGATGTCACTTATTTATTTTAGAGCCTCGAATGCGTATACAAATTACTCGGCGGGCTATGGAGAGGGCTTTTTTTTATGGGTGAAAATGGTATGGTAACCCCGCCTGCGCTAACGAGATACGCTGGCAGAGCACCAGTGAAGGGTGATAGATGAGAATGAAAACAGGCATATTCATCAGGAATTAACCATGATAGTTTCCAGGGAGAACCGCGAAGAGGTCGGCCTGGTTGGGTATATTGCTAGCAATGGGATTCTCAGTCTCCATTACTAACAATCCCTTTCCCCCTTATGAAAAGGGCTATGCTCGAAGTATCTTTGTAGAATCCGAAAGCAGTAATAAATACTCGAATCTCTTCGTGTTTGTATAGACGTGTAAAAATGAGGTGACGATTAAATTAAAATATTCATTAAGTAGCAAAAAAAGCATCGATGTACCGCTATTACAAGTTAGAAACTGGACAAGACTATGGATCATTGATATACAAAAACTCTAGACACCCACACAGGTTATTTGATTAGAATTATCTTGTTTAATTCCGTTAACGACTTCTGCAAGATAATACCTAGTGTAGTAAAACGTCTAGAGGTACAGTTATAGACAAAAAATGCATTAATCTCTAATCGACCAGTGACGTTTTACATTTATGGTAAAACATGCCCGTATTTTATTGCAAAAATAAAAATAATAATTCAAGATTTGGTTCCAAAAAAACGACTTCAATCGTAGCAAAATCAATTATTTTGATATAAAAACTGAGCTACTCAACCTATTTTCATAAAATTTCTATGGTACTAGCCTAAAAGAGTATTCTTTCAGATAAAAAGAAAAAAAATTTCTAAATTGGTTTATAACTAACCGAGTTCTGAGGTAACAAACATAAAAAAGTACCTGCGAAATGAGAACTACTTTTTTCGAAGTTAGTTGAAAAAATATACTTACAACTGTAGCATATCACAAAAACATATTATATAACAGTTTCCTTCATATAGTACGTTAGATGTTAAAGATATTTTATGATGCCCTACAACCCCCCATGCGTTGCCATTCTTGAGGGCTTATGTTGGTGTGTATCTGGGGTCATTTTATATCAATGCCACAGATATAATACAAGACTTGACACCCGACCCTAAACCACGCGACGCGTGTTTCCATTTATTACGGAGTCATGCAACGTGAAGTCCAATTTAATCACCTCAAAGTCTTATGGCATATTTACTATGTCTATTAACAATACAATTGTAAAACATTGCCATATAATATCTACAAGTTAGACTCGTGTAATTTAGTGGTATAAGTTCGGTTATAGTCGGTACTGAAATTGTATTATTAAAAAAATTGCTCATGAACCTACAATCAATGAGACAGGAAGACCCTTGCGTGTCGACCCTATAATGCCAAACACAGTATAGGACGACCCCTCACTAAATAATGCAATGACCTGAAATGCATTACAGGAAATTAGTAGATGCAGGTTGCTTGGTTCTGATCATTAAATTCGGCGTGAATTTACTGGGTACAGAGGAATGACACTTGAGTCCACAGGAATGGCAACGCATGGGAGGTATCATGGGCGAAACAGTATACTCTGTTATGTCCATGGTACTGCTCATGTCTATAGGCGACGGTTACCACTTTCCATCAGGTGGGCCGTCAGCTTGTTTGCCATTCTGAGTAGTATAAAAAAAAATTAGGTTCCCTTAGTTTCCTCTTACAGCATCCACAGGAAAGGAAAGAGTGGCCCATTCTATGCCAAAACCACACGGCAATTTTTTTTAATGTAACCATATTTAATGCAAGTATAGAAACTGAATTTTACTTACAGGTAAAACTAGCCAAAGGTCAGTGTTCAGAAACTCCGGTTCCAGAATGCACGAAAATAGGCCAAACCGGTGCCCTACGGTACAGCGTGAACCATTACTATGTGTGTTTATCGAAAAGAGGTCGTATATACCCCCAAATATTCCTCTGCCCCAACGGCTGGTACTTCTGGGAGGGTTTCTGCCGTTCCCAACCACCAATCGAGAAGATCACGGAGGAGCCAACCACAGAAATAGAGGACACGACCACAGAAGAGACAACATCGAAGTTAGCAAACTTCTTCTCCACAGAAAAGAGTACCACATACACGGCAGACACGTTTCTGGCTGATAAATTCGATCTGTCCAATTATGAAGCGGTTGATACAGTCCCCACGAGTGACGACTTCGTCAACTCATACGAGACCGGTTTGGATATTTGGTGATTTTAATCACCGATGAACAAAGTCATCACCGACGTTTATATACATATGTGACCAGAAATTAATGAACTCATTGTTTTTTATTCGATATCTATACATATATATGTTAAATTATATAGATAGAGTGTCTCCATACAAATGCTTCGAGAAAAGTGAATCAACTTTTTCATACTACACAATTTTGCGTAATAAATAGTTATGAGTGATTCCTTTATAACTTTTATATTTATTTTGTCTTATAATTTTTGCATCTTTTTAATGCGTAAAAATCATTTTGTTTATGAAATAAATAAATATAGATATTTGAAGATACATTTTTGACGTAAGTCTAAAAAGAATAATTAAAAAACGAATCAACTAATTTGACAATTAGGTGACAAAAAGTTTGCTCGCATTGTATTGTAAAATTTTTATTGTACATAATTTATATAGGACACATTAAAAGATTTAATTTACAATGGCGGACTTATACCACAGAGGGATCTCTTACAGTCAACCTTTGAGAAGCTGAAAGAAAGAAAACTGTAGAATGTACTGTTTTTGAGGTTCGATGCTCTATCTATATAATCCAAGATATATATGTATGTAACGGAAAATGATTGAACACACTGTTTGTATGTGCGAGACGAGACACTGTAACACAATGCGCCAAACAGTAAGACAATTGTCGAAAAGAGCTAGTTTATGAATTTCTCGTTACATCTGTTATCATCGTTACATCGAATAAAAAAAAAGGAACATATGTTTTAAAATCAATAAAAAATTATAACCATCCTCTTTAAATTATACTTTAATAATTATACAATTAAAATAATGCAACTATTGCAAAATATATATTTCTATTTAAAAGAAGACTTTTATTTATTTATTTATTTATTGCATTCCATAATAATTAATTAATACATAATACATAATTATTACATAAGGTTTCAATTATGGACCCTGTTGGGCACAGCAAGTAGGAGAGATAATAGAAGAATAGAATTTTTCCCCTAAGAAAACAAAAACAGAGTCAAGGGTCCAACGACGGGTCTGCATGAGTTGAAAAAATAACAATTAATATTATATTTCGCAAATGGAACGACCAAGATGGCGTCGCGTACAGATATCAAAATCTAATTCTGTCATCTTCCCAGCGGTATTCACGTCCGAAACAATCGTAGATGCTGGCCCGCTAGACCTTTGTCCCTGAACGGCACAAAACCGGAGTTATCGCTGCGATCTCTACTAAGCCTGGCAGACTTGGAGTGTGGTCTAATTTACTCGTTGTAAGCGAGTAATGTAATGACAAATTTTTATAATACCACGCTGGTGAGAAACAAGCAAACTTTCTATCTCATGGTCAGTGGTTCCGTAGCCTATGATCAAGAGTTTGATTATTTGAACACAGTCTCTGAACACAGATTAAATCGTTTAACTAAATTTCTGTTGTAGGTAATATATTCATTTATTTTAACATCGATTGTGTAAGTAGGTAGGTATTATATTTATTCATAGTATATGTATTTATGTAATATTTTATTATGTATCTTAATATTTTATTTAACTGTATGTTTGTTTATGTACTCTAAATATTAATAGTTGTAGCACTTCAACTACCCGCTAACAACATGCTTTCTAACTGCATTGGGTTGACTGGAAGAGATCTCTGTCAGAAATAAGTCCACCCTTGCTCACAATATTTATAAATGCATTAACAATGTAATTTACAAGTGCAATAATGAATATAATAAAACATTTTCAGTTGTACAAACTGAAACTGTCAAGTAGTTCATCCCTATTTGTAAAATACAAAAAAATAGAACCTCATTCTAATTATAGTCACAGTACCCATCCTCATCATCGTCATCCCAGCCATTATCCGTCAACTGTTGAACATAGGCCTCCCCCATAGATGGACATAACTGTCCTGAGTCACCTGCAACCACTGACTCCCTGCAATGCATTTAAGGTCGTCACTCCATCTAGTAGAGGATCGTCCTACACTGCGTTTGCTCGTAGGGGGTACAATACCCAAACAGATGTAAATTTATCTTGTACAAAGATGTTTTCTCCCACGAACACTCAAGTTATGGAATAAGAATCCTGCCTAAGTTTTCCCAAGAGACTACAGTATGGGGTTCTTCAAAAGGGGGATAAAGAGGTTTCTTCATGGTCGGTATCGCACGCGTAATACCCCTGGTATTGCAGGCGTTCATGAGATACGGTAACTACTTATCATCAGATGGGGCGTATGCTTGTTTGCCACCTTAGTGGTATAAAAAAAAATTTGAAAACAGTAACTGTTGGGTTTCTTACAAGTTCTTTTCAGCAGATAACAACATTTCGAACTTTGCAGTAGAATTATAAAAATTGACGATTTAATACGACGATAAGCAAATCCATTTAAGTAAAGCTTATTTCTATTCTGCTCTATTCTAAAATAATCTCTTCAGTTTACATAGATTTACAAACTGTACGTGTGAATTCAGAATTTCAATGTGTTTCAACAAGTTTAATTATAATTCTTAGCAAGTGATTTACATAATCGATCCGTCGGCGTCGTTCATCACTTGCGTTACCGAATCATGACACATATAAATTGTATATTTCGAGTCACTGTACCTTATAATATCACTTTTAAAATGAAACATATACCTATGTATTTATGTAAATAGAAAAAAGTGAGATAAATGACCCATGTAGACGATTTTATATCTATCAATCAAAAAAGTCATACTGTCATATTTTTCAGTGGACATGGAGTTCAGTTTACGCTTTTTAATTTAAGATTGGCAACATGTCCATGATTAATAACTGTGTAAATAATTAAATTGTCTCCTACGAAAAAATCGACTTCAGATGACTTCGAGATGAACAGTTAATAAAAATTAGAGTACCTACCATGAAAATTATTTCGTAATTCCAGAGCCGAACAAAATTAGAAACTGGTGGTCTAACATGAAACGAAAATCCGAAATTTCGGGCTCAATTTCGTGTTTTTATTCGTACCAAAATGGACTCAGTAAATGGAGCTTTTCGTTCATCATAAATCCTATTATAATAGTCCAGAGGAATGATATTTTAACATTTTTAATAATTTTAAACGCCATGTATTATGTAATTTTAACATCAAATTTCTGTTTCGTTCGTGCCCGAAATTTCGGAAAATATTTCATGGTAGGCCCTCTGATGTTAGAACGATTACGATTTTTAAAGACTTTATGATGAATAAAACTCTCTACGCGTAATTCGAATCCGAGGTATCGAATTTTGATTTTATTACTGTATAAAACGACTAATACATATGTGAAATGACTATAATTACAGAGTACGGAGACACAACATGTCCTTAAAATGGTCACGGTCACAATGCATTTCTGTGATGTCCACTGAGGTGTCTATACCTGTAGGCAATGGTTACCACTTTCCATCAGTTTGTATGCTATTTCAAGTATTTATTTATTTATTTATTAGTACAAATATGCGTACATGGCGGACTTAATGCTAAAAGCATTCTCTCCCAGTCAACCATAGGGAAGTGTCAGAATACTCGAATGCGCTACTAGTAATTATTGATATATATATATACTAAAATTACATATATAAACAAATAAATATATATAAATAACAAATATACTTACACATATATGACATATACTATATTATACACGAAATTGACAATAATATAAAGCACTTACTGCTCGGATAAAGTAGAAAAGTGAGCGTGAACGTTTTTTTTAAAGTATCTATTCTATTATTAATACGTGATGTCTCACTGCTTGGCAAAGGTCTCTCCATCTCTTTCCAAAACAGTCCCTTTTAAATGTGGCTACGTCATCACGCCATCGTTTCCTCGGCTGGCTTTTAAGTAGGTATCATACAAAAATATTATTGATGATGATATAATGACTACTTGTTTGTTTTTTTTTATCAACTTAGAATGGCAAACAAGCTGACGGCCCACCTGATGGAAAGTGGTAACTGTCGCCTATAGACATGAGCAGTACCATGGACATAACAGAGTATACTGTTTCGCCCATGATACCCCCCCATGCGTTGCCATTCCTAAGGACTCAGATGTTATTCCTCTGTACCCTGTAAATTCACGCCATATCCCACCATTCAAACCGAAACACAGCCATGCAAACACAACTGCTTCACGGTAGAAACACGAATGGGACAGAGGTACTCAAGCAATCGACTTTTGTACAAAGTCTCCCTTTGGTGGCCAGTAGTTGCCACGTTTTATAGAGAGATTGACAACCGCAGTTAGGCTTTGGTGGAGAAAGAGAAACGCTATTATATAACCCATCCCTCGATTGTTAAGTTCCCTTAGTAGCCTTTTACGACACCCAATGAAAAGGAATGGGTAGCAAATTTTTTGCCGAGACCACAGGACAGGAAAAAACAATTATTAAGCCATAATCTTCCAACTCGCACCAAGCTACTTTAGTGCAGGGCTAACGGTGTAAAAAACAAAAACCTTTGACATTAGAATTGCATCAGAGTTTGGTGCGATCCGGCGCGTGGGAATCTATCTATAAACGTCTTCGATTGTTTACTATCGCAGTAGCTTGTTCGTTTGAAAATATAATTTTAAATATGGCGCTTTTTATGGTTATATTACTATGGCGGTAAAGAGCATATGGACCATCTGATGGGAAATGGTCACTACAGATTATAAATACTAAAAGTTACCTCTATGCAATATCAGGAATGTCACGCACGCTCTAAGAAATCTTGGGGTCTACCATGAAATGAAATTCCGAATTTTCGGAATATGTAACTAAATAAACTCATTCATCATTCATTGTTACTAATATAATATTGTACAGTCAGAGGCCAAGTGTGGGGATCAGAATACCGTAACACAGGGTACCTTGGTACACATTCTGTCTACTCCCAAATAGCAAACTATATACTTTCTATTTTGTAAAATGTAAAAATGAAGTACCATTGTGACAGAAATAAAGATTCAGATTATTATTATAATAAAATTGTAACTAAATCATGTCTGTATATGGGACATATTAAAAAAAAATTATACATCTTAATAAGTGCAATAGAAGCCTTAAACAATATTTTTTTTAAATTTTGTCTGTCTAATTATATGTTTTGGTCGTACAGTCCCGGCATAGAAAAGGCCACCCCTTTCTATTCTGTGGGTACCGTAAGAGGCGACTAAGGGAGGGCTAGGCATGGGCAGCAGCGTCCCTCTTAAAACATATTTAAAGCCTAACTGCGGTTGCTATTCCGCCTGTTAGCAAAACCTCCAAAAGAGAGGCTTCTGTTCAGCAGTGGACAGTTAAAGGCTAATATGATGACGATGATTATTTATATGTTTGTTACGTCATTTACTGAAAACTGGATGTACTTTTCAGCGTTCTCAAAGGTCTAACTTAAAAACCGATGCACGTTTTCTCTCGATAACTTATCTAGAAGTCTATTATTATTTTATTGGTTTTACTACTGTTGAAATAAACTTGAACGAAGTAGCGGACAATGGACTAGTGATATATAATAACTGAAAGGTAAAACAGTCCAGTCTTTATGGAGTGCACACAAAAAGAAATGGCCACGGGTCCCGTTACTAAATCACAAGAGTTTGTGACAACTGGCTCCCGAAATCTCGCCCGGCCAATGCCTCCAATGAATATATATCTTGTGAATTAACGATAAAACCCGGCTATTATTTACAGTGGTACGCAACATTTGTTGGGATTACACCGTAGTAAAAGAAGTTTTCTTTTTTTTTTTCTCCAATATTTTTTTTTTTTATATACAACTTAGAATGGCAAACAAGCTGACGGCCCACCTGATGGAAAGTGGTAACATTAGCAGTACCATGGACATATCAGAGTATACTGTTTCGCTCATGATACCCCCCATGCGTTGCCATTCCTGAGGACTCAGGTGTTATTCTTCTGTACCCTGTAAATTCACGCCATATCCCACCTTTCAAACCGAAACACAGCCATGCAAACACAACTGCTTCACGGTAGAAACACGAATGGATGGACCAAATTGATTTAGACCTGACGAGGTTATGAATTAATGTACATAAAAAAAAAAAAAACAACCAAATGGAGATCTGTTTGAAATCTGTTTGAACGCGGTTGATTAATTAGCTTTTTTTTAAAAGGCAAAATATAATTAAGAATATTTTCATATATAATTTAATATATAATTATAAAATCAATTAAAATACTATTTATATTTATATAACTATACTTATTTCATTTTTATCTAGTACATCAATAAATTTAATTTAATACACAATTCCTTAAATACTATTACTAATTATAAGTAATCTCCTAACCCACCACACCGAGGCAGCGTACCCAAGATACTGGCAGCATTACCTCTTTGGATTGCCAAACTTATCTTTTGGGCAATGTAGCTACCAGCTCTCGGCTTTATTTATTTATTTATTTAACACTTTATTGCATCAACATTACAGGATTTGTTGAACAATTTTCGATAAGTGTAGTGTAGTACAAAAGGCGGTATTACTGCTAAGCAATCTCTTCCAGGCAACCATTGGGTAGAAAGAATTAAAGAATAAATAGATAGGTGGCGCGTTAAAAAAATTGATCTGTAAAAATAATATAAAATAATAAATATCTGTGACAGCATAATCATATACACATACATAAATAACTACATACAAATACACAACACTAACATATATATATATATATATATATATATATATATATATATATATACAAAAAAATTTGTATGTAAATTGAATTTTTCCACTAATTCTCAGATGATGAGAAACACCTTTTACAAACCAAACCAATCCCAGTGATAATGTTAAACTCGCTTTTCGCTAAATTGTATTCCCATATACTCGACAGAACGTGAAAATTTCGAGTAATCCGTTCTTCGGATTTAAACAAATTAAAAATTTTTGTTTTTAAAAATCTAATAAAAATGCATTAGATTTTTACAAATCCTCCATTAAACACTCATAAAACAAGCGCCAGAAACGACGCAAATAGCTATCGTGCGTTTGACCACCATTAGAGATTATGTTTTGCATTAATAACTATGATGGCATCATAAGAAATCTCGCTAGACTTATGTCGAAGCTCTATGACCCATGACCCTAGGGATGGATAAGTCATTAGCGCCAAGCGGAATTAATTGTTATAATTATAAAATCATAGATAATCCTGTTCCCGTGTGGTCCCGGCATAGAATAGACCACCCCTTCCTGTTCCTGGGTCTCGTAAGTGGCGATTAAGGAAGGGCGAAATACAAGTACGTGCAGCAGCGTCCCTCTGAAAACATCTCCAAAAGCCTGACTGCGGTTGCCAATCCGCCAGCCAAGCGTGACAACTACTGGCAAACCACCCAAAGGGGGTGGCTTATATACAGCAGTATCAAATCGACCTCCACGAGGCTCCCCCTAAAAACCATCGTAACTAATTATCGTTGAATTCGTCACGATGGGCTAATTGACCTGCCTTTTCATCCTCAACAATCACCTCTCACTGGTGCCCCTCCAGTGTATGCCGATAGCGCAGGCGGGGTTACCATTACATTCTTTCCCATTAAAAAAAGTAGGCTTGTTTTGATTTTTTTTTTTTTAATGAGTGATAATAGAATGGTAACCTAACGGGGTTTGTTTTGTTTGAGGTGCGATTTAAACGTTTATAAATAATGGGCTAAGAGTAGTACCTGCGGTTGTTGAACGCTTCTAATGAAAGGTCTCTATTGTTTTGATGGCATGGATGCATTCCATTCCATTTCAAAAAAAAAAACATTTACTGTGGCAAATAACTTTATTATTCGACTGTTCGAAGACTTAAAAAAATATTTTACAGAACACTTGTTTACAAAAGGAACACTATTACAGAGAATTATATCAGGGATAGTTTTGTTTTTTATACAAGTTAGAATGGCAAACAAGCTGACAGCCCACCTGATGGAAAGTGATAACCGTCGCCTATAGACATAACAGAGTATACTGTTTCGCCCATGATACCTCCCATGCGTTGCTATTCCAAAGAACTTAGGTGTTATTCATCTGTACCGTGTAAATTCACCGTCATATCCCATCTTTCAAACCGAAACGCAGTCATGCAAACACAAATAGTTTACGGTAGAAAAACGAATGGGACAGAGGTGCCCAAGCAAACTGTGTTACAAGCTTGCTAATATTATAAATGTGAAAGTGAGTTTGTTTATTACATTTTACCGTCTTAACAGCTTAACAAATCACTATGAAATTTAATACATACTTAACTATATGGGATGGAGGAGGATATAGCTACTTTTTATCCCGCTCAACGAACATATCCCGGTCAAGCGAACGAAGTCATAGAAAAAGCTAGTTAATGATTATAATTATAATAGTTTACATAATCTTATTAATATATTATTAATGAATGAATGGATATATGTTTGTTACTCTTTCACACGAAAACTACTAAATGGATTTGAACGAAATTTGAAAAACGGTTAGGTTATATCCTAAGTTAGCACTATGTACTATGTATTTTTTATTATACATTGTGATTTGTTACAATTATAACACATTGTGATTTGTTAATCTTTGTCGGGTGCCCACGATACAGGTTCGCCTAGTGTGGGACCCATTGTATCTTATGTTTGTAATTTTGTGTTTTTGTCTAATAATAAATTTCTAATAAGAATTCTAATAAATTAGTACATAGGATACTTTATGTACTTACTGATTTACGCGGGCAAAAACGCAGATTGTAGCTGCGGTTAACTTAATTGAAATCAAATTCAATAAAATACATTAATACATTTGAAGCAAATTAATAAAAAATAAATACATAACAATGTTGTAACACAGATTAAGGATATTTAGCTGGCATTCTCTGTCTATGAACTACGATGGCTGGCAGTTTATAATGAATAGGGAAGTTTTTTTCTTTTGTCAAGTCATAGATTAATCCTCTTGTTTATAAAAATGCCAAACGTCTAAACCTTTTATAAATTTCGAAGTGTTTTGTCATTTTTTAAAGAAAATTTTAAGGAATTTGGCAGAACACTATAATTAGTATATACCGGTTTCTAGGAAATTTTAATTTTTGTAAACATTGTTTAGAGCAGTGTTTTTCAACCTTTTTAATGACACGACCCGATATTATGAAAAAATATTTTGCGGCCCCTACCGTTCTCTTTTTTTTTTCATGTGTTTTATAATGTTACAAAGATGTTCCAGAGACTAAATACTTCAATCCATAAAACATTTTATTTCATTTGCTTTATCAGGTTTCAGATAAATATAGAATTCATTAATTAAAAAATTAACTTGATAGAAGAAAAAAAAATTGACCCGAAAGAGTAATTTTGAAGAATTTGATTGTTTTACATCAAGAAAAAAGCACGTTGTTATTTATTTATTTAATACTTTATTGTACACACCAATTATACATAAAAATATGACAGATGTAATCAAATGTACAAAGGCGAGCTTAACTCTCTTCTCTTCCAGCCAACCCAGTGTAGTTAGAGAGAAAATAATTAATTGGCGGGTAATCTAGTGCAAGAAAGGTACCGGTAACTTGTTTGCCATTCTAAGTTGTACAAAAAAAAAGGTAAAAATAATGTAAAGAAAACAAACATACACAAATTATTAATATACAAATATTTTAATTTCCATAATTCTTAATAAATCTATCTTTATAACTTTGTTTATTTTTCACTGAGTTAGTTTCCGCGACCCTCCTATTGAGGTTTCGCTACTCCCAGCCCAGGAAGTCACGACCCACACGTTGAAAAACACTGGTTTAGAGGGTCCATGTAAAGATACAAAAACAAGCAATATTTTACGGAAAGGTAAGACAAGCAATGAGACAATGAGTAGTAGAAAAAAAGTGGCATTATAAAAACAAAAAGATAAAATTTAAATTAAGAACAAGAATTCCATGTCTATAGGCGACGGTTACCACTTTCCATCAGGTGGGCCGTCAGCTTGTTTGCCATTCTAAGTTGTATAAAAAAAAAACAATAGATTATTAGGTAAGTACAGTACCTGCCGTTATTCATAAAAGGTCTTTATCGTGACAGCCAAAAATGGACTGAGGAAACTGTTTACTATGCCAAATAAATTTATTTAATATAATAATATGTAAATGTAATATATATTTACACATGTTATATTTAACTTTTAAATGCTTTTTTTTTTATTGTCAGCGAGGCAAACGAGCAGACGGTCCACCTGATGGAAAGTGGCTATTGTTGTACAACCCAAGAGGAGTGGGGTAAAAGGGATTGTTAGTAATGGAGACTGAGAATATCATTGCTAGCAATATACCCAACCAGGTCGACCTCCTCGCGGTTCTCCCTGAAAACTCATGATTAATTCCTGTTGAATTCATCATGACGGGCTAACTGACCTGTTTTCATTCTCATCTATTCCCCTTTACTGGTGCTCCGCCAGCGTATCTCGTTAGCGCAGGCGGGGTTACCATACCATTTTCACCCATAAAGAAAAACCCCAAGAGGAGTTACTTGTACGTTGCTGGGCTGTTAAATGTTTGTTACATTTTTTTAAGTATTTAACTACAAAAGAGGGGGGAAAGAGATTGTTAGCAATGGGGTCTAACAGCCCCAATGCTAGCAATGTTACTAATCAAGTCGACCTCCACGTGGTTCCCCCTGGAAACCATCGTGGTTACTTCTCGTGGAATCCTTCACGATGGGCTAACTGACGACCTGCTTTCATCGTCATCTATCATCTCTCACTGGTGCCCCACCAGCGTATACCGTTAGAGTAGTCGGGGTTACTATTGCATTATCACCTATTAAAAAAAAAACTACAAAAGAAATGCTATTACAGAGATTTTTTCGTTATCAGTATACGCTGGCGGGGCACCAGTAAGGGCTGATAGATCAGGATGAATGCAGGTCAGTTGGCCCATCGTGATGAATTCAACAAAAGTTAATCACTATGGTTTCCAGGGGGAACCACATGGAGGTGGACCTGATAGGGTATATATCTAGTAAAGGATATATTAAAACCAATAACTAAGAATACCTTTTAGAACGGCCCGTAGTGAGGTGCTGTTGAACGGCTTTGTCGATAAATGTGTTGGTCCCCCCCCCCCCTTTACAGAGAGTGAGATCGGCGACAAAATAAGCAACAACATAAATACAAACAATTTAAATATTGCCAACATAACATAAATACAATAGATGTTTATAGTAACATAATATCCTGGCTGTCGATATAATAACGTCGATAATTCAATAACTGAAACTGCGTAGAGATGTTGCATCTCAGGGCATCTTCTACCGAATTTATCATGAGGAGTGCTCTGAGGAATTGTTCGGATTGATACCTGCTGCTGATTTTCACCATCGTACAACCCACCATAAACTAAAATTTCATCCCAACCATCTGGACGAGTGGCGGTCCTCCACCGTGCGTTTTTCAAGGCACTTTCTCCTACGCACAATCAGTCTTTGGAATCAACTTCCAGCAGCAGTATTTCCGAACCGATACGACAACATAACCTTCAAGAAAAGAGTATATTCCTTTTTAAAAGGCCAGCAGCACACCTGCAATGCCGCTGGTGTTGTGGGTGATCATGGGCGGCGGTAGTCACTTACCATCAGGTGAGCTGCATGGTCGTTAGCCCCCTGTGTTGTAAAAAAAAAAATTATTTATAAAAAAAAATAATGAAATTTCTTTGTTATTCTTTAATTAATAAGTGTCCCATCAATCATGTAGCCATCAAACCAGGACACCCAGTATTATAGGAAACCAGATAGTGAACATTTGAAGACATAACCTAAAATACTTAGACCCTAAAATGGCCCAACCGAAAATTGTACCACATATGGTATATGCAAAGCAACATGTTACCGCTGTGTTTAAGATATCTTGTCTGTAAGAAGGATAAATTCAAAATTCAGTTTCACGCTCGCGTTCTAGCCGCTCATAATGAAGGATCACGAATTCATCCCGAAACTAGTCGAGATTTCTCGATCTAATTGCACGTAAATTAAACCGGTAGTTATTACATTAAAATTTCAATATTTCCAAAATAAAATATATTTATTACTGTAATAACATGTAGTCGCTTGCTTGGGTACCTCTGTCCCATTCGTGTTTCAACCGTAAAGCAGTTGTGTTTAAATGGCTGTGTTTCGGTTTGAAGAGTGGGATATGGTGTAAATTTACAGAGTACAGAGGAATAACATCTGAGTCCTCAGCAATGACAACGCATGAGGAGTATCTTGGACGTAACCGTATACTCTGTTATGTTCATGATACTGCTTTTGTCTATAGGCGACAGTTACCACTTTCCATCAGGTGGGCCGTCAGCTTGTTTGTCATTCTGAGTTGTATAAAAAAAGAGACGAAGTCATGGCCTATATATCTATAGTTTACTGTATATACTTAAATATATAAAAAAAAATCAAAACCAATTGCAATCCATCTAAAGCTTCAATTGCATAGCTCAAATGAAATTAATACTTCTCTACTACATGTTAAATTGAGTTCTAACAACTAGTGCTTAAGTTCGATACCTAAATCTAGGCATCTGAGCATCCTTACACTTCCTCGTCACACAGTTGACCTTTCCCATACCCCCAGTATGCAAATAAGCAGTTTACAATTAATAAATCAAACTCTTCCATAGAGATGCGGTGAAGCCTCGCAAACATTTGTCAGCCAAAATGCCAAGTTGATTCGGTGCGAATCTATGGACCGCTATGCGATTCCAGCGCGATTAAACAGTCTTGATATTTTAATAGAACTTTTTAATTACTCTGTGGTTTAGATCGAACTGTTTTGTTATTTTGTTGAGTGGCCAGTAATTTATTTAAATAATGAAACTCTAATCGACCTATATTTTAATATTTATTTAAATAAATTTATTTCAAGTCTAAAGATCAGTTTTTAACCTACAGTTAAAAACTGATCTCTATACTCCAAAACCTGATGGTTCAAATCATGAAAAATAGTAACCGTCGATCGCCTATTAACATAAACTCCATAAAGAACACACGTGATACACCTCATGCATTACCAATACATGATATGTTATAATATATAGATTTTATAAAATACATACAAACTCATTTACCCAATAAACTCTGCTACAAATACCGGTGACTCTACGAATTATCCAAAAAATATTTTCTACATAAACCTTTATTCCAAAATGGCGCCGTAATGCATGAGAAACTAACAACTTGTCAGATAAAATGTAATTAAAAGTATCAAACAGCATTGTTCGCGGCACATTTTAACCAACACATTTACCGACAAAGCCGTTCAACAGCACCTCACTACGGGCCATTCATTACGCCGCACCGCACTGCCTTAACCGATGCGATGCACTCGCGACACTAGCCATTCCAAATTTGAAATTTGAAATCGCTTTACTTTTTAAAAGGCGCCCGTGAGAGATTCCCGTGCCTCTACTTTTTTCCGCGGTAATCTGTCAGATTTGCGCGCCATTTTTGCGATTGTGTTTTATTTGTGATTGTTTTTTTTTTTTGTGAATGCGCGGCAGTTGATTTGTTAGTCTTTTGCAAAGGAAAAAAAGGTGAGTTATGTATTAATTTCTTTTTTATTTTTGTTTTGAATAGTAATTAGAACTACGTTTGATTGACAAATTATTATGTACACTATTTTGTTTAATGTTAAATGATTTTTTTATAATTTTATTTTAATTTTATATATTACTACAGTAATAATTAAACTATTTTATATCAAATGTAATTGTAAGTGTTCGTATTATCCAAACTTGAATGTTTTACTACTTAAAACATACGTTAACATTTTAAAAACATTGTAGAAAACAAATGAAAACAACTATTTAATAATATTACTGTCTTCGCCAAGAGTTACTTTGAGATATTACGAAATAAATATTAAAATCTAGACCAACAAACACTAGATAGAGTATCTTTCTGCAAAACAAATCACCTCTAAATGCGTCATCTTGGATTACAACAGAATCATAGAAAAGGGACATGTTTTTAATTCAACTGTTTAATACAATAAAAACACGACATATTACACGATATCTTCGGTATGAACCGATTTTAGTAATAAGCTTTGTCAAAAGTATTTGTTTAAAACATTTAAATGTGTTTATCTCAAATTCTACTACGTAGTACGATATATGTATTAACCAGAGGGAGACTTTGTACAAAAGTCGATTGCTTGGGTACCTCTGTCCCATTCGTGTTTCTACCGTGAAGCAGTTGTGTTTGCATGGCTGTGTTTCGGTTTGAAGGGTGGGATATGGCGTGAATTTACACGGTACAGAGGAATATGGGGAAAAGAATTTTAGTAATGGGGTCAAATAGTGCCATTGCTAGCAATATGCTAGGTCGACGTCTACGCGGTCCCACCTGGAAACTATCGTGATTATTAAAAGTGGAACAGCGCATACCTATAGCGCAGGCGTGATCCATTTTCAAGTTCATAAAAAGAAAAAACTAATACTACCCACGCAGACCAAACAGACAAAAAAGCTACTTCAAAAGTGATAATATAAGTAATACATGAAAAAAAACGTAATATAAATATAATTTTTTTTATATACGACTTAGAATGGCAAACAAGCTGACGGTCCACCCGATGGCAAGTGGTAACCGTCGCCTTTAGACATGAGCAGTAATTTTCAATACAATTGCCGAAATTGCTTGAGCACCTCTGTCCTATTCATGTTTCTACCGTAAAGCAGTTATGTTTGTATGGCTATGTTTCGATTTGAAAGGTAGCATATGGCAGTGAATTTACAAGATACAGAGGAATAACATCTGAGTCCTCAGGAATGGCAACGCATGGGAGGTATCATGGGCGAAACAGTATACTCTGTTATGTCCATGGTACTGCTCATGTCTATAGGCGACGGTTACCACTTACCATCAGGTGGGTCGTCAGCTTGTTTGCCATTCTAAGTTGTATAAAAAATTATCCTTCGTACAATTTATGTTGAAAAAAGTTTACAGAGTTACCAAAAATAACACTAATCATGTCGTATATTAATTGTCCACTGCTGGACATAGGCCTCCCTCTGTTGGAAGCTTCTGTCAATAGTTCCCACACCAAGCAGGCGCGTTGGCAACTGCAGTTGGACTTTGGTGATGTTTTAAGAGGGACGCTGCAGCCCATCCCTCTCCCTCCCGTAGTCGACTCTTACGACACCCACGGGAAAGGAAGGGGTGGCCTATTCTCTGCCGGGACCACACGGCGAACTTTATTCTTATACTTAATAAAATCGTAGTAAAGTCGAAAATGTACATATTAAATATAGTTTATTTATTTATTTTTATTTATTTTTTACAACACAGGAGGCAAACGAACATCAGATGAGCCGCATTCATCTGATGGTAAGTGACTACCGCCGCCCATGATTACCCGCAACACCAGCGGCATGGCAGGTGTGCTGCCGGCCTTTTAAAAAGGAATATACTCTTTTCTTGAAGGTTATGTTGTCGTATCGGTTCGGAAATACTGCTGCTGGCAGTTATTTATTTATTTATAAATTACTCACCACACTTACAGTCTCCCAAAACGTGTAGTGAGCCATAGGTTTCTTTTACAAATTTAATAATTTTATACAACTGTCATTAAATATATCAATATGTGGCTGCTGAGCAATCAGAGAATTGAGCACAGAAATAGCCTGATAAGTGGGAGCAAACTGAGCAGTACAGGTGCGAACCGGCGGTGCCGATAGTAGTCGACTAGCACGCAATCGCATGCAGCGTTGGGGTGCGTACAAAGAACAACGGCTAAGAGTTGCAGCATTGTCTATTCCGCCGTTGAGCAACCGATAATAGTGCTTGTATGCATTTATAGACGTATGATAGAGAGAAATATAGAGGTATGGTTTTGGAAATGGGAAACCCTATAAGAAATCACTTTTAAAGAAGTCTTAATATGAGCAATGGAAGTTAAAACTATTATTTTCGGGATTTTTGTCTGTCTGTCTGTATATTTGTATGAGCAGTACGCAAAAATTACTGTACCAAATTGGATGCGGTCGCTCAAAGAAGGACGCACTTAAAACTTGGTGTATAATTTTGAAGTATCTTCTATTCTGTCATGGTATCCACATAAAGAAATTGTCTAATTAATCCTTCTTTGCATATTTTTTTTATTTGTTGAAATAAATCAAGGTGGTATAATTCATGTTCAAAATTAAAAGAAAAATGGTTAAAAAATATATTTAACAGCTATATTTTTTTTCTGCAATGGACATTAAAAAGGTATCCAGACACGATCAACTCAAAGTGAACTTGATCTTTTATATAATTTTTGGGCATTCAATGTTATGATGGAAATTTCCACCATTATGCAAAGAAGGGTTAATTGGTTCTCCTATTTCCAAAATTCACATGTACGAAGTATTTTTTCTTACGCGCCCGTTTCCAACCCTTAAGAAATCTTAATACGCCGTTTTTGATGAACCCCATACTGTAGTCTCTAGGTAAAGCCTCGGCATGAAGGTCATTCCACAACCTGAGTTTTCAGAGTCGGGGATGAAATTCATTTTCTTAATTCCTTCCACGCACAACCACTCTTTGGAATCAACTTCCAGCAGCAGTATTCCCGAACCGATACGTATGTATGAGTCGTATAGGGAGGTCAAGGATATGGCCTGGGATAGAACTAGCTGGAGGAAGATGCATGAATTAGTTGCACCGACAAGAGGAAACTCTTAAATGAACAAAAAAAGACGACAACATAACGTTCAAGAAAAGAGCATATTCCTTTTTAAAAAGCCGGCAACACACCTGCAATGTCGTTGGTATTGTGGGTGATCATGGGCGGCGGTAGTCACTTACCATGAGGTAAGCGGCGTGCTCGTTTGCCCCATGTATTGTAGAAAAAATTGTTTAGGCTTGCAGGTTGTCTCAATGCACGTTCTTAAAGCTATCAGCTAAGATATGCTATTATCATTAAATCCTAATAGTGAACCCACAATTATTAGCCATAAAGTGGTCATTTAAGTAACATATACTGTTTATATCGATGTCTATGTAAAAATTCATCACCTCGTAATGAGCTCTCTAGGCTCTAACGTTGTGTTTGCATGGCTGTGTTTCGGTTTGAAGGGTGGGATATGGCGTAAATTTACTGGGTACAGAGGAATAACACCTGAGTCCCCAGGAATAGCAACTCATGGGGGGTATCATGGGCGAAACAGTATACTCTGTTACGTCCATGGTACGGCTCATGTCTATAGGCGACGGTTACCACTTTCCATCAGGTGGGCCGACAGCTTGTTTGCCATTCTAAGTTGTATAAAAAAAAAAGTTTAGGTGATTAACCCTTTTAGTGCCATTGATTTTTACTCATATCTACTTAAAAATGCCAAAGACATCTTTGTCGTGTTGATGTCATTCACCCTTGTCTCTAAAAAAACTGTATCTCCTCCAAAAATTATCCAATTTTTGTATTGTTTTTACAGCAAGCTAAACAGCGACTGATTTCACGAGCGCTATGACGCTCGTGGCACTTTTAGTTGCAATGCGCACGAGCGCGGTGGCGCTCGTCGACACTCAAAGGGTTAAGACCAAAGTAGAACAACTAACTGAAATAATACATACATATATCGGTACCATGACTGTCCTTATTAATATTATAAACTAGCTATCCACCCCGGCTTCGTACAAGTAGATAGAAAGGAAAATTCGAAATTTATTTATTTAGTTTTAACTGACCGTGTGGTCATGGCATAGATTAGGCCATCACTTCCTTTTCAGTGGTGTCGTAAGAGGCGACTAAGGGAGGGCGAGGGATGGGCAGCTCTCTTAAAACATCTATAAAGCCTAATTGCCGTTGCCGATCCGCCTGCCAAGCGTGGCAACTAAAAGTATGTTCTACAATATTGAAGAAAATATCAATAACTACAAAAAACTTCCCGATACTATATGTCCAACTATTATCGTTATGTCACAATAATCATTTTTTAAAATGTTGTAAAAATGTCCACCCGTGCGAAGTCGGGACGTGCTGCTAGCGTATTATAAAAATAACAGTTGTCAAATAGAGTAGCACAAAGATATATTATATATGCATAGAAGTTTGTTTTTTCCAAACCAAAGCTTTTACCGTTTTCGAAAATCACTAAACTGGTCCAAATTGAATAATAATCTCATTTAAAATGCGATTGAGTATACATACGAGTATATCTTTATTTATTGGATTATGTTGAAATACTTAATGTATGTATGTCATATATATATATATATATATATACATATAGCCTATTTTGCTCGCTGAAAATGTAGCTTTCTATCAGTGAAATATTTTTTAAAATCATTTAAGTAGTTTATTCGTTACAAATAAATATACAAAAAAAATCCAATCTCTCCTCTTTAGTTATAATATTCATACAGATATTATATCCTCTAATAGTTCAGCCATTGGGCATAATATTTAATATTCACCCCCTTA
Organism: Galleria mellonella; assembly: GCF_026898425.1. Lineage (NCBI taxonomy): Eukaryota > Metazoa > Arthropoda > Insecta > Lepidoptera > Pyralidae > Galleria > Galleria mellonella. The sequence continues at coordinate 1,676,085 of NW_026441995.1, read as the reverse complement.
TTTATAAAAACTATGATGATAAAATGTGTTAGTGATGATTGTTCTAAATATGGAGGTGTGATACATGTAATAAATATGAATGAATGAGTATACTTTATTTGAATTATACAATATAGGGATTAAGCGAGACAATTTACAAACACAACGATACAATTGTATAGGTACAGTAAGGCGGTCTTATTGCTGAGAGCAATTTTTTCAAGACGACCTTAAGGTAATGGACTAATTGTTGTACAAGTAGGTATGATAGTACTGTATAATTAAAAAAGTATCTTTTGCAAATATAATATAAAATATATATCCCTTCTCATTATATATATATATATATATATATATATATATATATATATATATATATATATATATATATATATAAACTCAATACAACAAATTGCTTATAATGTAAGGGCAATATCTACAAATTTCGGTTAACTGATGGTTAACTTACACTTATTGTACTATTATTTATATATATATATATACTCGTATATATATATATATATATATATATATATATATATATATGACATACATACATTAAGTATTTCAACATAATCCAATAAATAAAGATATACTCGTATGTATACTCAATCGCATTTTAAATGAGATTATTATTCAATTTGGACCAGTTTAGTGATTTTCGAAAACGGTAAAAGCTTTGGTTTGTAAAAAACAAACTTCTATGCATATATAATATATCTTTGTGCTACTCTATTTGACAACTGTTATTTTTATAATACGCTAGCAGCACGTCCCGACTTCGCACGGGTGGACATTTTTACAACATTTTAAAAAGTGATTATTGTGATATAACGATAATAGTTGGACATATAGTATCGCGAAGTTTTTTGTAGTTATTGATATTTTCTTCAATATTGTAGAACATACTTTTGTTCTATCACCAATAATTTCCGCAGCGCACGCGACGAAAGATATTTTATAGCATTTTCTACACCTTCAGTTAAATTAATAAAGTTTTAGTAAGGATCCCTAATCTTTTCTAGCAATAAGTATAGCCTATGTTACTCAAGGTGAATGTAGCTTTTTAATAATAAAAGAATTTTTGAAATCGGCAAAGTAGTTTTTGAGTTTATTCATTACAAACATACATACACACAAAAATACAAATCTTTCCCTGTTTATAATATGTAGATGCAGACGAGTAGTACTGTGTATTGTTAGTAATAGGGCTGTTAGATCTCATTACTAATAATCCCTTTCCCCCCCGATTTAAAGGCTGGGAGATGGCAGTGAAATTACAGGGTACAGAAACATAACATCTTGTTTCTCAGGAATGGCAACATGTTAGGAGTGGGGGGAAAAGGATTATTAGCAATGGAGCTTTAAAACCCCATTGCTAGCAATATGCCCTATTAGGTCGACCTCCACGTGGCTCCCCCTGGAAACCATCGTGAACAATTCTTGTTGAATTCATCACGATGGGCTAACTCACCTGCTTCATCCTCACCTATCATCTCTCACTGGTGCCCCGCCGGTGTATACCGATAGCGCGGGTGGGGTTGCCATTCTATAATCACCCATTAAAAAAAAACGTATTAAGGGTATCATGAGCTATACTCTATTATATCCATGTACATTTCATGTCTATATACAATGGTTAAACTTTCCATCAGATGGACGGTCAGCTCGTACGCCATTCACAAGTTGTATAAAAAAAAAAACGTTTTCGAAACAGAGGGAGACTTTGTACAAAAGTCGATTGCTTGGGTACCTTTGTCCTATTCGTGTTTCAACCGTGAAGCACTTGTGTTTGCATAGCTATGTTTCGGTTTGAAGGGTGGGATATGGCGTGAATTTACTGGGTACAGAGGAATAACACCTGAGTCCTCAGGAATGGCAACACATGGGGGGTATCATGGGCGAAACAGTATACTCTGTTATGTGCATGGTACTGCTCATATCTATAGGCGACGGTTCCCACTTTCCATCAGGTGGGCCGTCAGCTTGTTTGCCATTCACAAGTTGTATAAAAAAAACATTTTCGAAACAGCGATCTAGATAAACATAGATAAAGAACACTAACGGTACACTGTCTACGGAAAAAAATATACGCTTCCGACATCGCATATCAAGTGTTGCTGCATGTAATATTAAAAATAAAATTATGCAGATCCGACAAAGGAATTGATAATGTACTATTTAGTAACTCGATATTCATAATGACAACTGCTTTTTCGTACGCGACCCGGAATCGATTTCTGCAATACGAAACTAATATGAATGGAATGTTATTCTTTACTAACTGGTTAGTTCCCGCGGTTTCGCCCGCGCGTTAACCGTTATTTCTCGATCTCATGGATATTGAAAAATTCTCTTGTTTTACATTATTATCGAATCGCAGCTTAAGTCAACTAAGACGCTTAAGGTAAATATCTACTCATCTCCCAATCGCGAACTAAATAATTTTAGAAAAAAAAATGTTTTTATTTATTTTACCCAATGCTATGGCTATTCTATACTATTCTACTTTATTTAGTTTTAAGTATACTTTATTAGTAGGTATTTCTTTCTTGCACTACTACTGCCCACTCACTACTTCCTATGCCACTTCGTTAGGTTGACTGGAAGAAATCTCTTTTACAGATAAGTTCGCCTTTGCTAACATTGTTATTCACTTATTGTTGTTACTGTATGTTTTAGTGCAATAAAGAATATATATAATTTATTTGCATTATACAATATAGGAAATAAGCAAGACAAACAAAACGATACAATTGTATAAGTACAGTAAGGCGGTCTTATTGCTGAGAGCAATCTTTTTAAGACAACCTTAGGGTAATGGACTAATTGTTGTACAAGTAGGTATAATAATATTGTATAATTAAGAAAGTTAACAATTTATATTTATATTTATATATTATATTTGTATTTCTTATATATATATATATATATATATATATATATATATATATATATATATATATATATATATATATATATATATATATATATATAAGAAATACAAATATAATAATATAAACTTAACTTTATTATATTTTAATATTTTACTATAATTGTCCCATATTTTTAACTACATCTGCCCTCCATACGTTTATTTTATTTTTACCTATTGGTTAGCTGGTTAAGAATGCCATATGGCATTAAGCTCGTAAGTACATAGTTTTGTTGTGCAATAAAGAATAAATAAATAAGTAAATCAAGTTCAATGTACCGTTGAGGCTGAGTTAGATAAGTCATCAAATTTTTCCTTAATCTACCGAAATCTTGCATAAGTAAATGTCTATCGATTGGATCGCCTCAATTTACCTTGTTCAGGTATTACTACAATAACATTTCACAGTTTCAGATAAATTCTTTAAATAATCGCGTAATATTTGTCGTTTTTGATAGCGTCACGTCTTAAAGTTCTTATTATACAACATCAGTGTTTATAGAATTCAGAGGATTCAGTTTGAAATTACCAATCTGCCATTTTTATATTTTCGATGTAGGTTAAAGTACTTTGTAAAATTGTAAATTTATATAAATGTACCATTTTTTTTATATTAAGTACATATATTAAAGTGCTTTAAACATATCAAGTTTCATTATTTGCAAAGCGAAACTATGAAGATATGGTAATACTTAGATATAAGTATTTCATATTATTCTCAATTTCGTGTATAATATAGTATATGTCATATATGTGTAAGTATATTTGTTATTTATATATATTTATTCGTTTATATATGTAATTTTATTATGTATGTATATCAATAATTACTAGTACCGCATTCGAGTATTCTGACACTTCCCTATGGTCGACTGGGAGAGAATGCTTTCAACATTAAGTCCGCCATGTACACATATTTGTACTAATGAATAAATAAATAAATGATAATATTCTTGCAGTGACTACGTTCTAGGTACATGATACTATATGTACCTAGAACGAGATCAATATGTATGTTTGAATGTATTAAAGTACATAAAATTTACAAAGATGCCATCTAAAATGTAATCACGAATAAACAGAGGCAGTCTTTATAAACAAGTCGTCTTCGTGGGTACTTAAGTGCTACTAAACTACTTGCATGGATTTTCTTTTTAATTTATTTATTTATTGCAACAAACAGTAATTTTTTTATACAACTTAGAATGGCAAAGAAGCTGATGACCCACCTGATGGAAAGTAGTAACCGTCGCCTATAGACATGAGCAGTACCATGGACATAACAGAGTATACTGTTTCACCCATGATACCGCCCATGCGTTGCCTGGTGTTATGGCTCTGTACCCTGTAAATTCACGCCATATCCTACCCTTCAAACCGAAACACAGCCACGCAAACACACAAGAAATTTAGTAACAAATCCAAAGTACCAATATATATATATATATATATATATATATATATATATACACACACACAGGAGGATGATAACAAGTCAGTTGTATACCATGACAACGACAAATTCAAAGGGAGTTAACTACAATGGTGGTTTAATGGGACATATTGTTAGTAATGGGACTGTTACACCTCATTACCAAGAACTCCTTTTCCCCAACTTTGTCGATTTCAAAGTTAAGATATGGCTGTATACATTACTAGTCTGGCCATAAATACTGTACATAAAAACTTTTCTTTTTTTCATCCTTTCAATTATTTTAAATTTGGAACACGTTTGTTATTTTAAAAACTTCTTTCAATTTCGCGCCATTTCACATATTTTTTCGTGTTCATTATCAAATAACAATATGGAATGGGGTGTTAAAGAAAATAGGATTACAGTGATCGCCTTGCACAAAGTGGGTATGGAGCCGTCGGTCATATTCTAGACACATCAAAAGCTTGGTATCAGCCGCATGTTTATATATGGTTTAAGACATTTATTTCTCTAAAGATTTACATAAATTATTTAAATGAGAAATTTAAAACTATGAGCATGCACTTAATATCTACTATTAGCGAGCGTAATTTATCAAACATCAACTAAAAATAAAACCTAATGTGAAACTACCTTCATTTTATAAAAATTATAAAACACAATGCGACAAACTCAATACAACAAATTGCTTATAATGTAAGGGCAATATCTACAAATTTCGGTTAACTGATGGTTAACTTACACTTATTGTACTATTATTTATATATATATATATATATACTATATATATATATATATATATATATATATATATATATATATATATATATATATATATATATATATATATATTTTAAGTGAGTCAATATATTATTAAATAGAGTTCTCAAAGCAAACTTTGTTCGAACCCATCTCACAATACGCTACAAAATTGCGCCAGACTATAATAAATGCTTGTTATTAGCATTTTATAGTTTCAGTAAAACAACATATATCGTAACGCACGAAACAGACTGTAAACCTCGCCATATAGACACGAACGAAAACTAGGACAGACGAGCGTCTATTGAATAAAAATACAATTGACTTGGAAACAACACATATCATAGTTAGAGAGACAATGTCTTAATTTAGATAGGGTAGAATCTTCGACTACAATCTTAGGTTTTTGAGTGTCTCTTTATTGATATATTGAGTTAATGGTTATTAAAAATTAACAGATGGACATCAATTTAATCTATTTTATGTGACTTTCTTTTTTTTTAATATCAACCCCTGTATAAATTATATATATATATATATATATATATATATATATATATATATATATATATATATATATATAAAAAAGGTTTCGATCGATCGATCTTTTTAACGCTGAGTCACTGTTTATGCAATCAAGCGTTTTATATAATGAATAGTTCTCATAAAAGCCGATAGGTAACATTATTCCCATCGCTTTTATGCTGCATTGTTGATATCTTCATTAGCAGGTCACGGCAATCAGATATAAACATATTTTATTACTTGTTTCGTATATAATTAAAAAGTAATGTCTTTAAAAGTTTTTTTTTTTTTTGTAAATGAGTATACATAATTTTTATTTCTTTCATCATCAAGTTCCACTTTCTACCATCGTACGGCTCGCCATCGACAGGGAGTTCACCCTCATACCTTACAGCCTATATGGTCGCGTACAACGCGGTTTCAGAGATGTTTTCTCCCACGAAGTTTTCCCAAGAGACTACAGCATGGAGTTCTTCAAAAAGGGGATAAAGAGGTTTCTTCAGGGTCGGCAACGCGCGCGTAATACCTCTGGTATTGCAGGCGTTCATAGGCTACGGTAACCGCTTACCATCAGGTGGGCCGTATGCTTGTTTGCCACCTCAGTGGTATAAAACAATTTTTGTCTATGTTCCATTTTTTTTTATTTATTTTTTACTGTTATCGTTCGTGATGTCACGCATGGCCACCACAGAATATCAGCGCTGTAGCAATTAATTCGCTGCAGCAAATGCTGAGTGGCGGCCATGTTGGCAATAACAAATGTGAAGTTTGTTTTATGTTTTCTTTCTTTCTTTCCTTCTTTTTAAGGAATATTAGTAATTACCACTAAATCTAAGATGACATATATTGTCTTAATTTTTTCTTCCTTCTTAGATGTATGCTTCGTAAATTTAACATGAGCTTCATTAAAAAATATATATATAATAATGGATTATACAAAGTATGTTTAAAAAACACTTGTTAATAAGAATAACGTCGTTATTTTATCTACAAAATTTGTAAAACAACAAGTGTAATTTGTAAATAAGGTAAGTAAAATGTTGACGAACCTTTACGAACACTTATTCCATCATATTAAGCTATAGGACAGAAGCATTTATTTCTGACTCCTAATACATTTATAATAATAAATAATAATATTAAGATTCTAAAAAATAACTTCATTAGATAATCTTCAAACTACGTCCAAACTGAATTTACACAAATTAAATTTGTGTTAAATAAAAAAATAAATAAAAATGTGCTCTTACAAACTTGTCTACTAGCTCCTTGACTATTTTTACAATATATTGAATATATTTTTGTACCTATATCCTGGACTAGTTTAGCTATTAATCGTAGTATCTTGTTATTACTGTCTATCTATCTATCTATCCTATTTAAGAGCTGCGCTCTTGTCGGTGGAGCCCTTGCCACTCACTACGATTTACAGCGAGTCTCTTCACCTCTTGATACGACACGACACCAACTCCTTCCTTGATCTGCCTGATGTAACTATGCCTCGGTCTCCCTCTTCCCCTCCTTCCCTCTATCTTACCTTCTATTATAGTGTTCATAAGATCGTCGTGTCGTATAAGGGGCCCAACATTTTTCCCCTTTTGTCCTAAATAGTTCTATTAATTTGTCTCTTTTCCTTAACCTGTTATTACTGTACGCACAAAATTTTCAAAATGTAAACATCATCGTCAGGGGGGAAAGGGATTGTTAGTAATGGAGACTGAGAATTCCATTGCTAGCAATATACCCAACCAGGTCGACCTCCTCGCGGTTCCCCCTGGAAACTATCATGGTTAATTCCTGATGAATTCATCATAATGGTCTAACTGACTTATTTTCATACTCATCGATCACCCTCCACTGGTGCCCCGCCAGCGTATACCGTTAGCGCCGGCGGGGTTACCATACCATTTCACCTATCAAAAAATCTAAGCCTGCCCTTAAGGGGATTTTGCCAGTAGTTGCCACGTTTGTCAACCGTAGTTAGTTTTTGGAGATGTTTGAAGAGGAACGCTGCTGTCCATCCCTCGTCCTCCATTAGCCGTCTCTTACGACACCCACGAGGAAAAAAGGGATGACTATTCTATGCCGAGAACACACAGAAAACAAAATGTAATAAAAAATGTTTTTTTATTTATTTATTTTATATATAAGTTACATCTTTTTTTATACAACATAGAATGGCAAACAAGCTGACGGCCTACCTGATGGAAAGTGGTAACCGTCGCCTATAGACATGAGCAGTACCATGAACATAACAGAGTATACTGTTTCGCCCATGAGACCCCCATGCGTTGCCATCCCTGAGGACTCAGGTGTTATTCCTCTGTACCCAGTAAATTCACGCCATATCCCACCCTTCAAACCGAAACACAGCCATGCAGACACAACTGCTTCACGGTTGAAATACGAATGAGACGGAGGTACCCCTCTGGTAACTAGGTATAACTATGACAATTTTGTAATTATACAAATATCTATATATAGGTATACACACAAACACATATGTATACACATACACACAAACATAAACACACATCTATATTATATTTGGCTTACAGTTATAATTAACACAAAGCATTTGTTACGTAACTTAAAATGGTAAAAAAGCTGATAGTTTGCCTGATGGAAAATAGTAGCCATCACTCATGGACATGAACAGCATAATGGATGTCACAATGTATACTGTGACAACTATGGTAGGTACCCCTAATTCGTTACTCTTCCTGAATCTACGCAACTACCTAATGGAATGCATCCAATTTTTTTAAGGAAGGACTCTTCCAGCTTTACCAGCAGTGGGACGATATAACGAGGTACAAAATTATTATAACCAGGTATTATATTAAACATTACGGTACAATACAAAGAAAAATTATAACAATTTTTGTAAAGATTTAGTGGGCAATAAAGTAACTTTCCTTATGAAGTCATATATCCCACACGCCGGATATAAATTATAGCTGGCAATAAAAGCAGTTTTAATTTCACCCTCATTGATCCCAATTTCGGATAATATTGCCTGACGATAAATATAGGTTCGATATAATAAATACATATACAGAAAAAGTGTTGCTTAGAGCAGTGTTTTTCAAAGTGTGAATCGCGACCCCTTGGGGGGTACCCCGAGCCTCTCTAATTCTTCCGTAAATACATCAATCGATCAATAATACACAATAAAATAATAACAGACATCGATTATATGTCTGTTTTAGATATTTTATTATGTACTAGCTGTTGCCAGCGACTTCGTCCGCGTTTCCGTCGTTTTTCGTAAAATAAGTAACCTATGTCTTTTCTCACGGTTCAGTGGTTTTAATGTAACAGAAACATTGCCCTTCACTGCTCTTCTCCTGTTGATCGTAGAAAAGTACACTATAACCTGCCCAGGAGTATAAAGAATAATTATACCATGTTTCATTAAAATCCGTCGAGTGGTTTTTGTTTCTATAACGAACATACAGACAAAAATTTTACTGATTGCATTTTTGGCATCAGTATCGATCACTAATCACCCCCTGATAGTTATTATTTTGGAAATATATTTCATGTACAGAATTGACATCTCTACAAATTTATTATAGGTATAGATTTTTTTTTCATAATTGTACTGTAATAAAATCCATACACATTCGAAACTGTAATAAGGGGGTCGCGTCATGAAAAAGATTGAAAAACATTAGCTGCATGTACATAAAAACATTAACATAATTATTGCTGATTTTCACCATCTTACAACTCGCCACAAACTAAAGTTTCATTCCAATCATCTGGACGAGTGGCAGTCTTCCACCGTGCGTTTTTCAAGACACTTACTCCCACGCACAACCATTCTATGGAATCAACTTCCAGCAGCCGTATTTCCGAACCGATACGACAACATAACCTTCAAGAAAAACACTTACTCCCACGCACAACCATTCTATGGAATCAACTTCCAGCAGCCGTATTTCCGAACCGATACGACAACATAACCTTCAAGAAAAAAGTATATTCCTTTTTAAAAGGCCGGCAGCACACCTGCAATGCCGCTGGTGTTGTGAGTGATCATGGGCGGCGGTAGTCACTTACCATCAGGTGAGCCGCGTGCTCGTTTGCCACCTGTGTTGTAAAAAAAAAAGCTTAGAGTCTTTTTACAATATCAAAACATATAGGTGTATGTCGATGTAGTATGTATGTAAGGCGAAGGCTTCATGCAAAAACCACTTTGGAAGATATTTTTTTTCTCCTTCAAATTGTTTCCTATTAATGTAAGAATGGAAATTAAATACTACAATAAGATACCGAAGGATATTTTAGATCTGCCTTTTAATGAGTTTAAAACTGTTATTAAAAAACACTTGTTGAACAAAGCCTATTACACACTAAACGATTACTTGAATGACAAATGTGCATGGTGTTAGTCGATCATGCACAGGCTTTTTAACGACCATGTAATTTTAGACATAGTACATTTAAATAAATGCACATAATGTTAACAGAGATTTAAAAGAGTAACTGTCGAGTTTCTTGCGGGCTCTTCTCAAAAAATAACAACTTTACGAACCCTGTTTTACAAAAAACAGATAATTTTGAATATGCTTATAAACTGGTCTATTTGAATAAACATTATTTTAATTTGAATATTTTAAATACGATGTTTGTATGTTTGCATGTTACTTAATTACACCTAAACAAGTGAACTAATTTAAAAGAAATTTGCCACACTATCAGGTTCTAACTACTAAAGTTACCAATGTACCAAATTTTATTTAAATACTTAATAAACAAAATAAGAATAATTTTCCAAATCGGTTCAGAACTGACAGAGTTATGAAATAACAAATATATAAAAAAAAAATATAACCGAATAGAAAACTCCTTTTTTTATACAACTTAGAATGACAAACAAACTGACGGCCCACCTGATGGAAAGTGGTAACCGTCGCCTATAGACATGAGCGGTACCATGGACATAACAGAGTATACTGTTTCGCCCATGATACCCCCCCATGCATTGCCATTCCTGAGGACTCAAGTGTTATTCCTCTGTACCCTGTAAATTCACTGTCATATCCCACCCTTCAAACCGAAACACAGCTATGCAAACATAAATGTTTTACCGTTGAAACACGAATGAGACAGAGCTGCCCAAGCCAACAACTTTTGTACAAAGTCTCCCTCTGGTAAATATTCGTTTATATATTCACCATATATTCATATATATATATATATATATATATATATGTAATTTTAGTATGTGTGTTTATCAACAATGACTAGTACCGCATTCGAGTATTCTGACACTTCCCTATGGTTGACTAAGAGAGAATGCTTTCAGCATTAAATCCGCCATGTGCACATATATGTACTAATGAATAAATAAATAAATATTTTTTTACTCATACACAAAACAAGATATTGTGTCGAATTATTTTTACAAAACTATTATAAACATTTTTGTAAAATTTTATTATATGCAGACGATCTTAAAATTTATCATATAATCGACACTCCTAACGATCATATACTTTTTCAAGAAGATTTAAACCGTTTCACTGCATACTGTAAAATTAATAAATTAACTCTCAGTTTGCATAAATGCAAAACTATAACCTTCACAAGGAAACGAAATATTAGTAATTTTTCATATACATTATGCAATTGTGTCCTTGATAATGTACAAACAATTAAAGATTTAGGTCTTACATTGGATACTAGACTTGTGCTTGATACACATATTGATAATATTGTTGCTAAGGCATACAGAATGTATGGTTTTGTAATGAGATGTACGAATAACTTTAAGAAACCCACTACTTATTTATATTTATATAAAAACCTTATTCGATCTCAATTGGAATATGCTGTAACTATATGGAATCCTATTTATAAGTTTTACTGTGATTGTTAACGCGATTCCCTTGGGATTTATATCCCGAGAGATAGTTCCCTTCGACTAGACTGTCATTACAGGATCACGATTCGGGCAAATTAAGGAGTTACGAGCGTACCTGGATTCTGCTATGGCGGCTGCTGCAGGAACCGATTTGCGGGTCACCACACCACACGCGCGGCGGAATTAGTGTATATACACCTTCACTATCACAGCACCGACATACAGCTTGATAATTTGATAGTTTTAATGAATTAATTATTTTTACACGTAATTATGTGCGAGCGGCGTTTCTCAGATTCGAGCGGGAAAAATGAACAGAGCCGCCATCTTTTTTCCCAGCAGCGGCGCGGGTGTACTCGGCTCCTTTCGGCCCTAGATCGTGAAGTATGTCTGTCCTTGTCTACACGAAATGTGAATTTAAACTAGTTGTGGCGCAAACATTCCCCCGGCCTTAAAGGGTTGCCTTTAAAAAAAATAATAATATATATATATATATATATAACTGGGAAATGAATAGCAGATGATGAGTTATAGCAATATGCGGAAGATATATATATATAAATAAAATGAGCGGTATATTAATGTGTATAAGATTAATCATAAGCGGGAAATTATTTGAGATTATGTGAATACGATATATGAATTAAACTTATATATATAACTAAGCTAAATCTAAATTTCTTTTAAATTAAATATCTGAAACTATTGATGCGGCAATGGGCACAAACGAACTACCGGGCGAAGGTAGCTACCCTTTGACGTCCTAACAGTGACCACTCGCGTGGTTCCGTCTTTAGAAGGATGTACCTTTTCAATGACAGCTAATGGCCATGAAAAGGGCGGTGCGTTGTCTATTACTATAATAACAACAGTACCCTCTTTAATGGGAACTGATGGAAGATTCCATTTAGCGCGTGTCTGCAATTGATGCAGATACTCCATTCGCCACCGGCGCCAGAAAGACTGTACAATGCTATCCAAAAGGGAATGGCGTTGATTTAAATCGTGCGTGCTACCTTCTGGCGCTGGGATGGATGAAAGAGGGACAGTGTTTAAAAAATGAGCCGGCGTAAGAGCAGACGGCTCAGCGGGGTCACTACTTCTAGCTGTGAGTGGACGCGAATTAATAAGTGCCTCAACCTGAGAAAGCACTGTTATAAGTTCCTCATAAGAGAGAATTTGTGATCCTATCACTTTAAACAAATTATTTTTAACAATTTTTACGATGCTTTCCCAACTTCCACCGAAGTGGGGAGCAGCGGGAGGAATGAATTTCATATTTATGCGATTTTCTGAAAGTTCTAATTCTAAATGCGGGCGATATTCATCAAGAAATTTATATAAATCGCGAAGATACTTGCGAGCACCTACGAAACATGTCCCATTATCCGTATATAAACAGTTTATTGGGCCTCGGCGAGATAAGAATCGTTTAAGTGCGGATAAGAAACTAACCGTGCTTAAATCAGTAGCAACTTCAATATGAGTAGCACGGGTTGTCAAACACGTGAAAATACATAGCCATGCTTTGCGGCTTTTAACCCCCGACCACGAATAGGTGTATACTGTAAGGGACCGGCATAGTCACAGCCTACATGCGTAAATGCCTTATCAACTTGAGTGACGCGGTGGCTCGGTAGATCGGCCATAAGTGGAAACGTAGGGCGCGGTTTTATTTTAAAACAAGCGTTACATTTATGAATGCGATAACGTATTAAGCGGCGAGCGGACTGGATCCAGTACTTCTGCCTGAGTAAGGACATAAGTAGCTCTGGTCCAGCATGAAGATGCTTCTTATGATAAAAATCAATAAGAATATCGATAACATGATCGCGGCGCGGTAAAAGTAGAGGATACTTAGTACAGTAATCCTCAGCGGAACTTGACAAGCGACCACCGACGCGAATGACATCGTCCTTGTCTATAAATGGTCGGAGCTTGTTTAAAGCGGAAGAACAATATTTATTATTTTTTAAATTATTAAATTCATGTGCAAAATAAACTTCTTGCACGGCGCGAATTAATTTGATTTCAGCAAAGTCTAAGTCTTCACTCGTAATAACGATATTACGAGGAAGGCGTTTAATAAATTTATAAATGTAAACAATAGTCCGTAATAATTTTGAATATCCTGAAAGGCGTTGAGATAGCGCGTAAAGTAGTGATTCAGAGGTATTTGAAATGAATGTGTGTATAACAGTCCGTTGTTCGGGAATGTCTTCATTCGATAAGTCGTGATTGACAACAAGTGGCCACTCGGCCGGGTTACTTAAAACCCATGAAGGTCCGGTGTACCATAGCGGATGGTTTACTAGCTTGTCTGGCGTGAGACCACGAGAAAGGCAGTCTGCAGGATTGTCGGAACCAGCAACGTGATAGAAACAGTCTGCCGGGACGTTATCGATAATTTGTACTACCCGATTGGCAACGAAAGTTTGCCAGCGGTGCGGAGAAGAGTGGATCCAACAAAGAGCCACTTTCGAATCACTAAAAGCGTATATTTTATTTACAGGATACCGTGGTGCGATGGTATCAGCAACCTTACGAAGTAGTTTTGCGAGTAATACGGCTGCGCATAATTCTAATCTCGCGATGGATACAATTTTTACAGGCGAGACCTTTGACTTGGCGCATAATAATTGAACAAAATATTTATTATCAACCCGAATGTGTAGGTAGACTACACCGCCATAAGCACGTTCACTAGCGTCAGCAAATCCTAAAATATTCAATTGACAATCCTCAACCACTCCTAGGTGTCGCGGTATGCGAAGCCTATTAAGCGAAGGCAGTTCTAAACAGAACTGTCTCCAGGCTGCGATGATATGATGCGGGGGTTGAGCATCCCAATCAAATTTTAACAACCAGAGTTCCTTAATAAGGAGCTTGGCGTACAAAATAGTGGGAGCCACGAAACCTAAAATGTCCCATAAACGGGCTACAGCGGAGAGAATAGCGCGCTTAGTACATATAGCGTCTGGCGTGATTACTTCGAACCTAAAAGAATCATTAGATTTATCCCAAAATAGACCTAAGATCTTGTGCGAGGTGGAATTATCAAATGATTTGTCACTGAGGGTTTTGTGTGTATCCGGAATGTGAGCAAGCACGTCGCTGGAGTTGCTCGTCCACTTTACAAGATCAAACTGAGCCATTTTAAAAAGTGCAATGAGCTCGTTACTAATGGTAATAGCCTGTTCATCTGTCATAACAGAAGATACAATATCATCCATATATAGTGCAGACGAAGCAACAGCGGCAGCAGCAGGGAATTTATCCCCTTCATCTTCAACTAGTTGGTGAACAACACGGAGCGCGTGAAATGGACTCGACCTCAGTCCGAAGCATACACGATTAAATTCATATTCAGTCACAGGATCATCTGTGCTGAAGCGGTACAAAATTCGCTGAAACCTACGATCAGGTTCGCGTACAACTATTTGATGAAACATTTGACAACAGTCTGCGGATATACAAATTTTAAAAAGACGAAAATTAATTAAAATACAAAATAAATCACCCTGTAGGTTGGCACCACTATGCAATATATCATTTAACGAACGACCAGATGTCGTTTTACAACTGGCATCTAAAACCACGCGCAATTTAGTGGTGACCTTATCCTCTCGTAGCACTCCGTGATGTGGAATGTAGTAAGAGGGTAGAAGTGAATCATCTTGATGCGATTTGACTGGACTTAAATAACCCTTATCAATATAGGTGCGAATTACTTCATTATAAGTAAAACGAAAATGAGGTGAGGCTTCCAACTTACGTTCTAAACATAAATAACGTCTATGTGCGGCAGCGAATGAGTCGCCTAAGGAGAACATGTCCTCGCGAAACGGCAAGGATACGATATATCTACCACTATCATCACGAGTAGTGGTGGCGCGAAAATAATGTTCACACTCGAGGTCATCGGCACTCTGAGCGGGCGGCGCGGTTATCTCCTCCAATTCCCAAAAACGTTGGAAGAGAGTGTCCATGCGATCATGAATCACGGAACAACACGAGGTTGTATATGCGGTATTTAATAATGCGGAATTAGGCGATTCGGAATTAAAAGTGGGTACGGAACCCATAACTACAAACCCTAAAACGGTTTGTATCGCGGGCGGAATATTACGGTGCTTGCTATGCACAATACCCGGCAATAGCAAGTGCGGGAATATAGAACTACCTATAAGTACGTCTATGTTACTAGGAATGGCAAACTCGCCGTCTGCCAGCGGTAGGTTTTTAATGTGTGAAAATGCGGCGGTATTGACAGTAACGGAAGGCAAACTGTCCGTAATACGGTCAACAACAAGCGCGGAAATATTAAAGTTAACATTTAAATTAAAACGAGAAAATATATTAAATTCTACTGAACCCTTAACGGTTTTTTGTGAGCCACCGATACCCTTTACCATCGTGGATGAATATTTTAATTCATTTAATAAACCTAAGCGGTCACAACATTCATAAGTAAGTAGTAGTAAGAACTAAGTGTTGTTTACCTAATGCGTCATACACAATAACCTGTGCGGTCGCTAGTAACACGGTTTCGTTACTGACCGTACAAAGCGACAGATTACTCTGCGCGGCTACGGCCGCGCCGCTGTGTGACGGGGACAGGGGTGAAGCGATGCAACTAGAGGGCGCGGGCGCGGGCGCGGACGATTCGTGCGTGGGCCGCGAGCTCCGCTCCGTGGCAAAGTGTAGCAAAGAATGATGACGCTTTTGACATACACGACACGAAGATTTTGATGTACAAACACCTGACTTATGTTTGGTACTTAAACAATTTACACATGAATTGTTGACTTTAATATGTTTATAACGATCGAAAGGTGACAATTTTTCGAATGCACTGCATTTATAAAAATGATCATGCATATTACTATTACAAAGTGAACATTTTATAGGTGTTACACTTGAAACATAAGACTGCGGGTTTGGGTACTTATTAGAAGGCGGGCGGTATTTATTTAACTTTGTACTGGTGGCGGGCGCGGGTTGTGTATTTTCATAAATACGGCATTGCGTTTTTATAAAATTAATAAATCCGTCAAAATCCCGTGATTTTGTTATAGAAGAGTGTAATTCGAACGCGCGTAATGTTTCTGAATCGAATTTACGTTTCGCAATATATAATAAAATGAAATCAGATAAATTTTCTATACCTAAACCCTTTAACGACATAGCGGCGGTGACATAATTATCTATAAATAATTGAAAGCTTGCGGCGGAAGGCATGTTGCCTAATTTAAGATTTAAAATCTGGTCTAAGTAATTAGAACCGAGAACGTGAATATCTTGATACTTATCAAGCAGAGACTTAAATATAATTTCATAGTTTTCGGCGCAGGGTGTAATACCTGCAAATACCGATTGTACCTTGGGTGATAACTTGCCCAGTAAATAATACAGTTTTTCTGCGTTTGTAAGTGAGGAGTTGTCGTGTACAGTAGATTTGTAACTGGCGTAAAATAAATTCCAATCCTGATAATTCCCACTGAAGCCGACTAATTCCAGGGGGGGGAGCCTGGGCCTAGATACAGGTGCATCTATCCCACTCGAGTTCCCGCCCGTGGGCGCAGAAGAAAGATCAGAAAATGTCTGTTTAATTGAACAAAACATATCCTCAAATGAGTCATATACATGAAAATTAGGTACAGCAGAAGGATTTTCATCAAGCATCTTCTCATTATATTCATCGAGTACGTCTTGAAACTTATTACGAACGTCATCGATGGTTATACATGAACTAAGAAACATACGTCTTTTTTCTTCCGATTCAGTAGCCAACTTCGACTTATCGTAAATACCTTGTATTCGTTGAAATAAAGCATTACGTTTAGCTTCTAACATAATAAGTTGACGACTAGGTGAAAAGGTAGGCGCATCTTTGTCTTTACGAGACATAATGATTTAATGCAATATAACTATAGGTAATTATACAAAGTGACCTGTCAATAGACAGCGTAAGCGGACCGTAACGAAATAAAAATGCAATGTAGGTATGCAGCGAAAACACGGTTATAAGTGTTGCATAGATTACTATATAAAATATAACGGAATGCGGGATATATGTAATTATATTTGTATATTATGGGTGTGCGGGATGTGTATATATTAAATATAGTATACTTATAGGATAAAACTATAAGACTATACTATAAATGCGATGCTGAATACTTATTATCTAATGAAATAATAAAGAGGAATGCGGGATATTATATGGTATTATAAGCGGTATATAATAAATATGTTTATAAATAATAAACTATTACACATATAGGTGCTTGTTGCGGTATAATATAAAGAAATAACAAGGCAATCCTATACGGCTGCGCGGGTATGTCTGAGAAACTATAAGTTGGTAGTATAAGAATAAATAAGCGGATTTTATATTATCAATTTTGAAAGCGGTTTATAATAAAAATATTAAACGAAGGACCTTGCGAATAAATAGCAAAAGGGGTACGTTATTAAATGTAACTCAATTTAAAGATAGTAAATGCATCCGGTTCGTAACGGGCCAAAAAATGTTAACGCGATTCCCTTGGGATTTATATCCCGAGAGATAGTTCCCTTCGACTAGACTGTCATCACAGGATCACGATTCGGGCAAATTAAGGAGTTACGAGCGTACCTGGATTCTGCTATGGCGGCTGCTGCAGGAACCGATTTGCGGGTCACCACACCACACGCGCGGCGGAATTAGTGTATATACACCTTCACTATCACAGCACCGACATACAGCTTGATAATTTGATAGTTTTAATGAATTAATTATTTTTACACGTAATTATGTGCGAGCGGCGTTTCTCAGATTCGAGCGGGAAAAATGAACAGAGCCGCCATCTTTTTTCCCAGCAGCGGCGCGGGTGTACTCGGCTCCTTTCGGCCCTAGATCGTGAAGTATGTCTGTCCTTGTCTACACGAAATGTGAATTTAAACTAGTTGTGGCGCAAACAGTGATAAAATTGAAATGGTACAGAAAAAATTTTTGCGACGTTTACAATATAAATTTTCTCATAACCGTCGTTCATATGACCAATTATTGTATAAATATAATTTGCAAGACTTAAAATCAAGGCGCATACAACTAGAGATTATGATTCTGTATGATATTATTCAGGGTAAATATGACTGTATTTCATTAACAAATCAGATAAATTATAAAGTTCCAGTGCGTACACAAATGAGAAATTCACGAAGACAAGAATTGTTTGCAATTAACAGATACCGTACCAATTCCGGTATTCGTTCACCCATAAATAGAATTTTGAAAATATATAATGACAAATTTTATAATATTGATATATTTGCTACTAAACCATTAACTTTCAAAAAAATGGTAGCTAAACAATTAGTAACCTCCTCCCTCTCTCAGGAATTTAGTAATGCGTGCACATAATTAATAAATTATAAAATACATGTGTATAGTTAAATAACTTTTTTTTTTTTTTTTGTTGGTTGTTTTGCATAATTTGTACCGGTGACGTGGTTGTGTCAATGTTATTTATAATTTAACTTAATGAATAGATATAATGGTCGGCTCCACTTCTCGGCAATAATTGCATGTTTATATACTTTCTTTCTTTATATAGCAATCTGTAGTTAACGTTGTTGGTAATACTATTAATCACATTTAAATGTAATCTTATTATAATTATATATTGTATTACTGTTTGTTAACTTTAATAAAATAAAAAAAAAAAAAAAAAAAACATATTGAGTGCAGCAACATGCAGCCTTGAAAGGCTCGACAAATAAAATACTGCAGCAATGTAATAATTGTGAATAATTAACGTATATGACATTTGTTGGAATCTCGAATTTTTACGACGTTGTAAAATGGCTATCCTATAAATTACAATAATTAAATTAAGTGACACGCCATCGCAACTAGAATATCCGGGGGGAAAGGGATTGTTAGTAGCGGGGACTAACAGCCCCACTGTTAGCAATGTACTCTATCAGGTCTACCTCCACCCGATTCCAATGTAAACCATCGCGGTTAATTCTTGTTGAAATGTCCGCATTACAAATAATCCATCCCATACAGTGGACTTAGATCAGTTAACCAATCGTCACAAATTCGTCGAGAATTAACTACAACAATTTCTAAGAGGGTCCACGTAGAGGTCGACCTGAAGGTCTGTTTTGTATGAGTTTCCTAGACCCCATCACTAACAATCCCTTACCCTCTTACTTTCTGCTCCGTTTAAAACCTCTGATTTTAAACGGAAGAGACGTCACGATGGGCTAATTGACCTGCTTTTATCCTCCTGTATCATCAGTCTCTGGTGTCCCGTCAGCGTATACCGATAGCACAAGCGGAGTTACCATTCCATATTTACTCATTTAAAAAATAACTAGAATATAATGTCTTATATTATAAGAAAATATAACAAACATCTGGAATTATAATCCAGAATACACAATTCAGAGTTATTTGAAAAAAAATTCTAAACTTGTCTGAACCGAGGATCGTATTTCCCCGAAGGCTGTTTACTAAACTACAGGTTTTTACTAATACAATTATTTACTATCTATTATTACTGATTTTTTTTATATTTTAAATTAATTCCTTATGAATACTTTAGCTCCCTATATTTTTTTCAGTATTTTTTATTTGTTTACAATTAACATACTCAGCATTCCATAACCTGAGCATCCGAAGAAGGAAGTTTTATTCTTACCAATACACGATCAAGATCGCAAATGCAACAATGGGGTCGAGTCTAAGGTGTAATTTCTCTAAACTTAAATATAAACATTATAAATTATTAAAATAACCCATTAATGGATACATACTTGAATAAAAATTATTTATTATTATTATTTTGAAATTTAAATTTACAAAAAAAATAGTGATACAAAATCAACCCTAGTATATAAATTTCGTAGTAGAAATATAAGAACATGTTAAATATGTTTACAATAAATTTAATTCTATAAAATTGCCCTTGAAATAAATTCCAATCGATTCAAAATTCAAAAAAATTCAAAATTCAAAAATCATTTATTCATGTAGGACATTTTAGCCGCTTATGAACGTCAAATTTTTACATTATAATTTTATAATTTATTTGATTGGAATCGGTATTGGAATTGTGATGTCTCACACTCTCAAATTGCATCACATGCAACATATTGCACATATTACATGCAGTACGGTTATTAAATAATATTATAAACATCACTGATATATTTAGTAGCAGCCTGCCAGAGATATTAGAAGCGGCTCAGACATATCTAGAGTCGGGTTAAATACCTTTATTATAATTTTGTATGTTAGCACACTAGGTTTATAACATTGGTTTATGCTGAAATAATAGTATAATTATCTTTAATGAATAAATAAATAAATAAATATTTGTTTCATGTAGTGTTATCACTTAAAGAAGTAAACGGCATTGAATAAATATATACAGAACTCTTGACATCATTTTGACATATTACATATCGTTAGAGTCATAACAGGGTGACTAAAGGAACTTATTGGTAGAGGGATAGGCAGTAGAGTCTCTTTTAAGACATCACTAAAATCTTGTCAATCTCTCTGCCCAACGTTTTTTTTTTTTTATTCAACTTAGAATGGCAAACAAGCTAACGGCCCACCTGATGAAAAGTGGTAACCGTCGCCTATAGACATGAGCAGTACCATGGACATAACAGAGTATACTGTTTCTCCCATGATACCCCCATGCGTTGCCATTTCTGAAGACTCAAGTGTTATTCCTCTGTATCCTGTAAATTCACGCCATATCCCATCCTTCAAACCGAAACACAGCCACACAAACACAACTGCTTCACGGTAGAAACACGAATGGGACAGAGGTACCCAAGCAATCGACAATTAACAGCTGTTAATATAAATGTATAGACCAAATTATGGCTAAATAATCAACAACAAGCCAACTACATCAATGACATCGTGGGAACGCTAGACCTAGGCACGGGAGAAAGTCTAGAGTCTATGAACGTAGAAAGCTGTTCTCGGTAATAGAAAATTGTTAATTACACCACCGCAATAAGGACTATTTTGTGGCCACCATATTTCTAAATACTATGACTGTATAAAATAAAATATGACCATATAAAACTGAGGGCAAATGGAATGGTAGCCCCGCCTGCGCTCTCGGTATACGCTGGTGGGGCACCAATGAAATATGATAAATGAAAGTCAGAATAAAAAGCAAGTCAGTTAGCCCCTCATAACGAATTTAATACTAATTCACCACGATGGTTTCCAGGAGCAACCGCGTGGAGGTCGACCTGATATGGTATATTGCTAGCAATGAGGTAATTAGGTCTCATAACTAACAATCCTTTCTTCCTATTTATTTCTTTATGTTTGTTTTGCCAATCATGATTATACGGATGAATCGATTTAAATGAAATTTGATACACAAATATATTATATCCTAATTTAAAACCTAGGGTACCTTATACGCTGATTTCCGCAGGCAAAGCCACGTGAAACAGCTAGAATTAATGAAAACATACGTATAAACAGCGATTTTTTTATTAGAATTATTTCGTTTAATTCCGCCACTATTAGTATGTGTGTGACTCCTTACACTCGAAGATTGACCACCACTATTACTACCAGAAGTTCCACAACCTTTCATAGTAGCCATCAATCTCCGACTGCCATTTTATTCACGCACCTTTTGTGCCACGTATTTCACCTCTTGATTTCTGATATTTTCTTCTCTTTCGGTTTATGATACTTCGTTGAATTCAAATATGTTTAACTTAATTACAGGAGGGGGAAGGGATTGTTAGTAATGGAGACTAAAAATCCCATTGCTAGCAATATACCTAACCCAATTTACCTCCTAGTGATTCCCCCTGAAAACTGTCATGATTAATTCCTCATGATGAATTTATCATGATAGGGTAACTGGCCTGTTTTCGTTCTCATCGATCACCCTTCATTAGTGCTCCGCCAGCGTATCCCGTCAGCGCAGGCGGGGTAACCAATCCATTTTCATCCAAAAAAAAAATATAATTACAGGGTGCAGAATCAAATCATAACACCATGGTCCTAAGGAATAGAAATGCATGAATGAGCGACACAGTATGCTCTGTTATGTCCATGGCACTGTTCATGTCTACAGGCGACAGTTACCACTTTCCATCAGGTTGACCGTCTGCTAGATTGTTATTGTAAGTTTCTTATAAAAATATGGAGCTGTCAAGTGTTCTATTTCCACATTCGACAAATGTTTGTAACTACCCCACCAGAGATTACAACCGTGAATATATTTTCACAAAGCATAGTAAGGACAATTCTTAGAGTCATTTCTCGTATACCTACTTGCCCTATCCGTTTTTGTTTGGTGACTAATAAAAATACCAAGCAAGACTTTCTTTGCCAACCCAAGGACAATGCTGGTACAATGATTCACATTTATGACGACGAAGGTTACAAGTATATATAGTTATAAATATATATATATATATATACATCAGTTTATATAGTATTTATAATATTATTATTGGCGACCGGCCGATGCAAACTCTTTAGACATTATTATACTTTTTTATATACATTTACTTTTAGAATGTTCTTATTATTTGTAATTTCAATTTTATATTTTTTGACATATACCATATTGTTCTGTTCCTTGCTCGCTGTTTAATACATTTATTTCGCTACTAAATTCCATGTCTACATCATTTCATCACCTCATCACAGTCCACCGCTCCGTAATAATCAATGTATATAAGTATACCAGATATTCTAGATGTGTTATAAACAATCTAGATCCGATTTGAAAGGTGAAATAAATGTCAGTAAAATTGTTAGGTACTGTGTCTCAAGAACGTCACGTCATAAAATGCAATTGTCGATTGCAGTTACTGTTTATCGAACCGAATCCTTGTCTGGCTAACTTCGGTTTATCATATTACTAGCGGCCCGTCCCGGCTTCGCACGGGTGGGCATTTTTACAACATTTTAAAAAGTGATTATTGTGACACAACGATAATAGTTGGACATATAGTATCGCGAAGCTTTTTGTAGTTACTGATATTTACTTCAATATTGTAGAACATACTTTTGTTCTATCACCAATAGTTTCCGCAGCGCACGCGACGAAAGATATTTTATAACATTTTTTTACACCTTGAGTTACGTTTCTAAAGTTTTAGTATGGATTCCTAATCTTTTCTAGCAATAAATACAGCCTATGTTACTCAGGGTGAATGTAGCTTTCTAATGGTGAAAGAATTTTTGAAATCGGCAAAGTAGTTTTTGAGTTTATTCATTACAAACAAACATACACACAAAAATACAAAACTTTCCTCTTTATGATATTAGTGTAGATAAGATTGTCTCTTACAAAAAAACTAACTTAACTTCAACTGTGGGAAAATCAGTTGCTTTGATTTAACGACTACTAAACAAATTTCGATAAGGTTTCTGTAGCGAACTCTTTGCTACATTTTTATATTCTTATTGTCATTCGAAATTTATATATTTTTTTGACATATTGTTTTTACATATTGTTCATATATATTTTGCTAATGTCTGTCTCCTCATCTTTTCTGTAGTTTTCCATTCTATATTCCTCTCATTGCATATCAAAAGCATTATCTCCGTTTCAGTTCCTATGAGACAAATCTGTAAATACATTTTTTTTTATACAACTTAGAATGGCACACAAGCTGACGGCCCACCTGATGGAAAGTGGTAACCGTCGCCTACAGACATGAGCAGTACCATGGACATAACAGAGTATACTGTTTCGCCCATGATACCCCCCATGCGTTGCCATTCCTGAGGATTCAGTTGTTATTCCTCTGTACCCTGTAAATTCACGCCATATCCCACCCTTCAAACTGAAACACAGTCATGCAAGCACAACTGCTTCACGGTAGAAACACGAATGGAACAGAGGTACCCAAGCAATCGACTTTTGTACAAAGTCTCCCTCTGGTAAAACAATCTTCAAGTGTTGGCAGTCTAATAATTCTTATCAAACAATTAATAATATGGACTTCCGCAAGATAACATCCAGTTCAGTAAAATGTTACAATTGAGTACAACACTAGCCACATGCCTCGACTTTGCACAGATGCTAATTAGCATAATTATACAACATACAAAGCTTCCATATAAAATATCCAAATAAAAGTAAAATCCATAGCGTGCTTTAAAAGAAGTAAGCAGGTAAACAAACGGACGTGTACAGGCAGACGAAACAACTTTGTTTTATATAGATTTAGAGAAAATAAAAATCGTTACAAATATTATAAATGTAAAATGAATTTGTCTGTCCGTTTGTTTGTTACCTCTTAACGAGTTAACACTATGAAAGTCTATGTATGTGGAATGGAGAAGTCAGGCAATGAACATATTCCAATCACGCGAACGAAGTCGCCGGTTAAGGCTAGTACATTATAAACAATTTAATAGTAAAATCGTGTCGCAGAATGCTTTATACAGCTTCCTTTATGGATAATAAACTAATATTTTATATTTTAAAGAGACACATTCACAGCCACGTTCTACTGCGAGATAAAGTAAAATAGCTGAAATGCTCTCTACCGGAATCTGTATTCGATGGAATTTATAACGGGATAAAATGTATTAAAAATGATCTTAACAGTGTATTTATATTTATATAATATAATTAGTGATTATATCAGCTTTTATCTGACCACTGCTGAATTGCTAGCAATATACCAGAGGGAGACTTTGTACAAAAGTCGATTGGTTGGGGTACCTCTGTCCTATTCGTGTCACAACGGTGAAGCAGTTGTGTTTGCATGACTGTGTTTCGGTTTGAAGGGTGGGATATGGCGTGAATTTACTGGGTACAGAAGAATAATACATGAGTCCTCAGGAATGGCAACGCATGGGGGTATCATGGGCGAATCAGTATACTCTGTTATGTCCATGGTACTGCTCATGTGTATAGGCGACGATTATCAGTTTCCATCAGGTGGACCGTTAGCTTGTTTGCCATTCTAAGTTGTATAAAAAAAATACCCTGTTAGGTCGACCTGCGCGTGGTCCCTCCTGGAAACCATCGTGATGAATACTGACCTATCTTTTCATTGTCACTTATCATCCTTCACTGGTGCCCCGTCAGCGTAAACCGTTAGCGCAGGCGGGGATACCATTTCGTTATCTTCCACTAAAAAAAAACAATCGTAAGACTCTATATCCCATTTGCTACACCTTCCTTTACAATATACCATTATCATTTTCATTCAGGTAAAATTTATTTCACATACAATATGAAGGCAATATATATGCGAAGGAAGCCAACGTTAGCTATACTGTAGGTACCTCACAACTATTTACTTAAGGTGAACGCACACCTAACCGCGCCGTACACAGTAGTCGAATTTATTATATAACCTAATGTATGCATCTCTAATTTGTTGATATATTTTTATATATATAATTATAAAACAAAAGTATACAGTGAAAGGTTTTAAATTTATTAGCAATGGCCGGCTTGTCTCTGAAAGAGATCTCTTTCAGCCAACCTGATGCAGTGAGAGTAATAATTATTTTATTATTTAACTATTATTCTGTGTCATTTGTATATAAAATATTTTAGTATTATATTATATATATTAAATATATAAAATTATATATAAAATATATAAATTATATATAAAATATTATAGTAGAATAACAGTGTTTTATTTCTTTAATTATTTATTTTTATCGAAAAACTAGCTAAACTCAAGACGTCAAACACACGTATACTTCCGTATTTTATCACGAGTATAACGTATTTTGACATTTGTATCATAAATTATTTAAAATATCATATTCTGTTATATTACCTATATATTGTTAATAAAGTTTCATTTATTCATGAAACTGCATTAAAATAGACTATTATAATTATATATAACCAAGTAGTAGTTTTTTTTTTTGCTCAGTTTTCGTTTTTGCATAATACATGCACTACTTGTAACTCCGTCTAATTAATTTTATTACTTGTATATGTATATATAGATAATTTGCCTGATTTTATGAATAACAATAGTAATTCATCTTTCGTGTAAAACAATACATTTAATAACAAGAGCGCAATCACGTAATGGCTTAATTGAATTCAAGCGTCACGCAAACATTATAAACAGTCAGACTTGATTCCAGTTAAAATCTACGTGCTTGATGAAAGCTGTTTAACCGTCTTGGAACCTCTAAAAAATATAACCGCAACGCGTGTAGCACGTACAATTTTTCAATAAAACATAATTATAATTAAGATAGCGTTTCATAAATACCCGACTTCAGTGGTGGAAAAACCAGTTTTTTCATTTATCAATTTTGATAGAATTTCTAACTGATCAATATGTATATCTTTATAAAAAAAAAAAGAATATCCCAAATCAGTTTACAACTGTTGAGGTAAAAAATGTAAAAAAATATACAACCGAATTAAGTACCTCCTTCTTTTTAAAGTCGATTGAAAATAATAAACAAACGAATTATTGACTCGATCCTAAAATAATCTGCTGATATTCGATATTAGTACAAAATATAAATCTACGAACTATCTTTAATCTATTAAATGTTTCGATTTATTCCTAATTTTATTTAGAGAATGTATCTGTGATGATTTCAGTATCTCGGAAACCCTCATAATCTTAATCTTCATTCTAACCACTCCCTTTCACTTCTCATATCATTTCACAACTCTGACTTTATGTCAGACTCCTTCACCATCCAAGCTTTACAACTTTTAAACTCATTATAACAATCATCATCATCATCATCATCATCATATCATCCCTTAACCGCCCACTGCTGAACATAAGCCTCCTTCTTGGGGGTTTGTCATTTACGGGAGGCCTATTCAATGCCAGGACCACACGGCCATGATAACAATAGTAGCTAGTTATTATTTTTTATATTTTATTTATTTCGTCATAGTCGTAGAATACTGACGGATCTGACAAAGATTACATATAAAGATCCGTCAGTATTCTACGACTATGACGATTTATCTAATTGTACATTTATATATAGTGTGAGGTCTTGGGAACAAATTGTAACATATATTTTTGGATTTTACTAAATATATATATATATAATAGTCATCATTTTATGTTATTTACGTTTATACATTACTATTTTTTTAAACTTACCCCAATAATGCAGTACCACGTTCGTGATTCACTGTTCATTCCAAAGATTAACTATTAGAGAATACTGCTAGCATTAAATCCGCCTTTTGTACCACATTTTCTTTTGATTAATAAAATTATATATATAAATAAATAATTTCAACAAATCTTGATAACACTCTCATTAAGTTCTACTGCAATAGGCTATAATTAAGTGGGCGTTCACCTTTAACAATTATCCGCTTTGAAGATAACTACCGAAAGGGATTACCTATCCAAGGAAACAACCGCTATCATTAACTAAGTCACGGGCCTGTGTTATCTGGAATGAAATCGGAGTAGCTTTTCAACGATTTCACATAATCATTGATGTTGAACAAAAAGGTACAGGTATTCTATTTAGTAGACAATCTGAAAATGGATTCTCAAACTGGAAATTGGAGGGGTCACAGGATGTTACTGTGCCGCACCTGTATTATTCTATTGACCCAATTTTTTCTTAATTTCTCAATAAAAGCATAATCTAAATACATTTAAAAAAGTATTTTTTTTTTACTCTTAACTGATCCTTCTCAAGAATAATACAAAATTTTTATTTATTAAAATTTCCATGCACAATTATATCTGAACACCTAATGGCGTTCTCTACCACTCAACCATGAAAATTAAGTAAACGATGCATTTACTACTAAAATATATATAAATATTGTTACTACTCGTATATATAGCAGACATACATCCATGAATATATATATATATATATATATATATATATATATATATATATATATATATATATATATATATATATATATATACATACATATATATGGATGGATGTTTCCCCTGGAAACCACGTGGAGATCGACTTAATAAAGCATATTGCTAGCAATGGGCCTGTCAAACTCCATTGCTAACAATCCCTTTCCCAAAATTTTGCTTTTTACATCCACAGTTCTTCATTCGAAATTCAAATTTAATGCTATAAAGCATCTCGTCGTTCATCATTGAGCCCTCTAGTGCCCAGTAACAATCTCATAAAATTCCGTACGTACAAAAACCGGGAAAACATTGCCTACATTCCTTCAGGAAGTCAGGCAATAAAACAAAAGTGCACCAAGTAACGATTATTGTGAGTTGTATTCACTGTAATCCCGTGCCGTGAGCCAAGTCTACCCTCAGCTGACATCTCCGTAAAACTCATTGACGAGTGAAAATAAAATTCGTATTACATTCTAACAGGTTATAAAAACATAGCACCCGAGAATGGTGTGATGGTACTATTGTACTATATGTAGGGTTGTCAACAAGAAGAAAACAAATATTTTCCAATTTATACTAATATATATAAAGTATACTATAACCTGCCCAGGAGTATGAAGAATAATTGTAGCAAGTTTCGTTAAAATCTGTCGAGTAGTTTTTGTTTCTATAACGAACATAGATACAGACAGACAGACAAAAATTTTACTGATTGCATTTTTGGCATCAGTATCGATCACTAATCACCTCCTGATAGTTGTTTTGGAAATATATTTCATGTACAGAATTGACCTCTCTACAGATTTATTATAAGTATAGATATATCTATTTGTGTATGTAAGTGTATATATATATATATATATATATATATATATAATATTTTTCTCTTATACCATCATATCAGCCCTTAACTGTCCACTGTTGAACATAAGCCTCCCCCTAAGGGTTTTGCCAGTAGTTGCCACGCTTGACAGGCGGATTGGCAACCGCAATCAGGCTTTGAAGATGTATTAAAAAGGACGCTACTGCCCATCCCTCGCATACTGAATATGATGTTATGATATTGCTGCTGCCCATCCCTCGCCCTCCCTTAATCGCCTCTTACGACACGGGAAAGTAAGGGGCTTACTTTATACCAGAACCACACGGCACTAATTGTTCATGTTCCTTAAAAAACCAACAGTTTGGAAACCATTTCTATAAAAAAAGTATTAAGCAGATAAAATACGTTGGCGCGCTACCTGAAGAATTAATTGAAATATTTGTGCCAACCCTGTAGCTTGGCAATATACACTAGCCTGACTCCACAAAACGAGCTATCATTCCAATCGAATATGTCTGAACAATTTTCGTATGTGGTGGAATCGTTTTGTTTTTATGGTTTCTGTCCAAGTCACCAATTGTATTTACACTATGGTAGAATTTCTATCCATCAAAAAATCTATTTATCGTTTTATTCGATCGCTTTCATTCAGATTTCTAAGTCGTATAAAATTAATTGACACTGTACGAGTGCATACACAAACTTTAAAAAAAAAATAAACTGACATCAAAAAGAAAGATGAAACAAAAACTGTAAAACTCATTAAAAAGTTCAAAAACAAATTTACTCGCTTACTACTTATTTTTTTATTTTATAATACTTTTAAATTAATGAACATCATGCATTAGACTTTTGTTTGAAGTCAAATTTTGTGTGATGTTAAATTTGCTTACAGTAATTCAAATGTCCCAAAAATTTTACCATTAACCCTTCTTTTGAGCATGACACTGAATTTCAACAGAAATTTTTTTTATACGACTTAGAATGGCAAACAAGCTGACGGCCCATCTGATGGAAAGTGGTAACCGTCGCCTATAGACATGAGCAGTACCATAGACATAACAGTACACACACATACTGTTTCGCCCATGATACCCCCCATGCGTTGCCATTCCTGAGAACTCAGATGTTATTCCTCTGTACCCAGTAAATTCACGCCATATACCACCCTTCAAACCGAAACACAGCCATGCAAACACAACTGCTTCATGGTAGAAACACGAATGGAACAGAGGTATTTTTTGAAGTCCATTCAAAAGTCCTCAGCTTGTATACTTCGTCTCATTCGTGTCTCTGCCATGAAACAGCTGTGCCTGTAAGGCTACAAGACAAGGATGTTTCAATTTGAGGGTACGTAGACATAACACCATAGTTCTAGAGGGAAAGGGATTGTTAGTAATGTTTTATACAACTTAGAATGACAAACAAGCTCACACCTCTGACGCATTCGTATTTTTACCGTGAAACAGTTATGTTTGCATGGCTGTGTTTCGGCTTGAAGGGTGGGATATGGCGTGAATTTACTGGGTACAGAGGAATAACACCTGAGTCCTCAGGAATGGCAACGCATGGGGGGTATCACGGGCGAAACAGTATACTCTGTTATGTCCATGCTACTGCTCATGTCTATAGGCGACGGTTACCACTTTCCATCAGGTGGGCCGTCAGCTTGTTTGCCATTTTAAGTTGTATAAAAAAATGTAGATGAGAATTATAGTTATCTACTTTTTTTTTATAAATGATAATGGAATGGTATGTATGATAAATACCGCCTGCGCTAACGGTATACGTAACTAGTGACAGATGATAATATGGAAAAGCAGGTCAGTTAGCCCATCGTGATTAGATCTGGAATTCAGCACGGTGGTTTTCAGGGTGAACCGCGTGGAAGTCGACCTGACAGGGTATATTGATGCAATGGGACTGGTAGCCACCATTACTAACAATCCCTTCCCCCCTTCATAAAAAAAAAACATCCCTCTCAAATGCATAGGTATTGACCGATGTGCATTACTCCAAAGAATATATCTGACTAAAGCACCTTTCCAAGTGATAAAATTCCACTCACTTTATTATCTGAATAATTCAAGAGGCACTCTCTTTATGCATCAATTCTTTTTATACTTTATAATATAATTCATTAAGTTTAAATCCACTGAGGTACTTTCGTGGTGCCGGCTCATAAAAATAAATATACACTTACTAGATTTAAAACCCTAACAAAAGAATTACCATCTGAAATTATTAATATTATAATTTTATTTTATTTTCTTACCGAGTTTAGATAAATTGTTTTTTATATACAACTTAGAACGGCTCACGAAACAAGCTGACGGCCCACCTGGACATAACAGAGTGTAGTGTTTCACTCATGATACGCCCCATGCGTTGCCATTCTTGAGGACTCAGGTGTTATTCCTCTGTACCCTGTAAATTGACTGCCATATCCCACCCTTCAAACCGAAACACAGCCATGCAAACACAACTGCTTCACGGCAGAAACACGAATGGGACAGAGGAGAAGAAAAAGAAGAAGGACAGGGAATGAGAATTCTCAAATTCGAAAAATTTTATTTTACGACCATCGTTTTCTTTCTTCCCCCTACCTTACCTATAAGCAATTTGAAATGCTGGTCACATAACTTGAAGATCCGATAACCGATGAGGAAAAAAGGTTCTTAAGTGGTGACCCCGTACGGGAAAACGTAGGGTAGGACGACCCTCCTTTCACCCCTCGCTAGATAGAGTGACGACTTCATACATTCCAAGAAGTCAATGAATGAAGGAGATTCAGGACTGTTCCTTATGGCAGTCTTTAGAGGAATTCAACAGTGGTCAGATAACTAATATGATGATGATGATGATGACGTCATGCCTCTATATTCATGGGACCGCAAGCCCCATCTTAGACCACATCATCGTTTTCCATTAGGTGAGATTCTGATCAATGACGGGACCCTTTCAATAGTAAAAAAACAACTCGAGCGAGAAAGAAGAACCCAAGCAGACGACTTCTATACAAAATCTCTCTCTTATAAAACAAGCGCATTCTTAAAAGACTTTGATTATATAGATAGAGCATCGACTCTCAAAAACGGGTCAAATTTTTGTCAGCTAATTGTCAAATTAGCTGACTCGTTTTTCTTTATCAGTGTTCTATATACTTACACATAAAATGTATATTAACGTATTATATAATAAATAAAATGAGTAAATACGCATTAAAGAGATGTAGAAATTATAAAACAAAATAAATATAAAAGTCATAAAAGAATCACTTATTGTATGAAAAAGTTGACCCACATTTCTCGTAACATTTGCATTGAGGCAATCTATCTATTAAAATCTAAGTTAAAAGATTTATTTTTAACCAATGCAAACATCAGGTCATAGACGCATTAACGGACTTCATGCACCGTTATCGAGCATATAATTCATTACAGATGTAAGGGCAATAAATGGGGTTTCCCCACGCTAGCGGCTGTACCAAATAGACACCAACCCGGATGTGGTTACATACAGTTATACTTTTTCATTGAAACACATTGTCAATACATATAAAGGTGCTGTGTAGTATAATACATGTTTACATGTATCATAGTCGCCAGTGTTGCTCTCTTGGTTTTATATTAAAAGTGTGGTTAAGACAGTTTTCTCAGTTGGCGACATCTGAATCGTTGAGGTCATTGTTTTCATATTAATACTATTGTTTATTAATAATTAAATTTTGTCGACTGTCTCCATTAATATACAAATAACTCAAGATGTATTACTATTGCAAAAAAAAATGGCATTGATTGAAACGAGCGCATTCGACCAAATTGTGCACACGTTTCTAACTCTAACTAGTAGACGAAACAAACTAAATATGTCGAAATATTTATATATTTTATAACTTAGTTAATACAGATTTTACGTATATTTTTATAAACATTCCACACCATTTATTTTATAATTTTTTTATGTTTATAAGCAGTTGTGTTTGCATGGCTGTGTTTCGGTTTGAAGGGTGGGATATGGCGTGAATTTACTAGGTACAGAGGAATAACATCTGAGTCCTCAGGAATGGCAACGCATGGGGGGTACCATAGGCGAAACAGTATACTTTGTTATGTCCATGGTACTGCTCATATCTATAGGCGACAATTACCACTTTCCATCAGGTGGGCTGTTAGCTTGTTTGCCATTCTAAGTTGTATAAAAAAATTTAATGTCAATTGGTTCTAAATTTACTTTTAAAAGTCAATATATATGGGAATGTGAATCTTGGGTTTTTGTATATCAATGAATCCCTAATTTTTTTTATACTAATGATGTTAGTTATAATAATATTAAGTCACAGACCTAGGCATGGGTAATACTGGTCCGATATCTATATATTGGGTTCTTCGAGACATTGATGGCTGAAAAAAGGTCATCACCCATTTTGATATCGCCCATATCGGTCGGATATGTTAAAATTCAAAATTCAAAATTCAAAAATCATTTATTCATGTAGGACATTTTAGCTGCTTATGAACGTCAAATTTTTACATTATAATTTTATATTTACCCTACCGTCCAGTTCGGTATATAGATCCAATTGAGAAGAACTGGCAAGAAACTCAATTGAATTACTTTTTTTTTTTAAAGCCAGTTTATTTACAATGTATATTTATATAGGTGTCTATGTCTAACATTAAATGAAAATTCAGTGCATGAACAACTATTGCCATGCACACTCGTCATTCAAGTAATCGTTTAGTGAGTAATAGGCTTTGCTCAGTAAATATGATTTTTTTAAAAAATAATTTTGTTAAAAGTCTGTTATCAATTATTATTCATTGGATTACAGACTTTTAACATTTTTATTATTGGACCCATATATAGATATTGTTACTACAATATATAAATATTATTATATATTATCCACCCCTATTTTGACCATTCGCTAATGTAAGTAGATACCATCATACAAACAAACAAACAAACAATATGCTATGCACCCCGTTATATACTGAATTTACGGGGTACAGAGGAAAAACACCTTAGTCCTCAGCAATGGCAACGCCTGGCGAATATCATGGATAAAACAGTATACTCTGTTATGTCCATATCTATAGGCGACGATTATCACTTTCCATCAGGTGGGCCGTTAGCTTGTTTGCCATTCTGAGTTGCATAAAAAAATATACTTCTTAAGTTGCACCTCTTGTAATACTGTATCAGAGATATCACTGGTTATGTTACCCTTAAGAAATACAAGTGGGACAAGGGTACCCAAATAGACAACTTTTTTACAATCTCACTCTTGTATATATTAGAATTAATTGTATTAGATTATACTCGTATATTAATGATCAGGCTTGGCTTCGCGCGACTCGCTGTTATGTAGCGTTCTATTGGTTGAAGATTTTTTTTTAATTCGATTGAGTAGTTTTAAATTTACTCATTACAAACAAACAATCAAATATTTCCCCTTCTTATATATAAAATTCTCGTGTCACGGTGTTTGTTACCAAACTCCTCCGAAACGGCTTTACCGATTTTTATGAAATTTTGTGTGCATATTGGGTAGGTCTGAGAATCGGCCAACATCTATTTTTCATACCCCTCAATGATAAGGATGACCCTCCCCAAAATTTTTTTTTTTATTTTTTTAACAAATTTTTCCATTTTTATTTTATTATGATTTAGCATTGAAAAATACACACAACTTTAAATTTTCATTGTTTTACCCCTGTGTTTTAATCGCGATATTTATATTTCGCAATAAGTGGTAAAACAACGTTTACGGGGTCAGCTAGTCGTATTATAATTATTAGTATAGTATAAATAAAAATCTATTTCCAAATGTATATAAGTGCATCACTTCAGAACGGTTACACCTATTTGGCCAATTATTGGCCGTCAATTAATTTTGGTGTATTTCTAACTGTTAGGGCAAGGTTTTTATGTAAGGGAATGTTTGAAAAAATTGTATTGAAAAATGAAAAATGTGAGTAAAAAAATATTCGTATAAATTCAAATTCAAACCAACTTTATTCAAATAGTTTACAAGCACTTTTATCATCGTCATTATTTGCTAAATCCACTGCAGGATTCGGAAGGTTGTTATCTGTTGAGAAGAGCCCGCAAGAAACACACCAATTCCCCTTTTTAAATCTCTGTTCTTTCTGCTCTGTATAAAAAAAAAGTGAGAGCGAAGCCGGGTCGGGCAACTAATTATATATAAATTGTTTTGATATGTATTTTAACTCAATATCATGATATAAGAATATTACCAGGTTGTCTGTAAGAGATTGCTTTTAGCGATAAGGCCGCCTTCTGTATATGCACATTCTGTATAAATACTTCTTGTATACATCTCTACTGTACGCAATAAAGAGTTTATTATTATTATTATATTAAAAAAAAAACCTCAACTTATTATACAAATTCTACAATACGTATAACGTAATTTACAATTTCCGATTTCTTTTTTACGTACGCAACCTCCAGGGGAATATATCTACCCCATTATATATATTCAACCCCCCTTCTTTCACGTGAGTGTCGTAAGAGGCGACTAAGGGAACTTAATAATCTAGAGATGCGCAGCAGCGTCCCTCTTGAAATATCACCAAAACCTAATTGCCAATCCGTCTGCCAAGCATGGCAACTACTGATAAAGCCTCTTTTTATGGGAAGGTCTATGTTCATCAATGGACAATTAACGGATGATGATGATGATTAACGATGATGATTATGATTCTATATTTATATTTCTGAAGATTAAAAAACCAAAAACTATTTCAATTGCAAATCAAAACAGAAATAATCACTTACAAAACCCTTTAGCAAATGATTATCTTTTATGGCCACTTCCTTTTCAAGCGTCGACGGGACGCTTTGGGATTTAATTTGATCTCCTTCGTCGATGATTCGTTTTCAACCATATTCCCAATAATCTGTCAATATATAATATACTCTTTCACATTTCGTGCTGCGCAACTGTGGAACAGGCTACCTGCTGACATACGGGATAGTCCTTCCATTACTTCCCTCAAGAGAAGACTGAAATCACATCTTTTAAGCAATTGTACATGATAATTCTATACACTTATACATATGCATATATATTTATCTATTTATGTATTTATTTATATATTTATTCACAATAGTGTTTGATGTATTTACATTATTTTCACCGGTACCTTTCCTGCACTGGATTACCCAAATTAAATTATTTTCTCTCTAACTACACTGCGTTGGCTGGAAGAGATCTCTTTCAGAGATAAGTCCTCCCTTGCTAACAAGTTGTTAAACTAATCGTCGCATGTATTAAGTGCAATAAAGAATATATATATGAGTGTGATATTCAAGGACAACTTATAGTATTCTAAAGGGACAAAATGTGTAAATTAATTTATTTGAGTTTGTTAAGATATTAAATGGGTGCCGTATGGTCCCGGCATAGAATGGGCCACACCTTTCTTTGCCGTGGGTACCGTAAGAGACGACTAAAGAAGCTCAATGGTCGAGAGATAAGCTGCAACGTTCCAAAACCTAACTGCGGTTACCAGGGGGGAAAGGGATTGTTAGCAATAGACTTTGACAGTCCCATTGCTAGCAATATGCCCTATTAAGTCGACCTCCACGTGGTTCTCCCTGGAAACCATCGTGAACAATTCTTATTGAATTCGCCACGATGTGCTAACTGGCCTGCTTCATCCTCACCTATCATCCTTCACTAGTGCCACGCCGGTGTATACCGTTAGCGCGGGTGGGGTTACCATTCCATTATCACCCATAAAATAAACTGCGGTTACCAACCCGCCTACCAAGCATGGTAATTACTCGCGAAGTCCCTCAAAGAAGACGCCTATGTTCAGCATTGAACAGTTAATGGATGACATCGTCATCCTCTAGACGATTCTGTAGAGACAAACTTCTTCTTGATTCTTTATTAGTATTTTTAACAGATCAGATAAATGTAACCACCAGCACACCTGCAATGCCTTTAGTGTTGTGGGTGATCATGGGCGGCGGTAGTCGCTTACCATCATATGAGCCGCATGATCGTTTACCCCCTGTGATGTAAAAAAATAGTATTTATTATACCCATTAAAAGATAACAGTAATAAACATAACAAAAACAAAATAAAATACAAAACAATGGGTGGTATAATACGATAAATCCTCACTAATGTTGTAAAACTGACAGTGAGTTTGTTTACTGTTTCCTGTTGGCGTCTTAACTGCTTAAGTAATCACTATGATATTTTGGTATATACATACTGCGTTCAAGCTGCGTAAGTCCCGGCATGGAATAAACCATGGTTTCCTTTCCCATGGGTATTGTAAGAGGCGACTAAGAGAGCTTATGGTGGAGGGATAGGCAGCAGTGTTCCTCTTAAAACATCAAAAGCCAAACTGCAGTTGCCAACTCGTCTGTCAAGCTTGGCAAAACACATCTTATGGGGAGGCTATGTACAGCAGTGAAAGTTTGTGGCTAATACTACAGTACTATAGGGGTGGGGGGGGGGGGAAGGATTGTCAGTAATAGGGTCTAACTGACCCATTGCCAGCAATACACCCTATCAGGTCGACCTCCACGTGGTTCCCCCTGGAAACCATCATGGTTAATTCTAGTGGAATTCGTCACGATGGGCAGATTGTCCTGTTTTTTTCTCACCTATCACCTCTCACTGGTACCCCGCTAACGTATACCGATAGCGCAGACGGGGTTACTATTCCATTATCATCTATTAAAAAAAACTACAGTACTATGGGATGTGATATAAAAGGAAAGTGTACCTTACTGTTTATTCTTATCAGTGAATATATGCCGGTTACGCGGACAAAGTCACTGTGAAAACTAGTAAATAAATAAACAAATAACTGTCCTCATAAACTTATTATGTCTATGTATGTATATGTACATATTTTGTATGTGAAGAGATATTTTATAATTATGTATATATGTATATGTATTATTATATACAAATATGTATGTATTCTGATTTTAATTATATGAGTTACATTGTATATATGTCAACATATTTATTATTTCTTAACAGAAACAACTATACTGTCTCCTCCTATTATTGTACGCACAATGCCCGCTGGTAATTAACGCTCCTTTCCACTCAGGGTTTGCTGGAAGAGAACTCTTACAGAGTTAAACTCGCCTGTTGTACATCTTTATTTAATATATATTATATGTTTGTAATTTTTTTGTGTACAATAAAGAATAAATAACTAAAACAAACATTCCGTCTTCTATGTACTCGTAGAATAAAAAAAAAAACAACCATTGCTTTTAGAATAAATTCTAACTGGCTGAAAACGTGGAAGCTAGTACTGTGCGCGTTCTGTACGACAGTACATCAAAGCAATTGCAACCCTTTGATACATCAACGTGTAGCTGGATCGAGCGTACATAGAAATTTGGTTATACAAAACGGATTTTACTATATCGTGTACAGAAAATAGAAATTATTAGATGGAATCATACATTATTAGAATATATGATGTTAATCACTATATTTTTTTTTTAATTTGACTATTATACTTATTTATATTTAATTGTAAACCGGCCAGCGCTATCGGTATACTTTAGCGAGGCACCAGTAACAAACAGAAGGATGAAAAGGCAGACCAGTTATTCAACAAGTTCAACAAGATAACGACATTTCCAGGAGGAACCGTGTGGAGGTCGACCTGATAAAAATTATATTACTAGCCATAGGACTGCATTACTAACAATCCACTTCGCACCTAACGTACATAGTCTTCTGTACGGAATCTGTCTCACTAGTTCGACTGTTTCTCTATACAATGCTAACATTTTTTTTAATGGGTGATAATGGAATGGTAACCCCGCCCGCGCTATTGGTATACACTGGCGGGGCACCAATGAGAAATTATAGGTGAAGATGAAGCAGGTCAGTTAGCCCATCTTGACGAATTCAGCAAGATATGTTCACGATGGTTTCCAGGGGGAACCACGTGGAGGTCGACTTAATAAGGTGTATTGCCAGCAATGTGTTCATTAGATACCATTACTAACAATCCCTTTCCCCCAAAAAAATGCTAATTTTAAAATACTGATCGAAATAAAGGCACTAGTCATGGTATAAAATGTAACATGGTATAAAATTTTATTTCGAGTTTTAGCTTGCACTGGTATAATATTTGTTGCCGTAGGTACTTGTTTTTTGCAACTTTCTGCAAATCCGTCTCCGTATGCAGAAAAAAATGTTATTGACCTATTATTTAACTTATTACGTACACGTTTATTTATTTATTTATTTATTGGAGCAACCAATATGAGTATAATTTTTATCTTATGCAAATAATTCAGGTTGACTTAGTAGTTGACTTAATGGTGACTTAATTACTTGTTACCACAGCATGCATAAATTTAAAGTTGAAGAAATTGTTATAACATGTAGTTATTGCATGATAATGACTTTGTACAAAAGTTGATTGCTTGGGTACCTCTGTCCCATTCGTGTTTCAACCGTGAAGCAGTTGTGTTTGTATGGCTGTGTTGTATATATATATATATATATATATATATATATATATATATATATATATATATATATATATATATATATAACTACATTCGTATATAATTAGTACCTAATCAGATCCTATTATATGTATCCGGCATAGGCGGATATAATGTAAGATATCCGGATTGGCTAATGAGTTAATTAATCGAGCTCTACGGATCTATTGTCAAGAGATATCTGAGAAAGGATTGGTAATAAGGTTTTATTAGAAAAAATGATTTATCAATGGACAAACGAATGTTGGATTATTTTGTTAATTTTATGGTTCCGTACCTCCAAAGGGAAGTATGGGACCCTTTTAAGATCATTTCGTTGTCCGTCCGTCCCTTTTTCTTAGGAACGCGTGAAGGTATATATATATATATATACATATTAATAATGATATACATTATGAGATATAGTAACCAGTTTTGTTGTTCAGTTTTTCACTTTTGTTGCCTCAACAAATAATAAAAAAAAAAACAAATAATTACGTACGCTCTAATTGTAACCAAAAATCCACAATAAAAAAAGAGCTACAAGGAAAAATCTATGTTTAAATAGAAGTGTAACAATTTGTAGACAATTGTTCGGTAACATAACGGGACCGGTGCGCCTGACCCAATGATACGGTATACCGCCAACCGGTCGCCTACGAGTGCAAGATCTTGACCTATCAATACGCGGATGTTGCGCTCCGCGGGTCGCTCGCCGCCATTTGGAGTTTGTTAACAAACGCGGGAGCGCCATCTCGTGAACGGTACCGAACACAACGGTAACGATCTCTCTCTGGTGATCGATAAATGTCGAATGCATTGCCTGTTTGTTGTTTGTGTTTTTTTTATAGATGACATAGATAGATAGATACTCTTTATTGTTTCCTCCAAAAGATTACAATAATAAACTTATTATAAATATAAACAATTACAAGAAATAATCACAATGAGAAAACAATGGGCGACCTTATCGCTAAGAGCGATCTCTTCCAGGCAATATTTGGATGGAGAGGAGTAATTATAAACAATTTGGTGGGAGGCACGATGAAAAATTTTGTTAGTTCTAAATATGGGAGATGTGATACACATAATAATATAAATATTATACATATATATATATATATATATATATATATATATATATATATATATATATATATATATATATACGTATATGTATTCCACGACTTAGTATCCGCGTGCATTTTTTTATACCACTAAGGTGGCAAAAAAGCATACGACCCACCTGATGGTAAATGGTTACCGTAGCCTATAAACACCTACAATACTTGCATTAGTATATATAATAAGCATCCTTTGTATTAAATTCTTGGCCGTACTGTTCTGGTATCGAATAGCTTACCCCTTTCTTTCCCGTGGGTGTCGTAAGAGGCCATAAAAGAGAGCAAGGGATGAGCAGCAGCGTCCCTCTTAAAAAATCTCTAAAAGTTTAACTGCGTTTGCCAATCCGCCAAGCGTGACAACTACTGGCAAAACCCCCTTATAGGGAAAGCTTATATCCAGCAGCGAATAGTTAACGCTAAAATAATAATATATTTATTTTAGGTAAATAATTATATCTCATACATAAGATTTTGTTAATTACCTTGAAATACTTTACGTGCTACCCAGAACCAGTCGCTTTGGGCAAATATGACTACTTCCAAAACAACAAGAAAAATTATAAAGCATTCCATTGCTCAATTAATACAGTATACCTACTAGTTACTTGGCCGATGACTTGGACTGTGTGATTTTACATTACGGTATTCATTACCATCATCATTACAACTCAAGCCTCCATTGGGGGAAAAGGGATTGTTGACAATGGAGTTTGACAGCCCCATTGCTAGCAATATGCCCCTATTAGGTCGACCTCCACGTGGTTCCCTCTGGAAACCATCGTGAACAATTCTTGTTGAATTCGTCACTGTGCTGTCCTCCTGGTATGGTAGGTAGGTGTAGGAAATAATAAACAATAATATGTCACAATGCGACTCACACGACCACCCGCCCGGACGTCACCCAGAGGAGTGGCAGGAGCGGGGGGACTTGCAGTCTCAACTTTAATGAGTACATCACAGTCACGATGGGCTAAGTGACCTGCTTCATCCTCACCTATCATCCCTCACTGGTACCTCGCCAGTATATAGCATTAGCGCAGGCGGTGTTACTATTCCATTATAATCTATTAAAAAAAAAAACACCCTCCATGTCAGACATGCATCTACCATATTTTCTTCATGAACTAGAGGCGCCTCTTGCGCCCATCCAAACCACTCACACCGCAAACAGTTTTCAAGTGATTCTGACTCCTAGTGGGTTGCTCCGCTTGCCAGCACGAGGTCACTACTCGCAAACCTTTCTCCCCATCAGTTTATCAGTTCCAGGATATATGTATATGACATATTGCCATTTGTCAAAAAATTAAATAAAAGGAGATAAAAATTAAAACAATTATACATTTTAACAAAAAAAAATAGCAGTTAAAAGTAACATCCTAATGCTAAAATTTTAAAAATTATAATTTAATTTAAAAATATACTTTAATGGATAAATATATGTGTGACCCTGAATGGAACACTACCATTTTTAAATAAAAATCACTTTAAAATCAATTCTCGTTGAACAAATTATACATTTTGTCCAATAAATATGATAACACTTCGAAATAATGTAAAGTTTTGACAAAAAAAAAACCTTTTACACTAACTAATTGCACGCAGCAATTGTGAGTCATTAATATGCAATTAGACCTTTTATAATTGTCGCGTTGATCAGAAATGATCCTTTCAAGTGCATACAAAATGCAATACAATCAAAACTCGTTAATTCAACGTAGGTATTTAATATACTTTTTGTTATAGCAATGCAGAGTGCATTGTGAACGTGAAATAGATATCGAAATCATAAAAAGTAATGTTGCACAAAGTCATTTAAGTTTTTACCTCCAAAAATAGGATTTAAATTTGCACTGAATATTATGCAACGCCATCTAGTAATAAACTAAATAGAATTTGTATATATATATATATATATATATATATATATATATATATATATATATATATATATATATCTATATATATCTATATATATGTGTGTGTGTGTGTGTGTGTGCGTGTGTGTGCGTGCGTGTGCGAGTGCGTGTGCGTGTGCGAGTGCGTGTGCGTGTGCGTGTGCGTGTGCGTGTGCGTGTGCGTGTGCGTGTGCGTGTGCGTGTGCGTGTGCGTGTGCGTGTGCGTGTGCGTGTGACGTGTGCGTGTGCGTGTGCGTGTGCGTGTGCGTGAGCGTGTGCGTGTGCGTGTGCGTGTGCGTGTGCGTGAGCGTGTGCGTGTGCGTGAACGTGTGCGTGTGCGTGTGCGTGTGCGTGTGCGTGTGCGTGTGCGTGAGCGTGTGCGTGTGCGTGTGCGTGTGCGTGTGCGTGAGCGTGTGCGTGTGCGTGTGCGTGTGCGGGTGCGCGTGCGCGTGCGCGTGCGAGTGCAAGTGCGTGTGCGTGTGAGTGTGTGTGTGTGTGCGTGTATGTGTATACAGATACTAATTTCAATTAATTTTGACTGCTGCGGTAGACGTAGGTTATAACAGGACAAACATAATATCTGTTGTTACTGTTATGCAATAATAACAGTTACCAATATCTGTTATTAATTAACAGTTGTTATTTTTTTCAACTACGTCCCATTAGGAAGGAAATAACATACAAATATGAGTTTAGTGTGAGCGAACTAGTTTAATCAACGAAATAACAGATAACACGATCTAATTAAGAATTCGCTTTTCAAAGAGAATTTCTTCTTATGAAACGACTTACTATAATTTTGATTTCATTCAAATAAATACTAGATGCGTCTCGTTTTAGCTTATGACAATATTATACAAAAGACAAAGACAAGTATAGTTGTTTCTTTTTTATTAACTGTTCAATTATTTCAAGCTATGTTAGTGACCGACTGTTATCGAATACAGAAAATGTTAATTGTTAATAATGGTCAAATAACTTGAATATGGTGAATTATAAATGATATTTTTTAACAGATATAATGATATCGCGAGAGCAACCGTTAGCTGTTATCTTCGAATACTTGTGATTTATATCTGTTATGATAAATACGACTCATTTCTATGCTGCGGTCAATTATTTAAATGTATCGCGAGCGAACAAACCAAAAGCCGAGTGCATCCGGCCAGGAGGTAACCTGCACCGCACCGCGATGGTGTCTTATTACATTTACTGTTGCTAACTGTATCACTACAGTTTGGGACGGGCCGGTTTTTTTAATTACCACCACCCGTGCCGTCGCGTCGAGTAGCCGAGACCACGATGGTTATGTCCGAAACTAGTGGCCGACCGCGGTTTTCCTGTCTTTTTTATACAATTCTGAATGGCAAGCCACCTGATGGAAAGTGATAATCGTCGCCTATGGACAATAAGAGTATCATTGACATACCAGAGTATACTGTGTCGCCTATGATACCATTCATGCGTTGCTATTCCTGAGAACTAACGTGTTAAGCCTCTGTACTCTGTAATTTCATTTACTTTAGAAATTCGTTATAAAAATGTATTTTATACTTACAACTATAACCCGCTTTTACTATATAAAAATTTTACACAAAAATCGTCCGTAAACTCATAAATTAAATATTGATCTTGTGAAATATCTATTAAATTAAATGTCTTAATTTTACATGTGTCATACAAAATTTATTAACAAAATACAATAGTACTTAAAGCTGTTACTTTTTATACTACTTTTTAGG
Organism: Galleria mellonella; assembly: GCF_026898425.1. Taxonomy (NCBI): domain Eukaryota; kingdom Metazoa; phylum Arthropoda; class Insecta; order Lepidoptera; family Pyralidae; genus Galleria; species Galleria mellonella. Next base: position 1,631,602 of record NW_026441995.1, on the reverse strand, counting down.
AAGACAAAATAAATCATACCTACATTCATATGATTTTAACTATTTTTTTTTTTAATGAAATATCACTTTTGATTCTATAAATTCATTTTAAAAATTTTTTTCAAAAGATAAAATTAAATATACTTTTGACTCTTGGTTGTAACACATAATATATCGTCACAGTCGTAGAATACTGACGGATCTGACAAAGATTACATATAAAGATCCGTCAGTATTCTACGACTATGACGATATACTGTTTCATAGATAATAGTAATAGAATGGTAGCCCCATCTACGCTAACGATACACGCTGGCGGGGCACCAGTGAAGAATAATAGGTGAGAATGAAAAGGCAGGTCAGTTAGCCCATCGTGATGAATACACCTGGAATTCAGTACGATGGTTTCTAGGGAAGACCACGTGGAGGTCGATCTGACAGGGTATATTGCTAGAAATGGAACTGGTAATTTGCATTACTAACAATCCCTTCCGCCTTATACTTTTATTTTGTATTAGCTTCTTGTCCGCTGCATCGTATGCGTGGATTTCAGAAGCAAGAAAATCGATGAAATAGATTATTTATAGGTGGACTATCAAGATAAAACTAATTTTAAGTTAAACATTCAAGAACACAACTGCGAAAACCGCATCCAATTTGATATAGTAGATTTTGGGAACAAACATACAGACAGAGAGAAAAAAAAATATTGTTTAGACTTCTATTACCTTTATCTAAGACCCCACATATCAGATTATCTTCAACATCTCGCATATACAGACATAATCTAATATCAATTTTATTATATTTGTAACAAAGTAAAAAATAAAATTTCACCTATATAAATATTAATACATTCTTTATTGAAAGTAATAAATGTATTTGAATATTGTATACAGAAACGTATCAGAAATATGATATACCATACATATCAAATAATGATCATTTTTATTCCATTCCAATTGTGAGCAGGAAAATATTATGTGAATAGAGTTTATTTAATTCCATCAAACGCGAACAAAAAATAAATAAAAAAAAAAACATCGATCTCACATAACAAATATTATTCAAGATATCACAATATATTAGAATAATTTATTGGCATATTCGTAGATACGCTGTAATACTTTTTATGTATTTTTTTGATGGTTAAAATTGGTATGGTAACCCCGCCTGCGCTAACGGGATACGCTGGCGGAGCACCAGTGAAGGGTGATAGATGAAAATGAAAACAGGCCAGTTAGCCCATCATGATGAATTCATCAGGAATTAACCATGATAGTTTCCAGGGGGAACCGCGAGGAGATCGACCTGGTTGGGTATATTGCTAGCAATGGGATTCTGTCTCCATCACTAACAATCTCTTTCCCCCCTAATACTTTTATGTTGAGATCCCTGTACGAATTATATTTGATTTGGAGACTGAAAGTCACTGAAAATAGATATTATTAATTATTATATCAGTTTTTAACAATCTAGTAACATTTGTAGACAAACATGCCGGGTTGTTCTTTAAATCTCGAAATTTTTCAAAAATATATTATAACATCAGAACACGGAATTTAATATTTACAAATCGATAGATAGATAGATAGATAATTTATTTACATTACTTACACCACACAAATTACAATTAAAAAAAAACATGTATTATGTGTAATACACAATAAAAGAGATAAAAGAATAAAAATAAAAAAGATCAAAACAAATATAATATATATATATATATATATATATATATATATATATATATATAAACTTAAGATAATAATATAATCTTAAATAAATTTAAGATTAAATAAAAATCAATTATACGCAAAAGAATCAAAGTAACCGATATAACCGGAAGATAGCAAGCTGAAATGGCAATGAGCTGGTCACACAAAGTACTGACAACAGATTAGGAAAAAACGTATGGGCAAACAAAATATTGCTTGACCCCCCCCCCCCCCCCCCCCTAGATGTAGTGATGACCTCAAATGCATTGCAAGGAGTCAGCGGATGCAGGTAGCTCAGGACCGTTTCTTATGACCGTCTATGGCGGAGGCCTATGTTCAGCAGTGGACCGATAATGGCTGAGATGATGATGTTGATGAAAAAATAACTCCACTTATGCAAGAACCAAAAATAAATGCTTATTAATTTGAGTCTGTCAGTTTTGATCATTTCAAAGTGTAAATGTGAATCTAGGTTACTATTTTATATCCATGCACCATCACCAAACAAGGGCTTGTTTGTTTTAAAAGCATAAATATTAAACAGATGTGTTTGATCATCAATATACATGAGTGTTACATAATATATATATATATATATATATATATATATATATATATATATATATATATATATATATATATATATATATATATATATATATATATATATATATATACTTAAAATATTCAATATTTTTCCTCAATACATATATATTTCGCTTTATGACTCGCGAACATATTTTTTAAATATTGCTAAACATTTGTTTTAAAAATCAAATCAATATATATTTGTATTTCGTAAATTCACCCATTCACTAGTCCATTTATTCATTCACTAACTTTTACACTCGACTTCGTACGTGCGACCATCCCATATATTACTTGTATACCAAACTTCATAATGATTGGTAAAGCCATTGGGATGTTAAAAGGTAACAAACAAAAAAAAACTCATTTTCAAATTTACAGCATTACTTAGGAGTAGCTGTATCCCGTGGCTTCGCGTGCATTGGTACATAAAGTATCCTGTGTACTAAGTTAGGATTTAATATGGCCATTTACCAAATTTCACTCGAGCCTTTTCAATAGTTTTTTACGCAACAGAGTAACAAATTTCCAATCAAACATCCATTCTTACAAACTTTCGCATTCACAATAAATGAATGGATATGGCGTGAATTTACAGGGTACAGACGAAAAACACCTGTGTCCTCAGGAATGGCAACGCATGGGGGGTATCATGGGCGAAACAGTATACTCTGTTATGTCTATGGTACTGCTCATGTCTATATGCGACGGTTATCACTTTCCATCAGGTGGGCCGTCAGCTTGCTTGCCATTCTACGTTATATAAAAAAAATATTAATAGATTTTGTTTGACAAAAAAAATGTACCGACTTCAATCGTGGTAAAACCAGTTGTTTTGATTTAAAAACCAAACTACTGAACTGGTTTTAATAAAATTTCAATTGGATCAAATGATCGATTTTTTGTGGAATACAATCTTATTTTAAAGTCGGTTATGCGTACGCGCATGTGTGTGTGTGTGTGTGTGTGCGTACGTGTGTGTTGTGTGTGCGTGTGTGCGCATGTGTGTGTGTGTGTGTGTGTGTGTGTGTATGTGTGTGTGTGTGTGTGCATGCGTGCGTGCGTGCGTGTGCGTGTGCGTGTGCGTGTGTGCGCATGTGTGTGTGTGTGTGTGTGTGTGTGCATGCGTGCGTGCGTGCATGTGCGTGTGCGTGTGTTTGTAAATTTTATCAATTCTAAAAGAATTACTCCCGTTTTAGTATATCAATTCTATTACGGTGAACGGTCAGTACATTTTTGGAACAATATCATAATTAAATTTGAATTAATTGATATTACAAAACGTACATACGTAAAAACCGTAAATCTCTACACCTACCCACCACAATGCGCTCGCGTTCTATAAACTTGTTTATTTACGAGGTCAGGAGATACGTGCGGCCGAGACGGATTTTATGGTCAATATAAATTAAACGGGTTATTCGGTTTTTTGTACTCAAATTAAGTGTTACACATAATATGTGTATCGTTAGCTTATCTCCGCATCAGAATGCGTTTTTTTTTCCTTGATCATAATCTTGTATGTGCAAACAAATTGAAAAGCTCTTTTTAAAAATCGATTGAAAATGGGAATCATCGTCATGATTTCAACCATTATTTGTCCACTGCTGGGCATCCTATGCCGAGAATAATGCCCCCATAGACAGCCATAAGGAACGGTCGTGAACCGCCTGCATCCACTGACTCCCTGCAATGCACTTAAGGTCGTCACTCTATCTAGCAAAAAATTAAAGAGGTTCCTTCAGGGTCGACAACGCACGCGTAATGCCCCTGGTACAGCATTCATAGGCTACTGTAACCGCTTACCATCGGGTGAGGCATATGCTTGTTTACCACTTCAATGGTATAAAAAAAAATTATGGTGAAATATATGGTCACGCGAACGTAGTTGTGGATAAAAACTAGTATATTCTATATTTTCCAGGAGAATGAGAGGATATTTCTTTAACATTATGTCAATCAAATTTGAAATAAAAAATTTATTTTATGTTCATATGAAATTCCAGAAGTGCAGAATGTCCCAGAACTGCAAGTCGACATACACAGCCGCGACCACCAGGGACGCGAACAATAATACCCTGTATCACGGCGGGGCGGTACAATACGGTGGCAGGGGATACAATCCACCGGCAAGCAATGGGAGTTATCAGGTATTAAAATTATGCACAATATCTATATCCTTAAGGTTCCATTTCCCACCAGAGGTTGGTAATCATCATGGTCATCTTTACCTTGTTCACCGCTATCCTGAAAAGGGATCTGGTGTTCATTCTGAAAACTGTATACATAATAATATATGTGTGTATCTATGTATATATATACATACATACATACATATCTGTCACGCATGTCTCCCATTAGGGTAAATAAATTCAAACAAAGCAATAAGCAAAGATTCAAACAAACCTCTTTCGCTTCTTCCACATTCATCAATCTTTTTATACGCGCTCGTCGGTTACGGGTACTTTTAATTTAGCCCTTTTTCAGTATGTCGCCTATTTGGTCGTTGATATATATATATATATATATATATAATGTATGTGTTTATATATGAATATATATAAATTTCAGTGTAAGCTGAGAAAAACGTACTAGACACTATTGTTTTTTTCCCAAACAAAAATATTTATAAGTTAAAAAAATGCGAATAAATACATGACTACATTCAATGCACTATTATGGCTCATATTTTTTTTCTTTTTCGCCAAGTATTTCTGTAAAAAAATATTCAATTTCGTTGTTAACGTACTCCCTAAAAAGGATGCTAATGTAGACTTCTACTGTAGATATATACATATATACCTAAGTACTCTATACCGTTATTCCGATCGTCTCGCGTCTGATTGAAAATTGCTCACAATCTTCAAACCAACTTCGCGAAAATTCTTCATCGATTGAAGAAGGTATTCTTGTAATATTTCTGAACATTATCACAACATCGGGGTCATTTATGAGACGTCATTTCTTTAAAGCTATCTCTAACATTAATATCGTCATAGTCGTAGAATACCGACGGATCTATATATGTAATATTTGTCAGATCCGTCAGTATTCTACGACTATGACGATATTGCCATTTGATATTACAGAGAAATCTGTATTCTAAACACTAATATAAACTAATTTTCTAATAGATTTAAGTCAAAGTTATTACAAATTTAGTCCATCATCATCATCATCATCACCATTTCAGCCACCATCCGTCCAATTTACCAGATTTGCTTTTGTACCTCTGTCCCAGTCGTGTTTCTACCGTGAAGCAGTTGTGTTTGCATGGCTGTGTTTCGCTTTGAAGGGTGGGATATGGCGTAAATTTACAGGGTACAGAGGAATAACACCTGAGTCCTCAGGAATGGCAATGCATGTGGGGTATCATTGGCGAAACAGTATACTCTGTTATGTCCATGGTACTGCTCATGTCTATAGGCGACGGTTACCACTTTCCATCAGGTGGGCCGTCAGCTTGTTTGCCATACTAAGTTGTATAAAAAAAAATTGTTCATAAAACAGTAATACTATGAAATTAAAATATAAGGGTAAGAGAATCATTGTCATCAGCATTTAACTGTTCACTGCCGAACATAAGCCTCCTATGGATATTTTCCCATAGTTGCCACGCTTGACAGGTGGATTGGCAACCGCAGTTAGGCTTTGGAAATGTTTTAAGAGGGGAACTGTTGCCCAACCCTAGTCTTCCCTTAGTCGCCTCTTACGACATCCATGGGAAAGGAAGGGGTGGGCTATTCTATGCCAGGACCACACGGGAATAAAATATAAGAGAATATCGTATCAGAATCGACTTCAATGTTTAAAATTATATATACTTTATATCGTGTAATCTTGGCATAGAATGGCCTTTCCCGTAGGTGTCATAAAAGGCGACTAAGGGAACTCAACGATGCAGTAGTCAGCAGTGTACCTCTTAAAACATGACCAAAACCCTGAACTCCTGAATCTCCAAAACTTTGGTTGCCAACTCGCCTATCAAGCGTGGCAACTACTGACAGAGTTTTGTCCAAGGGGAGGCTTATGTTCAGCAGTGGACAGTGAAAGGCTGGTATGATAATGATGAATAGATTCAACTGTATCCTTCGGCATGTTATTGTAAAATTTATAATATATTCTTTATTGCACTAAAACATACAGTAACAACAATAAGTGAATAACAATGTTAGCAAAGGCGAACTTATCTCTAAAAGAGATTTCTTCCAGTCAACCTAACACAGTGGCATAGGAAGTAGTGAGTGGGCAGTAGTAGTGCTAAACAGAAGTTCAAATAAATATTTACATAAATAATAAATCATTATGTATATATTTAATGCCCATTCAAAATATTCGTTACAAAATAAACGTGCTGTATACTCCGGTTGCACAATTCGGTACATATCGGGAAATTGGTGCACTGGCGAAATAAACAAGCCCACCCCAATTAGGTACGGTATTATCATTTATGGAGAAAGGTATGTTAAGCTGCAATGCACATGTTTGTACATATTTGTTTTCAATCAACTTCAAAAAGACGGACATTCTCTATTCAAATGTATTATTTTATATCATTTTTTTTTTTTTTTTTTTACAACACAGGGGGCAAACGAGCATGCGGCTCACCTGATGGTAAGTGACTACCGCCGCCCATGATCACCCACAACACCAGCGGCATTGCAGGTGTGCTGCCGGCCTTTTAAAAAGGAATATACTCTTTTCTTGAAGGTTATGTTGTCGTATCGGTTCGGAAATACTGCTGCTGGAAGTTAATTCCAAAGAATGGTTGTGCGTGGAAGAAAGTGCCTTGAAAAACGCACGGTGGAAGACCGCCACTCGTCCAGATGATTGGGATGAAACTTTAGTTTGTGGCGGGTTGTACGGTGGTGAAAATCAGCAGCAGGTATCAATCCGAACAATTCCTCAGAACACTCCCCATGATAAATTCGGTAGAAGATGCACAGAGATGCAACATCTCTGCGCAGTTTCAGTGGATCAAGCCAGACAGTAAGGCGTTGACTATCGATAATTCGAGCCGCCCGACTCTGAATGCGGTCTAACGGAAGGAGTTGGTACTGTGGCGCTCCTGCCCACAGGTGAGAACAGTATTCCATATGCGGCCTGACTTGGGCTTTATATAATTTCAGGCGGTGTTCTGGCATGAAATATCGTCTCACCCTATTGAGCACTCCTAACTTTTTGGAAGCTATCTTAGCCTTCTCCTCCAGATGACCGCAAAACTGGACGTCGCAAGATATATCAACGCCCAGAATTCCTAGACTCGACTTTTTATCAAGGGAAGTGCCCTGAAAGTGAGGAGATACGACAAACGGCGTCTTTTTTGCGGTAAACGCGCAGACTTGTGTCTTTTTGGGGTTAAATTGGACAAGATTTTGTTCACCCCAGATCGAAACTTGATGGAGTGAAGTTTCGATTTCAGACACAAGTCTATTCCGGCACTCATCGGTATGTGCCCGCGAGATCTTTGCATGACCGGTATATAATGTATCTCCTGTACTGTCGTCTGCATAGCAATGAATATTACTTATCTGTAACATATCATTGATATGCAGAAGAAACAGAGTCGGAGATAGTACACAGCCTTGCGGGACACCAGCATTCAAAGGTTTTAAATCAGAGCATGCTCCGTCGACTACGACCTTAATGCTACGTTCCTTGAGAAAACTGGCGACCCAAATGCACAGTCTCGCAGGCAACCCAAATGAAGGTAGCTTTGAAAGCAGCGCTCTATGCCACACCCGATCAAAGGCCTTCGCGATATCCAGACTAACTGCTAAGGCCTCTCCCTTACTCTCGATTGCCACTGCCCATCGGTGTGTTAAGTAAGCTAAAAAGATCACCAGCCGAACGTCCCTGTCGAAAGCCGTACTGGCGATCACAGATCAGCTGGTGCTCTTCTAGGTACCGGAGCAGTTGACGGTTAATGATGGATTCCATAACCTTCGAGAATAAGGAAGTGATAGCTATGGGCCTATAGTTAGCTGGATCTGAGCGATCTCCCTTTTTAGGGATCGGATGCACCAGAGCAGTCTTCCAAAACTTTGGGACTATGCCCGATGAGTAGCTAAGCCGGAAAAGACGCGTAAGAACCGGAGCCAACTCTGGTGCGCACGTCCTAAGCACAATCATGTATGTTGCCTCATGACTTCGTCAATTATGAACTTTGTTTTTTATGCAACATAGAATGGCAAACAAGCTGACGGCCCACCTAATTGAAAGTGGTAACCGTCGCGGTAAATATAGTCACCGTGTAGTCCTAGCATTGATTAGTGCCTTCCTTTCCCATGGGTGTCGTAAGAGACGACTAAGGGAGGACGGTGTGAGAGTCAGCAGCGTCCCTCTTAAAACATCTCCAAAGCCTAACTGCGGTTGCCAATCCGTCTGCCAAGCGTGCCAACTACTGGTAAAGCTTTTCCTTATGGAAGAGGCCTATGTTTAGCAGTAGACAAAGGAGTACCAGAGGGAGACTTTGTACAAAAGTCGATTGCTTGGGTACCTCTGTTCCATTCATGTTTCAACCGTGAAGCAGATGTGTTTCGGTTTGAAGGGTGGGATATGGCGTGAATTTACTGGGTACAGAGGAATAACACCTGAGTCCTCAGGAATGGCAACGCGTAGGGGGTATCATGGGCGAAACAGTATACTCTGTTATGTCAATTGTACTGCTCATGTCTATAGGCGACGGTTACCACTTTCCATCAGGTGGGCCGTCAGCTTGTTTGCCAATCTAAGTTGTATAAAAAAAAAGACAAACAATAATAATAATAATGATGAAAATCATATTGTCTCATTATCCATCCATCGTATTATTATTAATAAAAACCCAAAAAATTTTAAGAACTGTATATATAGATGGATATTTAATGAAACCGATCGAAAATCAAACAAAACTATACTCTATCAATTGCGATAATAATATTCAAAATCAAAAATGAACGACGAGGAAAAACAACAAGCGTATCGATAACCTTTCTTAAAAACACATAAAAAAAAAACAAAACCTTTTAATACACAAAACGTGCTCCAATAACGTCGCCTTAAGGTGCTTTCCTTAAAAATGTAACGTCCAACGGCGCCGCTCCACATACCACGTATTATAATCTCGCGTTGTCTCTCATAAAAGCAGTTTCCTTTTAAATTGACAACCTGTTCTTTGCATAACGTTAATTATATTCAATGATATATCGGTACTTAATGAGGACTCTTGTTTAATGCCGTCATAGAACACGCAACAAATTCTTCTTATTAACAATTATAAATGTGAGATGTCGGTAGGGGCCGCCCTAGACGCACGTATGTCGACCGAATAGGCGACGTGCAGAAGAACGACCAAATTAAAAGTGCCCGTAACCGGCGAGCGTGTATGAAAAGATTGATGAATGTAGCGAAAGAGGTTCGTTTGAATCGAAGCATTTGGCGTTCCATTGTTTCTGTCTACCCTAATGGGAGACAGGCGTGACAGATATGTATGTATGTATGTATGTATGTATGTATGTAATTATAAATGAATAATACTTTTAACCGTTACTGATTGCGTGGCGACCGAGAGCTTTGATATCGAGTTTTAAACGATCACACTTATCTAGATCGATTTATCACACCGAATTCCGAAAAACATCCGCATACCTACCGAATTTCATTGATTCAAACAACCGCTTAAAAAATCTAGCAAAAAAAATAATATTGTAACTTTAAAACCTATATTTTGTAGATTCTTCGTCGTCGGTTCAACGTCTTGGATAAATATTTATTTATTTACACTTTATTACACCAAGTAATAAGAGAAACAACAAATACAGTAAATATTAATGAGAAGTGATACAAAAGGCGGCCTTATCGCTAAGCAATCTCTTCCAGACAACCTTTGGGTAGAAGACATTGAGAAAAAGACAAAGGGTAGGTGGCGCACTATTATATAAATATTATCATATACAAACATACATACATATACACATACATACACATACATATATAATATATACACAATTAAATATATACATAACATACACATACTTAACAGCACACATACAATAGAAAAAAATAACGAAGGAAAACGAAGAGGAAAATAGTTCTAAAGTGAGAGGTAGTAGGTTTTAACAGAGGTTCTGAAGCTAGTAAGAGTATATATGATTTATCACCATCATCATCATTATTTCTACCGTTTGTTCACTGCTGAACATATGCTTCCTCCGTAGATTGTCGTATGAGCCGCCTGCATCCACTGACTTCCTGCAATGCATTTGAGGTCATCACTCCATCTACTTGGGGGTCGTCTTACATTGCATTTGCTCAAACGAGGTCGTCGCTTAAGTTCTTTCTTCCTTAGCGGTTATATAAATATACTATATTAAAACCTATCTTATATAGATATAGTCAAAATAAAAAATGGGATATCTAGTTATTCATAAAAAAAAAACATGTAAATGTTTCCGTTTTTGACCAGTTTTTGTCACTTCATGCTCTATGTATGCTCATGACTGTAGTTGCTTTTCAACCGACTTCAAAAAAAGAAGAGGGTCTCGATTCGGTTGTATTTTAATTTCTTTATACAACTTAGAATAGCAAACAAGCTGACGGCCCACCTGATGGAAAGTGGTAACCGTCGCCTATAGACACGAGCAGTACCATGGACATAACAGAGTATACTGTTTCCCCATGATACTCCAAAAACACGAATGGGACAGAGGTACCCAAGTAATCGACTTTTGTACAAAGTCTCCCAATGGTATGTATTATACCTCATAACTCCTTCAATTGCAAACCGTTTTGGAAAATTCTTTTTTATCTGTAAGGCTACACTTACAGACTAGTCTCGTAGACATTTTATCAAAATCGGTTCAGACGCTTGGTTTTCAAAATTTTAAATCTGAACGGTGTGGACTGCCGTTCGGTGAGCGTGGACTGTAGGGGCGTTGGTTCAGGCTGGAGTGAAACGCAGCGATTACTATTCTGAAGCCTCCGGTACCGTCTGAAGAGAGTATTTTTCTTCTTGTCCTATTTCTTCTCGAGTGTAGTGCGTCGCTGCTCGGAAGCGAATCCCGCTCGACGGGAGGCGGCCTATCTTTATACCCGCCCGGTCGCAAGATAACATTTCTAACTCGCGTTAGCGAATCTGTGCGAGCGGGACGGGGCGAGAGTGAAAGAGACGCGTATCTCTTTAGAACGGTACCATATAGCGTCTTTTTATTTATTACAATTTGCTTATTTCTATTTGTTTTTACAATTTCTATTTCTATTCGCAGGTAATAATAACAACACACAAAGAATGCTTTATTTAACTTACACTATAGGTATCTTAAATCTATGTAAAATCTATGTAAAATAACAGTATACAAAAACGATTAAAACTACGGACTTAACAACTATAAATTATCTCTACGATTACATATATACAAATAATGTCGCGAACATAATCTCCCGCCGCAGCTCTCGTAGCTGGAGTCAACTCGTGTTCGCGTCGCTCGATGTCGATGTGGGCAGTATGATTAACTTCTTAGTGGGTCGCCGTAGGATGCCCTTGTTCGTCCGCACGTCGACCGCTCGGATCTCGCCGTCTGGTCCAGGGTAGGTCGCCACCACCACGCCTCGCGGCCACGTGTTGCGAGGCAAGGTCCCATCAGCTATTAGGACCAGGTCGTCCATTTTGATGGCTCCGTGTGTAGCTCGGGGCTCCCGCCGGTGTTGCAACTCGGGTAGGTACTCCTTCACCCACCGGTTCCAGAAGCAGTCAGCTAGCCTCTGGCTGGCACGCCACTCCCTGTGTCCCGCCGCGTCGCTCTCCGTGAAGCTGCCTGGCAGTGGGACGCGCGATGGACCGCCCAATATGAAGTGATTGGGGGTTAGAGCGCTGTCGTCGTCTGCCGATGTTGACACGTGGGTTAGCGGTCGGCTGTTGAGGGTGTGCTCGACCTCGACCAGCAGAGTGTGGAGGACCTCTTCCTTGGGGGCCCGTTCGTTCAACGTAGCGGCTAGTGCGGTCTTCACGCTACGCACCAACCGTTCCCAAGCACCTCCCATGAAGGGTGCGCTCGGGGGAATGTAGCGCCACCGGATGAAATGAACTGATGACTCTTCTTGGATGGCTTCCTCGGCTGCTTTCTTCAGTTCGACGTCGGCACCTTTGAGATTGGTGCCTTGGTCGGACCATAATTCCGTGGGACACCCTCTGCGGCTTATGAAGCGCCGCAGGGCCATTATGGCGGAGTCCGTGCTGAGGCTGCCGGCGATCTCCAGATGGACTGCGCGCGTCGTTAGGCAGGTGAAGAGCACTCCGTACCGCTTCTGGTGAGTGCGGCCCACTGTCACGGTCATAGGCCCGAAGTAGTCTAGGCCGGTGAACGTGAACATTCGCTGATGATGCGCCAGCCTGCTCTGTGGATGGTTGCCCGTTGACGGCTGCGCCGGTCTTGCTCTTCGTAAGCGGCACAGCTGACACCTCTTCAGCTCACTGCGGACGGCGTGTCGTAGGCGCAACACCCACAAGTGTTGTCGCACCTCGTTCGTGGTGATCTCGAAGCCGCCGTGGTGAAGTTTCCGGTGCACCCATGCGATGTATAGGCGCACCCAGGCGTGGTTTCCGTCGACGATGGGGGGCTCTCGTTGCTCGGCTGACAGATCGGCGGCGGCTGCTATTCTCGATCGAAGTCGCAGAATGTCGTCGTTGTCTATGACGACTGACAGCTGTATGAGTCGACTGGATGACGGCAGCTGTTTCCTTTGTTTCAATGCTGCGATTTCGTCGCCGAACGCCTCTTGTTGTATCGCGCGAATCCATAGCCGTCGCGCGCGATCTAGGTAGTGTGTGTCTATGGGGATGAAACACACAGATGGACTATTGCTGTTCTTGATTTTCATCTTCATCTTCTCTCTATCGACTTTTTTCGTGCGGGTCCAAGTGGGGTCGGCGCTCTCTTTCTTCTTGTTTCTCTTTCGGGTGGCCGCGCAGCGTTGACTGGTCGGTCGCAGGAGGCCGATGAACTGCAATACCCGTGCTGAACTGCGAACAAGTTTCAACCAATTAGAAAAACGTGACGGATCGGGTAATGCTATAGACAACTGCGTCGCGTTCTGTAGCTTGTGTACGCGTTCTTCTCCCGTTTCCGCTTGACTATCGTCGCTCGTACTATCTTCACGCGGCCACTGCTCTTCATTTTTGTCGAAATTCCTTTCGACCGGTCGGAGACGTCGCATCGTCGAGTCATAGTTGTCCGGCGGCACCGGGTTGTCCTTTTCCCGTAGCCCAGTCTCGTGTCCTCCCGCCGGTAACGGACGCGTTTTCTCTTCTAAAATGCGTAGGGCGCGACGTTCCTCTTCGTTGTAAGACCTCTTCGGTGCGATCCCCAGCGATTCGAGCGCGAAATGTTGCTTCATCATTTCTTCCATCGATTGTTCCTCTTCATGTGTCGTCACTATATGGCTGATTCTGTGCACCTGCTGTCTTGTCCTGCCGCGACTCGTACCGTGCAGTACCCATCCCAGGTCGGTGAGTGATGCGACCGGCTGCGTGTCGGATCCTCTTCTGACTTCGTGGGCCAGCAGTAGGTGCCAGTTGTCTTGCCCCAACAGTACCGTCGGTTTGCCCTCTTCATAGACCAATTCCCTCTCTATGTCTCGTAGATGTGGACAGCCCTTGATGACGCTGCGCGGTACCGACTGCGGTGATAACTGCAGTCTGTCCATCGTCCGTGCCCCCACTGTGTATTCTTGTGAATTCCGCCCGCGGATCTTGAAGTGAACGCGCGTCGATTGAGCTGCGTTGATCCGTGCCCCGGCCACACCTTCCATGTAGAATGGTGCGGGGGGACCCGTAGCACCGATTCGCTCCGCCACCGCCGTCTCGATGATGGTGCAAGTCGACCCGTCGTCCAGTAGCGCGTAGGTGTCGCACGTTCCCGTGGGACCGGTGACTCGTATCGGCAGAATCTTCAGGAACGCGATCTTGTCGTTTTCCCTTGCCGATGCGGTGACTGCGGCGGACTTGTCCTCGACGACGTGCGTTGTTACTTCATTCTCCGGCTGTTGTCGCGTGGTGTGCAGCAGAGGGTGATGAGTCTGCGTGCACTCATCTACTCCACATCTCTTGCTCTTGCAGGCGTGGCGAAATCTTCTCACTTTGAGGCAACGGAAACACAGCCTATGAGTCTTCGCTAGCTCCCATCTCGCCGATGTGTCCGCTTCCTTCATCGTCTTGCAGTCCGATGGAGCGTGTCCCTCTCGTCGACACATCGGGCACGGTGGTGTAGCGGGTTTCTCCTGCGTCGTGTATGTCTTCGCCGTCTTCCTAGGGGCGGACTCCCGCCGGTCTTCGGACGGTATCTCCTCGGCGGGGGCGAAGTTTCCACATCGTGCGGCGGTCCTTTGCAGGAACTGAGAGAGTGTTATGAGGTCCGGTTGTCCCTCCGGTTGGTCGTTGGCGAAATCGTAGTACTTGAAGCGTAGTACCGACGGCATCTTCTCTGTGACGTTTCTCACTATTTCTTCATTGTAGAGGTAGTGACTCTTGTTCAGCGCTCGTATCGTGGCGACGACGTTCTGCACCTTGCTTGCGAAGAGGCAGACGTCTCTTGCGTTGTCCGAGAGTCGTGGTAGCGCGCGGAGTTTGTTCAGTTCGGCTGTGACGAGTGCTCCAGGGCGGCCGAACCTCGCGGCTAGCATCTTCATCACTTCTTCTGCGGTCGTAGACCCGACGAATAGGGAGCGTGCCGCGTCCTTTGCGGCCCCCTTCAAACTTCTGCGCAGTCTTGCTAGGTTCTCTTGTTCTGTGTGTTGACTTGCGCTTTCTTCATAGGCCATCTTCCATGGTAACCACTCGCTCGACGATCCATTGAAGACTGGCAACTCGGTGACTCTTGACGCTGTGGAGGGCAGTATGTTGCGAGCGGCCATCTGCATGGCGATCGCAAACTCATTGCAATCGATGCCCACCTTCAGCATCGGTTCTTCTTTCTTCATCGACTGCATCGCTGCTGCTATCGTAGGAATGGCGGCATGTGGGTCAACGTGGCGTGCGTGGTCCCGGTGAAGTGCGTCGCTGCTCGGCTGTGGCGGCGGTGCTCTCGAATCCTCTTCAACGGGTCTCGATGGGACGAACCCCTGACGCTTGCCGGTGACTTCTTCTATCTCTGGTACATGCGGCTCCATCGTGAGTGCCAGCGTGCTTCGATGAACCCAATCCGACGTTCGTTCTCTTCTGACGGTAGCGTCGTCGTCTTCTACTTCCTCGTCGTCTTCCGATTCGGCTTCCAGGGCGGCGACACGTGCAGCAGCCAATTCCACCTCCTTGCGAAGTAGCTCCTCCCGTGCCTTGGCCAGAGCCTTCTTCTTCTGCGAGGCCGTGGTGCGAACCGTGCGTGCCGTGCCGTGCTTCGGTTCCTTCTTCCTTGCTGTCTCCTCTGTCGTTCCTGTGGCTTCGGTAGTCTCCGTGGCTCCTGTGGTCGTCGTATCGCCGGACGTGTTCGTAGTCGATGTGGTGGCGGCGGTAGACGACGTGGCAGCGACAGATGACATTCTGACAGCCGCAGACGACGTGGTGGCAGCAACGGACGGCGTGGCAGCGACGGACAGCGTTCCGGCGGCCGTAGTCGACGTGGTGGCGGCGGACGTTGTGGCTTCGGTGACGGCGATTTTTTGCTGCGACGACTTCATGTTTCTCGTAGTCGGCATTTCAGCAATCCGGCTTCAGAATGGTCTTCCTCCAGCGATCCGGCTTCTCGATGTACCAACGGTGTTCCTCCAGCAATCCGGCTTCTCGAAGGACCACGATGAACGGTGTGGACTGCCGTTCGGTGAGCGTGGACTGTAGGGGCGTTGGTTCAGGCTGGAGTGAAACGCAGCGATTACTATTCTGAAGCCTCCGGTACCGTCTGAAGAGAGTATTTTTCTTCTTGTCCTATTTCTTCTCGAGTGTAGTGCGTCGCTGCTCGGAAGCGAATCCCGCTCGACGGGAGGCGGCCTATCTTTATACCCGCCCGGTCGCAAGATAACATTTCTAACTCGCGTTAGCGAATCTGTGCGAGCGGGACGGGGCGAGAGTGAAAGAGACGCGTATCTCTTTAGAACGGTACCATATAGCGTCTATTTATTTATTACAATTTGCTTATTTCTATTTGTTTTTACAATTTCTATTTCTATTCGCAGGTAATAATAACAACACACAAAGAATGCTTTATTTAACTTACACTATAGGTATCTTAAATCTATGTAAAATCTATGTAAAATAACAGTATACAAAAACGATTAAAACTACGGACTTAACAACTATAAATTATCTCTACGATTACATATATACAAATAATGTCGCGAACAAAATCAAAACAACTAATTTTGCCACAATCGAAGCCGATTTTTTTTTAGAACACAATCATAAATAATTTGTGGAACAAAATAAACTTGTTTACTCAATTACATTCGTGAACAATTTTACAAATTGTTTTTCAATCTCACTAAACCTACTCTCAAGGGGGGAAAGGGATTGTTAGTAATGGGATAACCAGGTCGACCTCCTCGCGGTTCTCCCTGGAAACTATCATGGTTAATTCCTGATGAATTCATCATGATGGGCTAACTGGCCTGTTTTCATTCTCATTTATCACCGTTCACTGGTGTTAGCGCAGGCGGGGTTACCACACCATTTTCACCCATCAAAAAAAAAACGAAACCTACTCAGTTCTACATATTGTAGATCTTATTCCGTTGATCTAAATCCATCTTTAAGCGTCATACATCAATATTCAAGTTTTTACAACGCATTGGAGCGAATATCCGCATATACAAACACAGCATGCAATTTCCCTTACCACTCATTAGCACATACAGAAGGTACATCTGTAGTAAAACTGCTACTGCTCAACGAATACCTATGAATTACGCTATGGATGATTGTAATTAGCATTTAGTGAGCATTTAATGTATAATTAATTATATACAAAGCTATTTATATATTTACCAGAGGGAGACTTTGTACAAAAGTCGATTACTTGAGTACCTTTGTCCCATTCGTGTTTCTACCGTGAAGCAGTTGTGTTTGCATAGCTGTGTTTCGGTTTGAAGGGTGGGATATGGCGTGAATTTACTGGGTACAGAGGAATAACATCTGAGTCCTCAGAAATGGCAAGGCGTGGAGGGTATTATGGAGGACAGTATACTCTGTTATGTCCATGATACTGCTCATGTCTATAGGCGACGGTTACCACTTTCCATCAGGTGGGCCCTCAGCTTGTTTGCCATTCTAAGTCGTATAAAAAAAGGGTACCTTTATAATAATTTTGTTTTTGCCTTGAATTAGTTTCCTATATCTTTGTGGTTAAGGTACATGGAGGACTTATTAATGAAATATGATTTGTCAATTGAAAAATAAATAAATAATTATTAATTGTTCCTTATACATAAACCCTTCAAACCGAAACATAGCCATGCAAACACAACTGCCTCACGGTAGAAACACCAATGGGACAGAGGTAATGCAAGTCAGTTGGCCTATAGTGATTAATTTATAAGGAATTAACCAAGATGGTTACCACGTGAAAACCACGTGGAGGTCGACCTTATAGAATATTGCTAGAAATTAGGCTGTTTAAGCCCCGTCTTTACCAATTACTTTCCCCCCAAATTAAAGAACTTGATATTCCATCATTTCTGCCTACCCCAACGGGTAACAAACATGACGTATACAAATGATTATCATCGTATTCAGCCTGATGTTTTTTTTTCTTTCATTATCATGACACATCAGTGACGCAAGTATCCATGTGTTTTGCAGAAAGTGACAGCGAAAGTACTCTTCGGCAGCGTGACGGCGATCAATGACCTCAAGCGGCAGGAGAACAGCGAGCGTGAAGTGCGGCGGGCGCACTAGCGACATCTGCCGACCTGTACCCATACTAAACCATTATTTTAAGTAGGTAATGTATCCTCTACTTAACAACAAATAGTACATAAATTTGCCAATAGATGGCAGTAACCATTAAAGTTTCATTCAAATATAATTTTTTTATTATCGATATTATAGTTAAACACGATACCTAAGTACCTGTTATACTTGATTATACTTCCTCAAAAACTTGTTCAAACAACTTTATGTATGTATAAATAAAATGCTGTAGCGCCATCTACATTAAAAGTAGAACACATGAATTATTTAGTTCTTATAAATCTCAACAGATGTCAATATTGCCGAATTAAAAAAAAAACTATCGTCTAAGTTGAAAAAACCATTTACCATCAGATGGGCCATCTGTTTGTTTAATATTTCTCAATGTATAAATATTCGTATGTTTTTATCAATGGGTGATAATGGAATGGTAACCCCACCCGCGAAGGATAGTGAAGGATGAAAGGTGAAAATGAAGCAGGTCAGTTAGCCCTTCGTGACGAAATCAATAAGAATTTTTCAAGATAGTTTCCAGGGGGAACCACGTAGAGGTTGACCTAATAAGGCATATTGCTAGCAATGAGGCTATCAAACTCCATTGCTAACAATCCCTTTCCCTCTACTATTCGTGTGTTATCTCTAAACATATTTTTTTCAGTGTTCGTAAGTTTGTACACAATATGTTTATTCATATAAAACATTATCATTCTTTCAGACGCTGAATAACATTGTGATAAGAAAACATGGAAGCTAAGGAAGTGATCTCGGAACACAGAATTTATATCCGTAATTTTATCTTATCTAAATTAGCTATATTTTATACTTATACATACATGTCTATTAGGTATTAATAAACAAGTTAGATTAATTTAAATCACTTAGTTAAGTCACGGAATAAGTAATAAATATGTAATCCTTTGTTGAACAGCCCCATTGCTAGCAATATGCCGCTATTTTTTTTAATGGATGACAATGGAATGGTAACCCCGCCCGCGCTATCGATATACACCGGCGGGGCACCAGTGAAGGATGATAGGTGAGGATGGAGCAGGTCAGTTAGCCCATCGTGACGAATTCAACAAGAATTGTTCACAATGGTTTCCAGGGGGAGCCACGTGGAGGGCGACCTAATAAGGCATATTGCTAGCAATGGGGCTGTCAAACTCCATTGCTAACAATCCCTTTCCCCCCTGACAAGAAGGTTATAGCAGTCAATTATGGCCAGTTAGGTTAGCCTATTAGTTGGTAAAAGAGATTCAAGTTACTGAATACCGGTTCTCAAGAAATGTGTTGAAATATGGATATATTTTTTGCTTTATTCAATTATATGGGGTTATTTAATTAGATTTATCTTTAATCTCGCTACCATTACCAAATGTGTGACTTTCGACACTCGAAGATTGCTCGCCACTATTACTACCAGAAGGTCCACAATCTTCCATATTAGCCATCTATCTCCGACTGCCATTTCGTCCACGCACGTTTTGCGACTCGTGTGTCACTTCTAGACGAGGCATTTTCAAATTATTATATCACTGCTTGGATCTATATATATATATATATATATATATATATATATATATATATATATATATATATTAAATAACCCATATATTGGCCCTAAAAAGTATTATATATATAATACTTTTTATATTTTTCTTTCTTCTGTTCATTTAAGAATTTCCTCTTGTTGGTCTAATTCATTCATCTTCCTACAGCCAATTCTATCCCAGGCCATATATTTGACCTTCCTACATATATATATATATATATATATATATATATATATATATATATATATATATATATATATATATATATATATAAAATATAATATATGACAATTTTGTACTGCACTTATGAAACAAAAATTTGGAATTACATTCCAATTCGAAGGAGCGAAACGTCTCGATTGCAATATCGATCTATGGAAATTTATTTCAAGAGTAACCTAATCAGTTCGGAATTGACATGAAAAATACACGTGAATCATCTACCGACCTGTATTTTTACATCAATTCATTACCTATTTTAATCATTATTTTTACAATCGATAGGGCCACTCCAGTACTGTTCTGGCTCTCTAGACAAGTGGCAAGCGATTTAGTCGATGGAATCGACATCGCTAGCGAGTCTGTGCGACAGAATGAGATAGCAACGCCGGATGTCTCATTCCAACTCGCGGACTCGCTAACGATGTCGATTCCATCGACGAATTTGCTTGTCACTTGTCTAGAGGGCCTGTTGTGTTTCTTTGTGCAATGCAAAATTTTGATAACCCTTATAATTTTTTTTTTATGCTACTTAGATTGGCAAACAAGCTGACGGCCCACCTGATCGAAAGTGGTAACCGTCGCCTATAGACATGAGCAGTACCATGGACATAACAGAGTGTACTGTTTCGCCCATGATACCCTCCATGCGTTGCCATTCCTGAGGACTCAGGTGTTATTCCTCTGTACCCAGTAAGTTCACGCCATATCCCACCCTTCAAACCGAAACACAGCCATGCAAACACACTGCTTCATGGTAGAAACACGAATGGGACAGAGGTACCCAAGCAATCGACTTTTGTACAAAGTCCCTCCCTTAATCACATACTTTGACCAGTTTTCTTGACTGCAACTGTTAAGTTTTACCATTAGTTACTATCGCCATTACACGGTTTTTTTTATATCTTTTCTATTACATTATACTTGTACGTTTACTATTGTTTCGATATGACTGATGTATAGAGAATTGTGGCTTTCGTACCAGTTTTCCGATGTGAAGTTAACGGGACCAATACATTAATTAAATTTAGTATTAAAATGGAGTTTATTTTATTACATATCATTATATACGATACGGTGGATAAAGTCACCTTTCCCTTTACCGTGGGTGTCGTAAGAGGCGATTAAGAGAGGACTAGGAATGGGCAGCAAAGTCTCTCTTAAATGTTTCCAAAGCCTTACTACCATTTCTCCTGCCAAGCATGGCAACTACTGGCAAAACCCTCCCATGGAGGCTTACATTCAGCAGTTGGCAATTAAAGGCTGATATATATTATGTACAAGCCCAATAATACAACACTGAGTAAATAGATTGGTATATGAATAATTTTATTTCAAGTTTACCTTCTCTTGCATGAAATTCATGGGTGTGTTTAAGGGTGAGCTACATTTTTAATAAGCAACTTAGAATGGCAAACAAGCTGACGGCCCACCTGATGGATAGTGATAACCGTCGCCTATAGACATGAGCAGTACCATGGACATAACAGAGTATACTGTTTCGCTCATAATATCCCTCATGCGTTGCTATTCCTGAGGACTCAGGTGTTATTCCTGTATACCCTGTAAATTCACTGCCATATCCTATCCTTCAAACCGAAACACAGCCATGAAAACACAACTGCTTCACGGTAGAAACACGAATGGAACAGAGGTGCCCAAGCAAACGACTTTTGTACAAAGTCTCCCTCTGGTTATGGTAGGTGAACCGTGGCCATCTCGAAATCGTCTAGTGCCCATCTAAATATAAGAGAAGCTTTCGACTATGCGCACACATATCTAAGAGGAAGTCTTTCTTAAAGGACCAATCCAAAAATATAGAGATCCTAGGCGTCGACAATTCTAATGCTATAGAGTTCCGGGATCACACTGAAGATAGGGTCAAACTGACGTCCAAAAACTCGGGGTGATCTTTTGAGCGAAATGGTACTTCATCCGGAAACGAAGACTATTATTATACAAATCGCAAGTCCGGCTTCTTATGGAGTACTGTTCTCATATGTGGATTGGAGCTCCTGGATACTAGCTTGATCCTCTTGACTCGGTTCAAAGACGATCTGTGAAAATAATGTGAATAGTCGACGATCCCAAGCTCACAGACGGTATCGAGCCCTTAAATCTAAAGCAAGTCTTTGCCTCCCTTTGTGTCGTCTACCGCTTGATAACGGTTCTCTTTGTGATCTGAGAAATTATGTGAAATGATGCCCACAGCTACGACGACGACGTCAACCCTCTTTAGGAATGCATTTGTTGGTGGTTTCCGTCACCTGCAATATGGAGGAAAGGATTGAGGAATATCCTCATATATATATATATATATATATATATATATATATATATATATATATATATATATATATATATATATATATATACACAAGATAGACAAAAATAAATCAGAATTCAAAAAATGGCACTAGAAATAAAATTATGCTACCGTTTTTAACCAGCAAATGTTATGTACTCCCATTTTTCCCCATGTAAGAGGCGACTAAGGGAACTTATTAAATCGAGGGAAGGGAAGCAGCATCACTCTTGAAACATCAACAAAGCCTAACTGTTGCCAATCCGCCTGCTAAGTGTTGCAAGTATTTGCAGAACCCCCCTTTCTAGGGGAGGCCTATGTTCATCAGTGGACAGATAGGGCCTGATATGGTAATGATGAATATGCAAGAAAATGTTTTTGCAAATTTTGTAAAAAAGTATGTACGTAAAGTATAAATTTATTAGGTTATATTTTTTTTAAATGTGCTAGTTATAAAGAAAAATACATTTATATTTTTAATATAATTGTTTACGAAATATAACTTGTGTTTTATTATTTTTCCTACACGAAATTCCTATAGCAATCGACCTAATGACAAATCCGATGGGAAATGGTAACTGTCACCATAGATATGTAAATAGTAAACTTATTATAAATACAAACAATTGCAAGAAAATATTACACTGAGAAAACAATGGCCGACCTTATCGTTAAGAGCGATCTCTTCCAGGCAATCTTTTGATGCTTTGATGGAAACAGTATGAACGGATACACGAAACTCTATTCATTTTTTTTTAACATATGTAGGGATATAATACGTACATAGCGTATATAAAAAGCTGTTACACCCATCTACTATCTACAGTATCTACAGTGTATTTGCATCACTTACAGCACAAAAATAATATTAGATATTGGTTTAAACTTAAAAAAAAAAACAATACATATACAAAAAAAAAAGAAAGTACATAAAAGAGGTAACATAATTTTTTTAGAGTGTGCCACGGTAACACATTTAATATCCTATTTTAATTTAATGCTACCAGTTTTGTGGTTAAAATGTGCTTATAGAAGGCATTAAACCATTATCACTAAATGGGACAGCAATTTGACGTTTTCGCCTTATTGACTTGCTATAGTACATTGTATCATATGATAATATTTATATAATAGTGCGCCACCTACCCTTCGTCTTTTTCTCAATGTCCTCTACCCAAAGGTTGTCTGGAAGAGATTGCTTAGCGATAAGGCCGCCTTTTGTATCACTTCACATTAATATTTACTGTATTTGTTATTTCTCTTTTTATTTGGTGCAATAAAGTGTAAATAAATAAATAAATTGTATGTGACGTATATAGCTACCTAAGTAGAACTATAGACGTGACATAGGTCTTGATTGTATAGAAATCATAATGCAACCAGCCCCAAATGGTCTGGGGAATGGAATTAATCAGCTCACGTACTCCTAAATAGATGACGCAACCTACCTTGACATCTCTACTACGATTACGTCATCTATAGACATTCTGATTGGTAGAGGCAAGGGATATATAGGAATAATTTTTTTTTAATTTTATCAATATGGAACGGTAAAATTAAGCTAATTAAATTTCATTCATTCATTTTTATCCACCGTTAACTGTCCACAGCTGAACATAGGCCTCTCCAATAAGGAGTGTTTTTTTTTTAATAGATGATATTTTTTTTATGCAACTTAGAATGGCAAACAAGCTGACGGCCCACCTGATGGAAAGTGGTAACCGTCGCCTATAGACATGAGCAGTAACATGGACATAACAGAGTATACTGTTTCACCCATGATACCCCCCATGCGTTGCCATTCCTGAGGACTCAGGTGTTATTCCTCTGTACCCTGTAAATTTACTCCATATCCCACCCTTCAAACCGAAACACAGCCATGCAAACACCAACCTAAGGTCGCCAATCTGCCTGCCAAGTGTGACAACTACTGAATTTTTAAAGATGGTAATGGCATGGTAACTCCGCCTGCGCTATCGGTATACGCTGGCAGGGCACCAGTGAGGGATGATAGACGAGAATGAAAAAAGGCAGGTCAGTTAGCCCATCGTGATCAATACCCTTGGAATTCAGCACGATGGTTCCCAAGGTGGACCACGGAGAGATCGACCTGGTTGGGTATATTGCTAGCAATAAAGCTCTTAGTCTCCATTACTAACAATCCCTTCCCCCCATAAGTGGTGTTGTACCAGTAGATGTCTAGGGGGAATGGAATTGTTAATAATGGGATCTAATAGCCCCATTGCTAGCAATATACGCTATCAGGTCGACCTCCACGTGGCTCTCCATGCAAACAATCGTGGTTAATTCTTGTGAAATTCATCACGATGAGCTGACCTGCCTTTTCATTCTCACCTATCATCTATCACTGGTACCCGCGTATACCGATAGCGCAGGCGGAGTTACCATGCCATTACCATCCATAAAAAATCTGTAGTTGTCATACTTGGCAGGCAGATTGGCAACTGCAGTTAGGTTTTTAGAGATGCTTTAAGAGGGACGCTGCAGCCCAATCCTTGACCAGTAAGCTCTTAGTCGCCTCTTACGACATCCACGGGAGAGTAAGTGATGGTCCATTCTATGCCGGGACCATGCGGCAATTTAGCTTATTTGAATTAAAACAATTTTTATTTCTTTAGTGAAGGTGACAGGTTATGCAAGCAGGTCGTTTACATCGTCCACATTGACCTTTTCAAATTCTTGAGACTCGTACATAAGTATGCGAGATGGCACGAGAGAATTTCATACAATATTTTTTAAACCGCGAATGTTTGCCTCTTTCGTCGACTTCGACGCTGATATATCGTCATAGTCGTAGAATACTGGCGGATCTTTATATGTAATATTCGTCAGATCCGTCAGTATTCTACGACTATGACGATATATGCAAGCTCCTTTTATAAGCACTTTGTAAAAAATATACTATAATTTTTTACCGACTTCAAAAAAAGGAGGAGGTTTCTCAGTTCGACCATATATAATACTTTTTTTATATTTGTCCGCGAAATACTTCGTCGTTTATGATCCGATTTTGATGATTCTTTTTTCTAAATACTAATATTATAAATGTGAAAGTTTATTTGTCAACTCTTAGCCGTTGTTCTTTGTACGCTGCATGCGATTGCATGCTAGTCGACTACTATCGGCACCGCCGGTTCGCACCTGTATTGCTCAGTTTGCTCCCACTTATCAGGCTATTTGTCTGCTCAATTCTCTGATTGCTCAGCAGCCAGATATTGATATATTTAATGACAAAATGGCTATATTTTTAAAATGTTGTACAAAATTTGTAAGTTTGTAAAATAAATCTATGGCTCACTACACGTTTTGGGAGACTATGGTGAGTAATTTTCAAAAACATAGATAAATAAATAAATAATATATATATATATATATATATATATATATATATATATATATATATATATATATATATATATAACTGTCCACTGCTATTGTATATATTACAATTACTGTAATAATATAAAAAAAAACCCATTACAATAGACTCCTATTTTAAAATAGAATCAACCAATCTTATTTGTGAACAAATAAAGCCATTAAAAAATAAATTACAGCATTCAATTTCTAATTCTTTTTTTATATACAACTTAGAATGGCAAACAAGCTGACGGTCCACCTGATGAAAAGTGGTAACCGTCGCCTATAGACATGAGCAGTACCATGGACATAACAGAGTATACTGTTTCGCCCATGATACCCCCTCCATGCGTTGCCATTCCTGAGGACTCAGATGTTATTCCTCTGTACCCTGTAATCCGATTTTTTTTAGATAAGGTGCAGTAGTTATTGGGAATTGGTTATTTTTTATAAAACCTACATTAAACGAAAGTTTATATTTCCGGTAGTTTTTGGTTTGTAATAATTCATAGAAATTGTATTCTTTTAGCCAAATATAAAATTTCTTTCCAAATAAATTGATATTCAAATCTTTAAATTAATGTGAAATTTTATTATATTATTTATTTACACAAAGATTCATTACAAAGTCTTATTCCTGCAGAAATCATCTGTGGGATCTAAAGCTATTACAATTGTAGGTATACAATGACAATGACAATGACGTTTTTTTTTTATCGAAAGGTCTTTAACCGTCCACAAATCGCTCATGTCCGGTCGGCGGGATATCATCTAATGATTTTCGCCTTAGGCGCTACGGCTGTGCATTACACAGATACGAATAGAGTATTCGTTCGTTCTTGTAGCTTATATATATATATATATATATATATTGGTCAAATATCGGATAAATTCATCATTACAATACCATAATTTTTTTTATTATTTCAACCTTTTACTGCTGACCATAGGCCACTCCCATAACGAAAGGTTTTATCAGTAGTTGCCACGTTAGGCAGGTGTATTGGAAACCGCAGTTAGGCTTCAGTGATGTTTTAAGAGAGACGCTGCGGAAAAGGGAGAGATGGCACATTCTATGCTAATACCACTTTCCATCATCTATGTCCGCAAGAACCCAACATATAGATATTGCAGCGGTACCAAAATAACCAAGCCTACTTTGTGGTCAAAATTTACAGTCTATTATACTTTTTAACCAGTCTCTGGCGTCTTATTGAGCTGAAATTTGACACACTTATATAAATTCGATGACAATGCAATGTTATAATCATCAGATGATGAAAACACAGGGTACCAGTGAATGAAGATAGATAAGGATAAATATGTATAAACATGCTTATATATACATACCATATATTAAACGTAATGAAAATGGTTCAGAATTCATATTTAAAAAATCTACCCAATCTAAATCATTTTAATTCTTTACAATACTGACTGTTATATTTAAAAAACAAAATATCAAACTTCAAAAAGTCAAGTGACATTTGACTCACTGCATTGACACGTTTTTGTGATTTGATACTAAGAACAAGCAATTACATAGGAGTGATAAAATTGTCAATTCATAGCAGGCTAGTGTATAGAAAATGTTATACGGCCGTATAACCCTACCAAATTAATATACAACCTGCTTGCATACTTTCTATATAAACTGTGTCGAATGTATAATCTAGTAATGTAAAATTTGTCATTGATAAATAATTGACATATCAAACACTTTCAGTACACTAGCCTGCTATGAATTGAGAAAAATAGCAACTGAGGGTGTATCTTTCGTCCTCTTTTTACTAATTATATTTGCATAAGAAGAAAGGAGGCAACCATATGATTTACAGTTTTTATTTTATCATCCCTTCTATGTAATTCCTTGTTCTTAGGTTCTTGATGGGTGAAAATGGAATGGTAACCATTGCCGCACACCGCCTGCGCTAACGCCACACTGGTGGAGCACCAGTGAAAGGTGATAGACGAGAATGAAAACAGGCCAGTTAGCCCATCATGATGAAATCATCAGGAATTAACCATGATAGTTTCCAGGGGGAACCGCGAAAAGGTCGACCTGGTTGGGTATATTGCTAGCAACGGGATTCTCAGTCTCCATTACTAACAATCCCTTTCCCCCCTGTTCTTAGATTTAATACTCTTATGAGATATAGAAATAACTACCTATATATATCTATTATTAAGTTCTTGTTATAATGATTTTATTTAAAAAAAAATTATACTAAAAAATAAACAAAACAATAAAGACACCAAAATATCACGTTCCTAATAAGTTTTCGGTGTGATGAATGCCAAAAAAAAGCTCATTTCGCTGCAAAACAAGCACGCGAACGAAAGATCATCGTTCGCGCGAGGTCTTCTAACTGTACTCTGATCACGACAGCCTCCCGCCATTATGTAACACTAGTCCTCAAGCGCCTGGCCGTTATCGAAGACGCGATCGGGATATGGTCCGTTGATCCGTTCCTAGTGTAGTGACGCGTGATTTTATTTGACGTTCCAGCGTGTGTTCCTAGCCTAATTTGGTATAACGTATTCCTAAATGCGCGCGGAATTTTAAACTTCTTTTTTTTTTAATAAACAAAGCAAAGGAACTAAAGTGTGTAAAGTACTACTACGAAATGTTAATGTAATTTATAAACAAAAATGGAAATAATAAGGTTGGTTTCGACTAAATATACAATTTTTAACATTCCCAGAAATCATATCACATTTATACGTTATATTTGAACTTATTTCTTGAATGTTATTTTTAGTTTTTTCTATAACTTTCCTGTTATTATATATAGTAGTGGAAAATATTGAATCTCTGCAACGTTCTTTCATCCTTCAAGAACATATATTAGCTTTTTTTGTTTTGTTTACCAGAAATTGGAAACTGTATTATTTTGAGCGTCATGTGTTTATATTATATAAAGATATTAAGAACTATTTTGGGGTATATGAAAAAAAAATGCGTTTCTTTGTTCTAATGGTATCATTATTGGTTTGATTCTTTGAGATCGTGGGTTCGAATACCAGGTAGAGTAATTAAATTTGTGTTTCACAAAAAAAAACCGACTCCAAATGTGACAAATACAATTATTTCATTTAAAAGGTAAACTACTAAACCAATTTTAATAAAATTTACATGGGACTAATCTATAAATACATCTTTTGATATAAAAGAAGTATAAATGTAAACCGATTTGGACTTTTTTTTTTAATTCAAAGGATATGCTTGAGGTATATGAGGTAACAAACGGAAATAATGCAACCGAATTGAAAAGCACTTTTTTAAAGTCGGTTGAAATGTGTGTTATATATTGCCGAACGTAATAAGAGCTTTAGTCACCTCCATAGCGCAGTGGTAACAGTATAGCACTGTTTTTTTTTTGAGCACATAACGTCCCGGGTTTGATTCTCGATCAAGTAAATTTAAAAAATAAACTTTACTATCTCTAATTTAAGTGTAGTCGGCTATGCTACTACTGGTGAGGAAGGAAAAATATACTGTGTTTATCTGCTACCTGCCTTTATACATCACCGCTCTATTATTTATATATTAACTATTTATTGCAACATTTAAGGAATAATACAAATATATTAATATTTCTATAATTATATACATATATATGTACACATATATATATATATATATATATATATATATATATATATATATATATATATATATACGTATATATATAAAAATATAAATCATGTAACTTACAATTATTTCACACACAATAACGAGACAAATAGGAAAGAAAAAACAACTTTACTTTGGTTTATTTCCGTGTCAATCTCTTATTAATTTTTATGAGAATTTAAATTAACGTTTCTTAATTAGGTTGTCAACTCCCATTACTAACAATCCCTTCCCCCCTCTCCCCCTAGTGAGAGTACTAGTCAATATTAATTCTATTACGATTAACAACTCGATTTTTTAAGAGTAATACTTTTATCGAATGATATTTATTTCACAAAACTATTTTTAGCTGACTTCAAAAAGAAGGTCCTAAATTCGAATGTATTTTTTTTATTTTCATTATCTCATTACTTCGTCAGTTGTATACACTAGAACCATGCCCATGAATATGTGAGTTAAATAATATATAAAAATAATTATAACACAGTATAACTCACTATTGGTCGTGTGGTCCCTACATAGAATATGTCCTTTCCCGTAGATGTCGTAATAGCTGACTAAGGGAGAGCAAAGGATTGGACAGCAGTGTTCCTCTTAAAATTTCTGTAAAATCTAACTGCGGTTGCCAATCCGCCTGCCAAGTGTAACAACTACTGGCAAAACCCCCAAGGGGGAGGCTTGTGTTCAGACGCACGCACGCACGCACGCACCAGTCACACACGCACGCAAGAACGCACACACACATATCACATTAGCCTCTGTGTGTGTGTGTGTGATGAGTCACTATGACCCCATATGCAAAAGCTTTAAATTAATCAGCGGGTTATGGAGAGGGCTATGTTCACAGTTTCTTTGCATGACATAATCCGAAACGAGGATATCCGCAAATGATCCAAAGTGACCGACATAATCCAAAAATTACGCAAGCTGTAATAGCAATAGGTTGGTCAAATAATTCTAAGAACCTATAACCGATGGGGAAGAAAGTTTCTTGAGTGGCGACCCCGTACGGGCAAACACAGTGCAGAAAACCCCCTCTAGATGGAGTGATGACCTCAAATACATTGAATGGAATCAATGAATGCAGGTGGCTTAAGATCATTCCTTACGATAGTCCATGGGGGAGGTCTATGTCCAGCAGTGGACAGATAACAGCTGATTTGATGACTCACTATAGTATTTATTTATTTATACTTTATTGTACACAAAAAAATACATTTTCAAAAAAGTCCAATTGCTAATATACCCTATCAGGTCGACCTCCACGTGGTCCCCCCTGGAAATCATCGTGTTGAATTCCAGGTGTATTCATCACGATGGGCTAACTGTCCTGCCTTTTCATTCTCACCTATCATCCATCACTGATGCCCCGCCAGCATATACCGTTAGCGCAAGCGGGGCTACAATTCCATTATCATCTTTTAAAACAAACTCACTTTCACATTTATTATTATACTAGCGGCCCGTCCCGGATTCGCACGGGTGGACATTTTTACATTTTAAAAAATGGCCATTAAAGCTGCACACGCGATGGAAGCTTAAAAATGGAGTAACTTTTCCCGTTTTCCCAACATTTCCCTTCACTGCTCTACTCCTATTGATTGTAGCGTGATGAAAAGTATATTATAATCTGCCCAGAAGTATGAAGAAAAATAACCAAGTTTCGTTAAAATTCGTCGAGTAGTTTTTGTTTCCATAACGAACATACAGACAGACAGACAAAAATTTTATCGATCGCATCAGTATCGATCACAAATCACCCCCTGACAGTTATTTTGGAAATATAAATTACATGTACAGAATTGACTTCTCTACAGATTTATTATAAGTATAGATATAGATTGGCGTGAATTTACTGGGTACAGAGGAATAACACCCGAGTCCTTAGGAATAGCAATGCATGGGGGGTATCATGAGCGAAACAGTATACTCTGTTAAGTCCATGGTACTGCTCATGTCTATAGACGACTGTTACCACTTTCCATCAGGTGGGCCGTCAGTTTGTTCGCCATTCTAAGTTGTATAAAAAAATATAATGATTACTGTAAAATTATTACTTGTTGGAAAAAATTGTAAGTGACCATTTTTTGCAATCTACTTCCTTATACTTTACATAGTCACTGGTGTCAATACATAGTTACATAATGTAATAAGTACGAAGCGAACTCGAAAACTGCAAACGCATACACGGTAATGTCATTACCTAACTAAAGGTGCAGTCACACTGGACAGAACTGCAAACGAGAGCTAGAAAATTGTCTAGAAGAGACTGCTTATCGATAAGACCGCCTTTTGTATTATTTCTCATTAATATTTTTATAAATGGTGCAGTGAAGTGTAAAATAATTAAATAAAAAAACGATTTTAGAACGAAAACATTGATCATCATCATCATCATCATAACAGCTGTTAACTGGCCACTGTTGAACACAAGCCTCCAGTATAACTTGGGGGGACGATACTTACCACGCTTGACAGGCGGATTGACAACCACAGTTAGCCTTTGGTGATGTTTTAATAGAGTCGTTGCTGCCTATACCTCAATCAGATCATTAAGTTCTTTTAATCATCTCTCACGACACGACTTAACGGAAAAAGAAGCGGTGGCTTATTCTATGACGACGATATTCACAAATGCAGTGGAGTAACGAAAAAATGTCCTTTGTACATTTACATTAAACATAATTAAAACATTGTGTCCCAGAAAAAAAAGCCAAATTCAATTGTTTTGATTTAAAAACAAAACTACGAGACCAATTTTGAAAAAATTTCTGGGAGACCAATTAGTATGTTCTTTCAGATAAAAACAAATTTCCATATCGGTTTAGAACTGACGGAGCTATGAAGTGGCCAACAAAAAGCGTCCTTTTTTTTAAATCGGCCGAAAAGTCAGAAGAGTGTAATAACAAAAATCATTCGCTGGTTCAGTGTGACCGCGGCCTAATATTACGAGGTAATGTTTACAGTGTAAACTTTACACACAAAAGGTGGCATAGACAAACGGTTCTAAAAGACTTACGAAAGTTGGTATATCAGCGATTGTGCTGAGTGTAATCAGAGTAAATAGCGTCATTTTAAAGTCCTATCAGTGCATCTATCCTATTTGTATTGCTGCAGATCACACATAATAACACAATTTTATAAATCTTATGTTGTTTTATGTATTATCTATTCTTATGAACATGTTGTGTGTGATTAGTAACAAACAAATAAACGATATAACTATCTATCTATCTATCTATCATCATTATCAGCAATTAACTGTCCACTGATGTACAAAGGCTTCCCCCATAAAGAGAAATTTTGCCAATAGTTGCCACGCTTGGCAGGCCGGTTGGCAACCGCAGTTAAGCCTTGGGGTGTTTTAATGGATGGATGGAGTTATGAACTCCGTCAATTGTAAACTGTTTTGGAATGGCAACGCATGGGGTATCATGGGCGAAACAGTATGTGTGTGTACTGTTATGTCCATGGTACTGCTACCACGGTTACCACTTTCCATCAGGTGGGCCGTCAGCTTGTTTGCCATTCTAAGTCATACGACTTATACAAAAAAAAAATGAAAAAAAATCTTTTAATTTTTTGTCTGAAAGGAAATTGGAAACCAGTTTCCATAGGATTTTGTAAATTTATTCTTTTATCTAAAAGGATGTACTTACAGATTGACCCCATAGAGATTTTATCAGAATTGGTTTAATAGTTTATTAACTGTTAAATCAAAATAACTCGTATTTAAAGTCGGTCCTTTTGTGAATCACAATCTTAAACTATTCTTCTACTGATGTTTTGGTCTTGCCAGTCACTTCTCAGACCTGCTTACACAACTTACCTTTTTGTAAACCAAAAAACTAGCGTTATTTTATGGATTAGTAAAAACAAAGTCGTATTTAGCAATTTAATTACTCGGTATATTTGTAACCGCAACCGATAAACCCAGAGCGAGATGATTTCACTAACCGAATCTTGCGACATGTCCTTTATATTCAATTAAGACTCATTCACACTGAACGGATTCAACGAACCAAAAAAATGTAGTAGGTGATAGGTAAGCCGAAAAAAATGAACGAAAGACATCAGCAACACCAACATGTTATAAGATTTAAAAAGTTTAAACGGCCTTTTTACTTGGTTTTTTTTTTTTTGTACAACTTAGAATGGCAAAAAAGCTGACAGTCCACCTGATGGACAGTGGTGACCGTCGCCTATAGACATAAGCAGTATCATGGACATAACAGAATGTACTGTTTCACCCATGATACCCCCCATGCCTTGCCATTCCTGAGGACTCAGGTGTTATTCCTCTGTACCCTATAAATTCACGCCAAATCCACCCTTCAAACCGAACACACAGCCATGCAACACAACTGCTTTACGGTTGAAACACGAATGGGACAGAGGTACCCAAGCAATCGACTTTTGTAAAAATCTCCCTCTGGTTCTTGTGTACTTTATAAATCGTTGGATTGCCGTGCAAAACAATAGCATCTACGAAAATGAAACTTACTTTAAATTAATTCTTTTAAATTACAAGAACTAGTTGTATCAAATTATTATCGGATATTAAATATTCAATACTGACTGGGACGATAAATTCATTTAACATTCATGACTGCCAATTGTTTTATTGAAAGAGAAAATCAACAACGAAAGAGAAAGAGTTTTCACGCCGGCTGGTAAAAACCTCTGGCGACCAGAAGGCTGGCCTATACTTTGGTCAATGCATTTCCATAGCTATTCAGCGTGGAAATGCAGCAAGTCTCTTAGGTACCCTACCAGCTGGCAGTGACCTCAAAGAAATTTTTTATCTTTAACTATTTAAATATATTCCATTGTAAACGTTTCATTTTTAAATACGAGGCCTACACTGAACATTTTTAGAACTGGCTACTTGACAACGAGATTTTTCCAACTTTATTTAATTATTTAACACTTAATTGCACCAATATTGTTGAACAATACTTGTTGAATAATTTTAAATACTTTACAGTACTTTTCGTAAAAAATACAAAATTAATAACAGCGTGTCGCACATTTCTGTCAATGTAATTCAATCCTTTCATCTAGTGATCTGAATTTGTCTATCACCTAATATTGTTTATATGCTAGTTTATATAACCGTGACAGACTTACAAACGGTATTTCTTCAAATTACGCTTACTTTATTTGCTATTGCGCGAAATAGACGTTAACGCATAGATTCTAAATTGAATATAGCTCATATTTTTAATTATCCAAAATTGTTATTTTGGGTGATTAAAAACAGCAATTGAGCGGTTAACTTTCTAAAAAATACCGTCTTCATCAAATCAGAGTCAGTCTGTATAAATTTATTTATTTACACTTTATTGCACCAAGTAAAAAGAGAAATAACAAATACAGTAAATATTAATGAGAAGTGATACAAAAGGCGGCCTTATCGCTAAGCAATCTCTTCCAGACAACCTTTGGGTAGAAGACATTGAGAAAAAGACAAAGGGTAGGTGGCGCATTATTATATAAATATTATCATATACACATATATACACATACATATATTATATTTACACAATCAAACATATACATACACACACTTAACAGCACACATACAACAGAAGAAAATGACGAAGGAAAACGAAGAGAGAACTCAGGAAAATAGTACTAAGAGAAAAGTAGTAGGATTTAACAGAGGTTTTGAAGAAAAGGTTATCATCGTCATATCAGCCTTTAACTGTCCACTGCTGAACATATGCCTAACCCTTGGGGAGTTTTGCCAGTAATTGCCACGCTTGGCAAGCGGATTGGCAACCGCAGTTATATTTTACAGACATTTTAAGAGAGACACAGCTGCTCATCCCTCGCCTTCCCTTAGTCGACTCATACGACATCCACAAGAAAGCAAGGGAATGCTTATTCTATGCCGGGACAACATGTGATTTTTTTTATATAATACACATATTTTATATACACATATTTATATTATAATTTATATAATATAATTGGATTATTCAAAATATCTTTTCATTAGACTCAGCAGTTTCGACTAAGAGTTTATCTGTCAATTTCTCTTTTATATAATTATAAATTACTGTAATCACAATAAATAAAGTAGAGAAAGTAAACATTCCTATGTAATATAACGCATTAAGAGTATGTTTAGCTTTGTAATCATGATTGTTTAGATCAACTGCATTATTATGTGTACACGCTCGTAATAAGCTCGTGTAATGAAGAGAGCTCTTACAAATAATGACCTTATATCTTAACTATGGTAAGCTCCATATGCTTTGTGTAAATAAAGATCTAAGTTCAACTCTTGAACAATTTCGATTCGGAATTTTGTTCAAGTTTTATCGGATCTAGTTATTCTGGTTTATATACACAGATATTTCTCTTCCAAAGAGGGTTGACATCAGGCAGGTGGCCGGTCGTAAAACTAAAAACCAAATCTTTTTGTAATGTGGATAAAATCATATTACGCCGACCACAAATGATTGGGATAAGGGTAGGAAGATGATGATACACAGATATTTCTCTTGAGTCTTCGCATTAGACAGGTTACTCTATTTTGTCTTGAATGAATGAATGAATTTGAGAAATAATGAATCTAGTTATTTTGATAATCATATTAAATAATAGACGATAACTAACGACTGTTTTAGGAAGACATCCCTGAAATTGACGATGTTAAATACCGTACATCCGCACTTGAGACTATCTCTAAAAACTGCTCAAATCATTCCATTAATTTACGATGGTACTCTTTTTTTTTATACAACTTAGAATTACAAACAAGCTGACGGCCCTCCTGATGGATAGTGGTAACCGTCGCCTATAGACATGAGCAGTACCATGGACATAACAGAGTATACTGTTTCGCCAATGATACCCCCCATGCGTTGCCATTCCTGAGGACTCAGGTGTTATGCCTCTGTACCCAGTAAATTCACGTCATATCCCACCCTTCAAACCGAAACACAGCCATGCAAACACAACTACTTCACGGTTGAAACACGAATTGGACAGAGGTACCCAAGCAATCGAGTTTTGTACAAAGTCTCCCTCTGGTAAAATAGTAAATTAGTAATGATAATACTAATACCCCAGAGAAAGATAGACCCCTGACGTTCAAATCCACTTATTGCAGTATTTCTATATGTCTTATACAAATTAGCACGAATGTCAATTGCTAATTTGCATTTTCCCTTCATATCTATAGAATGCAAACATAAATTACACATTATCAAGCTTTATCCAAGTACATCCGGCCCTCTACGATCTCAATTAACCTAGCTCTTCCACAATGCAGTTAGTAAATACTTAAATGTATTAATGTTATCTTCATGTTAGTAATTAATTAGATTCCACACAAGTCATTAACTCCGGAGATAAATATGAAAATTTTAAATAAATTTTTTACAAGTACATGAATATACATACATGTACATGAAAGACAAGTTCACCTTTGCTAACATTGTTATTAACTTACTGTTGTTACTGTATGTTTTAGTGCAATAAAGAATATATATATATATATATATATATATATATATATATATATATATATATATATTTTTTTTTTTCGAGATTACTTACTATTCAAATTTTCTTTTTGTATCTTATTAAATTCCATTCATGTCAGTTAAGTTCACCTCTTCATTTTAAAATTCAGTTCAAATATTTCTCGCAATCTTGTGAATTCAATTGAATTTATCTTCTTTCCCATTTTATGAAACGCAATTGAATTTAATCTAATAAAAAATTATGAACTTGGAAATAAATTTATAGGTACATATGCCATTTTAAGTATCTTTAAGGAGAATAAAGTTGCATTTAATTGTAATAAATTAGTTCTTATACAAAATAAAGTAAATGCTAGATATAAAATTACTCATTTGAAATTCAACACATTTTTTTATTTAATCTTTGTTACTATAACTAAATGATAATATTTTTTATGTTTCAGGTACAAGTACGTCTTCTTGACAATAATTTGCATATTAAATACAATTGTCAGCGAAAAACTAGTAAAAGATAATAAAGTAACTTCTGACAAACACAATAACTGTCCGTTTTCGAAAATAATCGAGGATATATTTAAGATACATAACAAAACTTCAGATGCAGGCATTTATATTCAAGATAGTGAACGAGCTAAGTTATTTATTAGTACTATAGCTAATGTAACAGCAAACGAAAACACAAATGGTACAGATCAAGAAACTCTAATTGATAGTATTATTGCATCAATAAATAGAATAAAAAATAATATTACGTCTGCAAATGATACCAAACTGAATCAGGCTATTATTCTAAATATTTCCGATTATGATAAAAATATCAACAGAACATCTACGGAAAAGCCAGTTAAAAGTGTCACGCAAATAAAAAGTGGTATAGAGGACAAATTTGATGTTATGTCACTAAAAAATATATCAAAACACGTCAATGTGACGAATACGAGCAACGAAGCTGATCCAATTACGGAAAAAGTAAATTACGTAGAAATTTTAACTATAGAACCCAACAATACGAATACACACAATACGTCTACTCATAACATTATTGAAGTCCTTAAACATTTGATGCCTATGTTTAATAGTACATTAACAAAAGAATTACACAACATCACCATTATAGAAAGGAACCATAACAAAAATCATTCATTTATGGCAACAAAAAATGTATCTACTATCGTTGTGACTTATTGTGATAAAGAAAACTTAACCAGAGCTAATATAACTGATAATAAATTTTATGATGGATTGGAAACTGATTTGAAACTACCTCTGGATGATGATGAAGATTACTATTTAGAAGATAATTTAGAAGAAGAGAGCAGCGACGAAGAAGATGAATTTGAGAACCCAATTAATGGAACAGACGCAGTAAAAAAAGATATATTGGAAGCTGCAGAGTATGGAATGCAGAAGATGCATGAGTTATACAGTGTCTTAGAACCAAAACTGTACTCTATGGGTAAGTTTGTAATGTATGACCAGCACTTGATATGTATTTTTCATAAACCAATATCTTCTCGAGTAACTTTGTCCCACCTGTGTTTCTACCTTGAAGCAGCAAAAACATGAATATGTTTTGGTTTGAAGGGTGGAATTTGGCAGTGAAATTCAAAGTACATATGCAAAACATAGGTCTATAAGGACAATGACTCTTTTCCATCAGTTAGGTTGTTGTTTGCCATTATAAGTATTGAAACAATTCTTTCAGGACTATGGCTGGACGATAGCAACCCAGCACGGTACGTGGCAGCGTTCAACGCGCCCACGGAGGACGCTGCCAAATTCTCCCGCTATGGTTACGCTTCGTTGCAAGCTGCACAGCGGCTCAAGCAACTCACCAGGTTAGTGGCATGCATATATAAAACATCTATTACTAAATTTAGAATATCCAGATGTAGGGTAAGCATTTATAATGTCATTCAAATTAAATTTTTACTCTGTGGTTGGGTAGAGTGATAAGTATAACATACTCATATGTGTGATCATTTCATCACCATAATTGTCTCTTCATAATGTATTTTCTCTTGTTTTCTTATACACCGTTAACTGTCCTATATATGACATATTCCCTTGGGATATTTTCGCCAGTAGTTACCACACATGGCAGGCGGATTGGCAATAGTTAAGCATTGGTGATGTATTAAGAGGGACGACGCTACCTATCCCTCTACCTTTAATATCCCTTCGTCGCCCTTACGACACCCCCGTTAGTCCGTCTCTGCGATGCGTGTTTCGCTCGCTAAATGAGACGTCAGTTTCGATTAGAACTTAAAAGATAACATTGAACATTTGATGTCAACTACGGTAACTCGCATGCATACTAATAAGAGAATTAGATATTGTATTATTCTATGACGTAGTGATGTATCAGGCTGACTCGAATACTGACTAAGTGTCTACTCTGTTACTCGAATACTCGATCTACAGGATTCTGACACACGCCATTCGAATACAGGTTTCGAGTACTTGAGAATGTCGAATACTCGAATTCTAGTTGTACAGTTATATTTATTGTAATGTTTTATTTTTCTGTTTATCATTTCATTCATTTGTCAGTTTTGATTCCTTTATAAGATACATTTATAAAATATTATACATATATTCATAATTTTCATTAAAATAAGCTTCAAAAATCAATTGAAATACGTGCTGTAGTGTAGTCTGTTTCATGAAATAAGTCAACAGTTTGTTTTCTCTTCTAAGTTTAGATTAGATTTTATCATGTTTCTTTTTTTTCTTTCTTTTTTTATGTTATTTATTTTTTACCAGAGGGAGACTTTGTACAAAAGCCGAATGCTTGGGTAGTTCTGTCCCATTTGTGTTTCAACCGTGAAGCAGTTGTGTTTGCATGGTTGTGTTTCAGTTTGAAGGGTGGGATATGGCGTGAATTTACTGAGTACAGAGGAATACCACCTGAGTCCTCAGGAATGGCAACACATGGGGGGTATCATGGGCGAAAGAGGATACTCTGTTATGTCCATGGTACTGCTCATATCTATAGGCGACGGTTACCACTTTCCATCAGGTGGGCCGTCAACTTGTTTACCATTTCTAAGTTCTATAAAAATTCTAAGTTGTATAAAAAAAAATTAAGTACTCGAGTACCTGCCCGAGTCCTCAAACTCGAATCAGAATTCGATCCTTAATAAGACTAGCTCGGCACGTCACTACTATAACCTTCAAACACGATTAGTCTCTACACGCACACATTTTTAGAACCTTCAAATGTGTTTTAAGTATATTTACTCATATATACAGATGGGCAAAGCACCGGGTTTAAACCCGGTGCTTTGGTAAAAACCCAATAAACACCCATAAACTCCCATAATCACCCAAAAAAATAGGTTTTTACGTATTTTTTTGAAAATATGTAAGTAATACCAATAAATTATTTTTATAAATTGTATTGATCAATTCTACAATATTAAATAAAACGTTAACTAATAATATTTCAGGAAATTTTAAAAATCTATATATAATAAAATGAAAGTAATTAATTTTCAGTGTTTTCATGTTGCAGTTGATCAACATGTTGGCCTTTTGCTTCCCGTAGATACTTTTTTTTTTAATTTCTTCATAACACCTCGTTCGCACACATGGCCGTATATATTTAAATTCTTGAGCCACTAACAGTCCGAAATACTCATTTCTTTTATCCTCTTCTCCATAAATTAAGCATTTAGAACAGTTTGTTTCTTCTTTCAGTAAATTTTCTTTTACTTTATCCTCGTTTTTTTCTTTGTTGCGACGACGCTGGGTAAATCATCTGGACACTGGGTCTCACTATCGCCAAATATATTTGGAGATCGGCTTCGGCTACGGCTTGGCAGACATTTTTTTCTTTCTACAATTTTAAATTAA
Source organism: Galleria mellonella (assembly GCF_026898425.1). NCBI lineage: Eukaryota > Metazoa > Arthropoda > Insecta > Lepidoptera > Pyralidae > Galleria > Galleria mellonella. Next base: position 1,590,994 of record NW_026441995.1, on the reverse strand, counting down.
ATTTATTAGAATAAATGCTTCGAACACACGCGATCTAAGTACCTTTTGTGTTTATTATACCTTACCTACCTAGGTATAAAAAGAGTACTTACGTAGATTTTCTTTTATTAACTGTTTTATACGAAGATCTTGATCTCTCAAATTAGCATCCATTTTACTTCCAGTGATTATCAACTAAATTAATAATCCACAAAGTATTAAATAACGTTTTTATGAAATATTTAGCACAAAAACAATACCCTTTAAATATCGATCGTCAGTAACTGTGGCTGACTTACCTATATTCTAGCAAGCAGGACTGCCAGATGTGAAGGGGAAATCCCCAATAAATTGTTGCATGTGACTGATGATGTGAGCATGTTCGTTTCATAATAAAAATATTGCCAGGTAACCAAAAAGTCGTATGTTTTTGTGCGAATTACGATCATAATCTTTACGATCGTACATTAAAAAATAGACAAATAATAGTATGAGTACGATTTAAATCGTATATCTGTCAACCCTGCTAGCAAGACAGCGACAAAATCACGTTGCATAACAATGTAGCCCAAGCTTATATCTTATGAAATATACGGAAGAGATATGGACTTAGAAAAAACAGAAATGTTGTTCTTTGTGGAAGTCATTGATGAAATTCTATGTATTTTAGCCCGCAAACTTTCTTCAAACAAAAACAGCGCCATCTAGTATCGAGTTCTGTAATTATCTCTTTGTTTATGGATTTCTCCTGGGCCCTGAAGTAAGACCGCCACGCATGCAATACATTATGACTGGGGATTCCCCTATTCGTCGACGCTGAATATGAGGCGACGACAATCACTGTCAAACGTGTTCACTATTACTCTGACTCTGGTAACGTGACTTCCTGGTAACGTGTTAGGTAGGAAAAGCAGTAAAAAAGTGCATATTAAGGGAGCAGATTTGAAATAATATTTATACTTAACAAGAAATAATTAAAGGTAAGTGGATTTTTGAATGATACAATTATATCATGATCACTTAACAATTTTAACTTAAAATTAGATGTATTATTACAAGCTTTTATTTAGCTTGCGTTATGTAAATAAAAGTATGTAGGTATGTTCGTATGTTGATGCAATTATCCTCAATCCTCAACCGACTGGGATAAAATTTTCCATACACGTTTATTTTGGATGATAGTGCATAGTTAGCTGAGAGTCGTCATTGGATAATAATGGTGGATAGCCTAAGATGTGTACTAGATATTTATTTTTAACATAATATGCGTAAGTACCTAATCGAATTAAAGAAGTTGCTGAGAAAAATACAGAACAATACGATAATAAACTAGCGTCTGCGTTTAATCCTCCGAGGAGATGTAATTTTACAAAGGTTTTTTGTATTTATTTTATTATTTTTTTAATAAATTTATTGTAAATAACAAGAAATAATCATTGTAAAAAAATAGGCACTCTATTGTTGAATTTTCGTCAGACCAACTAATCATCGTTCATTTTTTTAGGTTCAATGGGGAGACCTAAAGATTTACGCATATGGGAGCACTACCGTACTTTACCAAACAAGTCTGTTTCTTGCAAGCTTTGTAATAAGGTCTACAAATTCAGTAATGCTGCCAAAATGCTTCAACATCTTATCACTTGTCCAAAATCTCCAGAAACATTAAAAGACTCTATGAAACTTATAAAAGATAGCTCGTCCAAAACCAAAATGTCTGGACTGTCAGAGATAGAGACAAATGATTCTTTTATAAGCCCCTCGTCGTCTGCTAACACTACAATAAATGCTGAGTTTCAAGACACCGATGATCATATAAAAACAGAATTAGCGAGAGCTATATTTGTAACAGGGACGCCATTATCGATGGTGCAACATCCTTTATGGATACAATTTTTCGAAAAATTGCAACCAAAATTTAAAATACCTTCACGTAAAGCTTTAGCGACAAAATACTTAGATAAAATATATAGAGAAATGCGTTTTGAGTTAAATGAGGAACTAAATGCTTGTAGTTACTTACACCTTCAGTGCGATGGCTGGTCTAATTTAAGAAATGAAGGAATAATAAACTTTCTTATATCAAAATCTCAACCTGCATACGTTAAAAGTTTGAATACAGAAAGTAATCCTCACACTAGTGAATACCTTAGCCAAGAAGTTGAAAAAGTAATGAAAGTGTATGGAGCAAATAAGTTTCTTGTACTTATTGGCGATAACGCTAGAAATATACAAAAGGCATTCGAATTAACAAAACTCAAATATCCACATGTTGTTCCTCTCGGTTGCTGTGCACATATCCTTAACTTGTTGTGCCAAGATATTGTAAAGATACAAGAAGTAACTGTGTTTATTATACAAGCCATAAATATAATAAAAACTGTTAAAAGGAGTCAACGATTAAGTTCCTTGTTGATAAAATCAAGGCAGGGTGAAGATTCTACACAAACACTAAAATTGCCTTGTGCTACAAGATGGGGAAGTCATGTTACTTCGTTAAAAAGTTTGAAAGCAAATAAGATAGCTTTGCAAATATTAACAGTTAGAGAAGATGTGGTAATTTCAAGAGATATTAAAGATTTAATTCTAAGTGATGATTTCTGGACGAAGACAGGGGAATGTATAAGTATTTTGGAACCAGTCACTGAAAGCATATTTTACTTAGAGAGCGACCAGAATCGTTTGCATCGCACATACATTACATTTAGAGATGTACAAGCTAAGATACGTTTTGCATTAAATGAGATTTCGACATTGAGCGAAGAAAGCAAACAGCAGATTCTAACATCAGTATCTTCAAGATGCAATATGGCAATGAGGCCAATACATTTTGCAGCATATATTCTAGACCCCAGGACTCTAGGAGTCGAACTTACTCAAGAGGAAGAACTTAAGGGTATGGAGTTTATCTACAATTTAAGCCAACACTTAAGTTTGTCAAATGTAATGGCAGATTTGGCGTGTTATAAAGCTAAAGAAAACTTTTGGGCCAGAGGATTTGTATGGAGCTCATTAGATAGCATTGAGCCCCTAATATGGTGGAAAGGTATTTGTGGTTCCACTGAGTTAAGCAAAGTAGCGATTCGTATTCTATCAGCTCCCGGTACTTCGGCAGCCACTGAGCGTTCCTTTAGTATCCAAGGCTACATACATAATAACAAAAGAAATCGACTTACACTGAAAGAACTGAAAAAATTTCATTCATTTGTTATAACTGGAATCTTAAACATAAAGCTGAATGCGAGGACATTCAGTTTAATGAAGAAAATACCTTAGAAGCTTTCATTGAGCAAGTAAATGAACATAACAGTTTAGACGAAATAGAGCCTATCGAACCTATACAATTCATCGCTTGTAATAACTCTGAATCTGACAGTGATTGACTGTAGTTTTACATTTTACTTTCATCTCTTTCTTAATAAACTCAAAATCAAATTAAAAGTTTTTTTTTTCTGTAGGCTGCATAATAATATTGTCTATGTCCAGTATAGTGGACGTCTTGCGGCTGAGATGACGATGATGAAGTACAAAATCATAAACACCCAAAAATTTGGGTGTTTATGGGGTTTAAACCCAATAAACCCAAAACACCCGTGTTTTGTGTGTGCCAGACTTGTGTGCCACCCAGTGTGTGATTGCCCATGTGTGCTCTACTCATGTGTGTGTTAGGATCCTTGTGTGTGTGTACTTCATAAAGAAAGAGTGTGTATGGTATAGATATATATTCGATTAAATTTTTTTATGTTTGTTACCTCATAACTCTGTCAGTTGTAACGCTTTATTGGAAATTTCTTTTTTTATGTGAAAGGGTATATTTACACATTAATCCCATAGGATTTTTTTTTAATTCAGTTCAGTATATTAGTTTTTAGATAAAAATAACAAGTTTTGATACAATTAAGTTGGTTCTTTTCATAACACACAATTTGAATATGGTATTTCTATTATGTCAGTAGAACTGTATAATTTTCCCAAAGATAGGTATATGGATAATTTTTTTAATTTTTTTTTAATTTTTATACAACATAGAATGGCAAACAAGCTGACGGCTCACCTGATGGAAAGTGGTAACCGTCGCCTATAGACATGAGCAGTACCATGGACATAACAGAGTATACAGTTTCGCTCATGATACCCCACATGCGTTGCCATTCCTGAGGACTCAGGTGTTATTCCTCTGTACCCAGTAAATTCACGCCATATCCTACCTTTCAAACCGAAACACAGCCATGCAAACACTACTGCTTCACGGTTGAAACACGAATGGGACAGAGGTACCCAAGCAATCGACTTTTGTACAAAGTCTCCCTCTGGTAAAATTAACATTTAACCAAGTATTTAGAACTGAACTACATTATACAATACTTTACATATTAATTCACGCCGTTAAAAAAAGGAATTTTTCTATAGTGAAATAAATTTTATGATATTTACAAGGTAACATCGAGAACCACAAAGAATTTTGATATGTGGGCATAACAGATAAACAAATAAAGAGCATTACCATAGACATAACAGAGTATACTGTTTCGCCCATGATAGGGGGTATCATGGGCGAAACAGTATACTCTGGGTGAAAATGGTATGGTAACCCCGCCTGCGCTAACGGGATACACTGGCGGAGCACCAGTGAAGGGTGATAGATGAAAATGAAAACAGGCCAGTTAGCCCATCATGATGAATTCATCAGGAATTAACCATGATAGTTTCCAGGGGGAACCGCAGGGAGATCGACCTGATTGGGTATATTGCTAGCAATGGGATTTTCAGTCTCCATTACTAACAATCCCTTTCCCCCCGGTGTAATTAGGGTTGCCATCCGTCGGGTTTCCACGGATTTGTCCTAGTATAGAGGGCATCCAAGAAGCGTCCGAGCGAGGCGTAATTTAGGGGCATAATTCTAAATGATTATTAAAACAATTTGCAACAAGCCGTAATTTGATTTTGTTTTGTTACGTACATTTAAAATAATGATAAAAGATGACAAAATTTAATTTAAAGGTCTGAAAATAAATGAAAATGTGTTTTATGACATTATCAACTGTTTTTTATTATACTGAATATATTTGAAAAAAGCATGCATGTAATGCATGTTCGCTCAAGGACTAACTACTCAGTTTAAATGTCAAATTTTATATTAATGGCCGCTGATCTCCGCCATTTTGTAATTGCGCCTGGGAATTCGGACTACATTGGTATTTTTTCTTAGTTTAGTACACTTAGTTGAACTATATGCACCTTTCTCGCTATTTAGGAGGGGGGAAAGGGGATAAAAGAAATGTACGGTGCAGGCAATTGTTTTTTTACAATTATATCTGTAAATTATTTTCTCTCTAACTACATTAGGTTGACTGGAAGAGATCGCTTTTAAAGATCAGCCCACCCTTGCTAACAAGCCTGACCAAGACTAATCGCTGCATCCTTTGTTTAGGTGCAATAAAAATATATATATAATTATTATTCTATTATTACAAATAATAATAAAAAATATTAGTAAGGAGAATATTTTTCTATATTTTCTTGTGATAATAGTTTTATGATATAAATTTCATTTAATGTGAATTTTACATATATATATATATATATATATATATATATATATATATATATATATATATATATATATATATATATATATATATATATATATATATATATATATATATATATATATATATATATATACATATATATACTCTGTGATAATAGTTGGGGGATTTTTCCAGTAGTTGCCACGCTTGGCAGGCGGATAAGCAACCGCAGTCAGGCTCTAGAGATGTTTTAAGAGAGACACTACAGCCCATCCCTCGCTCTGCCTCGTTAAAATATTAATAAATAAATAAGATTAAAAATATAACAATATTCAATATTTTTCACCGCATAATCACATTTTCAATATTTTACATTATTAAGTCATTTCCAGTTTTTTTTTTGTCAATAACACTGAGGTGACTACGAGAGATTGTAAGTGGTTACCGTAGCCTATGAACGTATTAAGATGGCAATACCATTTGCCGACCAGACATTTTTAAGTACCCCATGCTGTACTCTCTTGGGAGAACCTTGGCATGGAGCTCATTTCTTAACCTGAGTGTTCGTGAGAGGAAACATCTAGTCAATAAAGAATGAATAAATATATATAATAAACTTCTAATGCACATTACGTTCATATCGGCAACATGGTACCTACACCATACATGCAAAACCAGTTCTTTAATGATGCACATCCTCAGGCACTGTCTTGTAATATGCAGCCTATCATTACAACTAATTTAGGGTTCCTTACGTAGTAACAAAAACCTTATTGAATTCCCATAACGATATTATCAATGCTATTAATAACGATAATATTATGAAAATGACTGTTTTTTTTTTATTACTTTTCGTCACTATTTACTGCATTTTTTTATACAATTTAGAATGGCAAACCAGCTGACGGCCCACCTGATGAAAAGTGGTAACCGTCGCCTATAGACATGAGCAGTACTGTGGACATAACAGAGTATACTGTTTCGCCCATGATACCCCCCATGTGTTGCCATCCCTGAGAACTCAGGTGTTATATTCTCAGTATTCATGCAAATGTAAAATTATCTCGTACATAATAATTTGAAAAGAGTAACTGTTAAGTCTCTCGTGGGTTCCTCTAAGCGAATTCAAAGCAACTTTATTCAAACAGACTTGTTTACAAACACTTTTATATCGCTATTTTTTTTTTCAAATCTTCTACAGCGTTCGTACAACCGATAACAACATCCCGAACTCAGAAGTGTAGTCATAAAAAATTTACGATTTAAAGGAGCTCGTAAAAGAGTCTGTTCGAATAATAATTATTTCTATTCTATTTGTTCCAATTACCAATTTTATTTCAATCCGTAAGTAAAAGCTAGTATCTGTATATCGTAGTTACAATATCTCTATATTGGTCCAAAAACAATTATATCAGATATCAGACAAAGTAGAATCCGATTAAATTTATTATACATATTCGCCCGGTATTATCGATATTTTCCGTGAACGTCGTAAGAGGCGATTAAGGAAATTTAATAGTCAAAGGATAGGCAGAACCGCATTTTTTTTTAATAGGTGATAATGGAATGGTAACCCCACCCGCGCTATCGGTATACACCGACAGGGCACCAGTGAAGGATGATAGGTAAGGATGAAGCAGGTCAGTAAGCCCATCGTGACGAATTCAACAAGAATTGTTCATGATGGTTTCCAGGGGGAACCACGTGGAGGTCGACCTAATGGGGCATATTGGTAGCAATGGGGCTATCAAATTCTATTGCTAACGATCCCTTTCCCCCCGCAGAACCGCAGTTAGGCTTTGGTGATAATTTAAAAGGGAGGAGCGTCCCTTTAAAACTATCACCAAAGCCTAATTGCGGTTGCCAACCCGCCTGCCAAGCGTGGCAACCACTAAGAAAACCGACTATTAAAATTTTATCATTTAACTTGAAAAATCTTTTAGCAACACACACATGAGTGTTATTTATGCATTTATATTTACAAATTTTGTCATGAACAATGGTATATTTCGATAAATCGAGCGATTTGCAAATTGCTAAACCGTAATACGATGATACTTTCACCAAGGAGAGATATTAAAAGTTTTGTACCTAACTAAATAAGATATCATGTAAAATAATGTAAATGTAAACAAAAAATATTCTAGAAAACAAACATATAAACTTTCTAACGTAATTTTGCTTCCAACCGTTGTCGTTTTTTCTGTTTATTTTATTTATTCATTACGTAACATCTTAAATTCACTTTCGGGAGATCTTATGTCGAATTCTAATTCCGCGTCGAACCAAAAACCGAAAGTACAGACGTATACTAAATTTATTAACATCAGGTAATGTTCATTATCAATTAGTTTCAAAAACAAAAAGGTTCTCAACTCGATTGTATTTTTTTTTTATGTTTGTCACCTCGTAACTCCGTCAGTTGTAAATCGACTTGGATTTCCATAGAAATTTTATCAAAATTGGATTTGTTACAACTGAAATATTATTTTTTATGGGACACAATCATTAATTATTAAGAGAAATATTAATATATTAGCTTGGCTCACCGCCTCCGAAACATAAAGAATTATTTGAAATGATACCTACAGCCACCTTTCATCATTGCACCGCTCGCCAACGACAGGGAACTCATCCTCACGCGCTAGAACCTAAATGGTCACGTACAGTGCTGTTTTAATGAAGTTTTCCCCCGCGAACGCTTAGGCTGTGGAATGAGCTCCATGTCGAGGTTTTTTCTAGAGACTACAGAACGGGGTTCTTCAAAAAGGGTATATTATGGTTTTTTCAGGGTCGGCGATACGCACGTGACCCCCATAGTGGGCAGATGTCCATAGGCTACAATAATCGTTCACCATCAATGAACCTTTGCTCGTTTGGTACCTTTGTAGTATAAAAACAATCCCTCAGCGTGGCCGGGATATACCCTCGTGGGTGGACGTACCTTCAAATGAGTTAAAGCTGAAAATCAGTGTTTTGTTCCTTGAACAATGTTCCACGCTGAGCTTCAACCATTTTGTAGTGCTGCAGATCACACATAATAACACAATTTTATAAATCTTATGTTGTTTTATGTATTATCTATTCTTATGAACATGTTGTGTGTGATTAGTAACAAACAAATAAACGATATATCTATCTATCTATCTATAAATCCACTAACTAGGATAAAAAATGGTTAAGCTGTAAAGGCTTCAAACAGCAAAAAACAAGCTCACTTTCACATTTACAGTATTAAATAAGAATATTAAAAAAGATTCCATACCAATCTAAATATGGTTATTTCGTTGCAGTTTTAAAAGCACTGAAGAGTACCCATTTATTTTTTCAAAAGCTGACGACCTCGATTATGAGAGGAGAGAATGTTGCCCAATTTTCGGATGCTGTTTGAATTCTCAACAAATTAAGATCAAAGGACAAACATAAGTCTATCGGATGTGTTTCAGAGGACCTTGTGAACGCCCTCGCACATTTAAAAAAGCAATAAAAGAGTTCGTGCAATAGATATTGTATGTAAATTCAAATAATTTGACTGCGTTTTAGTCCTTATTATGTCTAGACAGAATATCTTTTAGGAACGCTTCGTTAAAAATGTTTCACTTTTTTTAATCTTGTATTAATGAATTTGTATCATGGACTTACTTATAATACACTGGCTGAATCCCGTGTGTTTTTCTTTTTAATTGATGATAATGTAATGGTAACCCCACCCCGCCCGCGCTATCGGTATACACCGGCGGGGCACCAGTGAGGGATTATAGGTGAGGATGAAAGAGCAGGTCAGTTAGCCCATCGTGATAAATACACCTGGAGTTCACCACAATGGTTTCCAGGGAGGACCACGTGGAGGTCGACTTGACAGGGTATATTACTACCAATGAATCTGGCAGTCTGCATTACTAACACCCCCCCCCTCCCCTGTATCCCGTGAGTTCGCCTGCGTGGTTTAGTATATACCTAAATAGATAGATACTCTTTATTGTTTCCTCCATAAGATTAGAATACTAAACTTATTATAAATACAAAAAATTAGAGGAAAATATTTCACTAAGAAAACAATGGGCGGCCTTATCGCTAAGAGCGATCTCTTTCAGGCAACCTCTGTATATAGTATAAAGTGTATCCTATGTAGTTAAATCCAGGTATAACCTACTCGTGTACCAAATTTCATTCAACTCTATTCAATTTTTTAACCGTGATTGAGTAACAGACCGTAAGCCGTGTGGTCCCAGCATAGAATGGCGACGATGGCCTTTTCTGTCCCGTAGGTGTCGTAAGAGGCGACTAAGGGAACTTAATAATCGATTGATGAGCAGCAGCGTCCCTCTTAAAACACCATCAAAACCTAATTGCGCTTGCCAGTCCGCCTGCCAAGCGTGGCAACTACTGGCAAAACCCTTCAATAGGGAGAAGTCTTTATTTAGCAGTGGAAAGAAAATAGCTGATATAGTATCAATGAAATTTTATCATAGACTTTCTTATAATATATTGGCTGTATTGCGTGGCTTCGCCTGCGTAGATCAGTTTTAAATATATTCTATGTGTTAAATACGGGTGTAAACTATCCGAGTAGGGGAAAGGGATTGTTAGTAATGGAGACTAAAAATTCCATTGCTAGCAATATACCCAACCAGGTCGACCTCCTCGTGGTTCCCTCTGGAAACTATCATGGTTAATTCCTGATGAATTCATCATGATGGGCTAACTGGCCTGTTTTCATACTCATCGATCACCCTTCACTGGTGCTCCGCCAGCGTATCCCATTAATGCAGGTGGGGTTACCATACCATTTTCACTATAAAAAAAAAACCTATCCGAGTACGAAAATTTGTTCCAATTCGTTCAAACGTTTAAATGATGCAGTAACAAACATAAAACCTCAAAGCTTTGTTTACACACTATTACATGTATAATCTATCTATCCTATTTAAGAGCTGCGCTCTTGTCGGTGGAGCTCTTGCCACTCACTACGATTTTCAGCGAATCTCTTCACCTCTTAATACGACACGACACCAACTCCTTCCTTGATCTGCCTGATGTAACTATGCCTCGGTCTCCCTTCCTTCTATCTTACCTTCTATTATAATGTACATAAGTTCGTCGTGTCATATCAAGTGTCCCAACATTTTTCCCCTTCTGTTCTCAATAGTTCTTATAATTTGTCTCTTTTTCTTAACCCTAAGCAGGACCTTCTCATTACCAATTCGATCTCTCCAGCTAATGTTTTCCATCCTTGTCCAGCACCACATTTAGTTACATATTAATTAACATATGTATAATAAGAATAGCAAAATAATATTTTTATTACTAGTAACGATTATGGCGTGAATTTACTGGGTACAGAGGAATAACACCTAAGTCCTCAGGAGTGGCAACACATGGGGGGTATCATGGGCGAAACAGTATACTCTGTTATGTCCATGGTACTGCTCATGTCTATAGGCAACGGTTACCACTTTCCATCAGGTGGGCCGTCAGCTTATTTGTCATTCTAAGTTATATTTAAAAAAAAGATTAAAAATGGCGCGCCAAGCATATTTGCTTTTTTAAAAAATATTTGTCTCGAATATTTGTCTTTTTGGATATTTTGACATATTTTTTTTTAATCATAATGGAAGGCTTATTATAAGGCTTATTTAGCAATACACTATTTAAAATTTTAGCTTTAATTTGACCTATTGTCTAAAAAGAAACACGTATAAACATAAATATAGGGGATTCAAAAACCAATTACAAAATTCAAAAACGAGAGTAGAGAAAAGAAATTGAAAATCTCCAGAATCGGCGTGTATGGATGACACGAGTTAGTAAAGTGGATGAAACAATCATATGCGTACTCATTTCTCTCTGCTTACCTCAAAATACATGTAGCGTGAAGGTAAATAGATTTACCAACATCTTTATATTGATATTCAGATCAGTCAAGCCAGTCGATAGTTGCAAATTACCGTTAGAATAACGTTAGGAAACTCTATTGGGCTGTCGATAGAAACGTTATTATGATTGATGACAAAGCAATAGTCATTGTTCAGTATAACATTGCTACAATCTTTTCAATTACATACATACGTCGCCTCAAATTAATATTTTTTTATGCAATTTAGAATGGCAAACAAGCTGACGGCCCACCTGATGGAAAGTGGTAACCGTCGCCTATAATTAGCTAGCAGTAACATAACACATAACAAAGTATACTGTACCCTGTAAATTCACGCCATATCCTACCCTTCAAACCGAAACAGCCATGCAAACACAGCTGCTTCATGGTTGAAACACGAATAGGACAGAGGTACCCAAACAATCCACTTTTGTACAAAGTCTCCCTCTGGTAGGTATACCATAAATGCCAATTATTTATATATATATATATATATATATATATATATATATATATATATATATATATATATATATATATATATATATATATATATATATATATTATATTTTTGATATATATATATATATATATATATATATATATCAAAAGTCAAAATATAAGAAATATATATATATATTTCTTATATTTTGACTTCAACGATTTATTTTATTTTATATTTCAGTTATTACTGTGCATCTGTTAACACATATAAAACTTCATTCACACATCAATCATCATGAACAAACATAATAATGACGAAACGTGAGCTGAATGACTAATTAGTTTTGCAATAACTCTCTATATTTAATGATTGTAATGTGTACACATCATTGAATATAAAATAAAGAAATATTTTTATTTATTTATTTATTCATTAGTACATATATGTGTACATGGCGTACTTAATGCTAAAAGTATTCTCTCCCAGTCAACCATAGGGAAGTGTCAGTATACTCGAATGTTGTACTAGTAATTGTTGATATACATACATACTAAAATTACATATATAAACGAATAAATATATATAAATAACAAATATACTTACACATATATTAAATATACTATATTATACACGAAATTGAGAATAATATAAAGTACTTACTGCTCGGATAAAGTAAAAAAATGAGCGTGAACGTTTTTATTTGAAAGACTGTTTAGTCGGTAGTCTCTTAATGGTATCAGGAAGCGCGTTCCAGAGTCGTGAAGAATGTAGGAGAAAAGATTTTTTTATACATTAGTTAACATTGTAAAATATATAATCTATCTATTATATATGTTACTGTAAAAGCTCGTACATTATAGTAAAGCTTAAGTTTTACCAGTCATTCTTAGGATTTACCACTGTAAGTTGGTAAAAGTGAGAATTTTATAAAACCAAGATTGACATTGTAATGGACGGTATCTTATTCAAAGACTACTCGTTCCTATAAAAACTTTATAGGACCACAGCAACGTTTATATATGGCAGGCATTTAATATTCATTATGTAATCCCTATATGGGCATGGGGGGTACCATGGGCGAAACAGTATACTCTGTAATGTCCATGGTATTGCTCATGTCTATAGGCGAAGATTACCACTTTCCATCAGGTGGGCCGTCAGTTTGTTTGCCATTATAAGTTGTATAAAAAAAAATTACCAGAGAAAAACTTTGTACAAGTCGTTTGCTTGGGCACCTCTGTCCCATTCATGTTTCTATCGTGAAGCAGTTGTGTTTGTATAGCTGTTTTTCGGTTTGAAGGGATATGGCAGTGAATTTACGGGATACAGAGGAATAACACCTGAGTCCTCAGGAATGGTAAGGCATGGGGGTTATCATGGGCGAACCAGTATACTCTGTTATGTCTGTAATACTGCACATGTCAATAGGCGACGGTTACCACTTTCCATCAGGAGGGCCGTCAGTTTGTTTGCTATTTTAAGTTGCATAACAAAAAAAAAGGAAATTGTAATTCACGTCTCTTTGACTTTCGTTCTTTACAAATAACTGCTATACGGAGTACCCTTTATTTCCAACCGACTTCAAAACAACAATGTTCTCATCTCGATTGTAGTTTTTTATATCTGTTACATCATAACTTCGTCAGTTGTAAACCGATTTAGAAACTTCTTTTTTTAACTGAAAGATTATAGTTATAGATTGATCCTATAAAAATGTTATCAAAATCGGTACAGTAGTTGAGATTCTAGATCAAAAAAACTGGTTTTGTCAGAATTGAAGTTGGTTTTTTTGTGAATCACAATCTTTAATTACTACTAATAAATACTATATGGGCCACCATATATTTCCAAACAACTTCAAAACTAAGTAACTCTCAATTCGGTTGTACTATTTTTTTTAAGTTTGTTAACACATATATCAAAATTGGTTCATAGTGGACACATAAATGCGCACATAAGCACAAAAACTGTACAGATAGAGCTTATAATTCGCTATGGATCACAAAAAAACAAGATGTCTTCGCAAGTCAAAGACAAGAATCAAATTTAAATCGATAAGGGGCATAGGAAATAAGTTCATAAGGCCATAGAGCAATTATGGTATAAATTCTTTGGGAAAATGTCAAACATCTAACCTATTAGGCAATGAAATTTAATTTTATGCAAAGTTGAATATAAATTATATTGAATAAAACGAGAATTCACTTATTTGTAATGAATATTCTACAACTAATCAGAATACATCTTACGTAATAAAGTCATCCTTCCATCTTCTTTTCATTTAAGAGTTTCCTCTTGTCGGTGCAACTAATTCATGCATTTCCTCCAGCCAGCTCTATCCCAGGCCATATCCTTGACCTCCCTATACGACATGACACCTAGTGTTTCTTTTATCTGTCCCATGTAGTTATTCCTCGGTCTTCCTCTTTCCATCCTTCCATAGTGATGATTAATTTATTTATTTATTTATTTCATCGACTGGGTGATCTTTACAGTCTCCCAATCATCCCAACCATCAGTATAATAACACATACTTTACAATTAAATGGAATAATATTAATATGTTTTTACAATAGAAATAACATTAGATCTTTAATCTCTGAACACAAATACTCTGTGGTCATCCGACAAAACTCCAGCAAGTTGGAGAATTGATGAAGAACTGATATATCAATCACTGTTTTTTAATGATTGTAAACCCTTTTAGCTGTAAATTCTTGAACATTGTCATTTATTTAAATAAAAAAACCATAAGTAGTATTGCCACCGTGCCGTGTGGTCCCGGCGTAGAATATACCTTTCTTTCCCATGGGTGCCGTAAGAGTCGACTAAGGGAGGGCGAAGGAGATGGGAAGCAGCGTCCCTCTTAAAACATCTCCAAAGCCTAACTGCGGTTGCCAACCCGTCTGCTAAGCGTGGCAACTACTGGAATAACCCCCAAGGGAGAGGTTTACGTTCAGCAGTGGACAGATAAAGGCTGATATGATGATAATAATGATAGTACCGTAACGACATATTGATTTTCCGTTTAATATTTTTTGACAGTTAATTACCGTTTAAAAATTATATTCCTTGACTTTTATATTTTTATATTAGTATCGTATACATATTTTAAAACGAATGCTCGAACTTCCTACCGTCAAAGGTTGAGGTCACAGCGATGGAGTCTAATAAATTATTGGAACAATAAATTTTTGTGTCCAATTTTATATCAACTGCAACCATTAGACAAAATATAAAAAAGATTACTGTCCGACTTGACACACTGAAACTGTGAAGAGATGTTGCATCTCTATGCATCTTCTACCGAATTTATCATGGGGAGTGCTCTGAGGAATTGTTCGGATTGGTACCTGCTGCTGATTTTCACCACCGTACAACCCGCCACTAAAGTTTCATCCAAATCATCTGGACGAGTGGCGGTCCTCCGCCGTACGTTTTCAAGGCACTTTCTTCCACGCACAATCACACTTTGGAATCAACTTCCAGCAGCAGTATTTCCGAACCGATACGACAACATAACCTTCAAGAAAAGAGTATATTCCTTTTTAAAAAGCCGGCAGCACACCTGCAATGTCGCTGGTGTTGTAGGTAATCATGGGCGGCGGTAGTCACTTACCATTAGGTGAGCCGCATGCTCGTTTGCCCCCTGTGTTGTAAAAAAAAAGACATTACGATTTTACGGTAAATATATTCTTTATTGTACCAGAAGGAGACTTTGTACAAAAGTCGTTTGCTTGGGTACATCTGTCCCATTCTTGTTTCAACTGTAAAGCATTGTGTTTGCATTGCTGTGTTTCGATTTGAAGGGTGGGATATGGCGTGAATTTACTGGATACAGAGGAATAACACCTGAGTCCTTATAAATGGTAATACCATACATGGGGGGTATCATGGGCGAAACAGTATACTCTGTTATGTGCATGGTACTGCTCATGTCTATAGGCTAATGTTACTACTTTCCATCAGATGGGCCGTCAGCTTGTTTGTCATTCTAAATTGTTTAAAAAAATCAAACATAATGATAAGAACCTTATAAACGAACTACTATACTATTTTCCATCAAACAGACCATCCACCGTGTTACCATTCACCGTCAAAAAACCATTGCGTATTGAAAAATAAATCATCCATGATTAACACCCACTCGTAGAAAATCCTAAACAGCACGTGCAACGAATTATTACTAATCCTTACTATGTATAAGTACCTAAAATCCAATCCGCTTAACTTCTCAACAAACTTAAGTCAAGTATTAACATCCCACGCAGATGTCACTACTGTAGACTAATTAGATACATTTTAGGTCTAACTCCTACGTTAAAACACACACAACATTGATTATATATATATATATATATATATATATATATATATATATATATATATATATATATATATATATATATATATATATATATATATATATATTTATATACTGCTTTACTTGGTTTTCCCAAGAGACTACAGCATGGGATTCTTCAAAAGGGGAGTAAAGAGGTTTCTTCAGGGTCGGCAACGCGCGCGTAATACCTCTGCTATTGCAGGCGTTCATAGGCTACGGTAACCGCTTACCATCAGGTGGGTCGTATGCTTGTTTGCCACGTCAGTAGTATAAAAAAAAAGAAACAAATCAACCGCCGACAACTAGTTAAATTACTATTTAACAAACTGTTTCCGGCGGATTTGCTTGAACTCAACATTATTATGTTTCTATTTTATTCTATTTTATCTATTTATTTAAATTGTAACACATAGGTAACAATGGATGATAAAACAAGATAAGTCCTCTATGATCAACCCCATATATCGAAGTATACAAATTTACAATTACATAAGAAAAAATAAATTATATAAAAAAATGTCACATTTATATTAAAAAAATATAATATTGAATTCAAGTTATACATCATGGGCGGCTTTAATTAATAGTACAATGAAATCAAAGTAATAAAGTGGTCAAGCAGTCACAATAGTGGGAAATATGAACTGTACATTGCAGCTTGCCCTTGGTACTGTCAAATGTGCATATTGAATACAATACCATACAAATACAAACAACTATATTTATACAATAACAGTCTATCTGTCTGTTCTCAGTACAAATTTATTGTCCAAAAGGTGTCTTTGTACATAAGAATTTGTTTCACAAAAAAAAAACCAACTTCGATCGTAGCAAAACCAGTTTTTTTTTATTTTTGATGGGTGAAAATGGTATGGTAACCCCGCCTGCGCTAACAGGTTACGCCAGCGGAGCACTAATGGAGGGTGATGGATGAGACAGGCCAGTTAGTCCATCATGATGAATTCATCAGGAATTAATCATGATAGTTTCCAGGGAGAACCACGAGCAGGTCGACCTGGTTGGGTATATTGCTAGCAATGGGATTCTCAGTCTCCATTACTAACAATCCCTTTCCCCCCAACAAAACCAGTTGTATTGATTCAAGAATTAAAATACTAAATTATTAAGATTATATATTAAGAATTAAAATTTCAATGGGATTATTTGAAAAGTTAATTATTTCAGATATAAAAACAATTATTCAAATCTGTTTATAAATAACAGAGTTATAAGGTAACAAACATAAAAATATGCAACCGAATTAAATACAAATATTTTTTTATGCAACAAAGTATGGCAAACAAGCTGACGTCCCACCTGATGGAAAGTGGTAACCGTCGCAGTACTATGGACGTAACAGAGTATACTGTTTCGCCCACGATACCCCCCATGCGTTGCCATTCCTGAGGACTTAGGTGTTATTCCTCTGTACCCTGTAAATTCATTGCTATATACCAAAATACAGCCATGCAAACACTACTGCTTCACGGTGGAAACACGAATGACACAGAGGTACCCAACCAAACGACTTTTGTACAAAGTCTCCCTCTGGTTATTTATTATTAATTAACCATTTTGAAATAGGTTGAAAAGTCCCCTGCTTGGATACTGGTATCATCATCTTCCTACCCTTATCCCAATTATTATTTGGGGTCGACGTAATATGGTTTTATCTATATTACAAAAGGATTTAGCTTATAGTTTTACGACCGGCCGCCTGCCTGACGTCAACCCTCTTTGGGAATTATATTATATTATAATTAAATTTTCATATATTTTTATTATATACAAACGTATTTTAAGTATATTAAACGTATTATATACATACGTCATTTAGACAATACGATATAAAAAAATTACGAACTATAAAGATAATGCATTACCTGATATTTATTTGCCCAATTAATACACATTACCATTATTAAATCGGTTATTAGAGCAGAGAAGAAAAAGGTGGCATAATCAGATAATGGATATTTTATTTATTTATTTTATTTTAATACTTTATTGTACACATTAGTTATATAAATATGACAGAGGTAAACAAAAGTACAAAGGCGAGCTTAACTCTGATAGAGTTTTCTTCCAGCAACACCCAAAGTGGAAAGGAGCATCAATGTCAGCGGATACAGCAGTGTACAATTTTTAAACAGGCTACATTTATTTTACTGTAGTATGAAATTATTTTAATTTGGCTATGACGTAGTTAGGTGCTTTGAATGAGTCATGCTCACTAAAATGTCCAGATAGATGGTAGGCTAGGTTATTGATTTCCCTAAAATGTGGTTGAGAGCAGTGACGGCTAGCTCATCCGACGCACTCACGAACGGGTGCCACCTGTAGCGACTGGTCTGCTCTGGTCACTGCAACCGATTTCTTTTATTGATTTGTTTTAATTAATAAGTAAAAACATTTTCCAGACGGTATTTTTATACTTCTTTTTTCCCTATAAACAAATTTTCCCAATAAGAAATTTTATATATATATATATATATATATATATATATATATATATATATTAAATTTACTAATTGTCACATTAGCTGACTCGTTTTTTATCAGTCCTCTATATACTTACGCATAAAATGTATCTTGACGTATTATTTAATAAATAAAATGAGTGTTTACGCGTTAAAAAATATGCAGAAATTATAAGACAAAATAAATATAGAAGTTATAAAGGAATCACTCGTAACTATTTATCACGCAAAATTGTATGAAAAAGTTGACCCGTATTTCTCGAAGCATGTCTATACATCAGCAAGCGTCTAAACGGGTCAACGTTTTCGTTATATACATAGTGTCTCCATAGGGAGATACTCTATCTATATAATCTAAGGAATACAAATTGTCCGTTCTAATTCTTTAAAAAAAAATCTACAAGCATCACGGTGTCTATGATTTCCATAGTTCTGTTTATGTCTATAAGCGATGGTTACCACTTTCCACTAAGCGGGCCGGTTGTTTGCCATTCTAAATAACATAATAAAATCTGTTACTCTTTCACATATTTACACCGAAACTTTCTACTAAACCAATTGTATGTGCATATCTAGTTCGATATGGTCAGTTAGCTTGAATAATCATCGCGCCCAACTAACTATAAGGGACAAACACACTGACGTAGAGCGAATAGATGACACAACTACATTGACTTTTTTTATTGAGTCATAAAAAAATATATTGTAAGAAAATTAAAATCTCTTAATTTAAACGTATGGTCCCGGCATAGAATAGGCCACCATTTTCTTTTCCGTGGGTGTCGTAAGATGCGACTAAAGAGGGCGAGAAATGGCCTTCTTAAAACATCTCCATAGCCAAACTGCGGTTGCCAACTCGCCTACCAAGTGTGGCAACTACTGGCAAAACCCAACAAGAGACTCATGTTCAGCAGTGGACAGTTAAAGGCTGATGTGATGACGATATGATGACCTTAATTTAAAACTAAATCATTACTTATCTTTACTAATAATAAAAATGTGAAAGTGAATTTGTTTACCTCTTGCACCTCGACGGCTTAATCAGTCACTATGAAATTTGATATACACCGCACTATATGGAATAGATTACTAATTCTCTTTATCAATAAACATATCCGGGAAACGCGAACGAAGTCACAGGTAAAAGTTAGTAATTCGATGTTTTAGAGGATAGACACAGACGGCTATCTGAGAACTATGACGTTACGCCTCAGTACCCACTGACATATTCCATCTTTCAAATCAAAACACAGCCATGCAAACGCAGCAAATGATTTGTGATATAAATAAATAAAAAAAAAAAGTAAAAATATATTTATTATCAAAGTATGTTTGTATAAGCAAGGATAAGCAAGCCGAAGTGGCAATGGGCTGGTCACATAGCTCGAAGAAACGACATCCGATGGGGAAGAAAGGTTCTTGAGCGGTGACCGCGTATGGGTAAACGCAGTGTAGGACGACTCCCCACTAGATAGAGTGACGACCTGAAATGCAAGGCAGTCAGTGGATGCAGGTGGCTCAGGACCGTTCTTTATGGCAGTCTATGGGGGAGGCTTATGTCCAGCAGTGGACGGATGATGGCTGAAACGATGATGATGATGAAGTTTGTATAAGTACGAAGTTTAACATTGATTCCTTTACTAGGCTGACCCTGCCCTTTAAAATACGGGAATCGTATTACCAAATATATATATCACCAGAGGGAGACTTTGTACAAAAGTCGATTGCTTGGGTACCTCTGTCCCATTCGTGTTTCAACCGTGAAGCAGTGTTTGCATGGCTGTGTTTCGGTTTGAAGGGTGGGATATGGCGTGAATTTACAGGGTACAGAGGAATAACACCTGTGTCCTCAGGAATGGCAACGCATGGGGGGTATCATGGGCGAAACAGTATACTCTGTTATGTCCATGGTACTGCTCATGACTATAGGCGACGGTTATCACTTTCCATCAGGCGGGCCGTCACCTTGTTTACCATTCTAAGTTGTATAAAAAAAAATTTATGACCAATAAATGGGACAAAGGTACCCCACGCTTTTGTACATTGTCTCCCTACAGTTATCTATCTATCAAAGTATAGTTTTTCGACAATAATCGAGCATTAGTAAATCTATAGGGAATTCTCTGTTGACCATGGTTTCGGTGTCAAGTTGAAAGTGTAAGCAGGTGAGAAGTGCTATCACTGCTTGAATGACAATGATTGCCTATGACAAAACGTAATGACTTTGTTGGTAGGCAGGTGCCGCGGCGTCCAATGTCGTGTTGCGCAAATGCGTCAATGAAATTTGAGTAGGTACAGTTTGTATTGTCCACTCAATGCCTCCATGACATGGTGGGAGTCAACATAATTATAGCGGGGGGGAAGGGATTGTTAGTAATGAAGACTAAGAATCCCATTGCTAGCAATATACCCAGCCAGGTTGACCTCCTCGCGTTCCCCCTGGAAACTATCAAGGTTTCTGATGAATTCGTCATGATGGACTAACTGGCCTGTTTTCATTCTCATCTATCAACCTTCACTGGTGCTCCGCCAGCGTATCCCGTTGGCGCAGGCGGTGTTACCATTCCATTTTCACCCATCAAAAAAAAAAACATAATTATAGCTGAGTAGTTTCATTTAATAGAACTTAAAAGTAATCAAATTTTCTTGGAATTATCTTAGAAAAAGTATTAATAATGGTAATCTGTACTGCAGGTTTTAACCTATTTCAGACACCAGCTCCTCACAGCTGAGTTCAGTATTTTTTTTTTTTTATTTTACATTATCCTAAATACCTCATGTGTAAATTTAAGTTGTTTGAAGACATAAATAAATATATTATAAAAATATATTATTATATAGTAATAAATCGATTTGTTCAGCAAATTAGTTTTTTTAAGGTTCCCTAGCTGCAAAGGAAAAAATCGAACCCTTATAGGATCACTTCGTTCTCCATCCATCCGTCTGTACATATATCAAGACCCTTTTTCTTAGGAACGCGTGGAGGTATGGTGTTGAAATTAATAGCATATACTCAGGTCTGCAATCTCTTAAAGCAGTGAAAAAATCAAGCTTCTTCCATCCCATGATGCCAATCATGCGTTGCCATTCCTGAGGACTACAAACTACTTGTTTTACAATATAACCAATCATCAAACAGTGATAATGACAGTGGCATTATCACGAACATAATAAAGGTTGTTATACTACATCATGCTGGTTAGTTTGACCTTAAATCACCATTATTATCTTGCTCATTGCATCAATACCAACTCAGAATACTGATTCAACTTTATCAGAACACAATCTGTACTTCCCAATGCTGTTTTCATACACGACCTCAGATAATTCTCTATTATTAAGTGATCACAGAATTTACGCTGTTATCAATCTTATGTTCAACTTCGAGTGATGAAAAAAAAGACTATCCTGATGGAAATCATCAGAGTTTTCCACCGTGTTTTCAAGGCACTTTCTACCACGCACAACCACTCTTTGGAAACAACTCCCAGTAGCAGTATTTCCGACCGACATAACAACCTTCAAGAGCATATTCTTTTTTAAAATGCCGGCAGCAGACCTGCAATGCCTCTTGTGTTGTGGGTGATCATGGGCGGCGGTGGCCACTTACCATCAGATCACGCTCGTTTACTCCGCGTGTTATAAAAAAAAGTGACAACCAAGATATACACATCAACTGCTATAAACCGAATCAAAACTATAACTTCACTGTAACCCCTGAGGGGTTATGGGAAACCTCTCATGTGTTACATTTTCTGAAGACTTACGTATTATACCTTTATACTAGTATTTATACTGCATATCCCATTCTTAGCACAAGCCGACCTTGATCTTTTACCAGAGAGAGAAAAAGTATTCCCCTTGGATTCAACTGTGAAGCACTTGTTTGCATGGCTGTGTTTCGGTTTGAACAATGAAATATGACAATAAAACCACAGGATTACAAAGGTATAATACCTTAGTAGTCAGGGAGGGCAACGCATGAAGGGTATCATGGTCGTCGCAATATACTCTGTTATGACTATGGCACTGTTCATGTCTTCCCACTTTCTACCAGCTGGGTTGCAACATGTAAAAAATAAGCATATACAGCGCCGACCCTTAAATAGAACGAGAAAGGCAGTAGCTCTAGACAATGGGCGCCAAAAAGCCAAATACGAAAAACAATTTCCAGCGCAATATAAAATAAATTGATGTCGTCTTTTCTGAGGCGCGGGAGCAGTGTTGCCCGAAAATTGCAATAGAATTTACATGAAGTGAAAGCGTCGACCATAAGGCGCCGAAAAACAATCTCACTTAACCGTGATCAAGGGCTAGGGCCGACGCTAACCACACCATAAATAGCCATACTCTTGAAACCGACATGCGCTGTGAACCGGTTTGAATAGTGCGATATGGAAATTAAATTACTAGATGCTACGACTCGAGATCACGACGATCAAGGACCAAGAAAGTGATACCTCTGGCATTAAGCAAATCATACGCTTGGCTCTCACTGCCAATCGATCGGTCTGAGCGGTGGAATTACTGAATACGCAGGCCTTTTTTAATAAATGTTCATAGAATATTAACCTCATCTACGCTATCAGTTTAAGTTAGTAGGGTTGGTACCCCACTAGTGTAGAGGATGATAGGAGAAGAGGACGTTAGGTCATCGTAAAGGATTCATGAGAATATAACCACGATGGTTTCCAGGGGATGTCAATCTGATAGGGTTTATTATTAGTAATGAAATCATTAGACTCCAGTTACTTATAATCCTTCTTTCCTAATGCCCCTTTGTCGTCAGGAATAGCAACGCCCAAATAATGAAATATGAATATTAATAACTGAGTATCTACTTGCACAGACACAACCAGGTAGCCAAAATACTACATCAAAAACAAACTCTGAAATACGGCTTCGGGAATGAGAGGTTGCCGTACTATAAGTACGAGCCCCTGCTGCTCCTCGAAAGTGAAAACGTCAGGCTCTACTGAGATACCGATCTATCATCACGGACAGGACAGTTCTCGCGAACAAACCTGATATCGTGGTGATGGATCGGGCACTCTCGAGGGTGTTTTTGGTGGATGTCACTATACCGCATGACGAGAACCTCGTAAAAGCCGAAACCGAGAAAAAGAGAAAATATCTCGACCTGGCTCACGAAGTGACCCAAATGTGGGGGGTGACGTCCACCGAAATCATTCCAATCGTTTTGTCGGTGAACGGTCTTATCCCAACCAGTCTGGAACAACATCTCAGACGGTTGGAATTCCGAGGCAGCTCACTCCCGGGAAAGATGCAGAAAGCAGTACTTTTAGATTCTGTCCGCATTGTATGCCGGTTTCTCTCCCTGGGGCCCTGAACCCGGGCCGACTGTGCTTCTTCCGAGAGTTATTTGCCATCTCCTCTCCTTAAGAGGGAAGATGTGAATTTTGTAAAAAAATTAAAAATAATAATAATAATCTCTTTATTGCGCACAAAAGAGATGTATACAAGGAGAATTTATACAGAATGTACATATACAAAAGGCGGCCTTATCGCTAAAAGCAATCTATTACAGATAAGTACTTTGTTTTGTTCAAACAAGCGACGGCACCCACACAGGGATTATAAAATAAATAAAAAAATACTAACCAAGCAACGAAATCCTATTAATATGATAAATGCGACAATTTGTAACGATGTATCGATGGATGGATGTTTGTTTGTTACTCTTTGCATGCAAAAACTAATGAAATTCGGTACAGGGGTAGGTTATATCTTAAATTAATACACAGGATACTTTATGTACTAAATCACGTGGGTGGAACCGCGGAATACATTTAGTAACAAAATACATAAGGAAAAAATAACCAAAATAGTATTTTTTTTTAAATGGATGATAATGGAATGGTAACCCCACCTGTCGGTATACACCGGTGGGGCACCAGTGAAGGATGATAGGTGTAGGTCAGTTAGCCCATCGTGACAAATTCAACAAGAATTGTTCACGATGGTTTCCAGGGGGAACCACGTGGAGGTCGACCTAATAAGGTACTAGCAATGGAGCTGTCAGACTCATTGCTAACAATCCTTTTTCCCCCTAACCAAAATGGTATTGCAAGAGCGTATGAGGTGTTGCCACCACACAAACCGTACGCTTTGATTACAACTATTGTTATATTATATAAAAAAATAAATGGAAATACTGCTTTCATAACATAAACGTCCTTTATCTATATGGAAGCGGAATGGAAAGCTGATTTGTAGAAAGCCGATGGAGATATTGTAACCGGTTTATCAGAGATAAAAAGTTCCACAGCTCGCAGTAATATAAACTTCTTATTATTATATTTACGACTGTGTTTATGAGTATAATATAAATATAATGCTATATTTATATTATGTACATAAATACAATTATTATACTAATAAACAAATTAATTAAATTAAAATATATCACTAAATATGTCAATAATCGTAAAACTCGAGAACGAATGGACTAATTCGGCTTCTTTTTTAATTATTATTAGTGAAAGTCCAAGGAAGATTCTTATGAAGAGAAAAATTTGCTCAGAAAAATATAAAACTTCGTTCTTTACTCATTTAAAATATTTCTATGTACCAATTTACGAATCTCTGAATGTGCTCAACTGATTGTAAAAAAAAATTATAGATATGTTTTAATTAATTTATTATTTACTATCTATAATGCCGCAGTTTTGTCCGCGTGAATTAGTAAGTACATAAGGTATCCTATGTACTAAGTTAGGATATAACCTACCCCTGTACCAAATCCCATTGCATACAAAGAGTAACAAACAAACATCCGTCTATCCGTCGTTACAAACTGGCGCATTTATCATATTAATAGGATTTCGTTGCTTGGTTAGTAAACTGTATAAATTCTCCTTGTATACATCTCTTTTGTGCATAATAAAGAGTTTATTATTATTATTATCATCCATATTTCATTATTTGCGCCTTGCTATTACTATATTCCTGACGACAAAGAGGCATTAGGAAAGAAGGATTATTAGTAACTGGTGTCTAATGACTTCATAATAAATTGCTGTAATAAATAAATAACTAGCAATAAACTCTATCGGACTACCTAGCAGTTTCCCCTGGAAAACATCATGGTTATATACCAGATGGAGACTTTGTACAAATGTCGTTTGTTTGGGCACCTTTGACCAATTCGTGTTTCTACCGTAGAGCAGTTGTGCTTGCATGGCTGTGTTTCAGTTTGAAGGGTGGGATATGTGGCAGTGAATTTACAGGGCGTGTGAAGTATCATGGACGGAACAGTATATTCTGTTATGTCCATGGAACTGCTCATGTCTATAGGCGACGGTTACCACTTACCATCAGGTGGGTTGTCAGTTTGCCATTTTAT
Source organism: Galleria mellonella (assembly GCF_026898425.1). Classification (NCBI taxonomy): domain Eukaryota; kingdom Metazoa; phylum Arthropoda; class Insecta; order Lepidoptera; family Pyralidae; genus Galleria; species Galleria mellonella. The sequence goes on along the minus strand of NW_026441995.1, from coordinate 1,564,973 downwards.
GTGTCATAAAAAAAACCCTACCCACCGGGTGGTCCATCAACTCGTTTACTATGTCAAATCACATAAAATACTTGTTTTTCTTACCCTTTTTACTCTCAAAGTGATGGACAACAGTAATTTACGAATGCAAACACAAAATAATTTAACAAAACCATAAACAATTTGTAAATTAATAACTATAATGTACTCGTTATACCTTTGTGAGCATACTTTCGCTCTCAAGTGCAAGGTACGGCTTTCACTGGTGGTCGGCGCCCGCGCATCGCTGTGGGCAATTTTACTTTCAATTTTATCCATACACACGTAGGTACAATACATGTATCGACTTCCTGATCGCGATGTGGTGTCAATAAACTGTTTAATAATACTCATTATGTTGTTGACGACCTTGGTTTAGTGGTAAAACTAAAGCGTATTCCGATGGTAACGGATTCGATGCTCACGCAATACACACGTTTATATATATATATATATATATTTATATTTATATATATATATAAATATATTAAATTAATAACAAAAATTACAGTCAACTTAGAGTCATCTCTTACCACAAACAACATATATATATACTCACTTACCAGAGGGAGACTTTGTACAAAAGTCGATTGCTTGGGTACCTCTGTCCCATTCATGTTTCGACCGCGAAGCAGCTGTGTTTGCATAGCTGTGTTTCAGTTTGAAGATCATCTCTCACTGGTGCCTCGCCAGTGTATACCGATAGCGCAGGCGGGGTTACTATTCCATTATTATTATTCCATTATTGGATAAGGCGTTTAATGGATAATTATCAATTAAAAAAAAACCAATATATATAACCCAAGATGACCTTTTTTCCACCATCAATGTTTTTTTCTTTTTTATACCACTGAGGTGGCAAACAAGCATACGGCCCACCTGATGGTAAGTGGTTACCGTAGCCTATGAACACCTGCAATACCAGAGGTATTACGCGTGCGTTGCCGACCCTGAAGAAACCTCTTTACCCCTCTTTTGAAGAACCCCATGCTATAGTCTCTTGGGAAAATCTCGGCAGGGAGCTCATTCCACAACCTGAGTGAACTCAACCTGAGAGAGCTCTATATATAGATATGGGATCGGTATCTACATGTATATTACCCATGCCTATATTGCATGCTCTAAAAAGAACGGATTCAGACCGTCATTTCGTCACGTATAATTTTCTTGGAATGATAAACAATACAATGCGAATACGTTCTTTTAATGACTTGTTCTAAAAATGCACCCTTTCTATTTACCAAAGAGAAACTTTGTACAAAACTACTCTGCATGGGTACCACTGTCCCATTCGTGTTTATATCGTGAAACAGCTGTACTAGGATGGAAAGGAATTGTTAGTAATGAAAATATGACAACCGAATAGCTAGTAATATACCCTATCAGGTCGACCTCCACGCGGTTCCCCTGGAGAACATCTTCCGAACTGGGCGGTACTTTCTTAATAGAGAATAAATATTAAAAAGTGCTTATTATTAAGTTTACTTGAACAAAAATATTATTATTATTATTCTGTTATGTCCATGGTACTGCTCATGTCTATAGGCGACGGTTACCACTTTCCATCAGGTGGGCCGTCAGCTTGTTTGCCATTCTAAGTTGTATAGAAAAATAATGCAAAAAATATTCTTTGAAATGTTAACATTTCCAATTAGCTTTCTCGCGACGTATTTATTAATTTTAATATACTGGTAAATATTAAAATATTATTTTACATATGTATGATTATAATTCTGTTCAAATCCGAACTATTTGCTTACCGATTACGGATGTGGCACGCAGAAACGTATCGAGAATAAATTAAAAAAACGCAGACTGATTAATTCACTGTCATTCGTTCCTAAAAAAGTGATAAATAGTCGACCTTCAACTGTGATATTTAGAGATAACTATGTATCCATCTTTCGTCTAATATAATGTACGTAATCTAGATATTTTAAAATAAAATATGCTCTGTTTGTGTAGAATGAACCGTCTCTTCCTTTCCTGTGGGTGTCGTAAGACTACTGGCAAAAACACCCCAAGGCTTATATTCAACAGATTTTATTTAAAAAAATATTTATTTATTTATATATATACATATTTCTGGTGAGTATTACAGGTTTAACAATGCACTCACCAAAAACTAAAATATTAAAAATTTTAATGATACAATATTGAAATAATAATAATAAAAAATAATAATAAAAAGAGAAAATATCTCGACCTGGCTCACGAGGTGACCGAAATGTGGGGGGTGGCGTCCACCGAAATCATTCCAATCGTTTTGTCGGTGAACGGTCTTATCCCAACCAGTCTGGAACAACATCTCAGACGGTTGGGATTCTGAGGCGGCTCACTCCCGGAAAAGATGCAGAAAGCGGTGCTCTTAGATTCTGCCCGCATTGGACACCGGTTTCTTTCCCTGGGGCCCTGAACCCCGGCCGACTGTGCTTCTGTCGGGGATTAGTTTGCCATCTCCTCTCCTTAAGAGGGGAGATGTGAATTTTCTAGAAATCTAATTATGTTATCACTACATATTATAAAACAAAGTCACTGTCGCTGTCTGTCCGTCCCTATGTTTGCTTAAATCTTTAAAACTACACAACGGATTTTGAAGCGGTTTTTTTTTAATAGATAGAGTGATTCAAGAGGAAGGTTTATATGTATAATACATGCATAATATAGTAGAGGAACACTGATAATTTTAGAGGTTTCTAATGTGATGTGATGTAATGTGCACCCGTGCGAAGCAGGGGCGGGTCGCTAGTATAAAATGAATATTAAAACATAAATATAGATAAATAAAATAAATATAAAAAAATATATACATATATATCAGTTACTAAATAACTAAATTTTGACCTATATTTGACAACTCGATGCTCTATCTACATAATCTAAGTACATACGCAGTATGCTCACTAATTTTAGTACAGTTTTTATTCTCATACGCTCTTATTCATAAAAAACTAAAATATTCTACACACCTACTTTAACTATCACATTGTTGTTTTTTTTCTCTTTTATTGTCTCTTTCTCTCTACTTAGTAAACAAAACTTTTTTTCTCTTTTCCTTATTTTAGCACACAAAAGGAAAAAACAAAACAGTTCAATAATTATACCACTGAGGTGGCAATCAAGCATGCGGCCCGCCTTATAGTAAGTGGTTACCTTAGCCTATGAACGCTTGCAATACCAGGAATATTACGCGCACGTTGCCGAAACCTCTTTCCCCCCTTTTGAAGAAGCCTATGCTGTAGTTTCTTGAAAAGTCCTTGGCAGGGAGCTCATTCCATAACCTGAGTGTACGTGGGAGAAAACATCACCGAAACCGCGTCCATTTAAGCCGTAGGATATGAGGGTAAATTCCCTGTCAATGGCGAGCCGTACGATGGTAGAAAGTGGCCGTAGGCATCATATTGAACAATTCCTCTGAGCACAATCCGTTGTACAAGCGGTAGAACACGCAGAGTGGGGCAAAATCTCTCCTAAGACTTGAGGGTTCGATACCGCTTGTAAGCCTGGGATCACTGACAATTCTCATAGCTCATCGTTGCACTGAGTCGAAGGGTTCCAGCTGATAATTAGGTGCTCCCGCCCATAACGAACACCGATACTTCATTTGGGGCCGGATTTGCGATAGACAAGGTTTACATGAGGCTTGATATTTTTGTTTTTTTTTTTTATACAACTTAGAATGGCAAACAAGCTGACGGGCCACCTGATGGAAAGTGGTAACCGTCGCCTATAGACATGAGCAGTACCATGGACATAACAGAGTATACTGTTTCGCCCGTGATACCCCCCATGCGTTGCCATTCCTGAGGACTCAGGTGTTATTCCTCTGTACCCAGTAAATTCACGCAGGTAAGATTTTTTATTTAATATAATATTAAATTTTGTTAAATTAATACATGAAAATATATAGATCCCTTAAGGTTGTCTTGAAAAGATTGCTCTCGGCAATAAGACCGCCTTACTGTACTTATACAATTGTATCGTTGTGTTTGTAAATTGTCTTGCTTATTTCCTATAATGCAAATAAAGTATACTCATTCATTCATTCATTCATTCAACGCGATATTATTATAATGTATTTGTTCATGCACTTTATCTCATACACACATCGCCCGCTTCACATGTTTCACATAACATTTTTTTTTTTAATTTGATATCGTTTGAAATAATAACAATGGTTTACTGTGTACTCTCTCCATTGTTGCGAAAACAATACGATAAGCGAAAGGCTTCAGATTGTAAAGCTGCATGATACATAGTTTCTTTTTAAAATAGAAAATCAGATATTTTAATGCAATTTAAAATAAGGCTTTGGTAATATGGATCCGATATCTATATATTGGGTTTATATATAAAGTCATCACCTATTTCTTTTTTTTTTATACAACTTAGAATGGCAAACAAGCTGACGGCCCACCTGATGGAAAGTGGTAACCGTCGCCTATAGACATGAGCAGTGCCATGGACATAACAGAGTATACTGATTCGCCCATGATACCCCCCACGCGTTGCCATTCCTGAGGACTCGGGTGTTATTCCTCTGTACCCTGTAAATTCACGCCATATCCCACCCTTCAAACCGAAACACAGCCATGCAAACACAGCTGCTTCACGGTTGAAACACGAATGGGACAGAGGTACCCAAGCAAAACGACTTTTGTACAAACCCTCCCTCTATTTCGATATCGCCCATATCTATCGGATATCTGTTATCGAATATATTAAGTCTGTTATTCAATATAATTTTTTGGATAACGCACTTTTTATTGGTTGACGTATTCATTATTGGACGAATACATAGATATTGTAACTGAAATATATAGATATTACTACACCCCTACTTGGAACGGCAGACGAGTATACGCACGAATCATAATAGTTTTTTTTTTTTCTATAACCCGTCGTTTTATATGTACTAGTCCGTTAATATGACGCCCTTAGCGCGAGAGGCCTATTAAACTCCGGTGGGTTATACAGAACAAATCCTATTGATTTGTAAACTGTTTATATTTATTTGTCTAAAACAAATATGGCCGTATAATAATTCTGAATGCTCTACTCGTGAATAGCTCTGACATTATCTCTGTTGTATAAACGTAATACGCACTAAAAGAAGATGGACAAAATTTTACATACATACATACATACATATCTGTCACACCTGTCTCCCATTAGGGTAGGCAGAAACAATGGAACGCCAAATGCTTCGATTCAAACGAACCTCTTTCGCTTCCTCCACATTCATCAATCTTTTCATACACGCTCGCCGGTTACGGGCACTTTTAATTTGGCCCTTCTTCAGCACGTCGCCTATTAAAAAATTTTACCAAATTAATAATTCCCTTTAAACCTGATTCATCGTTGTGAGCAATATTCTAATTTAATTCGCGGATTTAGGATTTTTTAAACATTTTTTTGGTATCGGTTGTTAATATAATACCGTTATACTTACAGCGTACATTACAAAAATATTTTGTATAAACCCCGGTTCAACCACCTTAAGCAATGAAAACTTTTTAGCTCCCCTGCTCAGTAGTGACAACTGTTACCTATAAACATGAACAGCGTCATGGACACCGTACGCAAAAGGCAAATTTACCTTTTCTAAAGACTAAAGTCCCTCTTTACTCTGTAATTTCAACCCACAGTTCCATATGGTCCCGGCATAGAATGGGCCATCCCTTCTTTTCTCGTAGCTGTTGTAAGAAGCAACTAAGGGAACTTAATGATAGCGGGATGAATTTTTTTTTATGCAACTTAGAATGACAAACAAGCCGACGGTCCACCTGATGGAAAGTGGTAACCGTCACCTATAGACATGAGCAGTACCATGGGCATAATAGAGTATACTGTTTCGCCCATGATACCCACTCATGCGTTGCCACTTCTGAGGACTAGGGTGTTATTCCTCTGTACCCAGTAAATTTACGCCAAACTAAATTATAAGTAAATTTCTTCAAACCGAAACACAGCCATCCAAACACAACTGCTTCACGGAAGAAACACGAATGGGACAGAGGTACCCAAGCAATCGACTTTTGTACAAAGTCTCCTCCCTAGCAACGTCCCTCGTAATACATTATCAAAGACTAATTGCAATTGCCAGTCCGCATGCCAAGTGTGGCAACTACTGGCAAAACCTTCCAAGCGGGAGGCTTATGTTCAGCAGTGGACAGTTAAAGGCTGATATGACGATGATGATTACCTGTATGATAATCAAAATACCCCATACATTAAAAGAAATTAAATTGACATTATAAAATTTTCCTAATTTCATTTATTAACCTGTATACTCTTGCCTTTATAGATCAAGTAAAATAGATGTCCTTTAGTTTGGGAGCCTGGTGATCTGTAAGTCGGGTAATCATAGTACCGACACCAGGCTCTCACAAAGATTCTTTTTTTAAATTGTAACCTATATATAGCTGTAAATTTTATTATGTTGTCATATTGTGTGAGAAATAAATAAAAAAATAAAACATTTACAATCAGAATAATTAAAGGCAGACAGCTTTCTAGAATCTATCTGCGTACGGAGTTTCACATGGTTCTCGAGAGCGCGATATCGACGTTTCCAATTCCCACTATTGTGATTCTAAAAACATAACTAGGCTATGTTTTTTTTTGCATGTTTAGAAACTAAACACATGTTTAGTTTCCAATACAATTAAACAATCGTTGGCTGTAATCCTCAATGTTTACACCATATGCAGTAAAAAACATGTGACATAACCAACCCAATATGCCAGTACAAGACGGATTTGCCATTAGTACATTTTTTTTATACAACTTAGAATGGCAAACAAGCTGACGGCCCACCTGATGGAAAGTGGTAACCGTCGCCTACAGACATGAGCAGTACCGTGGACATAACAAAGTATACTGTTTCGCCCATGAGACCCCCTATGCGTTGCCATTCCTGAGGGCTCAGGTGTTATTCCTCTGTACCCTGTAACTTCACGCCATATCCCACCCTTCAAACTGAAACACAGCCATGCAAACACAACTGCTTTACGGTTGAAACACGAATGGGACAGAGGTACCCAAGCAAACGACTTTAGTACAAATTATTAAGTACAGTGCCCTGATATGTCGCTTACGTTGCTTACGTCATTGCATTGCATGCGTGACACGTGTGAAATCAATGTGCACTGTTAAATTCCGCTGTTGAATGCAACGAAGAATCTTGAACTCTACTCCTTGACAATAAGGCCAGGTTGATAAAATTCAAGCCACTTTTCTTGTTAATTAAACGTACCATTATTTTCCAGTAACAACAATTTCCCAGACGCTAGATCGAGGAAATAAGTTTTTCCTTTCTAGAGTAACTTTATTCCGCGATTATACAGGCTTGATTATTTTTTTTATACATAAAAATAGAACGGCATCCCCACCTGCTCCCCTGTAGTACTTTTAATGGATGATAGTGGAATGGTAACCCCGCCAGCATATACCACAAGCGCAAGCGGGGTTATCATTCCACCAGGGAGGAATGATAGGTGAAAATGAAACGGCAGGTCAGTTAGACTACCATGATGAATGTACCTAAAATTCAGCTTAATGGTTTCCAGTGGGGACCACGTGAAAGTCGACCTGACAGTATATTGCTAGCAATTGGACTAGTAGAACGCATTACAAATAATTCCTTACCTTCCTTCCTTCACTCCTTAGGGGGAGGCCCTGTAGTACTTTTTTTTAATGGATGATAATGGAATGGCATCCCCACCCGCGCTATCTGTATACACCGGCGGGGCACCAGTGAGGGATGTGGTGAAGTGAAGATAGGTGAGGATGAAGCTAGTTAGTTAACCAATCGTGACGAACTCAACAAGAATTGTTCACGATGGTTTCCAAGGGGAACCACGTGGAGGCCGACCCATTAGGGCCCATTGCTAGCAATGGGGCTGTCAAACTCCATTGATAACAATCCCTTTTGGCCCTGTAGTACTCTAACGGGATACCAGTTACCTGCCAGACATCAGGCAGGGAAAAAAGTTTCTTAATTAAAACGTCCCCGTACGGGCAAATGCAGTGTAGTAGTTTACCATCAGACGGGCTGTATGCTTGTTTACCACCTTTGTGGTATAAAAAAAAATCAGTTAGCTCATTATAACGAACGAACCAGAAATTAACGTATTACACAACAGGTTCTTCATAGTTTCATTCCTGAAGGTATAACTTAAAATATGGTGTATTTTCTATCTTGATACACCATCTAGAAATGATCCATTACATTGATTTTCCTACTTACAAACTTTAAAATGTGGTGCTGGAGAAGGATGCAGAAAATTAGCTGGAGGGATCGAATTAGCAATGAGGAGGTCCTGCTTGGGGTTAAGGAAAAAAGACAAATTATTAGAACTATTGAGAACAGAAGGGGAAAAATGTTGGGACACTTGATATGACACGACGAACTTATGAACATTATAATAGAAGGTAAGATAGAAGGAAGAAGGGGAAGAGGGAGACCGAGACATAGTTACATCAGACAGATCAAGAAAGGAGTTGGTGTCGTGTCGTATCAAGAGGTGAAGAGACTCGCTGAAAATCGTAGTGAGTGGCAAGAGCTCCACCGACAAGAGCGCAGCTCTTAAATAGGATAGACAGATAGACAAACTTTGGTGCTAAGTAAATACATTAAAAAAATCTCCACAAATTACAATCCCCTGCACTTTACTAACGTAAATTATACCTCTGTATAATAATAATAATAATATAGCCAGAGGTATTTATTACTCTATTAAAGAAAGTCAACGAACCCATAAAAGATAACTGGACCAAAAAAAAATTTAATAAGTCAATCCGTAATGCGATAATTACGGCGAGTCCGCGTCAGCGTCACGACGCACGCGTTCACGTTTACGTTAAGCATTGCGTAACACGTTAATAACGGAACCGAACGCTTATGACAACGAAATAATATACGACGGTAGCACAACGAGAGCTATCAATTGTATCCTACAGCTATTTTAGACACGAATTTTTAAAAAGATGTATAAATATATGTGTGTATATATATATATATATATATATATATATATATATATATATATATATATATATATATATATATATATATGTATGTTTATTTTTTATGTAGTTTATATTTCAATATTCACATGTTTACAGGGTTATGTATTTTGTGTAATTTATATGTGTAGTTTGTATTATTCTTTGTGTATACATATCTTATGAACGTGTTTATACAATGTATGCAGATTGCATGACTACCTATTTTTATTTTAAAATAAAAATCGGTAAAAAAACTTTTAAGTTAAACGGTTTTATTTTATGTGCACTGAAAACTACAAAATAAATAAATAGTTACTTACCTATCAACCTACGTAGGTGATCTCGGTCATTAATATCTCTGATGGTAGTGGTTGTCATAACATGAACCATGTCAGCGGCCGAAAGGCAGTTCACGAGAGAACACTAACACCAGGGTTTGCTTGGTAGGTAAACTAAGCAGCCCGCACTATAACAAGTAGGTATTTTGACCTTCTAGTTCAGAAATATTTTAGTACTAGGCAGAATAGCTTTTAGGCATATTAGACTAAAATAAAAACGTGGGGCCCATTAACTATTTCTGTATTACTTTCTACTATACTAAGTGTGGATTGCATCGACTTATTATAATCGTCATCATCATCATCCTAGCAGTTTATCCCGGTCGCATCCGAAACCTCGTAGCTCCGGAGTCCAGGGTCCGCTGAATCGACTTACTATAATCGTAACTGGAGGTTTTGACCATCAATAACCAGCCGTTACGGCTTCACCAGCGAACGCCGAGCTCATGATCTACCAAAGTATAAGATATGCTCTGCTATAGGTATGATTTCAGAGGGGCCCCACGTTTTTATTTTAGTCTAATATGCCTAAAAGCTATTCTGCCTAGTACTAAAATATTTCTGAACTAGAAGGTCAAAATACCTACTTGTTATAGTGCGGGCTGCTTAGTTTACCTACCAAGCAAACCCTGGTGTTAGTGTTCTCTCATGAACTGCCTTTCGGCCGCTGACATGGTTCATGTTATGACAACCACTACCATCAGAGATATTAATGACCGAGATCACCTACGTAGGTTGATAGGTAAGTAACTATTTATTTATTTTGTAGTTTTCAGTGCACATAAAATAAAACCGTTTAACTTAAAAGTTTTTTTACCGATTTTTATTTTCTTGTTTTTAGTATTTAGTGAAATTGTTTACCGAAAATTCCTCATTTTATTTAATTCATTCAGTGCATCATTATTACATGGTTTCTTACCTGATAATTTAGTACAATCTAATTCCTCAATACATAGCCCTTCCAGAGACTTGACTCGACTTAGAGCCACGTATGCTTGTCCTTCCTCAAACCATTTTGAGCTCAAATATACTACTGCATGGTCGACGGTGCTGCCCTGCATTTTATGGACGGTGAATGCTCATGACAAAACTAAGGGCAACATCCTTTTTTCAGCCGTACCATAATTGAATTTTGCTGGAAACTGTATGGCTTTAGGGTAAATAACGTGCATGCCGTCTGTGCCAAAGTCAATTAAAACTGATGATATATCTGTTTCGTACATTTGGGTTCGACGGAACTGAGGCCAAAAAGGTGTCTGAGTGTCAAGTGTCTGAGAGTCTAGTGTCTGAGTGTCTTGTATCCGAGTGTCCAGTGTCTGAGTGTCTAGTGTCTAGTGTTTAGTATCTGAGTGTCGAGTGTCGAGTGTCTAGTGTCTGAGTGTCGAGTGTCTGGGTGTCTGAGTGTCAAGTGTCTGAGAGTCTAGTGTCTGAGTGTCTTGTATCCGAGTGTCCAGTGTCTGAGTGTCTAGTGTCTGGATGTCTGAGTGTCTAGTGTCTAGTGTTTAGTATCTGAGTGTCGAGTGTCGAGTGTCTAGTGTCTGAGTGTCGAGTGTCTGAGTGTCTAGTGTCTAGTGTCTAGTGTTTAGTGTCTGAGTGTCGAGTGTCGAGTGTCGAGTGTCGAGTGTCGAGTGTCGAGTGTCGAGTGTCGAGTGTCGAGTGTCTAGTGACGAGTGTCTAGTGTCTAGTGTCTGAGTGTCGAGTGTCTGAGTGTCTTGTGTCTAAGTGTCGAGTGTCGAGTGTCTGTCGAGTGTCGAGTGTCGAGTGTCGAGTGTCGAGTGTCGAGTGTCGAGTGTCGAGTGTCAAGTGTCGAGTGTCGAGTTTCGAGTGTCTAGTGTCAGAGTGTCTAGTGTCTGAGTGTCTAGTGTCTGGGTGTCTGAGTGTCAAGTGTCTGAGAGTCTAGTGTCTGAGTGTCTTATATCCGAGTGTCGGAGTGTCTAGTGTCTAGTGTTTAGTATTTGAGTGTCGAGTGTCGAGTGTCTAGTGTCTGAGTGTCGAGTGTCTGAGTGTCTAGTGTCTAGTGTCTAGTGTTTAGTGTTTAGTGTCGAGTGTCGAGTGTCGAGTGTCGGGTGTCGAGTGTCGAGTGTCGAGTGTCGAGTGTCGAGCGTCGAGTGTCGAGTGTCGAGTGTCGAGTGTCGAGTGTCGAGTGACGTCGAGTGTCGAGTGTCTGAGTGTCTAGTGTCTGGTGTTTAGTGTCTGAGTGTTGAGTGTCGAGTGTCAGAGTGTCTAGTGTCTGGGTGTCTGAGTGTCAAGTGTCTGAGAGTCTAGTGTCTGAGTGTCTTATATCCGAGTGTCCAGTGTCTGAGTGTCTAGTGTCTGGATGTCTGAGTGTCTAGTGTCTAGTGTTTAGTATCTGAGTGTCGAGTGTCGAGTGTCGAGTGTCTAGTGTCTGAGTGTCGAGTGTCTGAGTGTCTAGTGTTTAGTGTCTGAGTGTCGAGTGTCGAGTGTCGAGTGTCGAGTGTCGAGTGTCGAGTGTCGAGTGTCGAGTGTCTAGTGACGAGTGTCTAGTGTCTAGTGTCTGAGTGTCGAGTGTCTGAGTGTCTTGTGTCTAAGTGTCGAGTGTCGACTATCGAGTGTCGAGTGTCAAGTGTCGAGTGTCGAGTTTCGACTGTCTAGTCTCTAGTGTCTGAGTGTCTAGTGTCTAGGTGCCTGAGTGTCAAGTGTCTGAGAGTCTAGTGTCTGAGTGTCTTATATCCGAGTGTCGGAGTGTCTAGTGTCTAGTGTTTAGTATTTGAGTGTCGAGTGTCGAGTGTCGAGTGTCGCGTGTCGAGTGTCGAGTGTCTAGTGTCTGAGTGTCGAGTGTCTGAGTGTCTAGTGTCTAGTGTCTAGTGTCTAGTGTCTAGTGTTTAGTGTCGAGTGTCGAGTGTCGAGTGTCGGGTGTCGAATGTCGAGTGTCGAGTGTCAAGCGTCGAGTGTCGAGTGTCGAGTGTCGAGTGTCGAGTGACGTCGAGTGTCGAGTGTCTGAGTGTCTAGTGTCTGGTGTTTAGTGTCTGAGTGTCGAGTGTCGAGTGTCAGAGTGTCTAGTGTCTGGGTGTCTGAGTGTCAAGTGTCTGAGAGTCTAGTGTCTGAGTGTCTTATATCCGAGTGTCCAGTGTCTGAGTGTCTAGTGTCTGGATGTCTGAGTGTCTAGTGTCTAGTGTTTAGTATCTGAGTGTCGAGTGTCGAGTGTCGAGTGTCGAGTGTCTAGTGTCTGAGTGTCGAGTGTCTGAGTGTCTAGTGTCTAGTGTTTAGTGTCTGAGTGTCGAGTGTCGAGTGTCGAGTGTCGAGTGTCGAGTGTCGAGTGTCGAGTGTCGAGTGTCGAGTGTCTAGTGACGAGTGTCTAGTGTCTAGTGTCTGAGTGTCGAGTGTCTGAGTGTCTTGTGTCTAAGTGTCGAGTGTCGACTATCGAGTGTCGAGTGTCAAGTGTCGAGTGTCGAGTTTCGACTGTCTAGTCTCTAGTGTCTGAGTGTCTAGTGTCTAGGTGCCTGAGTGTCAAGTGTCTGAGAGTCTAGTGTCTGAGTGTCTTATATCCGAGTGTCGGAGTGTCTAGTGTCTAGTGTTTAGTATTTGAGTGTCGAGTGTCGAGTGTCGAGTGTCGAGTGTCGAGTGTCTAGTGTCTGAGTGTCGAGTGTCTGAGTGTCTAGTGTCTAGTGTCTAGTGTTTAGTGTCGAGTGTCGAGTGTCGTGTGTCGAGTGTCGGGTGTGTGTCGAGTGTCGAGTGTCGAGTGTCGAGTGTCGAGTGTCGAGTGTCGAGTGTCGAGTGACGTCGAGTGTCGAGTGTCTGAGTGTCTTGTGTCTGGTGTTTAGTGTCTGAGTGTCGAGTGTCGAGTGTCTAGTGTCTGAGTGTCTAGTGTCCGAGTGTCTAGTGTCGAGTGTCGAGTATCAAGTGTCGAGTGTCGAGTTTCGAGTGTCTAGTGTCTGAGTGTCTAGTGTCTGAGTGTCTAGTGTCTGGGTGTCTGAGTGTCAAGTGTCTGAGAGTCTAGTATCTGAGTGTCTTATATCCGAGTATCGGAGTGTCTAGTGTCTAGTGTTTAGTATTTGAGTGTCGAGTGTCGAGTGTCTAGTGTCTGAGTGTCGAGTGTCTGTCTAGTGTCTAGTGTCTAGTGTTTAGTGTCTGAGTGTCGAGTGTCAAGTGTCGAGTGTCGGGTGTCGAGTGTCGAGTGTCGAGTGTCGAGTGTCGAGTGTCGAGTGTCGAGTGTCGAGTGACGTCGAGTGTCGAGTGTCTGAGTGTCTAGTGTCTGGTGTTTAGTGTCTGAGTGTCGAGTGTCGAGTGTCAGAGTGTCTAGTGTCTGGGTGTCTGAGTGTCAAGTGTCTAAGAGTCTAGTGTCTGAGTGTCTTGTATCCGAGTGTCCAGTGTCTGAGTGTCTAGTGTCTGGATGTCTGAGTGTCTAGTGTCTAGTGTTTAGTATCTGAGTGTCGAGTGTCGAGTGTCGAGTGTCTAGTGTCTGAGTGTCGAGTGTCTGAGTGTCTAGTGTCTAGTGTCTAGTGTTTAGTGTCTGAGTGTCGAGTGTCGAGTGTCGAGTGTCGAGTGTCGAGTGTCGAGTGTCTAGTGACGAGTGTCTAGTGTCTAGTGTCTGAGTGTCGAGTGTCTGAGTGTCTTGTGTCTGGTGTTTAGTGTCTGAGTGTCGAGTGTCGAGTGTCTAGTGTCTGAGTGTCTAGTGTCCGAGTGTCTAGTGTCTGAGTGTCTTGTATCCGAGTGTCTAGTGTCTGTGTGTCTAGGGTCTGAGTGTCTGAGTGTCTAGTGTCTGAGGGTCTAGTGTCTGAGTGTCTAGTGTCCGAGTGTCTAGTGTCTGGGTGTCTCAGTGTAGTCCTATTATTTGATACCCATATTGTGGTGGTTGTGGAAAAATATGTACCTAGTCCGCCATATTGGAACGGCGTCCATCTTGAATTTTAAATTTTGACATAATCATCGTGTTTTACTAGTGTAGCCCTTTCATTTGGTACCCATATTGCGGGGGTTAAGGAAAAATATGTAATCCGCCATTTTGTATCGGCGGCCATCTTAGATTTATAATGTTATTGATTTTATTATATTGTATTGTCATCTAAATTAAATGTGTGTACCAAATTTCAAATCAATCTGACAACGGGAAGGTGCTTAAATTCCAATTTTTAATTTTGACCCAAATAAATAAATACCGTACAGGTCGAGCTAAATAAAACCGTTTAAAAACCCTCCCTATTTCACATGAAAAAACCTTTTCATGTGAAATAGGGGGGGTTTTTTTCTGTCTGGAAGAAATCTCTTATTAGAGATAAGCTCGCCTTTGTACATTATGTTTAAAATGAATTGTTTAACTTTATGTTTTGTGTACAACAAAGAATAAATTAAATGAATAAATTTATATTGTTAAACGTACTGAGTCTCCCATCCGAGAAATGGGTATTGGCGACCCGCACGCATGCTAAAGTTAAAAGAGTTAAGGGGCCGCCTAAAAATCAGCGCTGTAAAGGTACATCTCGCTGAAGGCGTGCATATGTAGCAACAGCTGAAGCGGCGCCAGCAACCAGCAAAATTAATTGTTTTTTTTTTTCTTTTTATTGTTTTTTTTTTAATATTATTAGTGGTAATAAAGATTATCTATCTATCTATCTAGCTAAATAGATAGATATGAAAATGAATGAATCGATGAACGAAAAACTCATTATCGTTCCCCTCAAAGAATAGTATGTTTCTTTAAAACCATTCTCTTCATCAAATATTTTAATTTGAATATTTCGTAAAATTACTGTTTTATAGACTTTTTATGCAACTTAGAATGGCAAACAAGCTGACGGCCCACTTGATGGAAAGCGGTAAACGTCGCCTATAGACATGAGCAGTACAATGGGCATAATAGAGTATACTGTTTGGCCCACGATACACCCCATGCGTTGCCATTACTGAGGACTCAAGTGTAATTCCTCTGTACCCTGTAAATTCACTGGCATATCCCACTCTTCAAACTGAAACACAGTCATGCGAACAGAACTGCTTCACGGTAGAAACATGAATGGGACAGAGGTGCTCAAGCAAACGACTTGTACTAAATCTCCCTCTGGTAATAATAATATACTATAAGACTATCGTAAACTAATTTTGCTTAAATCTGTTTAAAAAATTAGTTCAAATTGGTCCTTACAAGTAAGAACTCGCTGTGATAAGAAATTAAAATTTCAATTTTAGAAATAGGCTATTTTTTATAATACAGTGGGACAAATGAGCGTGCGGCTTACCTGATGGTAAGTGACTACAGCATCGACTACTACTAGGTTCAGAGAAATGGCGCCCCAGAGCCAAATTAATATTTTATTGCCGATCTAATTAATATGGAAAACAGAGAATGTTACAATTCGCTGTAATATATGCATATGGGCCATGTAAATAACATGCGTTTTACAACATCAATGGGTGTTACAAAAAAAGTTTTTATTGACAGTTCGAGATAGTCACGAATAATACGTACGTTTCCATAGATGTTAAGTTTTCTTCAGACGATATTATACGAACGTGACAACCCTAGTGTATTTATTATTTATTTATTTGGTGATACAAAAGAAACGAGCACTATATTACATTAGCTTTGTTTTTTTTTACAACACAGGGGGCAAACGAGCATGCGGCTCACCTGATGATAAGTGACTACCGCCGCCCATGATCGTCCACAACACCAGCGACATTGCAGGTGTGCTGCCGGCCTTTTAAAGGGGAATATGCTCTTTTCTTGAAGTTTATGATGTAGTATCGGTTCAGAAATATTGCTGCTGGAAGTTGATTCCAAAGAGTAGTTGTGCCTTGTGAAACGCACGGTGGAAAACCGCCACTCGTCTAGATGGTTGGGATAAAATTTTAGTTTATGACGGGTTGTACGGTGGTGAAAATCAGCAGCAAGTATCAAATTGCTTTATACTGCAATCGCCGCTCTGGGTGTGTTCCGTCTTTATGACATATCGCGTGTCGCAGTGAAAGTGTGCACTAGTAGGAATCTGTTAATTACTTACATACAATATTACATATTAGTTTCTTAGATTATACAGATAGAGCGTCGAGTGTATAAAAACGTGTCAACTTTTGGTCAGCCAAACATAGAATTAGCTGACACATTTGCGTTTTTAAACCAAAACAAACCCACTTGTTTTCAATGTCGTAATTAATTAGAATCCGTGTGGTCCCAGCATAGAATAGGCTACCCCTTCCTTTCCCGTAGTTGTAGTATTAGGCTTTTATTTTTAACTATTGATTGCTTGGGTACCTCTGTCCCATTCGTGTTTCAACCGTTAAGCAGATGTGTTTGCATGGCTGTGTTTCAGTTTGAAGGGTGGGATATGGCGTGAAATTACTGGGTACAGAGGAATAACACCTGAGTCCTCAGGAATGGCAACGCAAAGGGGGTATCATGGGCGAAATAGTATACTCTGTTATGTCCATGATACTGCACATGTCTATAGGCGACGGTTACCACTTTCCATCAGGTGGACCGTCAGCTTGTTTGCCATTCTAAGTTGTATAAAAAAAAAAAACAGAATTAGCTGACACATTTACTTTTTTAAATCAAAACAAACGCACTTGATTTTAGTATTGTAAGTAAACAGAATCTATGTGGTCCCAGCATAGAATAGCATAGCATAGAATAGGAAGGGGTAGCTTCCTTTCCCATAGGTGTCGTATTAGGCTTTTATTTTTAATTTGTTTTTTTTTTTATAATAATAATAAATTTATTTGCCAGAAACATACTGTATATGTTCCACTGTATCCAATGGCGTGTAAAACTTTTTAAGTTGTATTTATCAATTATCAGAATACATAGTTTACACATATTAATAAAACTAGGTTATAAATCTTATCTGATGACGTCATGTTAGCATTTTTTTAACGGGTGACAATAGAATAGTTACCGCGCCTGCGCTAACGGTATACGCTGGCGGAGCACCAGTGAAGGGTGATAGATGAGAATGAAAACAGGCCAGTTAGCCCATCATGATGAATTCATCAGGAATTAACCATGATAGTTTCAAGGGAGAACCGCGAGGAGGTCGACCTGTTTGGGTATATTGCTAGCAATGGGATTTTCAGTCTCCATTACTAACAATCCCTTCCCCCCCCATAGGTACGAGTATATGCGGTCATAAGTGAAGTGAAATTTTTAAGCTTCTCCTTTCTTGATGCCTTTGACCAGTTACGAAACAACGTAGTAAATGGTGAAATATAATGACTTTTACGATCCAGCCGGACGTATGAGCTTTTGTTTGGTGACTAATAGCGTGTTGTCGAAAGGTAAGGCTGTTCGTGCAATACAGTCGAGTACCAAATACGGAAATGAATTGTTTAAGTTTTACATAATATTACCTTATGAACTCATTAGAACAGTAGTAGATAGTCATTATCTTTTATATTATATGTATATTAAACATATATATACATATACATATACATATACATATATATATATGTATATGTACATCTTATGTTCAGCAGTGGACAGAGAATGGCTGAGATAATGATGATATATATACAACTCACCCCCCCCCCCCTCCACATGAAGGGTATCGTGGACGACACAGTATACTCTGTGTTCATGTTAATGTTCCTCTTAAAATGATCACCAAAAGCTTAACTGTGATTTCCAACCCACCTGCCAACCCTGACACCTACTGGCAAAACCTTCCTTATGGAGGAGGCTTGTTTCAACCGTGAAGCAGTTGTGTTTGCATGGCTGTGTTTCGGTTTGAAGGGTGGGGGATATGGCGTGAAGTTACAGGGTACAGAGGAATAACACCCGAGTCCTCAGGAATGGCAACGCATGGGGGGTATCATGGGCGAAACAGTATACTCTGTTATGTCCATGGCACTGTTCATGTCTATAGGCGACGGTTACTACTTTCTAACAAGTGAGTTATAAGTTTGTTTGCTTTTTTAAGTTGCATATAAAAATAAATTTAATATAGATACACTTAAAATATTATTTATTTATTTATTTACACATACACTGAACAATCTTTTCACTTAAATAATACCATTAATTAGATACAATCGCTCTTTAGGAAAAATAATATAAATTTTACATGTTACATATGACGAAACAACATAGGAATTAAGAATACACAATTATATTATACATAATTATATTAAAATATGATTAAAAAATGAAATTAAAACGTGAAAACTAAAAATAATAACTTCTTTATTCATTAATAAATTAATATGTGGCCAACACACTCTAACGAGTGAAAAAAGAATGATAAAAATCGATTTAGATAAGGCAAGGAATCGTCGTGTGGTCCCCGTATAGGATGGACCTTTCCCGTGGATGTCGAAAGAGGTGACTAAGGGAATTTGATATTCAAGGGATGGGCGGCAGCGTCCCTCTTAAAACAACACCAAGGTTTCAGATAATATAATAATATATAGTAGAACCAAAACATAACTGCGGTAGCTAACCCATTTGTCTACCAAGTGTGGAAACTGCTCGCAAAAGTCCTTTTTATATATATATGATATTGTTTCTAATTACTTCTCTCCATCCAAAGGTTGCCTGGAAGAGATCGCTCTTAGCGATAAGGTCGCCCATTGTTTTCTCATTGTGATTATATCTTGTAATTATTTATATTTATAATAAGTTTACTATTGTAATCTTTTGGAGGAAACAATAAAGAGTATCTATCTATCTATCTAAATAGACTCCTATGGGAGATCTGTGTTTAACAGTTAAATCTGATAGTAATTATTATATCTCTCTTTAAGAGATCTCTTTTAAAGATAAGACCACCCTTCTAACAAGTTGTTAAACAAATCCCTGTATCTTTTGTTCAAATGCAATAAAGAATATATGTATGACTAGCGGCCTGTCCCGGCTTCGCACTGATGGACTTTTTTACAACACTTTGAAAAAGTGGCTATTGTGACATAACGATAATAGTTAGATATAGTATCGCGAAGTTTTTTGTAGTTATTGATATTTTCTTCAATATTGTAGAACATACTTTTGTTCTATCACCAATAGTTTTCGCAGCGCACGCGACGAAAGATATTTTATAGCATTTTTTTTCACACCTTGAGTTACATTATTAAAGTTTTAGTAAGGATCCCTAATTTTATCTAGCAATAAATATAGTCTATGTTATACAGGGTGAATGTAGCTTTTCAATGGTGAAAGAATTTTTGATATCGACAAAGTAGTTTTTGAGTTTATTCATTACAAACATACATACACACAAAAATACAAATCTTTCCTCTTTAAAATATTAGTATAGATGTAGATTGGCGAGGATATCAAATATAAATCAATACAAATTCCTCCTTTTGTAAATCGCTTAAAAACTGCAATCAATGTACCGTACTGATATTCGATTCGCGAATTACAATTGTTACAAAGCGGGTATCAATAGTTAGTTCACAGCTGTACGCCCGTTACGAATTCGACATGATTACGCTGTTGAAGGCATATTTCATCACCATTATTAACCGACTTCAAAAATACGTAAGTCGATTGTATTTCTATCATGTTTGTTACCTCATACCTTCGTCAGTTTAAAACCGATTTAGAAAATTAATTATTATTTTTAACTGAAAATCGTAATGATCTAGACGCATACCTTTAATGGTATATTTTTTAACTAGCGGCCCGTCCCAGCGTCGCACGGATGGACATTTTTACGTATTAAAAAGTGGCCATTAAGGCTGCATGCGCAACGGAAGCTTAAAAATGGAGTAACTTCTCCCGTTTTCCTAGCATTTCCCTCTACTGCTTTGCTCCTATTGATCGTAGCGTGATGAAAAGTATACTATAACCTGCCCTCCTGGGCAGTTTATAGTTTAGTACAGTTTCTACTTACTGGGCATCGTTTGATTGGGCACCTCTGTCCCATTCATGTTTCTACCGTGAAGCAGTTGTGTTTGTATGGCTATGTTTCAGTTTGAAGGGTGGGATATGGCGTGAATTTACAGGGTACAGAGGAACACTTTAGTTCTCAGAAATGGCAACGCATATCATGGGCGAAACAGTATACTCTGTTATGTCCATGGTACTGCTCATGTCTATAGGCGACGGTAACAACTTTCCATCAGGTGGGCCGTCAGCTTGTTTGTCATTCTAAGTTGTATAAAAACACAGACACCTAGAGACCAATCTCCATCCAATATATAGAACCGTAAAAAATCCATAGAACTATCTCACACCATTATTCAACTTTCAATAAATTTAAATACATCAGAAACCAATTAAAATCCTGCGACTACCGGTAGAAAGTATTAACGACGTGTCGGTCTGTATGTGTAGATGTGTACACGGTGAGGGGCACGACTCTCACTTGATTGCAGTCCAAGTGCAGTGCTTTCATACACTTTCGCTGCAGCCGCTTTGCGCAAGAGTGCACTGACAAACTATTGATATTAACCCTTCTTTGCATAATTTTTTTTATTGGTGAAATAGGTGATATAATTCACGTTCAAAATTAAAGGAATAATGGTTAGAAAAATAAATTTGACAGCTATGTTCTTTTTTTCTAAAATGGACATTAAAAAGGTATCCAGACACGATCAACTTAAAGTGAACATGTTCTTTTATATAATTTTTGGGCATTCAATGTTATGATTGAAATTTCCACCATTATACAAAGAATAGTTAATTCCTATCACGTGCTTTTTGTTTTTATGAAAAAATATATAACCTGAAACTAGTTTTTGTTCCCAACTTCGTCTGTATGGTCTGTATTAATTAATTAATTTAGGAATGTATTCTATAAAAAAAAAAATTCAATTGTGGTAAACCCAATTATTTTAATTCAAAATAAAATTATTGTACCAATTTTGGCAGTTACGCTTTAGAGTTGTTTTATGAGGGACACTGCTGTCCATTTCTCGCCGTCCTTTAGTCGCCTTACGATACCCACGCATTCGTCAATACCCCTGAAATAGAGGGGGGAAAGGGATTGTTAGTAATAAGGTCAAATGGGATTACTAGCAATATACCCAGGTTAGGTTGACCTCCGTGTGGCTCCCCCTGGAAACCATTGTGGTTAATTCTAGTTGAATTTGTCACGATGGGCTAACTGACCTGCTTCATCCTCATCTATCATTTCTTACTGGTACCCCGCCGGTGTATATCGATAGCGCAGGTGGGGTTACCATACCATTATCACTCATTAAAAAAAACCCCTGAAATAGTTTTATTATAATTTTCATAATTAACAATTTGTGTCAAAAAAATCTTAGGCGAATCTTTTCTAAATAAAACAAAATTCTAATATTGTACGAACACCTCGAACTATGAACACTGTAGACCGGTTCCCCACCTACCTGCCTGACTGGATACATAATGGATGAATGGAAATCTTAAGTCTAAGATCTACCATAATGGCCACTGAACTGGACGAATATGAACTCTGACGGGTTCATTCTAGAAAATCATGTAGCTTTCACGCGTATTACATACCGGTTTTAATGTGATAATATCACTAGTTCCATCATGGGTAGGTAAATTCAGTTTTAGTAGGTAAATTCATTCATCAGTAAATTCACGCCATATCCTACCCTTCAAACCGAAACACAGCCATGCAAACACAACTGCTTCACGGTTGAACCACGAATGGGACAGAGGTACCCAAGCAATCGACTTTTGTACAAAGTCTCCCTCTGGTAAATTTTATTATATTAGTAATATTTGACTTAAGTTTCTTATCAATACATAATACTATCTTGTTTTGACTGTCTCCATAAAAACGTTTCGCCAAAAACAGCCATTAGGTACTCAGTATATAGAAAAAAATACATTTTAAGGTTGAAATAGAAAAATAAAAACAAAATTCCTTCGAATATATTTGAAAGAACATGATAAACAGTGCATAATGATTCGTAATGTTGTGATAAAATATGTTTTCGTTTCTAAATCAATAAAAATGGCGGCCATTTTAATTAATACATGTATATTAATTTGTAATCAATACAAACAGTATGTTAATATGTACATATATTATTATGTATATTTATCCGATATCAGAAATAATTGCCGTGTGGTCCCGTCATAGAATGGACCACCCCTTCCTTTCGAGTGCTGTAAGAGGCGACTTAAAAGTAGAGAGATGGTCAGCAGCGTCCTCCTATAAACATCTTTAAAGCCTAGCTGCGGTTGCCAATCCGCCCGCCAAGCATGACAACTACTGGCAACCCCCTCCCCCCCCCCCTTATGGAAAATGCCTATGTTCAGCAGTAAACAGTTAACCCTCTGACCGTGTATTTTTTTTTCACAACAATAAAACAGCTTTGACAACAAATAGCAGCCCGAGTATTTAACCATCTAGCGAGATTCTGAGAAACAATATCAATTTACCAAAACAAAAATCACAGGATAACAACGTGAATAAACATAAAAAATGCGAGCAGGTCGAAATCGCGGGTTGCGTAAAATTAAACTAGCAGATACTGCACGCGGAACTCGCGGAATGCGTAAAATTAAACTAGCAGATACTGCACGCGGAACTCGCGGAATGCGTAAAATTAAACTAGCAGATACTGCACGCGGAACTCGCGGAATGCGTAAAATTAAACTGGCAGATACTGCACGCGGAACTCGCGGAATGCGTAAAATTAAACTAGCAGATACTGCACGTGGAAATCGCGGGATGCTCGGCCAGACGGAAAATGGCTGATATGACAATGATGATTAGGCAAAAATAGTTCTCAATTTGAATTTAAAATTCAACGTGATCTGCGAAATTTGACAGCTATCAGCTGACTAAATTTTAACCCCTTTTTGACACTCAATGCTCACTCAATATAATTTGAAACCTAAGTTTTACACGCTCTAATTTTAGTGATGTTTTTCTCTTGAATTTTTACATAATATAATATTAAATTCTCATAACTCATTAGGACGTCCATATCCGCGTAAACAGCCCATATATTACACGAATTCTGTGACATTAAAACAGTTGATGACCTTCAGAGAAGGTTTAGACATCATAGGAATTATATAATCAGCTGATATATTTTTAGACTTAGAAACCTTGCTCGGTCAACTAACTATTCAGATGTCCTGTCTACAGCGTCATCAATAATACTGTCTATATCTGAAAATCTTTGCCGTGTGGTTCCAACATAGAGTAGGCCACCCCTTCTCTTTCCATGGATGTCATAAGAGACGACTTCTTCTAAAAGTGCCATCTACTGGGGGTTGGCGATCATCATGGCGATCTTTACCTTGTCCGCCGCCATCTTGAAAAGGGATCTAGTGCACATTCTGAACTCCTGCCTTAAATTTTTAACCAAGAGGTTCAGAGTCGTCCCGATCTTCGGCAACCTTGGATCCTTTCACTGATTTCTAAGCTGCAGAAGACTATATTTTCTATTCTGCATTACATACAACATATATACAAGGTACAGCTAAGGGAACTTAGTGATCGAGGAATGGTCTGCAGTATCCCTCTTTAAACATCACCAAAGTTTAACTGCGGTTGCCAACCCGCCTGCCAAGCATGGCAACTACTGACAAAATTATCCAAGAGAGAGGGAAGGGATTGTTAGTACTACCCTATTGGTAGAAATATACCCAACCAGGTCGACCTCCTCGTAATCCTCCCTGGGAATCATCGTGCTGATTTCCAAGTGTGGGCTAACTGACCTGCCTGTGGGGAAAGGGATTGTTAGCAATGGAGTTTCTCAGCCCCATTGCTAGCAATATGCCTTATTAGGTCGACCTCGACGTGGTTCCCCTGGAAACCATCGTGAACAATTCTTGTTGAATTCGTCACGATGGGCTAACACCTGCTTCATCCTCACCTATCATCCTTCACTGGTGCCCTGCCGGTGTATACCGATAGCGCGGGTGGGTTTACCATTTCATTATCATCCATTAAAAAAAACTAACCTGCCTTTTCTTTCTCACCTATCATCCTTCACTAGTGCCCTGCCGGTGTATACCGATAGCGCGGGTGGGGTTACCATTCCATTATCATCCATTAAAACAATCCTCCAAGAGGGAGGCCTATGTTCAGCGGTGGACAGTTAACGGCTAAAATCATCATACCTGAAAAGCAAACAAACAAACAAAACACGGAAGTTATATGTCAATAACGTTTACAATTTATAATTTGACCTTTTTGTAATAGTTGAGTGAATTTTAACTATTGGATATTGTTCTCGGAGTAGCACAATTTGATTGGTCACGGAGTAAACATAATTATATGATTTAGAAATATAATTTATTTTTTATCCATTTATTGTAAAATAATTATATTTGAAACAGCACAAATTAAATATAATACAAAATTTATTATTTATTTATTTCTTATTGCATTCCATAATATAATTAGTAGATAACATTTCAACTTCAATTATGGACCCTGTTGGGCACAGCAAGTACGAAAGACAAGGACAAAACTTTTTTTCACTATGCATGAAACACAGCCATGCAAACAGCTGCTTCACGATTGAAACACGAATAGGACAGAGGTACCCAAGCAATCGACTTTTGTACAAAGTCTCCCTCGATATTTTAAGTTTGATAAAAAAATCTAAATTGTTCTAAACTTGAATTTACTTTATAACTTACTTCGTAGATTCTAATTTACTTTTTCACTCGCAATTGGTACAGTAAAAAAATTATTACAATTCACAAGCGGCTATTCAACATGGAGGCGGTTGCGTCTCGTTCCACTAACGAAAGTGCTTACATATTATTATATTAAAAATGTTGACATAGAATAGAGAAAGTCCATTTTATTACACAAACACTTCATAGTGTTTTAATAGTGTTATATAATTCGAAATATACATATATACTTTATAGTAGTACTTTAAAATAAAGTCATTCAAATCAGTACAGTAATTATTTTTTTATTCTTTTCTTCTTTATTGTACACAAAATGTTATTGAAATGTAAAAACAAACATAATAGTGCACAAGGGCGAGCTTATCTCCAATAGAGATTTCTTCCAGTAAACCCAATATGAGAAAACTGACAGTTCATTAGTAGTTACAGTCATACATGTGTACCAATCGACTTAAATGTTATAGTAAAAATATATATAAGTAAATACATATAAATAGATAGATATATATTATATATAATACACAAATATAATAAGTACGTACATCAGCATTGTGAAAAGTAATAATTCTTCAGACGTGATTTGAAAATCCCAATGCTTGGGCTATTTCTAATTTCATGAGGAAGCGTGTTCCATAATCTAATTGCAGCCACAACAAAAGAGTCTGAATACGCTTGACCAGAATGAATCGGAGTTCGCAATAAAGAATGATTAAGAGTTCTAATATTGCTATCCGCTGAATACAAAAGGAGACTTTTACCAGAGGGAGACTTTGTACAAAAGTCGATTGCTCGGGTACCTCTGTCCCATTCGTGTTTCAACCGTAAAGCAGTTGTGTTTGCATAGCTGTGTTTCGGTTTGAAGGGTGGCATATGGCGTGAATTTACTGGGTACAGAGGAATAACACCTGAGTCCTCAGGAATGGCAACGCATGGGGGGTATCATGGGCGCAACAGTATATTCTGTTATGTCCATGGTACTGCTCATGTCTATAGGCGACGGTTACCACTTTCCATCAGGTGGGCCGTCAGCTTGTTTGCCATTTTAAGTTGTAAAAAAAAAAAAAAAACAGAAAGTTAAACCGCTCACGAAGATATGTTGGTGCAATGGGATTATGCAGGATATTATAAAGAAAAGAGAGTATATGTAGATTAAGTCGGAGCTGGAAAGGAAGCCATTTTAACTGTTTTCTGTAGTGAGAAACATGGTCGAATTTACGTAATCCAAATATAAAACGAATATAAAATAATATTATTATTAATAGTTATCATGCGTGACCTTACTTATGAAAACGTAAAAGATAAAATGTCTTTTACCAAAGCAGCTGTAGTTGCACAGCTGGGTTTCGATTTAATGAGTAAGATAACCAGAACCACCCTTCAAACCGAAACACAGCCATGCAAACACAATTCACTTCACGGTTAAAACACGAATAGGACAGAGGTGCCCAAGTAAAGGACTTTTGTACAAAGTCTCCCTCTGGTACAAAGTCTCCTTCTGGTGTTATTCTCCATTATCATCCATTAAAAAAAATATATACGTACTTATATTTTTCGTTAAAATTATGACTTGATTTGACACAATTTGGTGCGTTTGCTATAATTTTCAATAGTATTGTTTTTCTTTATGTTTCCTGCGCATATACTAAGTATCTATGTAAACTTTATTGGCTGATAAATTATTTAATTGTATAGTTTTCATATGTGTTCTTAAAGCTGTATGTTTGTTGAAATAAATGAATAAATAACACCATAATTCTCAAGAATGACGACATTGAAGGGCACCATGAACTCATACCAGCACGAGTACCATTTTATCATGTCCATGGTACTGTTGAAATCTATAAGCAGCGGTCACCATTTTCCATCAGGTAGGCCGTCCACATTTTCCATTTTATGTTGCATAAAAATCAATTTAAATGTAAGTAAATATTACCATATTATTTTAACCAACTGATTTAATAGAAATAACGTAATATATGTATAGATATGCCAAGGCAGTCGCCGGCTGCGACTGGACCATCTAGATTGGTTTATGTCAAGGTAACGTGGATGCCACTCGACGTAGATTGTACGCCGATATCTATTCGATATTTTCCGGTCCATAGCTATAAAATTTGATATCATATTTCATGTTTAACCGACTTCAAAATAGAAGGATTTTCTCAATTCGGTTGTATTTTTTTTATGTTTTTTACCTTATAACTCTGTCAGATCTAAACCGATTTGAAAAATTCGTTTTTTTTCTGAAAGGATATACTTACAAATTACTCTTATAGAAATTGTATCGAAATCGGTTCAGCAATTTAGTTTTTAGATCAAAATGACTAATTTTGTAACAATTGAAGACGGTTAATTTTTCTGGGACATAATCTTTAATTATTACAGGGCTACACAAAAAAAGTGGGGGAAATTCTTGATTTTTTTTATACAACTTAGAATGTCAAACAAGCTGACGGCCCACCTGATGGAAAGTGGTAACCGTCGCCTATAGACATGAGCAGTACCATGCACATAACAGAGTATACTGTTACACCCATGATATCCCCCATGCGTTGCCATCCCTAGGGACTCAGGTGTTATTCCTCTGTACCCAATAAATTCACGCCACATCCCACCCTTCAAACCGAAACAGTCATGCAAACACAGCTGCTTCACAGTTGAAACACGAAGGGGGCAAAGGTACCCAAGCAATCGACTTTTGTACAAAGTCTCCCTCTGATAAAGTCTAGTAAGGCCCTCTAATTTCTCCTTTATTAAATATGATGTAATTAATTATGTATAAACTTAAATTTGTCTAGTTCTTGTGTTTGAAAATTGTCCCTATATTGTACACCGCTCTATACGCTGACATTGATGCTCCTTTCCACTTTGGGTTCGCTGGAAGAGAACTCTTTTAGAGTTAAGCTCGCCTTTGTATATTTGATTACTTCTGTCATATTTTAGTGTGTACAATAAAGTATTAAAAAAATGTTGCTTCTGATTTTTGCCCTCCCGTCAATTCACTAAATGGTGCTTAATACATTTTAGTTTTCAGCGTCGACATTATATGCATTAGGAAGATGTGTGTGAACGCACACGCTAGCCTTGAATGCTACTGCATCTTTGCATTTCACTTGCAATCGAATCCTCGACCCAATTCTCAGTTTTTGCATTCGATTCTGTGTTCAAAAAAGACGGTTTTATAAATACAAAAAAAAAACTTTTTTCATAACTAATTCAATTATTTTTTTATTCCAAAATTAACACATAGATAGACACTCTTCATTGTTTCCTTCAAAAGATTACAATAGTAAACATATTATAAAATAAATATAAACAACTACAAGAAATAATCACAATGAGAAAACAATAGGCGACCTTATCGCTAAGAGCGATCTCTTCCAGGCAACCTTTGGATGGAGAGGAGTAGTTATAGACAGTTTGATCGGAGGCACGATGAAAACTCTATTATTTCTAAATATGGAGATGTGATACATGTAATAATGTAAACATATATTCCTACTCATTATTATGTACAGGTACAAATTAATTTACATTTGTTTTAAAAATTATTGCCTCAGTAATTCTACCTCTATTAATATTAAGGTGAAAGTTGGTGAAGACATTTGACAGATCAATCAAGCTGTTTAACGGCTGTTGGACGGATTCGAATTAAATTCGGCTCATAAATGGATAATATTCTAGATAAACTCATAAGATACTCTATATATATAAATAAATAAATGAAAATAAATAAATAAGTACAAATATATTCACCAACTTTTACGTGAACCGCACCATAACAATGTGGAATGTTCTTTCCTGAGACGTGTTTCCTTCATTCATAACCTCGGATCCCTCAAACGTAGCGTGAATCATTTAAAATTGTGTTTCAAAATAACAAAACCAGCTTCAATCATGGCAAAACATTGATTTTCATTAAACAGATTTCCATTAAATAGATTTCAAAACTAAACTACTAAATCGATTTTAATAATATTTCTATAGAACCAATATGTAAGTACATTTCAGATGAAAAAAAAATTTTTCAAATCGCTTTACACCTGGCAGAGTTTTTTTTAATGGGTAAAAATGGAATAGTAACCCCGCCGGAGCACCAGTGGAAGATGATAGGTGAGAACGAATGCAGGTCAGTTGGCCCTCCATAATGAATTCGACAAGAATAACTGTGATGGTTTCCAGGGGGAACCGCGTAAAGGTCGACCTGAGAGGGTATTAGACGTGGGACTATTAGACGTCATTACTAACAATCCCTTTCCCTCAACAGAGAGAGTTATGAGGTCACAAACATAAAAAGTAACACAATCGAATTAAGAACCTTCTTCTTTTTTTAAGTCGGTTAAAAAGCACTTAATGAGCCGCCATAGTTCGGCCAACCGTCGACAGTGGAACGCTCTTTTCAATTGATCGCATTCACGGATCATGTCGTCTCTGTAATCGCTCAGGATAGTGTAGTCACGTCATAGTGTAACAAATAAAAAAAAAGGTCACTCTGTATCCCATTTCATACGTATAAATCCAAGATTTACAGCTTCATACAATAGTTTGCACTCATACAATGTTAAATTTAGTTTAAATATAAAAAATGATTAGAAGACTGTCATCATTGTGTTCTCTTGTATTTGATATTTATATGTTGTATTTAACGTATGTATATTTATATGTGTGTATGTGTATGTATGTATGTGTATATATATAATTATTTATAATTTATGTAAATATTTATTTTAATTTCTGTCTTGCACTACTACTGCCCACTCACTACTTCCTATGCCACTGTGTTAGGTTGACTGGAAGAGATCTCTTTTAGAGATAAGTTCGCCTTTGCTAACATTGTTATTAACTTATTGTTGTTACTGTATGTTTTAGTGCAATAAAGAATATATAATAATGTTTAATCACCTTTTATAGAAGTTGTAAAATAAAAAAAAACACGAAAAGGGTATTTTAAACGCATAAACTAATGACCCATTGACAGCAGTGCAAAATGCAAGGTACACTGCTGATCAGATCAGATCGTACTCACGCGGTCACCCTTTTGCTTAATTCCCTGTGAATTCAAGATTATAGGCCAACTGACCTGATTTCATGCTCACCAATGAATCTTCACTGGCACCTTGCCAGCGTATACCGATAGCGAAGTCGAAATAATGTATTATTATTATTTATTTAAAAAAATAGCTCTAGATAGATAGATAGACAGATACTCTTTATTGTTTCCTCCAAAAGATTACAATAGTAAACTTATTATAAATATAAATACCTAATTACAAGAAATAATCACAATGAGAAAACAATGGGCGACCTTATCGCTAAGAGCGATCTCTTCCAGGCAACCTAGATAGGTTTTTTTTAATAGGTGAAGATGGAATGGTAACCCCGCCTACGCTATCGGTATACACCGACAAGACAGCAGTAATGGGTGACAAGTAAGAATGAAGACAGGTCAGTTGGCCCATAGTGACCAATTGAACAAGAATTAACCACTATGGTTTCCAGGGAAAACCGTGTGGAGGTAGACCTGACAGTGTCTACCTCCACGTTAGCAATGGAAATGGTAGGCCGCATTACTAACAATCCCTTCTCCCCTATAATTGGTTACATTAAACCAACATGGCGGACGGAACGTGTTCACTAACTGCGACGGAATATAAAGAAAGTAAACTTTACCGAATCAATTGCATAGCAACTAACAATAGATGCGTTATGTGTTTCGGTTTGAAGGGTGGGATATGGCGTCAATTTACAGGGTACAGAGGAATAACACCCGAGTCCTCAGTAATGGCAACGCATGGGGGTATCATGGGCGAAACAGTATACTCTGTTATATCCACGGTACTGCTCATGTCTATTGGCGACGGTTACCACTTTCCGTCAGCTTGTTTGCCATTCTAACCCCACGAGATAAATCAAAATAATGTACTACAGTATTGTACACCTTAAAAAGGTCAACAAAAAAGTCCGTGATGGTATATGTCTATCTCTTAAGGATAACCCACAATAACCATTTTTATCCTTTACATTTTACGGGAAAAAAATGGTTCATTTACGAAGTGATTATAAGCAATACAGCATTAATTTTTATCCAATTAAGTAACTTAATTACATTGTCCATTTAATATAGATTTATATGGCCCTTTACAGCATGTAATTTAAATGATTATTTCCGAAGCTATTACAGATTTAAAATGCAGAGACATAGCGGTGCGGCATTGCACCCGTGAGAAACTGGGGCAAAAAACTAGCGACCCTAGTTTTAGATAAAAAAAAAAGATTTTCCAAATGGGTTTACAATTCACGGAGTTATGAGGTAACAAACATAAAAAAAATACAACCAAATTCAGAAACTCCCATTAAAAATCAGTTAAAAATGGAGATTTTTACATTTTTCAGACCAATTTGTGCAATTCTTCTCCTTATAAGCACTATTCTCAGGCTTCATCAAATGTTTGAAAAAAAAAAGATAGTAAAATTGGTCCAGCCATTCTCGATTTTTACACTTAACAACACGACACGACAGGACACAAGACTTATGAAAGAAATACCTCATATTGCAATAAGTAAACGCAGGATGCACAAATATCCAACAGTATTATGCAGCAACTTTCAAATGGAACTTGTTGAGAAAACTTGGCTGGTTCGTAAATGCACCTTTTCGTTCTTATATCGTAGCTTATTCACAAGAACTTTCACGCGACCACTGTGTAGTATTAATTTCTTTTTATAACTACAACTTGGAACAGAAAATAACAAAGCAACAGCGGTCGTGCCTTCTGCCACGTTGGATTTTAAAACGATTTAGAAATGATTTCAGTGAAATCATTTTAAAATCCGTTATGTCCATGGTACTTGTCATGTGTATAGGCGACGGTTACTACTTTCCATCAGGTGGGCCGTCAGCTTGTTTGCCATTCTTAATTGTATAAAAAAAAAAAGAAAACAGTTAATCTAATATTTCATGGAAGTCTCAAGAAGGGTGCATTAAGCTGCCTTCAGGGTCGACAACGCGCACGTGACACCTATAGTGTTACAGGCAGCTACAATAACCATTTACCATCAGACGGGCTGTATGCTTCGTGGTATTAATAAAAATCCAACATATATTTAAAAATCGTCTATTACCTAAATTTCTATCCATTCTTTTTGGTTTTTTTCAACAAAAAAAATACATTATATAAATAATTACGACAGAATTTCAGAACACCAATATTTATACCAACATAATAATAAGTTTGTTTGTTTAAACACACTTATCTCTAAAACTAATAGTCGGATTTGAAAAAATCTTTTTTGTTTAATAGCTTTAATTCTTAAAGATAATTATAAGCTATTCAACATGACGATACGACCACAGGCAAAGCCGTAGGATGCAGCTAATAAATCTATAATGTTTCTCAACAGCTCTTCATCGTGAAGACTAAAACCTCGTTTCACATCCTTGTCACACCTACACCGGTTTTAGTTAAGAATAAACATCTAGAAAATGTCATGTCAACGCATATGAGTACATATGCCTGGAACAACTTGTCAGACTGGATTATTTTTGCTTCGAACGACAGTTGACGAGTCCAATGGATTGCAAAATCGTTTGGTAACTGTGACTTATCAGGGGAAAATGATAACCCTATCATTTTGCTATCCGTGTGGTGGTCGACCTGGTACAGTATTTTATTAGCAATAGAACTTTCAATAATTTCAAACAATAGAGAGAGACTTTGTACAAAAGTCGATTGCTTGGGTACCTCTGTTCTATTTGTGTTTCAACCGTAAAGCAGTTGTGTTTGCATGGCTGTGTTTCGGTTTGAAGGGTGGGATATGGCGTGAATTTACTGGGTACAGAGGAATAACACCTGAGTCCTCAGGAATGGCAACGCGTGGGGGGTATCATGGGCGAAACACTATACTCTGTTATGTCCATGGTACTGTTCATGTCTATAGGGGACGGTTACCACTTTCCATCAGGTGGACCGTCAGCTTGTTTGCCATTCTAAGTTGTATAATAAAAACAGATTAGGGAGTAACATCCCCATTACTACAATCCCCCCCCCTTTCCCCTCCGCCTAGTAATAATGGATTAAACACATAGCTGGAAGAACAATTGATGGGGAAGAAAGAATCTTGTGAGACTACCTTAAGCGTGCAAACATGCTAGGACGAGGGGAAGGGATTGTTAGTAACGGAGAGGTTTTTTTTTGATGGATGAAAATGGAACGGCAGACCCGCTTGCGCTAACGGTATACGCTGGCAGGGGACCAGTGATGGGAAGGAAAACAGGCCAGTTAGCCCATCAGGAATTAACCATGATAGTTTCCAGGGGGAACCGCGTGAAGGTCGACCTGGTTGAGTATATTGCTAGCACTGGGATTCTCAATCTCTATTACTAACAATCCCGTTCCCCGCAGTAGCGGAGAGGTTAGTTCATCTATCAGGTCGAACTACAGACGATTCCCCCTGGAAACCATCGTAACTAATTTATCGTTGAATTCGTCACGATGGGCCTTTTCATCCTCACCTATCACTTCTCACTGATGCCCCGCCAGTGTACACCGATAGCGCAGGCCATTTGCCATTCCATCATTATCCATTAAAAAAAACATACTAGGGCACGCCACCCAGATGGAGGGCGTCAATGAATGAAAGTGCGTGGGAGAGGTCTGTATGATGTATCATTGAATTAACTGGTGATGACGAAACAATAAGGTAGTACTTAAGATTAGAGGAATTGCGTCCATATTGCGATTATACGCGTGAATTACGTTGGATTTTCATTGAATTAGGTAAAAACTGAATACGCAATAAAGCTAAGTCGGCAATCGGCGACCACAGTTGCACTCTATTTCACTACACTAACAATTGTTATGAAGCCACAACCTATAACTATTGCGGAACGTATTAAAAATACATCACTTTTGCTAAAATTAACTTTAATTTGCAATACATTTTCTGCTACTGTCGGATAAGTTGGTTTTTTTTTTAATGGATGATAATGGAATGGTAACCCCACCCGCGCTAACTGTATACAGCGGCATACGTGCGTGCGTCCGTGCGTGCGTGCGTGCGTGCGTGCGTGTGTATGTGCGTAATACCATCATCATTTTAACAAATTAGCACTAAACTGTCCACTGCTGAAAATAGTTCTGCCCCATAAGGGGGATTTTGCCAGTAATTACCAGGTTTGGTAGGCGGGTTGGCAACCGCAGTTAGTTTTTGGTAATATTTTAAGAGGGACGCTGCTGCCCATTCCTCGCCAATTAAATTCCCTTAGTCACCTCTTACGACACCCACAAGAAAGAAAGATGTCCCATTCTATGCCGAGACCAAACGGGATTATATAAGTAAATAAATACAATAAATTAATGTTGCCCTAAAAAAATTGTAAAACATATTATAATTATATCTTATTTGTCTTTAAATGGGATAAAAATGGAATGGTAACCCTATCTACACTATTTACATACACTGATGGGTACCAGTAAAGGATAACAGATAAGGATAAAAGTAGGGGGAAAGGGATTGTTAGTAATGGAGACTGAGAATCCCATTGCTAGCAATATACCCAACCAGGTCGACCTCCTCGCGGTTCTCCCTAGAAACTATCATGGTTAATTCCTGATGAATTCATCATGATGGGCTAACTGGCTTCTCATCCATCACCCTCCATTAGTGCTCCGCCAGCGTAGCGCAGGCGGAATTACCATACCATTTTCACCCATCAAAAAAAAACAGTTAAGGATGAAGTCAACTTAGTTGGCCCATGATGATGAATTCATCAGGCACCAGGAACTAAGCTAGCGATTACTCCACTAGTTTCCGTTACTAACAATTCCACCTCCCCTCTACTTCTGTCTTGAGCCAGGGACATTATGAGTATTGCATTAGTAAAAACGGAAACAAAAATACAAAGCACTCACCTGTATTTACACGATAAATAAAGAAAGCAGGGTAATGTTTTTCGAGAATTGTATGTATTATGTAATTTCTTGTTTACAATGACGGAGTAATACAATGTGTCACTATCAGCAATATTTTTTTTATGCAACTTAGAATGGCAAAAAAGCTGACGGCACACCTGATGGAAAGTGGTAACCGTCGCCTATAGACATAAGCAGTACCATGGACATAACAGAGTATACTGTTTCGCCCATGATACCCCCCATGCGTTGCCATTCCTGAGGACTCAGGTGTTATTCCTCTGTACTCTGTAAATTCACGCCATATCCCACCCTTCAAACCGAAACACAGCCATGCAAACACAACTGCTTTACGGTTGAAACACGAATGGGACAGAGGTAACCAAGCAAACGACTTTTGTACAAAGTCTCCCTCTGGTGTAATAATACTTCTCATCCCCAGAATGTCGTAAGAGACACTAAGTTAATATAGCATAATACAGCAAAGCAAAGACAGTACTTGTACAAGTATATTTGAATAGAAATAATTTGAATTTGAAAGGAAATATAACTCTATAGCCTGCCGCCTTTTTAGCGAGGTAATACTTGTCGTTAACTGTCCACTGCTGAACATAGAGATAAGAGGGGGTTTTGCCCAGTAGTTGCCACGTTTGGCAGCCGGTTTGGCAACCGCAGTTAGGCTTTGGAAATGTTTTAAAAGGACGATGCTGTACGTCCTTCGATTTTTGAGTTACCTCAATTGCCTCTTACAACATTTACAAGAAAGGAAGGGCTGCCCCAATCTATACCGGGATCACACGATAATCATCATCATCATCATCATTTCAGCCATTATCCGTCCACTGCTGGACATATCCTATCAGGTCGGGGGGAAAGGGATTGTCAATAATGGAAACTGAGAATCCCATTGCTAGCAATATACCCAACCAGGTCGACATCCTCGCGGTTCCCCCTGGAAACTATCATGGTTAATTCCTGATGAATTCATCATGATGGGCTAACTGGCCTGTTTTCATTGTCATCTATCACCCTTCGCTCCCCTAACGTATCCCGTTAGCGCAAGCGGGGTTACCATACCATTTTCACCCATCAAAAAAAATACCCTATCAGGTCGACCTCCACGCGGTTCTCTCTGGAAAATATCGTGCCTAATTTATCGTTGAATTCGTCACGATGAGCTAACTGACCTGCTTTTTCATCCTTACCTATCATCTCTCACTGGTGCCCCTTATGTATACCCGGTGTATACTCTTAGCGCGGACGGGGTTACTGTGCCATTAAAAAAATCCATTAAAAAAAAACAAATTATACCAAGTCATAATTTTGAAACGTCAACGGATGAGTGGTCCACGTAATTTTGCATCAACTAATAGATTTACTGAGACAAATAAACCGAAATAAACTCACCATACCACGCTAACAAACGTCGTGACTCTTTAATCAGGTCAAACGCGCTGTTTTGGTGGTTTTTTTTTTTTTTTTTTTTTTTTTTTTTTTTTAAGAAATAATTATCTATTGTGGTATTCAGATTCTTGCCGTGATATTAACTTGCTATTTTTTAAGATGCAACATTACACAATGCGCCTCAAATTACATTTATTCACGTTTAGTACCGAGCGAGAATTTCCTTCCATAATAAATCCTATTAATAAATAATGATCCTATTAATTAATTAATATTTATAATATTGAGATTCATACTGTGATATTAAATAGTTTTTTTTTTTTACATACAACATTACACAATGCGCCTCAATTATATTTATTCACGTTTAGTACCGAACGAGAATTTCCTTCTATAATAAATCCTATTAATAAATAATGATCCTATTAATTAATTAATTTTAATAATTAATATTTATAATATTGTAACTCATACTGTGATATTAACATGCTGTTTTTTTTTAGATACAAGATTACACAATGTGCCTCGATTATATGTATTTACTTTTAGTACCGTCTGAGATATTTTTTCTATAATAAATCCTATTAATAAATAATGATCCTAATAAATAATTAATTTTAATAATTGATATTTATAATATAACAAATGCGAAAGTTTGTAACAATGGACGAATGAATAGATGTTTACTGAACGGATTCGATTAAAATTTGATACACGGATAAGTTATATCCTAACTTAGCACATAGAATACTTTGTATACTGATTTACGCGGACGAAGCCACATATACGGCTAGTTTAAAATAAATATAGTATAAATAGTTATGAAAATTTACAAGATGACATCATCAATTCAATATGGCGGAAAATTAGTGTGACCATAATTTAAAACTTCTTATTCTATCTCTTTCTTCATCTTTGATATTTATATATATATTATACCTTGGATTTTGTTGCTAAATTTCATGCGTGTTTCCATGGGACTTCATAAATAATTATCTCTATGTTTTAAAAATACTGTTATTGGCACTGTTAGGTCTACTGTTCTAAAACTGTAATGTATATTGTTGTTAATTATTTTGTAAATGACTGTTTCTTGCCATAAATAAATAAATAAAAAAAAAACATCAACGAGAAAGTAAATTTTACGCGGACTGTATTTTACATGAATATCGTCACCAATTCTTATGTATCTTATTGATTTGCCTCATTAATTAACTATTACAAAGAAAAAACGACTTTTCTTCTAGTTACTCGTAAAATAGGAGATTTTTCGAATCCTATCAGAAACGGTTTATAGATGACCTTTATAGATATCTAAAACTTCTTACTGTTTTCCTATTAATTCACTATTATTGTGCAATACTTGCATATTGTAATAAATTAACAAGTAATTGAAAAATACGCAATCATTAAGTAAATTAAATGACAACCCTTCAATGAGTCAAATCGATCTGTGCCGAGACAAATCAGCTAGTTTACAAGCTAAAGTCACTGCTTAGCCTTCCGTAGCACCCGGCATTTGTCAACACACGACTTTTCATTGCGACATATCGTGGAGAAGAAGTGGTAGTATTTGAACGTGCGCAACGCTCCCCCCACAACAGTATTGCGCGGACGCGATGGCGGCCCGACGCGCACTGGCGGCAACACGAGCGAAATTCAAACTCGCGTTCTAGTCATTCGGAATTCGAATTTTTATTTTTATTTACTTTTTAATTTCATAAGACTGATTCTGACAGCCATGTACCACCTTGTTTATGACTGACCAGTGACATAACTAGTGACGGTAACTGTGTACGACAAAATGACAGTGACGTGACATGACTTATGGATTGACTGACTTGACCGTCCGGGAGCGGTGCATCCAGGTTTGTATCATATTTGTATCATAATTTATTTTTATATTTATACAATTAGAAACTATTTTACTATCAGATAGAGAAGTGTGAGGAGTCATGGAAGCAGATAAAGCAAGAATTTACCTAATTTTTTTTAATGGGTGATAATGGAATGGTAATCCCACCTGCGCTATTGGTATACGCTAGCGGAGCACCAGTGAGGGATGATAGGTGATGATCAAAGCAGGTCTGTTAGCCCATCGTGACGAATTCCGCCAGAATTAACCACGATGGTTTCCAGGGGGAACCGTATAGACCCTATTACTAACAACCCCTTAAACGTACATATTACACGAGTGTTCTAGCCTAAATATACTTAACATAAAAATAACAATTAAAGTGCTTGTTAACAAGTTTTTTTTTACATACAACTTAGAATGGCAAGCAAGCTGACGGCCCACCTGATGGAAGGTGGTAACCGTCGCCTATAGACATGAGCAGTACCATGGACATAACAGATATACTGTTTCGCCCATGATACCCCCCATGTGTTGCTATTCCTGAGGACTCAGGTGTTATTCCTCTGTACCCAGTAAATTCACGCCATATCCCACCATTCAAACCGAAACACGGCCATGCAACACAACTACTTCACGGCAGAAATAATATAATAATAATATTTTAATAAAAATTATTTCATAGTGTAATAAATATTAACAATTATATTATAAGTAGTAATAAATATAGTACCATATCCCACACCATAACAATTTTGTTCAAGGGTTCCTCTCGCCCTATTAGAAGAGGATTAACCTCCCTTTCGGTATAATTATTATTGTTCATAATCATTCCTCTCCATCCAAAGGTTGCCTGGAAGAGATCGCTCTTAGCGATAAGGTCGCCCATTGTTTTCTCATTGTGATTATTTCTTGTAATTGTTTATATTTATAATAAGTTTACTGTTGTAATCTTTTGGAGGAAACAATAAAGAGTATCTATCTATCTATCTATCTGTTATTATGATGTTTGGATTAACCTACTATAATTGTTATGCAAATGAGCAATATACGATTTCATCGCCCTTCCCTTATGCTATTATTAGTATTGAGAGACGGACTTTTTCAGGCGGAAAACCCTGTGACACTGCGACCTTTCCACGATCTTTTGTGCTCACCCTTTTTTAAAGTTCGCTCCTAATTCCTATCAGTGATAGGAATTTTAAGATGTTTTTGTCTATTTCTCTCTGTTCATGTTATAAAATGTACTTTCCATAGCAGCTATATCGTTTATATATGAATGGGCTAAAGCCAGAAATTAAGTGCTGTGGCGTTTCTCTCTCACTGTGACAAAATCTGCAAACACTTTTTGGTCTTAAGCCTAGTTGGGCCATATGCTTGTTTTTTTTCTTACGCTATATATTTATATTATAATGACTGATCAGAAATTAGTATCCTATCTATATATCCTTTTTCCATCCCAAATACGACGCGTTTGACAAATTTTATAATGATCAATTGACCAGGTAAGGCGCCAAAAAGTATTAAACGAAGCCCCTTACACACACTATTATAATATTTTTAAGAATCATTATTATCATCGTCATCGTATATATTCTTTATTGCACTAAAACATACAGTAATAACAATAAGTTAATAACAATGTTAGCAAAGGCGAACTTATCTCTAATAGAAATTTCTTCCAGTCAACCTAACACAGTGGCATAGGAAGTAGTGAGTGGGCAGTAATAGTGCTAAACAGAAGTTAAAATAAATATTTACATAAATAATAAATCATTATATATATATATATATATATATATATATATATATATATATATATATATATATATATATATATATATATATATATTGAATCATCATATCATTTTTAAGAATACTTTGTAGTATTTCATCCGCGGAAATTACGATCTTAAATTTAATTATTCACGGACGCACGGAAATGTCTGGCATTTTCTAAAACTTTCTGTAAATTTTTTATACTCCAACCAGTTCCTGAGGTTTTTCTCGTGGTAATATCATTTTGTCTTATAGTGTTTAGACGTATAATTAATATATAGTAGGATCAGTGTCCCTTATACAACGACCGGTAACCGGTCGTTCTTCGAGCAGACTACCCGCAAAGAACAGGGGTTCTACGCTCAGAGGAAGATCACATACTCTTACTCTTATTAGCAGTTCCTGGTCGTTCTTTCTTAAAACATCATCATTATTATTATTATTATTATTATAGCTTTTTTATCCACTTCAGTGGTCCCCAAGGGTAAAAGCCTCCTCCATCTTTTTCCACTTCTCCTTATCTATAGCAATACTTGTCCAGTTTTTTCCTGCTGTCTTTATTATGTCACCTGCCCATCTCTTTCTTTGCCTACCAACATTTCTATTTCCTGCTGGACCTCGCCATTTTGTTGTTTGGAGAGTCCACCTTTTATCTTTGTACCTGATTATATGACCTGCCCATCTCCGCTTCTGTTTCATACTATACTGAAGAGCATCTGTTATTTTGGTTCTCTTCCTAATATCAGTGTTTCTTATTTCACCATCGACGATCACATACTCTTATTAGTAGTTCCTGGTCATCCTTTCTTAAAACATCATCATTATCATATCAGCCTTTAATTGTCCACTGCTGAACATAAGCCCACTATTGAAGGATTTTACCAGTAGTTAAACTGGCAACTGCAGTTAAGCTGTGAAGTTATTTAAAAGGGACGTTGCTACCCATTCCTCGATTATTAAGTTCCCTTCCCTTAGTTTGCCTTTTTTTTTAATACAACTAAGAATGGCAAACAAGCTGACGGCTCATCTGATGGAAAGTGGTAACCGTCGCCTATAGACATGAGCAGTACCATGAACATAACAGAGTATACTGTTTCGCCCATGATACCCCCAATGCGTTGCCATTCCTGAGGACTCAGGTGTTATTCCTCTGTACCCAGTAAATTCACGCCATATACGCCCACCCTTCAAACCGAAACACAGCCATGCAAACACAACTGCTTCACGGTTGACACACGAATGGGACAGACGTACCCAAGCAATCTACTTTTGTACAAAGTCTCCCTCTAGCTTCTTACGACACCTACAGGAAAGGAAGCTGTGGGTCATTCTATGCCGGGATCACACGGCCGGCTTCTATATAAATACACTTGTGTATAATATCATACAATCACAGTGTTATTTCACAACTGTATTATGTAAATTATGATTTAATTTGCACTCAGTCATCTAATTGCCGGATCCGAGGCCGTTGTATTATTTCACTTTTATCACCTTGTGAAAGGGAACACAATATGTGATTTCGAAATATATATAGTCTGACATTGGCATCCTTACAAATATTATAAATGTGAAAGTGAGTTCGTTTTTTAATAATAAGTAACTGGATGATCTAGCTCTGCTCGGTTAAAACGACATTTTCTAAAAATTAAACCTATCTAGTTAGATTAATCGCCCCCGAAACCCCCTGCATACTACATTTTATGAAAATCGTTGGAGCTGTTTCCAAGATTCAGATTATATATATATTGTATATATATATATATATATATATATATAATATATATATATATATATATATATATATATTTAATAAATATATATAAATTTAATTTTTTTTTATTATTTCACTATGTATATATATATATATATATATATATATATATATATATATATATAAAATTTAACATCAAATTGATAATTATCGCTGACAATTTGCTTTAATCGAAACACGCCCAAATTTAAATGACCGCATCACAACATAGCTTGTACACAACAGTGTAATAATTAAAAAAAAATATGTAAGAGGTATTTGTTTTTATGAATACGATATATTAAATAAAACATCAACTTAAAAGGTAGGATTAGAAAACGCCTAAATATTTTTTGGAGTAGACTTAAAAAGCGTCTTCTATCCTTATGAACATATATTTATTTATGTGTGTATATATTTATGTCTTTGTATATATGTATGCGTATGTATATACAATTACATACAGTATAATTAGTTATATATAGTCTTGTCTTTGTCTAGTTCTTTTTGTTTGAAATTTATCATAATATTGTACAGCGCTCTACTTGCTGACACTGATGCTCCTTTCCACTTTGGGTTTGCTAGAAGAGAACTCTTTTAGAGTTAAGCTCGCCTTTGTACATTTGCTTACTTCTGTCATATTTTTTATGTTTATTGGCGTGTACAATAAAATATTATATAAGGCTTATTTGTATAACAGATACTTACCACTGTTGCATGCTTGACAATAACAGCCGATCTTTTATGCGTACGCAACGACCTCGAGCGAAAGCTCGCACTTTCGCCTGGGGTCAGCCGCGAGCAATTATCATATCGATGCATGATTTTTATGCATACTATTAATAAATTCTCACCTTGTACAAGAGAAATCCAAATAATTACTGTACTAATCGAATAGTATTTACTTTCTTTCGTGTAGGTAGTTAATAGATATACGTGTCTAAAATAAAATGCCACAACATTTCTTTTTATTCGTATTTGTAGTAGAAACAATCATGATTCTAATAAATTTGATTACATTTTTTTTTTTGTATATTTTTTAAATGGTATATTTTTTGAGTAATTCCATATCAAGTATTGCTTCGTAATAGATCACTTAGAGTATTCAATACGAAATAATTCTTTTTAATCTTAGAAATTCGTAAACATAAAATAAAAGTAATGATTGTGTACCATACCACAAAAAACCGACCTCAATTAGTACTAAACTAGTTACTTTGACGTAAAACTTAACTACTGAACCGATTTTAATAAAATTTTCATGGAACTGTATCAGATTGACACTTACAGATACTATTTGGAAAATTATTTTTTTATCTGAAAGGATTTGAGAAGACTTTAGAATTGTCAATTAGAATCAATTTGTATATATATATATATATATATATATATATATATATATATATATATATATTACTATAAGCATCCTAATATTTTATACATAAATATAAGTACATGTATATAATATTAGGCTTTAAGAATATATATGTATCCTTAAATATGTATATTTATTCCAGTTTTCTAATTAAGCTATTAAGGATGTCGCGTTGCCGTGACATTATGGAGAAATGTTAACTAGAATTATGAACACGGATTCACACAGTTTTGTAAACTATTATGAGTCCACTCGGAGGCGCTTGGGCTACTTTACTGTCGGTGGTATACGTTACGTTTTGTTGAGTTACTTAATTTTATAATTGGACTAACGACCGGCTGCGGCTTTAGATTAAAAAATACTCATCAACCGTATAGATGAACCTTACAGATAAAAAATATGGTACTTCTATTTATTATTTCTTGTAGTTTTTTCCCGCGACTTCGTTCGCGTATCCCATTAATATTATAAATGCTAAAGTATGATAGAATGAATGGATAAATGTATAGATATTTGTTACTCATTCACGATAAAATTACTGAACGGATTTGAATGAAATTTTGTATACGGATAGGTTATATCCTAATGTAACATAGGATGGGACAGGACACACTATATGTACTGATTCACGCATGCAAATCTACGGGAAGTAGCTAATTTAAAATACGAAAATATTGATTAAAATAGAGCCTATATTCGTCCCTCGCCATTCCAAATAGACTTGCATAACAAATTTCTTAATAATAATGATTTATAAAGGTACCAGAACTTCATGTCACCTACAACGCCATCTGTTGAAAGTAATCCGAAGTAATGATTCTCATAAGAATTACCTATTTTTCAACTAAAGTTTAGACCGACTTTTTCTTTTCTTTTAAACCATATATTATATATTATACCCATATATATTATACCCAACAAAGAAATACCCAGTCAAGCTATTTTCGAGTTCTAGCAAGACTAACAAACAGCAATTGATTTATAAATAAATATAAATAGATATATATAAGAAAACTCATCGCAAATTACCGATTAATTGATTTTAAAGACGTTTAGCCTGTGTTTTCACATTTATTAATTATCTAGACTGTAAGTAATTCAATTTTTCTTAATTTTATGTGGT
Organism: Galleria mellonella; assembly: GCF_026898425.1. NCBI lineage: Eukaryota > Metazoa > Arthropoda > Insecta > Lepidoptera > Pyralidae > Galleria > Galleria mellonella. The sequence continues at coordinate 1,520,903 of NW_026441995.1, read as the reverse complement.
AGCTTATAATTAGCTTATTTTTGTCATGTACTTATAGTTAATTATTAAGTTATTACAACTGTAAGCTTCCTTGAAACAATAAATAAAATAAAATCTTATATATAAAATTCTCGTGTCACGGTGTTTGTTACCAAACTCCTCCGAAACGGCATAACCGATTTTTATGAAATTTTGTGTGCATATTGGATAGGTCTGAGAATCGGCCAACATCTATTTTTCATACCCCTCAATGATAAGGGTGACCCATCCCTAAATATATTTTTTTAATTTTTTTGACAAACTTTTTATTTTTATTTTATTATGACTAAGCATCGAAAAATACATACAGCTCTAAATTTTTACCCTTTTACGATCAATCCCTGTTTTTTAATCGCGATTTTTATATTCCGCAATAGGGTTGCAAGATGGCGATCGAATATAATAATTGTAGTAGGATAAATTTTCATGTATAGTTCTCGAAATAATGTATATAGTAAAACAACGTTTGCCGAGTCAGCTATTAATTAAATAAAAATTTAAAATCGAATATGCATACATTGAATAATTTTTATTCTCTTGTTAAAGTTAGAATTTTTTATAGAAACCATCTAAAATCACGATTTTAATATGTAAATATACAATTTTATTTGTCTGATTTGCATAAAACATTTTCACTTTCTCTCCAAAAGAGATCGATGCTTATGCAAAATAATTCCATTCGTTTCCATCGTGAGCAAGATCGAAATCGAAAGTGAGAGAGCTCTAGATATGCGTAGGCGCAATGTTATGTGAATCCTAAAGTAACCGTATGCAATAGCGATCCTTACTAATATTATAAACGTGAAAGTGAATTTGTTTGTTACATCTTGACGTCTTAACGACTCGTGTAATTATTGCAAAATTTGATTTGCATTCGAGGAGGACATAGAAGCTAGTTTTTACCCCAGTCAGTAGTAATGCCCGATAAAAAAATAAATAATAAAATAATGTATTACAACCATCATTACAGCCAGAGGGAGACTTTGTACAAAAGACGATTGCTTGGGTACCTCTGTCCCATTCGTGTTTCTACCGTGAAGCAGTTGTGTTTGCATGGCTGTGTTTCGGTTTGAAGGGTGCGATATGGCGTGAATTTACAATGGGTACAGAGGACTAACACCTGAGTCCTCAGGAATAGCAACGCATGGGGGGTATCATGGGCGAAACAGTATACTCTGTTATGTCCATGGTACTGCTCATGTCTGTAGACGACGGTTACCACTCTCCATCAGGTGGGCCGTCAGCTTGTTTGCCATTCTAAGTTGTATAAAAAAAATTATCGTCATCATATCTACTGCACTATAAAGGAAAGGGATTGTTAACAATGAAGTTTGACAGCCCCATTGCTAACTATATGCACTATTAGGTCGACCTCCACGTGGTTCCCCCTGGAAACAATCGTGAACAATTCTTGTTGAATTCGTCACGATGGGCTAACTGACCTGCTTCATCCTCACCTATCATCCTTCACTGGTGCCCCGCCGGTGTGTACCAATAGCACGGGTGGGGTTGTCATTCCATTATTACCTATTAAAAAAAAACTATGAAGGCCGTAATTTTATATGATCAATATTAATTGCAGCGCAGGCGAGGATGCCCTCGAGGGCCGCACGGAGGAAGCCCAGTTTCCCAGCGCAAGCGCACTCCGCCAATCACCACTTATGCGCCACTGTCCCTTACGAGCCCCAAAATGTCCGCCCGCGTCTAAAAGGTAAGTTATTTGCCAAAAAAAATCAAACATATTTTCTTAAAAATTAAGAAATTAAAATACCTAATGTTCCTAGAATCGTAATATATTTTAGACGATTTGCTTTGTCTGATTCTGGTATTTCCCTTGTATTTTTGTGTGGTTTTTTGTGTGACATTAAGAAATCATTTTAGCGGTTAGGTGGTGCAGTAGTCTCGTGTGTGCCGGCAAGATGACTTGACTCCAAAACACGAAGATATATTTAATCTGAAAGAAAAAAAATCTTGGCTCTGAAAGGGATATTAGCTTAATTGCCATAAGCAATGTAGGCACACAAATATTTATATTTTATAATAAAGCAAAAAAAAATAAATGATGGATGAAAATGATGATAATAAAATTATCCAACTCTAGACTATTACGATAGGAGTACAGATATGAATAGGTCAAAGTGCTCTTCGAAATTACAGTCAAATCTATTATCACACAGATACCGCACCCATGACGGCACATGCAACAATTTGAACAGACCCCGATGGGGGTCCACGATGACCCCCGTTCAACGCTTCCTCGCACCCTCGTACTCAGATGGCCTCCAAGCTCCCAGGAGATCAGTGTTCGGCGGGAAGCTCCCGTCGGCTCGCGAAATCAGCTCCCATATCCATGAGAGTAAGAACGTGGAATCGCCGGGCATAACTCACTTGCTAATGCAATGGGGGCAATTCGTTGATCATGATATCACATCGTCATCGCAAACTAGAGGCTTCAACGGATCCGTTCCGAGGTGCTGCAAAGATGGTGGAAGAGGCTTCGTGCCTAAGGAGTTATTAGTGAGTATTCTCAAAAGACCGTGGCCGTGTGGTCCCGGCATTGAATAGGCCACCCCTTCGTTTCCCGTGCGTATCGTAAGAGCCGACTTGGACGGGACAGCGTCCCTCTTAAACATCTCTCAAGTCTGACTGCGGTTGCCAATCTGTTTACCAAGCGTGGCAACTACAGGCAAAACTCCCCTTATAGAAGAGAGGGTATGTTCAGTAATGGACAGTTAAAGGCTGTTATGATGATGATGATGATTCTCAAGAGAACATTTTAAAAGTTTATTACAAAATATACTATATACATACCAGAGGGAGACTTTGTACGAAAGTCGATTGCGTGGGTACCTCTGTCCCATTCGTATTTCAACCGTGAAGCAGTTGTGTTTGCATGGCTGTGTTTCGGTTTGAAGGGTGGGATATGGCGTGAATTTACTGGGTACAGAGGAATAACACCTGAGTCCTCAGGAATGGCATCGCATAGGGGGTATCATGGGCGAAACAGTATACTCAGTTATGTCCATGATACTGCTCACGTTTATAGGCGACGGCTACCACTTTCCATCAGGTGGGCCGTCAGCTTGTTTGCCATTTTAAGTTGTATAAAAAAAAAAAAAAAAAAAAAAAAAAAAAAAAAAAAAAAATACTAACGACTACCTAGTCAATTATGGGATAGTCAGGGAAGTTCAAGGTCGGCAAAGCGCGCGTAATACCCCTGGTATTGCAGACGTTCATAATCAGTAAAAGCTATGATGCTTCAGTCAATTGCTTGGGTACCTCTGTCCCATTCGTGTTTCAACCATGAAGCAGTTGTATTTGCATGGCTGTGTTTCGGTTTGAAGGATGGGATATGGCGTGAATTTACAGGGTACAGAGGAATAACACCTGAATCCTCAGGAATGGCAACGAATGGAGAGTATTATGGGTGAAACAGTATACTCTGTTATGTCCATGTTACTGCTCATGTCTATAGGCGACGGTTACCACTTTCCATCAGGTGGGCCGTCAGCTTGTTTGCCATTCTAAGTTGTATAAAAAAAAAACACAGACACATCAAACTTTTAAACCCCTCTTTTCACACCGGGAGCTAAAATAGTTTCATGAGATGTTTGAAGTTTTATGGTTAAGGAGGTTTGGATACAAGACGGACAAACACAATTACTTAAGTAAACACCCGAAAAGTAGAAACTACTTATAAATATTACGCCAAAATAGTGAAAACACGAATCTTTGTGTTAAGTGGGACTCAAACCCGCAACTGTTTATTTAAAGACTCGAAGCAGACTCTATACTTTTAAAATCACTGCGAAAGTACTTTCACTTGGAGGCAGCAAATGTAATTCATCAGTACATGATTTTTTTTCTTTTTTGCCCACATGGGAAAACCACTGTACCGGATGCTGCTGTCTCGTTTTTTTTTTATTCGACTTAAAATGGTAAACAAGCTGACGGCCCACCTGATGAAAAATGGTCACCGTCGCCTATAGACAGGAGCAGTACCATGGACATAGCAAAGTACACTGAGTGGCCCATGAGACTATAAATCCTTCAAACAGAAACACAGCCATGCAAACGACTATTTCACAGCAGAAACACGAATGGGACAGAGATACCCAAGCAGATGAATTTTGTATAGACTCATTCTACCCATTTCATACATATAGTAGCAAAAACCAAAGCTAGGGTGGGAAAGGGATTATTAGTAATGGAGACTAAAAATCCCATTGCTAGCAGTATACCCAACCAGGTCGACCTCCTCGCGGTTCCCCCTGGAAACTATCATGGTTAATTCCTGATGAATTCATCATGGTAGGCTAACTGGCCTGTTTTCATTTTCATCTATCACCCTTCACTGGTGCTCCGCCAGCGTATTCCGTTAGCGCAGGCGGGGCTACCATACCATTTTCACGCATCAAAAAAAAACTAAAGCTAAGCAATATATTTGATGGCTACTTTTCTACGGGACTTCGTACGGATAAAATGAAGTGCTGGGAGGGATAGTTAGTAATGGAAACTAAAACCCCATTGCTACCAATATACCCTACCAAATCAAACATTGTGCAGGATTCCAGGTCTATTCACTAAATAACCGGCCTTTTCATCATCACCTACCATATGTCATCTCTCACTGGTGCCCCGCCAGCCTATACCGTTAGCGCGGGCAAGGTTACCATTCCATTATCATCCATTAAAAAATTGAAATGCTGAACTGTACTAAAAAAATGTAATTTCAGCATCCAGAATGTTTCCCTATCGAAGTGTCACCGTCAGACCCATTTTACGGTCCTCGCGGAGTAAGGTGCCTGGACTTCGTCAGGTCATCACCGGCGCCCCGCGATGACTGCTCTCTCGGATGGCGGGAACAACTGAACCAAGTGTCGGCTTACATTGATGGATCACCACTGTACGCTAGCTCAGCGAGGCAGTCCGACAAATTAAGGCTTTTCAGGAATGGTAAGTATTATATGTTAGACTGGTTGCTTTATTATGTTTTATGGAAGGAACTTTATCAGGTGATAAACATGTCAAAATATTTCGAAAAACATGATTTTCTACTGTATTTAATATAACAGTACAAGCCAATTAGTTCATAACACGACGGCACGTTAAACTTAAATAAACTCTAAGACTTTACCAGAGGGAGACTTTGTATAAAAGTCGATTGCTTGGGTACCTCTGTACCATTCGTGTTTCAACCGTAAAGCAGTTGTTTGCATGGCTGTGTTTCAGTTTGAAGGGTGGGATATGGCGTGAATTTACTGGGTACAGAGGAATAACACCTGAGTCCTCAGGAATGGCAACGCATGGGAAGTATAATGGACGAAACAGTGTACTCTGTTACGTCCATGGTACTGCTCATGTCTATAGGCGACGGTTACCACTTTCCATCAGGTGGGTCGTCAGCTTGTTTGCCATTATAAGTTGTATAAAAAAAAAGACTCGAGGCTGTGAAGACACTGATATAACTAAAAACCTTAACTCAGATAACTATTTGTTTGTTTGTAACACTTTACAGTACAGTTAACTTTACATACAGTTAAGTTTTATATTACAAGACACATAGTTCTTAAGAAAAGAATAAGTACACTGGCAGACTTATCTCATAAAAGGGATTTCTTCCAGTGAATCCTTAAATATCTCACAAAAATTGTGAATTGGTGGAGACAGAAAATTTATGTGCGTTCACAACACACAAAGCCTGTCGAAGCAAAACTATTGAGAAGAGAAAAAGAAATTTGATGACAAATATTTACTACTTTGCCGTGTGACCGTGTGGTCCCGGCATAGAAAAGGCCAGCTCTTCCTTTCCCGTGAGTGTCGTAAGAGGCGAGTAAGAGAGGGCGTGGGATGGGCAGCAGCGTTCCTCTTAAAATATCTCCAAAGCCTAACTGCGGTTGCCAATCCGCCTGCCAAGGGTGGCAACTACTGGCAAAACCCCCCTAAGGGAAGGCTTATGTTCAGCAGTGGACAGTTAAACACTGATATGATAATGATCATTTACTTTATTACTCGATATAATATCACAAAAAGCTTTATTTTCTGATCATCAATTGTTTCAAATTAGGAATGCTCCAATACGGTCGCGTACAGCAACGCCGACCGCTTCTACCACCCGAACGGCACGACGAGCTCTGTCGAGGTGGCGCAGTCTCCACGGATTGCTTCAAGTCCGGAGACGCCAGGGTCAATGAACAACCGGGACTGGTGGCTGCACATATTGTATGGCTGAGACAGCACAACAGGTTAGAGATCTTTTATTTATTGTGCTCAAAATGACAAACAAGCTGACGGCCCACCTGGTAGAAAGTGGATACGGTTGCCTATAGATAGGAACAATATCATTGACATTACAGAATACCCATGTTACCTCATGCGCAGCCATTTATTTTTTATTCAACTTAGAACGACAAACAAGCTGACGGTCCACCTGGTATCTGGTAACCGTCGGCTATAGACTTCACAAATACCATGGGCATAACAGAGTATAGGTACTGTATCACCCATGATACCTCCCATCCGTTGTCCTGAGAACTATGGCGTTTTGCCTTTATATCCAGTAATTCTACTCTCCTTCTAAACCGAAACTAAGTAATGTAAGCACAGCTAAATATAATAATAACAGGTACTTTATAAAGAAAGTTCTCAGTTCCAATTTTTTCGTCTTCCTTGCCCTCGCGCCTTGCCGCATGCTATTGGGCTTTCCTAAACACTTACAATTTTGAACTTTCGTGTTGTTGACACATATTTTAAATACATTATCGGGACGGAACTTTACACCACCTAAATTGCAAATAAATAGTACTAAATAGCAGGTATATCTAAATTTTTATTGCTGGCGTTTTGTCGTGACCACGACGTGGTGCAATCCAAGTCGGAACGGTGGCAATAAAAATCAGATATGTAGGTACGATTTACCTTCAATTCTTGTCGCGTTGAGCCCCAATAGTATATTTAGAACTTAATAAATGTTGATAAGTATTCCTATCATAACATGGACATTAATCTTCCAAATAACTGAAGGTCTAGCTCGTAATTTTTATCTCTTTGGATTCTACTATATTTCTTGCATATGTGTTATGTGCTATTCTTGCCAATTGCAAACCAATATTGAAGATTTTTTATTTAAAATCACGTAATTATATATCAAAATTGAAAGATATTTCATAATAATTCTAAACATTTTAACTCGCGTATAAAATTTAAAATCGGAGATGCTTGTCCATAGAATGGCACAAGAACTGGCCCATCTCAACCCTCATTGGAGCGACGAGAAGATCTACCAGGAGACACGGAAAATAGTGGGAGCAATGATCCAACATATCACCTATAGAGAATTCCTACCCATTATTCTAGGTAAGTACATGTATAATTACTTTATTTATTACGAAAGTGGAAAACAAGCTTACAGCCCATCTGATGATAAATGGCTTGCAAAACTAGGCCGAACCTGAAGAAACCTTAACACAGCCTCTTTAAAAAACCCCATAGTGTAATCTGTAAGGAAAACCTTTGCAAGGAGCTTATTTCAAAACCATACTACATACATACTACAGGATAAATTCAAAAACATCAGCATCTGCAATGCAGTGCAATTGTTCTGAAGTGATGCAGTTGCATACATTCGAAAATCGATTTTTATATTCATCTATTTTTATGTATACTTTTTTTTATATGTATCTTGATGTATCTATATTTAATTACTTAACAAGTGCGTTTTTTTTTCTCATTAAAGTATGCAAAAATTATAATACAAAATAAATACAAAAATTATAAATAAAATATAAATTTATAACTATTTATCATGCAAAATTGTGTGAAAAAGTTAACCCGCTTTTCTCGAAGTATTTGTATGGAGCTTTTGTATTTATATCTCTATCTATATAATCTAAGGAATGGAAGTACATATCTAAAAAGCTTTTTATTAAACATACTAAATTAAATACTGGATTATTGACTCGTTGATTATTATTTTTAAAACTTACGTTCTTAAGTCAAAACAATTATTAAAATCAGCAAATACAGTAAGTTCGTTAAATTAATTATGTATATTATATATTATATATATATATATATATATATATAATATATAATATATATAATTACCAAATTCCTTATAATTGTTTACTTCATTTCATACTGTATAGCTATGTTGAAGTAAATGCTTTGAATGTCTTCAATAGGCATGTGCATTAATATTGTACCATATTCTATTTAATGTATATAACGTTATAATACAATATGCTGTTGGTGTTCCTATAAATAAATATTATAGTCCTGATAATTTTCCAGGTACGGAGGTTATGCGTTTATTCGAACTGGAGTTACTGAAAAAGGGTTACTACAAAGACTACAACCCGAAAACCAACGCCAGTCCGGCGAGTTCGTTCGCCTCAGCCGCGTTCCGATTCGGTCATAGCTTAGTCCAGTCCTCTATGGTGCGGTATGATAGGTTTCACAGGCCTATGAACAACAGTAAGTAATTATAAACTTTGAATATATATTAATTCTTTTATATGCAACTTAGAATGGCAAGCAAGTTGACGACCTACCTGATGAAAAGTAATGCAATAACCGTCGCTTATAGACATGAGCAGTACCGTGTACATAATAGAATTTACTGTATCGTCCATGATATCTCCCATGCGTTGCCATTCCTGAGGACTCAGTTGTTATTCCTGTGTACCCTGTAAATTCACGCCATATCCCACCCATCAAACGGAAATACACCCATGCAAACACAACTGCTTCACGGTAGGAACACGAATGGAACAGAGATGGCCAAGCAAACGACTTTTGTACAAAGTCTCCCTCTGGTATTTCTATATGTGTTTTATATAACGAATCGTATGTATGTGTTCTTTATTGATATAAATATACAATACTAAAATATTTATTACAGACGTAAGTCTTCATAACGAAGTAACCAATCCGTCTAACATTTGGAGCATGGGCGCTGTGGACCGTCTTTTATTAGGCATGGTGAACCAACCGATTCAAAAACGCGATGAATTCATCACCGAGGAACTAACCAATCATCTATTCCAAACGCCCCAGTTCGATTTCGGTATGGATTTGGCTGCCATCAATATACAGAGGGGGAGAGATCATGGGGTACCCCCGTATACTTCTTGGAGGGAGCCGTGTGGGTTGTCGCCGATTTTGGAGTTTGAAGATCTTTTTAGAGTGATGCCAGCGAGAGCTATGAGGAAGTTAAAGAGTTTGTATAGGTAACGCTCATTATTGTCATTAAATAGTATTTACTTCGCCTGTGGGGAATTCCACGACGTGACATTTTCCATGTTTATCCTGTAACTTCAGGTTTATATCTCATTTTAGCTTTATATGTCTTATTAGTTCCCTCTTTCTATCAGATACACCGTCAAACTTTACAATTAGATAAAAAAAATCTTATTTCTTTACATCAGCAAAGACTTTTAAATGTCATTTAGTTATAAATTAATTTCTAAATTAGTTTTATCCAAGAATCAAATCTAATAATACACTAAACCAAATTATTATCATCATTCGAAAATCATCATTACCATATCAGCCGTTTTCGGCCCACTCCCTACAAGGGTTTTGTCAATAGTTGTTATGCTTAGCAAGCATGTTGGCAACCACGGTTAGGTTTTGGTGACATTTTAAAAGTGGCACTACTGTCCATCCTCCGACTATTATGTTCTCTTAGTCGCCTCTTACGACATCCACGGGAAAGAAAGGGGTAGCCCATTCTGTTCCGAAACCACATGGCATTCAAATATATTCAAAAATTCAATTCTAAAATGCAGTCAATCTACTAATAAAGGATGCTAATATCATATATTTCTTTCAGACATGTAGATGACATAGACTTATTCACCGGAGGCATGTCGGAAAGACCCGTAATCGGAGGACTTGTAGGACCAACATTCGCTTGTATCATCGCCCAACAATTTTCTAATCTTAGAAAAGGAGACCGATTTTGGTAAATACTAAAGAACTAATAATAAAGATGCTGCTTTTGAAGTTATAAAAATTCTCTAATGATAATTTTATTTTTAGGTACGAGAATGGAGGTTTCGAATCATCTTTCACACCAGCACAACTGCAGCAAATACGTAGAATATCATTCGCACAAGTTCTCTGTCACACATTAGACAATATCGACAGTATCCAACCGTTCGTTTTCCTTTCACCGGATAATCCCGACAATGACAGAATTTCGTGTCACAACGGTCTTCTCAACAACTTTGACTTATCCGCCTGGGTAGAATTAAGTTCGGATTCTAATGACATTAAAAAATCTGACGACGAACCAAGTACCCAAAAACCTAAACGTACTAAACCTACTACTACTACGCAAAAACCTACAACGACGAAGCCAAAAAAGACTCAACAACTAATATCAAGTGCCGGATCTACTCACATGTCACATAAGATACCATCGCTTAATTTGACTAGCTCTAATAAATTACAAAACATTACAGATAATAAACTGACTGATAAACTAAACAAAACAAATACAATGACAAAAGAAAAAGCTAATAATGCCACTTTGACGGTAGATAAGAATAATATGAAAGCTAACTTGACAGCCCAGAAGATAGATGACAAACTTGACTTTAAAAACAAAAGCAGACGTTACGATGATGAAAGAATTCACTTGCGACATGACATTAGACCACAAAGTAAACCGACAAATAAATATAATGACTACGACTACGAAGAGAGGGACCATGACATACAGAACGTACAGTCCGTCGTTATAAACAATTTACCACACAAACGACCATACAACAGACCTATTATAACTGTTACTGAAAACGTTAACAAATACACTTACCTTATCAACTATGTACCGAGACCAACTGAATCCTGGCGTAGGACCACAAAAAGGAATTATGACGGAGAAGACGTAGTTAAAGTGACTTATCAGACATACGACGACACATACAGGCGCCCAAACAAGCCCTACTATTACAACCGACGAGACGACCTAGTCGATGACAATTATTATGATAAACCTAAACACAAATCAAATCCACATTCAGCCCACTTAAGGGATAATTTACAGTCATCTGCGAGATCAAACGACGAAACAGTACGGACTACAGCAAAAACTACAACGACCACAGACAAATTTGATGATACTTTAGAATATAAGAGCACAACAGAAAATTTATATAAATTAGTAACTTTTGGATATGTAGGTAGTTATAAAGGTAGTGACACTAATACGAGACGCATAACTAATATTGACAAATCTGACAAAAATGAATTAAAACATGACATAATAAGTAAAGATTTTACCACTTACGTAACTAATAAACCAGAAACTTTGTATGACAATGACAAGACAAATATGAGACTTTCTACTTTCTTCATGTATGAAACAGCAACGAAACCGTACTTACAAAGACCGACGAGACGACATGACGAAAACCGTCCCGTTAAAACTAAGAACAAATATTATTACATCCAAAATGTTTTACATAAATATCCTGAACCTGACACGACTGGGACTGATAAACAATCTGAAATAAGGACAGACATTCTAAAAGAAAATCACAATTATTCAGGAGTTGGAGAAAATATAGAGGAAAGATCATCAGCTGATAAACTGGCTTTGTTACATGAGATTGAATCGAAATCAAACAACCATGTAAGACAAAGGGTGAAGGTAAAGAAACCGACAAGTCCAGCGAAGACACCATCTGTCGCTTTTCAAGTCATACCAAGTGAAAACAGGTAAAACTTATTTCTGTAAACATTAAGCTATTTTATATTAGCTATATTTTGCAACTTTGTCGCAGTCGTATACCAAATTTCCTTAAAATCTGTTAAGTAGTTTTTGAGTTTTAATGCAACAAACATCCATCCATTTGCAATAATAATAGGATTTAAATAAATTTACAAGATTAATTTTGTTAATGTATGAATTTTATTTCAGTCCTATGCAATGGGCTGTTTATGAAGAAATTGCTGAACTTTCCGAAGATTTCCCACATCGGATGCCACCAATAAAGACAGACCCCCATGCGTTGAAGGAAATACCAAGACCTATGAACCTAAAGAGCCTGAGAAGACGAAGACCTGGAATGTTTTGATGTTAAACCTTAAAATATTCTTGTACATAATGATCATTAATAATGATTAGTTCTCTCTAAACATAAAGAATGGAAGAAGAGCGTGTAATAGGGTCAATTAACATGTATGTAAAAATAACATTATAAAATTCAATTCATTATTCTAATAATTATTTTAATAAACAAAATTTAAATATTGAAAAATTAAGAAACAGACAGCTAAAAAGGAATTAATAGTTTTTTTTTTTTTTAATTTTTAACTAATAATGATTACAATCAAATAATATTTTTAAATGTCAATATAAATATTACAAAGAATAAAGTAAATTAATTAAAATAAATAAAACCGAAATCAATAAGACATAGCAAAATGTTCCAAAAATATCTTTATCAGTGGACATACAATTGATGGACAGACAAATTTTATCTAAAATTGAACTAGACAAATTTGACTAGATTAACGAAGACTGACTATCACTGACTACAACAAGCTGACTAACATAACTATGACACATGACTTAGACAACATGGACAGGAACTTATACTCTTAAGAAAGAAACGTACTGATACAAACATAAAAACAGTGACAAATACAGACTGCCTATTTGTTCTTAGTCGACTGACCTAATAATAGTAGACTATTTGTGAAACTGACAATTAAAAAACAATTGTAATCGTATTACGACGACTGACACTAAATAAATTACTAAAAGTACTTACACTCCATGACAGTCTATAATTACGACGGATAAAGTATGACAAAAAAATCTGTAAAAAAATTATATTAATAGCTTAATACATAATAACAGTAATACAAGTGTTACTTACACAAATTGACGATTTGATTAAAAGACATCTGATTCTATTTATAACTAAATTGAAAGCCATTATATATTACAGGACCAATGAATGACAGATACTTCAGGGATAAACACAATAATAACGGAATATGTAATAATAGAAGTTAAACTATATTATAATAGCCAATTTTATAAATATTAATGACTGTACTTGTACTAAACAAGACATGACAACGGCTTAGTAATAAAAAGCGACAATAGGGTCGGTCTAAGTCCATTTATCTACCACTTTTTTTTTATTAAAATTTTTTTTTGCTATCACAGCAAAATTTGTATTCCAAGAACCAATTTCTAATACATTTAAGTGAGAATTATTATAAATTTAGTTTAGAAAATTATTATTTGTAATCACTGTTTTATGGACTTATAGTGGTCCATTGTAATTTCGCAAAATGATCAATTTAAAATATTAGGTGAAGGGATAGGTTTAGAAAAATAACACCTCAATATCGACCCATACATTAAGGGCAGTATTTTCGAATCGACCCCGATGTCGACAAAACATGTAAGACTGATGACATGACAATTATAATAAATTATGTTGTTGTATTTATTTTACAACATCATAACTTATTATAAAACATTATGACAAGATACCTCGGAAATAAGTATAGCTTTGTTTACAATTAAAGACTACTAACGACTGACTTAGACAACTTAATAACTTATGACTGTACGACTTACGACATTGACATAGCTGAGAAGTAAATACCTACACTTTTATTAAGACTGACCATAAGAAGTAAAGATCTCGAATTTATCCTCAGACATAAATATAATTTGTGGCTAGAAATTAAAGACGGACGACACGACTCAGTAGCTAAATTTATTTCTAATTTCAAAAGTTCAGAATAAGATAACTTATGACAATGACATATGACAAATGGTGTAATTTTGATAAAACTGTCAATATGACATAAAGACCTCGAGTTTATTCTCAATAAATACAAATTTGGCAGAAATTATAAGACAAACGATACACACCTGACAGAATGACTAAATTTATTTCCAATTTCAAAACTTAAAACAAGACAGGACACGACAATGACATATCATAATAAATACAATTTTGACGACACTGACATAGTGACAAATTACAAATTTATCTGTAAGGATAAATTAAACTCCTGACTTAAATGTAAAACGACACGACATGATATAATAGCTAAATTTATATCCCTACTAATAATTTAAATGTGAAAGTAAATTTGTTTGTTTGTTACCTTACAGCGCCTTAACGACTTGACTAATCACTATGAAATTTGGTATACACATCGCACTATATGGGATGATGGGGAGAAAGATATAGGCTTTTTATAATATAACATAAAATCTGTAATTTATTCATGAAGGTAAATACTATGACCTACGAAATGTAGAACTAATGACAACGACACTGTACTTATTTCAAAATATATTCGAAGACTACAACAACGACGTATAAGTACAATTGTGACAGAATATATAAGACTGACTATACGACTTTATTATATTTACTTATACCTTCATAGTTTAATATAACACATACCTCGGGAATGAATATAACTTGGATAGACATGTAAGATCCATGACATGACATAAAAATGATCTATTCTTATCTATAATTTATTATGACATAACTCTTACATGACTCTAGAATAAATATAACTATGACATCGGACGAAAACTTGACGCTAATGACATATAATAAAAACATAATTATAATTCCTTAATTAATATTACAAGACAAAATATAGACATGACAAGGGACAAAATACAATTTTGACAGAATAATACAAGACTGACATGATATAAAGGTACTCAATTTCGTTTTTAATTTGATGATTTACAATGATTAACTATTAAACTCATCGAAAACAAAACAAACACAATCTGTAGGTTACCTAAAACGTGCGACATGACATAATATAATATTTGTTACTTCATAACCGGACATGACTTACAATAATGACATAACTAAGACCAAAATACACATTTGCCAGAATATGTAAACTGACAGAATATACAGACGAGACGACAATACAACACTTTATTAATATATTTGCAACTTGACTGATACCGACATAAGATATTTTTATCGTTCCTCCATAAATTAAGTTCCCTTATAAAAAATATACCGACTTCTACCTCCGGTATAATCATAAGTTCGCCAAAATATGTAAGACTAATGACATAACATGTAATTTTATTTATAACCTGATAACTTAGTACAAGACTTATGACAATAACATATTTATAGTACAGGTAGAACTTTGATAGGTTAAAAAGACCTTTATTATTTAACCGGTCACCTTAACTCATGACGTGTTCAGGATTACGATGACATACAATATTTATACAAATATTACTGACTGTGTTATCAATATGACGACTCAAAAACAACTGATTCTTTCATGACTGTATTTAGTTGAAAACCAATAACACATACCCCAGGGTCAGATATGACAATAATGACAGAATATATAAGACAGACTTAGATTATATAGATAGAGCATCAAGCCTCAAAAATGGGTCAACTAATTGTCAAATTAGATGACTCGGTTTTTTTCTATTAATATTCTATATATTTACGCATAAAATGTATCTTATCTAAATAAAATGCGTAATTATCCATTAAAAAGATGCAAAAATTATAAGATAAAATAAATATAGAAGTAATAAAGGAGTCATTCATAACTATTTATCACGTAAAATTGTATGAAAAATTTGACCCGTTTTCCTCGAATCATTTCTATGGAGACACTATATATATCTAAGAAGACAGACTACACCATTTCAACATACTACATTTTATTTGTAAATTTCATGACTGTACTTGTAAATTTAACTCATGACGGCTTACAATTACTTACTATTGACTTCCAAGACAGTGATCCCTGGTTTTTATACAACTTTGACGGATTTTACAAGACTGACGACACGACATCTACCTCAAAATACATTTTGAACTTGATAATTTAACATAAGACAATACATAACAACGACTGACATACTTTGAATTTCAATCTTTTATATTTTTCCAAAGATGTTAGGTACATCTTTGGCAGTATATATAAGATTTATTAGATTAATATAACTAGAAAAACTAATAAGAACACAATAATGAGATAATGACAGTATAGTTAACAACATGCCTCAGCGTTAGACATAATCCAGGTGACGTCTGCGACTCAAATAAAACGTCCATTTTAAGTAATTCAGTGACTAAAAATCGACGTCAATATAACGAATACTCGCTACCTGGGAAATTTTGGCAGAATATGTAAGACTGACGACAAGACATTAAGTATTTAATTTATTTATCATTTGATGATTTAAGTACAAGACTGTTACATACATACAAAATAGGTACAACTACTAGCAACAGGACACTTAGTACTAAATTCACTGTAAATTAATGTCATTGTACTAAATGACATTTAATTATATTTTTATAAGAAATGTTCTCACTTTTGTAAACAAGATGTGGAAAATTTTATAGATTTTTTTTTTTATTTATTAGTAGATAGTCAACCTGAAATAAAACTATTGTAGATCTCTTTAATGTGAAAGCCTTTATGGTACCACTTGTTTTGACTGTACCTACTAAGTATAAATAAAGGTGGTATTTGTTGCATGACTGTCACATACTTCTAAATTTAATGAAGCATACCACCGACCCTTTTAGATTTTGTAAATTACATAGTACATATAAGCACAAGATAATTCATTTTTTTTTTTGTAATTTATTTGTATTCGTAAATTTCGTACTAAGTTTTTTTTTTCAGTAATGAACCATAAAGTTTTTGTAGAATATGTCATTTGGACCTAAACTTTATATAAATTTAATTGAATTTATGAAACTTGTTATCTTCCATTCTCATTTGGGAATATATCCGACATTCCACAGGAATTATGTTTTACCATAATTGTTTTCTTGGCATTGTGTAGTATTTTATTAATGTAAATTTTTCTTTAAATCGCTTCTGTAACTTCAACAATTACTCTAAACAAATCTTACGACATTGTAACTGTATAAGATTTGTTTGATGTAATGCACTTCACAACAAGCTATAATTATATTATTCAATTAGTCTTAAAAGATCAGAACTACTCGCAATAAAACAACTAAGTAACCATAAAACAATGATAATGTAATTTAACCTTGAAAATTATAACTGCAAAACATTAGATAACACAATTACTACATAATTATACTAAATGTATATTAATGATAACTAAATCATGGTGAAAATGTTAAAAAACTGTAATAGAAAATTTTATTAGAAGTGCCTTAATTCTGGCTCTTAATATGGTATAACACAATGATTGTATTTCATATGTGATTAAACTAAAAAATACCACATTGTTATCAGGTTTAGAATATCCAAATCTTATATGAATGATGAAATTACATCTGTCTGTTTAATCATAAAAATAATGATGTATAGTGTACATATACATGTAGGTACATGTATGATGCAATAATAACATGTTATGTACTTTTATAACATTATATTTTGAATCATTTTACATTCCATAAACAATTTATAACAATTTTTTTTTAAACTTAAGAGAATAAATAAAGACGACAGAACACAAAAGCACTGTTTCATTTATGATTATACTTAATTATAATAAATATAAATCAACATGTAGTTATAGTAATAACCGCCATGCTATGCCCATGGGCATTGGCCACCCCTTTCTTTCCCGTGAATGTTGTAAGAGGCGACTGTGGGAACTAAATTGTCGAGAGATGGACAGTAGCTTCCTTTCAAGCATGCCACCAATGCTTATGGGGTAAACCCAAGTTCAGCCATGAATAGTTCACAACTTTAATCGATTTATCACAAATCCATTTGGTATTGGCCTTAAAAAGCTAGAACAACAATCAACATGAATAAACATTTTAAATGTTTTGCCAAACACTGAATAAATAGTTAACAGTAATAGTTATGTTATTTTCAATTATCTACAGGAATTTAACTTATTTAAATACAAATCTTTCACTGAGGTTATCTTATAAATTAGCTTATCATATAAATGGATCAATTTATCTCCAGTTATCAATAATGATGGTACAGATTCCTGTATTTGAATAAACCTGTATTTTGAATAAACTTTATTCAAAGTTTATTCAAAAACGTGAAAGTAACCCACTAAAAATAACTTTCCAATTCATTTCTACAAATCAAAACCATGTTACAATTATTGTTAAAATAGTTGAGCAAATCTGAGTTTATAAATTTTTTTTTTCACTGGATGTAATAGTACTAGCTAGACCCAAATTATTTAGAACTTGTTTTATAAGTACTAAATAATAAATTGCATACTGAAATATATTTCAAGGTTGGATTAAGAATCTTGCATCTGGTTTAGTAAGCAAGGTTAAAATCTAGGCAGGTATATTAAATATATATATATATATATATATATATATATATATATATATATATATATATATATATATATATATATATATATATATATATATATATATATATATATATATATATATATATACATACATAGATACCTTTCAGTATGGTCACTAAGCATTTAAAATTAGACATGGGCAATATGGATACAGATCCAAAATCTATATATTGGGTTTCTCTGGACATTGATAGCAGAATAAAGGTCAACACTTATTCGATATTGACGACATCAAAATATATAGATATTAATATATATTAAGAATGGGTAATATGTAACAATATATGTTCCATTCGTGTTTCTGTCGTGAAGCAGTTGTGTTTGCATGGCTGTGTTTCGGTTTTAAGGGTGGGATATGGCGTGAATTTACTGGGTACAGAGCAATAACACCTGAGTCCTTAGGAATGGCAACGCATGGGGGGTATCATGGGCGAAACAGTATACTCTGTTATGTTAATGATACTGCTCATACCTATAGGCGTTGATTACCACTTTCCATCAGGTGAACCGTCAGCTTGTTTGCCATTCTAAGTTGTATAAAAAATAATAATATGACACCTATAAAATCAAAAGCAGCTAAACACCATATATTCTATTTACAGATGGGCAAAGCACCGGGTTTAAACCCGGTGCTTTGGTAAAAACCCAATAAACACCCATAAACTCCCATAATCACCCAAAAAAATAGGTTTTTACGTATTTTTTTGAAAATATGTAAGTAATACCAATAAATTATTTTTATAAATTGTATTGATCAATTCTACAATATTAAATAAAACGTTAACTAATAATATTTCAGGAAATTTTAAAAATCTATATATAATAAAATGAAAGTAATTAATTTTCAGTGTTTTCATGTTGCAGTTGATCAACATGTTGGCCTTTTGCTTCCCGTAGATACTTTAAAATTTCTTCATAACACCTCGTTCGCACACATGGCCGTATATATTTAAATTCTTGAGCCACTAACAGTCCGAAATACTCATTTCTTTTATCCTCTTCTCCATAAATTAAGCATTTAGAACAGTTTGTTTCTTCTTTCAGTAAATTTTCTTTTACTTTATCCTCGTTTTTTTCTTTGTTGCGACGACGCTGGGTAAATCATCTGGACACTGGGTCTCACTATCGCCAAATATATTTGGAGATCGGCTTCGGCTACGGCTTGGCAGACATTTTTTTCTTTCTACAATTTTAAATTAAATTTATTAGAATAAATGCTTCGAACACACGCGATCTAAGTACCTTTTGTGTTTATTATACCTTACCTACCTAGGTATAAAAAGAGTACTTACGTAGATTTTTTTTTATTAACTGTTTTATACGAAGATCTTGATCTCTCAAATTAGCATCCATTTTACTTCCAGTGATTATCAACTAAATTAATAATCCACAAAGTATTAAATAACGTTTTTATGAAATATTTAGCACAAAAACAATACCCTTTAAATATCGATCGTCAGTAACTGTGGCTGACTTACCTATATTCTAGCAAGCAGGACTGCCAGATGTGAAGGGGAAATCCCCAATAAATTGTTGCATGTGACTGATGATGTGAGCATGTTCGTTTCATAATAAAAATGTTGCCAGGTAACCAAAAAGTCGTATGTTTTTGTGCGAATTACGATCATAATCTTTACGATCGTACATTAAAAAATAGACAAATAATAGTATGAGTACGATTTAAATCGTATATCTGTCAACCCTGCTAGCAAGACAGCGACAAAATCACGTTGCATAACAATGTAGCCCAAGCTTATATCTTATGAAATATACGGAAGAGATACGGACTTAGAAAAAACAGAAATGTTGTTCTTTGTGGAAGTCATTGATGAAATTCTATGTATTTTAGCCCGCAAACTTTCTTCAAACAAAAACAGCGCCATCTAGTATCGAGTTCTGTAATTATCTCTTTGTTTATGGATTTGAAGTAAGACCGCCACGCATGCAATACATTATGACTGGGGATTCCCCTATTCGTCGACGCTGAATATGAGGCGACGACAATCACTGTCAAACGTGTTCACTATTACTCTGACTCTGGTAACGTGACTTCCTGGTAACGTGTTAGGTAGGAAAAGCAGTAAAAAAGTGCATATTAAGGGAGCAGATTTGAAATAATATTTATACTTAACAAGAAATAATTAAAGGTAAGTGGATTTTTGAATGATACAATTATATCATGATCACTTAACAATTTTAACTTAAAATTAGATGTATTATTACAAGCTTTTATTTAGCTTGCGTTATGTAAATAAAAGTATGTAGGTATGTTCGTATGTTGATGCAATTATCCTCAATCCTCAACCGACTGGGATAAAATTTTCCATACACGTTTATTTTGGATGATAGTGCATAGTTAGCTGAGAGTCGTCATTGGATAATAATGGTGGATAGCCTAAGATGTGTACTAGATATTTATTTTTAACATAATATGCGTAAGTACCTAATCGAATTAAAGAAGTTGCTGAGAAAAATACAGAACAATACGATAATAAACTAGCGTCTGCGTTTAATCCTCCGAGGAGATGTAATTTTACAAAGGTTTTTTGTATTTATTTTATTATTTTTTTAATAAATTTATTGTAAATAACAAGAAATAATCATTGTAAAAAAATAGGCACTCTATTGTTGAATTTTCGTCAGACCAACTAATCATCGTTCATTTTTTTAGGTTCAATGGGGAGACCTAAAGATTTACGCATATGGGAGCACTACCGTACTTTACCAAACAAGTCTGTTTCTTGCAAGCTTTGTAATAAGGTCTACAAATTCAGTAATGCTGCCAAAATGCTTCAACATCTTATCACTTGTCCAAAATCTCCAGAAACATTAAAAGACTCTATGAAACTTATAAAAGATAGCTCGTCCAAAACCAAAATGTCTGGACTGTCAGAGATAGAGACAAATGATTCTTTTATAAGCCCCTCGTCGTCTGCTAACACTACAATAAATGCTGAGTTTCAAGACACCGATGATCATATAAAAACAGAATTAGCGAGAGCTATATTTGTAACAGGGACGCCATTATCGATGGTGCAACATCCTTTATGGATACAATTTTTCGAAAAATTGCAACCAAAATTTAAAATACCTTCACGTAAAGCTTTAGCGACAAAATACTTAGATAAAATATATAGAGAAATGCGTTTTGAGTTAAATGAGGAACTAAATGCTTGTAGTTACTTACACCTTCAGTGCGATGGCTGGTCTAATTTAAGAAATGAAGGAATAATAAACTTTCTTATATCAAAACCTCAACCTGCATACGTTAAAAGTTTGAATACAGAAAGTAATCCTCACACTAGTGAATACCTTAGCCAAGAAGTTGAAAAAGTAATGAAAGTGTATGGAGCAAATAAGTTTCTTGTACTTATTGGCGATAACGCTAGAAATATACAAAAGGCATTCGAATTAACAAAACTCAAATATCCACATGTTGTTCCTCTCGGTTGCTGTGCACATATCCTTAACTTGTTGTGCCAAGATATTGTAAAGATACAAGAAGTAACTGTGTTTATTATGCAAGCCATAAATATAATAAAAATTGTTAAAAGGAGTCAACGATTAAGTTCCTTGTTGATAAAATCAAGGCAGGGTGAAGATTCTACACAAACACTAAAATTGCCTTGTGCTACAAGATGGGGAAGTCATGTTACTTCGTTAAAAAGTTTGAAAGCAAATAAGATAGCTTTGCAAATATTAACAGTTAGAGAAGATGTGGTAATTTCAAGAGATATTAAAGATTTAATTCTAAGTGATGATTTCTGGACGAAGACAGGGGAATGTATAAGTATTTTGGAACCAGTCACTGAAAGCATATTTTACTTAGAGAGCGACCAGAATCGTTTGCATCGCACATACATTACATTTAGAGATGTACAAGCTAAGATACGTTTTGCATTAAATGAGATTTCGACATTGAGCGAAGAAAGCAAACAGCAGATTCTAACATCAGTATCTTCAAGATGCAATATGGCAATGAGGCCAATACATTTTGCAGCATATATTCTAGACCCCAGGACTCTAGGAGTCGAACTTACTCAAGAGGAAGAACTTAAGGGTATGGAGTTTATCTACAATTTAAGCCAACACTTAAGTTTGTCAAATGTAATGGCAGATTTGGCGTGTTATAAAGCTAAAGAAAACTTTTGGGCCAGAGGATTTGTATGGAGCTCATTAGATAGCATTGAGCCCCTAATATGGTGGAAAGGTATTTGTGGTTCCACTGAGTTAAGCAAAGTAGCGATTCGTATTCTATCAGCTCCCTGTACTTCGGCAGCCACTGAGCGTTCCTTTAGTATCCAAGGCTACATACATAATAACAAAAGAAATCGACTTACAACTGAAAGAACTGAAAAAATTTCATTCATTTGTTATAACTGGAATCTTAAACATAAAGCTGAATGCGAGGACATTCAGTTTAATGAAGAAAATACCTTAGAAGCTTTCATTGAGCAAGTAAATGAACATAACAGTTTAGACGAAATAGAGCCTATCGAACCTATACAATTCATCGCTTGTAATAACTCTGAATCTGACAGTGATTGACTGTAGTTTTACATTTTACTTTCATCTCTTTCTTAATAAACTCAAAATCAAATTAAAAGTTTTTTATTCTGTAGGCTGCATAATAATATTGTCTATGTCCAGTATAGTGGACGTCTTGCGGCTGAGATGACGATGATGAAGTACAAAATCATAAACACCCAAAAATTTGGGTGTTTATGGGGTTTAAACCCAATAAACCCAAAACACCCGGTTTTTACCCACCAGACTTTAAACCCACCCAGGTGGATTGCCCATCTCTAATTCTATTTCATTTTCACTCTGTACTCAAATATTTTTCTTAAATAAAAAATTCACATTATTACTAAATCATCTAATTTTCTTCAATCTGGTTTAAAATATATTGTTTCAAAACCACAACAAAATATTAGTTTTTGTAGTTTCTTGAAAATTTTACAGACTTGTATTTAGCTGTCTTTGATTTTATAGGCCTCATATATTTTATTTTAGTTAAATCAATGTCCAGAGGAATCCAATATACAGATATCAGATCAATATTCATACTTACATTACACATCCCTAATTACAATACTCAATACACGCTTTGTAAATATTATGAATGGCATCTTTTATTTCAATATAAGTAACAATCAGTGTGTTCATGATCTCGTATATAATGATTATGAATATGACAATTTCATCATTCCAACAGAAAATAGGTACGTTTGTTCACACAAGACTCTTATTCAATGCACAATATAAGAGAAGTATTAATAAACATATTTTATCTTACTATAAACTACATATATCCCATGGTTTTGTCCACATGAATTACAATCAAACATATCTTTTACATGACAGTAAAGTAAAATTATATTTTACTTAACCTAGTCATTATGACTAGCCAATTATATGCCACATTTAAACATAGAAATGCATTAATAATTAACTTGATCCATACTTTCTTTGAGGAACATTATTTTAATTAACATTTGTTTTTTAATTTACATACATTTATTTTTACAATATTGTCAAATTAAAATAGTACATAATCAATATTTTTAGAAATTTAATCCCTCTCTGGATAAAATTGTACTAGAGTCTGTGCTAGCTCCTGAGCTAGTTCTGTGGTGCCAGCAGCCAGCACTCTACGGGATAGGACATCAAGAGGCCCTCCAGCAGGGTCTATGCAAACTCCACCTGCCTCTCTAACTATCACAGCACCAGCAGCAATGTCCCAAGCATGAATACCAAACTCGAAGTAAGCATCAGCCCCACCCAGCGCTACCATACACATGTTCAAAGCTGCAGAACCCAATGATCTCACTCCATGACCCTTGTTGACAATTAATTGGAAATTTTCTAACATCGCCTTATACCTTTCTTCATCTCTGCTCGTACCCGTCTCGAATGTAATCAAAGCTTTCTTCAGTTCTGTCATTTGAGATACATGAATTGGCTTGCCATTTAAATAAGCCCCTTGACCTTTCTTTGCTGTAAACAACTGTTGGAGAATAGGGTTGTACACGATGCCCGCAACACCAACTTTGTTGATCATTAACCCAACTGATATACAACTATGGGGGAATCCATGCACGAAATTCATTGTACCGTCCACTGGGTCGATCACCCACGTCGGATCATCAGTCAACTCGCACTTGCCACCATCAGAAACTGTCTCTTCACCAATAAACTTGTGATCGGGGAATTTGTTCGATAGACCATTGATAAGAGTTTCTTCGACCTTTTTATCAATTTCTGTGACTAAATCGATATCTGACGACTTCAGTTCGAATAGTTTACAACCCTCTCTGTACTCCGTTATGAGGTTTCCGGCGGTCTTCACTAAAGATAGGGCGGCTTCGAAGAATTCATCAATATTGTCAGACATTATGAAAGAAAAGTCGAGGAAAAAAGTCGAACACAAGTGGCAATTGCTTGATTTATTATTGAACACACAATTCACTATAATTTTAGAAGTTTATTATTTTATAGACCATCCAATCAGGTAGAATAGAAGCCTTACAATTGCAGTCTAACTTTACAAATCGATGAACAAACAAAACACAAGGTCAAAAAATATTCCATAGGTAAATTTGACAGCATTAACTTTGACAGTGACATTTAGACACACTTGACATTGACAATTACAAAATTTCTCATTTTGTACAATTTTGTACATCATACTAGTCTTTTTTAATGGATGATAATGGAATGGTTACCCCGCCAGCGTCAACGGTATACACTGACGGGGCACCAATGAGCGATGGTATGTGAGAATGAAGCAGATCAGTTGATTTATCGTGACTAACAATTAATCAATCACAATAGTTTCCAGGGGAAACCGCGTGCCGGTCTACCTAATAGGGTATATTGTAAGCAATGAAATTGTTATTTTACTACCAAACCCCTTCCCCGCATCATACTAGCCCATATTATATATATTAAATATGGCATTTTGAACACAGACTAGAATAAAATGGTACAACGATGCGTTTGTACTATTTTATCCAGGAGCAAGTAATCACTACGTTATTAATTTACCTTAAAATATTAAAACCTTAGCTTTGATGTAACCGTAGACTTAGTTAAAAATTAAGAATAATACTGCTCATGTTTATAGGCAACGGTTACCACTTTCTATCGGGTGGGCCGTCAGCTTGTTTACCATTCGGTTAACAAACATAAAAAAGAAAAAAATTGTCACTATGATTATAGTTGCCATGTGAGAACAGGTTAGAAGAATGAAATATTATCAGTCTTCCACTTGAGTACGATGCTGTCTGTATGCGTAATGCATATGCGTAAAATAGGAGAAAAAGGGGTTGTTAATAATGTCTAATAGCCCCATTGCTAGTAATATACCCTCTCAGATCGACCTCCACGTGGTTTCCCCTGGAAACCATCACAGTTATTCTTGTCGAATTCATCATGGTGGGCCAACTGACCTGCTTCATTCTCACCTATCATCTTCCACTGGTGCCCCGTCGGTGTACACCGATAG
This sequence comes from Galleria mellonella, assembly GCF_026898425.1. Classification (NCBI taxonomy): domain Eukaryota; kingdom Metazoa; phylum Arthropoda; class Insecta; order Lepidoptera; family Pyralidae; genus Galleria; species Galleria mellonella. The sequence goes on along the minus strand of NW_026441995.1, from coordinate 1,495,029 downwards.
CACAGGCGGGGTTACCATTCCATCTTCACCCACTAAAAAAATACAATAAAGTTGTAAGTAGACGATAGCTGTATGTGGAAAATATTCAAGAACAAGGTAGCTGCTGTCATCCATCATCAGATCTATTCCAGACCTTTATTAAATTGTAGTGCTTTAAATTAAAATACTTATTAAAAGTATCATGGGCGAAACAGTATACTCTGTTATGTCCATGGTACTGCTTATGTCTATAGGCGACAGTTACCACTTCCCATCAGGTGGGCCCTCAGATTGTTTACCATTCTAAGTTATATAAAAAAAAAATGAAAAACAAACGGGATAGCCGCCCTTACGATTTCTTCAAGTTCTCCTTGATTTCTCTGGTCTGCCATCATAAAGCCTGATTTCCTTATAATGGGACCATCTTTGAAATAAGTTCTTTCCAAAAAAAAAAGAATCTTCAAAATCGGTACATAAACGGCAAAGTTAAACGGCAAACATAAAAAAACATACCGGTATCAGACCGGTATATGAACGGTCTAATTGAGAATCCTCCTTTTTTTAAGTCAGTTAAAAACCTCCTTTTTTGAAGTCGTTTAAAAATGAAAGATAAGAGCCAAAATAATAATTTTTGAAAATTTTCTCTGTCCATGTTTGTTTCGGTATCACGCAAAAACTAGAGTGCCAAATAAGCTGCAGTTTTCACAATTGTGATCCTAAAGCTCTAATCTAAAATCTGGTATTAAAATATTTTGTCTTGATGCTAGTATTATAGAAATCACTCTATGAACTTAACAATTTTATTGCAATACATTGCTGGGTATTTGTTTGAATAAGAGAGTACACGAGTTTGAACTAACAACTAGACTATACCATGTACATAATTAATTTCTATACCAGCGCGATCGCCAATATTACTGCTAAAAATGACAAATTCTCTTCATGAGAGAGCGTTAATTGTGGAAGACACCAAAAGCACCAAATTACATCATCGTTTACTAAATAGACTAGCACTAAATATACTAATTTTTACCTCACGATGGCCATGTAATACTACAAAATTTCTTACTAGAGAAATTTAATTCCTGCCAAACACAGTTCATTTCCAACAAGGAGGGGGGAGTTAAAAATAAAACAAATCATAAAAAATCATGAAAAATTGTTTAATTGGCATACCACTTGTTACAACCTATGGCCAATTTTACAATTATCAATATTGTTAATAATTAAATAAAATATATATGTAATATAAGTTTGTTTCTGAATTGTTTACTTACATTTAAATTTCTATTATTATTCGGACAGAAGCTGTATAATTAAAAAATGGATCATTACAATAAGGGATCAAGTAAATAAATCGTAAAAATGCAAGATACAAATGACAAAGTCTATAGCGGGGCGCCGCGGCTCGAGTGCGACACGAGGCGCGGCACGCCTCTTAACGCATAGTCCATAATAAAAAACTTAAGGCCACAATTTATTACTATGAATCTTATCTAATTCTAGAATAAGCAAGCCGTATTCTAGCGCCAACTTTCGCCAGACAATAATACCGTTTGATATGAAAACAAATTTACATTTGCCACCGTCTAGATGTATTTACATTGTAACATGTTAAAATATTATTAGGGTACAAAAATTGGTAAGGGAAATTAATAAAATGGTCTCGATTAAAACACCTATGGAGCCACGTCGACGTGTTCGCCGTTCACAATAAAGTGGAGCTACAAAAATTTGTACTGAGCAAACGGATAGACAGTCGTCGAGAATAAGCCTCGACGCCACAAAAATTACCTTCGAAAATGGATCGAATACGGCGACGAGCCTCCACAGCCAAAGCGTACATGACCTTACTTATTAACTATCATTAATTGTATGGCAACTAAGCGCTCAGTGAATACACACTGATATTATTTACATCATGTATAGTGCCGTGTCCGAGCATGTCCGAGCATGTCCGAGCATGCTCAGCGGGCGCGCGGCCAGCGGAGGGTACCAATGGGCTCCTGTGTATTGTCGCAACAGTCTTTCCTATTCAGTCGCGTTAAATGCATACAAAAAAAAAAAAGAAGAAGAAGAAATTTAGCTTTGCCACAATTATTAATACTTTTAAATTTCATTACATATCACCCAATGAGTAATTTGTCATTCTACCGATTACGACTATGTTTCGGTAAAACAGAACCCTCGGTTGTCAGGAATGTTTTGTTTTGTCATTAATACTGGCGTGTTCTTCCAATTGATACACAATAGAGATTCAACGACTGTTTAATGCTTCCAGGGACGTATGAGCACCCGCGGTCACTAATGTGCACTCGAAACTTCTACAATACGAACAGACAGACGCGTTATATAAATATAGATATAAAATACAAAAGCTTGCGTATACTACGTCTGATGTATCATACGTAGTAATCAAGTTATGACGGGAGATTGTGGGACAAACTGTTTTAAGGGGCTTACTGCACTGTCAAATTATCAAAAAATATACCTAATAAAAAGTCAACGATGTCACTAGGTCATTCCTAACTTAATGACTCTTCACTGACTTTAAAAACAGGGTCAATTCTAGACATTGTTCTATATTTGATAGTACAATAAAACCCTTTCAGAACTAGCGACAGATCCGCAGAAATCGCTCTGTGAAAGTATTGTTTACACCATTATTTCGTATACAATATTAATTTTGCCCTAAACACATGACATCTGCAAATGGGTCACCATGTAATATTGCACTGTCTGTCACACATAAAATACAAAATGGGTGTAAATCTTATAACCATAATGTTAATAAATAAGAATGCGTAACAACAGGTTTCACAGAATGTCTGTCAATATTATTCCAATAGAAATATGCGGGCCCACCGTTGGTGGACGAAAAGACGAGACACTTAGCTACATTTATTATATAATACTACAGATTCTAAGGAAGCGTTCACACTGAACGTACAGTCAGCCACCAGTTGGCAGTCCGGTTTCTTTACAGCCTTCGAATCACACCGAACCGACGGTCAATTATTGTTCTACTTTTATTGTAATGCAAAATGACCCTTGTCTTGTCTACTCTAAGATCTTAGAGTCCGCTCACTGTGAACCACTGTACGTTTGGTGTGAACGCACCCTACAACCAATGTCAGAAAAAAATCTCATTTAAAAATACATGATTTTTCATAAGCATGCAAAACGTAACTACAATAACAATGTTAAGTATCACCTCAATTTTGTCTCAAAAAAAATTAAGTTCCGTTTCTAAATGTACAATCGACTTCGTATAGACCAAAATGTAAAAATAATAGAAGAATCCATAAAGGAAACAAATCCGAGTTTACACATACTGTCTGTCTGTCTGTCTATATATATATATATATATATATATATATATATATATATATATATATATATATATATATATATGCATACTCTTAACATATTTGAACCTACCTAAGATTTTTTATACCTTTAATTCATAAATATATGGTACGGTTTCATATATGATTTAACCATTATTGCGTTGGAAATTTAATGTAAAATTTTTGTCTCTATGTAACATAGGAGATAGGTAAGTTATAAAAAAAAACTCTACAAGTGTTCTATACCAGTTATGTTGATTAACCGTCACGTAAATACGAAGCCGATTGTACTACTGTCAGCCTTTCCGTCCACACAGGGCGTCGCCGGCGGGGTCGCGGGGAGGCGGGGGTGTGGGGAGGGCGGGTGCGTTCACTCGACGCTGTTGGCGGTGTCGTTGACGTCGTCGAAGGACTCGTCGCCGGAGCCGGCGCCGGGCGCGAGGCTGGTGCGCTTCATGCGGGAGGACGACGACCCGCTCGACAGGCCGATCGCGCCGCCCTGCCGTCTGTGTCGGGGATAGAAAATAAAAAAAAAAAAATTATACGATACAACGAATAGATATTTAGATTGATCTTTATTTTCGATGGGTATTGGCTACCCGCACGCATGCTAAAGTAGTTAAGGGGCCGCCTGAAAATAAATTAAAAAAAATTCAAACGTTCAAAAAAAAATTATGGGTGGGTACCCATAAATACAAAAATAAGTTCATATTATGCAAGATTAAGTCCCTAGGCCCATCATCAATCATTTTCACTAGCTAATTTACGATATTTATTACATTTTACATTGAGCACTGCTTATGCTTTTTTTTTTTTAATACAATTTAGAATGGCAAACAAGCTGACGGCCCACCTGATGTAAAGTGTTATCTGTCGCCTATAGACATGAGCAGTACCATGGACATAACAGACTATACCGTTTCGCCCATGATACCCCCCATGCGTTGCCATTCCTGAGGACTCAGGTGTTATTCCTCTGTACCCAGTAAATACAGGCCATATCCCACCCTTCAAACCGAAACACAGCCATACAAACACAACTGCTTCACGGTAGAAACACGAATGGGACAGAGGTACCCAAGCAATCGACTTTTGTACAGTCTCCCTCTGGCTTATCCTAAAGTGCAGGATTTATCTATTTAGGGAGCAGGGTTTCACCTATGTTTAAAAATGTTTGTAACATTTATTTTGAAATTAAATTATTATTATTATTATTATTATTTATAAAAAAGAAATTGTTTAAAACTGACAACACAATATTAGTTGAAGCTAAAAAATCTAGTACCCAACATCACAGACAAGAAAACAGACGTTTCAAAGTTAGCATTCCTATTTCAGAGATTGTTTGAAATTATGTTAAAACACAAATTGTAGAGCGTACAAAATTCAACAATACAGATGTGACGACAATATTCAAATCATCATAGTCGTAGAATACCGACGGATCTGACAAATATAATATAATATAGATCCGTCAGTATTCTACGACTACGACGAAATAGTGATTAATACTGCAAACGAATTAATACAAAAAAAAAAGAGCAATATAGTCATAGTGGTAGAATACTGACGGATCTGACAAAGATTACATATAAAGATCCGTCAGTATTCTACGACTATGACGGTATGCCCACTGATGGTTACATGGATGTATGATTAAATCGGATATTAAACCAAACTAGAACCTGTTTACCATCATCTCAGCCTTTAGCTGTCCACTGCTGAACATAAGCCTCCTTCATAGAGGATTTTGCCAATAGTTGCCACACTTGGCAGTAGGATTGGCAACCGCAGTTAGGCTTTGGAGATGTTTTACGAGGGACTCTGCTGCCCATCCCTCGCCCTCCCTTAGTTGCCTCTTACGACACCCACGGTAAAGGAAAGCGTGGCCTATTCTATGCAGGGGCAACACGACGACAATGACAAATGAATCCATTTGCAAATACGTTGACGGCATGAGAAAGAATGAGACGACAGACATGCTGCCTCACTCTATCTCACGCATTGTTATTTGCCCGTAAATGTGAGATGAGAAGCGAAGACGCAGTCACAGGTATCAAACTGGTACGACTGAACAAGAATGGCACTGTAAGTAAGAATTATTTTGAAAAAAAAAACTAATAAAACTATATATACGAATAGATTTGTAAGTTTTTTTTTTCTATACCACAAAGGTGTCAAACAGCCCGTCTGATGGTAAACGGTCACTGTAGCCTATGGACGCCTGCAACACTAGTGGTGTCATGTGCACGTCGCCGATTATTTTAGATTCTTATTAATATTACTTGAATATTCATAACATTTGAATTTAACCTCTCGAGGATAAGGCGTAAAGTGAAAAAGGTTTTACCACTAAAAACCAGTCCTGACCAGTGCAGAATGCCTTGAAGGATATTATATGTCACTACATGTAAAAAATAGAAAAAAAATATACGTAATCAACGTTTTTTTTACTGTTTACTTAATGACTAGTAAATTAACTTCATTTGACTAGTACTAAAAGACAATACGGTCAAATTTAGTCACTCGCAGTTTGGGCACTGAACGCTTAACAATAGACTCCGAACAGTGATCTTTTTTATATACAATTTAGAATGGCAAACAAGCTGACGGTACACCTAATAAAAAGTGCTAACCGTCGCCTATAGACATGAGCAGTATCATGGACATAACAGAGTACACTGTTTCACCCATGATACCCCCCATGCGTTGCCATTCCTGAGAACTCAGGTGTTAATCTTCTGTACCCTGTAAATTCACTGCCATATCCCACCTTTCAAACCAAAACACAGCCATGCAAACACAACTGTTTCATGGTAGAAGCATGAATGGGACAGAAGTGCCCAAGCAAACGACTTTTGTGCAAAGCCTCCCTCTGATCTAATAATTCGCCTAAAGATGTCTCGTTTAGGGACGAACCACATGTCGCCTCATTGCTTTTCTTTTTATTTAAATTCCAATGTTATCGTTCATTGTTTAGATTACAAAACTTATATACAGTGCCACCCTTGCGTCCACCGGACCTGTACGCATAAAGCAAGGTTACCTCGCACGCTTCACGTATCTTCTAATCACTATCCTCCCAATCGGATAACGTTGGCCTACTGACAACATAACATATGGTCGTTACATTTCACATGATTATTCTCTTCGAATTATAGAATAAGATATTTCTTAAATTTCAAAAATACCACATAGTACTCGATACTGTTGATTATTTTACCTAATTAATGCAATTAAATTATAAATAATGTGAGGGGTTTTAACCAATAGATGCCGGGGAGAAAGGGATTGTTAGTAATGGAGACTAAAAATCCCATTGCTAGCAATATACCCAAACAGATCGACCTCCTCGCGGTTCTCCCTTGAAACTATCATGGTTAATTCCTGATGAATTCATCATGATGGGCTAATTGGCCTGTTTTCATTCTCATCTATCACCCTTCACTGGTGCTCCGCCAGCGTATACCGTTAGCGCAGGCGGGGTAACCATACCATTTTCACCCATCAAAAAAAAAACCACATATTTGAAAGCCACTCTCGTAATGTAAATATCTGAATCAGTATCAGTATATTGAGTTCAATAGTTTTATATTTGACTAGCTGTTCACCCGTTACTTCGTTCTAGGCATGGGTAATATCGATACCGATCCGATATCTATATATTGGGTATCGATAGATATTTATTTATTTATTTAAAAGGGTGATAGATGAGAATGAAAACAGGCCAGTTAGCCCATCATCATGAATTCATCAGGAATTAACCATGATAGTTTCCAGGGGGAACCGCGTGGAGGTCGACCTGGTTGGGTATATTGCTAGCAATGGGATTCTCAGTCTCCATTACTAACAATAATATATGTGGTTATCAACACTAATAAATATTTGCGATATCATAGGCATTACTCGAATATTACCGATCTTTGTAACTGGATTGTATATAACCGTACTTAGTAATTTCATTGCCATACCGCCTGCCAAAACCTTTCAAAAAAAAAAATAGGGGAAAAGAAATGAAAAGAAATTCCGAATTTTCGAACTTAATTCCGTTGTTTTGTTCATATCAATATATGGGGTCGAATACCCCATAAATGGAATCTAACATTTCATTCATCATAAATCCTACTATAAGTCCAAAGGAACGATACTTTGATATTTTTTTAACATGTATAAAACGGTATGTATCATGTAATTTTAATACCAAATTTGTGTTGATTTCTGCTCCAAAATTTCGGAAAACACTTCACAGTACGCCCTCAGTATGTATGCGAGACCTTTGGCAGCAAAATCAGTAAGTGGAAACGATATACTGATGTGTAATAACTTTCAATTAGCGTGTAACGATTTATCTGTTTCTTTGTCTGTGTGAGTTTATACTTGACATATTTAGCATATCAACGGTTGAGCATTAAAACGTTTCAACATTTATAAAACAGTTGTAGAAATAACTTAAAAATTATTTGTTCACTTTTCTATAAGATAGAAAAGTAGTTTTTACAATACATTAAAAACATTATTTTAAATATGAAACTTTTTTTTATACAACTTAAAATGGCAAACAAGCTGACGGCCCACCTGATGAAAAGTGATAAACGTCGCCTATAGACATGAGCAGTACCATGGACATAACAGAGTATACTGTTTCGCACATGATAACCCCTATACGTTGCCATTCCTGAGGACTCAGGTGTTATTCCTCTATACCCAGTAAATTCACGCCGTATCCCACCCTTCAAACCGAAACACAGCCATGCAAACACAACTGCTCTACGGTTGAAACACGAATGGGACAGAGGTTGGGTACCTCGACAATCGACTTTTATACAAAGTCTCCCACTTGGATTAAATTTCAAAATAATTTATGTCTCCTGTAAAATATTGCCCTTATTAGAACATATCGAAACACCATTGATATATTCGTATATTTGGGTATATCTTTTTGTTAAAATATATCTATAAAATTACTAACTAATAAAGTTCTTGTGTTTATTGAACATAGTGTATAACGTTTATGTAACATGGTGCGTGTGTGTGCGTGCGTGCGTGCGTGCGTGCGTGGTCGCGTGGTCGCGTGGTCGTGCGTGGTCACCTGAGCTTGTTGCGCAGGTTGTTGCACTCGCGCGTGAGCGTCTCGTGCGTCTCGAGCAGGTCCTCGAGCTCGCGCTGCGCCTTGCGCTTGCCGACCTTCTCGCGCTGCACCTCCTCCTCCGACTCGTCTAGCTGCCGCTTCAGCGCCTTCACGCGCACGTTCATCTGTACACCACCACATAAGCTAATTAATCAATCACTGAAAAACAATCATTGCAAACAGCAACTGAACTACGGAAGACTCATCGGGGGAGAAAGGGATGATTAGTAATGGGTTCTAACAGCCACATTGCTAACAATATACCCTATTAGATCAACCTCCATACCGTTCCCCTAGTGGTTAATCCTTATTGAATTCTTTACGATGGGCCAACTGACCTGCCTTCATCTTTACCTATTTATCATTCCTTACTGGTGCCCCGCCAGCGTATACCGATAGCGAAGGCGGGGTATACCATTGCATTTTCACCCATTAAAAAAAAAGCTAAACTCGTCACACTTTTGTGCACAAAATACCAATCTCATGATTGCTGAAATGGCCACACGACATATAGCAAATTAAATGATTACATTTTCTTTGCCACCAGAATGGAAACTGATGGTCTAAGCTAGGCTAATAACCCTCTCATACACAGTAGCACAAACAAGTTGGTGGTGAAATAGCCGGATAAAACAACTAATCTTAGTTAATCCGTCTCGTCAAATATGACAGTAGTAAACTTTTGTCTGTGTACACAAATTGTTCGCGCGTTCCCTTAATTTTCTATTCTATTTTATTCTTTATTGTACACAAAACATAATGTTAATCACAATTCATTTGAAACATAATGTACAAAGGCGAGCTTATCTCTAATAAGAGATTTCGTCCAGCAAAACCTTTCCATGTTAATTGTGTTATTTTAAAAATAAAAATAGCCAGTCATACGATCTGCATATATTGTATAAACACATAAGATATGTATACACAAAGAATAATACAAACTATTTATATATTTTATTTATTTTTAAATAATATTATTATAAATTTATTCTTATTAATAACGATTTGTATGTATAATAATCGGCACCTAGTGCTAAATTCGTTTCCCTTGATCCTATCTATATCAACCACCGTCATCGTCTTTACCTCCGAGTTACAACAACCAATGAGGACGCTGGAAGATTATAAGAAACTTCAGAGCTGTCTTCAATCTTAACCGTCAATGTGACCTCTGCAATCGACGTATAAAAAATATTAAAACATTGTTGTGCAGTAAATGTGGTTACCGCTTTCATAATTTGAAGTGCTGTGTTTGTAGACAATATTTTGTGTGTACATTGGTGATAAAGTGACGGAAGGAATCAATGCACAGGACATCATATGATAGCCCACGACAAGACGGTGAGTCCTTATATCCTTTCCTTATCCTTGTCACACCTACATTTGTCTCCTATAAAACCCACCACAAATCACTATATAACTGAATCGCCACAAGTGTTACCTTCTCTATCTGTTCCTTGTACTGGTCGGCGTGGCGACGCTCCTCGTCAAGTTGGAGAGCTAGCTCCTTCATCTTCTTGTCGAGTTTACGCGACGCCTTCTGTTGCGCGAGCCGCTCCCTCGACTCCGCCTCCAGCTGCTCCTCCAGGTTGGCAACCTTCAGCTCTAGAGATGTGATCACGCTCTGCAAGAAACCAAACAGTTTTAACGTCACAGTGTTCATTATAATGAAAATAAAGCTATAACGGTCATGTCTACAGACAATAGTGACTTTTTTCGACAGCTTGTTTGCCATTTCCAATCGCATATAAAAACGTTACTTCTAATATTTTTTTTTTTACAAAAAATAGTAAAGGCGAATATTTTTCTTTGGTGTTACTAGCAATAATTACTATATAATAAGCAATGCTAGTAACACCAGAGGTAATATTTGCGCATTGCCAATCTTAGAGAGATCTTGAGACAAAAGTACCCAATTTTTTCACTGCCATATTCCACCTTTAGAGCCAAAACAACTAAATCAGAATTTTTAGACATTACTTGGTGATAGAAACATATAATGAATAAAAAAATCTTCAAGCAAGCAAATTACGTAATTTTTTTTTCCAATTATTCTAAGTAATTGTTTTAATAAAGCGTCAAATGCTAGAATCTGAAGTCTATCTCTTGTCTATGCTAGGATGTTTGACCTTCGTCTTGGTGCGTGCGGCGGTCTCCAGCTCAGCGAGTTTGGCCTTCAGCTCCTTGTTTTGCCGTTCGAGCACCAGCTTGCTGCTCTCCAGCTTCTGCGTCGCCGACTTCTCTGTGCCGAGCTCCATCGTCACTTGGTCGATCTGCATCTGTTTACAATCATGTACACGACCATCAATATCTCTGATCTTACCAATTGTTCAGTGTATTATATGGATTAATCAAGGATGACCATTAATTTTTTTCTTTATACAACTTAGAATGGCAAACAAGCTAACAACCCACCTGATGGAAAGTGGTAACCGTCGCCTATAGACATGAGCAGTACCATGGACATAACAGAGTATACTGTTTCGCCCATGATACACCCCCCATGCGTTGCCATTCCTGAGGACTCAGGTGTTATTCCTCTTATATATATATATATATATATATATATATATATATATATATATATATATATATATATATATAAGTTGACATTGTTTATTGTTATATTTATTATTATTGTTATTCAATAATTGTTATATTCAATTGAATGTAATGCTTTTTGTATGATTATCCCTTATTTTAGACACAATGTACATTGTTTTTTTAATAAATGACTATTGACTCAATTTGTGATAATCAGGAACAGATAAAGAACAAATAGTATTATCTAAAAGTACTAAAAATAAACTTGCAGTATTCCCATAATGTAACCTTACCTGCGCCTTCCTGAGCCTGTCGTTTAGTATTTCATTGTTGGACTGCTCCTCGTCCAGGTCCTCTTCTAACGCCGCTATCCTCGCCTCTAAGCGCTTCTTCTCGTCCACGAGAAGTGTGCCCTGTCACGTGCATCAATAAGACATTAGGAACTTGTTACAAATATAGGGGAGTAACTGAATAAATATTGATAAATTTTTATTAGTAAAAAACTACCCTAGAAATTTATCTCTTCTTTGCATGATTTTTTTATTGGTGAAATAAACCAAGGTGATATAATTCGTGTTCAAAATTAAAAGAAAAATGTTTAAAAAAATATATTTGACAGCTATGTTTTTTTTTTCCTGCAATGTATATTAAAAAGGTATACTAGACACGATCAACTTAAAGTGAACATGTTCTTTTATATAATTTTTGGGCATTCAATGTTATGATGTAAATTTCCACCATTATGCAAAGAAGGGTTTTACTGTATTTTAATATTCATATGAATGTTCTATCCGTATGGGCGAGATTCATGAATTAGCAAAAAATGGAATAAGTATGATTTAGCACAGTGTTTTTCAACCTTTTTCATGACACGAACCCCTAATTGGAAAAAATATTTCGTGACCTCCTCGACTCTTTTTTTCATGTATTTTATAAAATTACTAGTTGACCCCGTAAACGTTGTTTTACCACTTATTACGAAATATAAAAATCGCAATTAAAATACAGGGATTGATCATAAAACGATGAAAATTTAAAGTTGTATGTATTTTTCAATGCTAAATCATAATAAAAATGGAAAAATTTGCCAAAAAAATAAAAAAAAAATTTTGGGGAGGGTCACCCTTATCATTGATAGGTATGAAAAATAGATGTTGGCCGATTCTCAGACCTACCCAATATGCACACAAAATTTCAAAAAAATCGGTAAAGTTTCGGAGGTGTTTGGTAACAAACACCGTGACACGAGAATTTTATATATAAAATAAAGATGTTGTAGGGACTGAATACTTTATTTTTCATTTACATAATTAGATTTCGGCTAAATACAGAATCAAGTATAGAAGTACCTATATTTGATACTTTGTTTCTTTTTGATTGAGGTAGTTTTTAGGAGGCCGGGGAGCCGTACCTTGGCGGAGGAGTTGTTGAGCTCGTCGAGCAGGTCGTCGCGCTCGACCTCGGCCTGGCGCCGCGCGCGCTCGGCCGCCGCCAGCTCCTCCGCGTGCTGCAGCGCCTCCGCCTCCAGCGCCTGCGCACGCAAACAATACCTGTACTTACACTACCTACAACTAACTATAATCAAAATCAGATGCAGGTAACTAGAGCGTGTATGCGGTAGTGGGAGTACGTGGTAATGTAAACACGGGCGTAATAGTAATTAATATTAATATTAATATTAATATTTTCTTTATTTACGGATTACTAAGATCCATTTTTGTTAGTAACAATTGACTTAAACTATGTTAGTAGAGAAAAAAATACAAAATTCATTTTATAGCCCCTATAATAATTTTGACCCACAATGAGAGGATCGGGCTATCGTATTTATTACATAATGCCCTCAGAATGCCGTTACTGCTGCCACGCAATCGGTATAAAAGAGATGCAATCCGTTTGCGTCTGATGGCATAGAAGTCATCTGTCCATGCCGCTGCAAACATTGTGGATGCACTACAAAAACGTGGCAGCCGTAACAACACCCTGAAAACATTATTGTATTGAACACGCAGAGCACTGTATGCCCGCTGTGTATAGTCAACCCACAGGCTGCTCGTGTAAAAAGATTGGCAATATGCCTTGAACAATATTATTTTGACTTCAGTCGAGCAACGAGCAAACCTGCGAGCCAACATATTACCCCTTACAGCCAGCGCCCTGCGTTCACGTTCAATGTCAGCGTTATCTTTCAAGTCATCGGTAATAATATGTCCTAGATATTTAAACTGAGTCACTCTATTGAGAGGAACACCGTTTAGAAGAATTGGCGGGATTTGTGGATTCTTACTACCTAGACCGAAATACATAAATTCACTTTTTTGTGTATTATATTTCAGACCATGTTTTTCAGCATACTTTTCACACACGCTTAGCAATTTACGTATAGCTCTGATTGATGGACTCAGCAGCACCATGTCGTCAGCGTAACTCAAGTTATTCACAGCAATCCCGTCTATGTAACAGCCCGCATGCATACTGCTGAGCTCAGCGATCAGGCTATTCATATATATATATTAAAAAGTGTAGGCGAGGATATACCACCCTGTCTCACCCCACACTCCAATCCATACTCTTCAGATATTTTATCCGCCCATTTAACAACGTTAATTTGATTATCATACCAATACTTAAAAATACCAATCAGTTCAGTAGGAATATTCAGCTTTTGAAGTTTGTTCCACAGGATCTCATAAGACACCAGGTCGAAGGCTTTTGACAAGTCCAAAAAGCACGCGAGGACTGGTGTCTTTCGTTCTAAATAATACTTGACAGTCTGCTTTACACTGTATATAGCACTCTCAGTAGAAAGTCCAGGCTGGAAACCAAACTGTGCCTCATGTATTTTAACATTTCCCCTGAGATGCGCATTAAGCAGACTGTCAAGTACTTTCGCCAAGATAGTGGCTAATGAAATGGGGCGGTAGTTACTTTTGTCACAAATATCACCAGTCCTACACTTGACAATTGGCACAACAACAGTTCTCATGAGATGTATGGCATTACTATGCAAGTACATGTGCAGTGTGTATGATAGAACAAATGCATGTGAGGTTGTATTACTGAGTGTATGCACGTGAGCGATACAGTAAGTACGTATGTGTGATAGTGGAATGCGTGTATACAATAATGCGAGTGCGTATACACAGTAGTGCGAGTGCATGTGTGTGATAATGCGACTGCGTGTGTACGAGTGCATGTTTACAGTAGTGTAACTACATTTATGCGGCAGTTTGAATGCATATATACAGTAGTGAAAATGATGTGTGCAGTAGGTGCATTTGCGAGAGCGTGTGTATGATAGTGTGAGTGCATGTGTGCGATAGTGCGAGTGCATGTGTGCGGTAGTGCGAGTGCATGTCTGCGGTACCGCTTGTGCGTGTGTGTGGTAGTGCGAGTGCGTGTCCGCAGGTCACCTTGAGACGGCGGTCGGCGTCGCGTGCGGCAGCGGCTGCATCGTCACGGGCGGCACGTGCCTCCTCGGCCTCGCGCGCCGCCTCCTTCAGTTGCTGCTGCAGCTTTTTCACTTGCTTCGTGCCATCCTCCTTCAGCTGCACCGTACCAGAACAGAGAGAACTTGGTTAATTTAATATGACAAAATAAAAAAAATAAATTAAAAACAAGAAATATGAATTATGCCAAATAACTAAACATGTTTGATTTCCATAATTTCAATTGAATAAAATTAAAAACCGGTACTAAAGTTATTGAAAAAATTTAAAGTTAAACTATACAGGTTGTTTGAACAGACTGGATTATATTTTTATGCTAATAGCGGGTAGCAATTTGCCATATTAACAGTTTCTATTTATCCTTTATTATAATGTAAATGCAGGCCTTTAAATTACTGAGATTAAAAAACCAATACAAACATCCTGTAAAAGCATCGTGTGTAAACTATAAAACAAGTTTTTGAACAATATTTGCAAAATTGTTCAAAATACACTAGATTTATTTCTGCCAATTTATTTTTATACCACTGAGGTGGCAAACAAGCATACGGCCCACCTGATGTAAAGTGGTTACCGTAGCCTATGAACGCCTGCAATACCAGAGGTATTACGCATGCATTGCCGTCCCTCAAGAAACCTCTACGCCTCCCTTTTGAAGAACCCCATGCTGTAATCTCTTGGGAAAACCTCGGCAGGGAGCTCATTCCATAACCCGAGGATGTTTGTGGGAGAAAAAATCTCTGAAACCGCTGAGTATGTGACCACTTAAAATTCTTCCAATTCTTCTAAACGTATCATTTAATAATTAATCGCTTAAGTGCTAGCAGTTTAGAAAATGAAGTTAATAATGGTTTGCACATGGAGCATATAGGAGAGGTGATGTTGAGGTGGTGTGGAGGCGCACCTTGTTGGCGAGGTGCAGCGCCTGCTCGGCGTCCTTGAGGTCTGCGTCGAGCTTCTTGCGCTGCGCGGCGGCGGCGGCGCGCTGCTTGCGCTCCTCCTCCAGCTCGGCCTCCAGGTCGCGCAGCTGCTTCACGATGCCGCGCCGCTTCTCCTCGCCCTGCTCCTCTTTGGCCTGCGCATGTACGTACATTATTTGCATCATTTACACCATACAAATTGCAATACAAACATACACGTAATACACAGTTAAAGGGGGGATAATGGATTGTTCAAAATGGGAATTAGTAGCCTCACTGTTAGCAATGCACCCTGTCAGGTCGACCTCCTCGCGGTTCCCCCTAAAAACTATCGTGTTCTATTCCAAGTGAGTTCATCACGATAGGCTAACTGACCTGCCTTTTCATTGTCACCTATCATCCCTCACTGGTACCCCGCCAGCGTATACCGATAGCGCAAGCGGGGTTACCATTTCATTATCATCCATTTTAAAAAAAAACCAGTAAAAAAGATAAAGGAATGAAAAACAAAAAAAGCAAATTATATAAAACAAGTACGTACATGAAGGTACAGTTGCAAGCGGTAACTCATTAAAATTATAAACTATTTTATTATACTGCGTAGATTCTACTACTCTCAGAAGCACAGTCTGCCGGGGTTCAGGGCCCCAGGGAGAGAAACCGGCGTACAGAATGCGGGCAGAATCTAAGAGCAACGCTTTCTGCATCTTTCCCGAGAGTGAGCCGCCTCGGAATCCCAACCGTCTGAGATGTTGTTCCAGACTGGTTGGGATAAGACCGTTCAGCGACAAAACGATTGGAATGATTTCGGTGGACGTCACCCCCCACATTTCGGTCACATCGTGAGCCAGGTCGAGATATTTTCTCTTTTTCTCAGTTTATTATTATTATTATTCATTCCACAATATCTTACTTACTTATTGCTAGTATAATAAATTTATGAAATTAGACAATATACAGGCATTGAAGATGTTTGAGAAAAATAAATATGAAAGGTCTTAATCAATGCAATTAAACGCAAAACAATATTTTTAAAAAAGTTTGTCTATCTATCTATTTGTATAATTTTCCGGCATCTATTGCACTAAATTGGATGCGATTTTCTCAATTGTATTTCCAAAAATCAGGTATATGTTTGATATACCATCTAAAAGTGGTTAAATTAATTGATTTTTCTATTTTAAACATCCATGCGTTTGAGGTAACGGGAAAAGAGCTAGTGAACAATATCAACTGGTACCTGTAGGTCGCGTTCGAACTGCGCTCGCATGGCCTGCATGTTGACTTCGAGGCGCAGCTTGGCGTCTTCAGTGAGCTGCAGGTCGTCCTCGATCTCCTCATTCTGCGCCTTCAGCTCGGCCAGCTGCGACTCGAGCGCACGCTTCGCCTTTTCAAGTTCGTGTACGTTCTTGTCGGCGGTGCCTTGCGTGTTCGCTAACTCGTCCAGTTCGGACTGGAGGAGGCGCTTGGTGCGCTCCAACTCCTCGATCTGGGGGCATATGTTGCAGATGTAATGTATGGGATCCAATTAGGGATAGGAATGACTTTCGGACATATTTATTTATTTATTTAACTCTTTATTGCACCATAAATAAAAATATACAATGACAAGTGAATAATTCAAGTGAAATACAGTAACATAAATACAGATTAAAATATACACACAAAGGTACAAAAGGCAGTGTTATCGCTAGGGCAATCTCTTACAGACAACCTTTGGTTAAAGGAGAACAGATAGAAAAGGGCAGGTGGCGCAAGAGTGAATTAATAATTTTTCGTGCATAAAATACAAAAACATGTAATGAACAAAAATATCAAATACATATTATATATACAATTAAACTATATACTGTGACGTCATATTGTGACGTCATCACTGTAAGAACAGCAGTGTAACTTTAATTTGCAATTTCTTTCATTTTTTTTTAGATAACTGATCCATTTTTGTTAGTAAGTGTTGTTTGTAAAGACTATGTTAATACTTAATCACTAATAATGATCTAAACCTCTCGGCAAGTATTCTCACTAGAGAACTATCTATTTTATTTACCAACATAATTGAAAAATTAACTAAAATTATAAGCATTTCTGAATCATTTTTTTTTTATAAAAGTCCTGTTTGGAATGGAATAATATTAAATAGTTGGCTGAATGACCGGTAAGGGTGATTGAGTGGTAGTAAAGGGGCGACAGTACCTTCTCGGCGGCCTCGTCGAGGTCCCGCGTGAGCGACAGCACCCTGGTCTCCTTGTCGCGGGCGTCCCTCTCGGCCGCGTCGCGCTCGGCAGCATACCGCTCGGCCACCGCACGTTCCTCCGACACCACCTGCGGAATACTCCTCAGTTCACGTCCGCACGTTCGGACGCGTTCGCATGCGAACTCACGCGGCCACGTGCGAAAGTATATGTACATATGCTTTCATGTACACTAAAAAAATATACACTATTTTTTTTTTACACTACTTAAAATGGAAAACAAGCTGACAACCCACCTGATTGCAAGTGATAACCGTCGCCTATAGACATAAGCAGTACCATGGACATAACAGAGTATACTGTTTCACCCGTGATACTAATGTATTATAAGGTATTATATAAAGGTTTACGTTATTAAATGAAAAAATCATTCAATTTATCAATTATCAGAAATTAAAACCCATTGTAGCTTCAATTATAAAGTAGTAAGATTTTTTTTTTACAAAACAAATTAATATTGAGCCCAAAAATACATAACTATGATCTTATGTATTTTTCAATTCGTTTCTTAAAGTTGTTATAAATTCAACATGAATTTGAAATAATTTGACAACCCAATTATAACTATACAAGAATTTTTTTTTTTATAAAAGCAAGTTAAATAGAAATTACCTTATCAAAGTTCTTCTGCTTCTTCTCCAACTCCATAACTTTGCCGCGTTGCGCTTCCAACTCGATGTTCGTATCCTCCAGTTCCGCCTGGATCTTCTTTTTACCTGTAATTAAAGAAATTGTGCCACAATTAAAAACCTGATCATAATATTTATTAATGACATATTATTTCATAAAATATGAGGCCGACGATGGAATGTAGTGTGAAATACGAATATCTATGCAAATTACCAGAGGGTGACTTTATACAAAAGTCGAAGGCTTGAGTACCTCTGTCCCATTCGTGTTTCTACCGTGAAGCAGTTGTGTTTGCATGGCTGTGTTTCGGTTTGAAGTGTGGGATATGGCGTAAATTTACAGAGTATAGAGGAATAACACCCGAGTCCTCAGGAATGGCAACGCATGGGGGGTATCATGGGCGACTTTTTTTGTAACTTATATACGTCACATCTGATTTCATATTGATATGTACTTTTTTTATGATACTTAGAACAAGAAATATGCTAACAGCTCACGTGACGGAAACCCTAAAAACATGGAATTACATAGAAGGAATGATAAAATAAAATCTGTAAATCATATGGTTGCCTCCTTTCTTCTTATGCAAATATGATTAGTAAAAAGGGGACGAAAGGTACACCATCAGTTGCTATTTTTCTCATTTCATAGCAGGCTAGTGTATAGAAATTTTTGATGTGTCAATCATTTGTCAATGACAAATTTTACATTACTAGATTATATATTCGACACAGTTTATGTACAAAGTATGCAAGCAGGTTGTATCTGAATTTGGTAGGGTTATACGGCCGTATAACATTTTCTATACACTAGCCTGCTACGAACTGACAATTTTATCATTCCTTCTATGTAATTCTTTGTTCTTAGCGGAAAATGGTAACTGTCGTCTACAAACATGAGCAGTACCATAGACAAACACATAATTGACATTATTTTACCACATGATTGGTTCTGGTACCGGCTCCCTGTCAGCACTGGTAGATGCAGTAGCCACAGACCTCCTTCTACACTACCATAGACAACATGAAATACGCTATGATAACCAATATACTTACTTTTATCTAGTTTGTCGTTGGCCTGCTGCAGCTCGTCGATCTGTCGGTACAGCGCCTCCACATCTTTGCTAAGCTTCTTGCGCTGTTCCTCGAGTGCGGCGGCCACCTCTGCTTCCTCTTCTGCCTTCTTCTTTGCATCGGCCACTTGTTGAGTCAGGGCCGTTACCTAGTATGCGATATATTATTTAGACATATTGTTTATAAATTTATCTTATATATAACTGAACAAAGTAATTGAAATTAAAATGAGTTTTAAAAATAATGCTTTAATCTCTGTCAATTATTACTACTACCATGTGAAGGTGTCGCCATCTGGGTTCAAGTTTCTAGGCCACACGTTTTACATAAAGACTTTTGACATAATCGTATTATCCTATGTCCTTTATGGACATAGTACAATACATATTTTGACCATATTTTCTTTCTTTTTTAAATGACAGCGTTTGTAGAAAAGAAATGTTCTAGATTCCAAATGTACATACATACATAACATAATGTATACACTCAGAAAGAAATCCCTTTTATGGGATAAGTCCGCTATTGTACATATTCTTTTCTTAAGAACTTTGTTACCTATAATTTAAGACTTTACTGTACAATAAAGTGTTACAAACAAACAAACATCCTTTAAAATATCCAATCACATCTGTGCGAACAAGAAAAATAATGCACGTAGAATACTGGATTGCCCAACCCAGTAAAATGAACTGTACCTGTTTCTCAAAGTTCCTCTTAGCCTCCTCCACTTCTTCGAGCTGGTCGCGCGCTTGCTCTAACTGCTGTTCCACGTTGCGGAGCTTCGTCTGCAGAGACAGCTTCTGTTTCGTCTCCTCTTCGAGGAGAGCCTGTGGGAAACACGAGTTTATTAGTACAGTTCCAATATAGGGCGAATAACAATAATTTTCACCAGAGGGAGACTTTGTACAAAAGTCGATTGCTTCGGTACCTCTGTCCCATTTGTGTTTCTACCGTGAAGCAGTTGTGTTTGCATGGCTGTGTTTCGGTTTGAAGGGTGGGATATGGCGTGAATTTACAGGGTACAGAGGAATAACACCCGAGTCCTCAGGAATGGCAACGCATGGGGGGTATCATGGGCGAAACAGTATACTCTGTTATGTCCACGGTACTGCTCATGTCTATAGACGACGGTTACCACTTTCCATTAGGTAGGCCATCAGCTTGTTTGCCTTTCTAAGTTGTATAAAAAAAAACCTGTGGCTTATGACCGTCTGATATAGAATAGGCCACCTCTTCCTTTCCCGTGGGTGTCATAAGAGGCGACTAAGGGAGGGCGAAGATAGGGCAGTAGCATTCCTCTTAAAACATCTCTAAAGCCTGACTGCAGTTGCCAAGCGCGGCAACTACTGCCAAAACCTGCCAAGGGAGAGGCTTATGTTCAGCTGTTATGACGAGGAGGTACCTGGGCCTCAGCGTGCTGTGCGCCGGCGGTGGCGGCCTGCTTGTGCGCGGCGGAGGCCTTCAGCTCGGCGCGCTCCAGCTGCTGCAGCGCCTGCTCCGCCTCCGCCTGCAGCCGCGTGCACTTCTCCTGCGCCTCCGCCCTGCGCAGTCGCCACATACAGTCTTATACACCAGCTGATCGCATAGCTCCAACAAAACTTCCCCAGTGACGGCCGGTGATCGGTACTCCCTCGAATTGAGGACCGGTAGACAGCAGAGGTTGCCAGTTCGGGGGCCGACCACATACTCATTTGTCGCAGTATCCGGCCGTAGTACCTTCCTAATGCTCCTCAAATATTGCGTCTAAACTGCGCCCACCATGTACCTTCTTGTATAGGCATTCCATCACCCGTATCCAATAACGAGGACGGGATGGCTTAAATACTGTACAGCAAACCATAAAAAAAACCCATACGTGACGCAATGTGCGACGACTCCCCACTAGATAGAGTGACAACCTCAAATCCTCAAAAAATACATTGAAGGGAGTCAGCGAATGCAGGTGGCTCAAGACCGTTCTTTATAGCAGTCTATGGGGGAGACCTATGTTCAACAGTGAACAGATAATGGCTGAGTTGACGATGATAAGGAACTCGCCGCAAAGGTTCGCGGCGAGCTTGACCAACTACGTTTAAGCTTATTGGAGTATGTAGTGCGAGGATGTGGCGTGAGGGTGGGGGAGGGCAGGGTACATGGTGCGGTCCACGTCCTGCAGCTTGGCAGCGAGCTCGATCAACTGCGCTTAAGCTTATTGGAGTGTAGCGGAAATATCGTGAAATATATTGTAATAATATATTATTCCGCTCCGCCTATGAACATTGCGGCAACACCAAAATGAAGTTGCATGAAGATAGCGGCCGACTGCGGCCGCAGCACTTTCGCAACGCGGCTAGCTTCGTGGTGACATCTTATGCGCTTATTACGTACGCACCGTGCTTACTCATTTTAAAAATCTTATTTGTATATTTTTACTTTAATCATCTTATAATATATCATTGTGTGTGCTTGCAAACAACTTAAATAAATCATCTTTTAACCCTTTTACTGGTAGTGGCAACATGTGTGCCGCCACCAACATTTTTATGATTTTTTTCCACTTTGTAGCACCAATACCATACTGGTGTTGGCAAGAACATTGCCACCATGTTTTTTTCTTCCACTAAATATGATTTTTTTTTTCTCTAATAAAAGTTATTAAAGTACCCACAATAAACCCAAAAAACTAGTTTATAATTTTCCGAGACACAAAATTGCTTCTACCAGTTAAAGGGTTAATAAGTAAACAGCGTTCATTCCGTGTACATCGCACAAATTCATTAGCTACTGTGTATCTACCCTCAGTAAATATCAGTGTGCCTAGGAGGGAGGGCCTAGGAGTCATGAGAGGGCCGTACAGCACAGCAGTATGTAGTATGTAGTAGGTAGTAGGTGGTAGGTAGTGTTCACCTGGTGCGGTCGACGTCCTGCAGCTTGGCGGCGAGGTCGGCCAGCTGCGCCTCGGCCTGCTTGCGGCGCCGCTCGCCGTCGGCGCGCGCCGCGCCCGCCGCCTTCAGCTCCGTCGCCAGGTCCGCGTTCTCCGCCTCCAGGCTCGCCTTCGCCTTCTCCAGCGCTGCGCACCGCAAACAAGGACCCTCAGTCACTGACAAACTGGCACATGCCTGCCAAGCTATTACTACTAGCTTCCCTTTGTCAATTATATATTCTGATAATCATATGAACGATTTATTTGCTGGTACATAATATTTAAATATTGTTCACACTTTTCACCAGAATCTGCTGGTCTACCATGAAACGAAAGTCCGAATTTTCGAGCTCAATTTCGTGTTTTTGTTCGTACCAAAATCGACCCAGTAAATGGAGCTTAACATTTCGTTCATCATAAATCCTATCCTAATTGTCCAGAGGAATGATATTTTAATATTTTTAATAATTTTAAACGGCATGTATTATGTAATTTTAACAACGGATTTCTGTTTCGTTCGCGCCCGAAATTTCGGAAAATATTTCATGGTAGGCCTTCTGGTTTACAAAATTTATTTAATTGTGCTACGAACACAAAACAAAACCGAATATCACTTTTTACTTATATCGTCATATTATATACATGTCAACATATTTACATATTAATAATAAATCATTTACCTATCACCCCTCAACTAACTTAAGAATTTAAATAAAATTGCAACGAAAAACAAACAAAGAACAAACGAAGAACAGTTCTGGCCCCATTTTTCGTCAATCAAAGTACAACATTACCAAACCTAACGGAGAATTAAATCCTCTATAGTCTTGTTTTGTCTATACAGGCCCTAAATTAACAGAGAAACATTGTTTTCTCGTATCAAGCTATCCCCGGCACTAACAGCAGAACGAGGCGTCCCGAACGCTGCCGCCGCCAAAGCGGCAGACGTGCTGCCAGTAGTCGCGCGCCGAGTGGAAGGCGCTACCCTCCTGCAAGAACCCAGCGCCCTCCACCTCGAAGTTATCGTCCTTCGACAGACCAAACTTCACGTTCTTCTGCCTACGCTCCGTCGCGTTACACATCATATGTATACCCGCTTAGTACATAATAAAATTAAAAAACAAATACACAAAAATTCAACGAAAATTCAACTAAAAATCGCAGACTATATATATATATTCTGAAAATTTGATGTTTGAATGACTTTCTATTTTCGAATTTGGAGTTAGCGGATTTTTTTTTTACTACGATACGTCAAAAGTTTTTATTCCTCTAATTCTGAAATTAAAATATACAATGCACAGATAAAAGATAAGTATCTATGGTTGCATTCTCTATCTATGATTTAATATAATGAGGCACATACAGTACGTTGACCTATATCTATGATGCGAATCATATAGACAAACACTGTTACTATACGACTTATGTTCCTATCTATCGTTGTATACAAAATATATCTACATCTACTGAATCTTATAATTTATCATAGATCTGTACAAAACTCTTAACAGTATTGAACCTTACTGGCCAGCTTCAGCATTCAAAATCTCTTTATACTCATTCCACAGCCAGAGCGTTTACAAGAGGAAACTATTCTAAAACCGCACTGTAAACGACTATTTAAATAGATAGATAGATAGATAATTTATTGACATCACTTACAGCACACAAATTACAATACAAACATACACATAATATAGACATATAAGTAAAAAAAAAAAATAAAAGAATGAAAAAAAAAAGCATAATATATAAAATAACAATTTTCTTCTTTCATGCGTGTAGGTGCCATAGTAACACAAAATGGTCACAACTCAGTTTAGTTTATTGCTTTGCCCTCAAAAGAGCAAAACACTGATATTCTGTTGCGGCCAAGAGTCAGTCGCGAAATTCCTTATTAAAAATAATAATAAAAAGTAATATAAATAAAATGCATTGTGTGTGTCCATTACATTATTTAGATTCTAACGTGTAATATTAGAACAAAACTATTTTTTTTATACCACTGAGGTGGCAAACATGCACACGGCCCACCTGATGGTAAGCGGAACGAAACTATGACTAGTACTGACCGGCTTTGGCCTTCTTGATCTGCTCGTGCTGCTCGTTGAGCTGCTGCAGCTCCTGCGAGTGCTTGTGCCGCTGGTCGGCGAGCGTGGCCTCGTGGGCGGCCGCCTCCTCCTCTAAGCTGCGCTTCAGCACCGCCACCTCTTGTTCCCGCTTCGATCTTAGCTCTTGCTGAGCTGTTGTATGGATTTTTTTTTTATATATTATTAATTTGAAATGTATTTTGTATGTAACCTATAACGTGTGGGGGGGAAAGGGGTTGTTATCAATGGAGTTTGACAGCTCCATTGTTAGCAATATGCCCTATCAGGTCGACCTCTACGTGGTTCCCCTTGGAAACCATCGTGAACAATTCTCGTTGAATTCTTCACGATGGGCTAACTGACCTACTTCATCCTCACTTATCATCTTTCACTGGTGCCCCGCCGGTGTATACCGATAGCGCGGGTACCATTCCATTATCACCCATAAAAAAAAACCTATATCGTGTGTGTCGAGTAAGGGGGGTGATTGTTAGTGATGCGTACTAACCAGTCCTATTACTAGTAATATGTCTTGTCAGGTCGACCCTCACGTTGTCCCCCCTGGAAACCATTGTGCTGAATCCCAGATGTATTATCATCACGATAGGCTAACTGACCTGCTTTTTCATTCTCGCCTATCATCCTTCGCTAGTGGTCTGCTAGCATATACCGAGGTTACCATTCCATTGTCATCCATGAAAAAGAATCCTGTGACGTGTGAATCTGAGTCTAAGTGATATGTATAACTAATGTAATTATATTTATTAGTTACTTTTTGTACGTACGTGTAAATTATGAAAACTAAATAATAAAACAAACATTTCGAGTTAAATTTTTAAGAATACATATGCAAAAATTGCATTCACTTTGTTGCAGTGATTTTTTCGTGATGCTAAAATAAATATAAAGATAGAGAGATAAAAAATATTGTTTTTATTTCTATTAGTAAAAGTTAATAAAAAATTCATATGAAAGCTCTTAATTACGAGCTTTCATATGATTTTTTTTTAATATCTTTGTATGTACAGTGTATGTAGTGTGCGCAGTATGCTGTTATACCCTAGCACTGGTGGGCTTAATGCTGCGTTGGCACTCTACCCACTTGAGACAGCATTTCTGCTCCTCTTGACGATCAATAGCCATTTTCAAGTCAGTCTCTCTTGATCTTTCAAAGTGAACGGTTGTCTAAGGACATACTTGTCCCAAGGTCTTTATTTAATTAAAACTTCTTATTTTATTTTTTATACTACTTAGAATGGCAAACAGTCTGACGGTCCACCTGATGGAAAGTGGTAATCGTCGCGTATAGACATGAGCAGTACTATGGACATAACAGAGTATACTGTTTCGCCCATGATAGCCCCCATGCGTTGCCATTCCTGAGGACTCAGGTGTTATTCCTCTATACCCTGTAAATTCACGCCATATGAAGTAAACATAATAAAATTGCCGCGAATGTTCGAACAAAGAGTTCCTTTTCTAAAAGTTTGGTGGAAGAGATCCGCATAATTTTCATTATTACCAATAGGTATAATTAGATAAATTAACCTTATATAAAATCAACATTCTATATGTGGTAGTAAAAATTTAGCTGAACTAATATTATACTATGTAATGAGGGTTGAACGCTGTTGTCTGAGATACAGGTTCTATAACCTAGTTCAGACACAGATGTTTAAGCTGATCCAAATGTACAAACGGATTCGTGCTTACCTTTACTGTAATTTCCAGTGGTGAGTTTGTTACAATCGTGGTTAGGGGGCATCCATTAATTACGTGAGCTCTTTTTCGATCAGTTTAGACTCCTCCCCCCCCTTAGGTAAGATTTAGTGAGATTTGCCTTGACCCCCCCTCCCCTTACGTGAGATTGACGCAAAAAATATTTTAATCTTAATTTATATTTATTATTCGGGAAAATAATAAATCGTTCAGGTATACTATAATTAATTTATTTAAATTAAATAAAATTCAAAGTAAAAACATAAAAAACAACACTTTAAAAATTTTTACTAAATCCACGGAGACTCGTGTACTTTTTCAATCGAAATAATTGGACACATATCATCTGGGATTTCTAGTAGTGCAGGAAGACAATCACTGGAAACGTCCACGTTTATCTTTAATATTTTAGTAATATCTTTCATATTTTATATTTTTTGAAGTTGACGTGAGATTTTTAATTATCCCCCTCCCCCTCTCTCGGTTTAAATGAGATTTGGTGAGAATTCATTAGACCCCTCCCCCCTCCCCCCCGCTATTGTGAGCTCACGTAATGAATGTATGCCCCCTTACGCAATAAAGTGATTGTTATTACAATGCGAGCCGCGTACCGGCGGTGGTGTCGAGCGAGTCGAGCAGCTCGGACTTGAGCGCCTCGAGCTCCTCGTTGAGGTCGCGGCGCAGCTTCTCGGCCTTGGTGCGCGCGGCGCGCTCGGCGTCCAGGTCGTCGTGCGCGTCCGCCAGCGCCGACTGCGCCTCGCGCGCCGCCTTGCCCGCCGCCGCGCGCAGCGCCGCCTCCTCGTCCGCGCGCGCCGCCGCCGCCGCCAGCTCCTCCTCGCGCTTGCCTGCCGCCCGCCGCAACCACACCGCGTTAGCACGCAAACAAACCTTCAGCCCCACCTACTCGGGTACTCAGCCCACACACCAGTATATATAACACACTCGCAAGCGCCACTAAATATTTAATTCTAAATTTTTCTTAAACATCCATTGGACATTGAATGGAACTTAAAAAAATATCATCACTTATCCATATTGTTACATTATGATTAAAACGTTATAAACAAAGAGATACAAAAACAGACACTATATATATATAATATATATCTAATAAATAAAATTCTCGTGTCACGGTGTTTGTTACCAAACTCCTCCGGAACGACTTTCTCGATTTTTATAAAACTTTGTGTGCATATCTGGTAGGTCTGAGAATCGGCCAACATCTATTTTTTATACCCCTCAATGATGAGTAACCCACCCATATTTTTTATTTTTTTGAATTTTTTTTTATTTTTATTTTATTATGATTTACCAGAAAAAAATTATTCGAAAAAAGTAAGCACAACTTAAAGAAAAACTTAAAATCAAATCACATAGTCAGTATGGCAGCAATAGACTTTAGCCTCCTCTTTAAAAAAAAAAAAAAAAGATACGTGCCCAACCATAGAATTTACAGCCCATCTGACAATAAACAGTCACTACAGCCTATGGACGTATACAAACCTAGGGATCTCGATAGCATGTTGTCTACCCTAAAAACCTTTTTTTTATACAACTTAGTATGGCGTCCATCTGATAGAAAGTGGTAACCGTCGCCTATAGACAGGAGCAGTACCATGGATATAACAGAGTATACTATTTCGCCCATGATACCCCCCAAGCGTTGCGATTCCTGAGGACTCAGTTGTTATTCCTCTGTACCCTGTAAATTCACACCATATCCCACCCTTCAAACCGAAACACAGCCATGCAAACACAACTGCTTCACGGTTGAAACACGAATGGGACAGAGGTACCCAAGCAAACGACTTTTGTACAAAGTCTTCCTCTAGTACATTTTTCGAAGAACTCCATACTACAGTATCTCAGAAAGACGAGGTAAAGCTACAAACGTAGTTGATTCCTCAAACTCACTGAGCACGATCTGCAACTCCTCCAGCTGGGCCTTCCTCTCGCCGAGCTGTTCCTTCACGTCCTGCAACTCTGTCTCCAGCTTCCTCTTCGCCCTGTCCACCTCTTGTCGCAGTTGGTGGTCCTGGCGAGATTAATGTAATTTATTTAGACAATACTCATTAGCAATAATTCTTGAAAAATAAATAACTATTTTAAGATAAAATCGTCTTTTTTATTATTATAAATGTGAGTTTACTATATAATGCCTTAACGGCATAACCAATCATTATGGAATTTGATGTACACGTACTATATGAAATGGACAATGGATATAGGCTACTTTTTATCACGATCACGCGGACGAAGCCGAAGATAAAAGCTAGTATATATAAAGGCAACTAAGGGAGGGCTGGGGGGAAAGGAGTGTTAGGATATAGGATATAGGAAACTATCATGGTTAATTCCTGATGAATTCATCATGATGGGCTAACTGGCCTGTTTTCATTCTCATCTATCACCCTTCACTGGTGCTCCACCAGCGTATCCCGTTAACACAGACGGGTTTACCATACCATTTTCACCCATCAAAAAAAAATCACCCAATTACTAGCAAATATACCCAGTTAGGTCGAAAACCATTGTGGTTAATTCTTATTTAATTCGACACAATGTGCCAACTGACCTGATTTCATCCTCACCTATCACCCCTCACCAGTTCTCCGCCAGCATATACCTATAGCGCGGTCAGGGTTACCATTCCATTATCATCCATTAAAAAAGCCACACAAGCTCGGCCTATATTAAAATGGCAGTATGATGATCATTCACCTTGAGCAGTTTCTCTTCCAGCTCGGCGATGGCGGACTCCTGTTTCGCCTTCAGCTTGCTCAAGTGCTTCGCTTTCTCCTCCTCTTCAGCCAGTGCTTGTGATAGATCGTTTGCTCGCTCTTCCAAGATCTGTAGAAAATTAAGTTTTAACAATTAGTCTTACTGTACTGACATAGAATGGGCCATCCCTTCCTTTCCCGTGGGTGTCGTAAGACGCAACTAAAGAAATTTAATAGACGAGGAACGCTCCCCTTAATACGTGATCGAAAGCCAAACTGCAGTTGCCATTTTTTTTATGCAACTTAGAATGGCAAACAAGCTGACGGTCCACCTGATGGAAAGTGGTAACCGTCGCCTATAGACATGAGCAGTACCATGGACATAACAGAGTATACTGTTTCGCCCTTGATACCTCCCATGCGTTGCCATTCCTGAGGACTCAGGTGTTATTCCTCTGTACCCAGTAAATTCACGCCATATCCCACCCTTCAAACTGACACACAGCCATGCAAACACGACTTTACGGTTGAAACACGAATGGCACAGAGGTGCCCAATTAAACGACTTTTGTACAAAGTCTCCCTCTGGTAATTTCGACTGCCAAGCGTGGCAATACTGGCAAACTGACTGTTAACGGTTGATGCAAAAACAAGAGAATGAATGAATGTGAAATTTAAAAATGTCTAATTGTCTTCAAAATTTGTAAATTTATTTAATATTTTATGTTATTTAAATGTTGAAGGGCATGTAAAAAATTAAATATATCGTGTGACAGTGATGGATGATTGATGTTTAGTAAAGGGAGAAGTACATACTTTATATTATTCTATCTATAATTTCGTGTATAATATAGTATATGTCATATATGTGTAAGTATATTTGTTATTTATATATATTTATTCATTTATATATGTAATTTTAGTATGTATGTATATCAACAATTACTAGTACAACATTCGAGTATTCTGACACTTCCCTATAGTTGACAGGGAGAGAATGCTTTTAGCATTAAATCCACCATGTACACATGTTTGTACTAATGAATAAATAAATAAAAAAAAGTGAGCGTGCGAGCAAGATATAAATAGACGTAATCATAAGGTGTAAATGAGAAAGCGCAATAAAAGGGATTCTAAAAAAATACTGTCTATTCTTACAAACTAAAATTACGACGTCCAATTAATGTGAAAAAAAAAAGCATGTAATCCATAAGTAAATCTAATCAAAACCACAGTGTACCTTCTTCTCCTTGACGAGTTTCTGGTTGGTGTCGTCGCTGAGCGCGAGGTCCTCCTCCAACTTCTTGAGCTTGGAGTCGCACTGCACACGCTCCAGCTGCAGCTTCTGTCGCGCTGCCTCCTCCTCCTCTAGTTGCTCCTCCAAATCCTGCATCACACCATTTTGGACACATTGAACAAATACAATATGTAGTTTTTATATATTATTATATGCATATTTTACACATGTCTCTGAAACTCTTAAGAGTCTTAGGAACGGATTTTTTTATGTAACTTAGAATGATAAACAAGTTGACGGTCCACCTGATGGAAAGTGGTAAGCGTCGCCTACAGACATGAGCAGTACCATGGATATAACAGAATATACTGTTTCACCCTCATGGGTGAAACACATAAAGGGTATCATTACCCTCCATGCGTTGCCATTCCTGAGGACTCAGGTGTTATTATTCTGTACCCTGAAACTTCACTGCCATATCCCACCCTTCAAACCGAAACACAGCCATGCAAACACAATTGCTTCACTGTAGAAACACGAATGGGACAGAGGTGTCCAAGCAAACGACTTTTGTACAAAGTCTCCCTCTGATATAGGTGTACGTATGAAACTAGTTATTAAAGTGCATGAAGCAAAAGGTGTATTGTAAGGTTGAACATCTTTGATGTTCACTCTGCCTACCTCACAAGAAACTTGAAGATATATATTTAATACATTTCATAAACACAATTGTAACTAAGTTTTGAATAAACCAAAAATAATTATGAAATATATCTAACATACATAATTTTATTAACAATAAACAAATATGTATTTTTTTTTAATTTATGGACCTATTGTAGACTTCTGTGGCAGAGTGATAAATACATTGCATAAATAACATTCGATTATCAACCGAGCAATTCAGACAATAAACTTCATATTTGGTTACTACAGGAGTATGCCGACCTGTATGTTGAGCTGCAACCGCTTCTTGTCCTGCTGCAGCGCGTTGCAGCGCTCCTCCTCCTCCTCGATGCGGCCCTCCAGGTCGTGCAGCAGCTCCTCCAGCTCCTGCTTGCGGGCCGCGGCGCGCGCCCGGCTCTCCTCCGCCTCCGCACACAGCTCCAACTCGGCCTGCAACACAATTTACATACATTTATTACTACATTTTTTTACAACTTAACAAACAAGTTTGGCTGATGACATAACAAAATCGGGGGTTCCAATCCCGATTCGATATATCGAAAGATCGATCTTTTAGATCTCGATCTTCTATACTTATATCGATGTATCGATATTTTAAGGTAAATCAATCCAAAATTTGACACAGAAATAAACAAGATAGAAAATCAATATTGATGACCGCCCATAGAAGACATTACATTGTTAATTTTTGATTAAAAAAATGATTTGAAAATTTCAAAATCTAGAACACCGCAGCTAAATTGCACGACTCGCTTCTATAGGATATATTTTGAAGAGTGTACTCAAGAACTGCATGACCTGATTCCTCTTTCACACTTTCAGCATCGAACTACCCAACGGGGCGAGAGGCTCCATCCTTCATCCAGCCGAGATTTTCCCAAGAGACTACAGCATGGGGTTCTTCAAAAGGGGGTAATGAGGTTTCTTCAGGGTCGGCAACGCACGCGTAATGCATCTAGTATTGAAGGTGTTCATAGGCTACGGTAACCACTTACCATCAGGTGGACCGTATGCTTGTTTGCCACCTCAGTGGTATAAAAAAAAATCCTTATGTCGTAGACATACCATTGACACACACGAAGCGCTTTGCGTCTTCCTTCATAATGCATACAGATAAGAAGTGGAACTATCTCCCTGCTTATGTTTTTCCATCAAAATATAATCTATGCCAATTTAAGGCATATGTGAATAAGCTATTCGTGGGCCTGCGAGGTCCATCTTAGACCCCTTACCATCAGGTGAGATCGTAACCAATCGCAGAACACTTCATTAGTAAAAAAAAAAAATGCAATATGTTACACCTTTGTATAGAGTAATCACTTTACACACCTGTAACTGCTCGGCCAGCTGTGTCTTCTCTGCGTTGGCTTGTTGGTACTTCTGCTCGTACTCCTGGCACCGCTTCATCTGCGTGTCCAACTTGTCGCGGATCTGACGCAGCTCGTCTTCCTTCTGAGTCAACTTCTCCTCTTGCTTCGTCACCTCCAGCAGTGGTTTCACCTAGAACATAATAATTTCTTATTATTAACACATTTTACGTTATTTATGTATGGAGTTGATATTGCTTTATAAGTTTAATAATTTTAAATTAATTAAAAATGTAAAATTATGTTTAAAGATCGCGTCTCACAAAAAAAATCTACTTAAATTATGACAAAACCAGTTATTTTGATCTATAAACTAAACAACTGTCTCGATTTTGATAAAATTTCTGTAGAACCAATTTGTAAGTATGCCCTTTCAAATAAAAAATAATTATCCAAATCGGTTCAGAACTGACAGAGTTATGAGGTAACAAACACAAAAAAAATTACAATCGAGTTGAGAACCTTCTTATATCTTTTGAAAGTCAGTTAAAAATCAAAGTTCTATTTCTCTAATTAGAAATTATGTATTTTTTATTTACAGTACATATTCGCGACTTCGCGACCCTAGTTCTTTCTCTGTCGTTTAACACTTAAATCTCTGAAGTTTCAAATTTGATACCGGGGTTATAAATCGCATTGGGCGCCTACAATCGATTTTATTTTAATATTTGGCTGTTTACATGTTAACATTTTTTTTTTTCAAAATAAATATATAAAAATATCGTTTTGATTTTTTTTTTTACTATTTTTCCCCATTAGTAAACAGAGTAAAGGGTACACTTATATATTTTTCAATTTGATTTAAAAATTCAGGCTTTTAACTATCGTTTTGAAATATACTTTTTTGGAATTATTTGGAATACTTTTGGAATAATTTTCAATTATTCCAAATCCTATTCTTATAAGATAGGTTTAATTTCATTGAAATTAGGATCCAAATATTTAGTTTTGAATACCTGTAGACATATTATTTTCGATGGCCAATTCGTAATACAACATAAATTTTACATAAACCAATTCGTGTCAGCGGAATCTTTAACAATTGATTATAATATCCAGTATATACAGAGTGATGACAATTCAAATATAACAACAGTCTATTCAACACGTGGATACGAACTATTTACATAACATATTAATAGCCAGGGAACTCGTGTTTTCAAAACACGTCCATTATCAAGCTATCTACGAATACACACGTGTGATTTTCTAATAACCTACTAGAGAGAATGGTATGTAAGACGTCGAGAACGTCGGATAGACTTCTTCCATGTTCCTTTGAGAAGAATAGAGCTAGCAAAACATGCTCCTCTTCCACTGGCTTTGATTCTGCTCAAGTGTCTTGAGCCAGTATCCGAACTTTGATATATTGATTTATAAACTTGTCGAGTTTCGCTGAATGGCAATAAATTATTTAGAAAGCGTCCACTATTTAAATTTTATCACGTTTCATATATTGTGATCGATAAGGGAGCAAATTGGGAAACTGTCAAGTTCTCTTAGTTGGTCAGTATAAATAAATAAATAATAATACACATACCTTGATATACAGTCTCCACCACTGCCAATTCCTCAGCTTTAAGTACGCAGCGCAATTTCTTTGGATGATTCTAATAGCGTTCAACTGTTGCAGTCTCTTCTGGTAGTTTCTCCTTGCGAGGAAGCCCCGGCAGAATGCCTGGAAGTTCACGATCAGGTCTGTAATCTTGTAGTCTCGCTCTTCTTCAAGATGCGCAAGCACTCCAGCTCGGAAGAAGATCTTCGACTGTCCCACGCGATACAGGTTGTGATCCAGTTCCAAAGCCTCGATCATCTGTTCGCAAGCTTTCTTTCCATCCATAAAACCTTTGGGTATAATGTTGGGAGTCAGCAACTCGTATCGTTGTCTGAACTCTTGGAATGGAATACGGTTGGGGAAACCTTGCCTGCATATCCTGATACCCTCGAGTACACCATTGCATCTCAGCTGATCCAAAACCAGAGGTGCTTCGATTTTGCCTGCCTTCTTTTCGTGGTTAGGTATAATACACCTCACGAAGTTGGGGTTCGTATTTCTGAGGGTAGCCATCAGCTTTGTCAACTGTTCTTTGTATAACTGTGACACTGTTCTGAACATGCCCTTTCTCGTTCGCGCACCGAACTGTGTGTCGGTCATCGCTTGTTGCGCCATGCCCACGATCTCGGCATCCTTCCAGATGTGGCACACGAAGGGATCCTGCGAGTTTTGCAAGAGCGACACAACATTTTCGTTAAGAGGGTCCATGTTCTTCATAAGCCAGAGGGCGGCGGAGTAGTCCACTTTGCCGGCGTAGTGGATAACGGCGAAATCGGCAACACCACGGAAGTCCGTCTTCATAAATTTCGGATGGACAGAGTGAGCCGATACCAACTTCTCGACAAAAGATTTGTCCGTGGCTTTGGGGAACCAACACTCCTCGTCCAGCAGGGCCATGATGCCCATAGGCTTCTCGATGAGGTCGATGGTCGGTTGAAGATCCAAACCGAAATCGATAAATTTCCACTCGATGCCTTCACGTTGGTATTCTTCCTGTTCCAGGATGAACATGGTGTGGTTGAAGAGCTGCTGGAGCTTCTCGTTCGTGTAGTTGATGCAGAGCTGCTCGAACGAGTTGAGCTCAAAGATTTCGAAACCGGCCATATCGAGGATGCCGATGAATGAAGCCCCTTGCCTCTTCGTTCTGTCTAAGGATCTATTGATCCTGTTGACTAGCCATCTGAACAGGCGCTCGTAGCACGCCTTGCCAATAGCCTCAACTGAGAATTCCACTTGTTCTTTTGTCTGTGCTTTCGTTACAAAATCGCGGCCCACTTTGATTCTTGGTTTGAGGAAAGCTTTCGTCATTTCAGTCACCGAAAGACCTGAAAAGAATAGGAACCGTGAATGTCGTATTAAATTTTAGAGTACTCATACAAAATATGTATAAATTAACACTTACCTAATAAATGTGCGATTTTTTGAGCAACAGTGTTGTCTGGTAAAGTAGCCTGATCCGAGTTTCTTTCCTGTTTGAACTGCATAGATCCAAACAGAAGTACGGCTGAGACTATTCTGAATATGGAGTTGAAGTCCTCCATATTCATGCCCATAATATTCATCGATTTGATAGTCGCTTGGAACTCTGCAGCGTCATCGATACCTGGTACAGGCAACGCTGCATTTGACAAGAATGGATAACTCTTGGGATCTTCTAGAATGTACTCCGCCTTCTGTTGAGGTGTAGCGCCGACTAGAAGCTGATAGAAGATGTGGAATGTCCTTTCATCTTTCGCTTGTCTTATTGCTCTTGACTTTTCTAATAGGTACGTTTCGATATTCGCGCCCGCAATGAAGCCCGACGCGTCGAAGTTTATTCTAATAAATTTACCCTGAAATAATATTCATTATTATTATCATGTATTCTTTATTCATTTTCATCATTAACATCATCATCACATACGCCTCCTCCTTGGGGGGTTTTGTTAGTAGTTGCCATGCTTGGCAGGCGGATTGGCAACTGCATTTAGGCTTTAGAGATGTTTTATGAGAGATGCTACTGCCCATCCCTCGCCCTTCCTTAGTTCTATCCTATTCTTTATTGCATAATAAAAATTTGTACAAGAAGCCAACTTTATACCGTATGGAATTTTCTACCAGCTAATCATTAGGTAAAATGGAAGATAATGGAATGGTAACCTCGCCTGCGTTAACGCTGGCGGGGCACCGGTGAGAGATGATAGGTAAGAATGAAATGGCTAGTCAGTTGGTCCATCGTGACGAATAATACATCGAATTCGATCGACCTGACAGGCTATATTGTTAGGAATAGGACTGATAGTACGCAGTATTAACCCCCCCCCCCCCCTCCATTGTTTTTCATTTAAATTATACATTAAATTTTACATTTATTTTTTTACTTTTTATACTACTTAAAATGGCAAACAAGCTGACGGCCCACCTGATGGAAAGTGGTAACCGTCGCCTATAGATATGAGCAGTACCATGGACATAACAGACTGTTTCGCCCATGATACCCCCCATGCGTTGTCATTCCTGAAGACTCAGGTGTTATTCCTCCGTACCCAGTAAATTCACGCCATATCCCACCATTCAAACCGAAACACAGCCATGCAAACACAACTGCTTCACGGTAGAAACACGAATGGGACAGAGGTAGCCAAGCAATCGACTTTTGTACAAAGTCTCCCTCTGGTACATAACAAAGTACTGAAAGCAATAAATAAAAATATATACAATATACTTACAAATCTTGAGGAGTTGTCGTTTTTCACTGTTTTCGCATTACCGAACGCTTCTAGGATTGGATTAGCCTGCAACAGTTGTTGCTCCAATTCGCCCTGGAAACGAAACGATATCGTCACATCGCAGTCACCTCGCACAATTTGAACTTGATCATAAAAAAATATAAGCTATGGTTTACAGTTAAACAGAAGATAAGGCAATGAAATATTAGTGACTCCGTTACACGATATGTTAGTAGGATAATGATTTATAATATGTATACAGATGTGTGTGTGTGTGTGTGTGTGTGTGTGTGAAGGATGGCCAATGTATATATATATATATATATATATATATATATATATATATATATATATATATATATATATATGAGTGACGTCACTGATGATGTTAGCATTACCTCGAATGTAGGTCCGTTTGTCTACGGGAGGGGCGGCGTGAAATTTTAAAATGATGTTTGTGAGTACAACACACATATGAACAGACAAGCATATTATTCATATAGCAGTTAACTAGTAAAATGAGTTTGTTAGCAAATGTCCACTATTTTTAAAGTAATGTCTTCTAAATATTAATGTTAAACTTAATTCTAAGTAGCTTTATGAATATTTTTTCTGTTTATTCAAATATAAAAAAATCAATGTAATGTAGCTATCGAATATCTTGCGTTAGTACAAGCGATTGCAATATATGATTAAAATGGTACATGGGGGCATTCGAGTATTACGTAAGGCAATTTTTTAACATATCTGACCCTCCATCCTTCCCCCCGTGTAAAGCGCCGTAGCATTTTTCTGTATCCCCCCCCCCCCCTCTAAACGCTACATAACACCCAATTGACCAATTTTACCAAAAAGTCACAACACAACACACTCACTCGACATACAATCGAGGGATTCCCCGTAAAACATAAACGAAAAGGGGTTACCAACTTGGGAGATTTTAATTCCCTAGTTTTTTATTTAAATAAAAGAAAAATGTTACGTAACGCGTTGTTCGAATAACCCTCCCGCTCCTGTAATGAATCGTAATGTTTTACCACCCTCCCCCCTGGGGGGAAGGGATTGCTAGTAATGAGGAGGTTAGTTCCCATTGCTAACAATATACCGTATCAGGTCGACCTCCACGCGGTTCCCCCTGGAAACCATCGTTACTAATTCATCATTGAATTCGACACGATGGGCTGATTGACCTGCTTCTTTCATTATTCATCTATCATCCCTCACTGGTGCCCCGCCAGCGCTAACGGGTTACCCGTTAGCGCAGGCGGGGTTACCATTCTATTAATCACCATTAACCTTACCATTAACCCCCCCCTCCCCATTCAGTTACGTAATACTTGAACACCACCCATGTAATGAGTACATAGGTAAAATCCTCAATTATGTATGAGTACCTATTAGTATATAAAAAGTATAGTTTTAATACATATATACATAACATAAAAATATTAATACTGTACATAAAAAATAAACCGAAAAACATTTTCTTCTTGTAAATTGTTATAAATACAAAATATATTTCAAGTAAAATGCAATAATATAATATGTCCTTTTATATAATGTAGGAAAAGCAATTATGCATCTTATTTTAAACAGAAAACAGTATAATTTCAAACATCCAATAAGTCCCGTGTCATGCAAACATGCTAGAATCATCCAATAACCAAAAGGAACCGAAAGCGGTTGGTGGAAGGTGATAAATTGTCCTCGTAACGAAATAAATAATAATATATAAGAAATATGCGCTTTCCTCTAATGCATCACTTGTTCTAACATGTAGTTAGTATTATTCATAAAATTATATCTACACCTACACTAATAATAAAAATATATTTTTTTTTGTTTGTATTATAGAACATAAGGTAATAATTACTGTGCTATCTTGCAAAGTAAAAAAAAAAAGATTATTATCCTTTTAAAATGGGGATTGAATTGAAATCTTGACCTTTATCGTTATTACTAGCGAGTCCATGAGTTGGAATAAGACAGCGCAAGTTGCTATCTCGTTCTATCTCATGGACTCTCACTCGGTAGCGGTGACGATTCCATCGATGGATTCGCTTGCCACTTGTCTAGAAGTTCTAATCTACTTGCGAAGCTGATTATTGTTTCCAAAGAGACGAAAGTTCAAAACCGAAAATATTTTGATCCCACGTACTAACTTGACAGCTGGATGTGGTGAGTCAGTAACGAAAAAAATAATTTTTTTAGTTTTTTTTTATTTAACTCTTTATCGTACACACCAATTATAAGAATATGATCAAATGCACAAGGGCGGGCTTAACTCTAAAAGAGTTCTCTTCCAGCAAACACAAAGTGGAAAGGAGCATCAATTGTCAGCGGGTAGAGCGGTGTACAATATTGTGACAAATTTTCAACCAAACTAGACAAGTCATTTTCACATTTAAATCACATTTTACTCCTTCGTGAAATGAAATGTTTTTTTTTTTATTTTTATTTACCTGTCGAATTTCAACTATTACTAAAAAATCTCTTTAAATTATTTTGTAAACTACTAAATCGTTTCCACGTTACAGTAGGTAATGATGTAATTTATGCATACTATTAAACTGTATATCAGTATTAATTGTTTGTGATAATGATACAAAATATTTCATTTGCAACCGGTAAAACAAGTGGAAATATCAAATTCGGGTACATTAAAAAACGAGGTCACCTCAAGTCAAATTTTAAAAAGTGATAAAAATACAGCCACCATTTATGTAATTCACAATTACATTGTAACTACTGGCTGATATTTTGGCTGCTTTAATTAAAAACCTTTTCATAAACATAAAACTGATCACGAAGCGAAAACGGCATAAAATTTTGCATACCGGTACAGATATAAAAAAAAAATTAAGTACTTTAATTGAATTTTCAACTTTACCTATCTAATTTAGCTAAATTCACACACTAATAGCTTTATTCATAAAAATTAAAACATTATACTGACCTATTATTTTGTCACTGTCTTTCTAATTAAAAAATTAGCATAACAGATAAAGAAAAGACACTTTAATAGTTAAAATAGATATATAAGTTATATATATAAGTTTGACGAATTTATGAATAAAGCGATAAGTCATTTAATATCTTATATACCTACCTACTTATAAAATCGTCAATACAGAGCAGGGATCTGACCGTAATAAATTAATATTAACATTACTGTTTTATGAATTTGTAAAACTCTATAAAAATATTAAAGTATTAATCAAACAGAACTAATTTTTTGTTCGTATAAATTAAAAGTTATAAAATTTTGAAGGAAATATGACATATTCAAATTTAAAATGCTTAAATTATTTAATGGGAATAAAATGATGGACAATTTGCTTGGCAAACAATATCGACCAGCACCATGGAAATCACAGTATATACTGTCCCACCATCAGTACCCCACGTGCATTAAAATAAGGAAGCGCATATATCTTATGTACTAGGACAATGTACCACTAGCCCGTGGAAGCGTTCTCATCATTCGGTCCATCACTTACTATGATCAACTGTGGCGACGGCCCCTGTCGTAGTCGCCGCATGGTCGGAGGGGAGAGAAAGAAAAAATATACATCAGTGTGATAGTAGCTATACTATAGTATTTTTTTTGGTATAAACACTGCTAAATTTTAGACCTATTACACCTATCTATAGCTCGACAACTTCGTGC
The DNA here is from genome assembly GCF_026898425.1 of Galleria mellonella. Taxonomy (NCBI): domain Eukaryota; kingdom Metazoa; phylum Arthropoda; class Insecta; order Lepidoptera; family Pyralidae; genus Galleria; species Galleria mellonella. The sequence goes on along the minus strand of NW_026441995.1, from coordinate 1,455,043 downwards.
GCGGTACGCCCTAGCGCATCTAAGCCACTTACAATGAAAAACGACCGCAAAAATTACGTGTAAATAGCTCAGCGGCAGATTAGCGCGCGCCACCTACGTCTCACATCATACGCCCCCCCGCATGTCTGTTACCCCGTAGGAGCGCCGAGCACAAAGTTGGCAGGCTATAGTATCAGCAATAAAAACACATAACATTCACAATCGGGTATATACATAGTAAAAAGGATAATGTAACATGGGAGGTAATAATTTAAAACACCCAAACCTTAATTTAGAAAAATTAGTTTCCCAAAGTAACCCAATAGATATGTTCAAATCCGGGACCATTTATACTATACAACACCATACTGTACTACAGCACTAAGGAGGTAACATTAAACCGTGCTGAGACTGCTTGACAGACTGTTAAAATCGTTTCTCTTAGACCTAAATAAGAATCTAAATAAATGAGCGTCAACGACATCCAACGCCGAGCATGCCTGTGTCTTCGAGTAGTACTAGGCCTACGATGGAGATAAAATGAAAGAGATAGAACGACTACCACTAGAGGTCACTAGTAACTATTGACGCATTGACGGCTGAATCTTCTAACGAGGATGTTTCAATTTCAAATTGGCGTGTTTACTGCAGGCAATAGCTGTATTGTGGTTAACATTATTCTGAGATAAGTTTTTTTTTTTATAAAACTTAGAATAGCAAACAAGCTGACGGACCACCTGATGGAAAGTGGTAACCATTGCACATAGACATGAACAGTACCATGGACATAACAGAGTGTACTGTTTCGCCCACAATACCCCCCATGCGTTGCCATTCCTGAGGACTCAAATGTTATTCCTCTGTACCCTGTAAATTCACGCCATATCCCACCCTTCAAACCGAAACACAGCCATGCAAACACAACTGCTTCACGGTAGAAACACGAATGGGACAGAGGTACCCAAGCAATCGACTTTTGTACAAAGTCTCCCTCTGGTGCTCATAGGTGACATTAGAACGGCTGCCATAGAGTCGTTGACACGGTGACGGTTTAAGGCTGTGAAAGGCGACATCGATGTTTATTTTAAACTGTCGTTGACACTCATCTGTTACCTCGTTAATTTTAAATTTTAAAGAAATAATCTTAGATTACATATATAGAGCATCGAACCTTAAAAACGGGTCAACTTTTTGTCAGCTCATTGCCAAATTAGCTGACTCGTTTTTTTATCAATGTTTTATACACTTACTCATAAAATGTATCCTAATGTATTTTTTAATAAATAAAATGAGTGTTTACGCATTAAAATGATGCAGAAATTATAAAACAAAATAAATATAGAAGTTATAAAGGAAACATCCATAACTATTTATCACGCAAAATTGTATGAAAAAGTTGACCCGATTTCTCGAAGCATTTCTATGGAGACACTCTATCTACCATATATAATCTAAGGAAATATCCAAATAATTATCTTTGGATACTTATTGTACACATATCTAGATAGTAAGGTGTAACAGGCCTAAAACCTTATTTGTATGGGTATAGAGTTTATTTAGCAGCGTCATTTTTATAGGGAAATATCAACAAGTAAGTCTAGCAACATTGCAATACAGTGCTGTTCATATTACGTCGCATGCCACCTCCGTATCATGCCAAGTGCCGACTGTGGATAGTACCAATCATACTTGCAAATAATTACAAAACTTACAGAACAGTACTACACAATTATTGTGATTACATTATAAACTCAAACTCATTGGTAATAGGATCAATATTCGCAGTTCATCATTTGACAGTTTTCTACGTTATTATGAGATTACAAGAGCGTTCATAACGAAGAAATCTGGCAATATCTATAATAATTATCTTTTAATATATATATATATATATATATATATATATATATATATATATATATATATATATATATATATATATATATATATATATATCAGATCGTTATCCATATTACCCATACCTACTAGTGAATGATAGAAAGACCTTAAAAAAATACATTCGGAAATATGTAAATTACTTTTTCATAAGTTGGAATTTTTTTTTTTTACTTTAATTGAACACTCTTAAAATAGATCTGTTGATATAAATTAGAGAATTATTAATTTTTTCGAGGAATTCGTTGTTAAATGAACTTCAATTGCTTAATCCTACTATTAAAAAAAATGACAATTAGATTAACTGCAAATATAAACCAATTATGTCACGATACTATCATCACATTTCATTCGTGGTCATTAAAGTGGTCGAAAGTCTACTGACAGTCCCATATGAGGTTATAGTCGTGAACATTTTACATTCCTAGCAATCATTACTATCCTAGCAAACATAATCAAGCATACTTAATTACCTCATATCTTACGTACTATAAAGGGGAAAAATTTATACTTTTATCCACTAGTTTTTGAGTATATTTATAATAAATAAACTCAAAAACTAGTGGATCAATTTTAAAAACCATTGGAATGCTACGTTATTCCTGAGTAACTTAGGCTATAACTCTTTTCGAAGTTTCCATCTACCCGTGTAAAGCCGGGCCGGATCGCTAGCGAATCATAGTGGAAAGCCAATGGCGTTTCATTTGTATAAATACATTTCGATAACCCATACATTTTTTCAATCAATTCTAATTTTTATGATATATATAAACATTTATAAATAATTACCTAATTATAATAATGTATACTTAACTGGTTTATGAATGGTAATAAACGGCAGGGACTATAAAATGAATTATAATATTACGTGACCAATAGGATGCAAATAATAGACTTGTTTTATATTTTATTGAATTTGATGGCTTTTTTACCATAGTCGTTATAACTAGTTATTTGATCACAACTAAAATAAATTAAAAAGTAACTAAATTAATGTAAAAATATTTTTTTATATTATTTTTAAGAACGTTCACATGTTCAAAATATGGCAACATCGCGTTTATCGGTTAAACTTCAAAAACAATTGAAAATTTTTCATTGAAAAATGCATCGTTAATCAAATGATATGTTGTGTATAAACCTACTATCAGAATCTTTGTACCTACTTCATATTTAGTTTTGAATTTTTTCAAATACTTTTTCTTCTATCAAAATCCACAATTTTCAATGATAGCTTTCTAAGTATATTCTTGTATGATTTACATTTTAGTTGATAGATAGAGCACTTTTTAAATAATCAGTCAGAAATATTAAAAATGCTTAAATTATTTTTTAAAACTGACAGATAACTGCGACATTGCAACACTTCGTCAAGCCAGAGTTACGAACGCACCCAAATTTTTATTTTGAAAAAAATAAATCATTGATTCGTCACTCCATATTCCTTATTGAACATGATTCCAATTTGTGATCACCACGATTACCAAACATTTGGCGAACGTTAGGATAATGGCAAACGTCCAATATTTGTAACTAACCAAATGACAAATAAGCTATTACTTTGAATTGTATATACTTTATAGTTCCAAGAATACATATATTAACATAAACTGTATTGTAATTCGGAACACAATCGTGCAGTCGTGTATGTCCGGGCATACTGATGATTATTCCGCTATAATATTATTTAATTGAAACAGCCCTCAGTAGGTCAATGCAATTCTTGAAATGGAATAATACTTGCAAGATATCGACTTTAAAATAGACATGGGTAATATGGATACAGAGTTGAGAGTAAGTTGTATAAAAAAAAAACCTAAGCGTGTGCGACATCTTATATTTGTTCAGTAGTTTTTATGTGAAAGAGTAACAAACATACGTCTGTACTCATAAATACTATGAAATATATAATGAATGAATGAATGAATGAATATATGAATAAAAATTGTAGGATTTTTAACATTCTATTCAAACAATTCCTAATGTTTTAATTATAATTTATAATCAGTGATTATACATTATTATAGATGTGTCGATTACCAGTGACAATCGATAAAAGTGCATTCTCAAACATATGGGCCATCGAAATGTATTAAAACTTCTAGCAGATATTATCTGTATTAAACCTTACCCGAGTACGGTAGTCGAACCAATAGATATGGGATCGCTAACCGTAAACATAATATTTCAATAAGTAAATAAAGTCATTAAATTAAAAAAAAAATTAAAAATTTAATATAAAATTACTAATACATGTACTATTATTAAAAACATAAAAATTGTATAGTCTAAACCTAGGAATAGCAAGAGACAAAATCATGACGCCATTATCTATCATACATTATAAGACACGAGTCGAGATAATGTCGAGTTAATTGACATTTGGGTAAAATTAACAGTGTTGGTCGACAAAAACAATCGTACTGTTGCTACACGGTTCCCTATATGGTCGATGAAGGTAATTAGTTAAGCGGACCTCGTCAAGTCGTCACATTAGAGAAGCAAACGTAGCAATTAGGTGCGCAAGTGTGGTTCGCACTCAATTTTATTTTTTTTTCATGAAGCTTGACGCCTGTCCGCGGCGTAATATACAATCAGCTAAACTAGTTGTAACGACATAGATAGAGAACGTGCTGTATTTGTTAAACCATTAATTTTATAAATCGATTTTTTCAGTAGAATCTCGATTATTTGAACATCGATTAACCGAATATTTAATTATCCGGACTTATTATACACTGTTCTCATAACTAATTTAGAAATGGTATTATGTATTAATTGGATAAATAGGTATTATGTAATTAATTATCATCATAGCTCGTAATTTTTTTTACATCGTATTGTCTAAATGTAAAACCATTTACTTACATAATAAAAAAGAATTAAATATTAATTATTATTTGATTCGAATTTGAAATCTATTATCCGGATTTTCGATCAACAGAATACCCCTGGTTTTATTTCATTCGAATAATCGAGATTGTACTGTTCTACAAATTACAATGTAAGTAAATTAAAATTTAATTTATGCAAACGTATTAAAAATTGGCGACACGACAACATGACATGTTTATCTTAACAAGAACTTTTGCAAAACTTCAACTTTTTAATTGGCACCAAATAAAGCAATCACTTTCCAGGTCAAGTGTACTATAATCGTAAACCATATTGGGGACACAATAAAACCTAATATTTATAGGTGACCGAAATGTTACTTACTTTTATTTATCTGTTTATTTTTGCCACTCGACTACCAAATGGCTTGCGATAAGATTTTGTCTTTTGCAAATTCCAATAATAAAATACCGCAACTTATACGTATAAATTTCTGTGTCCTTAGCTGTAAATTCCAATTGAAAAAAAAAAACATTATTACGCGCCAGAATAAAACCAATGTACTGTTCCATTTTTAAAAATCTGACATCCTTACTACTTTTCTGTAGCCATGCTAACATTCGGGCAAAGGCATTTATTCAAACATCCGTAAAAAGCGTTGTCACAACACTGAACGTAAGATTCTAAATAGTAATAACTCTTAAAAAAAACATATTTTCAAATGCATTCCAGTGTAACGTTTCTAGACAGTATTAAATACTTCATTTACCATAAACCTAACCTAACCAACCAGTCTACCTTACAGGCTATTAAGTGTATGGAAATGAAGAAATGATCTTACCGCTCCAGATCCTTTGGGTTTCGACGCGGCAACGTACGCTAGGTACTGTATCACCTTTTTTGTGTTCTCCGTCTTGCCAGCACCAGACTCGCCTGTGCATAGAATAGACTGATCCTCCCGATCTGCAGACAATTAATACAATTGTAAATTATTTTCAAATAATTGTTTTCAGTTACATAAGAAAGAAATGCCGCGTGGTTCTGGCATAGAATAATCCAACCATCCCTTTTCCGTGAATCTCGTAACTTAAGAAGGTAGAAAAATGGGCAGCAGCATTCCTCTTAAAACGTCACCAAAGCCTAACAGCGGTTGCCAACCCACCTGCCAAACATAGCAACTACTGACAAAACCTTCCTTATGAGGAAGGCTTATGTCCAGCAGTGGGCAGTTAACGGCTGATATGATGATGATGATGATATTAAAAAAAAGAAAGAATCACTCAAACATTGATTTTGATTATGGCACTAACAGTTTTAATTTTTTTTTATTGCAGCACGACATGTATGTATGTGTATCTATATATCTGTATATATTTGGATGTGTGTTTATTTATGTATGTGTATATGACTATGCTGTCACAGATATTATTTTCTACAGATATATTTCTTTTAACACGCCACCTACCTATTTATGCTTTAATTCCTTCTACCCAAAGGTTGTCTGGAAGAGATTGCTTAGCAATAAGACCGCCTTTTGTACTACACTATATGTATTGAAAATTGTTCAACACATCCTGTTATGTTGGTGCAATAAAGTGTTAAATAAATAAATAAATAAATATCCCTCTACCTTTACGTCAATGTCACTGTCTGTGTGAGACACTCAGCCAAATGAACAAACATCAATAACCACAGTACCCACAGTAATTACTCTGTGCATATCACTCCAGTGTGAAGAGAACACGAGTACATCTCTGTTTCCCGTAGCCCTTACTGCATAATGACCGAGAGTGGGTGTTTCTCTTGTACTTGCAACTCATTAGACGCCTCTTCGTAATGTCTTGAGACTTTGTACTCGTCATTTCTTTTCGTACTTTTATTTTCGACGTTCAAAAATTGAAATACTAAAATTTTTCGATTCTTTTGGTAATTTGAAATGTTTTTAATGAGGTCCAATGCAACTTTTTATTGCCAACTTGTAAGCTTCGTGTGTAAATAAATAAAACAATTTGAAGTCGAAAGTTAGCGAATGTTTTTTAATGGAGCCCCCATAAATAGTTTTTTTTAATGGGGCTGTTTCCGGGGGGAAGGGATTGTTAATAATGGGGTCTAATGAACCCATTGCTAGTAATATACCATATCAGGCCGACCTCCACGCGGTTCCCCCTGGAAACCATCGTGGTTAATTCTAGTGAAAAAAAATCGTCCAGTTATAATATAATGGTAAAATACAACCTGCCCGTTTATTCATGTACATAACTATTCACATTACATTCCGTTGTCAAGTATTCAGTTCTCAAGCAAAATAGTGTACAGTCGCTTGCGTACATCCTAACAATTCAACCTTCAACAATTTGTACTTGTAACTTATAGATAAGCTATCGCTAGAGTAGACGTAGTGTGTTGTTAGTATCGAGAACTAACGACGCCAGTGGGGTACGTAACTACGTACCAGAGTTATTTCCTTTATTTCATCACAAAAGACTAAAGGATTTGCGTCCATCCTCCATTATCTTTGCAGATGAGTAATATACAGCAATATCTGTATATTTTTGTTACTTTGTACAAAAGTCGATTGCTCGGATACCTCTGTCCCATTCGTGTTTCAATCGTAAAGCAGTTATATTTGCATGGCTGTGTTTCAGTTTGAAGGGTGGGATATGGCGTGAATTTACTGGGTACGGAGGAATAACACCTGAGTCCTCAGGAATGGCAACGCATCGGGGGTATCATGGGCGAAAGAGTATACTCTGTTATGTCCATGGTACTGCTCGTGTCTATAGGCGACGGTTACCACTTTTCATCAGGTGGGCCGTCAGCTTGTTTGCCATTCTAAGTTGTATAAAAAAAATATTGGTTCAATAACGAATATGCTAAAAGACTGTTATTCAAAAAATAATATTGGATAAGAGACTTTTATCCTATTCGAAAATAGATATCCGACCGATATGGACGATATACTGATGTCCTTTTCTTTTGACCTTTTCTCCGCCATCAAAGTCCAGAGGAACCCAATATATAAATATCGGATCGGTCTTCATATTTCCTTCACTGATACCCCATCAGCGTAAAACAATAGCAGTTCATTCCATCATCTTCCTACCCTCAAGTCAATCATTTGGGGTCGGCGTAATATGATTTTATCCATATTACAAAAAGATTTGGTTTTTAGTATTACGACCAGCCACCTGTCTGACGTCAACCCTCTTTGGGAATGCATTTGTTGGTGGTTCCCGCGATCTACGGTATGGAGGAAAGGATTGAGGAAAAAGGGAACGTTGGAAATGCGTAAAGGAAATTGGTGAATGAGAGGAATAAGGGACTAATGTGGGAAAGGAAAGGGAGGGGACACTGCAGTTGCGGAAAGGACTGGGACACTGCAGCGGCTCCGGAGGCCGGGGTCGCATACCCGTATACCCTTATTCTAAAATCGGACAGATTTCTAGAGAAGAACACCTCTGACATTCAAATTCATTAAAAAAAAAAGCTTAATAACAATGGTCTTTGTTAGTATTACCAATAAATATGTGGTAATCAAGCCTGTAACTGTAAGGGAAAAAGGATTGTTAGTAATGGGGTCTAACTGCCCCACTGCTACCAATAGGATAGGATTATCAGGTCGATCTCAACGCAGTTCCCCCTGGAAACCATCGTGGTTAATTCTTGTTGATTTCGTCACGATGGGCTAACTGACCTGCTTTCAGCCTCATCTATCAACCCTCACTGATGCCCCGTCAGCGTATACCGATATCGCAGATCGGGTTACCATTCCATTATCATCTAATAAGCCAGTTACTGTTTAAACTAGTCATTGTTTACTATTACAACTCAAACAGACTGTGGGTGTCAATCTGATAACTACTTATTTTTAGACCACTTCCTTATAAATTAAGATTGCCTTCACAAAAAATCCGACTTCAATTATGGTATAACCAGTATTTTGATTTAAACACAAAAATACTACACCGATTTTGATAAAATTTCAAAAGAACCAATCTGTGAGTATATCCTTTCAGATAAAAAAGAAATTTTTCAAATCGGTTTACATCGGTTTAAAAATATTATAAAAGTTAAAATATCGTTCCTTTGGACTATTACGATTGGATTTATAACAAACGAAAGGTAAGCTCTATTTACTGGGCCGATTTCGGTATGAATAAAAACACGAAATTGAGCCCGAAAATTCGGAATTTCATTTCATGGTTAACCCCCTGGCCTTTATCGACGTATCGTCGATCCCATTCCCAATCTCTATCTGTATATTTACTTATTTATTCATTTAACTCTTTATTGCACCAAAAACATAAAAATATACAGTGACAATTAGAAAATTCAAGTGAAATACAGTAAAATTTTTAGGTAAAACCTAAAAAATATACATAAAGATACAAAAGGCTGTCTTATCGCTTAGGCAATATTACAGGAAACCTTTTATATTTACCTCATTAGACAACTATTAGTGACGATACTTGTATGTCATATATATAGATATATGTATATATGTAAAATTCTTTTGTTCTATTTTACATTATATACATATTTACAAGGCTGCCTTATCGCGTTCACTATTAGTAATTAGTACATGTATATCGATTAACCCGACTGCACCTTGCTTGTTTAATCACTTGAACGATTCCCTCATTAGGCCTCTCTATATGTTTGTAAAACTTCAGATATGTTCATTAAAATATGTTATTTAAATTCAAATTAAAATCATCTTTATTTAAATACGCTTGTTTAAAAACACTTTTAAATCGTCATTTTTTTTAAATCTACTGTAGGGAGAAGAATCTGTTAAGAAGCGGCCGCAAGAAACTCAACAGTGACTCTCAGTTACTGTACTGTCAGATCGACGGCTTCGCGGTCCAGGCTGAAAACCATGCTGTGTAATACCAACTGAATTCATCACAACAGGCAAACTGACCTGTTACTTGTCACCTATCACGCCTTACTGGTACTTCCTTTGCGTATAAATGATAGAACAGACGGGATTAACATTCCATTATCGTTTATTAAAAACCAAAATCGGTTGACATATTTCCAAAAAAGTACAGACAAATTGTAAACCTCCTGTTTGAAGAAGTCGCTTAAAAACTCCACAATAACAAAGAGCCTTTGTGGTACTCCTTCGGTATCGGGCGCGGCGCACAGATAACCGACTGGTTTCTAGCCCATTTGTCTAATTGTTCACTAATGGCGCGCGACGAGATATGAACGCTTTAAAACTCGTCTCCGAGTTATGTGGTCGCGCTCGGGACCCAGCCAACAGCTCTAACTATTCGACGATAATATTCCAAATAGCTATTGCTCATTACTTACTATATCATTTGAAATGTTATCAGAGAATGTTAAAATAATTAAATACCTTAGGCCAAAACGTATTAATTAATCAATTTCTTATTTGTATCTTAATAGATATGGCAATACAAGCATAATTAGCTTTCGGATTTTTAACTCTTCTTTGCATAATGGTGGAAATTTCCATCGTAACATTGAATGCCCAAAAATTATATAAAAGAGCAAGTTCACTTTAAGTTGATCGTGTCTGGATACCTTTTTAATGTCCATTGCAGAAAACAAAAACATATCTGTCAAATTTATTTTTTTAACCATTTTTCCTTTAACTTTGAAGATGAATTATATCACCTTGATTTATTTCACCAAAGAAGGGTTACCATGTAATTTAACTACCATGTAGGTACTTTACCTTTCAAATCCAAATACCCAGGGGGAGAGAAGGATTCTTAGTAATAAGGACGTTGATCTCCTTTGCTAGCAATATAACCTGTAAGGTCGACTTCCACACGGTTGCCCCTGGAACCATCTTGATTAATTATTGTCAAATTCGTCGTGATGGCCCAACTGATCTAACTTCATTCTCACTGATCATCCATCACGGATGCCGGGCCAGTGTATACCGTAAGTGCACGAGGTTGGGGGGGGGATACCATTTCATTATCATCCATTAAAAAAGTCGAAATAGCCATGCAAGTACAGTTACATTTTCTAAAAAAAACAATAGTAGATCTTTTAAAAACGTACTAAAAACAACACCATCTCGTACTTACCATAGGGCTAGTCGTATCATGTTCTTTACTAACCTTGTAACATAGAACGGTAGGCTGTGTCGGTGATGGCGAACACGTGTGGCGGCACCTCGTGTCGTTTGATGCCCTTATACCTCTCCATTATCTTCTCCGTGTATATCGGCAGCCTCTTGTACGGGTTCACCACCACGCAGAAGAGGCCCGAATATGTCTGGAAAAGAACAAAAATATAAATATTAGATAATGCCAAAGAACACAATACATTATAGACCTTCAAATAGTTTACTCTGGAAACCATTGTGGTTGATTCATTATTGCTAAATTCTCCGTGCCCTATCAGGGTCTATCAGGTCGACCTCCACGTGGTTCCCCTGGAATCTATCGTGGTTTTTTTTTAATGGATGATAATGGAATGGAATTGAATGGAGCGGGGCACCAGTGAAGGATGATAGATGAGAATGACAAGTAGGTGTCAGTTAGCCCATCGTGATAAATTTATCTGGAATTCAGCACGATGGTTTCCAGGGGAGACCACGAGGAGGTCGACCTGGTTGGGTATATTGCTAGCAATGGGATTCTCAGTCTCCATTACTAACAATCCCTTTCCCCCTAATAATAATCCAAACCTAGTTTGAATATCTGTTACTATTGATTAAATATATAACGCTTAAAATAATGATATTCATTGACATATTTGCATAATTACACTATGGATAAATCCACATTAATTTGTAGATAAAACACACTTTCCCTTTGATGTTACCGCAATTATTTATTACATACACACATCAATACTATCTAATCAAATAAAATCGTAACTGGTCGCTGTTTGTACATGGAAGATATATAAGAAAAACTATTACCGAACTTCTACCGAATTTATCATGGGGAGTGTTCTGAGGAATTGTTCGGATTGATACCTGCTGCTGATTTTCACCACCGTACAACCCGCCACAAACTAAAGTTTCATCCCAATCATCTGGACGAGTGGCGGTCTTCCACCGTGCGTTTTTCAAGGCACTTCCTTCCACGCACAACCATTCTTTGGAATCAACTTCCAGCAGCAGTATTTCCGAACCGATACGACAACATAACCTTCAAGAAAAGAGTATATTCCTTTTTAAAAGGCCGGCAGCACACCTGCAATGCCGCTGGTGTTGTGGGTGATCATGGGCGGCGGTAGTCACTTACCATCAGGTGAGCCGCATGCTCGTTTGCCCCCTGTGTTGTATTGTATTATAGGAGGCTTTATGAACGCAATAGAACACAAAACAATTATTTTTAGAATTTTTCTCTGTATGTCTGTACGTTTGTGCCCGCTAATCTCAGAAACGGCTTAACCGATTTAAATACGGTTTCCACTAATGCGTTGCGGTTTGCTCCACTTAACATTAAGTGTTAGTTTTATTTCTATCGATTCATAAATAAAAAAATATATCAATCTAAAAAAATCACATATAAAATGCTAAAAAATAACAAATCAATTGAATTGGTTGAAACTTTTTTTTATTATATGTAGTATTAATTTTCGAAAATTCTGTGTACTCGCGCGAAGCCGGGTCGGATCACTAGTCTCAAGTTAAAATCAAACATTATAACTAAAATAATTAGTATTAAAATTAAAAAAAAATATATAGTGGTACCTATATAAATAATTTATCGACCGGATATGCACATAAACTCGTATTATAATCGTTTTGTAACCAAAACTGTTTATTTCTTGAGCTAATACATCTTCACTACTTAACAACCGATAAACAATTATCCCATAACTATGGTATACAAATGCGAGCATTCTTGGCGAATCAATGGAAATGTACTATTCTAACGGCTCTATTGCAACACAGTAAGGTTCAATTTGGTAAGTATGCGCATGCGCATTAAATTAGAATTTCGTCACATTCAATGACACTTGATTGTTTGGACAACGGGCGGTTGATGGAAATTTGATACGGACTATGTTAACAGCCCATCACTGGGTGTCTGGATAACTTTTGGGTATATATTAGGTTACCACTTTCCATCAGGTGGGCCGTCAGCTTGTTTGTCATTCTAAGCTGCATAAAAAAAAAAACTAAAAATCATTGTTTTAGTAATGTATAATTTGGTATGAAAAGGACATATTTTAATCCGGTCAATTAATATTTTTTTTTTACAACACATGGGGCAAACGAGTATGCGGCTCACCTGATGGTAAGTGACTACCACCGCCCATGGTCACCCACAACACCTACGGCATTGCAGTTGTGCTGCCGGCCTTTTAAAAATACATACATATCACGGTATTAGCGGTCAATGAGCGCTGCTTATATCACTATTGCTCGTATGAGAGTGGCGCCCTCTTGTGTCAAAAATTACTAGCCTTCATTGTAGACAAAGACCTCTGACGAGGTTTACTGGAGACGGCTTTACTTGTCCTCCAAAGTATGATGAAGTCTATACATTTTTGAAAGGACTGACAGATCAAATATGCAATATTAGTTTTAATAATAAAACAAAAGCTTCTAACTCAATTTCACATGATATTTTATAAATGATGTTGTAAACACATCTCGCAATAAATTTCAATACACATGCGGATGCGCAAAATCGGCCGCGTGATTCACTCTTGCGCAGCTAGCGGGCGGATACGGATATCGTCTTTGTTTTCTGATACCTTTACTTTCGAAGGGTTACGCCATTACTCAATGACGCTAGCACGACATGTTCAACGAGGAAGTCATGTATGTTACAAATATTAATTTTAGTTGCAAAATATGTTATTAGAACGTTTGATACGTCCAGTATATCACAAGACTCGTTCCGCAAAGAAAAATTCAACGTTGATCATCATCGATTCATCATCACCGTCATATCAGCTGTTATTTGTCCACTGTTGAACATAGGCCTTCACCTATTGGGGTGTTTTACCAGTAGTTACCACGCTTGGCTAGTCCCAACGTAGAATGGATTACCTCTTCCTTTTCCGGGGAAAGGGATTGTCAGCAATGGATTTTGACAGCAATATTATTTATTATGTCGACTTCTACGTGGTTCCCCCTGGAAACCATCGTGAACAATTCTTGTCACGATGAGCTAACTGACCTGCTTCATCCTCACCTATTATCCTTCACCGGTGCCCCGTCGGTGTATACCGATAGCGCAGGTGGGGTTACCATTCCATTATCATTCATAAAAAAAAATCCTATCAAGTCGACCTTCACACAGTTCCTCCTGGAAACCATCGTGGTTAATTCTAGTGGAATTCGTCACAGAGGGCTAACTGACCTACTTTCATCGTCACCTATCTTTCATTTCTGACTGGTGCCCCGCCAACGTATATCGATAGCGTAGGCGGGGTTACCATTGCATTATCACCCATTGAAAAAATCTTTCTTTCCCGTGAGTGTCGTAAGAGACGACTAAGCGAGGACGAAAGATGGGCAGCAACGTTCCTCTCAAAATATCATCAAAAGCCTAACTGTAATTTCCAACCCACCTGCCAACTCTGACAACTACTGGCAAAACCTTCCTTATGGAGGAGGCCTGTCTCAACCGTGAAGCAGTTGTATTTGCATGGCTATGTTTCGGTTTGAAGGGTGGGATATGGCGTGAATTTACTGGGTACAGAGGAATAACACCCGAGTCCTTAGAAATAGCAACGCATGGGGGGTATCATGGGCGAAACAGTATACTCTGTTATGTTCATGGTACTGCTCATGTCTAAAGCCGACGGTTACCACTTTCCATCAGGTGGGCCGTCAGCTTGTTTGCCATTCTAAGTTGTATAAAAAAAAATGTTCAGCAGTGGACAGTTAACGGCTGATATGACGATGACGACAATAAAGGTAAAACATATTGCGCATAAAGCATCTAACAATCCAGGTCAAGTAAAGTGCACCGAGACATCTATAATGAGGGCGCAAACAGCCAATTAACATGAGAATTATTAGTTTCCACTAATTGGGACGTATCGTAAAGAGTAAATCGCCGAGTACAGCGCTCGCGTTATAACAAAGACATATTTAAATTTATTAAATCTAATTTTCCTACGATTACGACCTCAATCACCAATGATGTCGCCGAGGATTAAACGGAAAAATAATGCTGTTTTTTTATGCAATTTAGATTGGCAAACAAGCTGACGGCCCACCTGATGGAAAGTGGTAACTGTCACCTATAGATGTGACCAGTACCATGGACATAACAGAGTATACTGTTTCGCCCATGATACCCCCATGCGTTGCCATTCCTGAGGACTAAGGTGTTATTTCTCTGTACCCTGTAAATTCACCGCCATATCCCACCCTTCAAACCGAAACACAGCCATGCAACATAACTAACTGCATCATGGTAGAAACACGAATGGGACAGAGGTGCCTAAGCAAACGACTTTTCTCCAAAGTCTCGTTCTGGTAAAGTGACTTTATAAAGATTTTCAATTTGCTTTTATTTGTATTTATTGTAATGTATATTGTAGTCATGTAGATCCCGTGATAGAATAGGTCACCCCTTCCTTTCCCGTGGCGTAAGAGGCGACTAAGGGAGCTTCATGTGGAGTAATCCATAAGTTATGTTTTTTCTAATTATTATTTATTTATTTATACTTTATTGTACACAAGAATTACATAATTATAGTATATATTAAATAAAGATGTACAACAGGTGAGCTTAACTCTGTAAGAGTTCTCTTCCAGCAAACCCTGAGTGGAAAGGCGCATAAATTACCCGTGCGTACAATAATAAATGGAAACATTGTTTATTGTTAATTTTAGTGGCCTATAACCATCATTTTTTTAGTTTTTTTTTTATTACTTTTCCATCTCAATGGAATAAAAAAAAAAAACATGACATAAGGCACAAAATACAATTACCGTATCAAAATTTCAAATAAACATTTCAAATAATTATTTGTTTATTTTAAAACCAATACCTTATCTGTAGACTGCAAGGAAATCTTTAATAATTACAAAGAAAGAAAGAAAACTAATTTATTCAGTGACAACAGACTATAATTAACGAAACAATGAGAAAACAAAATTATCATCATTATTACAAAATCATTACCAAAGGTTGACTGAAAGAGAATGCTATATAGTATCCGCCTTTTGTACCAGACATTTTTTTTTGTAATGTGGTCAATAAAAAATAAATAAATAAAAATGTATCTAAGAACAGACGATGCACCGCAAAAAAAAACAAACAACATACCAAAACAAACCGACTAATGATGAGACACGCAAAAATACAAATTAAATTCTCATCCTTGTGGGAGTCCTTTAGAAATATTAAAACTTGGATATATGCTGCCTTATCTCTGTTATCGCAGAGCCAATTTACATACGTCGGCTGCGGTTACATCAAACGGCACATGATACCGATAGCCGCGGTGCACAGGGCATCCGTGTGAATCAATTTGCGATCTGACCCCTTGTTTATGATTGTACTCTGTGCATATATAATTATTAATTAGATTATAATGTAATAGAGAATTAATTGCACATATACACCATTCTATTTGTTGATGCACTTTTAGGTCTTTTTTTACTTTTACTGATTTCTAAGAAATATCAATAATATTATTATGAATCCAAGTTGTGCTTTGTACATACTGTTTTACCAGAGGGAGACTTTGTACAAAAGTCGATTGCTTGAGTACCTCTTTACCATTCGTGTTTCAACCGTGAAGGAGTTGTATTTGCATAGCTATGTTTCAGTTTGAAGGGTGGGATATGGCGTGAATTTACAGGGTACAGAGGAATAACACCTGAGTACTCTGGAATGGCAACGCATGGGGGGTATCATGGGTGAAACAGTATACTCTGTTATGTCCATGGTACTGCTTATGTATATAGGCGACGGCTACCAGTTTCCATCAGGTGGACCGTCAGCTTGTTTGCCATTCTAAGTTGTATAAAAAAAAAAGGTCGTATCGTTTGAAAATGGAACAAAAAGAACTAGTCTATGCAAAAAGTGCATGACTGATGCACTGCCGCACTAAAACTATGATTCTATGTAAATAAACATTCCTTACCAATATGAATTTATTTATTTATCAATATAAGTTTATTTATTTATTTATTTATTTATTCTTTATTGTACACAAAAAAAAAATATTACATATAATATATATAAAATAAAGGTGTACAATAGGCGAGCTTAACTCTGTAAGAGTTCTCTTCCAGCAAACCCTGAGTGGAAAGGAGCATTAATTATTTATTAGCGGGCAGTATGCGTACAATAATAGAAGGAAACATTATTGATGTTTCTATTAAAACATATGAAATATGTTGACTACATAAATAACTCATACAATTAAATTAATTTAATTTATTATTACAATTTAATTATTTTTGTTACCTTTTAGCGTATTAACAGCTTAAACCAATCACTATGGTGGGGTGGGGCAAGTAACGGAGTCTAACCGCTCCATTGCTAGCAATATACCTTTATAAGATCGTTCTCCATGCGGTTCCTCGTGGAAACCATCATGATTAATTCTCGTGAAATTCGTCAAGATAGTCTAACTGATTGGCTTTTATCCTCACCTATCATCACTCACTGGAGCCTCGCCAGCGTATACCGATAGCACAGAAGGGGTTGCCACACCATTATTACCCATTAAAAAAATATGTACTATAAAATTTGATGTACATACGAGTATACACGTAAATTATATGGAATGAAGAAGGTCATAGATTACTTTTTGCCGCGATCAGTAAAAATATCCTGCTCACGCGAGCGAAGTCACGGTAATTCTACTATTGTGTTTATATACATGCTAATTATAATAATATCAAGGGAGGGAGGGGGGAAAGGATTGTTAGTAATGCGTACTACCAACCCCATTGCTAGCAATATACCCTGTTAGGTCGACCTCCACGCGGTTCCTCCTGGAAACCATCACACTTGTATTCATCACGATAGGTGATGAAAACACCTAGTGATAAATAATAATCTGTATTCCAATCTCCCCCCCCCCCCCCTCCATCCCGTATAATACGTGTATACCAAACTCTATGACGACTTATTGAGCCGTTAAGATATAACAAACTCACTTTCGCATTCATATTACTAACTACAAACTCATAAAGGAAAAGATTAACATTCTATGGAGGATGGAGAACAGCACCATATATGCAAAACAGACGTAAAACCTTTAGAACTAAGCGCCACATACATACAGACTGCACTTTTAATGAATTAGTCACCATCGTCGGCAATAAACATTACAAAGGCATCTCTTGTAGAACAATGGCTATGGATTACAACATATTGCAAATATATACACATATAAATAATAAGAAGTTATATTATCCTTAAGACTGACGCTGCATGGTCATCTTTTATAAATCATAAAGGGTCCAAAGGTTTATAAAAAAAATAAAAAAATACCTCATGCTATCGTGGATCATTTACGGTTCATGCGGCTAGACTATGGAACTATCTTCCAATGCATATTCGTGAAAGTCAATCGCTGAATATATTCAAGAGCAGATTAAAAAAGCCTCTTCTGTCCTCATAAACTTATTATGTCTATGTATGTAAATGTACGTATTTTGTATGTGAAGAGATATTTTATGTTTATGTATATATGTATATGTATTATTATATACAAATATGTATGTGTTTTGATTTTAATTATATGAGTTACTTTGTATATATGTCAACATATTTATTATTTCTTAACAGAAATAACTATACCGTCTCCTCCTATTATTGTACGCACACTGCCCGTTGGTAATTAATGCTCCTTTCCACTAAGGGTTTGCCGGAAGAGAACTCTTACAGAGTTAAGCTCGCCTCTTGTACATCTTTATTTCATATAAAATATATGTTTGTAATTTTTTGTGTACAATAAAGAATAAAAAAAAATGTTCTTAAGAACGTGTTTTTTTGCAACTTAGAATGGCAACAAACAGACGACCCACATGATGGAAAGTGGTAACCATCGCCTGTAGATATGAACAGTACTATGGACATAACAGAGTATACTGTGTCGCCAATACGTTGCCATTCCTGAGGACTAAGGTGTTATGCCTCTGTACCTTGTAATTTCATGTTTTTATTTTCATTACAAAAATAACCTGCAATTTCATATACTTTAAATACGGTACAATTTTAACTATTTAGTCTAACGCAACGCCCGATAGATTGTATATCTTCACACAGCAGGAAACCGAACGATAACCAAGTCGTTTCACCCATTTTAAATAGTAAAATTAACATTGATCACGAGTTTCAATACTAGTGACAGTTTATCACTCAATTAATATGCTGTTTAATTGCCACTTTAAACTACTTATAAGTTAGAACACAAAGATAAAATGAGGTAATGGAAAACGGAGGCTTGAATAAAACCGCTTTAAGCGATTAATTTTGTATAACTCGCTCAGTTTACTAGATCCCACAACTTGCCCGTGTAAAGCAGTGCATAATCTTTTTTTTTTTAATACCACTTGTCAAACATGCACACGGCCTACCTCATGGTAAACGGTTATTGTAGCCTATGGACGCCCACAATGCAAGGGACGTTACAAGCGCGTTGCCGACCCTGAGGAAACCTCTTTGCCCCTTTTTGAAAAAGTACCGAAACGAAAACAATTTATTACTTTTGGAAACCGCAGTGTGTTGTCGTGGCAACTTGTGCCTTCATATTACCATAGTTGTGCACATATAGATTTCAAAGAAGCTTCCTTTAGCGGACAGACAATTTGTAAAATGACCATCCTAACGAAGTTTTCCCTAAAGATAACAGTATGAGGTTCTTCAGAAGCAAAGTAATAAGGTTCCTTAGGGATCGGCAACATCCCTGAGCGGACGGAGCGAATGACATCCCTGTTGTTGATGGTGTCCATAGATTAACCCCCTTATTCATAAAAACACCAAACCTCCCATAAACCTTAGCTATTAATTATTAAAGTGTTTTGTCCTTTTCTTTTTCGCTAAATTGTCAATTTAAAATACAATAACTAAACGCTCTATCAATAGTTAAAATAAATTGGTAGAACATTTTTGTTTTCATGAATAAGGGGATAACGGTTTACCATCAGACAGGTCGTATGTTTGTTTGCCACCATAGTAGTACAAAAATGGTGCTACCATCTGCGGATTTAAGCGCACAAAAAAAGCCCATTGTACTTTTACAGTTAGACTTACACATCATTACGGTCATCGAATCACTGTTCATTTTTTACATACAAACCTCTATTACGTTAGTAATGAACAATGTCGCAACCGGCCGTATGCGAAAGGAGCAAAAACGTATGCGACACGGTTTCCACGAGGGGCACACCTTATATGGTCGTGTCAATCCACTGCCATATAAGAAACTTAGGCATTAGTCGACTAATATGAGTTTTGAACGACACTAGTGTATTAAAGATATTTCACAACTAGGGTTCGCGCTCGCACATTTATTAAACTATATATTATTTTGGGTATAAAACTTCACATATTTTCTGAGTTGCCGAATCAAGAATATGTACACGTTTGTGATGATGTATAGAAATATAAGGGGGATATTCAGCATTTGCGACCCCTGACCAACTTTGGTGAACCTTTTAACTGTGCTTTCAACTTTTAGCCCCTGGAAAAGGCAATGTATCTAAAAAATAAGTAAAAACATTTTATAAAATACTTTTTGGGGCCAACATCTTTACTGAAGACTCGAAACCAAAAAAGTTCACCGAAATTAGACACAAATCGCAAATACTTAAAATAACCCACATATAAAAGTGGACAATATGAAAAATATGCAACGATAGAAGTCAATAAATAGATCTAATACAAGAAGTAGAATAGTCCATTCTGTAAAGAGCCCGTAAATGGCGTTAAAAATATAACACATAATTATCTCAAATATAGGCTGCTGTTGCGAAATATACGAAATACAAAAAGTTTTTTTTAAGCAACTTACATTCTAAGTTATCTAGTAAACTTACAGCAAACAAGCTGACGGGCCAACTGATGAAAAGCGGTAACCGTGACCCATAACAAAGCATACTGTTTCACCCATGATACTCTCAATGCGTTGCCATTCCTGAGGACTCAGGTATTATGTAAAAGTAATACACAAATTTTGCAGAACAAAATAATAATTCTCCATTTCATCGAAGGTGCAAACCCTAATTGACAACTGTTGCATGGTTTACAGCTTTATTTTTCTAGCCATAACAGCCATAGCCAATAGTACAACCATCTGTTGTAAATAACATTCTATTTGGCTACGAGCAGAATTCTATTGACCTAAAATAATTTATTTCACATTACTAATTCCGGATTATGGATTTATTGCTCAATGACAAATTATAACGCGCTAAGAAATTATTAATAAATAATCACAATATGTGTATTCATGAATGTAACAATACATAAATAACTGCAAATTAATTACTATATGAACAGAAAATAATTCATACTGTAAGAATTATATCAAGCGCTGAGTATTTGCTTAAAATTAATACATACTGGCTATCGAATTTGTAGACTTTGCTTAATAAACAATCAAAGCAGCATTGTTCTTAATTTATATAATATATAATAATCTCCAAATATACTACACTTTATGCGACTATAGTTACTACAAATCATAATTTTCTTATGCCAAATTATGGTCCTTCAAGCCGGATACTTTTGCTTTTAAATACTATTACACTATAATTATTTGTGATGCAAGTAAAACTTACTATGTAAATACGTCCAAAATATGTCTATACGTCCAAAATGGTGTCACTTATTGTCATATCCATATTTGAACTTCAGGCTAATTTAACCGTGGAAACGTAACAGACGTTACTTTCTCATTCTATAATATTACACGGTTCTAAACAACCTGACCTACTAAAATCAATCAAAACGCGGACTGGCCATTATCGTATTAATTTGTAATGACGTCTACTCAATTATACATACATACCAAAAATGGATGACTATGTCGAAACGCACACATCCGAAGGCTACAGTCGAGTCAGTCGGTATTGTACGTAAAATTCAAACACCACAATTTACAAAAAAAAAAAAAATTGTAACTTCTTGTGTGTGAATACAATATAGTATCGAATGACAAATCTGAGGAATTATACAAACTGACAGCAATTTACGTAAACAAAAATCAAATAACTGAAATATATATATATATATATATATATATATATATATATATATATATATATATATATATATATATATATATAATTAAAATATTTATTATTTTATTTTTATAATAAAACAAGCTTTTACCCGCAACTTCGTCCGAATGACTGGGATATGGTCGGGATAAAAAGTAATCAATATCCTTCTTGATCCCTTAACAAATTTCATAATGATTGCTTAAGCCGTTAAGACGGACTCAGTCTCGACAACTCGGGGGGAAGGGATTGTTAGTAATGGAGAGATTAGTCCCCAATGTACCCTATCAGGTTGACCTCCACACGGTTCCCCCTGAAAACTATCATAACTAATTTATCATTAAATTCGTCATAATAGGCTAACTGACTTGCCTCTTCATCCTCATCATTCATCCATCACTGGCACTCCGCTAGTGTATATCAATAGCGCAGGCAGGGTTACCATGTCATTTTAACCCATTAAATAAAGTCTCGAAGACTCAGTTTCCCATTTATTATATTAATATCCTCACTGAATTATGACACATAACGTCCAAACTGGTGAACCAAAGTCAAATTCCATGTAAATTGTCATACAAACAATGGAAACCGCAGAGACAATGGCAGTAAACTTATAATTCCTATAAATCGAGGGTTCATGCGCATGAATATTTTTATTTATTTATTTTTGGTACAGGACATGTGTACAAGGCGGACTTAATGCTAAAAGCATTCTCGCCCTTAAAGCTTATTACAAATTGATCAAGTCAAGTCACAAACGCATCGTGATCTTGAGGAATGATATCGATTGCATCTATGATACTTGGAAATATCGGATAGCATCGGGCGATGACACCGTGTCCTTCTTCATTTAGGTGAACCAACTGGCCGTCAGATATGCATTTACCATATTCAAGTGTTATTACGTGGAAATCTATTTCTATATGTATCAGAATACTATATCATTATCACTATTATATCAGGCGTTATCTGTCCACTGTTGAACATAGCCCTCCCCCATAGACTGTCATAAGGAACGGTCCCGAGCCACCTGCACGATTGTCAATATTGAATGTATAATTCAAACATATGTAATCATTTATTAAAGTGACTCAGAGTCGGATATCACAAACTTTAGCATTTTTAGGCCAGTCGCACATGGTATTATTAATGTTAAAAAATTTCCAACACGCAACGAATCACTCTAATCTGCACAGTTGCTAAAAATTCGCACTGAGGGTGAAAACAAAAGGAAAAATGCAACGTCGATAGAATCATTTTCTTAATTGTAAAGAACACCGAAATAAATTTCTGATAATTTGTGGACTCTAGTACAAATTGGACAACGGACCCCCTTTACATTCTAATCAAACAAATTTCTAACGACGGTCGGTTAGCACCCGCGTACATCAGAAATAGACATATCTTCGGGATCTACGAAATCTAATACAAGTAATAAATGTAAAACCTACAGAACATTCTAACAATATGCAGCCATACAAGTGGAAGGAAAGGGATTATTAGCAATGGGTTCTAACAGTCCCATTGCTTGCAATACCCCATCAGGTGGACCTCCAAGCGGTTCCCCTTAGAAACCATCGTGATTAATTCTTATTGAATTCTTCACGATGGACCAACTGACCATCATTCTCACTACCCGCCAGCATATACCGATAGTGCAGGGGGAGTCATCATTCCATTTTCATCTATAAAAAAAAAATATCTATGTGATTATTGAAAAATCTGGATTTACTAACAGAAATCTTACAATATGCGGCCAGCCTAATTAATCGACGTTACCTTTTCATGTACTGGACTGTAGGTATGCAACAAACGTGTGTGGCCACAAAGAAAAGCAGTGTCAGAGTTACACTGGCACGCGGTGACTCACATCATTAGTATTTCACGTACGAGATATGCCCGCTCGTGATATTTTATGGTCGATTTTATGTGATCTTGAGTTATTTGTGGGTCTTCAAAATTTAACAATCTTCTCTTGAAATTTAAGCGAAGACAAACTTATTACATTACGTTAACATATTTACGTATATTCTCCAAATAATATAACGGAATGATAAAAATATACCTATTATGTAAATTAATATCAAAAAAATATAAATCAACTTAATATTGGAGCTAAACAATCTGAAAGTTAACTCTTAAGAAAAAATACCATTAAAATTTATAAACAGCGAAGACAATTCAGAACAGACAAATAATACAGCAAAATTAGAAGCTTCCCCATTTTAGTAACCAGTAAAAAGTGATGCCAAACTTCTGCCCGAAACTACTGTAGACCCATAACTGGTAACAATTTTACTCTAACTACCGCTCATAATAAATATAGAAAACGATCTTAGAACAAACATAATAAGATTATGCACAAAAAAAAAAACAAAGTCTAATCCGTTAACGTAATCGCTACAAAGAGGAGAGCTTCAAGACAAAAAACGAGGCATGAAAAAAACAGTATAAACATTACGAAGGCCAAAGTCAAACACTCTTTTAATAGACGATGACAAACGATACGAGTCTATAGGAATGTGTGCTCGTTTATTGAACGTAGCAACGTAGACCACAAACACTAATGATGTCGCAATCATTGTTATGATATCTGTATGGGGTCGAAAATTCATACTCATAAAGACACAGTCTGTGTATAAGAGATATTTTTTAACTCTCATAAGAAGAGTTGTTAATGTTTTTACATCTTAATGTTAACAAAACAAATCTGCTACCAAATATACCTGTAACATACATATTTTGATAGGAACTACTCCACTTTTAACATTTTCAATCGTCTTCTATTGCCCAAATTTAAATTAACATAAGTTATACAATAAAAGAGTCTTAGACTTTACTTTGTAGTTTCTGTCTTAATTTTATCCATATAGATTAGTTGTTATTATTAATCAAAAAAACTTTCTCATGTTCCCTAATGAAGAAGAACGCAAAGATCTCAGAAGGACTTGTTTCTAAGTTCACGCCATAATTGCGTTTTATATTCCCATTTGTACCAGGGACTGCTACTACGTAATGCAGTACCTTTGGATGGATATAGAATTGTGGTTTATTCTATTATAGTACAGGTTTTTGAATCAAACAAGAATTATAGTTTTTCTTTGCCATTATAAATATTATCAATATGTTCCAAATTTATAAAATGCCACAATGATGTTTCTTCCTAAATTTTATATAAGTTACTGTAAATACCATAATGGCATACACGTTGACAAAAGCAGAAATTAGTAGTGCCTCAAGTCAAGATGAAATACTAAATTATAAATCATCTTAACACGAATTTGCTAGAAGAATTTCTTCTAAAGATACGATCATCATTGTGTACGATTCTCATAATTTTTTCGATATACTTCATTGAGTCTTCTTAACAATAATAAACCAAGAAAAATGAACAACTTCTCATATCAGATATTATCAGTAGGCCAAGTGATCATTAGTTGATACAGACCGAAACAATTATAAATTCTAGGCGAGCATAGTAATTGCAACGACTTATAATAGTACCCCTTTGATTGCTTATCGCCATACACCACCAAGACCTCTATTCAGTGTTAATTAACGTGTTTTCAGCATGCTTCATAGCGTACGCAAACATTTTTTCCCGCCATGTCGTGAGGTGAGTCACGCGCGAGTGGCGGCGCCCGCGCATCTGTGCAAACGGTGGCCAAGGCCGGCCGAGGCCGTAACTTAATTAATGCACTACTAAATACCATTTTTCTAGTTCATACTAGTCTAGGGAAAGCACTGCCTACCTATGAATATCTAGTATTATATTAACATTGGTATTTCGAATCCGTTATAAAAATGATTTGATCGTAATGTTCGAGTCAAATCTCCATTAACTAAAACACATGCACTAAAACTATTTATTTAGTATTAAAATAATTTATTAAAAACAGACAAAAAGCCAAGAAGGATCTTATTACACAGAATTTATTGAAGTAGACATATATTCAAAGGTGGATTACAAAATGTTAATGATAATTCATAACCGTATCTATACTGTAAACATATGGTTCAAAATATATTCATTTTATTAGGTAATGTATGAATATATTGTCTAAGATTTTAAACTATTGCTAAATAAGAGCTAAAATTAAAGCAAGAGAAGTGCCTGCTTGTGACTGAAAGACACTAAGTATAAATTCAGTGGATGGGGCAAGCTGGACAAAATATTTATAATATTTATATATAGAAGAGCAACTCCTTACACCACACTGAAATGCTAATACGACACAATATTGGTAATGATATTAAAAAAAAGCCTTTGAAGAACTAGTTGTAGACGAATTTGGGATAATTGAAAACAATACTACATACTGTAGAAAAAATCAAGCGCCTATTAAAATAAAATCGATTTTAAAATAGAAAACCAGGCCAAAAACGAATACTATCACCCACACAATCTTACATGGACGTGTAATTTAAGAAACTTATAATACAATGCAACAAAGTTAACTTTCCCATCAATAAATTATATGCATGTGAGTCAGAAGAACCTAACGTTTATGGTTAAAGGTACGTACATTCACACCGTAAGATCTAAGAACCCTATTTGGGCATTGACCATTTTGATAAAATCTAAACTGTACATATTAGGCGTGTTGTAATGGAATACTCACACGGAATGATGTGAGTATCAATGATAAATGGACTTTTTATAGAAGTACATTTATTTGCAGTACATAATTAATGTCAAGTTGCAACCACCAGCTGTGGTAAAACAAAAAACACAAATAAATTTTATTATTTAACAACGAAGTAAAACATTAATGGGTAATGCACAAGATTCTTATTAATTTTGGTGTTTAAACCAAAAAATTCGAAATTTAATGGCAAAGTATTTAGAAACTTCAAAAGCATAATTGTTTAATCAAAACAATTCAATTATGCAAAAGTTTAAAGTGAAGAGACAGAACAAAGATTCTCTTCGTTTATATCCAACTTTATGGCTCGAACGCTATACCATACACCATATATTTCTCTTAAGAACAGGTGGTCCATTTATAATGAGCTAAAGACGTTTAATTCGCAAAGGCAATATTATCTCGGCAACGTCAAATTACAAACGCCAACAGAGATCACCCACGCGTCTCCCGAACGGGCAATGCAAACATACCGACAACAAGATTTATTTTTATAGTCACGACTGCAATAGACATGGTATTACACGATTGAGATATACATTGTCTTCAAAATGAGGTTACAGATGAGGCGATAAGAGTACATGTACATATACTTGGGAGATTAATTGAGTCATCATAAATCGCTTTCAAATCTTCGCTTACAGTAAAGATTAAATCCGTCTAAATATTGCACATAAAGTCACTGACCTAAAGAAAGTAGTAATTAGTTATTTATCTCAGTTGGACAGATTAGATTTAGAAGGATTAAGTTAAAAAGAATTCTAATTTACTGGGTAATTTTAACATCTAAATGGTGGAAATTTAATTCGCTTGTATTTTTTTTCTAAACCGAATTTGCAACAATAGTTTAGTCCAGCCCCGTATGTTGGTTTTTGGATGACAATTCCGCATTTTAAATTCAAAAAGGAATTTTAAATCTAATACGTTAGTGTATATGAAACAACTTGTCGCTAACTGGTGTAAATAATTCGTTATTTAAATAAAATTTAATGAGATTAAAGTCGCTAATATTTTACAATGCAAAATCTAATTGTTTGTATAAAATTATTTAAAGATCAGAAGTATTAGGAAAATATCAGAAACAATTGAATTTAATAAATATACCAAGTTCTTAAGGAACACAGAAAGAATTTATTTAAATTTGTTAAAGAGATGAGGGGACATTATATACATGAATATCCTACATTTGTGAGAAAAAGACCTCAATGTCTTAGATGACTTATGAAAATTACCAAATACTTTTAAAATATGGTAACGGCGACTTACATAGCAACACAGAACAATAGTAATGATTACCATTAACAATCTTTATTGATAAATCGTATAAGACAACTGTATGATACTTCAAAATTGAGCTACAACAATTATTTTTAACAATTATGGTCGATAATTTCTCCATTATCGCACTACTTTAGCGTACTTCCGCGCGGGTCGTTCAACTGCGCACGCGCAGGATACAGGCTCGTTTCACGTATCGTACACCATCCGTCGCGATAGTACGCCAAATGTCCTATATGTTACGTTATATTTTACATCAAACTAGTCTAAACAATGAATCATAAGAAACTCCGCTATTTTGATCATATTTCTTTGTGGGACACGCCCAGAACACTCATTTAGACTGGAGCTATTATTTTAGAAGCACATGTTAAGTTTTATTAAATGTATTACCAAAGTGATTAAGTTTCTTATATCTGATGAACAATTACTCTATATTTTAACAGTTTAATTCAAGCAACGTAATCCGTTTTAAAAATAAAATATTAATTATGTACGTAACACAGTGGATAGCTTTTCATTTGACCCCAATAAATGACGAAACCATAAACAATTTTTGTGGAAAGTTACGTATCTTCTTTATTTATACAGAAATATATATAGTAAGTTACTCAGATCACTTGATGCAAATGATAATTGTTCCTTTTTAACTTATGTTTAATTAACATGATTTTAATTTAATTACATAAACATTTTAACTATTTTAACAAATTACATAAATGCAAACGAATACATTCCAACGTGTAGATACCAGTAAATTAAAATACCTGCATGAAAAAAAATTAGTAAGTACTTATAATGTGAAAAACAGCAAAGTAGATTTATAATAAGGTACATAAACAAACCTAAAGCCTGGTTTATGGCTCTATCCGGTCGAACTCAAGGTCCACGCTGTTTGACGCTCTAATCCCTGGCTCATGTAACCTGAACAGGCCTTCTAGGGTTGACACATTTAGAAATCTAATTCTAATTCAGATTTAATGCTAACAACAGATGCATCAGAGGATGATTTTAAAGAAAGTTATTTGGAATGTCTGCCTCGACCATTTTTGCCGCCTAACAGACATCATTGCATAAATGAGTACCAATAAAATTAGAAGATAGAAGGACCGTCGAAGAAGTGCCATGTTCGCAGACACTCATAGTATTGCAAACGTCTGTAGCCTACCTAAATGTTTACCATCAAGTCGCCTTTAAAATAATTAATACAAAGCTAGATAATATACTTGTAATTAACATTCCTAATTCGTCCATCTGACAGCCCTGCATCTTGACGAGATGACGTAAACAGATAATCGCGGAACACATGCCTGGTGACGTCACGGCTTCTATAGATTTCAGATACGAACGTGTTACCAATAAATTGCTGCAGATCCAGCTCTACGCCAATTCATTCAGTGTGGAAAACGTAACGAAAATACATTTTATTACTATTATGTTTAGACAATAACGTTTAAATGTTTTGAATTGTAATTGTTGTTAAAATTTATAATGACTTAAATACTATCTATAATAAACTATACTATTACTATTTGGACTTAAAATTTTACTTATCACGACTTCAATTCCTCTCCAAAAGCAAAATATATAGAATCTACTAATATTATACTGCATTACGCTTGGCAACAAATTAGAAACGAAAACAAAGGTACCAAATACAGAGAAATATACAATTTCTGCCTTTAATAGCATTGACCATTAATAGATCACACATAGTCAATGGTCACATAAAGCGATACATACAGAGAATTGATAAAAAAAAACTCGAATGCACAACGGACTATTCATCGGGTGAACTTTAAACTCGGTAATCGAAACTTTCTCGAGTCGATATCTCGTGTTTTCAACAGGGTCCGGAGGGCGTTGCACCTGCCGAGGGGAGGGCCGACGAGCAGACACCTGTTTCGAAAAGGGCTTGTGTTTTGGGCATAAATTATGGAGACATTGTGCCGTTCGATGGAATAGATGATGCGCTTCGAATAGTCCGTAATTGGTAATAAACATTTTGACAAATTGAAGCAGGATTTAAATTTGTAACAGATCTTGTAGTAATTTTAAATAAACATTTATTGATTGAAAACAGTAAAGTTAATACTATGGTCCTAACTTTTATTCACCTATAGAATGTTGTAAGACGATACTGGCTAGGGAAACTAGTATTGGCGTTTATTGTTCTTGGTGTATTGGTGAAGGAACATTTGGAACAAAAACCACCTGCATGTCAAGCCACCTGACCTTTGTAAAAGTAGGTTCTAATTATTTGGAAGGAGACCAGTCAGTGGCCAGTAATAGTAATAAAAATTAAAATAATTTATATAATAAATAATAAATTAAAGTAACATACATATCCAAATTTGCATGAACACCTTTTTCCTCAAACGATTAATAAATTCTTCACAATTTATCGTACCTTTGCGGATTACATATTAAAATTGCACATAAACGAGATCGTTTCAAGCGATTACAATAATGTTATGTACAATAATGACCATTTGTGGGTATATTCTAAAAGAAGTATGAAATGTTGTACAGTTTTGAGCGCGCATTTGGGTCAAGGGCCAGTTAGTACCGAACTGACCACATATGGAGTCAGTCAAGCTGTGCAGTGACGTCATTAAATAATTGTGCATTAAAAATATTTAATTCCAGTATTTTTTAATAATGGAATGGTACATTATCAACCATTAAAAGAAACTACTCAAGCGTTGCCATTTCTGAGGACTATGGTGGTATGTCACCAACTGAAACACAGCCATATCAACACAACTACGTCTTGGCAGAAAACTCGGTGGTACTGTGGTATTTATTAGATTTTCATACAAGGTTTCCATCTGATAAATGTTATGATAATGGTATTCTTTTAATGGAAAGTTCTACAACTCTGATATATACACATTCATGAGAAACTGAAGATTTTTAAAGTACTCTGTCTGAATAGTAAGGGAGGCAAAAAAAAAAACTGGTATAGTTCGATGTTTTTTGACAAAAAAAGATCAGTTTCACTGATACAACACCCTTTTAAGAGGATATTAGTGATTCACCCAGTATATTAATGCATGTCTGCATGCACTGTGCTAGGAACTCCATAAAGACATGGAAACGTTGTATGTTTGTGGACGTAATAAAATGCGGCGCAGTCGGGGCGTGGCGTCGCCAATTTTCCGGTCTGACGCCAGACCGGTCTCGTCTGCCCTTGTGCCCTTAGGTGCATTAGATGTCTCGTCAATCGCACTTAAACTTGTTAGAGCCTTTTGTAGTACAGCTTTGTTATTATTGTCAGGAATAATTTCGTAATCGCTTTGATTAAATTTTCACAGAATTTCTATGATGATTTTTACTAGACCCACCCACAATGTATTCCGTAATGTCCATTTCGACGTTTATATGTATACACGGTAGTTACCATTTCCTATAAGGAGGTCCGTCTGCTTGTTTGTCATTTTAAGTATTACATTAAGAAATCCTTAGTAGAAAACATTGATAAATATATTTCGACAGTAAAAACAATATTGATTGAAGATGTAAATGTAATCTAAAAGGTTAAGCAATCTGAAATTCACAGCTGTAAATTTATTGTTTAATTTGTTTGTTGTTGAATCCGTTTTCTCTCTAAAGACTCCGCAATGATTCAAATGCAAATAAGGTAAAAAATTGGAAATATGATAATTTTTTAACTTTGCGAAATAACAATTTTTATTAAATATTTAAATAATATTTATTAATGTATTTAATTTTATATATCTCGACTTATAAATTTTCTTCGGGGAAACTTGATTAAGTTAACAGTCGACTAACTACATTGTTATTGTAACTTTATAGACTTGACAACTTTATTTGAAAACTGAAGAACTGATCAGAATCAAACAATCAGTACAAAGATGCAGTTGATGCAGTTACATACAAACCTAGAATGTATTAATACCAAGCTTATTTCATCTACGGCCCGACCACAAAGTAGCAGTGACTGTTACCACCAACCGCACGGTCGTGACCAGAAGCCGAGCACCAGATCGAAACTGTTTCATGTAATTTAAAGGAAAGCAATAATGTGTATGATCTATTAATAAGACGGAAACGGAAGGCGTACAAACTATAAATTAGTCATGTTCTTTAGCCGATATACATAGTAACTGATACGGGGCGTTGACCACAGCGATATCCAAGACTCTCCAAGTTTGATATCATCTACATATTTAATAAAACTCTTGACACTGTGTAACAAACAAAACACAGGGGAAACCAGTGCATATAAAATAGAAAGCCAAAAATCCCGCATATATATAATAAAAAAGAAATACAAAATTTCATCCTGCAATACAGTAAAATATTTGTAAAACTTGCTAACGAAACATTGCTACTTAGACATAAAAAAAAATTATTTTAAAACACACTATGGCAATGTGATAAAAAAAGCAAATAAGACTAAAATCTAATATAAGCTGATGATAATGATTACAAATGAAGCTTTTTTTTTAATTATCTGAAATCTATATAATCTGCAGCGATCTAGTAGATAATCACTAGGTTTTCAAATCAAAATTGGCATCGATTAATGTTTTTCAACTTTAAAAATACTCATTACTTCACTGTACATTCAAGTGAGATGTTCAGGTTACGCAGAAATATCTCCGAAACCGATATGCGTCACGAGATGTCTGTGGTTTGGTTATCTACATTACCATTACGTGAGTCACAAAATTACGACTTTCGGAAATTCCAGTAATGTATAAGAAAGAACCTCATAGTAGAAAAAGGTGTTCATGAAACAAGTTTCAAGGAAGAGAATATATTTGAACACAAGTAGAAGACTTGATACAAAGTCATCGGGATGAGTATCTCTGCTTTTGAAGCATGAGTTCTCCAGCCTGAACGGAGCGACATACCGCATCCTTATTGCACAATCATAACTGTGCAATAACTGGGTGTTAAGGATTCAAAATCTTCAAGTCACAAAAGTAAAAAATGAATAAATTATGCCCGTGCAGTATAGTAGAATAGAATAGCAAAATTTTATTGCTAGGAAAACACAATTACAACAGAAAATACAAAAATATTACATAATTATAAAAGAAATACATATTAGGCAAAAGGTACTGGCTTAGCTGATGCTGTAAGTGTCCCAGTGCAGTGTTCATTAGTATGCAGTAATTTTTACAATGATTACTATCTGTGGGACGTTTTACTATAATTATTTGATTTTTAAAGAGCTTTTCTTTATTTAGGCAAATAAATTTTATAGAACTCAGGGTTAATTGCC
Organism: Galleria mellonella; assembly: GCF_026898425.1. Lineage (NCBI taxonomy): Eukaryota > Metazoa > Arthropoda > Insecta > Lepidoptera > Pyralidae > Galleria > Galleria mellonella. The sequence goes on along the minus strand of NW_026441995.1, from coordinate 1,421,997 downwards.
CAAATTAATACGTAATGATCATATAATAGTTGTATAAAAGAATATTCCTATACTCGTATGTGTTCTACCATACAAGATGTGTGATCATTAAAAAGATGCAATTAGTTTCAAAATTAAAAATAGTAAAGATGTAGTTCCAAGTGTTCCTTTTTACTATTGAAGGGTCCGGCGATTGATCACTATATCACCTGATATATCATCTCGCGGACCCACAAATAACCTATTCAAATTTGTCTTAATTTGGTGCTGATTACATCTGGATGGAAAGCATAAGCAGGGAGGGTTCCACTCCTTGGGTACGCCCATGCATGATAAAGGAAGTTAGAGATCAAAAATTAATATAATAAAAACTATTTAATATATAAACATATTTATGTTGTGTCCTGTATAAAAAACCTTTTATGTACTACAGAAATATGCACAGAGCTGTATTTACGTCTGAAGTTATTATATTACCGATTAATAGAATTAAATTTTAGGTCTAAATATGTTATCACTGTAAACCTTGACTGTTTGCGACCACCCAAGCGCTGCAGACAGTGTCAATTGCTATTTGACCTTATGTTTACATACATGCATTGATTTGTTTATGCATTACAACAAGCTGACCTAATATTATGCGATTAGGGCGCAGGTCCATTATCTTGCTTTATAGGACCTTGTTTCTTTCAGCAGAGCTAAGTTTGATTAAGACATATGATAAATAATATGGACGGGACGGTACATATAGCATTATTATTTTGGGATTTAGTCCATTATATATATATGTATATAGACAAGTGTATTATTATTAAACAATAACATTATACATGTAGTTAATTTTAAACTTTCGCGTTGTTTACACATATTTTAAATACAGAATGGGGACTTAAAGCAGTAGGTATGTAGGTACTATTTCGCAGGTCGCGTACTGCGCGGTTTCAGAGATGTTTCCTTCCACGAACACTCAGGTTATGGAATGAGCTCCCTGCCGAGGTTTTCCCAAGAGACTACAGCATGGGGTTCTTCAAAAGGGGGATAAAGAAGTTTCTTCATTATCGGCAACGCACGCGTAATACCTCTAGTATTGCAGGTGTTCATAGGCTACGGTAACCACTTACCATCAGGTGGGCCGTATGCTTGTTTGCCACCTCAGTGGTATAAAAAAAAATTATCTGTAAACACTTTTACATCGTGTTAAATCCCAATTGTGTATTTAAAATATTATACACCTGCCTGTATCTTATAATAAATTTACTATTGTAATCTTTTGGAGGAAACAATAAAGAGTATCTATTTATCTATCTAACATACTTAGGACATGGTAAAAAGGGAACATTAAAGATAACGGAATAATATGATTCACATCACTCATGTGGTCCAGTATCAACACAGTAACCCAATTGAGTCATCACGGAAACTCGAATAAGGATTGAAAGTCACGTTCGTTAACACTTCCGCAAATTAACGAAACATAAATGAAGAAATATTGCCCGTATGCAAAAGTTTCAAGATATTCAAGTTATGGAAGATTAAGAGGGCTATGCTTGGAATTTCTTTACATAATAAAATCCAAATGGAGGATATCCGGAAACGAACCAAAGTGACTGACACAGACCGAAGGATAAGCAAGTTAAAATGACAATTGGCCGGTCATATAGCTCTAAAAATCGATAACCGGTAGGAAAGAAAGATTCTTGAATTAGTGACGACTTCAAATCCAAAGATGGCTCAGGACCGTTATTTATGTCAGTCTATGGAAGAGGCCTACGTTCAGCAGTGGACAGATAACGGCTTACATGATGATGATAAAATGAAGAAATGGAGAAAAAATTAATTAAAGTATAATATTATTCAATTAGGTTATGAATCAATCGATCTCAATCAATCAGTCACGTATAAATCTGACTACTCTTATTTTAATGTCACTTGAAACGACAAACAAGCTGACAGCCCACCTGATGGATAAGTAACCTTCCTCTATAGATTTCAAAAGCACATAACTTTGTCCGTAAATTGTCAAATATCTACTATCATTTCTCGCCGTGTGGTCCCAGCATAGAACAGGCCATGGCCTTTCCCGTGGGCGTCATAACAGTCGACTAAGGAGAGCGAGAACTAGGCAGCAGCGTCCTTCTTAAAACATATCTAAAAGTCGAACTGTGGTTGCTAATCTTTTTTTTTTTATACAACTTAGAATGGCAAACAAGCTGGCGGCCCACCTGATGGAAAGTGGTAACCGTCGCCTATAGACATGAGCAGTACCATGCACATAACAGAGTATACTGTTTCGCCCATGATACCCCCCATGCGTTGCCATTCCTGAAGACTCAGGTGTTATTCCTCTGTACCCTGTAAATGCCTGCCAAGCGTTGCAACTACTGACAAAACTCCTCTTATGGGGAACGCTTATGTCCAGCAGTGGACTGTTAACAGCTGAAATAACGATAAAATACTGCTATTTCTAATATGTATTGCCATCGCATCGTTTATTGAAACAGATTAAAATAGCACGTACTAGAATACGTATCGAATACATAAACTGTCACCACGTGTTCTCCGTGAAAGAGATAAGAAGACAAATCTGTTATCATAAAAATAAATATAGGTGGATCACGTTTTCGAAGAATTATGTATAGCGCCAAGTGTACCATCAGTCTTCAGCTATCATTTTCACTTTTCTAGATTATTGCACATTTTAGAAGAGTTCAAAGACGAAGGGATTCTAAATTTGATACATGTTTTTGTATGTTATACGACATCTTTGCTAATTCTAAATGAATTTTGACATTTCTTTTTATTAAGACTTGTCTATGCGACTTAAAGTCGCAATCTTTTTTTTTTATTTTACAGTTAAAGTTTTATAGCATTACTAGTTTTTTACTCGCTATTTTGTCGCATAGATTTAAGAAGTACATTAACCAATGAAATAGGCCATTGCTTTATGATTTCTTCGATAAAATATACGCCAGATTTTAGGTTAGACCTTCCAGAACACCGCCATGAGAACCACATACAGTTTTTACGTGAGTCGGGTTAAATACATCAATTATAACTTTGTATGTTAGCACAATAGATTTATAACATTGATTTGGCTTTTGCTATTATAATGTTATAATTATTTTTAATGAATAAATTAATAAAATAAATAAATAAAAATATATATAAAAATCAATTGCTGTTCGTTAGTCTCGCTAAAACTCAAGAACGGCTGGACCGATTTGGCTAATTTTGGTCTTGAATTATTTGTGGAAGTTCAGAGAAGGTTTAAAAGGTGAACAAATATGAAAGTTGTTAACTATCTTTCTGATTAATTTTATGTACATTTTTTTATTAATTATGGATTTTTTTTGATGGGTGAAAATTGTATGGTAACCCCGCCTGTGCTAACGGGATACGATGGCGAAGCACCAGTGAAGGGTGATAGATGAGAATGAAAACAGGCCAGTTAGCCCATCATGATGAATTCATCAGAAATTAACCATGATAGTTTCCAGGGGGAACCGCGAGGAGGACCTGGTTGGGTATATTGCTAGCAATGGGATTCTCAGTCTCCATCACTAACAATCCCTTTCCCCCCTATTAATTATGGATTCCTTTTGTTTAAGTTTATTATATACAAAAGTTTTGATGTTTTATTTATCGATTGAGGCAGTACGAAGTCTGGCGGGTCAGCTAGTATATAATAAAAGGTAAATTTATCTACTGCTATTTTTCATATACAGACTTGTAATAATTCTAATAATTCACTCACTAAGCGTATTGATTCAATAGTTTACGCAATTTATACCAATAATACTTGAGTCACTGCTCCAAATAAGTATTTCTATAAAAGGCTACGTCAAATCATTACGTGTTTAGCGGCCGATTAGGCAGAATTATATAAACGAGGTCACATTAAATTATTTACCTAAACAACTGTTCATGTTACAGTAAGACATATTGGTCGGTCGATCGTTTTCACGGACCATATTGTCTCCATGTTCGGGTTTTTTTTAATGGATGATAATGGTATGGTAGCTCCGCCTGCGCTAATTGTATACGCTGGCGAGGCACCAGTGAAAGATGATAGACATGAGAATGAAAAGGCAGGTCAGTTAGCCCATTGTGATGAATACACCAGGAATTCAGCACCATGGTTTCCAGGAGAGACCACGTGGAGGTCGACCTGATAGTATTGCTAGCAATGGGGAAGCTAGAGCCTATTACTCACAATCCCTTCCCCCCCTCTATGTTCGGTTAGGATAGTGTGGTTACATGTAGTGCTATTTAAAAAAAAAAGTAATATATTGACCCCGTGTGGTCCCGACATAGAATGGCCCATTCCTTCCTTTCCATTGGGTGTCATAAGAGGCGAATAAAGGAACTAAATGGTCAAGAGATGGGCGGCTTTTTTTTTTTTATACAACTTAGAATGCCAAACAAGTTGACGACTCACTTGATGGAAAGTGGTAACCGTCGCCTATAGACATGAGCCATACCATGGACAAAACAGAGTATAATGTTTCGCCCATGATACCCCCCATGCGTTACTATTCCTGAGGACTCAGGTGTTATTCCTCTGTACCCTGTAAATTCATTGCTATATTCCACCCTATAAACCGAAACACAGCCATGCAAACACAACTGCTTCACGGTAGAAACACGAATGGAACAGAGGTGCCCAAGCAAACGACTTTTAAACAAAGTCTCCCTCTGGTAAATTACTGGTAAAATTTCACATGATGATGCGATATGTATAGTGTTGTGTACTGTTATCAAAACCTATAATAAAATCATTAAATATCAATAAACGATTCGTAAACGGAAATGACTCAATGATGTCTCATGAACACAAATTGTGTAAAGAATAAATCGATCAACGCCAAATTCATAAGTAAGGACAAATATTACATCATCAATTACTTGGCAATCTATATTAATAATGTGCTAACGGCGGGCCATGACTTCGTTTTATCGCAATCGTTTCAAAAATTATAAATCGTAAATATTTTCTGGAAAGTATCCTGTTTTCAACCGACTTTTATAGGGGGGAAAGGGATTGTTAGTAATGGAGACTGAGAATCCTATTGCTAGCAATATACCCAACCAGGTCGACCTCCTCACGGTTCTCCCTAGAAACTACCGATAAGATTCGCGTTCAGCCTCACGTCACAGCATTATTTGATAAAAGTTTTTTCGGTATGGTCTCTAAAATATATAATAAATTCCCGAAAGCATTTAAGGAAATAAACAGTTTAAATGTATTTAAGAAAAAAGCAAAAGAATATTTGACAGCCAAATGTTACTATACGTTGCATGACTACTACAGTGATAAATATTAGACATGCAATTTAATTATTTTTATTGACATTTTTTACATTTTATTATTATTATTGACATTATTTTTATTATTATAAGTTATTATTACTATAATTTTATATTGTACATGCCGATATGGTAGAATATGGAATAATGGACATGTAATTATTTTTTTCAACTAATGTATGTACCCATATTCGTGCAATAAATGATTTGATTTGATTTGATTTGATTTAAACTATCATGGTTAATTCCTGATGAATTCATCATGATGGGCTAACTGGCTTCTCATCCATCACCCTCCATTAGTGCTCCGCCAGCGTAGCGCAGGCGGGATTACCATACCATTTTCACCCATAAAAAAAATTTATATTTCCTGCATAACTTGCTTCAATTATTTCTAATGAATATTCGATATCAATTTATAAGAATCGTATCACTGTAGACGTATTCTCGTCTAACAATAGCGCAAGTGATGGTCTGCAAATAAATCGGTGCATTTAAAGTCGATGCGCCAAGCCTGGGAATAGGTGCATCTAGTGAGGTCCGATATATTTTAATCAGAAACTATTTATCCTATCCTGTTTCCTATAACTATTGTAAATGCCAATATTGTGAGGATATATAGATAGCACTTCAGCTGCCCGCTAACGAAATGCTTTCTCACTGTACTGGGTTGACTGGAAGAGATCTCTGTCAGAGATAAGTCCACCCTTGCTCACAACAATTATAAATACATTAGTTTATATGTAACTTAAAAGTACAATAAAGAATATATATATTGTTCGTTAATCTCTCATGCAAACAACACTAAACAGATTTCAAGGAAAAGTGGTATCCGCATAGATTAATACTTCGCTAACTGGGGCGTTAGGGAGAGGATTGTTAGTTATGGGTTCCAACAGCCCCATTGCCAGCGATATACCCTATTAGGTCGATCTCTATGCCCCTGGAAACTATCGTGATTAATTCTTGTCGGATTCTTCACTACAGGTCTACTGACCTGCCTTCATCCTCACCTATCATCTATCACTGGTGCCCCGTTAGCGTATACCGATAGCGCAGGCAGGATTACTATTCCATTTTCAACCACTTAGCATATAGATCACTTTATATACTGGTAATTATATACTGGTACCTACCATGAAATGAAATTCCGAATTTTCGGGCTCAATTTCGTGTTTTTGTTCGTACCAAAATCGACCCTATAAATGGAGGTTAAGATTTCATTTGTCATAAATCCTACCATAAAAGTCCAAAGGAACAATATTTTATCATTTTTAATATTTTTAAACGGTATGTATCATGTAATTTTAACATCAAATTTGTGTTTCGTTCGGATCCGAAATTTCGGAAAACATGTCATGGTCAAGCCCTCTGATGCACGCGAGTGAAACCGCGGAACACCCTAGCGCGGGATGACATCCAGTATTCAATAATAGAACTATTATTAAAAACAGAACTAATATATTGCTCATTGTATGGCTCGAGCACTTTTTTTTATTCGAAGTCGACACAGTATGTTCCCTTCTCGTCATTCTCTTCTTATCTTGATTCAGCCATCTCTCTTATCAGACCACAAACATTCATAATCTTGTTTCGCACAGTCCAACCACTTTTGGTTGTGTTGTGGGCGACATTTTTGTGCATTATTATTTGCTAGTTGTTTCCCGAGGCTTTGCCCGTATAATTGGATACATAAAGTATCAAATATACGAGTATTAGGATATAAACTACTCGTGTAACAAATTTCATTCAAATCCGTTCAGCCAGTAAACAAATATAGGAATTTAAAAATGTTCACAAACTTTTACATTTCAAATATTAATGGGATTCACAGTTGAGAATTTTAGAGCAAAGGTCTGGCTTAACAAGAAATGGTCAAGTTCACGTTCCCATCCACCACATCTTGTTCAATTCAAATGCATTGTATCTACATATATCATAATCAAATCATTTGCCAAATATCAACTAGTTGTAAAGTAAGTATTAAAAAACAAAATTTTAGCCACTGTTATAAAATAGAATAAAATAATACCTCTGTCCCATTCGTGTTTCTACCGTCAAGCAGTTGTGTTTGCATGGTTGTGTTTCGGTTTGAAGGGTGGGATATGGCAGTGAATTTACAGAGTACAAAGGCATAACACCTTAGTCCTTAGAAATGGCAACCCTAGGGAGTATCATGGGCAAAACAGTATTTTTTTTTTTTTACAACACAGGGGGCAAACGAGCATACGGCTCACCTGATGGTAAGTGACTACCGCCGCCCATGGTCACCCACAACACCTACAGCATTGCAGGTGTGCTGCCGGCCTTTTAAAAAGGAATATGCTCTTTTCTTGAAGGTTATGTTGTCGTATCGGTTCGAAAATACTGCTGCTGGAAGTTGATTCCAAAGAGTGGTTGTGCGTGGGAGAAAGTGCCTTGAAAAACGCACGGTGGAGGACCGCCACTCGTCCAGATGGTTGGGATGAAATTTTAGTTTATGGCGGGTTGTACGATGGTGAAAATCTGCAGCAGGTATCAATCCGAACAATTCTTCAGAGCACTCCCCATGATAAATTCGGTAGAAGATGCACAGAGATGCAACATCTCTACGCAGTTTCAGTGGGTCGGCCGGACAGTAAGACGCCGATCGTCAACAATTCGAGCTGCCCGACTTTGAATGCGGTCTAACGGAAGGAGTTGGTACTGTGGCGCTCCTGCCCACAGGTGAGAACATTATTCCATGTGTGGCCTCACTTGAGCTTTATACAGTTTCAGGCGGTTTTCTGGCGTGAATAACCGTCTCACCCTATTGAGCACCCCCAACTTTTTGGAAGCTATCTTAGCTTTTTCCTCCAGATGACCGCAAAACTGGACGTCGCTAGATCTATCGACGCCAAGAATCCCCAGACTCGACTTATTATCAAGGGAAGTGCCCTGAAAGTGAGGTGATACGACAAACGGTGTCTTTTTTGCGGTGAACGCGCAGACTTGTGTCTTCTTAGGGTTAAAGTGAACAAGATTGCGTTCACCCCAGATCGAAACTTTATCGAGTGAAGTTTCGATTTCAGATACAAGTCTGTTCCGGAGCTCATCGGTACTCGGTACACGAGCAGTACCATGGACATACTCTGTATGTCCATGGTACTGCTCGTGTGTATAGGCGACGATTACCACTTTCCATCAGGTGGGCCGTCAACTTGTTTGCCATTCTAAGTTACATAAAAAATCTCTAAAATATCTATTATTAAAAAAAAAAATTCTTTTGCCTCGCGTCTTTTGTATTAATAAAAAAAAAATACATTTATACACAATAGCTACTTGTCTATGAGCGTTTGTTAAGACGATTTGCATAGTTCACCGGATCACAAAGCATTCGCGCATCACTAGTTACAGTTTAAAGCGTTTCATTTTGGCATTGCATACAAAGTACATTGACCAGGGGTTGTACGCGTTTACGTTTCCAATTGTGAACGACCACCGAAACGACCTTAGGGTTGCCAAAAACAATAAACTTAAGTGTTAATGTAATAAAGCGCCTCTGTTTGAGGTGCTAATTAAGGACAATGTATGTAACCTATAAAGGTACAAGAAAAACTTGCTAATTTAAGATTTTATAAAATAAAAAATAAATAAAGCAATTTTGACTCATACGCATGATCATATCACAATACAGATTAATTTAGAATAGACTATGGATGATTGTCTACTTCTTTTCTTAATAAATAAACATCTGTAGTCCTTGACCACTTGACTGCTGGAAATCAGAAATTCTTAGTCATTGAACAGATGCCATCTTGAGGTGTACTACCTAACGATAATTCTATATTCTGTGCCATTCATGCTCCTCGAGAGGAAATATACCCAGGTCGAAATCGATGCAGCCGCCCCTTGTAAACCAACATGATCATTTCTTGCTGAATACGTCTTAATATGTCAACTGAGCTCAAGGCCTACCATTAAATGATTTCCGAAATTTCGGGGCCGAACGAAACACAAATTTGATGTTAAAATTACATAATACATGTAGTTTAAAAATATTATAATATCATTCCTTTAAACTTCTATGGTAAAATTTATGATGAAAGAAATATTAATCTCCATTTACTAGACCTGTTTTAGCACAAATAAAAAGACGAAATCGAGTCCGAAAATTCGGAATTTTATTTCATGGTAGACCCCCTGCTTTCATTTTCACCAATTTTTCATTTACACTAGTGTCCTGCCAGCGTATACCAATACGGCAGGCGGAAGAAAAAAATGCACTCTACTCGTGTTGACACGATGTTCTCCTGTCTAGTTCTCCTAACTTTTTTCTATAACATTTCGCAATGTAATAAATTTGTTTTTGTATAGTGCGTAAAAACATGAGATTTATACACTTTTTCAACCGACTTCCAATAGGAGGTTCTCAATTCGATTGTATTTTTTTTTCTGTATGTTACCTTATAACTTTGTCAATTAAAGACCGTTTCGGAAAATATTTCTTTTATCTGAAAAAATATACTTATAAATTGACGCCATACAAATTGTATCAAAATCAGCTCAGTGGTTTATTATTTAAATAAAAATAACAGTCATTATTTTTGTGAGACAACCTTTAAAAAAATATATTTAAATAAAATATCCATTTGCATCCCACAAAAGTATTACGCTCTATCCCAAACAATAATTGGGATAAAGAGTATGATGACGTTCATTTCTATCCCGTTCAAATTTAAATTTATTACAGCCGTAGTGCGTTACGACAAATTTTAAAATATACTATTGTTAATCATTTGACATCCCTGTGAGGTGAAGGCGACTAAGTACATTGACACCGATGTTTGCGTCTGTTAACGTGAAACAATACAAAACACGAGTCCGCCGATAAAAATATATTCGCATGCGATAATACATGAGTCATGCTCCGTTTTAGCTCCACGCTTTACAACGTCCACGTCTTTTATTATTAAGAATTCAAACGATAACTATAAACCACGTTATATCACTAATAATAATAAGTCCTTTCAGTCCCCTATCAGTTTAACCTGTACTTAATAATGCAAATTTGAATTTATGTTAGTGTGAAATATAATTTATAATTGTGTTCTATAAAAAAACCGACTTCAACTGTGGCCAAACAGGGGGGAAAGGGATTGTTAGTAATGGAGACTGAGAATCCCAGTGCTAGCAATATACCCAACCAGGTCGACCTCCTCGCGGTTCCTTCTGGAAACTATCATGATTAATTCCTGATGAATTCATCATGATGCGCTAACTGGCCTGTTTTCATTCTCATCTATCGCTCTTCACTGGTGCTCCGCCAGCGTATCCCGTTAGCGCAGGCGGGGTTACCATACCATTTTCATCCAATAAAAAAAAACTGTGGCAAAACAAGTTATTTTTATTTTAAAACTAAATTATTGAACTGATTTTAATAAAATATTTATGGGACCAATCCGAAAGGATTTTTTTTATACAACTTATAATGGCAAAGAAGCTGACGGCCCACCTGATGTAAAGTGATAACCGTTGCCTATAGACATGAGCAGTACCAAGGACATAACAAAGTATACTGTTTCGCCCATGATACCCCCTATACGTTGCCATTCCTGAGGACTCAGGTGTTATTCCTCTGTACACAGTATATTCACGCCTTATCCCACCCTTCAAACCGAAACACAGCCATGCAAACACAACTGCTTCACGGTAGAAACACGAATGGGACAGAGGTACCCATCACTTATCAACGTACAATCGACTTTTGTACAAAGTCTCCCTCTGGTATAGACAGTAACAATGCAAAGAAATATAACGACATTCATTATATGATCTGTGTTTGGTGTCGTAATTCGCGCATGTCCTCTAACACGAAAAAAAAAACAAGATGGCCCGACCGTTAACATGACTCATTGCTACCAACCGACACTGCCTCTAGGTAAGTATATTTAATGAGTAACCACAAGCCTGAATACAAAGACTTATGTTTTAATACAACTGATGAGTTTTCGTACAAACTATCAACGTCGACCCCTCTTTCGCCCCTTTCCAAGTGACGTCAAAAAGGTGGCGGTTTCCATCAGGTGAGCCGTCAGCTTGTTTGCCATTCTAAGTTGTATAAAAAAAAAACTTGCAAGCGTGGTTGATGATACTCTACGATCGATATCGACTATCAGAGAGATGTATGTGTATTGTTTAAGGATGAAGATAATATATATATACATATATATACATATATATATGTATATATATATGTATATAATATTTAAGTACAATAACATCCAAAGTAAACTTGCCATGTTATGACTAAGTGCACACATCGATGTGGCGATACTGTGCCGACGATATCGATTGCATAGCGCAGGCCTGGCAACACGCCCATACCATCCATGTGAGCTTAAAGTAACTACTTAACACTATTTATTGCCACCATAAACGTCTACCGAACGTTTGTCTGCATTACGATCTGTTGAGAAATTACCGTTAACTGGAATACTAATAAACAAATATAATCACGACTATAATCTCGAGGCGGTGGGGGGAGAGGTATTGTTAGTAATGGGGTCTAATGGACCCATTGCCAGCAATACACCCTATAAGGTTGATCTCCACGCGGTTCCCCCTGGAAACCATCATCATCATCTTCCTACCCTTATCCCAATCATTTGTGGTCGGCGTAATATGATTTTATCCATATTACAAAAAGATTTGATTTTTAGTTTTACGACCGGCCACCTGCCTGACCTGCCTCCTGGAAACCATCGTGGTTAATTCTGGTGCAATTCGTCACGATGGGCTAACTGACCTCTGCCTTTTCATTCTCACCTATTACCTCTCACTGGTGCCCCGCCAGCGTATCCCGATATCGCAGGCGGGGTTACCATTTCATTATCAACCATTAAAAAAAATCTCGAGGAGGTAAGTCACCTTGATGATTCGTAACAGTCTAAATAACTTGAACATATCATAAAGCATAGTATCATATTGTACAACAGTGAAGCCGTGTGGTTCCAGCATTGAATGTTCCACCACCACCCGTTTCTTTCGCGTCGGTATCGTAAAAGGCGACAAAGGGAACTTAATGGTCGAGAAAAAGGGGACAGCATCCCTCTTAAAACATCTCCAAAGTGAAACTGCGATTGCCAGTCCGCCTGCCAAGCGTGGCAACTATTGGCAAACGCCCCAAGGTGGAGGATTATGTTCAGCAGTGGACAGTTAAAGACTGATATGATGATGATGATGATGATTATTCCAAATGATATAATAATAATATTACAGAATATATTATTTTTCATATAGTCTATTCGACTATAGCGTCTTACATCCTAGCCATACATAGGATTCCGTCCACTGCTGGACATAAGCCTCCCCCATAGACTGCCATAAAGAACGGTCCCGAGCCACCTGCATCCACTGACTCCCCGCAATGCATTTCAGGTCGTCACTCCATCTAATGGCAGGTCGTCTGCATTTACCCGTAGGTGGTCGCCACTCAAAAACCTTTCTTCTCTATCAGTTATCGATTCTTCGAGCTATGTGACCAGCCCATTGCCACTTCAATTTACTTATGCAGGATAAGGATGTTGTATATAAGTTATAAATTCAATGGAATGCCACATCAAAACAGAATATTGGGTTTGGTCGATATATTTTCCTCAACGTTACAGGTGTCTTATCAAAATATGTTTATTTGCACTAGTTAAGTAAAGTTTGTATAGAGTTAACCTTAAATACATTTGTGTAAGGTTTGTTTTTTTTTTGGTCAGTTGTTAGGACCCTCCCTTAGTGGCCTCTTACGACACCCACGGTAAAGGATGAGATGGCCTATTGTACGCCGAAACTACACAGCCAACAATCAGGCCGGCATCCAGGATCAGGGTAATAACAAAACATAATTAATCCGAAAAAAAAGTTACATCTTGCTGCAAAATAAAAATATTATTTTGTTCGTTTCTGTACACGTTGTTGAAATCAATTTTTTCACAGCTTCATTTTAATAGAGACACTAGCGTTATAGTTAAGGATGGGTAATATATAGAAATAGGGGGGAAAAGGGATTGTTAGTAATGGAGACTGAGAATCCTGTTGCTAGCAATATACCCAACCAGGTCGACCTCCTCGCGGTTCCCCCTGGAAACTATCATGGTTAATTCCTGATGAATTCATTATGATGGGCTACCGGTATACGCTGACGGGGCAGCAGTGAGGGTTAATAGGTGAAACTGAAGCAGGTCAGTTAGCACACCGTGACGAGTCTAACAATAAATCAATCACGATGATTTGTAGGGGCAACCACGAGGAGGTCGATCTGAGAGGGTATATTGCTAGCAATGGGCTACTAATCCTCATTACTGACAATCTCTTTTCCCCTTAGTAAGGCATTTTGCACCAAGCACCCCCTTTCTCTTTAGTGCTCTGCTCCTATTGATCGTAGCGTGATGAAAAATGTACTATAACCTGCCCAGGAATATTAAGAATAATTGTTTACCAAGTTCCGTTAAAATGAGTCTAGTAGTTTTTGTTTCTATAACGAACATACAGACAGAAAGATAAAAATTTCACTGATTGCATTTTTGGCATCAGTATCGATCACCAATCACCCTCTGATAGTTATTTTGGAAATATATTTCATGTACAGAATTGACCTCTCTAAAGATTTATTATAAGTATAGAAGATAGAAAAAAAAGTATTGAGAATATCGACTACGCTTTCTCGATATCCGGCCGTTTGAAATTCAAGACAATGGCGCCGTGACCCCGCAGTTTGCGGCGGAGCTATGCCAAGCGGTTCTTTTATTATCATTGCTATGTAGATGACTATTGGCCAGAAATAGATCTAGTCTCGTGTCAATCATTGCTGTCTATGGAACTTTAAAACCTGCCATACAACATGCTCCCTATAATATGGTTAAACGGGGAGAAAGGGATTGTTAGCAATGGAGTTTGACAGCCCCACTGCTAGTATCATGCCTTATCAGGTCAACCTCCACGTGGTTCCCCCTGGAAACCATCGTGAACAATTCTTGTTGAATTCATCACGATGGGCTAACTGACCTTCTTCATCCTCACCTATCATCATTCAATGGTGCCCCGCCGGTGTATACCGATAGCGCGGGTGGGGTTACCATTCTATTATCATCGATTAAAAAATAAATATGGTTGAACACAACGATGGCTGTATCATCTGTCATACTCGTGAACGGGTGCTTCTAGTAGGGACTGGTGCATTCCAGAACATTTGTATTTTTTTATGTTTTGATTTAAAAAATGTTATTATCTGAAAGGATACACTTACAGATTGGTCCCATAGAAATTTCACCAAAATCAGTTCAGTTGTGTAAGTTTTAGATTAAAATAACTGGTTTAGTCACAGTTGAAGTTGTTTTTTTTTTTTTTTGTGGGACACAATCTTTAATTTATTTACGATTCCTGCTTATTCAGCCTTATCTTATCATAGAGTCGGCATTTATTAAAATTGCCTTTAGTATGATTAACACCGGGAAAGGATATCTTTCGACTACTTTTATAAGGCAATCAAAATTTTATCGATAAAAGTATTACGAATTCACACTGACATCAAATAAAATACTATCTAGGGATTAATCACGGAATATTTTACAAGCACAGTGAAATGAAATCACAGTAATGAACGAGCGAATATAAACACTAGCCATAAAATCATAATGATTAATTTTCAATAGCAAATAATAATAATAAGATATTTAGCGAATGTGATTAAATACGAGTATCACAGTAAAATATCACAGGTTAAATTTCTAATATGATGAAAAATAATAACATTCAACTATAATGAATTAAAAGTAGCAACAATTAAACCATCATCATCTGTCCAGTGCTGAACATAGAGCTCCTCTTTGAGGGAGATTTGGCTGTAGTTGCTACGATTGGCAGGCGGGTTGGCAACCGCAGTTAGGCTTTGATAATGTTTTAAGAGGGACGACGCTGCTGCTCATCTCTCGACTCGTTAAATTCCCTCAGTCGCCTCTTATGACACCGGGAATGGAATGGGTGGTCCATTTTATGCCGGAACTACACGCAGAATAGTAACAATAATTCCCTACATTTTTTTTTATACCACTGAGGTGGCAAACAAGTATACGGCCCACCTGATGGTAAGTGGTTACCGTAGCTTATGAACACCTGCAATACCAGAGGTATTACGCGTGCGTTGCCGACCCTGAAGAAACCTCTTTAACCCCCTTTTGAAGAACCCCATGCTGTAGTCTCTTGGGAAAACCTCGGCAGGGAGCTCATTCCACAACCTGAGTGTTCGTGGGAGGAAACATCTCTGGAATCATTTCTCATCTACCTACTAGCAATTTACATTTCTAAAAATAAAAAAATAAAAAAAATAAATACTAAATAATAATTCGTACAAATACCTACAACTGGGGTTCAACAGCCGGCTCAATATGTTATGTACGGCGAATGTCATCGAGTGACTATTCGCACTTGGTATAGCATAACAGGATAATTGCACGATTGTACGACTGGTACACGCTTGTACGCAAACCGAGTAAACAGATAGTCGAACTTGTTGGCCAATAATTAATGACGCCATTACATTAATTAAATAAATACACATTTAAATGTTTCGACTTGTTGAAAACCGAAACCATAGCGGACCTACTTGACAAATGGCTGGGATAAAAACGATTGCAAATAATGCGAATTACAAGTCTCATTGCTAGCAATATACACTATCAAATCGTCCTGTAGGAATACTCCTGGAATCGTATCGAATTCCAGGAGTATTCTTGGCGATGGACTAACTGACCTACCCTTTCATCATACCTATCATCTCTCACTGGTGCCCCATCAACGTATACCATTAGCGCAAGCGGGTTTACCATTCCATTGGTATCCATTTGAAAAACAACTAGACAAGTGGCAAACGAATCCTTCGATAGAAACGTTATTACTAGCAAGTCCATGAGTTGAAATGAGACAGCGGACGTTGCTATCTCGTTCTATGCCATGGACTTGCTAGCGATGACGATTCCATTGATAGATTCGCTTGCAACTTATCTAGAAAGGTTAAATATAGTTAACGCACTGCACATCTCAAAAGAAAGATGAAGATAAATAAGATTATGATGCGCTTAAAAATGACAAGTTCAGTTGTGATGATCATTATGAGAGTAAGTAAACTCTGTCGATTTGTATTGAAAAACTTGGAATAGCAAACAAGCTAACAGCTTCTTTAGAAATTAGCAGCACTATAGTTGCCAGATAATAGATCATCTTTCATGCATTACCATTCCTGAACACGTCTTTGAACTCTGTAATTTCACTGCCATACCCCACCATTCAAATCTAAACATAGCTTTGCAAGAATACTAGCTTCGCTTTTTGGCGGCAAAAACATGAGTAGAATAAAGATAGCCATGCAAATTTACTTTACAAAAATAATCTAAATCCGATCAAAATTAGAGAAAATATCGGCTACAAAAAAACTAGGACCAATTGAGAATCCCATTATTTGGGAAGCCAGCTAAAAATATTGTCCTATTCGAGAACCAAACCCTCTGATCATATCGAAAGCGACTCGACTGCTAGGACATCTGGGTCGTCCGGTCGGCGTAGCGGTAAGACAATTAATACAATACGCCTACCTATTTAATTAGCGTAAGATAAACTCGAATGTAGCCACTGACCAGTTAATGAGTGCCTCCATTATATTACAATTTAGAAGTTATTTTACATTAACAGCACATTTGTAAGCTGTGGTACGTTAATTTAACGGGTTATGGCCCAAGGCGTTCGCCGTCTGGCTTCACACTTCCATATCCCTGGAGATGAAATGAAAATCAAATGAAAAAGTCATTTATTCATATAGCATCACTGCAGACACTTGTGATTTTATTGTATGTAATGTACGTGAACGAACTTAAAAGGACATCTTATGTTTTATTATATGTATGTATTTATTTATTTATTCATTAGTGCATATATGTGTATATGGCAGACTTAATGTTAAAAGCGTTCTCTCCAAATTCACTCCAATCATAGGGAAGTGTCAGAATACTCGAATACGGTACTAGTGATTATTTACTATACATACTATTATTATACATACTAAAATTACTTATATAAACGAACAAATATCAAATATACTTACACATAAATAAAAGATACTATATTATACACGAAAATGAGAATAATATATAGTACTTTCTGCTCGAATAAAGTATAAAAGTGAGCATGAACGTTTTTTTTAAAAGACGGTAGTCGGTAGTCTCTTAAGGATATCAGGAAGCACCGAAAGCTGTGAAGATTATATTTTATAATAAGATAAAAGAATTTGAAACGAAACCAATACGGTGAGAGGGGATAGATATTTTTTTTTATACAACTTAGAATGGCAAACAAGCTAACGGCCCACCTGATGGAAAATGGTAACAGTCGCCTATAGACATGAGCAGTACCATGGACATAACAGAGTATACTGTTTCGCCCATGATACCCCCCATGGCGTTGCCATTCCTGAGGACTTAAATGTTATTCCTCTATACCCTGTAAATTCACGCCATATCCCACCCTTCAAACCGAAACACAGCCATGCGAACATAACTGCTTCACGGTAGAAACACGAATGGTACAGAGGTACCCAAGCAATCGACTTTTGTACAAAGTCTCTCTCTGGTAGTAGATAGAGTAGTTGGAGAGTATCACTAGAACGTAGGTTATATGGCTCTTAATATCTACCCCGTAAAGACCCAACGATCCTAGATAAATTATTCATAAACAAATTCATTAACTACTTGCCTAAAAACTTCTGGAAAGAATTTAAATTGTCTTTTGTTCTACTGCTGTCTAGAAAGCAAATCCAGCAGAAAAAAAACCAGGAAAAATTCTACAGTTGACCTTTTCAATCAAAATTGAG
The DNA here is from genome assembly GCF_026898425.1 of Galleria mellonella. Classification (NCBI taxonomy): domain Eukaryota; kingdom Metazoa; phylum Arthropoda; class Insecta; order Lepidoptera; family Pyralidae; genus Galleria; species Galleria mellonella. Next base: position 1,403,843 of record NW_026441995.1, on the reverse strand, counting down.
TTTCATAAGATTAAAGTTTAATATTACTGTACCAATAACATGTCGTCCTGAAGAATGCACCTCTCACCTAATATATCCTAGGAATTTCTTAACAGTTTTGCAACAAAATATTCGCAGTATTAATCGAAATTTTGATGAAATAATTATACTACTCACTAGACTAAAATTTAAAAGCGATATTGTTGTTTTATCTGAATGCTGGCTGTCGAATGTGACCAACCTACCCGTATTACCAGAATACAATACGTACAAAACCAATGACAATTACAATCAAAATGATGGGGTTGTATTGTATATAAAAACTAGCCTGACTCATACAGTACAAGAGCCCAATCTATCGGATGCAAACTGTTTAATTGCTAAAATTGGGGAAGATACTGCTGTACTTGCGATATATAGACCACCTAGTTTTAGTAACTTGGAAAATTTTTTGGCATCTTTACATAACTTACTCGGAACTTTGACCTATTATAAAAATATTATCCTGGTTGGAGATATTAATATTGATATATTGACAATCAATTCTTACTCTTCATCATACCTAGACATTCTAGCATTTCATGGTCTTCTTCCCGTTATAAATACTCCAACAAGGATCAACACATGCCTTGATCATGTGATATTAAAAACAAAATTAAAATCGCATACATTTACACTTAACACAACTATCACAGATCATCTATCCATTTTATTTTGTATTGAAACCAAAGTAACAAAAACTAAACCAACTAATAACATAATAAAATCTAAACTTAATGTAGAAAAATTTATATCAGAATGTAAAAACTATAATTTTGACATAATATACAAAGAAAAAGACTTAAATACAGCTACTTTAAAATTTATTGATATTTTAGCAACAATGATTGCTAATAATTCAGTAAAAACATTAGCATCTAGAAATAACAGACTACTAAAACCATGGATAACTACAGGTATACTTAGATGTATTAGAACAAGAGATAGGATGCATAAGAGGTTAAAATTTAATCCAAACAACAATACACTAATGGTTACATATAAAAGATACAGAAATTTTTGTAATAACCTATTAAAACGTATAAAAAAACAATATGAAAGAGAACAACTTATGATGTATAAAAATGATTCTAAAAAATTATGGACTACTATTAAAAAAATAACTAACATTAACACTGCTAAAATTCCACCGCTGGAACTTCTAAAAACCGAAAATAGACCAGACATTGCAGTTAACAATATTAATAAATATTTCACAAATATAGGAAAGCAATTAGCAGATAAAATTCCAACTACCATCCCTTATTTTGCCTGTGAAGCTGAACCTTCTGTAAACTCCTTTGTTCTGTTGCCAACTGATATTG